>NC_134727.1:33581272-34860647 GCF_049634645.1 Pelodiscus sinensis | reverse complement strand
CCTGTTAAACAACTAAAAGGGGACTGGGCTGGAGTGGTCTCCCTGCCTGCGGCATGCCTGGGCATGGTGCGGACAGTGGCTGCTCTGCCCAGACTGGATCACCCTTGTCCATGGTGGTTCCCTGGGGATAGCCAGGGAGCTGCTCCAGCCTCCACCAATTAACCAGAACTGGTGAGCATCCCCCATTAAGTTTAACCAGTTAACCTTTCACATCCCTATATGGAACTAGCCATTTTCCTTTAAATTGCCAATTCAAGGCCAGCCCTGGATAGCGGCACCTAAAAACTGTAATGAACCAGCTTTGGGGAAACCCACAGGAAATGTTTGGATTTTTTTCCACCCAGTTCTAAGGGGACAGTTCAGAAAGCCACCATGTCTGATTGTCCACGCTCTCAAAAGCGAGGCCAAGCCTTGAATGAGCAGAGAGGTGAAGTTATCCTCAGGAGGGCCGCACTCCCTGGAATCTGCAGCGGGCTTTATGAAGCAAGGACACTGTGGTCCGTTTCAAGAGCCACTTGGCCATCTCAGCAGAATCAATGATAATACAAACAGGGGCCTCGCAGCTGCCTTAGGCCGAGGCCGAGGCGGGCCACCCCCCGCTACACGGAGCTGCAGGACGCCACCCGCCACCGAGTCCCGCTTCGCCAGCTCGTCACCGCCACTCGGCCGCTCCCCAGCGCGGCCCCAGGAGAGCGGCTGCCGAGCGCCGGCGCAGCGCGTCCACACCACAGCGCCCCGCCCGGGGCAGAGCGGCCTGGAGCCCGGGGCAAGCGGGAGGGGCCGGGGCGGGGCGGCGGCTACTCACTCGGGAGCGGAGGGCGGGCGAGCGGGGGCCGCTCACATCCCAGCCGGAGGCGGGCGCAGCGGCGGAGCTGCCAGCGAGCGACATAGGCGGCCGCGGGCCCCCGGGGCTGCGCTCGGCGAGGGGGGCGGCCGCGCCGGCATCGCGCCACGGGCCCCTGGGGGGAAGCGGCGACAGCAGCCGGCCTCGAGCGCCGGGAAGAACCCGGCCGCCGCACCGGAAGTGCCGACCCCGTCCTCAAGCCCTTCCGGGGTCGGAGGGCACCCCCCAACGGCCTCCCGCCTTCCGGGGGAAGCGCTGCATCCCCCGAGAGGGGGCGGGGCGGCAGTGGAGGGCGGGAAAAGGCGGCGCGCGGAGCCGCGTGCCCCGTAGCGGGGAGGTTCCTTCAGCGAGATGCCTGGGGAGGCGGAGTCAGGGGGGGAGGGGAAGCTCCTAGATGCCCGGGGGGGGGGGTATTAGGAACCCCCCCAGGCAGGAGGGACTTGCTGCAGCTGCCAGACAAAGGCAGATGCAGCCCTGGCTGAGCAGGGGGTGCTGGCCAGAGACGTTCTTTGCTCACAGTAGCTGGACTTAGGGGCTATGTCTGCACGCGGGGCTTCTTGTGCAAGAAATATGCAAATGAGGCTAAGCGTGGCATATCACTGAGCCTCATTTGCATACCTAATGAGCCGCCGTTTTTGCAGAAGAGGCTCTTGCGCCAGAAGGAGCGGTCTGCACGGCCCCTTCTTGCGCAAGAAAACCCCTCTTGCGGGATGCCGCTATTCCTGAAAATAATCGGCGTAGCGGCCTTGCACAAGAGGGTTTTTCTTGCGCAAGAAGGGGCCGTGTAGACCGCTCCTTCTGGCGCAAGAGCCTCTTCTGCAAAAACGGCGGCTCATTAGGTATGCAAATGAGGCTCGGCGATATGCCACGCTTAGCCTCATTTGCCTATTTCTCACGCAAGAAGCTGCGAGTGTAGACATAGCCAGGGTGTCCCGTCTATAGATCAACTTACCAGTAGAGAATCAGTGGCCACCCTGAGAGGGACACAGCACGCTTCAGTACTGCCTCCCTCTTGTGTGTGAGAAAGAAGAGAGCCAAAATTGGTTTGGAAGGGGCCCGGCTAACCTGCACAGCTACAACAACAGCACTGCCTATGGATTCCAGTGGGCACAGCACTCCAGACTCTGCCCCAGCTCTTGCCAGGGAAGCTACAGGTGAGGTTTTTAAACCTGACAGACCTCCTGTTGGGCAGTTTGTCCTCTGAGCCGGAGACAAAAATCAGACATGGATTTGTGGAGTAGAGGATGGAGACACCATTGTGAGTAGAATGCTGCTCCACTGTGTAACTTCCAGCACCGTTACTGGTGAGGCCATGGGAACAGGGCAGCAGCACTCTCCTCAAAATGCAATCTCTCCCCTTCCTCTCCCACAACCCATGTGTTACTTAACTCCATTACTGGAAGTACCAAATGTCTGCTATTCTGGAAATACATAAGTAGCCACACTAGCAATCATCGAGGTGCCTAATTCACAAAAGCCTCTCACCCCAGTTCATAGCTTCAGCCCATCTCCCCCTGTAAAGGATGTCTGGGTGGTGGGAGGCTCCAAGCTGGGACAGTCCTGGATGGGAGGGTGTACCTCAAGCCGCCCCTTCCACTTGCCTAGCGATTCTCTTTTCTGTATGGCTTTCCAAGTATCAATCTCATTCCAGGCACATCCCGTTTTCCTGTCACAGCCAAATCCTTACATTGCTTTTAAGTTATGATAAGAGGAAGCTGTTTATCAAATTCGGTGGTCCTAGCCCTTACCATTTAGGAGTTCTTGCACAAAGCACGCAGACAGACAAACTTTCTCAAATATATATAAGATCTGCATGGAACTTAGCTGGTGAGAGAACAGGGGCTTAAGCACCAACAGTAAGCAGATCACCATCAACTCTATATCTCCTTTGTATCAAATAAGCAGTACCGTTTCTAGCTCTACCTAGTAAAAATCAACACAGCTGGCTCAAGTTGAACCCATATACAAACAGGAAAAGGAAAGTGCTTCAAAGAACTTTCCTCCTCCATAACATTCCACTCTGTAGACAGCATTTCATGTGATGGGGCAGATCCAGTATTCAGAAACTTGATTGGCTTCTGCATAAGCCTTGTTTACAGCAGGGATAACTTGCAGAAAATCCCCAATGATGCTTATGATGGTGCAGTCACAGAAGTCCCCTTGGGATTGTTCCCCAGTGTGCTTATCACGCCACTGACGCCCATCTTCTTGCTCTCTAGGGCTCCCCACCACGCAGTCCTGGGTCAGATTGTCTGGTCTCACTCAAACAAGGCACTGAGTTCTAGGAAAGCAATGCAGACAATGAACCACTTCAATTCTGGGCAGATACAGTTCTGGGGCTCAGCATCTAGGAAACCAACCCCCACCCCATTTGAATTTCTCTGTATAAAAGCCTTACACAGTGAAAATGCCTCAAGTAAGCCTTCTTTATCAGTGAAAGAGAGAGATGCTCCCCCAAGGCAACAATTATTTACACTGGGCCAGATAGTAAACAAAAAGTGTTTTTATTAAGTACAAACAATAGGATTTAAATGGTTGCAAATGAAAACAGATCAAAGTAAGTTACTAAATTAAAATGAAAAGGAAAATGCATCGCTAGTTCTAATTCACTAAGAAACTTACTGCATGCAGAATCTTACCCTAAAGAGCTGTTCTTATTTCAGACATAATCTTCAAATCAGAGACAAACTCTT
This sequence comes from Pelodiscus sinensis, assembly GCF_049634645.1. NCBI lineage: Eukaryota > Metazoa > Chordata > Testudines > Trionychidae > Pelodiscus > Pelodiscus sinensis. The sequence goes on along the minus strand of NC_134727.1, from coordinate 34,857,110 downwards.
TCATTCTAACTTGGGTCTCCAACCCTCTGTGTTCTTTTAGGATGTGCCAGGCTGTTTCTCCAAGCCAGCAGAAGACAAAAGGACTGATAATTTCCCATTGATTAAACAGACTTTTCCCCAGGGTGGGATCCCTTGGGCTATGTCTACACTGGCGGGTTCTTGTGCAAGAACACGTCCACACTGCCATGTACTTTTGTGCAAGAGTATCCATGGTATGTGGACACTGTCTTGCGCAAGAAAGCTCTGATGGCCATTTTAGCCATAGGGCTTTCTTGCACAAGAAACCTGTGCTGCACATCCACACTGCCCTCTTGCACAAGAGCTCTTGCACAAGCGAGCTTACACTTGTTACAAGAGCGTAGCTCTTGCGCAAGATGCTCTCTTCCCATGCTTTACTGTAAATCTTCTTGCACAAGAGCGAGCGGGCAGTGTGGACGCTCTGCGGCAGAGCAGCCATTCTTGCACAAGAACCCACCAGTGTAGACATAGCCTTGGTGTTAGATTCCCCCTTCTACAGAAAAATACCAGGGTTAAAATGGAATTCGGTATCAGATGGTATGGTCACATGTTTTCTTAGGACCAACTGCTTACAGGACAAACAAGGCTGTTTACAAGTCATTGAGTTGATTATTAAGTCATTAGGCTTCCCGGGTACAAATAATGGTTCTCATTAGCATATTTAAAACTATAAACAGACTCAGACTTCACATGTCTAACTTCACAAAGAAGAATGATACATGCACAAAAATAGAACAGAGATCCAGCAGACTAACATTAAAACTAATAGGTTACATGAGGTATTTTGTCTAAAGCATCTTCAAGTAATGCATATTTATATTCATAAGCCAGTTTTCATAAAGCTTAGGAGGGGAAACTATCACACTGCTAATGCTGGTTCAAAGGTAGTGTGGCATTTTAAACAACTTTTTGATTAGGCCTCTTCTGAACCAAGATTAAATGACATGATGCTTAAGCTGCCAGTGTTTTATGTTTGAGACTCCCAATATTGCAAACATTGGTGGCTAACATGGCTATTACACTGATTGCTCAGAAATTACGGTATACTTAATCTTACTGTCTTTCATTACAGCTATTTATCTGATGTTCTTTTTCTTGTGGCTTCGGGACTCCTGTTTTATCACACCATTCAAAGATTCTTCTTACTGATAGTAATTTCAGCACTGTGATGAAGATGCAACTCTGAGAAACGGAGGCAAATGAAAATTATATAATACAGGGAAAGAAAGACTAGTGTGTCTGCAGAATGGTAAATGGGTCAGTTTTTGGCAGAAACATGGGAATGATGTTATTTTTAAAATAGAACTGATGGAGAAGCTGTTAGTATTTTTCTATGTTTGAGAAGTTTCTTCTGCAAGGACAAATACCAGATACAAGGCAAGATAGGCATGTTAACATTTTCAGTGTTCCTAATTATATACCTGGTGTAAAATGGTTGGGAGAGGTAGCAACAATAATTTCTCAATGACTTAAAAACATTCAGAAGGGCACATCAAGAGCCTCATTATTTTTAGATTTGTTAATGTAGTTCTTGTTATTTATGAAGTGCCCTTTTTTACCAAACATGTTTCTATTTTGGGGGAGTACATACCCTCCTTAATGCCAACCAGGAAGCTCTTCTCTTCAAGGATTAAGAAGGGTGGACCAATTTGTGTGGAAGGGAGAGTTATAGGAATTCAATTCATATCTTCAATCTGTAATCTGCATAAAGACATTTCTCCTCACAAACATATAGCAACTGAAAAAAACCCCATAACCTCTCCTCCAATATAGCAAGGCAACTTAATAGCTAAATTCCCTCCCCCAGCTGTTCTTGCGCAAAAAGCCTGCAGTGTAGACATAGCCTAGGGGTATTAACAAGGGTGCAGTATGTGGCAGCATAGCATAGTTGTAACAATTATTATTAAGATACTTTGGCCCAGTTGTTTAAGAAATTATCATTATTAAGGCTTTGATTACCAGTTATCATTAAAAATTATACTGGGAAAGTGAGATTGTTGCAAAAATCTAACACGTCCCTGGCTACTCATAGTTGATAGAGATTTTATGATCATCAAGTAGGACAGAACATTTAAAACGTTGCTTCAAAACACCTTCCTTGCTTGTGTTAGTTAAAAAAGAATCTTCAGCAGTAGTAGGGCTTATGTGCTTCAGCCACTGGGAGCAACGTCGTCACAAACAGGACTATTGGATAGAAACTGAGCAGATCTATTGAGTAGAAACTAAGCAGAAAGCGGGGTGACATACATACCAGTACTAGACAAAACACTGCAGTTTGCACAGATAGCATGCTTAGTCACTGTACAGCTAAGAGTATATTTTCTCACCCTGGAGTGACTGTTGTGTCCTTCCAGTGTAGTATTGTCAGGAGTCACAAGGAAACATCCTAGTCTCTACTGGGGTTGAAGGCCAAGATCAGACTAATATGGGGCCTCTGGGGAATGTGAAAATGGGAGGAATGTCAGAAGAATTATCCCATCCCAAAATATCCCTGTACAAAAATGATGAGATCTTGGACTCTTAAGTATAACTGCCTTTTCTTTATTTAAGTTGTGATTAATTACTCAGGGCCTAGACTGTTAATTAAGGCAAGGCTGTTGCATTAAAAAAAAAAGGTTGTAAATGCTGTTTGATTTAAACTAGATTCCAAGAGTCTCACTTCATTAAAAGTAAAATAACCATTCAGTGTAGAGCGATATTGTACTGACTTTTCACATAAACTGAAATGTTTATGCTCATGGAAGGTTATCAGAGACCTCATATATCCATACACAGCTCTTATGTGGAGTTCCATACATTGAAAAAAGCAAAATCAGCCTATCTTCCTTGAAATTACTTTGACTTTTGAGTCCCAAGCAAACAAAATCTATCCAACAATAATCAGACAAGGACATATTTCACAATAAGATAACCAAATTTGTTTAAAGAGCTTATATAAAACATTTTCAAGACATTTAGTCAAATTATCTTAACCACAGTAAAATAAGGAGCACAGATTCAAAATGCTTCTGTAGTCCAGTTATTCTTGTACCATGGTTTGCTAGCTTTAAAGTTGACCTTTATATTTAAAAGGAAAATTCAATTTGTACCTTTTCCTCCCAGACGATTTCTAAAGAATCATATTTCTGGTCATGAAAATAACAGAAAGCATGGCAAAGCTTCTGTCAGAAGGGAATATTGAAAAGATTAGGAGTGTTTTGGAGAGGAGACAGAAGTTGGAGACATGACACACAAAATAACAAATGGCAGAAAGCAGATTGGCTGGAAATAACTATTTACCCTTTCGCATAATAAAAACAAGACATAGCCAATGAAATGGAAAGGTAACAAATTTGAGATTGACCAAGGTAATACCATGAAACACATTACATAATCTGCTGTGGAATTCTTGGCTATTCATTGGAGTACGAGAACAAGTAGGATATAAACATTTTCAGATGGATAACGAGAACATCCATTAGTGCTGATTAAGATAAATAAAAGGCTTTCAGCCCTCTTGTTTCAGAATAAACCAGTCAATAACTGAAGGGGATTAGGAAGAAGCTTCTCTCATGGTCAGGTTATTCCATAATTGTCATTTCAAGAGGTTTTTGCACCTTGCTGGCCAACATCTAGTACTGATAACTCTTTGCACAAGACGGTTGGACTAAATGGGCCTGATTTGCCTTGGCAATCTGTGATCCTAAAGCAGCTGTAGATGATTTTCCCCGCTTGAGTATTTTTATGCTTTTTTTCTTATTAAAAAGATGAGGTATATCTTTCCTGATTTTTGGTGAAGGACTTGTTTTGAGTGGGAACCTTTTCCCATCCTCTATTGAATGGGCAGCAATTTTGAATTTGCTCCCATTTTTTTTTAAACCGATCTAACAAAGATTGTGAGGCACTGCACTACCACTTGCCCATGGTATGAGAAGTCTCATTTGTGTCTGCTGTGTACGTGGGCTTGCTGACTCCACCGTCCCCAAGGCAACCCCCAAACCCTCCAAGCATCTCCTTAGTCTGGTCAGCCCCATTCCACTGGACATTTTCAGTATTCAGATTCATTGCTTCCAATGAAACAGTCGTGCCTCCCCTTCCCCTCTCCCCCACTTTCCAGTTTTACCTCAGATCACTTCTGCTCAACAGAAAGCACTGAAATGTGTTTATAGTGATAACCAGTAAAGTTCATTTAACAAAGTATAGAAATTCAAGTAATAGCAAATAGAAGTATTGGAAACAAATGGTTACATATACAAATAAAAGTATAATATGCATTCTAGAACCTGGACTCACTTAACTGTATAGTTGAAGCAAAATGCAGGACTATGTAGCACTTTAAAGACTAACAAGATGGTTTATTAGATGATGAGCTTTCGTGGGCCAGACCCACTTCCTCAGATCAAATAGTGGAAGAAAATAGTCACAACCATATATACCAAAGGATACAATTAATTTAATTGTATCCTTTGGTATATATGGTTGTGACTATTTTCTTCCACTATTTGATCTGAGGAAGTGGGTCTGGCCCACGAAAGCTCATCATCTAATAAACCATCTTGTTAGTCTTTAAAGTGCTACATAGTCCTGCATTTTGCTTCAGCTACACCAGACTAACACGGCTACATTTCTATTACTACTTAACTGTATAGTGTTCATGTCTGGAATAATGTGCTCCCATAGCCCTAAGCCTTTTCAGGCAGTCTTGACTGTGATTATCCATTCATGAGACAAGTCAGGCTATTAGTTTGCCCCTCTGGTGAAAAATGCCAGGTAGTCTCTCTGCTCCTCCAATACATCAGAACAATCCACTGTCCGTAGTGGTGACCAGGATGGTCCCTGCTGCTTGGCTTTTTTTTCCTGTTTACCTCTTTCTTGTAGATTGCATAGTCTCCGTTTCAGCATCTGGCTCAGGATACAAATAGGCACACACTGCGAGCATTCATACATTGTGACCAGATCAGGAGATAAATCTCTGCTACCCGTTACCTGAAGGGAACCTACCTGAGACAGGTCCCATCCTGAAGAACGTAATTTTCAGCAAAGACCTATAACTCTTTAAACATGACCTGCACATGCTACATTTGTAATGATTAGGATGACTGGTGCACTCCTAGCACATAACAAATCTAGTGAGATTAATCTCTTTTACCACATTCTTATGCAGCTATCTGACCTAGGGAATTCCTGTAAAATCTTTTGGAATCGCTGTGCCCTCTGTCCCTTAGCATCAACAAATCCCTGGGTTACAAGAGTTGTTAATAACAACACACACACTCTTGCTCTCGCTCTCTCTCGTCTTGGTTTTCTGCCTGGTTGTTTTATCCAACACTGCTGCAGGCACCCTCAGCAAGATCGCAGATGACACTAAGTAGGGGGAGAGGTAGATATGCTGGAGGGTAGGGATAAGGTCCAGAGTGGCCTGGACAGATTAGAGGATTGGGCCAAAAGAAATCTGATGAGGTTCAACAAGGACAAGTGTAGAATCCTGTACTTGGGATGGAAGAATCCGAAGCATTGTTACAGGCTGGGGACCAACTGGCTAAGTAGCAGTTCTTCAGAAAAGGACCTGGAGATTACAGCGGACGAGAAGTTGGATATGAGTCAACAGTGTGCCCTTGTAGCCAAGAGGACTAATGGCATATTAGGGTGCATTAGGAGGAGCATTGCCAGCAGATCCAGAGAAGTGATTATTCCCCTTTATTCAGCCCTGGTGAGGCCACATCTGGAGTATTGTGTCCAATTCTGGGCCCCCCACTATAGAAAGGATGTGGACGCATTGGAGAGGGTCCAGCGGAGGGTGACCAAAATGATTAGGGGGCTGGAGCTCATGACCTATGAGGGGAGACTGAGGGATTTGGGTTTGTTTAGTCTGCAGAAGAGAAGAGTGAGGGGGGATTTGATAGCAGCCTTCAACTTCCTGAAGGAAGGTTCCAAAGAGGATGGAGAAAGGCTGTTCACAGTAGTGACGGATGACAGAACAAGGAGCAATGGTCTCAAGTTACAGTGGGGGAGGTCTAGGTTGGATATTAAGAAAAACTATTTCACTAGGAGGGTGGTAAAGCACTGGGATGGGTTACCTAGAGAGGTGGTGGAATCTCCATCCCTAGAGGTTTTTAGTCTCGGCTTGACAAAGCCCTGGCCAGGTTGATTTAGTTGGGATTGGTCCTGCCTTGGTCAGGGGGTTGGACTTGATGACCTCCTGAGGTCTCTTCCAGCTCTATGATTCTGTGATCTAATGATAGACGTAATCAGACATAGGAGGAGCACCCTAATTTAGGGCAAGCCATTAGTGTCACATCCTCCCACTTTCTAGCCTTTCTGCCAGTATAGAGGCAATGGGGACATGGTCAGGACATCTCTATGGTTTACTGATACTGGACTGATATTTTGGCCACCGATTGCATTTATGAAGAGTTCATGCTCTTGCCATTATTAGATGAGAGACATCTAAAGACACAGCCAGCTGTGCATTGAGGCTGTGCATTCAGGCTAACTGCTTGGTCTTGCAGAAGGCATATGGATTTTGTATTTCTGACTAGCTCGCTGCTCCAGAAAAATTACCTTCTGATTTTAATGTGGTGCTACGCTGTCTGTCTCATTAGAAGCCTTTCAGACATACTGGACCCGAAGACCCATAAGTAACAATGGTATCTTTCAAAAGCAGCCTGTTGCTTTCATTTGTTCTGGTTTGGTTTGTAAAAAGTATTACACAGAGACACTGCAGCTCTTATTTAATGAACATGTTAATGAATTAGATCCATGATGGGACTGCTTGCCATATAATGTATTGCTCGGATCCTTTCAGCGCTCACAAATTACAGATGTACGTCTCACTGAGCTGGTAAATATATTCATAGCTTAGGGATGGCCATTTACAGGCTCATTGCCTTTTGAAATTAGAATGTCCTTTGTGCTGAGACTTGGCCTATGTGATCTGCAGCAGAGGCGCTATCTGGAGTCCTGGAATTGAAGGCTGAAGCTGCAATAAGCAGTTTCCCCTGGCAGTAATTGTACTTATCACTTTACGTGCAGTAACTAACCAATCATCTCAAGTGAAGCAGGTAAATATCTGTATCCCTGTCTCAGGGTGGTTGACCCTTTATTTGAGCTGGGCTCAGCTTCACCTGTGACTGATCCGTGACCTCCTAGCTGAACCTGAACAAGTGATTATAAAAACCAGTAAGTGGATTAATGGATGGGGGAAAGCTGTAACTTGTAGATGGTTTCTTGTAGTGGGCTCTGGAGCAGAGGGAAGGATGCAAGGGGAAAAGACCTCTGCAGCTTTGGTCAGAGAACTAGCTAGAATACAGCTGTACCCAGAAAGAAGGAAGGAGCTGAACAGACACAGGGGGCTACGTCTACACTGGCAGCTTCTTCCGGAAGAACTCTTTTGTGGAAGAGTTCTTGTGCAAAAACTCTTCCACAAGAGAGCGTCTACACTGGCATGTGCTTTTGTGCAAGATATGTGCTTTTGTGCAAGAGCGTCCATGCCAGTGTAGATGCTCTCTTCCACAAGAAAGCTCTGAAGGCCATTTTAACTATAGGGGCTTCTTGTGCAAGAAATTCATGTTGCCTGTCTACACTGGCTTCTTCTGGAAGAGCTCTTACGCAAGAGGGCTTATTCCTCATGTGGAGAGGAATAACTCTTCCGGAAGAAGCCCTGTTTTACAATGCTAGACTGTAAATTTACTTCTGGAAGAATGCTCGTGCAGTGTAGACAGCCAGCAAGTTTTTGTGGAAGAAGGGCAGTTCTTCCGGAAGAAGCTGCCAGTGTAGCTGTAGCCTCTAGGCTGTGGGGTTAGCTGAACAGACCTGTTCTGAGAGAGACAGCCCAGCAGCTTATAATTGCCTTTATGCTGATGGAGAAATTGAGACACAAACAAGCTAAGGGCCTAATACTCAGAAGTGCTACACATGTTCAAGGTCCCAATGGAGTCAGCTACGTGATTTCCAGAGGTCATAAACAGTATCAGAGCCAGTTTTGGAATGCAGGAACTCTTGGCTTGGGACAGACCACCATATTCTACTGACTAGACCATGTCTTTCCCTTCCTCCCACATGCTTCAATCTCTTTGTACATGGTGCAGCAGAGTGTGGTGGTGACACTGAAACATACCGGCTACGTCTAGACTGGCATGATTTTCCGGAAATGCTTTTTAACGGAAAAGTTTTCCATTAAAAGCATTTTCGGAACAGAGCATCTAGATTGGCACAGACGCTTTTCCACAAAAGCATTTTTTGCGGAAAAGCATCCATGCCAATCTAGATGCGCTTTTCTGCAAAAAAGCCCCGATCGCCATTTTCGCGATCGGGGCTTTTTTGCAGAAAACAAAGCTGAGCTGTCTACACTGGCTCTTTTGCGCAAAAGTTTTGTGCAAAAGGACTTTTGCCCGAACAGGAGCAGCATAGTATTTCCGCAAAAAGCACTGATTTCTTACAGTAGGAAGTCAGTGCTTTTGCGGAAATTCAAGCAGCCCGTGTAGACAACTGGCAAGTTTTTCTGGAAAAGCGGCTGATTTTTCGGAAAAACTGGCCAGTCTAGACACAGCCACCCAGTATTCCTAACACCAAGCACTTACAAATAGTGAACCAGCTCCTTAGGGATCATGAGAGAGTATAGATCTGCAGTGCATATACCCAACTGCACTTCCATCCAGAGGTCAGTGCATTTGGGCACTTAAAAGCAGTTTCAACCTAAGACTTGTGAATCAAACCTAATGCTCTTCATGGCTTGTGGACAATAGGTACCACTTCTGATCAAAATAGGCAATGCCTCATTTGGAGAAGAAATTCATCCTTTAAACAATGCAGTAATGCAGCCAACACCGAGAATACCCCTCCTGCATAGGTTGGGTGAAAGTTGTCAAGAATCAATGTCAAACATCCAATTCCTAAGCAAACTCACACAGAAGCTAGCCCAAACGCCAAATTTAAACTCCTCTGATTGATGGTAATACTCTAGACCTGATAATACCTGGATTCAGGTCAGAACTGAATTGAAGCCACTTTAATGGCACTGATGGGTGATCTCCTCTCAATGGTTCAAGTGGAGACATCCATTCTCCTCTTCCAGGACTTCTGTGCAGCATTCACTGTTGTTGCCCATGAGATACTGCTAGCTCACCTGAGAGAGATGGCATGGGTCAATGGTAATTCTGTAAAATGTTTTAAGTGATGTTTTTTGACACCTCCAATTGACTAGGAGACTCCATCCCATTATGACAAATGATAATCTGGCTTCACTTAATCATACCTTCATCATATCTTGGCTGGACTCCAGGGCTGTGTCTACATTGGCATGATTTTGCGCAAAAGCACCTGCTTTTGTGCAAAAACATGCTGCCTGTCTACACCGGCGGGGAGTTCTTGCGCAAGAACACTGACATTCTAATATGTGAAATCAGTGCTTCTTGCGCAAGAACTATGATGCTCCTGCTCAGGAAAAAGCCTTCTTGCACAACAGTTCTTGCACAAAAGGCCAGAGTAGACAGGCAACATGAATTTCTTGCGCAAGAAAGCCTGATGGCTAAAATGGCCATCGGAGCTTTCTTGCACAAGAGAGCGTCTACACTGGCATGGATGCTTTTGTGCAAAAGCACATCTCTTCCGCAAAAGCACATGCCATTATAGACGCTCCCTTGAGCACATACTTTAATGCAAAAACTCTTAAGTTAAAAGTATTTGCGCAAAATCTTTCCAGTGTAGACATAGCCCAGCAGTGTGATTGATAGAGATCTACCAGATTCACAGGGAAAAAAGCTGTGAATGTCATAGACCGTGAAATCTGGTCTTTTATATGCTTTTGCCATATACTATACTGATTTCACTGGGAAGGCCAGTGTTAGTCAAACTGGGAGGACTGCCCGAAAAAGAAGTTGCAGTGAGGTTACAAGACTATTTTAGGGGAACTACAGTATTGCCACCCTTGTTTCTGTGCTGCCTTCAGCGCCAGGTGGTCAAAGAGCTGTGGCTGGTGGCCCAGCTCTTCAGGCAGCAGTGCAGAAATAAGGGTGACAATACCATACCATACCATCCCTACTTCTACACTGCTGCTAGCAGCCACTCTGCCTTCAGAGTTGATCAGCCTCCTCTCTCCAGGTGCCTAGCTCAGAAGGCAGCACCACGGGCGGCAGCAGCACAGAACTAAGGGTAACAGTACAGGGATCCCAGCTACAATAGCCTTGCAGCCTTCCCACAACTCCTGTCTGGATCATGTTGCCTACAATTACACCATAACATTCACATTTAAATGCCTGAAGTGATGACATTTATAATTTTTAAATCCTCTGACCATGAAATTGACCAAAATGGACTGTGAATTTGGTATGGCCTTAATGATGGACTTGGGCATGAAGTCCTCAGTGCTTAGGAAACTCCACATAATATGGAACACTGTAGCACATGGTCTCAGCAAGATGGGCTACAGCAAGCATGCAAAGCTTGTCTTGTGCTCCCTACACTGACTTCCCAGAGAATTTAGAATCACGTTCAAAGTCTTGGCTCTTCAAGGCTCACCATGGGCTGGGCATAGGATATCTAAAGGACCATATAAAGCTCTGGGATGCAGACTGTGTCTGATGACACTGCTCCTCCGGCACAATGGAACTTTCTGCAATAAAAGTAAAGCTCGTCTGTGTGTGCGACAGCTCTCTCAGAAGATGCTCTGGGACTGAGAAATGAACCACTGCTCTTGGAACCATGGATCATCACACAGATCACCACATTCTGTTCCAACTGCAAGGCACATTTTTCTGATCCTGCCTCTCCTAACATACATGTTGCGGGGGAGGGGGTGAAACACACACACACACACACACACACACACACACACACACAGAGAGATATTCCGCTGAACATACTTCCCTCTCTGAGGACAGGCTGACAGAGCAAATGTGTCAGATGTTAGCTAATACCCGACTGGACAGTGTTCAAATACCATGGTGATAGGCATGGTATAAGAACCAATCAAGAACAGGACAAAGTAGACTCGTGGCCATTTGAGCCGCTAGCATCTTCTCCGCATTTCTGCAATGTGTATATTAATGACAGTAGGGATCTGGCTCATTCATAAATTCCAGTGCCAGAAGGGAGCAGTGTGATCATCTAGTCTTGCCTCGGGAAATTACACACTCTCCCTAGGCAATTTATTCTGATGCTTAATTACCCTGACAGGACGTTTTTCCTTATGTCCAACCTAAACACATAATTCAGTTACAGGGTGCAATGCCAGTAATCTTCTGTTTCCAGAGGAGGAGAGAGTGCCAGACCCCTGGACTCCAGGCAGGCCATTTGTCCAGCTTGTCCCCTGTCCAGGGCTGGAATAAGACCACCGGTTTTATCTGGCATCACACGCCCAGAGGATGCCATTTTGAAGAGAGCGTTGCTGCCCACAGGGCAGAGGCGGGGTCAAGAAGCACACTCTACTGGTGTCAGCCTTCTCCATGGCTTCTGCCTTCAGCCATGTTTATTTAGCTCCTTGCCCTCCTTGGAACCAGCTTCATTTTAAACTGAAGCCATGTTACCTTATCACCCTCCACAGCTGTGTGATGAGCTAAAGAATTAAGAGCCTTGAGCCTTTATTTTGCTTGCACAGAGAGTTTCTAAATGTTTACAAGTCTCCAGTAAGCGGAGCTTGATGTCAGTACTTTATTATTGTGGTCTGTTTCCTCAGAGCAGCTTGGCATCCATTAACACTCGGGGACTGTGTCTACACTGCACCCCTTTTCCGGAAAAAGGATGCAGATTAGACACTTCGGAATTGCAAATCCGTGGAGGATTTAAATATCCCCCGCGGCATTTGCATTTACATGGCTGCCGCTTTTTTTCAGCTCGGGGTTTTTGCCAGAGAAAAGCGCCAGTCTAGACGCGATTTTCCGGAAAATAAGCCCTTTTCTGAAGGATCCCTTATTCCTACTTTCAAGGAACGCCACGAAAAGGGCTTATTTTCTGGAAAATTGCATCTAGACTGGCGCTTTTCTCTGGCAAAAACCCTGAGCTGGAAAAAAGCGGCAGCCATGTAAATGCAAATGCCGCGGGGGATATTTAAATCCCCCGCGGATTTGCAGTTCTGAAGTGTCTAATCTGCATCCCTTTTCCAGAAAAAGGGTGCAGTGTAGACACAGCCTGGGGGAACCAGTAAGCTGAACCCTACCACACATGGCTCATATGGGGAGTCACAGTAAAACTGTACGGATGCTCCAAAGCTGAGTTTTTGTGGGGGATTTATGGATTATGCGGTAAGGTACTTCCAGGAATGAAATCACAGCTGCTGCTAACTCTGAAATATTCGGTTATCAACGCCCTTTCCCCTTCCAAAAAGCACATCCCATATCACCAGCTTGGGTTTTGTTTTTGTAGCATCACTCCAGGCAAGTTTGACCTGGTTATATGGTCCCCCTCTCAAAATACTATTCTGGAAGAGCTGAACCAAAACTTTTTTGTTGTCCCTGGCACAATCACTACCACCCCTCGTTCATTACAACAAGATTGTGTCCGTATCACGTGTATTAGCAGAACTAAACAAATAAAGGGAGCGAACTACATAGTCCTCTATAAACGTCAAGGGTTTGTTATGTAGCCATGATAAAAAGACATATTGATTAGTGAGCCAAGCAAGGAATTGCCTTCATTTGTCCAAATGGAAAATTTATACAGCTCCAATTCACATGAGTGTTCTGAGGCCCAGCTGGTTGGTTTTACTCTCAGGTGAATTCCTCTTCCAGAACATTTATTTTCAGCTCTGTGCATCTCATGACCATAGAGCTATTCACAAAATGGAGAGAGTTCAGAAAAGAGTCACAAACCTGATCAGGCAGTTCATACGTGCTGGAACTAGAGGTGTGGAAGGTGCTGCAACTCCCCTTGAAGTGGTTTCCATTATATGCTGGGCTTACAGTTTGGTTTCCATTATACTCTGGGTTTACAGTTTGGTTCAGCGGCTGTCAGCACCCCCAATAAAAAAATTGTTCCAGCACCTCTGACGGAGTTGGAGTCACTTTCTTTCCAAAATGACACCAAGGGTATGTCTACACTCCAAGGGTATTTCAAAATAAGTAATTTCAGAATAATAACTTCTGAAATAACTATTTCGAAATAGTGTGTCCACACTACAAGGAGGCTTCAAAATTAGTCAGAGGCAGGCTCCCTTAATGTGGACGCGCTACTTCCACTCAGAGCCCCAGGAAGCACTAGGGAGGAGCTATTTCAAAATAGCAGCAGTGAAGAGTCCACACTACCGCTATTTTGAAATAACAATTTCTAAATAAGCGTTATTCCTTGTGAAATATGGATTTATTATTCTGGAATAAGAAGCTTGTTATTTTGAAATTATTTCAAAATAATGGGCTTGCTGTGTGGGTGCTCACCTTGTTACTTTGAAATAACGTGAATTATATCGAAATAACGCTTTAGTGTACGCATGCCCTTAAAGACCCATAGCCACAAACGAATGGCTGAGATACGTAAAGAAAAGGTGATGTGATGATGACCCAGGCAGATATCTGAAGGGTGCAAACTTTCAAAGAAGATAGGAATTATTTATTAGGGTTCATAGAGCTACAACCAGACATCATGGGAAGAAATTAAGAAAGGGAGAATATGGGCAGCATATCAGGAGGCAGATCCTGACTGTGCAATCAATTTGTCTGTGGAATAATCTCTCAAATGAAAGAATGGAAACCCCACAGTAGGGATATTTAAAACTAGAACATATGAAACACTAGAAAATGCACCTTAGGGAACAAAAGGATTCTAATCTAGCTATTCTGGACTACTTACTGGCTGCTCCCTTAGGAATCATTGCAGTCTGAGACCCAGGGACTATATGGAACCAATTGACAAGACACTGGAATTGCATAGGGTTTACAGCAGGTGTGGGCAATAATTTTTGAAGGGGGGGGCCACTTCATGAATTTCAGAAGTGGTCGTGGACCACCCCGAAAGGGGTGGGGCCTCGGGCAGGAGGGGCAAGGCCAGGAGACTTCATGTGCTCCCCTGCCCAAAGATCCTGCTTGGCCTTGGGGCAGGGAGCGCGTGAAGTATTTGCCACTTACCTCTACCCTTCAAGGGGCACGTGGCACCTAGAGAGAATCACCATCAGTTGTAACAGCTGGCAGTTCCCTCTGATGCCGTGTGCCCCTGGCGGGGGAGAGGGGAGGGAGATTTTGTGCACTCTCCATCCCCAGGTCTCTATTGGCCTGGGATTGGGGGAGCAGCAGAGGGGCCATGGGCCGGATGAAAGGGCTTGGTTTACACTTTACAGTGATCCCCTGGGGCAGAGAGCTGCATAATAATTTACCAAAGGATGACATGTGAGGTCTCCGCGGCAAGCCAGTAGCCCATTGGTTGTCTTAATCTTTGTGAAATGTTTGTGTAACCCACCCACCTGGTGGGTGTGGTTCGCTGTCCCATGTAGAGGCACTTAGACCACTTACAGTGAGAGAAAAGAATGAGTGAACTCTACAGCCTAAGCGGTGAGCCAGCTGGCTTTATAGCTCAAGCTGTAGAGGTGCCTATACTAAGCTCCAGAGGACCCAGATTATGTTCCACCTGCTGTCAGTTACATACATAAGCATGCTATTTAAGGAGTTAGGTATCTATACTGAAAGTTATGTTCTTGGAGTTAGGGTGCATCTACACTGCACCCGAACTCAAAATAAAATACACAATCTGAGCTATGCAAATTGCATATCTTATTTCGAAATGGCTTATTTATTAAGTGCTATTCCGAAACGTCCCTTACGCCTCATAGAATGAGGTTTACAGGGACGTTGGAATAGCGAACCTGAAATAACGGGCTTGCTGTGAAGACGTGGGATAGCTATTTTGGGATACTCTAGTATCCCAAAATAGCATTGCAGTGTAGACGTACCTCAAAAGGTTACAAAGCATAGAAAGGTTCCTTTCCGGCAGCAGGTGACAGACTCCTATTCCTTGTATGACCATTTGTGTATTTTATACTTCACACGGCATACCTGTTTGCATTCCAAACCAGTTGGACAATGAAAGATTTGCCTCACCTATAGGAGAAGAAATCTTCAGGATGGGGAAAAACAGCTGGGGATCTTCAGTGTATGAATAGGGACAATGGATTGTTCTGCTCTTATCTTGTAAGGAGACACACTGGCTACATCTAGACTGGTATAATAAGGGATAAGGGATCTTTCGGAAAAGGCTTTATTTTCCGAAAGATCCGCGTCTAGACTGGCGCTTTTTTCCGGCAAAGCTCCGTGCCGAAAAAAAGCGGCAGCCATTTTTATGCTAATGAAGTGGGGGAAATTTAAATCCCCGCTTCATTAGCAATTGCGATACGTCTAATTTGCATCCCTTTTACGGAAAAGGAATGCAATCTAGACGTAGCCTATAAGACATGCAATTACCTTGTTAATTAAAGTCTAGGCTCTAAAATGCAAATTATTATTATATATATAGCCACTTGTTTCTAATGCTTGGCTCTCTATGCTTTGTTAAATAATTTTTATACTTGATTTCACTATAAATAGGGCCTACCAAAATCAAGGACCATTCCAGTCAATTTCATTCTCACAGGATTTTAAAAATCATAAATTCAAGTTTTCAGCTATTTAAATCTGAAATGTCAGTGTTTTGACTGTAGGGGTCCTCCTGACCCGAAAGGGAGATGAGGGGAGAAATACAAGGTAATTGTAGGGGAGTATTTTCACCCTTACTTTTGCATTGCTGCTGGTGGTGGTGCTGCCTTCAGAGCTGGGTGGCTGGAGAGTAGCAGCTGCTGGCCAGGAGCCCAGTTCTGATGGCAGCATGCAGAAGTAAGGATGGCATGGGACAATATTGCCACCCTTATCTCTTTGGTGCTGCCTTCAAAACTGAGCCAACGGCCAGCAGCTGCCACTGCCTGGCTCCTGAGCTCAGAAAGCAGTGCAGAAGAAAGGATGGCAATGCCCCCTCCCCGTAACCTTGCAACCACCACCAACCCTGCAACCCCTTTTTGAGTCAGGGAGAAATACTGCTTTCTCCCAAGCAATCTGTACAGTATACGGTAAAAGTACACAAAAGGCCAAATTTCCGAGGGAGATCAGATGTCATGATCCATGATGCATTTTTCATGGCCATGAATTTGGTAGGGCCCTAACTAAAAACACATCTAAGCGCTCTGTGCTACATGGAGTGGTGATCTGAGGAGAAAGCGGTACACTTAAAAGGTACTGCCTCTTTGGAAGCATCACACTGGCAAATATTGTGAGCGTCCAGTGAAACAGGCAAGACTCAGAGCGCTCGAGGGTTGGGTGTGCCAATCATTAACAAGTCGACTGACCGCAAGACCCAAAGGCAGTGCTTGTATTGTCCATGGAGTTGGAGAGCTGACCTACCTGAGGCATGGACAAGACTTACTAATGCTAAGAGCTGATGGGGACGAGGTACCTCACAACCAGGGCGGCCCCGGAAGTGCCACACATGCAGCAGCAGAGAATTCCAGAGGTGCAAAGCTGGCACAAAGCGACTTTTCCTCCGCCCCCTCTACACAACTCAGACTTGGGGCCATTGTCTGCGTGTGTTTTTTTCATGCACTCTTCTAGCTCTGACACTGCCCCCAGGAGTTGTGCGCACACGTTGCAGGGCAGCATTTGTCTCTTGGTGTTTGTAAAGGATTTTCAGAGCCTCAGATGGACGGGCAGTACAAAGCAGTAAGGTTTGCAGTGGAGGGGAGTTCTTCACATTAAGAGGCAGACAGCACATGGGCTGCAGGTCTGGAGGGACGTGATCCAACCACCTTATTCATAAAAGTGAGACACAGCCGTCTGCTTTCCAGCAGCCTAATCTGGAGGTGATAAATATTCTACGTCATGAGGTCGCTTATAGGCTGCTCCCAAATTTCATTTTTTATCATTGCTGATTGCCAAGATAGTTTTGCGAGATTATAAACCTCCTTTGTAACTTGTTTGCATCATTTTTCTCTTCAGTCCCTTTATTGCTGCTAAAGTCTAGGGCTTGTGATTTTACAACCATGTCACTGGCGAAAGCTACTGATTGCACTTGGCAATCAGGGACGGAAATACAAGACCGCACATGGCAGCGGTGAGAGTTTGCTAAAATATGCTTCTAATTTTAAAAAAATGAACTTCTGTGGAGCAGAAAACTAAAATATTTTTACAATGTGTTTCAATGGCACTTTTCATCTCAGATCCACAAATGTTTTGCAGCCCTTTCTCAGATGCATGGTTCTTATTAAAATCAATACAAACTTTGCCTGTATACACTGGATATGTCTCTACACCTTTGCCAATAGTGAAAAGGCCCTTCGGATTCACATATGATTGTTAAGCATTTTCTGGTAACTTATTCCTACACGAGAGCTCAGAGGCAGCACCTGGTTTTCATGAAGCTTTTTAACACTTAAAATAAAAGCAACATCCACCTCCATTAGCAAACGACTGAGACATTTTAATTTTGTATTAAATCGTGTGTTCAAGTATAATGTTTTGCTTCTGTAGTACCATTCAACTAGTAAGTGCAGAGTGCTTTGGAAGCATTAATGGATCAAGGCGCAAAACACTTTTATAAAGTAGCTGTTATCCTGATTTCCTACACGGGGAAACTGAGGCACAGAGGTTAGTGGCTTGCTGCAGATTTCACAAGAGAACCAGTTCTAAAATGTACAACTGGTTCTGTTTTCTGTTAGGTTGGATTTTTTTTTTTTTTTTTTGACAGGTACGATAGGGTATTCAAATGTTATATTGGCTTAGCAAGGGTTAATGAGCTGCTGTGGGCTCAATTAACTCTGCCCTGCTCCCGCTGCATATACTGTCAGGTTTGAGTTCGGGAGGGCCAAGCTTAGCTGCTGCCTGACTAGAAGGCAAAACAGATTTCTCACTCCTGAAAAGCAGGGCTGGTAAAAGCAGGACCCATCCAGAGACAGCTAGTTTCCAGGACCTCCTTGAAGAAAGGGAGGGTTAACACAGAACTATAGTTTGCTTTTCCACTTTTTGCGACTAGCTTCTGGTCTAAATAAGACCACTGCAGGCAACACCCATCTGTGGGCAGGAAGGACTGCCCTCCACAACACTTGGATTTTGCACTCCAGGGGAGTCCACGCCATTTATCCCAAGTTCAAAAGTTCAGGAACTGCCAACCGAAAACTTTACACCAAGTCATTTTGGCTGGTTGGGTGAAAACGTTCAGTAAAACAAAACACTTCTACTGAATTGGTTGAAAATTTCCGGTGCTGAAAATCGAAGACCAGAGTGCGTGAGGGGGTGGGGAGGTGGGGTCTGCCTGGGAAGTTGGGTCCAGGAGCGGGCTGGAGGTGTGGGTCTGGCCAAGGTTCTGGCTAATGGGAGCAGCGGGGAAAGCCTGCAGGTAGGCAGTTTCCTGCGCTGCTGTTTCCCCAGCCGGGGGGCAGACGGAGGGGCAGCGCACAGAGCTGTTTCCTCTCCGCGCAAGCTGGATCCAGCCACCGAGGCTTGAGGCTCTCTCCTCCCTCCCTCCGCAGTGGGAGCCAACCTTATAGAGGGTGTGCAGGGCTCCCCACTGCAGCGGGGAGGTGATCCCTGAGCCTGCGGCCCTCCCTGCAAGATGGCTGTGGAGCACTCGTGGTCCATGGACCGCACTTTGAGAAACATGGGGCTAGGGAAATGTTTGGTTGCACTGCACTTGTGCATGAGAGCAGATGTCAGCACACACGAAGAGAAGTAGAGAGCGGGGCCCCGAGCGGGAGTGGAAGAGGGACACAGCTCCTTGTGGCATAGGACTAGCTAGAGAGGCAGGTTTGGACAGTGCCTGCTGCTGGTTTGTTTCTCCTGCGTTGTGGGAAACAGAACTTTGTGCTCACTCTCTGTAACTAGATAAGATGGCCACAAAGAAAGAATGATTCATAGGATCAATTTCTCTTCCTAAAAGAGACACTTCAGCCAGGCCCCAAACTGTCTCTATCTCCTCAGACCACAGGGGCATCACTTGCCAAGTGTCAGACTCAAAGTGCACTTGAACCTCTTTAATCCGGCCACCTTGGGAAACAGACTATGCCAGACTATGGAATTTTCTGGACCATGGCTGACTGGGGGGGTCTAGGAGGGAGGGAGGGTGCAGGAGTGTGCTGGGTGGTGCAGGGGTTGGATCTGGAAGGGAGGGAGGAACAGAAAGTGCATGAGGGGGATGGGAGTGCGGGGTCTGGGCATGAAAGGAGTGGGGTATTTCCTGGTGCCCTGCTCTCTGGAACACACATGACTCCACACACGGACACCCCCCACCATTCCCAGGCACTGCCCCCTGCTGGTATGGAAGCAGCGGGGAAAAAGCCTCCACACCAGTGCTTCTCTGTGCTGCTTTTCCCCCATCTGGGGGGGAAATGGATAGTGGCAGCACTCAGAATACTGGGCCTGATCCTGCCCTCTTCCCCGAGCCAGACACAATGCCCCCAGCCTACTCCTGCACCCTCCCCCTTGGCCACGCACCCTGTCAACTAGAAAGGTGATAACTGGAAATTCATAAGCAATCTTAGATCGGGCAACGTCAGGGATTATGGAGGTTCAAGTGCAGGTGATGTGGCATACAGAGAAACATTTGCCCCATATTCTCTCTCAGCATTTAGAGCTGGAATAGTGTTACAAAGTGCTGCAACTTCTACCCATGAGTGAGTCAAGGCATAGAAATAGCGCTGCTGCGGGTAGAACAAAGGCCCAGGTTTTCTGTTGCACAGAAGAGACAATCGATGGAAAAGAGGAGTGTACTCACTCCAGCATGTATGCTGATCAGTATCACTGTGCATACATTGTTTCTCCAGTCCCCTGTACTGCTTTCAACCTTTATGTTTATCTGGAAGCTTACGGGGCAGGAACACTCCCTATAAACAGGGCCCTACCGAATTCATGGCTGTGAAAAACACATCATGAACCATGAAATCCAGTCTCCCCTAAAGTCCTGTCTTTTGTGGACTTTTATCCTATACTATAGTATATAGGGGAAAAGTAAATGGTACTTCTCAAACTGGAGGTCCTGACCCAAAAAAACACTGCAAGGCTGGGGTCGCAGTATTGCCATCCTGACTTCTGCACTGCCTTCTGAGTGAAGTGGCGAGAGACAGGCAGCTACTGCCTGGGTGCCCCGCTCTAAAGGCAGTGCTGCCACCACTAGCAGCACAAAAGTAAGGGTGGCATGGGATGGTATTTCCACCCTTGCATCTGTGCTGCTGCTGGTGGCGGCGCTGCCTTCGGAGCTGGGTGCCCGGACAAGCACTTTCTGGTGCCTGCTCTACACGACAGCGGAAAGTGGAAGGAAGATACACAACTCCAGCTATGTAAATTGTGTAGCTGGAGTCAACGTATCTTAAATAGCGTTTCCATGCCATACACACAGCAGGAGGCTGTCGGGAGCATCTCTCCCATCTTCCCTTACTCCTCCTGAGGAGCAGGAGTACTGGCACCAACGGGGGCACCTTCTTGGTTCAATTTAGCAGGAAGATCAACCATGACAGTGCTGATCTTCTGCATAGTGTAGATGTGCCCTGGCTGCCCAGAAGAAAGGGTGGCAATATTCCCACAATATAGGAACTAGGGGTCACCAAATGAAATTAATAGGCAGCAGGTTTAAAACAAACAAAAGGGAAGTATTTCTCTACTCAGCATACATTCAACCTGTGGAACTCCTTGCCAGAGGATGTGGTGAAGGCTAGAACTTTAACAGAGTTCCAAAAAGAGCTAGATAGATTCATAGAGCTTAGGTCCATCAATGGCTATTAGCCAGGATGGGTAGGAATGGTGTCCCTAGCCTCTCTTTCTCTGGAAGTGGGAGACAGGGAAGGGATCACGTGAGGATTACCTGCTGTGATCCCTCCCTCTGGGGCATCTGGCATTGGCCACTGTCAGCCGACAGGATCCTGGGCTAGATGGACCTTTGGTCTGACCCAGTATCGCTGTTCTTATGTTCTTATACTTATGTTCTACTCAGAGCACCTTACCACAACCTTACCACTCTCTCTTGAGTCAGGACCCCCCAGGCTGAGAAATGCGGATGTAAGGGTGTTACATGTTTATATTCCGCACTTTTTAAATACACATTCATGCTTTGTTACAGCACAGTGATATATAAGATTTAAATCTGTGAAATTCTGGATTTTAAAAAGACAATGACTGGGAAATGTATGCAGGGCCCTGCCTATAAAACAAAATAAGCCTTTTAGAAAGCCTGCCTGTGCTGGCAAGGAGCTCTCAGGCAGTAGTCTTATACCCATGTTTCAGAGGGGTCTGTTCTTCCTAGGCTCTTCTGGCCAAGAGGAATGCAGCAGCTCACCTCAGGGGCTACAGCTTGGCCTCTGTGCATTGAGATATTCATTAAGCGTGGTATTTGCAAAAGAGCCAAAGGCATGAAGTGCACAACTTACCCAGGCTTTCAACTGGGCATTCTTCCCGACTAAAAACGTCAGGATCAGGCAAGAGGGCGAATACTTACCTGAATCAGATGTCACCAAGAAACCGCCGCTCTGAAGGGGACTTCTTTGCCCCAAGGAATATCCGATCACCAGCTCCCTTCTGGCAATTTAGTGTTTCCAGCAATTCTTGCCACGCTCACTCTCCCACGTTCACTTTGGTTAATCGGGCATTGCAGGTCTGTCCCTGAGAAATGAGCCTTATTCCCTGAATCTTCTGTGGGTCTTCATCCAGGCGTGGGAATTAAAAATGGTGTTTCGCTGCACAAAGCTGTGAACAAAACTGGAAGGAAATGCTGAATTGCTGTTCAAAATTCATTTGGAGAGGCCAATTTACCAATTGACTGGCTCTTGATACTGGCAAAGAGCTTCTAGCTTATGAATCTGATTTTGATTTTTTTTCATTAAATAATAGAGGCCCTGTCTAGAAACAAATCACATTTTAAGACAAGCTCTTTGGCAGAGACTTAGTGGCACTGTGTGCACATGCCTATGGGACCCCAGGATTTAACCTCGTCCCTTCTGACTTTTAAATGAAAATACCTTTAGTTCTGGTGCTCAGTGCTCGACTTTCAGGAGTACCACTGAGCTCTGATTGTAGTGGACAGCTGGATTACAGCACATGTCAATTCTGCTGTGAAATGTCTCCCTTGGACGGAGGGATTATTTCACAAGGCAGGAAGAGCCTGGAGGCCAATCACATTGGAAAGACAAGATCAGGATTGTGCAGACTGGGTCAGCCACTTCTGCCGATGCAGGTCATAAGAGACCTTCCGGTGTGAGAAGGTCCAAGACCCTGCCACCCAGCGAATGCGCAGATTGATTTTTCAGAGGTGCTACAGACTCTGTGGGTGACCACATCCCCTGTTAGAGCCTTCACCCTCTCCTATGCCCCAAACGCCTGCCCCAGCCCAGTAAAAGTGAGTGAGGGTACGGTAGAGCAAGCCACTGAGGAAGGCGGAATGTAGTGAGCAGAGGGTGGAGCCTCATGAAAGGGGCAAGACGGGGGCGTGGCCTCAGGGAAGGGGGCGTGGCTATGGTGTTCAGTGTTGTGCACGTAGAAAGTCAGCAACCCTAAGTGAGTAGGTGAAGAGTTAATGCAAGCAGCCAATTACTCCCACGTACAAACAAGATCCAGATATCACCAGCTGTGCACTGCCTTAACTTGCATCAGCTGAAGTTTGCTGTGTAGTCATGGTCTAACTCTCAAATGGTAGAGCGAGCAAGCAAATAAGTAATATAGTTCTTGCAGTCTTGGTTCCTCTTTCCCTCGTATCCTTTCTGTGTCTCTTCTCTCACTCCTCTGCAGTTGACCCATCTCTCTCTTCAGAAACTCATCTGAGGAAGTGGGTTTTACTCACGAAAGCTCATACGCCTATACGTTTGTTAGTCTCTAAGGTGCCACAGGACTGCTTGTTGTTTTTAAAGTTACAGGCTAACATGGCTACCCCTCTGGGACTTTTTCAGAAACTCAGTAAGAGTAAATTACATTCCTGCAGTAAAACTGGTACAATGATGACAGAAGAGGCCCTTGTGTCCAATTCGTACCCAAACGATTATGACTCAGACCCAAGGAAATATCTCTCTATCAAATGTTAATTTCTCTGATAGACAGCAGAGTCAGAAAGCTGTCAGTGGGTGCTTAGGCTCCAGGCTTTGCCTGCAGACTGCTTGAGTGGAGTAATTGGTGCTGATGCAGTGATTTTATGTAAATGCTGCTTAACCAGCCAGCAACAGGTGGTTTCCTGTTTTATTTCCAAAAGGATTTTGAATGTCTATGTGGAAAATAACACTCAGAATGCAAAGAGCTGTGATTCTACCTTTCCACCAGGTGCAATGCTTCCAGCCCTGGGAAGTCAGCTTTGCTAAGACGTAGCTGTTAAAATATGGCCCAGTACCCTCTGTATCAGGGTGGGCAATAATTTTTGATGGGGGCGCCACTCCAAGTATTTGGTAAGTGGTCAAGGGCTGTGCTCTTCCATGATATTGGAGGAGATGCAGGGTCTGGGATGGAGGCTGGGTGCAGAAGGGAGATCAGGGTAGTGGATTGGAGTGTAGGAGGGGTCTGTGGGGTCTGGGAGGGAGTTTGGATGAAGGAGGTCCAACCCTCCTCCAGTCATATTTGCACCAGCCCCTATGTGGATCCTTGTGTAGAAAGTCCATTCATAGGCTGGTCACTGAGTGACAATCAAAGTTGATGGCTTTGGATTGTTGCCGAGATGGATTCTCAGTGACAGATGAGCCTTCAAAAAGATTTCAAACCGTGCTCTAGGGCAGGGCAGCTGTCTGGATTATATCCACATAGGCCACCCTGGGGCAACCTTAGACATATGTTCAGCCCATAATACAAAATGGAGTTTGTAATTTGACACAGACCTATCATGCTCTGTCACAGTAACTGAGAACACAGTTAACCCCTGTATGAAGTTTACTAGTGTCTCTAGTGGTAGAGATCCTACTCGCGGACTCTGGCCTTCACAAACCCTCAGCTATTCGTGCTTTTCTCCGTTAGACACACACAGAGAGCGGTATGAAGGGGACTGGACTTGATGATCTCTCGAGGTCCCTTCCAGTTCTAGTGTTCTATGATTCTATGATCTGCTTGGTAGGTCCATGGCAGATACTTCCCAAGAAAACGCCTCCCTTTTCTCTTCTAATGCTTCAGATGGTATAATCTTAAAACCTGACTGATACCATCCTTCTCCTATTTTTCCGGCTGTCTTTGGAAGGGACAAACAGGTAGGCGATGAACTGGCCGTTCCCTCTTCGTGTCTGAAAGTGAGTTGGGGTTTAGCTGAGTGACCTTGTGTGGACTCCGTGCTCATGCGCTTTCATGAGCTGGTGGCAAACAAAGGGCTTCCTTCTCTAATGTTCACAATCTTGGCCAAAGCATTGAAATCAAAATACAAAACTGCGTAAGAAAGAAAGGACCTCATGACAGTCTCCTCCTGGGAGCACCAGGAGATGTCTGCATGGTTCCCTTTCTGCTCATTACACCGCACAGGCTCCTGACATAATATACTCAGGGGAAAAAAGCATCTTCTGGTGAATATAAATCACGAGTGACAAAATGGTGTTATTATGAGCAGAGTCAAAGTGCTTTCCTCCCACAGAATTACAGCCTCATTCAATCCCATACACATACAGTGCTTCTGCACCCAGTGGCGGGGTGTCTGGGTAGTTAATTAAATATGTGTTGTGTATGTCTGAAGATAAATTGGGGCCGTGTGTGAGAGTGACTTTGTCTCTGTCTTTGTCATATTTATCTTTAACTTACAAAACGCTGAGGAAAGAGATAACTATAAACTTTAAAAATCTACTTTCCCCTCAAGCCCCTCCTGTATAAATCTCTTCATTGAAAGAAGCTCAAGAGAGAGATAAATGTTCTGTCAGGGGCAGGAGTATGGAATATTATTTCTGGCATTTGACGAATCTCAAAATAGATAAGGGAGGAGCTGTAAGAAAGCTGTGAAGCCCTGTTTGTTCTAACACATGGGGCCAAATTCTGCTCAACGGGGTAAGTCAGAGTAACTCTTCTGAAGTCATTGGAGTTGCTCCTGATTTACACCCCTTTCGCTGAGGGCCAAAATTGACCCAGAATTGTCTTCTAGAAAACAAACCCTCCAGAAACTCAAGGGCTGCCATAATACATAGATCCACTGACAATAATAATTCCAAGGAGGAAAGGCACCACATGGGTCCAACTCATGTCCAAGCAAAAGGTGAATTTGGCTTTAGAACAAATAAGCACTAATCCTGAAAAGCTTAACATCTGATTTCAGGTGAGCCATGCGGACCTCATTCTAGAGCAGGGCATTCCAGCCATTGCTTGGTAGGTTTTTTTCCTCTTCCTCCGGACACGGTGTTCGTTTTCCTGCAGAGCCTTACTTAAAAGCCCAGGGCAATGTTTTCTGGGGCCATGTCCAGCAGCCCATGGGGTAAAATAAAAGCCATTTTCCAAGTAAAGGGAGGAAACAAGCTTCACTGAAATGCAAATGTTCCAAGGGGGATTAGCTTGGTCTCTCTAGCCCCGAATATTTGGTTCCATGCCCAGTGGAAACCCTCTTGCAGAACCTTCTGTCTGAATGGTCGCTATATCCTGAGCCATAAAACAGGGAAATCAGTCATGTGACTGGAGCAGAGTCTTCTAAGATGCAAGGACAGAACAAGCTCTAATTTAGACTCTCGCGTGCTCTGTTATACACGGCTCTAACGAGCATCTCCCCAGCACTCTTCACTTGCAGCTGCCCAGTGCTCAGAAAAGTGAAATGGCCTTTGCCGCAATAGTATTCCCCCAATCCTCATGCATCAGCATCCAGTCCCTTCCTTTCTGACCCCACAGAGGGGATCTGCATGTACGAAAGGGGGATTTGATTTCTTTTTGCCTGACCTTCCCCTGGTGAAGAATCGCCCTTCAGCAGAGACTCCAGGATAGCTGTCAGATAAGCCTTGACAGTATGGCTCCAGTGGAGCTGAGCTGCCAAGAAATAGGGGTTGTGTGAGCACAGAGTTAATGTGGAGGCATACGGGTTTTACAGATGGCCCCCTGTGTTCAGCTGTCCCCATCTTCTGACCGGAGCCAGTGGAGTTCAGACAGTGAGAAACCAATGAGAGAGGAGAATTAAGCCTTCCATAGAATTTTTAGAAAATATTTAGCCCCAGTATCCATTGGGAGATTCATAGACAAACTTTTGTTTTCAAACTCGACTGAAGCTTCCACCAGTGAAGGCAAATAAGCACAAGATGGTGGACTGCAACATCTTGAAAGGGATATGCCTCCAAAATACCCTGTGAGAAAGAAAGAATAGAAACCAACCCTCTGTTTCTTATATTTACACTTGAACTAACTTGTTATAATCACATCAGCTTTGGAAAAACAAATGGCGTACGATTTTCTTAAGCAGTCTAGAGGATTTAGGCACGTGAGCTCAAATAAACAAGGTGGTCACTGTGGGTACGTCTAGACTACATGCCTCCGTCGACGGAGGCATGTAGATTAGCCAGATCGGCAGAGGGAAATGAAGCCTCAATTAAAATAATCGCGGCTTCATTTAAATTTAAATGGCTGCCCCGCTCTGCCGATCAGCTGTTTGTCGGCAGATCGGAGCAGTCTGGACGCGCCGCGCCGACAAAGAAGCCTTTCTTGATCGGCACAGGTATGCCTCGTGAAACCAGGTTTACCTGTGCTGATCAAGAAAGGCTTCTTTGTCGGCGCGGCGCGTCCAGACTGCCCCGATCTGCCGACAAACAGCTGATCGGCAGAGCGGGGCAGCCATTTAAATTTAAATGAAGCCGCGATTATTTAAATCGAGGCTTCATTTCCCTCTGCCGATCTGGCTAATCTACATGCCTCCGTCGACGGAGGCATGTAGTCTAGACACACCCTGTGTGTCTAAACCCCCTTTCTTGCTTTGAAAATCTCCATCATGCTGTTTTGTCAGTTCTGTGTTGTCTTCCGTGTGGACTTGTTGCAGAACGGAGGGTTGATAAGGAATGCCTGGGCTTCTGAGAGCCTGGGAAATTGTCAATTATTATTATTATTTATTTATTTATTTATTTATTTATTTATTTGTGTATTTATTAATCTTCTAAGAAAGAGACAATTAATAACAGCTGATTCTGGATGACTATTTTGCCATGTCAGTGTGGTTCCACTGTTTTCTTACCATTTATAATACCTGCAAATTACACTATCACTTCAGGTTGGGATAGGGAAGAGGACTAAACATAGAGCAGTTGTCCAGCAGTTGTACCAACACTGGCATTTCCAGTGGCTCCAATGAAGTACATGGAAACTTCTCATTGACTTCAACGAGAACAGGAACAGACCCTAATTCTGGGCTTTCTAAATATACACTTAGGCTACATCTATACTGCGCTGTTTTGCATAAGAAATATGTAAATGAGGCAGAGTGGAATATTGCGGCAATTCATTTGCATAATTAATGAGTGGCCGCTTTTTGTTCAAGAGACTTTTGCGCAAAAAGGAGCTGTCTTCCTGAAAAAAAGAGGAAGAATGGCTCTTGCGCAAGAGGGTTTTTTTGTGTAAAACGCAGCCGCGTAGATGGCGCCTTTCTGCTCAAAGGTCTCTTGCGCAAAACCGGAGCCTCGTTAATTATGCGAATGAGGCACGGTGATATTCCATGCTTCACCTCATTTACATATTTTTTGGCACATGAGGGGGAAGTCTAGACGTAGCCCTCCAGTGTAGATGCTTACAAGTTTTGTGAGGCTTATCGTGCAATGGGTATCATTTCATAGGCAGGAGTTACAGTGCGGGGACGTTGGATCATATCAGGTTTCTGCTTTATGTAAACATTCGCCTGTCATGGGACTGTCATAGTAGTTTGAAGATGCTGATTAATTACCCAGCGTATGTGTATTTGATAAATAACTTTGCCCCCTCACTGCTCACTTTGTCCTGTTTGATTTGGCAGCAAAGTCCTATTTCTTTCCCTCTAGGAATGCAATTTCCACAGAAACCCTGCTTTCGTCCGTGATACTGATCATTAAGAGTATGGCTATTCTGAAGTTAAACACCCTGCTTGTGGGGCTGTAACATTTGCCATGTAAACACTCAGGGTTGGCCTGGAGCCTGGGAACCAACGGGCAGTGCAGAACACATAGTCACCGTGTGAGCCCCTGCCTTGCTGTCCGTCCCGGACCTCCTCCTACCCACGGGCTCTTGTGGGAAAGGAAAGTTGCACTCTCCCAGCAAATGGGGGGTGTTCACCATGTGAGCCTCTGCCCTGCCACCATGCCATGCAGACATTTGCCTACCTGCAGAAGCTGCTATTTGCAGGCACTGTGTCGCACACACTTTCAAAGTGGAAGCAAAAGAGCGAGCCCCAGTGTAACGGATGGGAGGGAGACTACCCTTTTCTAGACATCCCAGCCATTCAGTTACCTAAATTGCCTGTAAATGGTTAAACCCAGAGACAGTGGGTCCCTGAGAATCAATAGGAAATGTTGGCAGGGAGGCAGGAGAGCCAATGGGAAGAGAGCGTGAGATTGGAATTGAAACAGGTTCTGCCTGCTTCGGTCTTTTGAGTGAGCAGAGCAAGAGCTGGAAGAAATGAGTTAATCAGGAGATAGGCGTGGATTTTCCAACGATATCCATAACTAAAAGGACTGAACCTTGGAACAGCAGCTATACAAGTGAACAGGAACTGTTTAGTTAGATGCAATTAGGTTATTTAATTTGGGGTTTGGTTGAACTCTTCTGAGTTGATTTATGTACCCCCCTCCTCCATACACTGTAACTTTTAAGCTGAATCCCAGCAAAGAAATTATTTGTGCTTTTAATCTGTGCTTTTTTCAGTTGCTCTGTAACACCTAGCAACCAAGTATGCTTTTACCAAATATATCTTCTTTGCTTTGTTAATAAAATCACCTTTTTAAGACTATGATCTGATTCCTGAGTGCTAGAAGGCAGGGGATTCTGTGTGCATGTGCCTGAGACTGAAGGTCAGCTATGAAGAAATTACAGTTTGTTTTCAAGCTCTCTCCGGAAGAGGGTTAAAGAGTTTGGGGTCCCCCACAGGAATAAATCCCCAAGTGCATCTTCCTTGGTTCTCAAAGGGGGTTTTGCATTTGGGTGGTGGCAGCATACAACCCAAGACCAGGGTATCTGTAACCTTGGAGAGTTTTAAGCAGAAGCTTTTAGAGGCAAAGTATTTTTAAAGTCTCTTGTGGGCTCCCACCTTCTACACTCAAAGTGCCAGAGTGGGAAACAGTCTTGACACTCAACCTGTTCTTTACCATGCCTGCCACCAAACTGGGTTCAGATGCTCCTTATGTTCTCTGTGGTGTACCTGCTGCATAGTGGGCACTAAAAAGCATAACTGTAGCCTTGTATATAATAGATGCCTATTCTCTTTGACAGGAGTTCTTTTCTGCTAAGAGATTAGGTTCTGCGTTCTACAATGCCTCTCCTGTAAAGTATGCCCTTCACTTTTTCTGTTACAGCAGGAGCAACAATGAGCCTGTTGCCCACTCTTCTGGCTCCTCCAACTGTTCAGCTAGCTGAGATCCGAAGGCAAAAATATAATGGTGATGACATGTTCGATGAGCAAATGCTATCTGTCAGCATGGACAGAGTGCAATTAACTGCATGGAGAAGAACAATGCTGCAGGAGATGCATACAGAGCTTGAGGAGAGGAGAGCGTGCAGGGAACATGAACTGAAGACACAGGAGGACATTTTGATGCTCCTGGGGCAGCTTCTGACATGCCTGGTAGAGTCACAGGAGAGACACGGACAGAGATCACTTCCAGTCCATGCTGAATTACATTCATTCCTCCCCACATTCCATAGCCTCCTCTCCCAGGTGCCCTAGAATGCAGGGTGGGGGAAAGCCAACGACAGCCTCACACTCAACCCCGAGGGTTGTCTCCCAGAACAAAAGGCTGTCCTTTTCACCCCTGTGATTTCTGAACAGGGGGATTGTAATACGCTGCCTTCCCTTGTCTCTTCTTCCCCACAAAGCTCCCACCCTGGACTCCTTTTCTGACGCTGCTTCCTTTTGTTCCCTAAATAAAACTGCATCATTTCTCAAAAGTATCTTTATTGCTTGTGATGCATTGGGTGCAGGAGAGTTTACAGGGTTAAGAGCAACATACATAACTGTCAAATGACTGGCCATTCACAAAGCTGTTTTCCAAAGCCTCTGTGCTTTGCAGTGCCCCTCAATGTACTCTCGTTATTACTGTGGTGTCTGACTGCTCATGATTACTGGCTAGGCGATCTCCTCCATCCCCCTGACCCTGCATCAAATTTTCCCCTTTACAGCCTCTCTCCGACTTACGAACCGGTTACGGACCAAGCAATTGGTCGGAACTCGGTTCGTTCGTAAGTCGGACCCCATTGAGTTACATGCGACTGCGCTGTTCGTAAGCGCGGATCGCATTCGTAACTCGGGGTCTGCCATTTACGACAGCTTTGGTCGTAACTGCAAACAGCCGTACGTCGACCATTCGCAACTTGGAGACCAGCTGTACTTTCACAGATGTTATGGCGCACACAGAAGGCTGCCCCAACAATGGGAATGTTGCTTTCACTGACGTCTAACCTAGTCAATAAAGTGTGAAACTTTCCCTTTTGATGTCCAAAAGCACATTGTACCACCATTCTGCACTTGCTCAGCCTGTAGACCACTCCTTACTGTGGACCAGGCTGCCTGTGTATGGCTTCATGAGCCATGGGAGCAAGGGGTAGGCTGGATCTCTAAGGATCACTGTTGGAATTTCAATACCTCTCATGGTAATTTTCTGGCCAGGGAAGAAAGTTCCAGCTTGCAGTTTTCTGAAGTGACCAGAGTTCCTAAAGATGCACGTGTCATACTCCTTTCCCCACCATCCCACGCTGATGTTGGTAAAACAGCCCTTGCGATCCACCAGCACCTGCAACACCATTGAGAAGTGCCCTTTGAGGTTTACGTACGTTTTGGCAAGGTGGTCGGGTGCCAAAATAGGGATGTGCACTCCATCTATTGCCCCTCCACAGTTAGGGAACCCCATCGTGGCAAAGCCCTTCATTATGTCCTGCATGCTTCCCAGAGTTAGTATCCTTCATAGCAGAAGGATATCGATTGCCTTGGGTACTTGGATCATAGCAGCCCCCATTGCAGATTTACCCACTCCGAATTGATTCCCAGCTGTCCAGTAACTGTCTGGCACTTAAAGCTACCACAGAGCTATTGCCACTCACTTCTCAACTGTCAGAGTGGGTCTCCTTCTGGTATTGCTGCTCTTCAGGGCAGGGGAAAGCAATTCACAAACGCCCATGAAAGTAACCTTATGTGTGAGAAAGTTTTGCAGCCACTGCTGATCATCCCATAGCTGCATAACTATGCAATCCCACCAGTCTGTGCTTGTCTCATGGCACCAGATCCGGCATTCCGCTAGGTCCAGAGGATCAACTGCCACCAGCATCTGCCGATTGCTCCACTCAAGTGTTTCATACATGTCTGTGTTTGTGGCCTCCTCGCATTCTTCCTCGCTCTGGCAGCTCCTGGCTATGCCCTGGACATATTGCAGCATAAGATGTGAGATGTTTGCTATGATTGCCATAGCACTTTGCAGCTGAATGGGGTCTATGCTTGCCCTGCTATGGCACCTGCAAGTATAACCTGGGAAAAAAAGGCCGTGAAAAATTGTTTGCCATTGCTTTCTAGCAAGGGGCAGGGAGTGGAGGGAGGAGATGAGTGCATTATGGGATGCTGAAAATATGTACTCAGAACCACCCACTGCACTGTTTTTGCCTTATCAGGCCCTGGGAGCCTAACCCAGAATGCAAAGGGGAAGCAGGAACTGTGGGATAGCTACCCATAATGCATTGCTGTCAGAGCTGATGGTAGCCACCCTATCGGGAATGCACAACTCGCACACAGTGGGGACATGCGCCTTCGATTTTACAAGGATGTTAAAAAATTGACCGTAATGAATTAGTCCTAATTTTGCAGTGTAGACAAGGCCTCAGATGACTACAATTTCAGTGTAGACTTACCATTATATCACTGTTGTTTCCAGTAGCCAAAGGGAAAAAAAGGCAGCAAACTAAGAGGAAGAAATCCCTTAATAAAACAGTGCAAGTGTATTCAATAAAACAAAGAAAAACTTGCCTGAGTATATTTATTTAAGAGCAAATATTTTTCTTTCCTGGGTTTGCTACAGAGCGAATGGCCCCCTATAAATAAAATCACTAGGTTTTTTTTGGCGAAGAACCGTGACCTATTGAATTACTTATCCATGTTTAGTTTAAAAAGCCTGACCCCAATTAAATGGTTATTCGTAATGTCATCGTGTCCATTCTGCAGTCAGATGTGCTGTGTGGTGTCTCAGGACAAGATGTCTGGCAAGCACTTAGGAAAGCAACTTGCCTCCCAGCTGACAGAGTGATCTGGTCCCAAATCTATCTTTCGGATGTTTTACTATGACATATGTGACTGAGTGCTAAGTTGCTTTATGAAATGATTGTTGGGAAAACTGAATACTTGGCCACTCATTGATGCTTCCTTTAAGAAGATAAATATTTTTGTTACCTTCTGGTTTGATGAAGATACATAGTCAGAGCTGACACAGGATGAACTGGAGCAGCCACTCCAGGCTCCATGCTTTTGGGGGCCCTGTGGTGGCCACCTCAACCATCCTATAGATGGAAGGGATCCAGGATTTATGGGGGCCTGGCATGGGTGGCAGTAGGAATTGCCCCTTCTCTCCCCATGTCGGGCAGAAGATGCCAGAGCAACATGGCAGTCAGCTCCACTCCGCCATACTGCCCTCTTCTGGCCCATTGTGCTCAGCTTCTCTGGAGCACCAGGAAGCAGAGTGCCCCAGCCCCAGGATGCTCCAGTTCCCACTGCTGTGGAGAAGTGGGGTGCAGCAGGCTGGGAGAGGGTGGCACAGCAGGGGGGAGCAGGCTGCCAGGCTGCTCTGGCTCCCAACATCTGTGTGGTGAGTGCAGGAGGGAGCGACCTGAGGAAGGGATGGGATGGGGCCTTTGGCTGGGGGATTGCCCTGGTCCCGAGGCCTGGAGCACTGTGGGGGTTGCCCCTGGCCCCGAGCCCCCCTTGGTATAGCCCTGTACACAGTGATTTCCTTGGAAGATGATTCATAGAATGGACCAAGTGATTAAATAGCAACGGATTTTGCCAGATTATGATTAAAAGCATAATCCTGGTCCCTTCAAGTTTAACTGGAAAGCTTCTTTTGACTTGAGTGGACCAGGATTCAGACATTAGAAACACAGGAAGGAGCAATTTGTGTCTTGCTTTCTTTGTCTTGTCTGTGTTTGCACCTTTATAAAGAAGATATCCCTATTAGCCAAGCACCGGACCTTGAATCCATGAGGAGAATCCCTGTTTGATCCTAAGCACTCTAAGGCCAGGTCTACGCTAGACCCGGAAGGTCATCTTAAGGTATGCAACTGGAGTCAGCTTACCTTAATCCGTGCTTGGCACCATCTTCACTGTGGAAGGCTTCCCTTACTCCTCACAACTGCCAGAAGTACCAATGCCAACCAGAGCCGCCTTCAGCGTTCGATTTAGTGGGTCTTCACTAGACCCACTAAATCAAATGCCAGAAAATCAATCTCCAGTGCAGCAAGTGGCGATGTGCCCTGAGATTTAGAAAATCATGTGGTTTGATTTAGAAAATCTGCCACCAGCCAGATTTTTATGACAATTATTCATAACAATGCCAGCATCGCCAGACACTCTGGCCAAGCACATAAATGACGTCTTGTTGCCATAACTTGGAGTGCAATGGTCTCTCTATTTGGAAAGAATAATGGGCCAGCTATGCACTTTCTTATACCTCCTTGGAGCCAGGGTTAAATTAAAGAAACAATAGGAGCAATGAAAAGACTGGGGGAAACTAATCAAATGTGGCAGCAAAAAGCTTAACTGAGGAGCAAGCGTGGCTGGAGCCTGGTCAAGATGGGAAGGAGGTAGGAAAATGGGACCCACAAATAAGTCATTTAGCAGTTCTCCTTCCCCAAGCTTCCCAGGACTCCAGTCTTGATGGACCTACGATCTGATCCAACATGGCAAATCTTATATTCCTGTGGTCTTTCATCCTCCTCTCATTTGTTTTTCTTTGTTCCACTGTAGACTTACAAATCTAATTTTTTTTTAATTAGGAGGTATGTCAAGTCCCTTTTCCGGGGTTCTGGAGAGTTACTTTCCACTCTGCTGAACACTAACTTCAAATGACACAAATGACGAGCTGTTAAGATCACGGTGGCAATCAAGTCTCCTTTGATGGGAAAGCTAAAAATACGCTTCTCCAGCTGATGCAGCCTGAAAGAGGAAAATGTAGGGGCTGGTTGAAAAGAATAGATCTTTTTCTGTATGGCTGCCCTGCACGTAAATACAGGGACAGGCATGGTGGGTGGGTTACCAGGCTATTTCTGCCTTCCGAACTAGAACATTTACATGCACTCTAAATCTGAACTTGAACAGACCGTACCCTAATTAAAATGTGTCATTGTTTATGGGGCATTAGTAAATAGGGTTATTGCGAAGGGCCCTCCAAGAGTGAGCCATACAGTTCCCTCAATGATCAGTGGTTCAGGACATTGAAGAAGGAAGCCCATATCTCAGAGTTTGGATAAACACAACATTGTCAGTAGTCCTCAACCAGGAGCTGAAATGACGCACACAGGGGTTGTGATCTGCCAGAATCACAGTTGCGCCCCTCTCTTCATATTTGCCCTTGATCTGCCAACACCCAGCTAACTAAACACAGCTTGTGTTGCCTAGTGTCCCCACTAAATCCTTGGCCAAACTAAGCAGTCGTGGAGCTAACTACCAATTACCCTGCTGCCACGACTCAGCCTTTTTTGATATAAGCAGCTCCTGTTAAAGGCAATGTAGGACCAGCATCCCATCTGCCATGGCTGGAAATGTGAAATCACAGGGCAGGTTTATGTGCTGCATGGCTTCCCCTTTCAGCTGCTCAACCCTGCTTGTCTAAGACTGACTCTGAGGTTAGCAGTGGTAACCAGATTCCTAAATGATTTTGTTTCTAGGATAAAGTGGAATAGGGAGGAAAGAATCAGGAACTGGAGGAAGAGATATAAATAATAGCACTTACATACCAGATACAAGAATATATTTAATGTGCCCCAGGCTCAGTCGATTCCATATTGGTGGTGGAATTCAGTGAATGGAAGCTTTTGCACAGCACACAGCAGAAGAGAATTCCCTCCTTTTTTAAATGGAAATATCCTTCGTATAACGCATTTCATGTTTACGTACAAACAAACTGCTCTCTGTGCCTGTGGCCAGGAAAGCACAGAAACTTAACCAAGATAGAACGGACGGTACACCCAGTTGATGGTTTTGATAGATGAAGCAGGTTCTTCCATTTAGCCACGGTAGCAAGAATATTTTGGCCACACAATATTTCCCTCCAAAAGTTGTCAGTCCCGGGAAGAGGCGTTCAGGGTCGATCAGTCTCTGCCCCGGCGGATAATGGGTTTTTCCATTTCTATACCTCCGTCGGCAACTGCCCATTGCCGGCAGAGTGCTTGATGCTGCCGTTCAGAGTGTTGGCCTTGAAGGTATAAGACCGGCGTCTAACGGAACCGTCAGTGTAGATGCTCTCAGGCTTGTTCTGGCAGCTGAAGAACATGAGGAACCCGTTCCGGTAGTTCTTGTTCATCCAGCCATAGAGGAAGGGGTTTACAAATGTGGAGCACATGGCCACTACGTGGAAGACGGTGTAAAGGAGTTTGTACTCATGGAAGATGAGCACCAAATCCAAGTCGATGGCAAGCTGGAAGATGTGGAAGGGGAGCCAGCAAACGGCAAACACCACCACCACCATCACGAGCATTTTTGTCGTCTTCTTTCTCCGGCACTGGCTTTCGTTGCTGGAGGTGGGGCTGATATGATTTTTCAGCTTGAACCAGATCCTGATGTAGGCATAGCAAATAATGGCCAGCGGAAGGATGTACTGCAGAAGGAGCATGGAAAGGCTGTAAATGGTGGCATCTCTGTTATTTCCAGAAGGCCACTTCTCAGAACAGACGGCTATTCTGAGGTTGATAGATGGGATTTCCTCATACCGGTACTCTCTGAAGATGGCCAGCGGGCCGGCCAGTACCGCACCTGCCAGCCACGTAGTGGCTATGATTGTGAAACTGAGCCTCCTGGAGATCCTGCTGTCCAAGTGGAAAACAATGCATCTGTACCTATCCAGAGCTATCACGGTTAAGGTGAGGGTGGACACGTGGACACTCAAAGCTTGGGCATAAGGGACCAGATGACACAGAGCGGCCCCAAACTTCCACTCATCCAGCAGTGTGTATACCAAGGTGAAAGGCAAACAGAGAGTGTCCACCATGAGGTCAGCCAGGGCCAGGTTAGCAATGAAGAAGTTGGTGACAGTCCTCATGGTTTTATATTTCACTATTGTGTAGATCACTAAGGAGTTGCCGATGAATCCTAGCAGAATGATTAGGGAGTAAGCTGCGATCAGTATGACCTGGACTCCCAGGATGTTGGTACTGTCCATCATGATGCCGCTGGAACCTTGGAGACCCTGGCTGGGTGTGACGATGCCCTTGGAGTGCCAGCCTCGGGGAAGTTTCTCATCCAGGGCCAGCTCCTCCATCAGCAGGGTGCTGTTGGCTTGCGTCAGCAGCCTCATGCCTGGTTTGTCCTGTCAGGAGGCAGGGAGGCCTGTAACGTCGCCTCTGGAATGGGAAAAGGGAAAGAGTTAAATGGAGACCATGTCAGACAGCAGGGCCGCTTCAAGCATCTAGAGACACCCTGGCATATTCAGCTTGGCATTGCAAATGAAGCAGCAGCAGCAGTGATGTTTCATTGTCTTTTCCCTACTCCCTGCTCAACTTGGGATTCCTAGACATTGTTGCAATGGCCACTCAGGATATGTCTAGACTGCGTCCTTCTGTCGGCTGAGGGATGCAGATTAGGCAGGTGGACATTGCAAATGAAGCGGGGATTTAAATATCCCACGCTTCATTTGCATAAAAATGGCCACTGCTTTTTGCCGATGCAGCACTTTGTCAGCAAAAAGCCACAGTCTAGAGGGGGATCGGTCGAGAAAGAAAGCCTTTTTCGACAGATCCCTTATGCCTCGTGCAAGGAGGTTTACAGGATCTGTCGAAAAAGGGTTTTTTTCTCAGCAGATCCCCCTCTAGACTGCCGCTTTTTGCCGACAAAGTGTGGTGGTGGAAAAAAAGCGGTGGCCATTTTTATGCAAATGAAGCACAGGATATTTAAATCCCGTGCTTCATTTGCAATGTCGACCTGCCTAATCTGCATCCCTCTGCTGACAGAGGGATGCAGTCTAGACATACCTTCAGAGGGATAATGTGAATCCTCATTAGACTTTATTTTAAAGTTACTCTGAAAATTCCTACTAGCCCACCAGGGACTGGCCAGCGCCCGTTCCACTTCCCAAATGAGTTTTTCAGATTTCATTCATTTGAAAGTGAATTTTCTTTTAACAAAACAGACAACCCTTCCATTTGCCATGCGGATGCGATCAAGACAGGGCTCAGCTTACAGTACCACATCTGCCGGCTCTGCCTACTGAGGCCTGTTAGGCCCCTGCAGTGGTTTTCAAAATGGTTAACCCAGGCAGAGAAAAAAGGAAGTACCCACACCGGGGCTGGAGCCTGTGGTACTGTTTCACCCAACCGTTGTCTAAGGGTGAATTGGCATCCTCCAATATCATGTCTGAGGAACAGCAGTGTGGCACACAAGAATGGAGGCAATCAAATATTGTCGTTCAGTAAACCACCAGCTTCATGTACAAAGGAACGTGTCCAGGTGGCATATCCTGGGTTGTGCACTAGCATCTTCACGTGAGAATGAGCATCTGAGCTGTTCTTGCCTGTCTGAGCATCGGAGCAGGAAAAGGCCACTGTTAGCTAGTACTAGAGACATGATCTAGGCGAGTATTTAGTTGCATGCAAAAAGGAGAGTCTAAGGCATGTCTACAGAGCAGGACAAAAGCTGAAATAAACTGCACAACTTGAGCTGCGTCAGTTGCGTAGCTTGAGTCGAAATAGCTTATTTGGGCTTTTGGCGCTGTCTACACAGCAGGAACTGTGAGGAAGAGCACCCTTCCTTCGACTTCCCTTACTCCTCGTGAAATGCAGGTTACAGGAGTCTGCATTAGAAGTCCTCCAGCTCCACATTACTCTGACATGATGTTGAAATAACTGCTTGTTGTATAGACGCGGACTATGTAATTTTGGAATAACATGAGTTATTCCGAAATAACACTGCTGTGTAGACATACCCTGAGGCTTTCTCTACCAGAGGTAACTAGAACCAGTCTGGTTCTACAAGAACCAGAGTAGAACCCTACTCTGAATGGGGTAAGATGGAGCACTCGCTGACCTTCTGCAGGACTGACCTCAGCATGAGAATGCGTATCCGCCAGAGGTGCAAATGGGCAGGAATGCCGAACATGAACAAGCTGCCGCCAGTTTATGCATGAGTATCCAAGCGTGAACAAGCATCTGAATGTGACACACAAGAATAAGAATCTCAATGTGAATAAGCCTTCCACCCCAGCTAGGTGCGTGAGCTCAAACTTCACCCGCGAAAGCGCCTCTGGTCTTATTGTACGTGATGACACAGAGCCAATCCAACTCCGTAAGCTAATGCTGCGATCACGCTACGAGAATGCTACCGTGGCAGGGTTTTATTCAGTACATACCAGCAGCATAAAATTCAACACAGCTATTAAATCCCCCCAGCTGAGAAGTGAAAAATGGGGTGAGCCGTGTTCACACTCTCCCCCGCTGAGACCCAAATGTGGGGCCAAGATCCAAGAATCATGCTGGAACAAAGGGCTGGTTAGGAAAACAGATCAGCTGCGTTGCATAAATAAGATTCTGTGCAAATTTGCCGTGTGGCTTTTCTATTCAGAATCATTTCCAGTAGAGTGACAGGGTGTTAATCCCGCTCATCTCGGGGAAATGAAATATGGGCCCAAAAGAAAGAGCTCAGGCTTGGAGGCGGGGCCCGTGCATGGCATCCTATCATCCTCCTTTCACATGAATTGGTCCCACTTCTGCATTTGTGTCTACAGGAACAGGCTGCTCCTGGGCCGCTCCGCAGCTCCCGGCCTGACAGCCACAGATGCAGGCAATTCAGAACAGTCCCGAGGAAGGGGGGACTCTGAGTTATGAAGTGAAATGTGCATTGATTTCAGCTGGTTCCCTAAACAAGTGGAAGAAAACAATGGCCAGCACAATGGCAAATGAGGTTGCAGTGATCTGCTGCAATGCATAATAATTAGCGCTGCGTTCGCTTATCTCTCCTCAGAGCCAGGATCCCTGCTCCCTTTGGGAATCTGTCCTGGTGGCTGCAAAGCTGTGCTGCCCGGGAAGTGCAGGGAAAGGAGAACGGCCTAATTTAGACTGGTCCCAGCTGTGCGCACCTTTGCGCTCTGTGTTTTTATTGGCGATTACAACTTTGGCACCGGTGGCTCGGCTGCCGGCGCTGGTTTGTGAGGCAGAGGTGCGGGGCCACATTCTCCTCTCCGCGGAGCCGGGTGTCAGCGATGCTGCACTGCTAGGACCAAGAGGGGGGTGATTCTCTGCCTTCAGAGCATTTTCTCATCGAGGCAAAAGTGGTGCACCCACAGAGTGAATTCTGAACAGCCTCAGGCGAGGGAGAAAGAATGGGCAAGGGTGTGGACACCAGCCTCACCCTGGGAAAATTCTGGTTCAATGTCCCATTCTGCGACAGGCTCCCTGGACCAATTTCTTAGCCTCTCTGCATTTCAGTTCCAGGGCTGTACACAAAGAGGTCAAAGCACCTGCGTTGCCATCAAGGGGACTAGTGGGTTGTGCCCACGAAAGTCCATGATGCCATCTGCATGTTTTGTTAGTCTCTCAGGTGCTGCAACTTAGGCTAGGGAGGGACTCGCTTGAGGTCCCTCCTTCATCTCAGTGGGCTGCAAGGCTGGCATAACCAGGCCGGTCTCCCGAGACAGGGCAGTTTTGCTCCCTGCGCTTGCGTGCCTAGAATTTACGGGGGGCACCGACTGAACCGTCACGGTGCCGGGACCGGTTGCAGAGTGAACTCCCGGCTCTCACAGTCAGTGCTGCGTGCAAGCAGAACACACCTCACTTCGTGCGCCCTCGCTTTACCTGCCTGTCACTTCAGTAACACCGGGAGGAAAAAATCTACGCGGATGGGAAGCAGCAAAATCTGGCAACCCTGCACAGGGGCAACGGTAAAACAATGTGTCGCAGGCCACACATGGAACCCTTATGTGCCACAGGTTCCCCCAGCTGCTCTCCAGGCTGCGAGGGGCTCACATCCTATGTCAATGGGGGCCATATCTAAGGCGGGCGAGATCAGAAGGAAGGGTAATCGCACGCCACGGGGGGAAGGTAACACCCACATTCAGCTGGAGGAGAGACAGGAAAGTAATGAAGGTGAGAAGGCCGTGCCGAAGGTAACATGAGATTCGGGGGAGGGGCAAAGGCAGGCATAGGTGACTGGCGCATACAAGGGGTAGGGGTGCGGGTAGGGCCAGGCAAAGGAAAAGGGCCCATTTAGCAATCAAATGGTGCAGGGTGACCACACCTGGCACTAGTAGCGTCTACTAAATTCTCACCACCTGACCCCAGGCCTACGGGCACGTCTGTTGGAACCATCCTCTTCTCCCAGCAGGAGGCTGTGGGCCCCATTAACTAAACCAGCGCAAACCCTCGGGCCACCAGCGCCTCCCTCTCACACAAATGGAAGCCGGCGTGGCAGCCTGCAGCTCCAAGCAGGGAGGAGTTGGGCCCTGGGGAACGTATCGATCAGCGCACGAAGGAAATGCTGAGAGACACCGTTTGTGGCACAAGCCTCCATGGAAACAAAGCTGCCGATCAATGGGCAGCGTGCTGCAGCGGTGACCCAGCGCCGCTGCTTCCCTGCTGTCCAGGAAGCCGCTCCAGCCCGCGGCCCTCCTCCGGGAACCGGCGCTGGGCTGAGCCGAAGTCAGAGCGAGGAGGGGCGAGCAGAGTTCCTGTTCAAAGACTGGTGCGGAACAGACTGAAAGAGGGGCGTGTTTCCATGGCCGATTTCCTTGGCTTCCTCACGGCTGCCCATCCTGCCCCATCCTCATCCGACGAGCTATCTAGCCACAAGTCTCGGCATCATCCCGAGCCCAGGCGCTTCCCTCTCTCTTTTTCCCACAACAACTGCCAACTGGCTGCAGAGTTTGCTATTTAAAACCAAGCTATTTACTTTAGTGGGAGACTGGTGATAAAAACAACCTGGGGGCCGCCAGAAACATAACAGTCATTAGGGCTGTTTGGCTTCAACCATAAAAGGTCTTAATGGACTTTTGCTTTTCAAAGGGCAATAATTAAAAACCAGTTAAGGGATTTTAGTTAAGAAGCAAAACCGCAATAGATTCATGCACTTTACGGCCAGACGGGATCACAGGGGCCATCTAGTCTGACCTCCTGCACATCGCAAGCCAGAGAACCTCACTCAGCCTCTCCAATAAGAGACCCCGACTGCTGGCTGAGTTACTGAAGTTCTCAAAACATGATTTTAAAATATGACATTACAGAGAATCCACCATTTACTGTAGTTCAAACCAGCAATTGCCCGAGGCTGCAGAGGAAGGGGGAAAAAACACTAGTGGGTGACCCCAAGCTTATTTGGGCTGCTTCTAAGTTGACAGCTCATGCACCGAGGTTCATCCCAATGGGAAATCAAACTTTTGAGTTACAGCCCCCTTAAATTTGTACTGAGATGTGGGAGTCAGGGTCAGGCCAGCCAATGGGAGCAGGGGGCTAAGGAGCAACTGCCCCGAGGCCCACTGATTCAAAGGGACCTACAGCAATGGTGGCCAGAGTTCCAGGCCCTTTAAATCGCCGCCGGAGCACCATTCCACGTGCTCTGCACAACTTTGAGGGCTGGCTGCTCTGGCCCCGCCCCTTCCACTTGAGGCCTTGCCCCTTCCAGTGGTACATAGCCGGCCACCCCCATACCTTGCCTGGGGCTCACGGAAGCTGCCGGCCCTCCTGGTTGGGGTACCAAGCT
The DNA here is from genome assembly GCF_049634645.1 of Pelodiscus sinensis. NCBI lineage: Eukaryota > Metazoa > Chordata > Testudines > Trionychidae > Pelodiscus > Pelodiscus sinensis. Next base: position 34,815,173 of record NC_134727.1, on the reverse strand, counting down.
GCCCAAATCCTAGAGTCCTAGCAAAGCTGTGAGGAGAAATGGAGAGCTCTCAGGAGCTAGGAACTGCTTTTGTGGGAATGGAGCCATAGCAGTGCTGGCAAGTGGGATGGCAGAAGCAGAAACACTCCCGTTTGCTGTGTGGCCCTCTGCTACAGTAAACATCTGGGAACATGCTTAAGGGCCTTGTGCCTCTGACAGGGGAGTTATTTAGGTCTGTTCCACGGCTGAGATGAAACCGACGCCATCTCTGTCTTTTCCAAGGCAGAGTCATGCTGGGGAAGACCTGTGGTCTGCTGGGAACACGAGGTGACCTCGCGGGTAGAGAGATACGCCCAGCTGTCTGCGAGGGGAGTGTGCTTCGCAAAGGGAGAGGCACAGGTCAAGTCTCCTCAGTGACCCAGGCCCTTGCTCACCATCTGAGCTCTGCCTGATTTTCAAAGGTGCTGAAAAGCCACAAATCCCACCAAAGTCACTGGGAACTGCTTGTGCTCAGCCCCTTGGGTACCCGGACCCCACTAGTGTCATGTACAGCACTGCTGGGGTTGCGTAAGAGCCCTGTATGGGGATGCTTCCTGGTTCATCCTCTGCTTCAGAGAAGACCTGGCACGCAGACTGGAAACCACAGTCCGAAGGGGAGAGAGAGACTACCCCAGCAAGAAGAACTTAGATGTTGGATGTCTCCACCCATAGGTGCTACAATCTACCTTCTGCCCGTAGGGGAATGTGGGAGGGTGAGACTGGGCAGTGGCTTTTAGTGGCTGCACCCCAGTTCTCAAGACAGGACAGGACAAGACTGAGGATGAGATAGAAGGGGAAAAAAGCAAACATGATTCTGGGCTGCATTAATGGGAGTGTTGTGAGTAAGACACGAGAAGTCATTCTTCCGCTCTAGTCTGCGCTGATTGGGCCTCAGCTGGAGTATTGTGGGGCACCACATTTCAAGAAAGATGTGGAGAAATTGGAGAGGGTCCAGAGCAGAGCAACAAAAATGATGAAAGGTCTAGAGAACAGGAGCTATGAGGGAAGACTGAAGGAACTGGGCTTGTTTAGTTTGGAAAGGAGAAGACTGAGAGGGGACATGATAGCAGCTTTCAATTATCTAAAAGGGTGCTATAAGGAGCAGGGAGAAAAATTGTTCTCCATGGCCGCTGATGGTAGCACAAGAAGCAATGGGCTTAAATTGTAGCAAGGGAGGTTTAGGTTGGACATTAGGTTGAAAAAACTTCCTACCTGTCAGGTGGTTAAGCACTGGAATAAATTGCCTAGGGAGGTTGTGGAATCTCCATCTCTGGAGATATTTAAGAGCAGGTTAGATAATCATCTGTCAGGAATGATCTAGACAGTGCTTGGTCCTGCCATGAGGGCAGGGGACTGGACTTGATGACCTCTCGAGGTCCCTTCCAGTTCTAGCGTTCTATGATTCTATGACTCTGTTCTACATGGCAACCCCAGCCTGACATCCATTCGGGGAATCCATCAGGTCTGCAGCCACAGTTCATCCCAGCTGGGCGATGCTATCTATGATAGGTTCCATTCCTTCCAGGGATCAGACCCAGTGTCCACTCCAGTTGTCACTGAAATCCGGTTCTGGAACATTCAGGCTACGTCTAGACTGGCATGATTTTCCGAAAATGCTTTTAATGGAAAAGTTGTCCGTTAAAAGCATTTTCGGAAAAGCACGTCTAGATTGGCAGGATGCTTTTCCACAAAAGCACTTTTTGCGGAAAAGCATCCGTGGCCAATCTAGACGCATTTTTTCTCAAAAAAGCCCCGATCACCATTTTCGCGATTGGGGCTTTTTTGCGGAAAACACTACTGTGCTGTTTACACGGCCCTTTTGCGCAAAAGTCTTTCGGAAAAAGACTTTTGCCCAAACGGGAGCAGCATAGTATTTCCGGAAAAGCACTGACGATCTTACATGAGATCGTCAGTGCTTTTCCAGAAATTCAAGCGGCCAGTGTAGACAGCTGGCAAGTTTTTCCGCAAAATCAGATGATTTTGCGGAAAAACTTGCCAGTCTAGACACAGACTCACTGGACTGCCTGCCTGCCTGCCCTCACTAGCTAGCTCTGCTCACCTGTGAGACGGAGTCATAGGTGACTCATAAGTTGTACTGTCACCAGGTACCTGGTCCCTTTAAGGGGGAATGGGGCCAGTCCCACCTTGCTGTAATTAATTGCATCTCACCCAGTGAGACTAATGAGGTCAGGTGTTAGCAAGACAAATACCTAAGTCTCGTACTAACAAGGCTCAAGAAAGCAACCATGGGGACTGACTGTGGAGGACAGCAATTGTGCTGGGTTATGGCTTGACAGCGGAGCTGAAGTAGCAGTGAACTCCTGTCGTAGGCCTTTGGAGCAAGACAGCAGCCTCCAGAGACGGTGGGAGCTGAAAAGGAGCTCAAAAAGATTGAGGGGATCGAGCCTGGAGGGGGAGAAAGATGCACCAGTCGTGTTTCAGTTTTGTTTGTCATTCTGAGTTCCACTTAGGAGCTGGAGGAGTGTCTCTGCACGTGCTGCTCTGCAAAGGAAGTGTAAACTAAATCTGTGCTGCCGGCAGGCAAGGGTCTCCAAAAGACCAACCCGGAGAAGCTAGTTTGGAGCAGGATTTTCCTTCTCTCAGAAGGGGCTGAACTGTAAGTGTGACCTGGCTGAGGCACCCAGAAGAACTCAACTGCAGGACCAAATTGGCCACCACAAGGCAGTTCTGGAGGGGAAAAGAATCCCTGCAATTCTTCAGACTGATGAGATGGGGTGCTGGGGAGCACAGCCCACGAGACGGGAGACATACAGCTCCCCCCGCCCCATACTAGCCACCTGGATGGTTTGACTCCGACCTATGGATTGTTTTGGAGCGGCCAGGCAGAGCGTTGCATGGCTCTGACAGGCAGGAGAGGAGCAATGGCAGAGGGCATCTCCTGAAAAATGAGGCAGTTGGACGGAGCTGGAGACAGAGAGGTCGTGTCTCTCCCTCGGGAGATGGAAAACAGAGCTGTTTAATTAAAGCATGGCGCAGTGAGATTAGGGTGGCTCCTGCCAGCAGTTTCTGAGCCAGAGGGGACAAAGGGAGCAGAGAGAGGATAATGAGAAGGGCCCCCTTTAGAGCAAAGGTCCTCTGGGGTCACAAGCCTCTCGCCATTAGGTTTAAAGCAGGAAGGGGAGGGACCTGGAGCCAGACTCTTCTCCTTGCTTCCCATCTGATTAATATTGCGCTGCTCTTTTGGCAACTGGCTTGAGGCCTGAGGAATCAAAGGGCTGCCAATAACTCCCTTATGTTCATGCACCTGGTAATGGTCCTGTTGCTGCTATGACCTTTCCCCCGAGGGCTCAGACCCAAACTGATCCATCGGGTCAAATAAAGAGAGTTGACTTAGGACTTGGACTGAACCAATGCCTGGAAAGGACTAAGCCAACTCTCCCTTTGCCTGCTTCCGACAGACTTCACGGTGACCGCGGGAGGAGAGACAGCAAGGCCCCTGCAAGAGCTGGATATGTCCTTCCCTGGGCAATACCAGGGACACATTGTGACCCGCATGACAGGGGGACCTTGGGGTCTGAGCCCCTCTCTGTCCTCCAAAAAGTATGTAGCAAAAACGGGCTAGGTTTCTGCTGTCCTCACTTAGACATAGGAACTGCCAGAGCTGATCAGACACCTGAACCATGTCGTCCAGCATCCTGGCTCCAAGACTGGCCAGGAGCAGAAGGTCTTTAGTGGAAAGAGGTGAGTGTATGTGACAGAGAGAATCATCTGATCTTGGAGGAACACAAAGCCCCATGTTGTATAGACCCGTGATAGGGCTTCCTGGAGAGAGGAGAGCATGGGGGACAGAGAGGAAAATCTAGAGAAATCAGGCAGCGCTGGAAAGAGAAGCAACACCCTGAAGCCAGAGGATCCAAGAGCGCCATCAGGCGGCTGCTTCCCCAGCCCTGTGGCACCTCCTGTGCTCAGAAGGGCCCAAGTTTGACTCTGAAAGCTCTGGGAAAGGCCACTCCAGCCAGGCAGTAGCACAGTCCCTTGTCACTTCAGGACTGAGCCCCTGGCTGGAGGAGAGAGGCTAAACCAAGCCTGGGACAATAGCACTAAAACAGCCCAAAGCAATGACGGGGTCCAGAGTTGAGTCATCCCAGGAACTCCTGTCTCCGCATGGGAACCGGCAGGCTCCTAGCATGGTGCGTTCACATTTTCACGTGAGGCCGCTTCCCAGGAGCAGAAGTTTCTGCAGGAAATGGTCCATTGAGGGAGCTCCCAGGTACTTGGATCAGAAGTCAAGAAGCAATAGGTGGGGATAGAGAGCAATGGTTGCAAAGGATGCACCTCGCTAATTCTCCCCCATAGAAGACCCAGCAGGGAATGGGGAAGGAACAGCTTCATCCCTTAGCTGTCCCCAACCCCGTGGAGAATGAGAAAGGGGCTGGCATTCCCCTTACGGACCTGGAAGCCTGGAGCAGAACTGCCTCCAACGTTGCCATGGGGCAAAGATTGGCTGGGCATGGGGAGGTGGATTCCTGGCGTGCTTTTTTCTCTGCACCAGCTCTGGGGGACTGCAGGAGGTGAGAGAAGGGAGGTGCTGGTTGTGTGCCAGGGTCCCGCTGTGGGTCGGGGAGTGTGTGGCCTGATTCTGCGGCGGGAGTGAGGGGTGACCCCCAGCAGATAATGGAGGAGACAACCCCCAAAGAGAAAGTGGGAGAGAGAAACAACAACCCTGCTCCCACCCAACCTGTTGGAAGCACTTCGCTTCTGGTGCGACACAGCTGAGGAGCAGATGGCCAAGAGCCTATTCCAGCCCAGGGGGGCGCAACTACTCTTAAAACCAATATGCAACAAGGGAGGAAAGAGAGCAACCCCGACTTATCACTGTGCATCCAGCCTCCGCAGCTAACTGAGCAGAGCCACTGGGAGTGACAGCAGCATGGCAGAAGCATGTTCCTATGTAAATGACAATGGAAGCCAGTAGAAAGGAGGTTTCTATCAGAGGATGCAGGGAAAGATTTATAGGAGGGAGCAGAATTTCTTAGGCAGGAGCTCATTATATCTACACCTGCTATCACTTCCACAGATCTCCCCTTCCCTCCCTGCCCAGCACCCCTGCTTCTTTCCCCTCTTCTCTCTGAGCATCCTGGCCCCAGACTCCCTGCTTCTGCTCAGGAACATTGCAAAACTCCTGTCAGTGGTGCTTGCATGCGCCTTCTTAATTCCATCTCTCAATGCCGCCACCACCTGAGATCAATCCCCGGGATGCTGCTGCTTAAACTCTGCCCTGGGAAAAATATCCCAAATCTCCACCATGCCCCAAGAACGAGCCCTTCTGGCAAATGCAAGAGCAGTCTCCGAATTCGGAAATGAAAGCACACAAAGCCACGTACCTGGTGTTACCGTCTCATTGCTGGTTGGGATGGGGCTCCGTCCTTTCCACTTTCTCTCCGTGCGGCTCAACCTATTGCAAGCAGAATTAAAGCACCTCTCTCAAACTAACTCCTGGAAAACAAAACGAAACACACACACAAAATCATGTGGACGACTGGACTCCTGGAATGTGCTTTATCCCGGAGGAACGGTCTGACATGCCAGCCTACAGGGCGAGGAGCTTCCTCCGGGAGCGTGACTGACAATCCCTGCCACACTAAGCTGGATGCTCCGTTAGATACTGAATGAGAGAAAGAAGAGGGAGTGCGTGTGTTTTAACAAACAGGAAAGGAAAGGGGGAGGGAGCCTGCTGCTGCCGTTCATACGTTGTTCAGCCACTGAGGGGCTTCTTGCAGTGGAGGAGAGGAGAATCTGAAATGTTCCATCACAGCACCTTTCTATCCCCGGGAGAGGCAGTGCAGTCTAGTGGTTAGGCCTGTGGCTGGGGAATCAGACAAGGAGGATTCTGCTCCTGACTTCTTGTGGGATCTTAAGCAAGTGTCATTTTGCTTGCTCTGCGCCTGTTTTGCCTATTTCCATGGCGAGCATGTTGGGCCTGGAACTATACCCCCTCCTCTGTGTTCGGACAGGGCCTAGTACAATCGGGCAGGTGTTTATGTGCTAAATAAGGATAGTCTGAAATGGCAGTAGCCCAGCGATGAAAGTAACTTAAAATTTCTTACAGGCTATTGCAACCCAGGTCCCTGCCAGCTCCCTGACAGCTTTTGCCGCAGCTCAGACAGCTCTTGCCACTTCCTTTCACCACATGGCAACAGCTCGTCCCTTCTCAGAAGCTGGAACGAGGAAGCCAAATGAGCCTTCCTGGTGCTGTCCAAACTGAACATCCCTGCCTCCAGGAGCTGACGGGCTAGTGCGGCTGTGTCTACATTAGTACAACAGGCGTTGGCGGGGGGTTGGTGAAGTTACATTTTCTGTTCTTTTTTGGAATCATAAAACCCATCAGGGCTTGTAGTAAGATGAAGGCCTATAACATAAGCCCACGTAGCACAGTCCTGGTGAGGCCTGAGGTCTAGCTAATAATGGACAAAACAAGGCTAAAGCAAAGGTAAAGCTGTGAGCAAGAGCAGGCCACTGCTGACAGAACTTGGCACAAACAGGGCTAAAAGTGCAAAACACTAACTGGTAATAGGCCCAAGTGCAGAACAATAATTGGTACTGGTCATAAGTTGAGATCACATAGTACCGCCACCCAACGACAGATATAGGGCAGGGCGAGCAGGGTGGCTGCCCCGGGCCCCGCGCTTCCAGAGGCCCTGCGCATGTGCCGTGGCGCCATGGTGCATGCAAGGAGGAGGGGCGTGAAATTGTGCTGCCCGGGGCCACCACCTCATTAAAAAAAGACCTTGGTACCCACTCCTCACAGATGCAGACCCAGGTTCTAAAGGGTCTAAAATGACAGCATGATGGATAAAGATGCTCTAATCCAGTCGTCCCCAACCTTTAGGGGCTGCCGGGTGCCTGGGGGTGGGGCCACTCACGTGCCGGGTGCCGAGGCCTCACATGCACCCTGGGGCGGGGCCGTCCATGTGCCGCACTCCTGGGGCCGGCACCGCTCCTGTGCCACGTACCCACGGGCAGGGACGCTGATACACCGCGCACCATTGTGGGACGGGTTCGTATGGCGCCCCAGCTGGGGTTCTGGCAGGCTGCGCTTCCTCTCTCTGGTCAGCTGTGGAGAATCAGGCACCGAAGAGCATCTATGTAGTGTCTGCTCAGACAGGTCCAGGGTGCTAAGTGGGCCACTGTAGCCAGGGAAGGGAAAAGGGGGGCGGGAAACCATGGCCAAACAGAAAGGAAAGACCAACCATGGCCGTGAGTCTGTCCGAGTGACCTACTCTTGCCAAGCAGTCCGTAAATGGATGTGCGGGGTGGATGCTAACCAAGGCGTTCTGTAGAGCCCTGCAATATAATCACAGGACTCTTCCAGCAATGTACTAGACCGTCGTACCCAAAGGCCTGGGCACCCTAGCAAAAATATAGCACGGAACAGTAATAAATACAGTGTCGGGAGAGACAGGCCTAGTCCCCACTGGCTGCTGCTCCAGGCTGAGGTGCAATCGTTTTGCAGTCCTAAGGATGATGTTTATTCCCCTCGGGCCCCGGGCAGGGTGCAGACGTGACAGGCAAAGCTTTTCATCAGACCTGTGCTATACACAGCACACCCGAAGGCTGCCCATTCAGGAATCAGGCCACCCACTCGCTCCGTCCAGGGCTGGAGGGCAGCGCTGCTCTCCAATGTAGGCATCCCTTGATGGCCCCCAGTCAGCATCAGCCAATGCTGCTTGCTGAACCGTTTCCGCTTCCCAAGGGCAGGAGAGGAGATAAGGCAGGCGAGTGACACTGGGTGCGTTGCCTTGATGTGTGCTGTATCGCTCTGCGGTTTGCCATCTGCCGGTTGTTACACCTGCCCAGGGCATTGGAAGGCGTCAGGCAGGCAGGCGCTAGTGGAAGCAGGAGGGAACTACAGCAGCATTATTCCTGTTCACAGCCTTGGGTGGGATTTCAGGACAGGGCGGCACACTGGAGACTAGCAAAGGGTCTTTCCTCTGACAGTGCCGAGAAGGATACTTAAGCACTGAAACTGGTTACCTAGGGAGGTTGTGTCACCCGTGCAGGGAGCGGATTGAGACGCCTGTCAGGGACAGCCTAGGTGTACTTAATTCTGCCTCGGCGGGGGATGATAGATTAGATGACCTCTTGAGGTCACTCCTGCCATTTATTTGTGAGATTCTATATGGCCCCCTCACCACTTAGATTCTAAGCACCTGCCCCTCACAGTCTTCCATGTGTGTAGCTTACAATACAGATGGGGAACGGACGCGCAGAGAGACTAAGTGACTTGCCCAGGTCACACAGGATGTCAGTGGCAAAGCAGAAACTAAGTCCTTCAAATCCTAGGCAGGTCCAAACCATGGAACCATCCTTCCTTTGCCTGCCATTTCCTTTCTTCAACGTCTCTTAAGTTCAGGACCGGGCTCAGTTTTAGCTGTATCAAAAAACCACGACCAAAGGGACGGCTTGAATTCCCAGCTAGCTGGGTGAAGAGAAGCAGCAGGTTAGCCCCCTTAAACAGAGGAGCCTTACACTGGGCCAGAGTCTCTCAGCTGTTCCCTTTGGAGATAATGAATCAGGTGATCACATCCCAGAAGGGGAAAGTAATGGAGAGTGAGTGATGCTTAATATCCTGAGTCTCTTCCTTTAGGCAGGAGAAAGTCCGAATCCAGCAACAAGAATGTCTCGTCTGGCAAGAGATTCTTGCTCCTCGTGCCTCAGATCAGAGCTCTTCACTAAGATCCCCCTTGGCAGTCACGAGACGGCTACGAATCAGGCTGCCCCCCAGCAACATCCTTCTGTGCCTGGTGCTGGCAGGGTGCAGCTCAGAGCTCCGGGGTGAGCTCCTTCCATTTCTGGCATGTTGTGTTGCAATATCGCGGCCGAGTGGATGCCAGCAAATATTAACACCTTGTCTCAGGCCAAAGAAACTGAGCTCTTTTTAATGGGACTTTGGATTAATCAGCGTAACTGTCTGTGCTTGCTTCTCTCCCGCAGCTCGGATGGGTCCCAGAAGACGGGTCAGCACCAACGCTTAGATGCCTGCAAGTATTAACGAAGATTCTTTTGGGACATGGGGTCACTTTGCCAGTGCGGCAGCCCGAGGCCTCTCCTCTCCCAGAGCTAAACCAGAGTCGCTGCGCTATGGCCCCGTCTCCCCCAGGAGAAGGGGCTGCAGAGCACTGGAGGAGGCATCGCTTGGGCATAGCTGCTGACGTGGCTGCTTTCTGTGTCGGCCTGTGTCCACGGATCATTACCCTGGCAAATGGAAGAAACCTGCGAAATAGAAGGCTCCTGTCACTACAGAGTGCAGTCCGCCGCTGATGTAGGCTAGGTCGGGGTGTGCTGCCCTCCCCATCCCACCAGGAGTGGGCTGGGTTGTGTGAGCTGAGTATGGGATTGCTCTGCGGCACATCACAGCCTGTTGCCAGGGACTCATCCTGGGGTTGTATGTGTGGCCCTCTCCATCCAGTTAGTAAAGGCCAGACCTGCGTCTAACTGGTGTCCATCCAGACTCGCCCTCTGCTTGAGGACTCTGCTGTGGCTCCTCAGAGCCTGCGTCACGCTGCGGGGAAGGTGCCAGAGAGGCTACAGCTATATAAGGATCAGAGGGCACGTGGCATTCCCCTGTGCATTGGGCATAGAGTGCATCCCTCACACCCGCATCCCTCACACCCGTCTCCCACGTATCCCTCACACCCGCCTCCCTCACACCCGTCTCCCATGTATCCCTCACACCCGTCTCCCATGTATCCCTCACACCCGCATCCCATGTATCCCTCACACCCGCCTCCCTCACACCCGCATCCCATGTATCCCTCACACCCGCCTCCCTCACACCCGCATCCCATGTATCCCTCACACCCGCCTCCCTCACACATGCATCCCATGCATCCCTCACACCCACATCTCTCACACTCCGCCTCCCTCACACCCGCATCCCTCACACCCGTCTCCCATGTATCCCTCACACCCACCTCCCTCACACCCGCGTCCCATGTATCCCTCACACCCGCCTCCCTCACACCTGCATCCCATGCATCCCTCACACCCACATCTCTCACACTCCGCCTCCCTCACACCCGCCTCCCTCACACCCGTCTCCCATGTATCCCTCACACCCACCTCCCTCACACCCGCGTCCCATGTATCCCTCACACCCGCCTCCCTCACACCTGCATCCCATGCATCCCTCACACCCACATCTCTCACACTCCGCCTCCCTCACACCCGCATCCCTGCATCTCTCATGCCTGCCTCCCTCACACCCGCATCCCATACATCCCTCATACCTGCATCCCTCACAACCGCATCTCTCACACCCCACCTCCCTCACACTCGCATCCCTGCATCTCTCATGCCTGCCTCCTACACACCCGCATCCCATACATCACTCACACCTGCATCCCTCACACCCACATCCCTCACACCCGCCTCCCTCACACCCGCATCTCTGCATCTCTCATGCCTGCCTGCCTCACACTCCCATCCAATACATCCCTCACACCTGCATCTCTCACACCCGCATCCCTCACACCCGTCTCCCATGTATCCCTCACACCCACCTCCCTCACACCCGCGTCCCATGTATCCCTCACACCCGCCTCCCTCACACCTGCATCCCATGCATCCCTCACACCCACATCTCTCACACTCCGCCTCCCTCACACCCGCCTCCCTCACACCCGTCTCCCATGTATCCCTCACACCCACCTCCCTCACACCCGCGTCCCATGTATCCCTCACACCCGCCTCCCTCACACCTGCATCCCATGCATCCCTCACACCCACATCTCTCACACTCCGCCTCCCTCACACCCGCATCCCTGCATCTCTCATGCCTGCCTCCCTCACACCCGCATCCCATACATCCCTCATACCTGCATCCCTCACAACCGCATCTCTCACACCCCACCTCCCTCACACTCGCATCCCTGCATCTCTCATGCCTGCCTCCTACACACCCGCATCCCATACATCACTCACACCTGCATCCCTCACACCCACATCCCTCACACCCGCCTCCCTCACACCCGCATCTCTGCATCTCTCATGCCTGCCTGCCTCACACTCCCATCCCATACATCCCTCACACCTGCATCTCTCACACCCGCATCCCTCACACCCGTCTCCCATGTATCCCTCACACCCGCCTCCCTCATACCTGCATCCCATGCATCCCTCACACTCGCATCTCTCACACCCCGCCTCCCTCACACCCACATCTCTGCATCTCTCATGCCTGCCTCCCTCATACCTGCATCTCTCATGCCTGCCTCCCTCATCCCATACATCCCTCACACCTGCATCTTTCAGACCCACATCCCTCACACCCACCTCCCTCACATCTACATCCCATGCATCGCTCACACCCGCCTCCCTCATACCTGCATCCCATGCATCCCTCACACTCGCATCTCTCACACCCCGCCTCCCTCACACCCACATCTCTGCATCTCTCATGCCTGCCTCCCTCATACCTGCATCTCTCATGCCCGCCTCCCTCATCCCATACATCCCTCACACCTGCATCTTTCAGACCCACATCCCTCACACCCGCCTCCCTCACATCTACATCCCATGCATCGCTCACACCCGCCTCCCTCACACCCGCATCCAATGCATCCCTCACACCTGCATCTCTCACACCCACCTCCCTCATACCCACTTCCCTCATGCCCGCATCCAATGCATCCCTCACACCCGCCTCCCTCATACCTGCATCCCTGCATCTCTCATGCCTGCCTCCCTCACACCCGCATCCCTGCATCTCTCATGCCTGCCTCCCTCACACCCGCATCCCTGCATCTCTCATGCCTGCCTCCCTGCATCTCTCATGCCTGCCTCCCTCACACCCGCATCTCTCACAGCCACATTCCTGCATCTCTCACGCCTGCATCCCGTGCTGCCCTGCCAGTGCTAGCGGGTATCCCATGGGCTGGGCCATGGCGCTCCTGCCACATACAGACAGGACCCTCTAGGGCTGTGAACAGCTTGCCACTCTGTGCACCTGCCACACTGCAGCTCAGAAGGCCCTAAAAAGCAGCCCCTGCTCCACATGACTGGAGTCACCCTCCACAGCTGTCACCTGGTTCAGGGCTGGCCTGGTGGTGAGCAAAGCAGACCCCCCCCCCATTGCTGTCCCACTCTTCCCCGAGATGGCTGCCCTGTCTAAGGTGGCCCCCAGTTAGCCATACCTCCTTGCACAGACCCTGTCCCCAGAGCCTGGCTCTCCTTGCTGCACAGCAGGCCTGGGCTTCCTGCCAGCCTACCTAATCTCTCCATGCCATACAGTGATTAGTACTGGATTTGTGTGCAGGCAGCAAAGTGCTGAGACACCAGCTGGACCCGGAGCTTCTAATTAGTTCAAGGAACCACTGGGCCGAGAGCCACTCACCTTCCTCACGTGATCAGTGGGAGCCTGGGGAACGATTTGCTGTCAACTCCCCTGCATTTTTCAAGGCTGGCTCAACTTCCAGTGCAGCAGGGTCTGCCATGGCCTGGCCCCTATGCAGAGCCTCGATGTCTCTACTGGGAAAGAGCTGGAGGTACCAAGTCAACCGGTCTCCACATCACTCCTCTCTCGGAGGAGACTCAGAGCTTCAGACGCCTGTTGTTAGGCACCTAAATATCTTTGCTCTGGGCCAAACTACCTAGGCAGGTATGGTCCTTGCTCGGAAAACCAGCCAGCTCCTCCAAGAGTTTCCCCCCAGGAAGCCTGCTTGGCCGTGGGCAAACTTCTTGGCTGCCCTTACCTAGATCCTGATACCGTGGGTGCTCTGGGGCTGAAGCACCCACAGAGACTTAGTGGGTGCCCAGCACCCATCAGCCGCCAAGCTCCCCTCTCTGCCCCCATTGTCCCAGTGCCTCCCACCCACCGGTGGCCCTGCTGATCCACTCCTCCCCCTCCCAGCCCCTTGTTTTGCAGTGTACAGAGGCTCCAGGAGGAAGTGAGGATGTGGCATGCTTTGGGGCAGAGGGTGGAAAGAGATGGGGTTGGGGGCGGGGTGGGGGGCGAGGTTTGGGGGAAGAGGTGGAGTGGGGCCGGAGAGTGGGATCAAGCTACCCCAGTACGTACACAACAATAGCTCAGGCTCTCTTGTAACCAGAGCCTAGGTGGGAGGAGCAACCAGGAAACACCTTTTGTCGGGGAATCCGAACAAAGGAGGAGGCGGAGCTGCCTGCAGGGCTGGGACCAGTTGCTAGGAGCGTGGGCTTTCTCTGCTAGGGGTTGCCAGATGGTCTCCCAAAAAATACCGAACACCCGGTATTTTTTCGTCGAGCAAAAAAAAAAAGGAAAACGCAGGATAAGCGGCGATCGCAACCCCGCCGCCCGGCTGGGACTCCCAGCCGGGAGGCGGGGCCACCATCGGCACTGGGAGCCTGTGATTGCGCAGAAGCCTGACAGGGACGGGGTGAGTGGGGACTCCCAACCACGCCCCCTGCCCCCGCCAGGCTTCTGCGCAATCACAGGCTCCCAGCGCCGATCATAGCCCCGCCTTCCAGCCGCTCCCCCCGCCCACGCCAGGCTTCCGTCCGGTGCACAGCCGGAAAAATCAGAGAATATCGGACATTGCACATGTCCAGTATTCTCTGATTTTTTTAACCGGACAAAGAGCGCAAATACCGGACTGTCCGGTAGAATACCAGACACCTGGCAACCCTACTCTCGGCAGGTGAAGGATGCAGGGAGGGGGTCCAGGATACTGGCTGTAGGCCCCCCTCTCCCCAAGTTGGATTGTACTGACGGCTTCTGGTTCCTGTGTTAACAGCAAGTCTTTGCTCCTCTGTGTCCCTGTCAACGAATAAACCGTCTGTTCTACTTGCTGGCTGAGAGTCACATCTGGCTGTGGATGGGGCTGTAGGGCCCACTGACTCCCCCATATTCCGCGACACCATCAGAGCATTGACATTCTGGAGCAGCCTTCCAAGGGGAGAAGTGGGTGCAAAAAACTGGCCTGGTTTCAAGACTGAGCTTGAAAGTTTATGGAGAGGTTAGTATGATGAGACTTCCTATAATAGCATGTAGCAGATCTGGGATTGCTAGTAGGAAATATTCCCAGTGGCTTGAGATGGGTGCTAGGTAGAGAGGGTTCCATGTCACTAAGCAAATTCTTTCCCGGGTGTCTGTCTGGTGGGTCTTACCAACATGCTTCAGGGTCTGACTAATTTCCCTATTTGGGGTCAGGAAGGAATTTTCTCTGAGTCAGATTGGCAGAGTCCTGGGGAGTTTTCACTTTCCTCAGCTGCAGAAGGGGCATAGATCACTAGCAGATTTAAATTAAAATAAATGGTGGATTCTCTGTAATCTGAAGACTTTAAATCATGATCTGAGGACTTCAGTAACTAAGACAGAAGTTAGAGGTTTGAACGAGTGATGTTGTGTAGCCTGTACTATGCAGGAAATCAGATTAGAACATCATGATGGCCCCTTCTGGCCTTAAAGTCTGTGCATGTGAAGCAAATTCTGGGTCTCACTTTCCTGCAACTAAGAAAAAACATTTTATCAGTTATTCTCCCTGGGAGGAATCTGTCACACAGTGCTTGTTACCAAGGCTCCCAGACTCCCGTTTCCTCACTCAGCTGGGGCTAGGAGCAGCAGTGACACACACTTAAAAAGCAGCATTTCATTTTAAAAGCAGCTGTTTGATTCCATATGCATGGGACTAAATTGTCTAAAAGGTTCATTAGTGTGGTTTGAAAGCTGCGCTTTGTGGATCAGAGATGGAGACAACACCACATGCAATGGCACAAAAAGCCAATTTTCCCTTTTGAACGCCACTGGCCACAGGTGCCATAAATGTGGTAGTCTCAGCCAAGTATCTCTCACGTAAATCACCTCCAGGAACGTGGTGGAAGGATATGTGGTGTCTGTCCACCCTCCACATTTGGAGTTCTCTGTAATTCCTTTTACTGCAAGTTCCAGGATCAGAAAAACCAGTGTCATAATTTCAGAGAAAGGCTCTTGCTGGAAGAGATGAATGCTCAGACCCCACAGTGATGGGCACCGTATGAGAACCTAGCTCGATGGGAGAGGCTTGCAAGTCGTTCTGCTTCACTGAAAGTGACAGCAGGCAGAGGAGATGAGTCCATCTTCGGTGACATTGCAAAGGAGCCAGTACAGAGCAAAGCATAGAGAAACAGATTGGCAAAGATTTGTAGCCAATGGAAGAGCCAGCTTTGCTTTGTCCATTACTGCCTGTGCCAGGGCATTTGCCCTGCACTGGCCTTTTAAGGGCAAAACCCCAGCCCTGAGTGAGGGCTGAGAGTGAAGCCCCAGATGAGGCAGCTCTGCTAATGAGCACCCAGCTGGGGGCTATATAAAGAAGGACTCCCAGTGGTAGGTGTGTTTTGGGGCTGGGCTCTTGCTCCCTGGAGATGCTGATGTGACTGTTGGGGAAGGAGGAGGCTTCCTGAAGGAAGGGCAGGCTGGCTGGCTGGCTCTGGCCAAGGCCAAGGCCAAGGCCAAGGCCAACCAAGCTCCCAGGCTGCAGGGCCTGGAGCAAGGCCTGAATCTACTGGGGCTGCAAGGGAAAGCCATGGTAGGCAGGGGTAGCAGGTTCACACCCCTTAGCCAGTGATGATTGGCCATTCCAGACTGCAGTCTGCCCCTGAGGCAGGGGCTAGATGAAGACTGGCAGTGGGTCACTGAGGCAAGGTGGGTGCAGGAGAGCTGGGTGTTCCCTGGGAGCAGAACTGGGGGCTTCTGGGGAGGGGAGGACCCTGTAGTTTGAAGTGCAGTAAACCCTCCCCCCCCCCCCGGGAGGGGAGCTCAGACACTGGCGTGGATGCTGCTGGAGGGCAGTGTCCTGGAGAGGATGCCATGGTCAAAGAAACAAGGAGAAATGCTACCAAATGGGAGGTGTCTAGCCAGCCAAACAAGCTAATTCCCAGGGCTGAAGGTGCTATGGTGGTGAGATTGCCCCATGACACTGCCCTCAGTGATAAGAATGGCCATACTGGGTCAGACCAAAGGTCCAGCTAACTCAGTCTCCTGTCTGCTGACAGTGGCCAATGCCAGGTGCCCTGGAGTGAATGAAAAGAACAGGCAATCATCAAGTGGTCCCTCCCCTGTCATCCATTTCTAGCCTTGGATAAACAGGGATGCAATTCCTACCCATCCTGGCTTGTAGCCATGGATGGACAAATTCATGGAGGATAGATCTAGTTCTTTTTTGAACCCTGTTAAAGTCCTGGTCTTCACAACATCCTCTGGCAAGGAGTTCCACAGGTTGGCTGTGTGCTGCATGAAGAAATACTTCCTTTTGTTTGTTTGAAACTTGCTGCCTATTAATTTCATTTGGTGACCCTTAGTTCTTATGTTATGGGAACAAGTAAATGGCTTTTCCTTATTCACTTTCTCCATACCTCTTCATGATTTTATAACCTCTATTATATCTCCACGTCTAGTCTTCCCTTTTTTAAGCTGAAAAGTCCCAGTCCTTTTAAATTGGCACAAATCAGTCTAACTCAGCAGACCTCACCTGTTCATAACAGCTAAGGATCTGGCTCTCGGATCTCTTTCAGACCTACAAAATGTACTCAGTTGCACTGGTGTTAGCCCATGCTTTCGTCTTCAGTGAAGCAAAACAGCAGCAACTGGATTGATCCATCCAGAATACCTCTCTTGTCTAGGTTCTTATTGCCCATCAGTGTGATGTCTGAGCACCCATCTGTTCCAGCAAGAGCCTTAGCAGAGAAGTCAGCAGAGTTGATTCCAGACACATACAAGAATTCAGACTTTGGCCCACTCAGTTTAGCGGTCAGTTCCACAAGTTACCATGCTTAGAGCTTGCTAATAATGAATGGTGTTCATGTATATACCAAGCTGGCTTTCACAAAGGGATAAGACTTTGTTGATAAGCTCTTGAGAGCAAGGACTTCATAGCGTGGCTGTACAGTAACAGTGTTGGGCAATAATAGAAGACACTGTGGGCAATAAGTTGTCTTGAGGGCACTGTTCAGTGGATAAAAGGATGGTTGGGTGGTTAGGGAATCAGCCTAGGACTTAGATCTTGGTTAAATTCCCTTTTGCCTCAGTGGTAAAATGGGGTATGACACTTGTGCCTCCATATTTTTATAAAAATGTGTCCTTGACTATGAATATACATAACTCAAATATGCTTCATGCAAACTGGGGGCATGTAACCTATCATTGGAGAACTTGTAATCCCTTGTATGTGCATATTCTGTTTGTGTGCATGTATCATTTTTGCATATGAAATTAGAATTATGAAAAAAGGCCCATTTATATATCTACATGTGCTAACAAAGGCCATTATCAGTACTCAAGGAACTTAATTGACTAGTTCTCAAGGCAATGATCTGTGAACAGTCTTGTTTTTCATGTAAGTTTGAATTGTGGTTGGTCCTGCAAAGACATGTGACCATGCCACCTGGTCCGGAAATCCATCTTGAATTTTTGTACTTTTCCACAGGGGTGGGGAAAATTAAAGATTTCCAACCCTGAGGAAATTCTAAGGAATGGGATATAAATAATGATTGTCTTGAGCTGGCTTTGTAGCTGCTCCCTACCCTGATCAGATACATGAAAACACCTGGATATAAGATCTCTAAGAACAGGGGTCGAGAGAAGCTGATAGGGCCAGAGAGAAAAAGGACTTTACCTGAAATTATGGTAAAGTATGGTACCTGAAGAACTAGAGTGAAAAATTACCATTTGTAACAACTTCTCTTAGCATGTTATGCATAGCTGGCATGTTTTGTTTTATTTTGTTTATATTGATTGGCCTGTTACCATTTGCAACCACTTAAATCCTACTTCTTATACTTAATAAAATCACTTACTTACATTAGGTTTGATAAATTATTGTTACCCAAGGGAACCAATAGCTGTGCATAGCTCTCTTTCACTGATTAAGGGGGTGAATATATTACACATTCACTAGGTATAAAAGTTACACTTAATGAGATATATTTATTTGGGATTTTGGTCCTATCGGGGGGTGTGCACTTGGGTGCTGTATCAAGTCTCTGTGACTGAACCTTCCCAGAGTTAAGCTGTTCTCTATGCCTGTGTTGCTCTGCTGGGGAGGCTTTTACCCCAATTCCGTGCCATTGCTGGGGGAGACCGGAGCTGCTGGCTCAGCAGAACAGGGAGTGGGGCACCCCAAAGGACAGGTAGGTGGGCTCAGTGGTATGATCAGCTCATGAAGAGACAGCCTCAAGGGGATCTGTGTGAGCCAACCTATCACACGGGATATAAAGATATTTCATGTACCTCACCCAACTACTGTGAGGTGCTCAGATATTTCTATGGGTCCTAGAAGGATAGATAATATACCTGTGCAGTTCCTCTGTGATTTTTCATGATTGTTGTTGCCACCTCAAAGCCACAGGCATTAAAGTCTAGATCTTGACTTCCTGGCCCTAATCCTCCTGGTTGATGACCTGTGCTCAACTCATAATGCAGAATTTGTGATGTCAGTTACTTCTATGCCTGCAATCGGTGCTGTGATTAAACACAGGGTTATGACAGCAGAAGCAGACAGAACTGGGCAGTGTGGTTGACAGCTCTCCCAGAAACACTATATAAGTGTCAAGCTGTACACGACCAAAGCAGCACCTTCACTGCCTGAGAAATTCAGGGTCTGCCTTCTTTAAAACAGCTGTCGTGCAGAGGAAAGGTGCTGGACTGACAGCGCCTACAGTCTGACGCTTAGCTCCAGAGCCAGTGTGTGGGGAGAGATGTTGCTACCCCAGCCGCAACTTGCATCTCAATTCTGGAGAGGCCACCTCCTAGTGTGAGAGAGGAGTTCCTTCCCCAGGGGCCACTCGCCCTTGGTCTGTCTGCAGAGGCTGCTGCCAGCGGTGCCAGTTGTGACGTTGGGGTTTTGTATTAGGGACCGCGGGGGCCAAATTAATTCCTGGTGTAAAGCCCATGGCACACAACTCGTGCCACATTTCAGGAGGACACTGAAAAGTTGTCAGATAGGAATGGCTGTGTCCGATTGTTACAAAACCGCAGAACGGCTGCATACAATGTACAGTTGGTTTGGCTCTCCTAGAAGCATAGGAGAGGCCACCTTGCCTCAACCAGATGTTGGAATCATTTATTGGTGGGTCATTGACGAGGGTGCTAAAGAGCCCCTGAAGCTCAACCTTGGGGAGGGAAACAATCGTGACAGGGTGTGAGCCCAGCGCTGGCATGACAGCCAGAAGTAGCACCGAGTGTGGACAGCAGCTGATAAAGGGGCTGTTTTACTGCTTGTCAAATAACAGTGTGTGTGTCAGTCATCTTGGCTAACTGTGAGAAGGGACCTGGGGATGGCCCCATGGTCTGGCCCCCATCTGGCTGCAGGAAGGGCTGACGGTGACTCCCCCCATCTTCCTGGGGCAGAGGTAGGAGGGGAGGCCACGATCCAGCCATGGTGATCCT
Source organism: Pelodiscus sinensis (assembly GCF_049634645.1). Taxonomy (NCBI): domain Eukaryota; kingdom Metazoa; phylum Chordata; order Testudines; family Trionychidae; genus Pelodiscus; species Pelodiscus sinensis. The sequence goes on along the minus strand of NC_134727.1, from coordinate 34,795,798 downwards.
GGTCCAGCCACAGCTGCCTGGGTGCAGCAGCCTGGCCCAGATGGGTAAATAACCCAGCTCCAGGCCCCCCCTCCACATACTCTACTTCACACCCCCAGTCCCTCACCCTGTCTCCTGAACCCCCCATACACTCCAGCCCCCTGCCCTGGGCCCCTCGTATACCTCAGCCCTGACTCCTGCACCCCTACATCCCCAACCCCCGCCCTAACTCCTGTACCCCTACACACTCCAATCCCTTGCTGAGCCCCTTATGCACCCCAAACCTGACTTCTGCACCCCACATCTCCAGACCCCATCCCTAACACTCCTGAATCTCCCACACCCCAGCCCTGTTCCTTGAATCCCTCATACACCCCAGTCCTGACTCCTGACCCCCCCACATTCCCAGCACTCCATCCTAATTCCTGTACCTCTGTACACCCCACCTCTTCTCCTGAGTTCCTCATACACCCCAGCCATAACACTCCTGAACCCCTGACGCACCCCAACCCTGTGCCGTGAGCCCCTTGTATACCCAACCCCCCTGCCCTGAACTCCTCATACACTCCTGCACCCCCATGTCCCCAGCCCCCTGCCCTAACTCCTGCCCCTCCATCCCAATCCTCTACCCTAAGCCCCCCACACTCAAATTTATTACAGGTATTATTGTATCAACCTCCCGACACACACTATAAGATGCCCCCAAGGGAGGCAGGTTGCAATAGGACAGCACCTGTAGGAAATGTAAGTTACTTTCACCCCTGCTCATATCCTTTATAGGTCAGGCACTGAGGGGGAGACGGCAGCCCCTGACCAGGGGGTTACATAGCATCAGCATACAGGCCTTTGTCACATAGGGTATGTCTACACTACAGAGTTAGTTCGAACTAACTTTAATAGGCGCTACACTAGCGCTCCGCTAGTTCGAATTTAATTCGAACTAGCGGAGCGCTTAGTTCGAACTAGGAAAACCTCATTTTACGAGGATTAAGCCTAGTTCGAACTAGCTAGTTCGAATTAAGGGGTGTGTAGCCCCTTAATTCGAACTAGTGGGAGGCTAGCCCTCCCCAGGTTTCCCTGGTGGCCACTCTGGCCAACACCAGGGAAACTCTATGCCCCCCTCCCGGCCCCGGACCACTTAAAGGGGCACGGGCTGGCTACGGTGCCCGTGCCAGGTGCAAGCCTGCCAGCACCCAGCCAGCAGACCCTGCACCTGGCACGGATCGAGCCACCCACCCGATGCCCCCCAGCCCTCCCCCTCTTCCCGGGACCAGGCTGGCGGCTCCCGGGAGCTTGCCCGGGACCGCAAGAGGTGGGCACCCACCTGGGCTAGTGCGGACATCGTGGACCTCGTCCACGATCTCCGCACTAGGCACACGAAAGTGGCCGTCTAGGGCAGGAGAGCTGCCAGCCTGGCCACCTAGGAGCAGGTGTGCATGAAAATCAAGGGGGTCCACTGAGACCCCCGACCCTGAGCCCTGAGCTTACAATGGCCGTCCTGGGTCAGACCAAAGGTCCATCTAGCCCAGTAGCCTGTCTGCCGACAGCGGACAACCCTAGGGACCTTGGAGGGGATGGACTGAAGACAGTGACCAAGCCATTTGTCTCGTGCCATCCCTCTCCAGCCTTCCACAAACCTTGGGCAGGGACACCACTCCTACCCCCTGGCTAATAGCATTCCATGGACCCAACCTCCATCACTTGATCTCACGTCCCTTTAAACTCTGTTCCAGTTCGAGCCTTCACAGCCTCCTGCAGCAAGGAGTTCCACAGGTTGACTCTTTGCTTTGTGAAGAACAACTTTCTCTTACTAGTTTCAAGCCTGCTACCCATTCCTTTCCTTTGGTGTCCTCTAGTCCTTCTTTATGGGAACTAATGAAGAACTTTTCTGTATGCACCCTCTCCACCCAACTCCTGCTTTTAGAGACCTCTATCCTGTCCCCCCTCCGTCTCCTCTTTTCTAAGCTGAAAAGTCCCAGTCTCTTTAGCCTCTCTTCATATGGGACCTGTTCCCAACCCCTGATCATTGTAGTTGCCCTCCCCTCTCCCACCCTCTCTCTTCCCCTCTCCCACCTCCTTTTCCCAGTCTCCCCCAGTTTTGTTCAATAAAGACAGATTCCATTTTTTAACACAATTGTCCTTTATTTTGTACACCAAGAAAAGGGGCTAGGGAAGGGTAAGTGGAAGGAGGTGAGGGAGGAATGGGGTACGAGCCCCCGATGGGGAGGACTGGGCTGGCTCTGCGGGCTTCTGGGGATGGAAGCTCTCCTGCAGCCCCCCCAATTGCCCCCTCTCCCCAGATGGCAGCCTGCGGCAAGTGCAGCCGGGCTGATGGCCGAGTGGTGTGATGTGCCCAGTGTGGGCACTCCAGGCACACCAAGCCAGGACTGCTTTGCAAGCGGGGCACCCCTGAGAACTGTCTGTCCGGAGGTGGGGGTCGGGACCCTTTAAGCACAGCCCTCGGCTAGCCTGAGACAGCATCTCCACGCTCTAAGTCCTCCTTTGATGCCCTGCTGGCACTGCTTCCGGCCATCCTTAAGCCCGGTTCAGGGTCCACTTAATGTGGACATGCTAGTTCGAATTAGCAAAACGCTAATTCAAACTAGTTTTTTAGTCTAGATCTGTTAGTTCGAATTAGTTTAGTTCGAATTAATTAATTCGAACTAAGTTAGTTCGAATTAGCACTGTAGTGTAGACATACCCATAAAAACAAGGCCTGGAGGAGAGATTTCAAACCTTTCGGCACTGAAATTCTGGACTGGAGCTAAGGGGTGGGATACAGCATCTTCCACAGCTTTGAGGTTTTTCTCCCCTTTAAAGTTGCTCAGATTCCACTGTCCATCTCACCTTTTCTCCCCAGCAACTGCTGCCTTCACCCCAAAGCGCAGTAGCATCTGAGTGCCCCGAAGGAAGCAGAGGGAGGGTGCAAGTGGAAACGGGGTGACCCTGTCACACCATTGATCTTATAGAAAGCCGCTGCAAGACAGCTCAGGAACAAGCACAGCCCTGTGATAAGGAGGTTGGGAATTCTGCGTGGCCTTATATCAGTGGTTCTCAAAGTGTGGCCCAAGAACCACTAGTGGTCTGTGACCATGCTGTGGACTCTGGGTTCCTCCTCAGCCCCCGCCCTCCTCCCCCCTCCCCAGTCGGAAGCCTGCACTGGCACTCCAGCCCAATTTCCCCTGTGAAGTTGGAGCACCAGTGCTGGCTTCCTGCTGTGCGGTGGGGGGGGGGGGCGAGCCTTGCAGGCCAGATCTGACTTGTGAGGGAAGGAAGCAGGGCTGCATGCTGCCACTCGCCTATTGATTGCAAGGAAATCACTCTTGGAAGCTTTCCCCGCTGCTCCCATTGGCTGGAATCACGGCCAATGGGAGCAGCAAGGAGTGATACCTGGGAATGGCAGGAGGCACAGAGACAGAGAAGCGCCCCCGCATTTGCTTCATGCCCAGACCCCACACTCCCACTCTACTCCTGCACTCTCCCCCCTCCCTGACCCTGCACCCCCAGTCTGCACCTGCACCCTACCTCCTGGCCAGATGACCCCATCCTCAGCCTGCTCCTGCACCCTACCTCTTGGCCACACCCCCACTCCCTCTATCCCCACCTGCACCCCCTCCTGCATTTTGTCATTATGCGTGGTTGGCCGGTGGTCCGTGGGAAGGCCTGCATTGAGTGGAGTGGACCATGGGCCAAAATACTCTTGAGCCACTGCCTTATAGGAAGGAGCCCAGGAACACATATGCCCTCATAGGCTGAAGTCTTGGAGTTTACAGAGCCTGGAATCTTTCTATCTTAGGGCTTTGTAGTTTGCAAGTTCATCATTCCATTTAGAATAGCTCAGCAGTAGCCAAGATCTGAGTGGGGTAAGGCTCCTGGAAGGAGCCAGGGAACGGAATGTGCCCCCCCTGGCAGGAGAGAACTCTGCAATGTGCACAACCTGGCAGGAAACCTCTGGGTCTCTCCTTCCTTCAACTCTTGCAAATGATAAAAAGGCAAATTCACAGTTGCTAATTAAATAGATTGTGCTAATACGCCTGAGCTTCCTTCCCGTGCTAGCAAATTGCCACGGGGACTCGGGGACATTCTCCAAGCAACTGCTCAGGTACCACATGTCTGCCAGGCAAAGTTATTAAACTGGGGTTCTGCTCCGGCTTGAGACTCCCCAAAGGAAGGAGAGAGGTGAGCCTGTTGCTTATAAATCCCCCTTGAACGCCGCGTCAGCTGGGGACAGAAGAAGCAAGTTTCTCCCTGGTGCAAGCAAGGGCAATAATACCCATAAAGCAAACTTACGAAGCATAAAAGTTTTATCCCCCTGGCATTGACTTATCTCTGGAACAGAGAACACACCGGGTGCTGCTTTCACAATCCCGTTTCTATTGGGCATTCTTGGAGTCAGGCAGAAAGGTAGCCTAACAAAGCTACATACCCGTTTGACAGCCCTTACTGCCTGCTGGGATGTCTCGTGCCAGTGTGAAACTGCTACGAGGGAAAAAGTCTGTTCCTTTGCAACCGGAATGAGGAAATTCCCTGGGCAAAAACTGCACCAATTTTGGGGTGAAATTCACCCTAATGCAGAGGAACCAGCACAAGGTCTGTGCAACACACAAGTCCCCATAACCTCTATTGTGAGGATTTACATGGGGCATGGTTCTTCTGCTGGCTCCGTAGTGTCCTTGCAAGAAAAAATTAAAGGAAAATGAGATCACCAGCAGCACAGAGCAATAGTGCTAGGTTGGGCACGATGCCAGGCCTCCTGGAATGGGTATCCTCTGTTTTGACACTGCCTCACTGCATGGCCGTGGGCAAGAAGATCTGCCGTGCCTCAGTTTACCTACACTTAAGAGGTGGATGATTGTGCCCCCATCCTCATTGTGCGGTTATCATGTTTTTAGAACACTGAGCTCTTGGGATGGACAGTGCCACAGAAGCGCAGAGAAACATTATAAAGATCAATTCATCCTTCATGGTAATGTCATTGTTCTTGTTTATGGTCACCAAAACTACCTTCCCCGGGCCATGGCTTAATCCAGCATATACCATAGTGTTATGCTGGGACAGCCTTTTGGTATACGGCAGGGGTTCTCAAACTTCATTGCATCACACCCTCCTTCTGACAACAAAAATTACTGCCTGCCCCTAGGAGACGAAGTCTCAGCCCACCCAAGCTCCGTCAGCCAAGGTGGGGGGCAAAGCCTGTAACTTGAGCGCCTCTGCTCTTGGGCTTTGGCCCCTGACCCCAGCAAGTGTAAGCCAGACCTGGTGACCCCATTAAAACAGGATGGGGACCCGTTCTGGGGTCTGGACCCAGAGTTAGCAAACCACTAGTCTATGGTATTATTTAGCACAATGTTGCTCACACTGGTCTGCCAACCATTTGCTGCTGTTTCACAGGGTGTTGGCTGGTCTATCTACTCTGCTAGCCACTGTCCCTCTAGCATAGGAGCCTCAAGCATTATTGAACTTATCTCCCAGCCCCCCTGTGAGACAGTATCATGTTCGCAGTCACTGGTTTATAAGTAGGCACAGAGAGATGGCGTTGCCCAAGTGGCAGGATGTTTTCGGCAGAGGCAAGATTCGATCCCAGTATTCAGAACTTCAGTCCCTGAGCTGCAACTCCCTCCCCCCCCCCCCCAATGCTCCACCTCACCATTTAACACTGGCTCCCCCTCTTTGTTTTCTCCCTCTGCTACCAAGATTTTCTAAACACACCTTGCAACTTCTAATCTGCAACGGGACCCATTTTATCAAATGCTTCTCTGTCACCTCGGAGAGGTTTGTGCCTCTTCGCTTTAGAGCTGAAAATCTCAAACACTCTGGTTTGAAGTCACTTTTCTGCCTTTACAAATGTTGGTTGTTATGGTGACAGTTCCAGAAGGGAACACTTTCAAAGATCTTTTGGGAGGTTTTATGATTACCGTATACTTATTTCAATTACTTTGCAGAGAGGAGACCATTAGCTATGCACTCTGCAAAATGAGAATTCCTTCGTTCCCTTGGATGTGTCTATAACTTGTATCCCTGGTCCGGGTGATACTTTTGGCTGTTTTGCACAAGGGCCAAAAATAATTAGCTCTAACAGGGGAAAACATAATGAAGAGTTTATGGGTATTTTTAATTAATATCTTATGGTGAACTTGATATTGCTAGGAGTGGCTAACTCGATGGGGAACCAGATTTGAGCTTCCCAAAAGTTTGTGTGTTTGACTCTAGTTCATGCTTATCCCTGGTAGCAACAATAGTCACAGAAAGCAATGTGAATGCTGGTGGTTGCCTCGTGACACTTGGTGTTTTGCATCAGCAAAGCACTTGGTGACATTCTGCCTGCGTTCATAATTCTCGGTCGTCTGTGAACATCCCTTTCTCCTTTCCTGCTGAAACAATGAATACAGAGGCTTTCAAAGATATTTTGCTGCAGCATGGACAACAACAAATTATTTCTCAGCCTTCAGTGGACCCAAGACTTCCATGTTTGACATGCTGCATACGATTGACCTTTGTGGCACACTTTTATGCAGTTAATGAACCTAGAGAAAAATTGCATTGCCAGCTAGAGAACGGTGATTTGAGGATTTGATATGCACTGAAGGCTCTGTTTCACGGCTCTGAGACCCTAGCTGTTGAATATCTTCAAAATGACAGACACGACTCCGACAGCATTTAAACTACTATTGGCCAGACTGTTGGACCTATATTTGTAACTGTATTAGTAATTAGTAGTTAGCATTTAGTAATATCGCAGGTCCCAGCCCCACATACTCGTGGGGCTCAAAGGTGTGTGGTAGCATAGGTCAAAGGTCTGTGCTGGCATCCCCAGACCCAACAATGCAACTCCACAATAGTTAGGGGTTTACTGCTTCAGCGGTGGCAGGTTACAGGAGCAGGAGGGGCAGGTACCATCCTCTGAGCCCTATACAAAAGCTGGCACTGCTGGCAGACTAGGGCTGTGTTAACTCCTCCATGATGCAGCTGGTTGTTAGCTTCTGGAACCAAGGAAGTATGAACCAGCAACAAGAAGGGCAGCGGTGCAATGCGGCTTTGACAATGCAAGGTTGTGCTAGACATCTGTGCTGTGAAACACCAGGCGGAACGGATGCACCGTGTGGACTAAACACACACATAAACAGCAACAAGGAATGTTCCTGTTCCCTGGAAACTCTGCTTTGGAGCCCGGAGGAGGGAAGGATGGAGGCTTCTGAGGGAATGCAAACATAGATTCCAGGCAGGAGAGGAAGAGTTGCGATGGGGGCCAGCCTGTGATGGTTTATACAAGTGCTCTTGGAGGAAGGAGTCCAAGCCATATGGAGGTTTTATAGCCGTATGAAATGTGCTTCTGTATATTTAGCTACAGGCAGCAGCATCCAGGGAAAAATGAATAATCAGAGCCCTGCAGCTCCAGAACTTGTCTTCCTTCTCCCTCCCCACCCCCTTCTCTCCTGTGCCTTGCTCTCTGTTTGCTGCCTCCTCTTGTTTCATCCTCCTGCTTCCTTCCCGCTCTCCTTCCCTCCCTCACTACGAAGGAGGCAAACACCCCACTATGTTCTCCCCTGGGTGAATTCGTCCCTTGGCAGAAGGCCTATGTAAAGGCCACTGTTCTACACACACTCTGCAAGGAAGAGCCAAGCAGGGGGCTCTGCAAACTCTGCTCCTCAGAAAAGGGGTGGGGACCTCAGGCAGAAGGGGCAGGAGGCAGGCACCCATGCGCCCGCCCCCCCTCCAGCCTGTCTTTAGTGCCACCCTCAGAATAAGCCACCCAGGGCTTCCGTGGCAACTTAAAGGGCTCGGAGCATTGGCTGCTGCTGCAGCTACTACAGCAGTGGCCGGAGCCTCAGGACCTTTTGAATTGTCAGGCCCCAGGGCAACTGCTCCCTTTGCCCCACCTGTCTGCGGGCCTCTGACCTATCTATCTATCTATCAATCATAGAACCCTCAGGAAGTCATCGAGTCCAACCCCTTGCTCAAAGCAGGACCAACCCCAACTAAATCATCCCAGCCAGGGTTTTATCCACCAGGACTTAAACCTCTAGGGATGGAGATTCTATCACCTCCCTAAGGAACCCATCCCAGTGCTTCCCCACCTTCTTAGCAAAATAGTTTTTCCTAATATCATCCCCCACTGTAAGTTGAGACCATTGCTCCTTGTTCTGTCATCCGTCACTACTGGGAACAGCCTCGCTCCATCCTCTTTGGAACCTCCCTTCAGGAAGTTGAAGGCTGCTATGAAATCCCCCCTCACTCTTCTCTTCTGCAGACTGAACAAACCCAAATCCCTCAGTCTCTCCTCATAGGTCATGAGCTCCCACCCCCTAATCATTTTGGTCACCCTCTGCTAGACCCTCTCCAATGCGTCTACATCCTTTCTATAGTGGGGGGCCCAGAACTGGACACAATACTCCAGGTGTGGCCTCACCAGTGCCAAATAAAGGGGAATAATCACTTCTCTAGACCTGCTAAAATGCTCCTCCTAATGCATCCCAACATGCTATTAGCCTTCTTGGCTACAAGGGCACCCTGTTGACTCATATCCAGCTCCTCATCCACTGTCATCCCCAGGTCCTTTTCTGCAGAACTGTTGCTTAGACAGTTAGTCCCCTGCCTGTAGAATGATCATTAGATTAGATAGATCTATCTATCTATCCCATCCATCCATCCCACTGAAGTTACCTGGGTGAAGCAGGAATCCTGAAGGACCATAAAACCCGTGGGCTGTGTCTACACTGGGCCACTTATTCCGGAAAATCAGCCGCTTTTCTGGAATAAGCTGCGAGCTGTCTACACTGGCCCTTGAATTTCCGGAAAAGTAACGACGCTCTACTGTACAAAATCAGCCGCTATTCCGGAAAAGCTACGCTGCTCCCGCTCGGGCATAAGTCCTTATTCCAGAACACTGTTCCGGAAAAGGGCCAGTGTAGACAGCCCAGTAGTCTTTTCCGGAAAAAATCCCCGATCGCGAAAATGACGATCGGGGCTCTTTTCCGGAAAAGTGCGTCTACATTGGCCACGGATGCTTTTCCAGAAAAAGGGCTTTTCCGGAAAAGCAGCCTGCCAATGTAGATGCTCTTTTTCCGGAAATACTTATAACGAAAACTATTCTGTTTTAAGCATTTCCGGAAATTCATGCCAGTGTAGACACAGCCCCACTGTTTGTTTTCACCTCAAGCAAAGTGAAACAGGGAAAATAAATTGTGTTTTAAATAACCTTAAAGCCGTTCTGCCTCAGCTTGAAGAGTTGATCCAAGGGCATGATAAGGTATCTAAGGTGTTTCACTTCTAGTTCATATATAAATACAAAGACACAATGCATATGGTTTGAACGTACATTGCAACCCATCAGATTACACCTGGGATCTTGCTGGTTTTATAAAGCAAAGCAATGTCTCTTCCACTTTGGTCTCTGAGGAACTGGCTTCACAGCAACTATGAGAGTATGTGTTTACAGTGAGGAGCTAAAACTTTAGTTTTGGACTAAACCCATAAGATTTATGCCAAATTCCCCTTGTCCGTCTTATTCTTTATTTCCTCAAGACACAGTCCTGCTGCCAAAGATGCAGTGTTTCTGGTTTTCCATTTAAATTCTTGGAACCTCCTGAGATGCACATTCTAAAGAAAGAAAGAAAAACATTCCACTGCCAAGTGGTGCTTGGTACTGAAAATCAGCCCCTTAACAGGAGATGCCTGAGACCTGACCAAGGATTAGAACCTGGGAAGGTCCCGAGTATATTTTCATATAGACTCAGATAGCTGGGACTGCAGGAGTATCAACAATAGTTGCTAACAGGGAAATAACCTCCACCTTCCGTTATATTTCGATTGCATAGTCAATGTTGCCCAATTCACACAATTTGGAAAACATATGCAAAGAACATCCCTTCTTTCATTGTTCTTTTCCTTTGGAAGAGTGCATTGAAACAGTGGACAAAATTGTACCACTCATCCCGGTAGGGCTCCAAAGCTTACACATATGAGGTGTGAACCTGCAAAGACACCCGTGACTAATTTTACCACACAAATAGTCCCGTTGGCTCCAAAGTGGATTACTCATATGCATAAAATTACTCCTGGGAGTACAGGTTTTCAGGATCAGGGGCCTTAGTTTGAACAGTTCATTTGCCAGATTGTTTCCTAAATCTGCTGTGCATTTCTCCCTGTGTATACCGATAATTATAGGCACCTTTTCTGTCTTTCTGGTCATTTTCAAAATATTATTTGTGCTTCTCAAACCTGTGCTTCTCAAACCTGTATCTCATTTGAGGAGACAAATGAGAATTCTCTCTGGTCATTCAAAGTACCTAATTCTATAGAACAGATTTCATTAATTACTTAACTGAGTATAAAAACGTTTCCAGTGGTATGTGTGCATAGACAGCTCTACGTACATTCAGACAGAGAGCTCCTTATTGAGCGAAAGAAGAGAGCAAGAAAGAAAAAACAGATAAAATAAGGATGAGTGATACAAGAGATTACAGCAGAGTCCGAGCTAAAAAAAGATCACATGAAAAGATCCTCATGGACAAGAAAATGGGCCCCATTCGTCGTGTGCCCAGAACAGAGTTCCATGCATGCTGTAGGAAGTTTCTGCTCCCATTCCCTAAGAGGAAGGAACTCAATTTTTCCCAGCGGCTAAAGAAAATCTGGTTTTTACAGGGCTATTTCTGTTAATCTGGTTTGCTGAGACAGTGAGGGATGGGCGATCCCACATACAGGACCAGAGGGCATAATGCAATGGAGCATGAAATGAGCCAGAGCGAGAGGAGAGTTCCACCCTCCGCCCAAAGAGGAGAAATTTCACTGCAAGAGCAGAGACCACATGAGAGGGCGGCCAGGCTGGAAAATGCTGGCGACGCCATCACTCAGCCGAATGAAGGTGCCTGGCAGACAGGGGATGCTGAGAGTTGCTGTCAATAGACCGGATTGTCCCCTTGGGTTCCACCAGCCCAAGTCAGCAGAAAGCCCTGGGCCACAGCAAGCAAAAGATGCCCTGGTGGATCCCTGACCAGCTTTGAAAGATGCTTCCCTTAACAGGCCCCTGCCCTGCCACATTAACTCTGGAGTTAATGGAGCTGCACCCACTCATACCAGTGGGAGAATTTAGCCTAGGACCTTTAGACCATATTTTATTTGCCCCCATTTCTTACTCTGGAGCTGTGGGGAGTGTAGCCTACTATGCTAATAATATGGTTGTGTTAATTTAGATTAATTAGGTAATAGGTAAGAGCTGTCATGCAAGAAGTCTGCTAAAGGCTGGTCTGCAGCACAATTTGCCCTGCCTGCCCAGTGCTGCAGACAAAGCTGCTCTTGGCATTCCCGCAGGCCCTTTTTTAGCTTGACTGATGTCCAGGGTTCAGGTGTAATACACTTATGTCTACCCATTGCAGTTTGTGAAGGCCCACTGAAACTAGCACAGCAGCACTCATCTCTTTGGAGGGACTTTGCCATTGACCCGCCTGGGTACAGGTCCGTGCTCTTTCTTGGCTGGGGCCAGGGCATGTTTATAAATAAGTCTAGCAAGAGCCCCAAATTAGCTGTCCTGCTGCTTATACTTGTCTGTGTGTGTGTGCTGCTTGCCTCCACACAGCCCACACAGCCAACTACAAGCCTGACTGGGCTGTGTGGCAGTCCACATGCCATTAGACGTAGGAGCAGCACAGGTGCAGTACAGCCCAGCCCAAGGAGCTGTCTGGTGAATCTCATTCCCCTGAAGTGCAGTGGTTCCTGCTCTAGGGTATAACAAAATGCTTCCGCCTCTGAATACACTTTGCAGTGAGTGCCATGCCTGTGCTAGGGAAGGATTGCACTTGAATGAGGGAACATACATACGCTCACAGACCAGGTCAAGTAATATGGGGCTATATTTCATCTTTTGTCCAGGCTGTAACAGGCCAGGTGCAAGATCAGCAGAAGCTGAGGTTAGCAAATGTCCATGGTTGAGACATGGTCTTACCCAGATACTAGTCATAGTTTATTTATGGTTTCCCAGGACTAAAAAGGGGAACTTATGTTTGGGACCTTTTACCCACATAGGATGGGAGGAAAAATACCCTCAGACTCAGCAGATGCATCATTATAGAAAAGTCCCATAATAACTGGTTCAGGCTGATTTGAGTAATCAGGACACAGGCCCATGGCAATGAATTGACATATATGATAATATGTTGAGAGCAATGATACATTGACCAACAGGAAAAGAACACGTCAGCATTAGATACATCCCCTAGTGAATATGCATCAAACATGTTATTGTCAGCATCACTTAGTGCAGTGGACACCAACCAGAAGATCCGGAGCTACTGGTAGATCTTGGAGCCTCTGACAGGTGATCCTGACTGGTTTGGTGAAGAGGCTATCAAGTGTAGGCACTTCAGCTGCCCCTCCCCCTATTGCTGCTCATCTCCTGCCCTTTGCCTTAGAGCTGCCTCTCCCCACCCCCGGGAGCCTCCTGCTTGCTGTGCAGGGCAGGGCAGGGAGAAGAGAGGCACTGATGTCAGGGTATCCTATCCCAGTCTGTATCCTATCTCCACGGAGCAAGGAGGGGGGCACAACAGGACTTGGGATGGAGTTTGCTGGTTGCTTTGGTAGTAGTGCAGGACCAGGGCAGGGTGAGCCTGTCTTAGCCCTACTGCACCACCACCCAGGAGCCACCTGAGGTAAGCAGTGCAAAACTGGAGCCCACATCCTGAACCCCAAGTCATGAACCCCCTTCTGGACTCCAAGCTCCTGCTCTAGCCTCAAGCACCCCTGCAAACACCCTCCCAGAGCCTGTACCTAGAATCCCAACTGCCTGCTCTAAATTCAGCTCAGAGCCCCTCCCGCACTCCAAATCCCTTAATCCAAAACCAGGGCCTGCACCCCAGCCCTCTGCTACTGCCTGGTGAAAGTGAGGGAGGATGGGGGAAGAAGGGAGGGAGGATGGAGTGAGCAGGGGCGGGACCTCAGAGAAGGGGGCATAAAGGAGGCAGGATAAGCGTATTTGGGTTTGAGGTAGATCCTGGATTGTAGTTAAATTCAGAAAGTGATCTCGTGCTTAAAAAGGTTGGAGACCGCTGACTTAGTGTAAAAGTGGGACCCCAACCCAGGGGCGAAAGGGAGGAGAAGATGTCCTTGGAACAGCCCGAATGATGATCCCTAGTGATGGGGAAAAAAACAGAAGAAAGGTATGCAAATGTGAATGCTATCTGCATACCTCTTCCGGAAAAAAAAGACAGTGTAGGCGTACCCTTAGTATCCTCTTTTCTAAGCTGAAAAGTCCAAGTCTTTTTAATCTCTCTTTATATGGGACCTGTTCCAAACCCCTAATCATTTTTGTTGCCCTTTTCTGAACCTTTTCAAATACCAATATATCTTTTCTGACATGAGGTGACCACATCGGTACACAGTATTCAAGATGTGGGCGTACCATGGTTTTATAGAAAGGCAATAAGATATTCTCTGTCTTATTCTCTATCCCTGTTTTAATGATTCCTAACATTCTGTTTACTTTTTCACTGCTGCTGCACTCTGAGTGGATGTTTTCAGAGAACTATACACAATGACAACACTCATATCCTTTTCCAGCTGCTTTCTCTCCACATGGCAGGCTTACAGAAAACAATATGGTGAGGTACAGGCTGGGCAGAAGCCAGGAGAGGTCATTCTGATGGGGCTCATTGATAATGCTCCACACTGCTTTGCTGTGGTTGGAGGTAGGTCGTGTGATGAGCTCTCTGTATATGCAGTAATCTGCGATTCACGTAGACTGCTCCTGGCTGCCCCTCCCCCACTCACAACCCTTTAACAGCACAAATCTTACACGGATCTTCGTTTTTGTTTTTTAACCGCTGTGCCCTGAGCTGTCCTGGGCATGTGAGAGCTACATAAATCCCACACTGTATTGTCGGGGATAGCAGTAGATAAATTACCCAGAATTCTTGCTTGGATTGGATGTGATGCATTAGATTTGGCTGGTTCCCTGCTGTAATGCATGCTAGCGTGCATATATCGTCCGAGACATCTCATAATGACATATAAACAATGACAAAGCCACCTGCTGGCCGGCTGGAAGATCCGGGCGTGAACTTTAGCAATCCATTTATCCATTTTTTAAAAAGCATTCAGAGCAGATGATTCAACTTTCATTCAAAAATCAATCCGCTCAAAGCTAGCCATTTATCAGTGACTCCCAGTGCCTGGCATGGAGGTGAAACGCAAAACCAAGTGGCATCTAGCTAAGCATGCTATAGTCCATTTGGACCCATATGATAATACACCAGATTAAACAGAGCCTAAAACTTCCAAGATGGCGTCATGCACCCTCTCCTAACCAGCTCGGTGGGACTGCCCTTGGCAAAACCAACATCACCAGAGGTACAATTGTAGATGCGAGGAGGGAATTTTCTCCTCTGGAATTCACCGCTTCAGGTATGCATTTGTTTCTTACATATTCCTGGGTCCTTCTGCCCCTTCTGCCAATACACTCATCCCTGGTGTCTGATGAATTCAGCCCAATGTCTTTAAGATATTGGTCTTGAAAATTAGAACTGTAATGTTGTAAAGTGTTTAATTTAATCTATCTATGGTACTTATATGGCTCCTGTTACCATAGAAGTGACTGTACACAATACACACTTGTGTGATGTGTTGGGTCACAGAGAACCCCTTGAGACTGTCACCCAATGGGCTGATCATACCACTGAGCCCGCTGTTTGGTATTTATCACCCCTTTCAACCCGTCACACCTGGCATGGCTCCATTGGTGCTGGGGTCACTAGTTTGTGATGCAGCTATTGGAGATTTGTTCTAGGTCTGCCTTATGCTGGGGTAAAGCCCTCTGGCAATAGAAGGAGCAACTGGGTATCAAACACTCACAGGAATAAAGCTCACCTAGGTCGGGCAAAGGAATACCCCTTGTTGCCCAGACTTAAATAAAGCAGAAGTCAGTGTATTTCCCACTGGCAGAGGTAGGCTCCTGCCTCACCTCATCTGATTGCACAGCACTGTGCTGAGATGGTATTTTCATTCCCTGATGCTGCACAGCATGGAGTCAAGCAGCCTCAAAGGGCTGAGGACAGCACCATCATTACAAAGTACTGTACACAGGAGATGACATAAAAAAAATCGGCCTCTGCAGCAGCAGAGATATTTCCAGCAAGCTGATGGTGACTAGTTCTCCCCACATACCTGGAGAGCCTGGGGTGAGACTCACAGGATGGGAGCAGGGGAGAGAGAGAGTGAAGGTTCACTCAGTCTTTTCCTCCACATTCAGAGTTCAAAATCGTCCCTCTCCTCAACCCACAAAGAACTGTTCTCGTCCACACGCCATCCTGCCCCCTCCTTCATTCTCATTTATAGTCTGGCTAATCTAGTACACAGCAATAGAGCTCTCCTCTCTGTTGCAGGATAACTCTTTATTTCCTGTCCAGAGGTTGCTTTTGAACTGAAATAATTAAGAGCCAAATTGCCAGCCATCTTCATTGTCTGCACCCAGACTATTTGGAGACACATTCTTCTCCATCTGTGCATGCAGGATCCTGCTTTGTGTGTAAAGAACCCTGCATTTGCACACAAATATGCTGGGGGTTTAATCACACACATCTGTACCCATAACTATTGCAGTTGTAGTTCAAGGTGGCCAGGGAAAAATGTGGATCCTAAAACTTAAGAAAAAAAAACCCATGTCTGTCTGGTCTGAACAGGAAATTGGATTTATTTCAGTTTCCTGTTTACAACACTGGTGAAGTAAGGTTGGTGAGAACATATCATGGATTTGAGTTGTAAATTGTATGTGATAAGCTGGTTTTTCTTTCTATAATAAGTGAGAGGACACCAAAACAGAAAAGGGTAGTCAGTGTCACCGGGGATGAATAGTTATGTCATAATAGCTTTTCCCCAGCTGTCAGAGAGAGGAGACAATTATTGTAATCATGTGCCCTTGTCCCCTTTCCCTTCAGCTTCCTGATGTATTATTGCATCTTGCTGCTTTACAGCAGGGAAGGCAGGCAAAGATTAAGGCTGCTGCTGAAATAAAATTTTCTAATTTAATGTTCAATAGAAAGGGCAGAAAAAAATATCCAGTACTGTTTTGGCCACCAGCTTCACATCTCCTTCTTCCTGCTCCTGTTGGACAATGCTAAATGATTGTATTAATAGAGCTGTTCATCCTGATTAGACAGCATGTACTTATTTGTCACTATCCCACAGCATCACCAAGCATATGCAGGTCTCGACTGAAGAATAGATTTAATAAGGTCTGATTCTGCCCTCCAGACTTATGTTCAGTAGTACCTTACTCTGCAAGTGAACGCATCAAGATCAATGGTGAAGTGCCAGGTTGCAAAATTGAGTCCAGTGGGAAATTAGATCCCACACACTCAGATTTACTGTCGTTTAATCATGATTATTCACACCAATGTTATAAAATACAGAGGGCACAACTCAGAGCCCAAAAGGAAGACCAAGTTTATGAGGAACTGCTCTCCAAGAAAGCACTTGACTGGCCTGTGGGACAACAAGTAGGGCTGAGCCAATCATTTGCGACACCTAATTTCCGAGAGGGATTTTAACCTCTTCATTTTGTGAATGTCTGCGAGCAGATGGTGCATGCCGTGATGCCTACCAAAACTTGACAGTGTTTAGGCTGCTAATGTGCATAGACCATTGCCTGTCATACTGACAAATGTTGTCTCATTGTTTAACTGTACTCCCCTGTCTGTAAACGTTCCTATGTCTGTTCTCTCTTGAGTTACAAAACTTATAATCCCTTGAGGCAGGGATCCATTTTTTGTTGTTTCTAGAGCTCCTCACGTAATGGGTCCTGGTCTACGATTAGTATCCTGAGGCACCAGGAGAATGCAAATAATAAATAATAAAACCTCTGATAACATCATTATCTGACCATATTCAATTAAAATATATCAGAATTTTTTACTCTCTGGCTTGGTCATGAATATTTGAATTATTCAGTGTCTTTTGGAAAGTTCCAATTTCTGATGTCAGGTAATGAAAATGTCATTTTTTTAAACAGAAGTTTCTACCCCTCAGGGTTGTAGAGCAAACTGGAAAAAGATTAGTATTATACAGTTAAAAACTAGAAGGCAAATAAAACTTATCCACTATTTTACTCTCATGACTTCCATGCTCATTAGGTTTTGAACGCTTGGTGCCAGCGATACCATAGTGAGGAAAGATTTTGGAGCATGGAAAGTGAACTGAAAAGGAAATCTCTTTTACACCTAGTGTATTTCAAGTGGAAGGGCTATCTTCTCCCACACCTGTAATCCATGCATTCAACACTATTGTTGAAAAAGTAGGTTTTGCCCATGAAAGCTCATGATACTATACATATTGGCTGGGTCTAGATTGCACCCCTTTTCTGTAAAAGGGATGCAAATTAGACACAGCACAATTGCAAATGAAGCGGGGAGTTAAATCTTCCCCGTTTCATTTGCATAAACATGGCTGCCGCTTTTTTCCGGCTCGGGGCTTTGCCGGCAAAAAGCGCCAGTCTAGACGGGGATCTTTCGGAAAATAAAGCCTTTTCTGAAAGATCCCTTATTCCTCAGGATAAAAGGCTTTATTTTCCAAAAGATCCCATCTAGACTGGCGCTTTTTGCCAGCAAAGCCCCAAGCCGGAAAAAAGCGGCAGCCATGTTTATGCAAATGAAGCAGGGAAGAGTTAAATCCCTGCTTCATTTGCAATTGCGCTGTGTCTAATTTGCATCCCTTTTACGGAAAAGGGGTGCAATCTAGACACAGCCATTTTGGTTAGTCTTTAAGGGCATGTCTACACTAGGAAATTATTTTGAAATAATAACTCCCACAATCACTTTCGAAATAGCATGTCCACATTATGGGGAAACCTCAAAATTAGTCCAAGGCAGGCTCCCTTAACGTGGACATGCTACCTCGACTAAGAGCCCCAGGAAGCGGAAGGGGGGGCAATTACTTTGAATGACTCTAGGGAGTAGTTATTTTGAAATAGCAGCAGTGTAGTGTCCACATTACCGCTATTTCAAAATAACTGTTTCGAAATAAGCATTATTCCTCATGGGAGGCCGGAGTTATTATTTCGAAATCATCAGCCCATTATTTTGAAATAACGGGCTTGGTGGCGTAGAGACTCCACTTACTATTTCGAAATAAGGGGAGTTATTTCAAAATTAAACCCTAGTGTAAACTAGGGGTAAGGTGCCACAGGACTGCTCGTTTTTAAAGTTACAGACCAATATGGCAGTTGTGAGGGGAGTGGGGAGTGAAATCAGGCAACATTTGGCTCCTAGGGTATATCCACATTAAAGGTGCGTCTAGACTGGTAAGATTTTGCGCAAAAGCGTTTGTTTTTGCGCAAAAACCTGCCAGCTGTCTACACTGGCTGCTTGAATTTGCGCAAGAGCACTGACATTCTAATGTAAGAATTCAGTGCTTCCTGCACAAATACTTTGATGCTCCCGCTCAGGGATAAGCCCTCTTGCACAAGAATACTTGCGCAAGAGAGCCAGTGTAGACAGGCACCTTAATTTTTTGCGCAAGAAACCCCGATGGCTAAAATGGCCCTTGGCGCTTTCTTGCGCAAAAGCGTGTCTAGATTGGGCACGGATGCTTTTGCGGAAACGCACTTTTTGTGCAAAAGCATCTGCCACTCTAGACGCGCTTTTGGGGAAATACTTTTAACGGGACCACGTTTCCGTTAAAAGTATTTCCGCAAAATCATGCCAGGCTAGATGCAGCCTACGGGTGTGAATACACAGCACCCTAAATTCCAAATAAGATCCGCAATTTGTGAGTTTGAATCTATTTCAAAATAGACCGTTTTGAAATCTGGCCCGTCTACACAGCGCCAAATTCCGAAATGACGCGCTAGCCCAAGCCAGTCCTTATCCCTGGCGCAGCGAGGTTTCCCGGGATGGCAAAGCAGCATGCCTGCTATTCCGAAAAATGATCCGCAACAAGCGGCGGCTTGTGTAGGGGCAGGTAGCACGGGCCCCGCAGTGTAGCCGGACCCACGAGGCTAGCGCTGTCAGCACTTTAGCCCGTCAACCTTCCACCCGCGGGAGCAGGGTCCGCTCCGTCAGCAGCTCTGCCCGGGGCGGGACTTTCTCATGGGGGCGGGGCAACAAGGCGGAGGCCACACCCACCAGCGGGACAGCCACTGGCCGCCGGGGGCGGGGCGGGGATGGAAACAAGGCGGTTGGGAGGCCGCGCGTGTCCCCCTTTCCTGCCCACGTGAGCGAGCCGTCCGCTCCGGGGGCGGGACGGTCGACTGGCCAATAGGCGGCGGCGTGGCGAGGCCCCGCTCTGCTCCGATGGGAGCGGGCCGCTGTCACTCAGCGGGAAGGCGGGTCGCGGAGAGAGGAGCCGGGGGGGGGGGGGTCTCGGCGGCGATTTGTAACACTCTGGAGGGGAGCGGTGGGGAGGCGGCGTCTGAGCCCGGAGCAGTAAGGGGGGGGGGGGCAGGGCTGGGTGTGGGGTGAGAGGAATGGGGGGTGGGGCAGGGCTGGGTGTGGGGTGAGAGGAATGGGGGGTGGGGCAGGGCTGGGTGTGGGGTGAGAGGAATGGGGGGTGGGGCAGGGCTGGGGCCGGCTGTGGGGTGAGAGGAATGGGGGGTGGGGCAGGGCTGGGGCCGGCTGTGGGGTGAGAGGAATGGGGGGTGGGGTAGGGCTGGGGCCGGCTGTGGGGTGAGAGGAATGGGGGGAGGGGCAGGGCTGGGGCTGGCTGTGGGGTGAGGAATGGGGGGTGGGGCAGGGCTGGGGCTGGCTGTGGGGTGAGGAATGGGGGGTGGGGCAGGGCTGGGGCTGGCTGTGGGGTGAGGAATGGGGGGAGGGGCAGGGCTGGGGCTGGCTGTGGGGTGAGGAATGGGGGGTGGGGCAGGGCTGGGGCTGGGTGAGGGGTGAGGAATGGGGGGTGGGGCAGGGCTGGGGTCGGCTGTGGGGTGAGAGGAATGGGGGGTGGGGCAGGGCTGGGGCCGGCTGTGGGGTGAGAGGAATGGGGGGTGGGGCAGGGCTGGGGCCGGCTGTGGGGTGAGAGGAATGGGGGGTGGGGCAGGGCTGGGGCCGGCTGTGGGGTGAGAGGAATGGGGGGTGGAGGCAGGGCTGGGGTCGGCTGTGGGGTGAGGAATGGGGGGTGGGGCAGGGCTGGGGCCGGCTGTGGGGTGAGAGGAATGGGGGGTGGGGCAGGGCTGGGGCTGGCTGTGGGGTGAGGAATGGGGGGTGGGGCAGGGCTGGGGCTGGCTGTGGGGTGAGAGGAATGGGGGGTGGGGCAGGGCTGGGGCCGGCTGTGGGGTGAGGAATGGGGGGTGGGGCAGGGCTGGGGCCGGCTGTGGGGTGAGAGGAATGGGGGGTGGGGCAGGGCTGGGGCCGGCTGTGGGGTGAGAGGAATGGGGAGTGGGGCAGGGCTGGGGCTGGCTGTGGGGTGAGAGGAATGGGGGGTGGGGCAGGGCTGGGGCCGGCTGTGGGGTGAAAGGAGTGGGGGGTGGGGCAGGGCTGGGGCCGGCTATGGGGTGAGAGGAATGGGGGGTGGGGCAGGGCTGGGGCCGGCTGTGGGGTGAAAGGAGTGGGGGGGTGGGGCAGGGCTGGGGCCGGCTATGGGGTGAGAGGAATGGGGGGTGGGGCAGGGCTGGGGCCGGCTGTGGGGTGAGAGGAATGGGGGGTGGGGCAGGGCTGGGGCTGGCTGTGGGGTGAGAGGAATGGGGGGTGGGGTAGGGCTGGGGCTGGCTGTGGGGTTAGAGGAATGGGGGGTGGGGCAGGGCTGGGGCTGGCTGTGGGGTGAGAGGAATGGGGGGTGGGGCAGGGCTGGGGCTGGCTGTGGGGTGAGAGCAATGTGGGGTGAGGAGCAGTGCTGAGCGGATCTTTTATTAGGGTAGGGCTGTGCAAGAGTTCAGGTATGGCAGGAACCAGCTCTGCAAAGTGTAGGGAGAGGTGAATATTTTCACTCACTGGGTTGTCTAAAAGCAGCCCAGTTCACACAACAGCGCTGAGCAATTTCCTTTGCCCTAGCTGCTAATAAGGAATGCACCCTGCAAAACTGGAAGAGTGCCTCAGCGGACTCAGGGTTGCATCTCCTTTCCTCCCTCCCCAAGATAGTGTTTGGCCCACAGGCTCAATAACTCAAAGAAGCCTCTGAGAATTGTTGCTGAAGTTAAGGGAAGTGAAAGTTGCAGACTCAGCCCAGCTTAAAGGAACTGACCCCTTGTCTGGAGTTGGTTGCACTGCAGTAAACTTAAACATGTCTCTTTATAAACCCATATTAAAGACAGTGCATGGGGAGTTTGCAGATCACGAGGCACCTTAGGGGCTGGGCACTTGTGCTGTAGTGCAGAGTTCTGGCAATTGGCCCTCTCATCCACTGGCTTGCTGATGTGTGCTTAGTGTACTGTGTGGAAAGAGTATCAGGGTGGGTGTTGGAGAGGGTCAGATGTCCAAACTATGTGGGTGAGGGGAAAAAGGGGACAGGCTGTTTATTTCGTTCTGACCCTCTATGTGAGATCCAGGAATGTACTTACTGTATGTGTGTACAGGAATGGCTTGCCGGAATCAGGGGGAGAGTCTGAGAGAAGAGCTGACATGTGCCATCTGCTGTGAGCTTTTCAATGACCCTGTCATGCTGGAATGCATGCACCATTTCTGCAGGGCATGCATCCAACGTTACTGGGACAAGTGCTCCCGGGTCCCTTCCTGCCCTCAGTGCAGAAGGGAGTTCCCCAACCGCACCTTTCGGTCCCACTACCTGGTGTCGGGGGTAGTGGAGAAGTTGCGGAGGTACAGCTCAGAGGACCACAAGAGAAAAATGCAGGTTCGTGCTTGTTGTCATGTTTATTTAGAAGACATCAATCATTGTAAAATCTGAAGCAGGCACATATGCCTCAGCACAGTGTAGGGCAGATACATGTCTCTTACACACCTGCTTCTCTGAGGTAGGTTCATTCACACATCTAACCACATAGACATCGTTCACCTATGCATAGCACAATGAGAACTGTCTGGTTCTCTCCGTGTATCCTTCCTCTCCCTCTCTCCAACTCCTGGCAAGGTGCACTCTGTAGTTCAGCATTTGTGCTGTTGCTTCTCCTACATTGCTTACTTGTTGCAGCTTGGTGACAGTGATCAAAGCATTATTATTGTTTGTAGCATGTAGGGGCCCTGATCCAGGATTAGGGATCTGTTAAGCCAAGTGCTGTACAAACAAGTGGTAATTGACTCCTTGCCCCAGAGAGTTCAAAACAAACAAATGTTAAACCCCATGCCAATCTTATATCCCCAGCTCTGATATATCCTGAATTCTCTCAACCCACTGGATTCATGTGTGCATAATCTGTCAGCTTAGCTCATGACCATACACCTCAGATTGGTTGATTGATTGTTTTTGTCTTGTGTTTAAACAGCTGCTTCTAGAGTCAGTGCCATGTATGTAGGCTGCTTCACTAAACTAGAAAGCAGCAGAGTAGTGAAATGGTCTCCTTTTATTTTTCCTTCTTAGAAACATCTTGAAAATGCGCTGCGAGCTCACCAGAGAGAGATGGAGAACTTTGTGCGACAGAAGCACACCGTGGAAGAGAATATTTGCAGTCTGACGGTAATGCCAATTCTCTCAGCTACTCTCGTGTAGACTCTATGGCAATGCCATTCACTTGGATAAGGGAAGATTGGGATGTTATTGGTAGAGGCAGTAGGCACCCAAGAGCCCCCCGTAATAATGTTTTGTTCTTCACACACTGCTGCTACAAGCTTGCCTGCAGGGTGAGTAAGGATCAGGCAGGATATAATCAGAGCTTTTCTACCTTGAGAAAATAATAAAAGTGGAATATTGTTTAAAAAAAAAAAACTGAGTTTTTTGGGGTCTTGAAAAACCTGACCAATAAGCAGGCATGCAGCAGATACCTATTATCACCATTTTATGCCAAGTATGTTAGCCTATGGACAAAAGATTAAAACCGGCAATGTAAAAGTGCTGTGGAGACAGCAAAAAGAACAGCTCCTCAGTCAAGTACCAATCGATCTGCTGAGATACCTTTTCAGAAGGGAAGATGAATAACTGTAATTGCAGCACTTACAGAGATACCCATAGGGTAATTACAGAGGAGTGTACAAAGCCATCTAAAGGCTCCTGAACCTTAGTAAAATACACCAGAGCTTTTCCTTTCCAGAGCTACATCTTGAGCTAATAGATTTGTCAGACTTCCCTAAGCCATGTGACAGAATTTAATTTGGGGTGTACATTTATAGTTGTATATAATGGCTCATTGGGTGACAGTCATCAGTGTCAAAGCTCCCATGGCTTTAAACGTTTGGTATTTTTTTTCAGAAACCAATTGAGAGTTACTTAGGGATCCAGAATGATGTTTGTCACATGTAACTCACAAGAACATTACCACTCTACCTTTCAGAGAAAGGCTGAAGAGAAAAGGCATTAAGTACTTAACACAGGCTCTTGCTGGATTGTAATAAACTGGTGCAGCAAAACTTAGACAGGGTCCAAATTGCTAGTGCATGATAAAAGATGACATCTGGGTTGGGTTGATGAGCAGTTCCTAGTTCTGGAGAGTTGCCAGACTGTGGTTTTTTTGTTTTGTTTTGTTTTTTTTACTGCAAAAGCTGTGATGTAACCACAAAATCAGTCTGATTCCAGGTCTGTTTCCATGACAGAGCAGTTAAGTTAATGACCAAATTTAAATACTCCTGTCATTGTAGAGGTCCCTATAAATTCTTTGTCGTTCAGAACATTAGGGAGCCAAACAGTCTTTTTAGCTTTTCTCAGAATTGAGTTAAACATTATAAAATGTAGGCTGATTCACTAAATTACTATAGATAAACCCCAATGTAATAGTGGCTACAGTATAATTACACTTTCCTTTTGAAGTTTAGCACACTGCTACTTTTAGGTACCTTTTATCCTTCAGAAAAGGGGGGGGGAAATGATGAACCTGGCTAGGAAGGCCTTTCAGAAGTCAGGAAATTAAAATTATTTGAGCTAGTATAGAGCTTAAATAATCAACCATAACACAACTACAAAGGGCATAAATACCCCCAAACCGAAAATGAAGCAGGAAGAAATAAACTAGTATGGCTAAATGGCAGGGCTGGGCTGGGCCATTTATTCAACTCAAAGGAGTATCCTTCAGTAAATGGAAATCTGTTCCTAGTGAAGCTGACAGCAGTTGATGATATGTAGGAAAGAAATTAGGAGGGTAAGATAGAATTTGAAGAACAAATGGCCAAAATTATAATGCCAAATAAAAAATTCTTAAGTGTAACAGAAGTAGGAAGCCATCAGGAGAGTCAGTAAGTCTGTTGAACCAATTAAAGAGGATATGAGCATGGCAGAAACAGAACATTTATTCTTTCCCTCTGTCTTTACCACAGACTATATTTGGGAGATACTGACTGCCTGACAAGAGTGGGTATTAGGTTCACTCAGACACTGAGATGTCAAGAGAAGGTTCTGGAGCCAATTGAGAAATTAAATGCAAAAGTTACTAGTAATGGATAGTTGTACCTAAGAGTTCTGAAAGAATTTGAGAATAAAATTGCAGAGCAAATAAGAAAACTCTGCAATCGCGCATTAAAATCAACTGCTATCCTGAAAGGTAGCAGGTATACCTGTCTTAATTTCATTGTTTTAACTCCTAGGGTGAGCCTAGAAGTTACAGACTATAAACTTCATTTTAGAAGCAGGGAAATTATTATTTGAGATGGTGAGTAAAGATAGTTATAAAACATTTGGATTAATATGGTATGATGGGAATAAACCAAATACAGTTTCAGAAAAGGGATATCTCTCCAGTCAAGTAGAAATTCCTTGAGCTTGTCAATATAATATGATCCAAGGAGGGCTGGTGGAGACAAACTTTCAAAAGCCTGTGACAATTTCCTTCCCAAGAGGCTAGTAAGGAATAAAAGTGATTATGATTGCATAGATAGTAAGTTCTCTGGTGCAGGAGCTATCTTTGTTCTGTATTTGTACAATACCTACTGAGATGGGATCCTGCTTTGTGATTGTAGATCCTAGGCCTAGAACGGATGGGGAACCTTTTTTGGGTCAGGGGCTGCTGACCCACAGAAAAATCAGTCAGGGGCGGCACACAAGTGAGAAGCAAAAAAAAAAAAAACAATAATAATAATAACCTAAACCCCTGACTGAGAAGAAAAAAGATATAGCCCATGTTTCCCTCGCACACCAGAGCCTGGGGGGGGGGGGGGTTCAGGCTAATATATTTTGTGTACTCCAGCCCCATGGAGGAACAATGGGGGGGAGGGGCTGGAGCACCAGCTTGGATGCCCCAATCTTGAGCGGGGGTGGGGGAGCCCTGAGCCTTGGGACACAGATCCAGGCAAGACAGAGGCAGCTCTGGCCCCTGGGCCTTAAGTTCCCCGCCCCTGGTCTAGAACAATACATATAATAATGACATGAGGTGCAAAATACTACTGTGAATAGAAACTGGCTAAGACTAGGAGCAATGATCAATTTGCACCATGGTGAAAGTTTAATGCAGGGTGCCTGAATGGTCCAGGCTAGAATGGGTGCTGTTTTATATTAGTGATTGGGAAGGGAGGGTGAGCAGAGAGGTGGCAAAGCTAGTAGTTGATATAAAATTCTTTAAATCAGAGGTAATGAAAGAGCCTCAAAGAAACCTAGGCAACCTATGTGAACAAGCCACATGATGGCAGATGATATTCAGTGTCGACAAATACAAGGTAGCAGTAATTGCACAATGGAAGCAATGATTTGGGTACTGAATTAGCTGTAATCACTCAGGAAAAAAGCTGCAAGGCTCATTATAGACCTCTCAGTGAAAGCTGCCATTCAGTCTGCAGCATCATACAAACCAAATAATGGGGGTGAGAATAATACTGAGACTATTGTGATGCTGTGATAAATCAACAGTGTGTTCTCATGTGGAATACTTCTTTCAGTTCTGGTCACCTTCTCTGAAAAGGGACATAGCAGAACTGGAGGGGCGGGGGAGTTCAGATACAGGCAAGGAAAACAATTAGGGACTGGGAGAGACTGAAAACTTGGAGTTGTTTAAAGGAGCTGGAGGAGGGAGGAGAGAGGGAGAGAGAGAGATCCATACTGAATGCGATAGAATGGTTAATAGAATGCATCCATTTACCCTTCTCATAAGACAAGAACAAGGGCATGTTCAGTGAAGCTGAAAGACAATATGCAAAAAGCAATGATGTCTCTTACCTGATACATAATGAACCTGTAGCATTAATTGCCCAAAGCTAGCAGACATCCGTGTGTCTGAGTTGCCATTTCAAATGCAGAAGCCCAGAGCCCCACTATGACTAATGACCTCAGTCAGACTAGGGTAGAATTTTCACAGGCTTCAAAGTGACTTATGATGCCAACTCTTATTTTTCCAAGTTTCATTTTGGGACTTAGGCTCCTAAATCATTCAGGCCCTCTTGATAATATTAACCTAGGTCTACAATTTAAGACCTATAGGTTGATTACTGCCAGATTGTTATCAAAGTAATTCGGGACAGGTAATTGAGTTCATAGAGGTAATTTGAAAAGCTTAGTTCAGTGACTTTACTTCTGACTTTTGTGGTGTCCACATGGTCCCAAAGCATGTTTCAAGTGATCAGGGATGTCCTTAGGATTTACCAAGCTCAAGGCAGTACAATTAAACTATGTCCCTATTCCCAACAGCAGACTGGGGGGGGGGGGGGGGCAGTGATGACTTTTTAGACATGCGATTTTTATACAGGCAGTCCCCGGATTACGTACAAGATAGGGACTGTAGGTTTGTTCTTAAGTTGAATTTGTACGTAAGTCGGGTACCCCAGGTGTCCCCGATTCAGCCGCTGCTGAAACTGACCAGCGGTTGACTACAGGAAGCCCGAGGCAGAGCTGCTTTGCCCCCGGCTTCCTGGAATCAGCCACTGATCAGTTTCAGCAGCAGCTGACTTGGGGACACCTGGGGTAGAGCAGCTGGGGTGCTGCCAGGTTGGTCCCCAGGCCAACCTGGCAGCGCCCCAGCTGCTCTGTCCCAGGTGTCCAGATTCAGCCGCTGTTGAAACTGACCAGCAGCAGCTGAATCGTTCACACCTGGGGCAGAGCAGCTGGAGTGCTGCTGGGTTGGTCTGGTTGCGCCGCACCTCAGCGCTGTGGGACCAACCCGGCAGCCCCCCAGCTGCTCTACCCCAGGCGTCGGCGAGAAAAGCCAGGTCTGCTGGGGTGGGGGGAGGTGCACTAGCTGCGCCCCCTCCCCCCCAGCAGATCAGGGAGATGCGGAGCGGCTTTTCTCGCCGCGGAGGACGCAGGCGGCGGGACCGCAGCGCTTCTGGACGGTCCCACCGCCCGCGTCCTCCGCGGCGAGAAAAGCCCCGTTCGTAAGTAGGGATCCGACGTAAGTCGGATCCACGTAACCCAGGTACTGCCTGTAGTCTTCAACACACTAATGAAATTTTTAAAGGGGATTTTTAACTAAGGTCCTATAGACTAGCACAATAAATTTAGAAACTGATAGTATATACCTGGGGTTGGTAAATGTCTGTTAAATGGCTTCATTACCACTTGAATGGCTTTTGTACAGGTTCAGAGTTATGCTAATAGCTCTGGCAGCCTTTTTCATTTTTAAGTGAACTAGCTCCTCTCTGGAGGAAGCAGAGTCACAAAATCAAGATAGGAAGAGGCGGGTGGGTGGACATTAAGATTCAGTGGTGCCCCAAATTGTCTAGTTCCCTACACAGATGCATATGGACAGCCCTGCCAGTGGTGCTCTACCAGGGTGGGCTGGGTAAAGGCTTCTCTTCTATCCTCTCACTGGGTGTATTGCATTTCAAGAGTATTGAATTAAAGAAATCAAAGGCAGCTGTGTTGTGCCTCACACACACTACCCATTTCAAGTCTTAATCCAAAGGACCATTCAACATAGAATAAGGCCCTCTCTGCACCTAAAATGTAGGTCAACCTAGCAACATTGCTCAAGGCTGTGAAAAATTTTGCATCCTGTGCAACCTAGTTAAGTCAACCAAACCCCTGCTGTGGAAGCATCTAGGTTGATAGAATAATTCTTCTGATGACTTAGCTACCATTTTGTGAGTGGGGCATTAACTGCTCAGCAGAAAAATCCATTCCCTCACTGTAGTAAATGTCTACAATGATGTAACTGCACCCATGCCATTATTACACTTAGACATAGCTTTGCTGCAAGTGAGATTTAGACTATGTCCTGCATAGTCATTTGAGCCAGCTGGCACAGAAGATAAATGGTAATTGATAGCTCTTTATTAGTTTATTTTCTCCAAAGGAATTCAGTAATCTCCTTCCGAAAAGATTTGTGTGAAGGCGGCGGGGGGGGAGGGACTCAGAATATCATCGCGATGGGACCCTTTTACCATCTAAGTTTCAGGGCTGCTGTCTGTACGTGTTCACTTTAATACACTTCAGCATTCAGGGCTCAGGGTGCTGAGTTCACAGGAGACTCTCCAGCTTTGATCGAGTTCTCTTGCATCCCAAAATATAAACATAACCATTTCTGGTACTCTAAGCAAGCCACTGGCAGGGTTTGCAGATGAGACCTCTGCCATGGAGCTGGCAGAACACTCAGCAGCGGCCTCCTAGCTGCTGTGCCATGACTGCTACTTATCATGCTGGCTATAATTGTCTCACTGTTATCTGTTGCTACTTTGTATCCACCTGCTGTATTTCACCATAGATTTAGTAGTGGGTACTTGAAGGCAGGGACTGTGTTTGCAACTGTGTGATGACTGTATACAGTTCTGTGACCTGGGCCTCTAGAGACACTAACATTTAATAATACAGAGAGATAAATCAAATAGCAGGGTACAAACTAAATAGAAACATCCTTTATCTCTTCTCCTTGTATTTTTAGCCTTGACATTGGGAATGGCTAAAAGTACCGTTTGCTGGACTAAATGATCCATATAAAAAGTCAGGGCATCCTTGATCCACTCGATCTAAGCAAGTGAAATTGACCCCTTCACTAATGCACTTGGATGCAGTTACAATTTCACTGACCATCAAAACCCATCCCTATGTTGCCCAGAAGTGTATAATGGCAAAGAGAACTTGGACTCATGCAACCATTTCAGTCAGTAGCTGGTGTATTAGTTACCATAAAATCGTGTTCCAGACATTGTACATACAGGGAGCAAGCCTTCGCTGTGTGAGCAGAAGCTGTATATCAGTGGGGTTATATCAGTATGCTGCTCAGAAGTGGTTTTAATTAAATCTGGAGTGGTAGATTTAGGGGGGGAAAGTCACTGGAAAAGGAATAGACATTAGCCTTCCAAACTACTTGGCCGGGAGAGGGGGGGGGATTGCATGCATCTATATAAACCAGTTGTGTGTATCTGTTTAAAAGGCATATGTTTAGAATTGCCCCAGCCATTGCTCCCTGTGGATCTAAAGCCCTTCATTTTTATCTCTCTCCCTCTGCTCCATAGTTTTGGAGATTTCTGAAACCCTATAGGAAATTGACCTACAACCTTTTCCACTGTGTTTATGGTATTTTCCTCTGCTCAGAAAACCTCTGGGGAGCTGAACTCTAAGATTCATGCAGAATTTGAGCGACTTCATCAAATCCTGGAGGAAAAGGAGAGAGTTGTGTTGATGGAGCTTGCCAAAGAGGAGGAGCTGTTGTTGGTGAGGCTGCGTGGGGACATTATGCAGCTAGAGGAAGGGATCTCAGACCTGAGAAAGAACATTGAGCACATACAGGAAATCCTGAACAAGACGGGAGACTCATTACTGCTGGAGGTGAGTGCGCTCAACCAGCTCTTAATGAGATGATGCTTGGGAAGGAGGGTGAAGGATGTTGGCAAAGTGCTGATACATGGTGGGGAGAGCTCAAAATCTGAATCAGGAAGTTGGAGAGTAGCAGAAAAAATATATTGTGCTGTAGGAGGGCCCAAGACTTTAGGCTCTACACATCTGAAAGGGAAGCACCCGGCAGGGCAGAATCTATTGTCTAAAACTGGGACCCACGGATCCCGGTCTAGAGCTCTGGCTGCGTACTGTACAAAGTTGTCTCATCAGAGTGGCTACCTCCCTCTTCTTTCCATCTGCTAAATGACATCATAGGCACATTAAAATACCTTTCAATACTTCCCTAATTACTGTTCCATGTAAGTAGTTGCAGAGGTTGCCACAGGGATGTTTTGTGATGTGGGAGGGGAGGAAGTGGTTCATGAGACAAGTTCTCTACTAAGATGTGGTCTGTACTGAGGAGACCTGTAGAGACCCTCGGGCTGGGCAAAACGAGTGATGCTGCAGCACTGAGCAGCATTGCTAAGCTAGATCTATCAAGGCTCATGTTGTAAGAAATCACCCTCCATTGTTGTTCTTGGCAGCTGTGAATATTTGGCACTCTCTGTACTCCTGCAGTGCTTCAGTGGCACTCTTTCCTAGCACTGTGGGGGTACAGAGAAAACATTGATGGGACCATGAAAAAAGGACTCCTATCTCTTTGATTGCAGGGTCAAAAGCACTTTACCTGCCCCTCTTGGCCCTTTTCATTGTGAATGGCAATCTATACAAGTTAATGAACAGAAGGGGAAGAAGTAAATCTTAGGCACTGTTATCCTTGCAGAAGCTCAGATTAAGAACTGACTAGCAAAGTGCAGGAGAGAATGAGAAGGGGTTGACTCCAGTTCTGGGAACGGGTGAGGAACCCCAGAAAATGAAGTCAGGCTCTGTTGGCTTCAGATAGGTAAAACTGCACTCAGTTTATTTAATAATAAAGCAAGTGCCTTTACCTGCCTCAGGTTCCCAGAGCCAGTTGTGTCCTTTGGAGCCCGTTCCTGTAATTATGCTTAATCTTTCTTCCTATCTCAGTTTTATAGGAAAATTCCTCTAAGCAGAGGGAAATCAGTCCCAAACACTAATAGGCAAATTAAAGTGTATAGAGGAAGGTGAGAGACTTAAATGAAACCTCCTTTGAGAATAACTCTTTATTATACAGACACTTGCTGTTTTGTCTCATTCCTGGTCTTCTGGGTCTTATTCTCAGGCCCTTGGAATCATGTCTTAATACTGTGGAGGAAGAAAGTAGAGGCATTTTAGATGTGTTCCACGCCCTCTTTGTCATCCCTTAGTCCTCTAAAACATCCTTGGTTTATATACATATACACAAGCCCAGTCTGTCTCCTTTGGGGCTCCAGTTGGACTGGTGTGTGTTTTCTTCTTAGTGTGGTGGCAGAGGAGAGGGCAGTTAATTTATTTGTGCAGCTGTATGAATTAAGGATGGTGATTGTTAATTTTCTCTGCCTTTCATTGCAGGTGGAGAGCTGGACAATCAGGTACATGTCTGGAATTAAGCAAGCTGTTTTCCTTTTCAGGAGGCTTTTATCTCCCCTCCTTGGCAGAGGATGGTGGGAAGAGAGGTGTTATCTTTTTAGTCTTTAAAGCATTGCTAATTGTCTAGCAGGCTGTTGGCATGGAGCCAAATGAAGGGAGACTAGTCCTTCCCTCAGCAAGCATCACATGTTCTCATGTAGAAGGGCTGGGCTTCCGGGGCTGGGTTCAATGGAAGCATGGGCTGTAATGCATGTGGTAAAACAAGAGTCCAAGGTACCAATTTGGGTGTGTTCAATGAGCATGAATTACAGATAAGGAAAAAGTGGAGTGTAGTTGCATCGAATACCAGGGTGTATAAGCTAAAACAGAGGGCTGTATGTGATGAATATGGAAATGTTTGTATTATTTTTATGCACTCCTCCATCTCATAGCACTGATGGCAAAGAAGAGGTGCTGGACTTGCGTAGACATCTGGTTAGAGATCAGAGTCATTAATCAACTGAATAGAGGCTACACGTGTGAATGGAGGATCCAGAACAAGAAGTAGAAAGTGCTGTGGCTGAGCCATTTTGCACCCAGTGACCAACTGCCAAGAGAAAGGACTATTCTCTCTCTCTCTCTCTCTCTCTCTCTCTCTCTCTCGCGCACACACACACACACACACACACACACCACACAAAAACCCATGAGCTAGAGAGCGGGGGGGGAAAGGTGTCAGGTGGTTGTGTGAAGAGCTGAGCTCCCAGAGACAAATGGGGTCTTGCCCCATGCAGAGACAAGAGTGCAAGCAATAGTTACTACAGCAGCATGTCTTATGAGAGCCCTGGATCTGGCCAAGCTGAATTCTGACTTAACTGTTGCTCCCTTGTGGTGACCTACAGACTTTCAGATTCTGGAAGACAAATCAATTGTTGCCTTGTTTTGAAAAGGCTGCCAAGTGTCACCAAAAATACTTTAGAGCATTGCAGCCTGAAGGGGTAACAGGCAGGCTTCCCACAAAAGTCTGGCTTGGCAGGATTTGCCGCAGAAAGCCCCAGGGAGATGGATTGCTGGCTCCTGACAGACCCAGCATCAGTTATGTAGCCTAAAGGGATCGCTCCTGAGGGACTGGTCACTGGCTGTGATATAAATGGCCTTATGAATCCATGACATGCTGTTTAGTTGCATTTACTGTTCTCTCTGCCCCCTTGGGACCACCTTTCAGTGTTTAGCATAGCTCAGAGGAGAGGGGGCAGGTGCAAAATTGAATTTGAGCCAGTGTGGCTTCTTTCAGGTCCTGGGGTCTCTAGCCTTACCCCCAAAGCAATCAGTCATTGAAGCAGCCTTGGGACAGGTCTGAAATTGTGGCAGCTGCCACTTTCCTTGGTCCCTGCTCTGTGGGTTGAGAGGGACGAGTAGGAGCTGCTGCAGCAGAAGGCCAGTTTGGCTGATTCTGGCTGCTTTGCGCTGCTAGAGTAGGGCTGAGAATGGAGTAAGTCATGCTCATTTTGCACACCTATTGGTGAACCCATGTATGTTGCCCCGCTTTACCTGCCATGCCACCATGTCCGCCTCTGCTGAATTTTGCCCAAGGCTTCTGGGAGCCCTGTACCTTCCCTTACTGGCTGAAATGCCCTGGAGGAGCAGAGGCAGAGGGCAGCAGCCTGTCTTAGCTCAGAGGTTATTCTCTCTACTGATGACTCTGCCCTCAGAGTAACTTCCTGTTCGATATCCCTGATGGAATGTAACAACCCCTCTGACCTTTCTGAGATGTACCTGCATTGCTATGTCCGTTTGCTCTTATCCCTTGTCTCCCGCAAAGGCCTTGCTCCTAAAACACCCCCAGTCTGCCCTCTGTTCTAGTAAGCTTTTAGTAAGGGCTTTGTAAAAACAACTGTTTCCTTGTCTGGACCCTGCCTCACTCTTGCCCCTTGCTCTGCCTAGGCCCCCAGTGCATGCAGTGGCACAGCCTGCCCTGGACATACAGTGCCACAGAGAGCGGTACAGCGGTCCCCTGCAGTACATCTTCTGGAGACAAATGCTACAGTCAATCCACCCTGGTGAGTGTCCCACAGTGCAGGGTCCTTGGGAATGGAAATGGCCAGGTGGGGAGATGGGCAGAGAGCAGCTCCCAGGGAGGGGAAGTCACCTAGATTGGAAAAACATCGAGCAAAGCCCTGACAACTTTCTGTCTCTGTTGTAGCTCCTGCCCCACTGACCTTTGACCCAGAATCAGCTCACCCCAACCTCGTCCTCTCCAAAAACCTGACTGCAGTGACGGAGAGTGACAGACGCCAACCTGTCTGCAGCAGTCCCAAGCGTTTTCAGCAGTGTGTGAATGTTCTCGGCTCCCAGGCCTTTGACAGTGGGAGCCACTACTGGGAGGTCTGGGTGGGCAGCAAGACCAAGTGGGACCTGGGGGTGGCAGCAGAGTCCGTGGACCGGGCAGCCAAGGTCAAGCTGTGTCCTGAGAATGGCTACTGGGCGCTTCGTCTGAGGAACAGCACAGAGTACTGGGCCGCTGCCACCCCGTGGGTGCGCCTCGCCCCAAGGAGCTGCCTCCGGAAGGTGGGGGTTTTTCTGGACTGTGAAGAAGGGAAAGTGGCGTTCTACAATGCCGAGAACATGACCCACCTCTTCACCTTCCACCAGGCTGCTGCACGCCAGTTCTGCCCCTTCTTCAGCACTTGCTTCAGTGATGGCAAGCTGAATGTGGAACCCATGAGAATCTGCCACCTGACTCTGTAAGGACAATGTAGGAGGGAGAATGGGGTGGCCAGTTACCCAGGGCGCCATACAGACGAGAGAGAACACACCAGGCCCTAGGAGCTGGTGGTACTTTCTGGTTTGGCTTTAGCTGCTGCTGTTCGGACTCCCCCTGGAATAGGAATCACCTACTAGAACAGCTCAGCTGGCTTCCCCCTGCGCTAGTGCCTGACCATTTACTGGTTGAGTGAATGTAACAAAGGCATGTGGACTCTGGTCAGTCTAACCTGTAAATCCCAAGCCTCTAAGGTAGAGTTAGGGAGAATTTCTCCATTTGTAGCTTTAGGAAGAGATGGAGGGGCTGAATCTAAGTTCCCCAGTATTTTGTCTTCTGTTCCCTGCCTTGCCATAGGACAAGGCGGTCCTGGACTCATCTGAGCAGCTGAGCTAAATCCATAGGGTATTGTGCTCTGAGACTTCGCCAGCCTTCCTCCCACCAAAGAGAAGGTGCATCTGATTGCTTTATTGGCCTCCGAGCACCCTCCTTAGCCTGTGACACTGAGGTGAACACAGCCTCCTCTCAGCAGCTGCTTTGCTACAGACTGAGACGCTTCAACGGAAACTAAGCAACCTAAGTGAACAAGCAGGAACTGCACAATGGAAGCAATGATTTGGATTCTAGCCATTGTTAGTTGTAATCACTCAGCGAAAGGCCACAAGACTCTTAAGGTCTACTCAATAAACAGCTGGCTTCAAAGGGCTCCTGCCTTTCCAGGACTAGCAGGTAAAGTCTAGGCTAAGTTCTAGAGATCTCAGTCAGTGCATAGGGGCCTCTTGAATTAGGTGCAGTGTAGTGGAGATTGCAGCTTCATGTTACAATGGATAGCATGACTGAGTGGAACAAGGTGCAGGGGGGAGATCTTCAGTGGCTTATTGCGGTTTGGCTGCTCTTTATTTGATCTGCGAAGTGGACTCTGCTTATCCTGATGCCAGGTTTTTGCGGGGTTACAAGCATTGAGGAGCCAGTGGAAAGGAAGAATTGCTATAGCCTTACTGACCTTTGCTCCCCCCTACGCGCACAAGCCGTGTGGCCTTTAACAGCCTATCACTTCTGCCTCTGGAGACCAAGTGGGGCCCTCGCTTCTCCATTTTCTGCCTGTGAGCAGAGGAACTGTGGCACCCAGTTGCTCGCAGTGTTACAGGGAGAGTGTTAGGGATGCTCTAGAGAGGAGGGTGGAGAGTCTGGAAGCTCCTGAATGCAAAATTGTTGAGGGGAAGGAAGGCAATTCCAAGAAGGCTTCCTAGACAAGAGCTTTTATACCTAGCAGAGCACTGGCAGGACCCGGGCTCTTGCCTTGGGTGGCAAAGGGTCTGCCAAGAATTGAGTACAGTGGTCCAGTATAGCCACACCCCATTCTCCATTGTGGACCTGGAGCCAGTGGGGCCAGCCCATGAAGTGGGCAGCATGGATCCAAGGGGTGGGGGAGGGAGATGCAAAGAGAAAAACCAGGTGTATTCTCTCCTCTTCTCCCCCCTCCCCCTCCCCCCCTCCATACCTCCATTACTTACAGGAATCAGTCCAGTCCTTCACATTATTTTCTTCATACTCTTCAACTCCGGTTACCTTGTTTGAGTAAGAGACCAAGTAGCTTTTCTCCCTCCTGTCTTTGCATCTGGCCCAATCACAAGGAGAAACTGATGAATTTGTGACCTTACTTCATGACAGCAGATGATAATGTCCTGCACAAGCCTTCTGACAGCTCCTCCTCCGAAGCGCACTTGTTCCTTCTGGAGTCTCCATTCCTGTGAGCTGGAGCGATACAGCAGCTACTTGGAACCTGAATCAACAGAGGAGGTCTGTGTCTCCAGTACAAAGCCTCACAATTGTGGCAACTCAATTCTAAGCGGTGGCTGACATCGGCCAAAGAGACTTTTTGACAAATGAAGAGCGTGTGATCCTGTGGCTAGAGCACAGGACTGGTAATTGGGATGCTTGGATACAATTTCTGGGCCTCTGAACCTCAGGTTCCCGCCTGTAAAACAGAAGTGTTAGGGGGAAGTGGTGTTTGCAAAGCCTGCATCTGGCCGGTGCTCTTCCAGGCAGAGTTCAGTAAACGGTGTTTATTGACTCGGGGACCAGGGCCATCTGCTCTAAGGATGCATTGAACCCTCCTTTCCATTTTGTTCTCAGATTCTTTGGCACTCCCTGCTCCCCTAGCGGAGGGAGTTGAGCAGGGAGCACCTCTTGCTGACATGGCCACTCTGAGTTGTTGTCTCCCCTCTCCGCACGCCTCCTAGCAGAAGACAAGACCATTTGGGGATGCATGATTCTGATGTGTTTAGATTTTAAGCTCTTTGGAGCAGGGGAGTCCTCTGATTCTCTGTGTACAGTGCTCAGCCCCCATAGAAATCAATAAGAGGCGAGACCACACCAACTCCCACGAGGTGCTCAGCGCTTTGCAGGATTGAGCTCTGTGGCTGCTGGCTGAGAAGTTTGGGGGGGTTAGGGAGACAGAGTTGCCCTATTGCTGCAGTGTGGGGGCTGCAAATCAAGTGCACTTGCAGTGAGGTTGGCGGGGGTGGGAGAGCACTGGGGCTTGAGTAGCAGGAGTGCTGAAGATCAGGCTTGGGATACATTGGGGCAGATGGAGGAGGACGACACCAGGTGCTGGAGGTGAAGGCTGGCATTCATTGGCCAGCTTTTGTGGTGCTGGCTTGTGCTCTGCCATGTGATTTAATGTTGTGATCTTAAAACTTGCGTAATCTTAAAATCTGCTCCCCAATCCTCAGCAGGAATGTTTTCAGTCAGTGCCAGCCCTACTGATCCCCGGCCCGTGCTCCACTCTCATTCAATGCTTGAGCAGTTGATAAATTGGCCTTTCATCTAGTGTTGATGCTTAAAGAATTTCATAATCCCAGCTGTGGAATTTCCTTCACTTGAAATTGGTTTCCTCGGAGGATATGAGGGAGGGGTTTCTACTCTTGCTCCCTGCATGGGATCAGGGTGTGCCGGCAGAGGGCACTCTTCACTAAGTGAATGTAATTAACAGCTCCAGGCTATTATAGCTGCAGGTGATTTATATACTGTACTCCTACCCGCTCTGCTGCTATTAAAGCTTTATAGACATAGCTGCATGCTATCTTAGTCTTACTGTCTCGGCATCCATATACCTAAGATACACTGCCTCACCTGGCTGCAGCCATGATGTGGGGGAGAGAAGGGGTGCCCATAACCCACCCTGCCTTTTTGTAGTCTGTTGCTAGCTTCTTACCCTGTGATCTGGACTAGAGGTGGCTCATGGATATTGGGAAAGAAAGATGGTCTTGAAGAGAAGGCTTGGAGGGGGAACTTCAGGCCTCTAGGTTAGGGAAGAGCCCATCCCAGTACTCTGTACTCACCAGATGACAGTGCTTGGTAACGAGGTGGTCTGCTTCCTTGCTCGCTGGGATTCAGGCTGCCTTTTGTTTTAAGAAAATTTCTTCTGCAGGGATTAGAACATGGTGCACCCTCCCCCCTTTACCCAAACCCCAGGCATAGAGATGTGAAACTCCTTGCCAGCTGCTGTCACTCTTCATAGCCTTGGTGGACATTTTCCTGGCAAGTTTCTTGAAAACCAGCTACAACTGTGAATGGGTTGTGATCAGTGGTGGGGAAAGTGGTATTTTCCATCAGAACTGTCCTAGTGGATCTTAAAACCATTGGAATCCAGATTATTCATGCTTGCATCCTTGTGCCCTGCTCCCTTTTAGGGTGCACGGACATTATGATTGTGCTGCCATAGTCGCATAGTGTGAAGGCAACCTACACCGATTAATGGGTTTTTTCCATCTATATAGGAACGCCACCTCCCCAAAGGACAGGAGCTGTGTTAACAGTATTCCAGCGACACAGCTGTATCTACAGTAGAGGTGAGGGCAGCACACTGGAACTGGTGAGGGGTGTGGTTCATCTCTTACTGACACAACTTCGTCAACTTAACTTTTAAGTGTAGGCCAAGCCTTTAACACTAGAGCTTTGTGTCTCCTTTTTTTGTCCCAGCTGTATCTCTAGCCACAGTGCAATGTCACATAATGGCATAGGAAGCCAGACTGGATCAGCTCTGGCCTTATCTGATCCATGCTTGATTAAGGTCCATCTTCCTACACTCTGCTTAGCTGTTTTTGTTCCTGGTTCTATTGACTTTAGAGTATTTGAAGTTCAGACAGTTCTGGAGGGGGGGTGGAGAGGACCCTGGTTATCAACCTCCTGAGACCTAGTTTCAGATCCCATCTCCAGTCAGACATGAGAAAAAATGGGGTCTTCATTTCTGCCTGTGATGGGGTGTTCACTCCCACGCTAAGCTGACAGGCTGCACCAGAGGGAGAATGAGGTAAGTAATCCTTGAGTGAGAATGGAGCCCACTCAGGTGAGCAGGAGGGACTGGTAGAAGGCCAGGAAGAGTAGAGAGGAGAGGAGATGCAGTGTGGAAGCCTGCAGTCACTCTGAACTTAACAAGGGAAAGGAGGAAACGGGAACAGCAGCAGTCTAAATCCTGGCCCCGAAGGCAAGGTTTACCCAAAGGGGGGTGGAGCAGAAGCCCAATGGGGTGGAGTAGGAAAAGGCTCGGGGAAATGCAGCAAGGTTTGGGAGAGCGCTGTCTTGATCGCTAAGCTGAGTCCCTGAGCTGGAATTGAGTAGAGGGTGGGCCCAGGCTCCCCTACTGCCTACCAGGAACAATACCTGGGCAGCAGGCTGATGAGACTCCCCCAGCAAGGAACACTAGTGACTTGGCGGGAGCACCAAGCCACAAAGAGGGAGCATCCTGACTCACAGGTAAAGCACTACACCTGGTGTGAGACACGGAGTGAATGAGAGACTGAAGGGGGCATCAGACTAGGCGGAGCTGTTCCCTCCTGCAGGTACCCAGTGGTGACTAGAGACTGTAAACCAAACTGGGCCTAACAGCCCGTTCCAAGCAGAGCTGTGTGGGGAAGCTGTTGCAGCACCCACTCTCCCCAGCACTGCACTTAGAGGCAAGGGTGCTCAGTGATTTCCCTTGAGTCGGGTAAGTGAACCACTACCATGCTGCCCCCGTTGCAGCACCTGTTGAGAGGCTCCTATCCTCTCTTCTGTCAAGTCCTGCTTTGTCCAAGGTCTGGTATTCCCTAGTTCCCACAGAGTTTCTGATGTTCTTGGAGATTCTCTTGCCTGGCCACCTCTGCATGGCCACAAAAACTGCCAGTATTAGCATTGTTCCCCTTGCTTGTTGCCTGGCCGTCAGCAAGGGGGACGAGAACTTCCAGTGGCTGCTGTTGCTGTGCCCATACTGCCCTCTCCTGGCTTAGGATGGCAACTCCTGCCTCTCAGGAGCAGGCGTGGAATGATGCTACCCTGGAAGAGAATTTAGGCCCCTGGAACCAGAGGTGTAGCTATTCCTGCTGCTGCTCTTGCATTTGGGAAACTCTCTTGCCTGTTTACAGCATTTCCAAAGGAGGCAGGAGCCTCTGATCTGAGTCTCACAGTCAAGCTGACAGATCCAGGCCATCTGGGTCAAGGAGGGAGGAGAATTAATGTGGAGATGGCGGTGTGGGTGGAATTGCCATGGTTTTCTCACTATAATCATTTAGCCCCAGGTACTGGTTAAAGCGCACATGCTCCTGACACTGAAGCTTTGTTTTCTGCCTTATGGTAAAGCCCACATGCCCATGGACAACTATTTTTTTTTCAGTTGAGTGCATTCATGATTAAGAAACACAGGTGGCCCGGGCTGCTGAGGCTACTGGGTTGTTCAGGAAGCCAGGCTAATATGGTGTGTGTTATCTTGGTACACCAAATTCCCCCCCCCCCCCCCCCCCCCCCCCCCCCCCCCCCCCCCCCCCCCCCAGGTACGAGGAGTGCCTCTTCTGCTTCCCTTATCTCTCTGAAGAACAGGGAAAAGCTCTGTGCCTGCCAGGAGATCCTGTCCCCGAGACACAAAATATTGTGGATTTACTATGGGAATGGACTCCAAAAACAACAGGCCTTCTTGAGAGCTGGCAGCCTGGTGCTGAAGGCTCAGCATTGGGAAGAGGCAGATGTGACCTGGGGGACACAGCCCTAATGTGCCTTTCTGTAAGGACTGGTCAGCTGGAAAGCAGCTCCCACATAGGTTCAGAGGGGTGGGACCTACAGCCAGTTGGGCTCTGGGAATGGGCCTACAGCTACAGGGGTGTTCACTTAATGTGCTGCTCCTTGTTTGTTTTCCCTTTTCCAAGAATCAGCATCTCCCTTGTTAATTGCAGTGCTGAGTCACTGGCTACACTCTCCCCATCTACCTGGGCTGCTCTGGCTGCGTGCTCTTCCCTGCTCCCTAGCAGCATTCTCTGCCCTCCCCCTGACAGTCCTGGAACAGAACTAGCTGGCCCCCTCTTCGCCTGCTGGCCACAGATGAAATAAAACAGAGCAGCAAAGGGTTGTTTGTTTGAAATCTCCTGCTGTGGCGGATAAATCCAGTTCCTGGGGATGTTTTGTCCATGTGGACTCTGGCGCGATAGGAGAAAAAGTGAGGACAGTTCAAACAGAGCAGAGATTGGCTGATCCACCCATATTGCAGAGGGATTAAATACCAATCTACCCCCTCCTCAAATGAGGACCACAGTCATAAAAGTGACATAGCTATGCCCCTACAGTGACATGGCTTGACAGGCACCGGGAGCAATGTTCTCTCTTCAGCTAATGCACGTCTTATACCTGCCCTGTTGTAATGGCAACCCATATCTGCTTCCCAGAGGTCCTCACAACACCCACTGGGACAGTTCAATATTACGACCCCTGTTTTCAGATGGGAGAGCTGAGACATGAGCTGAAAGGGAAGGGTGCAGCCAGTCACTGGCAAAGCTAAGTAGAGACCCAGTGGAACCGGTTAGGACTGGCAGAGATAAAAGGGTACACAGCAAATGCTGCTGTGGCCAAGTTGATTTGTGTTTCGGGATGGCTGTTGCTGTTAGCACAGCATGTTGTGCGGTCTGTGCTCGGTGCAGCCTTATTGCTAGCATGCCAACGACAACATGCCTTATGCTGACTGCTTCAGCGCACGCAGTCACTAGTTCTTGTCCCGCTTAAATAGCTGACTGTCTCTGTTAGAATAAGCAGGATTCTCAGTGGGAGGTTTTCATGTCTCAGTGTGACTCTGAACCAGAATGTCCCTTCTGGGATGAATGCAGCCCTGGGCATCCTAGTGCATTGGCTATCCTGGCAGTTGGCACTGACAGGCTGTAACTCTCCTGTTGGGAGGCTGGTGCTACCCCAGATTGAGAACTAGCAGAGATTGAGTCACCAAGAGCATAATCCCTTCATTCCAAATGTTGATTTTAGACAAAACTCTGCTTCCCCCTGCTCTCTGTGCTTTCCCTCTCGGAACCTTGCTTCTCCCTGTCCACCTGCCTCTGCGAGATGCCGCTATTAAAATGAGACTGCAGCCTCAGGACATGTCTTGTGTGGTTGCACTAGGGAGGAACCTCAGCACAGTCCCCTTCCCACACACACACCTGGATCCACCCTGAATTAGCTACTCTGTTGTAACAAAATATGTGGCAACAGCTACAGTATGCTACGATATTAAAAAGGGGCGAGTGTTTTATTCTTTGGAAAAGGGACAAGCCAGGCAAAGGTTTCATGGTGTCCATAAGGCAGAGAAGTCAAGGGAACTGGCATGACACCAGCAGAGTCTGAAAGGTGATCGCTAGCTGGGGTGACCAGAGAACAGGGAGTGATGGGGCAGATGGTGAGGTGTGTGGTCAGCCTATCACCAACTCGGCCAATATTCCACCCTTGCCAATGCACGCTCTGTGTGCCAACGTGCTCTGGTGAGAGCCTGTACGCGGGAAGGTCTCCCTCTGATTTCCAGTATGCCCATGACCTATACCCTCTTCTGGGAGGAAGAGACGTGAAATGGTGACAGCCTGCTGTGGAGGGCAGGAGGGGAGGAAGCACATTGAAGACCCTGTGGGGGTCACTGTCAGGAAATGAGACACGGGCAGAGAGATGACAAGTATTTGTAGCTATCCGCGAAGTGATGTGCTTGTCCCAGGTAATTCCATGATTCAAGGGTATGGCCTCCTTTTCCGGGTGATAGTGTAATCCAGGGCATATTATCTTCCCAGCAGACAGGCAACGTGGATGTAACACAGACTCCTACTGCCTGCAGAGCGCTCTACGTTGTGGGTTTGCTGTGGTCTGCAGAGAGTGGTAGATAAATTAGATGCATTCTTATAAGCATATAAAATGCTCCCTGCATCTCACTGTAGCTTGACGTGCACTATTAAAATCTGTATGCCTAACGCTGCCTACTTTGCTTTGCCAATGCTCACCCCAGGCTGCAGTGCTTTATGAAAAGTGCATTTTGCTAATAAAGTATAACAGTGCAAACTACAGATAACACACAGCCGTACGAACACGCAAAGGGTGAGACGACGAGCCAGGAATAAAAAATGGTCCTGTGCAGTGATGTGGAAGATCATCCAGGGGAGAACGAGAGAGAATGGGAGGTGCTATGAGCCGTAAGAATGCATTTGCCTGCTTCCCATGAGGGATCTTATGCAAACCTGTGGTATTATCACCTTCAGTTGAGCAATAGCAGTTTTCCATTGGAGGCAAAATCAGTACAGTGGAGTTGGGGAATTCGTCTTGCATAACTGGTGTATTTATAAATGGCAGTGGGCAAACCCCTTTCAGAAGTTTCAGCACCAATGCCAGGAAGCAACTCTGTGTCAAAAAAGTACTCTGGTTAGAATTGAGATCGAATGCTATTGCTGCTTGCAACAGCGCTCTTTGAAGAGACATTCCTAGACTAACCAAATAATCTGTCCCTGTGAGGAAGACTATAGGCCGCTCGCTCACTAAGAAAGAGAATGTGCATGGCTGTGTGTCACACCAGCATGGTGTTCTGAAACACTTCTCACAATTATTGATTTGCATTGCTGTAGAACTTAGAGCCTCCAACTCCATTGCGTTAAGCCCAGTACACAGATAGAGTGAGAGGCAGTCCCTGCTCCAAAGAGTTTACACTCTAGTCAGACAATGACAATAGACAAGACAGACAATGAGGGAACGAGGAATAGATAGGGGAAGTGGCTTGCTGAAGATCACACAGCAGATGAGCTTCAAAGAGCGCAGACCCCCTGAGTCTCGCTACAGAACCGTATCCGCTGGAAAATATATCCAACCACCTCTGTACCTCCACCTTCTGCAGGAAAGTAACTCTCTATATACTCAGTTTCCCACCAACTACCCAGAGGCATCTGCTCCTTAGAATCTCACTTGTATACTGTAACAAGTAACAATGGCAGAGTTTGGGGCAGCTGGAAGATCCGAGTTCAGCAACTTGCTGCATGAACCTTTGGGT
The DNA here is from genome assembly GCF_049634645.1 of Pelodiscus sinensis. Classification (NCBI taxonomy): domain Eukaryota; kingdom Metazoa; phylum Chordata; order Testudines; family Trionychidae; genus Pelodiscus; species Pelodiscus sinensis. The sequence goes on along the minus strand of NC_134727.1, from coordinate 34,752,539 downwards.
GTGCTTTTGCCTCCTACAATGCAGTATGAGAGAGCATAGCTTTTTGTAAAAAAAAAGGAAAAACCACCCCGCCCCAGAGAAACATTCTGAAAATGAGCTGAGCCTCCTATTTATCAGTGCCAGACTTATGCTGGGTAGAAAAAGTGGAGCCACCCAAAGAAGGTGGTTTAAAAGATCACTGTAGGTTTGAAGATGACAAAAGCAGATTGAAGGCCTGTTGCAATCAAGTGGATATCAGCTGCATGCATAAAGCACTGTAAACAGACTAATTTTTAACATCCAACCAGTGTTCCCCACACCATGTGTTGTGGACCTCATGGCTGAAAAGGATAAGTGCCATGGCCCACAACCAATGTTCCTTTTATTTTTTCCCATTTGTGTGGATTAAATTTTGTTCTGTGCACCAAGGCATGTGTGGATGTGCACCACCCTCAGCAACACATGCTGCTGGCCATCGGCACTCTGCTAATCAGCTGGGTGGCATTTGAATCTCTCCTAGGCAACCGCCGAAGTGGTCAGCTTGCAGGGAACATTGCATGCTGGTGCTGGGAGATGGAAGGTGACAGCCATGACACAAGTCTGCCACAATAGAAGAGTTTGCCACAGGGCGACTGGCCCTTTAAGGAGAATGGAACCGGCCCCTGTTGGGAGACAGGTCATGTGCCTCTCCAGATGGGGAAAATGAGCAAAGTTGCATGACCAGCCAGTTCTGTGAATGTATTTGCCTGTAAATAAAAGTAAGGAAGTCCCAGGAGTTGCTGAGGGTGATTTAAAGGAGCAGGTCAGTTGTGGTGCTCTGCTCACAGACTCGCTCCTTAGCTCCCAGGTGGAGAGCTATGGGGGCAGCCTGCGGCAGGGAGCAGAAGCTCACTTGGAAGGTTGGAACATGGAGGATAAATCTGCAAGAGGAAACTGTCAAGTCCAAGCCGAAGAACCCTGCACTAAGGGCATGAGCCAGATAGCAAGGCTGGGTGGGAGTTTGTTTCCTGGTGGACTTTATTAAGCCCATATCCCAAGGAACGGAGCTGCTTGACCTATGATCACCTCTGGGCATCCTCAGGCATGAAGACAGCAGCTAGTTCACAGCCAGAGCAGGTTTTTGGACCAAACCCATGGGTGATGAGTATGCTAGGTGGGGGAAGGTATTGCCTTCCCAAACCACCAGCCTGACCCTGCCTACACTCTGCCCCCAAAACACCTTCTGTAGGCATTCTGGGGGTGGAGTGTTGCTGCCCCTAGTACCTGCCCTTCCTGTGCTCCTGTCCAGGGAGGCTGAAGCCATGTGCCGACTGCCCTCCTCATGCTACAGGCCTAGGATGCTGGAGCAGTGTGCCACCTGCCTTCCCCATGCTCTGAGGCTGGGGTCATGCTTGCCTGTCCTCCTCCCCTGCCCTCTCTGTGGTGGGGGCAGGGGTTGCCTCAGCAGAAGGATTGGAGCTTGGGGCTTGCCCTACCTTTACTGCCCGCCTGTGATCAAACCAATGGGCTGCAGCTGGTGGATCTTTGTCAAGGTCTCATTTCACATAGGCTGCAGGTCTTAGTTTACTCTGCACGTTATTTAAACTTCTATTTAATTAGGGCCACTTAGGGATTAAGCATCTTTCATGAGTAGGTCAGGTTTCTGTTCCACAGCTGTTTGGCATTCCGAGCGCCCTGCTGCTACAGAAACCCGCAGCACACAGGGGCCCCCACGTGACCGAGAAATGTTTATGAACCATATTTTTCATGTCACTACACCCCGTGTGCTAACGAACAGAACACTTCTCAATCTGCTGGTACTGTAGCGGGGAAGCATCCATCTCTTTTGCTGCATACAACCCCAGCAGTTCTCTGGGGCTTGTCTATCTGCAAAGCCACATCCATTGTCTTTCTTCAGAGGACTTTCTTTTCTCAAGACTGCTATCTGTGTGGCCCTACACACCAGCTGAGAGGAAGTGCAACCTACCACCTGCTCCATGTCAGGTGAATCAAGGCTATTGGCATGAGTGAAAGTAACTTAAACTTCCTACCAACGAGTAGTGCTGTGGCACCTTAGAGGCTAACAAAAAGATATGAAGTATCATGAGCTTTCGTGGGCAAAACCCACCGAAGAACTGGGTTTTGCCCAGAAAAGCTCATGATACTCTATCTTTTTGTTAGTCTCTAAGACTGTGTCTACGCAGCAGCGTTATTTCGGAATCACCGATGTTATTTCAAAATAACAAAGTGTGCATCTACACAGCAAGCCATTATTTCGAAATAATGTTGAGCTGGAGGACTTCTTACTCCGATTCCTGTAACCCTCATTTCATGAGGAGTAAGGAAAGTCGAAGGAAGAGTGCTCTTCCTTCGACTTCCTGCTGTGTAGACAGTGCCAAAAGCCAAATTAAGCTATTTCGACTTCAGCTGCACAATTGACGTAGCTGAAGTTGTGTAGCTTAATTCAACTTTTGCCCTGCTGTGTCGATGTGTCCTAAGGTGCCACACGACTGCTTGTTTTTAAAGTTATAGATTAACACAGCTACCCCGCTGAGACTTTTAAATTTCTTACAAGTAGGCTGCATCTAGACTGGCAAGTTTTTCCACAAAAGCAGCCACTTTTGCAGAAAAACTTGCCAGCTGTCTACACTGGCCGCTTGAATTTGCTCGAGAACACTGACGATCTAATGTAAGATTGCCAGTGTTCTTGTGCAAATACTATGCTGCTCCCGTTCGAGAAAAAGCCCTCTTGCACAAATGTATTTGCACAAGAGGGCCAGTGTAGACAGCTAAAACTTTTGCACAAAAAGCCCCGATGGCGAAAATGGCGATCAGGGCTTTCTTGCGCAAAACCACGTCTAGATTGGCACGGACGCTTTTCCACAAAAAGTGCTTTTGCGCAAAAGCATCCGTGCCAATCTAGATGCTCTTTTCCGCAAATGCTTTTAACGGAAAAACTTTTCCGTTAAAAGCATTTGTGGAAAATCATGCCAATCTAGACGCAGCTGTACTGTCTTATCACAACCCCAGTCTCTGCCAGCTCTTTAATAGCTCCCTGCTGGCTTTTGCCACAGCTTAGCCAGTTCTTACCAGAGCTGCACACCAGCGTGCACCCCCTTAATTTCACCTCTGCCTATTGGTAAATGTGCTGGATGGGAGTCTAGGTATTGATTCTACAGGAACCGGACCATGAGAAAAAGGGAGGTGCCCCCAAGTCTCCCATCTCATTGCGTACTTTAGCAGAGTATAAGTGTGATTACTTCATGTGGGAGAGGGGCGTTGGTGTGGGAAATATAAGATTTTAAAATAAGATCCTTTTGTTTCCCTAAAAGACAACAATAGAAAGGCCCAGCGGATCGCATGGTAACCCTGTATTTGTGATGGAAATTTTGCCTCATTTCCTACCATTAGATGGCAGTGTGGTAAAGGCTGGGTGGCAGACCCCTTTGGGGCACAGTGTGAGATGTGCCCATGTGACCAGTTACAGGCTGTTTGGTAAGCTGTGTCATGATGTTATTGCTCTAGTGACAAACACACCCTTCCCCACCTGTGATTGTTGATTGAGTTCTGTGTTAGCTACCCCTCCGTCTGACTGCCTCAGGGGAGCAGTGAATGGGTGAAACAGAAGTCATGGTTCATCATAAATTGCCTAGGGAGGTTGTGGAATCTCCATCATTGGAGATATTTAAGAGCAGGTTCAATAAAAATCTACCAGGGATGCTCTAGATGGTGCTTGTTCCGGCTGTGAGGGCAGGGGACTGGACTTGATGACCTCTCAAGATCCGTTCCAGTTCTAGGATTCTAGGACTTCCTGCCCTGTCTTATCAGTTCCAGAGCCAGTCCCTCAAAAGAGCGGTGCTGAATTTCCTCCAGGGACTGCCAAAGCCATGAGATTTTTCATGGGTCACTCTCTGAAGCTTGCTGCCTCTTTGTCACTTGCTCCATGCCCAGCTGTCTGTCTTTGCTTCGCTTCATTAAAACAGGTGTTCACAAAAACTTTCCGCACTGGTGGTGTCTTCTGGAGCCGTGAGTTAAAAGCACTTTTTTCCTCTCATAGCCTTCCAAAGAATGGAAGGCCAGCACTCAAACTGTCAAATGTTCTGTATCGGCAAGAAGCATCCCAGACACTCAGGAAAACAATCTTCATGCAGAATAGTGATAGAAATGTAGCCGTGTTAGTCTGGGGTAGTTGAAGCAAAATGCAGGACAATGTAGCACTTTAAAGACTAACAAGATGGTTTATTAGATGATGAGCACGAAAGCTCATCATCTAATAAACCATCTTGTTAGTCTTTAAAGTGCTACATTGTCCTGCATTTTGCTTCAATCTTCATGCAGGCTAGTGACAGCCGACATGTCCTCGCTCTGTCCAGTTCCCACATCATCAAACCCTACCCCCAACACCACCACCCCCAGCAGGCTCCCTTATTGGCAGTTGCAGTAGGGGGTGAGCCCAGACTCCCCATTTGAGATGGTCCCTCCTCATTAGGGCTGAAGCATGTTAGCTGAGCAGAGAGGAGAAATGTGGACAGCTGCTCACTCTGCCTCTAATCCATCAAGTGATACAGGTGGGCTCAGGATCTGTAGCTTTCATCAGCACAGATTCCACTAAGAACTTTAAATATATGTGTAGCGGGCACAGAAGCCTTAAGGAAACATTTCTCAGTTCTGTCTCCGTCTCGCCAATCCCCATTGTCTATACAGCCTGGGGGCTGTCTACTTGGTTACTTACACGTAATGCACCTTCCACAGTAGACCCAGTTCCTTCACTGGGAGTTCTTAAGCCTTAGTGTGGTAGAACTATACAGTGATGATCCATCTAACTGTTCCAGAAGAGACTACTGCAGAGATTTGCAGAGTTGCTGCATAATTGTGTGCATGCATTTTAGGGATTCAAATCTCCAAAACTGACTGATTCGGTGTGTGTGTGGGGAGGGGGGTGATTTCTACCTATCGTTGCTTAGATTTCTTTTGATGGCTTTGGAAAAAGGGTGTGGTGCATTTTTTCCACAGGTTCGGGGAGGCAATTAAACACACAATAGAATTCCATGCCATTTTGAAACTTGGAGCACATGTTTCTCATTCCAAATCTCTTATAATGTCTGCAAAAGAGTATAATTGATAAATCTCTACAGTAGGCCTGGGACTTTTTTTTAACTAAAAAAAAGAGGACTGGTGTCCAGACTTCTAAGGCTTAGCTGTAATTAGGAAGGGATCTAAATGTACACGTTCCTAATTTTATGACATTTCTTTGTGGCTGTTTCACTTAGATTTTTTTTTAATTATTTTATTTTGCAGCTTTCCTTGGGAGAGGATCCCTCCCTCTCCACAGAGGCTGTATTGGATGTATTTTTGTATCCTTTGTAATTTAAGAGCCCCCTGGCTGTAGCTGAAGGGGAATGGTTCAAGAGAACTTGTGCAAAGAACTGTGGCACACACTGGCCGGATGGCAATGTCACCCTAACACCCACACTAAACCAACTTGCTTGTAACTCCCCCAGTGTACCCTGCCTGCGGCCTAGAAATTCTTTGAAGCATTAGTTCTAGGTTTCCCCATGCAGCCAGCAAAATAAAGGAAAGGAAACAAATCAACAAACAGCTGGAAGGGGAAACAGCATCCAGTAATCAGCACTCCTGCTCCCCAGGGCAGAGACTGTTGCAGATGGAGAGAGCGCTGCATTCACCGACTCCCACACGCTTAGTGCTCTGGACAGTGTGTGTGATTGTGCATGTGTGTTCCTTTGGGTGGGAGGGGAGGTGTAGTACACAGGTGTGCCTGGCTCTGTGCTCATGTACAGTTGTGTCTGGGTGTATAGTATATATGCACACACATGCCTGCATTGCACACCCAGTTGCTTGTGTTCGCCATGCACCCATTCTTGTGTTCCTGTTCGTGGGCATAGGTAGCCATGGGCTTTTGAGGGCTTGTGAAGATGTGTAGGTGGGCAGAGCAGGTGTGCCCATTGGGGTAGGGCTGCCTCTCTGTGTGCCTGACAGCTCCCAGGTGAAATGCCCCCTGGCTGCAGCCCCCAGCGGGTATCAGACAGCACAGACACTAACACCCATCAGTCCCTCTCGGGCCAGCCCGGGAGGAAAGGATACAAACAATTGAAAACAATCAGTGAGTCCTTCCTCCTCCTTCCCTCCCCCGACTCCCGTCCTTTCTGCCCAACACCCCATCCTGCCCCTCCTCAGCTCCCCCTCTGTCTGTCACCCCATCCTTCCCGGCCCGTCTCCTCCTAAGAGCCCCTCTGCCCTGCCCCTCCCCGCCCCCTATGGTCCCCTCTCCCCAACACCCACACCCTGCTCCTCCCCTCCCCTCTGCCCATCACCCCCGCCCTGCACACGCCGCCGGCTCCTGGCAGAGCGCGGTGCAGCGGGAGTGCGCGGGGCTCGCTGGCCGGAGCGGAGGGAGGAAAAGGAAGCGGGGCCCGATCCTCCCCTGCGCACGGGGCCAGCGTCTCCAGCGCGCTGCGAGCCGGCGGCTGCACAGCTCAGCGGGGCTCTGCGCCTGAAGCCAGCGCGGACCTGCCCGGGCCCGGGGAGAGGGGACCCTGCTCCGCCTCGCCTCCAGCCCCGGCCTTTTCCCGACGCCCCCTCCCCGGCACGGAGCGCTGGAAATGAAGAGAGTTTGCACTTTGTCCCTCTGGCTCTGGATCCGGATCGTCTCGGAGGCAGGTGAGGCGCCAGCGCAGCCCCGCGGCTGGGCTCCGGGCTGGGCAGGGCAGGGGGTGCCGGAGCCGGGCTGCGCTCTGCGCCCTGGGCGCGCTCCGCGCCAGCCTCTGCCCGCAGCCTCTGCCCGGCGGGGGCTTTGCCTGGGCGCTGCTGCCGGCCCGGGAGCCCCGCTGCTCGTACGTGGGCGTGAGCCCTGCCCGTCTGGCGCTCGGGTAACCGCTCCCCTTGGCCCCCGGCCGTCTGCTGCCCCCCCCCCGTTACAGCTCCCCCGGCGTCTGCCCCAACACTCCCTGGCATCTGCCCCCCGTTCCCTGCCCCCCCTCTCCTCCGCGTCTGCCCCCTGCTCCCTATCGACCCCCGGCGTCTGCCCCAACACTCCCTGGCATCTGCCCCCAGCTCCCCCCCTCTTCCCCGCGTCTGCCCCCTGCTCCCTATCGACCCCCGGCGTCTTCCCCAACACTCCCTGGCATCTGCCCCCCAGGTCCCTACTCTCCCCCCCCGCGTCTGCCCCCTGCTCCCTATCGACCCCCGGCGTCTCCCCCAACACTCCCTGGCGTCTGCCCCCCAGCTCCCTCTCCCCCCCCCCCGCGTCTGCCCCCTGCCCTTTATCGATCCCCGGCGTCTGCTGCCCCCCGTCACCCTCCTACTCCCTGTCACCCCCCGACGTCTGCCCCAACGCTCCCTGGCATCTGCCCCCGGTCCTTGTCACCCCGCGGCGTCTGCCCCCTGCCACTTATCGACCCCCGGTGTCTGCCCCTCTGCTCCCCCGCACTCCCCGGCGTTTGCCCCTTGCTCCCCATCACCCCCTGGTGGTCCGCTCCCTCCCCCTCCGAGGTCCCCGCTCCTTTCACCCTCCCCGGAGCCTGCCCCCATCAGGCCCTGGCATCAGACTCCTCCTGGCCGTCTGCTACTGCCCCCCCCAGAACCACCCCTCAGTCTGCTCCTCTTCCCTGCCCCCCATCACTCCCCTGGAGTCTGCATCCCCCAGGGCCACCCTTTGCTTTTAGCTGGCCCACCTTGGAGCCAAGCCCTGGCCAAGAGGAGCGGAGTCTGTCCCTGGGCCGGCCAGCAGAGGGCGCTCCTAGGCGAAGGATACCCCTCACTGAGCCATGCCTGGGGTGTGCCCCCCCCCCCCCCCAGCCTGGAGCACCAGGAGCTGGAGGAACAGACTTGCTCTGACCCCCAGGCCGATGGAGCAGATGGGTGGGATCAGCCCTCTTCCGTGGCCGACCCCTGGGGCCCTGCACTGGCCCTTCTCCAGGGGTGCGGGTCTCTCACTTGACTGGTCTTTGAAAATGTTTGGCCCCGTTCTACCCTCGCCTGTGCCCAGCAAGCACATGGTGGGCCCTGTGGGCTAGCGGCTGACCTGTAGCCCCGTCACTGATGGGCATGGGGATGGGCTGTACCATGGGGCACAGGGCAGTGACAGCCTCAGCCCCATCATCTGTCCACCTCCAGCTCTGGGTCTGGGCAACTGGGAGGAAGGAGCAGTCTGATGGCCTGTTTATTTGCTTTTCCGAATGCCAGTTGTTGATTAGTTCATGTCTGTGTCGCGCTCTGCTGAGGAAAAGTGCTTTGTAAGTGCATTATGAGACCCCTTCTGGGCCGGCCTCCATGGGCGGCCAGCACCTGCCTCCCCCAAGACTAATTCGCTAGCTCGGCGGGCTGTGAACAGCACTCTGGGGAGTGCCAGGGGTGGCTTTGGCAGAGTGGAGTCCCTCTCTGGTCCCATGGCCAGAGTCCAAAGTCAGGTCGATACACGACCTAGAGAGGCTCACAGCTGCACAGTTCCCCTCCTCCTGCAATGTTCCCTCTATTTTTTTCCATCCATGCATGGAATAAATTTTATGTGCACCAAGGCATGTGCAGATGTGCACCACTACTAGAAACAGCCATTGCTGGCTGTAGGCGCTCTTCTAATCAGCTGAGCCACATTTGAATCTCTCCTGGGTGGCTGCCCAAGTGCTTGGTTTACAGGAACCACTGACCTCCCCGCCTGAAACAGAACCACTCACTGTCCCCTCGGTTGCTTGTGCTGGGAGATGGTCCTGGCCAGTGTTCCATGTAAGCTGAGCATTTGGGTGGACGCTCAGAAGCGATTCAGGTGCCTCCCGGCTAATTAGTAGAGTGTTTACAGTGCCCATAGTTGGCAGCACGTTTCTACTGGTGGTGCACATCCACACACGCCTCAGTGCATATAACAAAATGCATTCCACATGTAGATGGAAAAAATTAGTGGGAACGCTGATCCTAGCTCGTGTGAATGGTCCAATGGGTGCACCTGGGAACAAAGGATACTGAGCTCAGAATGGAGTAGGTGCCAATGTGATGGAAGTGGAACTGGTGGGGATATCTAACTGTGAATCACTCTGGGCCAGCACAGTCGTTCTGGGCTGTGCTTGGGTGGGAGAAGCCCACTCGACTGTTGTTTTATCCCTAGATACACCCTGGTGCTGCCAGGATGGAGGGAGCATGGGGATAGGGTGGCTGGGATGCAGTGGGTGCTAGGCTGGCACTGCCAGGATGAGGCAGGTGCGGAACCAGTATGTTTACTGCCCTGATTGCTACTGCCCCAATGTGCAGTGTAACATCTGAGCGAGACCACATGGTAAATAGCAGCACAGGAAGCTTCAAACAAGAGAGGATCAATTTCTGGATCGTAAATAAGCTTTTTTATAACCTCTGCTTCGTGACTCACCATTGCCGTGGTGCTTGGCCTGTAATAAAGGGAGCGCTAATGGCAGCTTTGCGGGGCTGACGTGCACTCTGAAATAAGGGGCCATTAAGAGGCATAGAAGGGAATGGGCTGCCCTGGCACAGGGAGCACCCTATGCTAGGATGTGCTACCAGGGAGGATTGTCCTGGTCTAATGTTGCTGCATTAGAGCCCGTCAGGGTGGTGCAGAACACATTGGTCTGTTGCTGCGGGCATCCGCTTCCCAGCTGCAGTGTATCAGCAGATCTGTCCGGCCAAACTTTTTGGGTGGCAACCTGTAGAGCATCTTACAGCTGTTCCTAAAGTTCTCTCCTCTCCTCCCAGTGCTGAAGGCTTTGGTAGGATGTTTCTGGCCCAGTGAAGACTGGTGTGAGGTGTGGGTGTAATTAACTAATGTTTATCCAGCATTTTGAACCCAACAAGTGCTGTCTGAGGGCTACATATTATGGCCAAGAAGCAGGGGAATGTGCATATGAACCCTGGGACTCTACCAAGGAACCGGTGGCTTATTTCTCGATTCTACCTACAACCAGGGGTATCCTGGAGTGGAGGAGCACAACCACAGGAAGTGTCCACAAACGCCTCACCGCATTAGCCCCCTTTAGACAAATAGCATCCTCCTCCGAATTGTGGGCAAATGCAGAGGCTGATTCTAGAAATGGGAGTATTCCCTAAAGGAGGGACACAGAGCTAGTCTGTTCTATCCATGCTGATATCCGACACTCGTTGGCCTGGTACCCGATCGATGGATACGGCTTGTTAAATGAGGGAGATATCTGAGGTGGGGCTCAGTGCATATGACTGTCAGTTCGCAGATTAGGATTTCTAGACCCTCCTTTCTCACTGCAACGCTCAGAAGCCAGGCTGAGCGCTCTAAGGTGGTAAATTGGACACTGACAGATCTAAACTGCCACAACAGGGACTATCTGGGGCAGTGCGGCGTATTTCCCGATGGCAATGGACACAGCCTGGCTGGACTTGTGTAGGGCTGTCGTCCCACTGTTCTGAGTGGGTCAGTGGGCCTGGTCAGCGTAATGGCGTCCGTTGGAGTGGAATGTCTGAGAGGTTGGCCAACCTGTTGACTGCTGTGGGGAACCTCTCCTTAACCATTCGCCTGCGTCGTAGATGAGGACTTACTCTGAGGACACTGTCCCTTCCTACCAGGGTGGTCCCCAGGCTCACCCTTTTGGGGTTCTGGCATCCCCCGGCCACAAAAGGTGCACTGGGTAAGGGGTGGTCTGCCACACGTGTCCGCCCCCGCCCAGAGGTCATCACGCCAATCACAGCCGTGGGCAGGTCGCACTGGACGTTCCTTTGCAGTGCAAACTACTCCCAGGCTGCCCCGAGTCGCCAGCTCCAGGCTTTTGTCCATCGGAGTTTGGCCCTTCCCTTTTTAGTTTCCACCCTCGGGGTTTCTTTCGGCCTCTCCTCCCCATCGTCAGGGTTCCGTCCACTGGGTGGGCCCATGTGGGGGACTCCTGTAGGATCCTGACCCCAGCTAGATTACCTAGGGGTTCTTGCTTTGTCATCTTGGGATCCGGAGGACCCCCCTTTTCCAGGTTCCACCCCCTAGGGGCCTGGCCCCCTCCCTTTGGGTTCTTCCCTCTCCCTCGGTCCCCACCCTGTGCCCTTTCCTTTCAGAACAGGGTTCCAATCCACCCCTAGGACCACAGGGTAGAGCAACTCTTCAACTACCCCCACCCGCTTCCAGGCAAATTTTCCCTACTCCTCCAGGGATACCCGGGCCATGGGATAATACTTCCTATCTCCATGGATAAGCCAATGTGCCTTTGCACGAGGGAGCAGGCGGAAGCCATTTCCACCAACCTCTCTGGACTTTTCTCTCCACCCTCACAGGCTAACCCAGTTCTCTTTCTTCACCCCCCGCCCCAGCCTCGGTCCAGCTCTGTGGCGCTGCAGTCCATCACTGGACAGTCACAGCTCTTACGCCCCGGTTGCCCACAACACCAGCATACGAGTTGTCCTGGGAGACCAGGGGCTCCCTTGTGGTTTTTACGTTGCTTGTCTACTGGCTTCCCGGGGGGCTGTTCATGGGTTTCTTCCCTCTCTCTGTGTCTTGCAGGGCTCGATTCTCCCTCGGGGCGGAACTCCCCCTCTGCATATTCCTTAGTCTGACCACAGCTTCCACGCTGCCCCCCAGACCTGCCTGCTAGCTGGGAGGCCCTGTGCAAACTTCCTGAGGATTACCTGACCCATAATCTGCCTCCACAGCTGGGTGCCAGGCCTCAACCTCTGCGTAACCCAGTCTGTCAACTTCTTTGCCAAGACCCGGGGCCACACATCCCCTGTCCACCGGGCTGCCCAAAACTTTTGTCAGCACTGCTCCAGGCTGTCCAAGATGGCTGCCTTCACCACATCATAATCTCCAGCCTGGGTATCTATCATATATGCTGCTTGTGCTTCCCCAGAGAATTATGGGGCTAGTCGCAGGGTGTCCTGTCCCACCCAGAGCCACACGCTCAAAAGTGCCCAAAAAAGCATCGGGGTCATGGGCAGGTTCCATTTTACAGAAGCTGAGCCCTGAAGGGTGCATGACATCTGCCCCCTTTGCCCCCTCCTCCCCCCGGCAGGATTCACCAGTTTGTGGCAGCGTTGCTGCTGCACCTCCACCTGTCCCTTAAGGAAATCCTATAAAGTCCTCTGTTCTCAGCCTGCCAAGCCAGTAGAGCCCATCTCTCCTGCTGGAAGGCCTGCAGCATCTTCGGCACCTCCCCTTGCTGCTGAGTCAGCCAGTGCAGGGAGCCCTCCATCTCCCGCTCTCCAAACAGTATCTTTGGCAGTCAGATCCCAGACAAGCCCCGTGTGTAACGGGAGTGCACAATCTGTTCCCCTGCTTCTCAGCTCAGTGCAGAAGGAACCTTGCAGAGAGGCCAGTGTGGGCTGCGGACGGGCCTCAAGAAGGGGAATGCAGCCTCATTTTTCTCCAGATGATGCGATGCAGGGATCTGGGAGAAGATCGTGAAGCATCCATCTGGTGAAAGGCCCTTACAGGCATCTCCTCCTAAGCCTGAGATCACAGCTCTGCCTGCAGGGGCTGAGGGCAGGGGCTGTCTCAAAGGCCCATCCTGCTCTCTTTGTTCACTGTGGCTTGGGGGAGTCCAGCCGTTACATCCCACCCAGACAGAGTTCAGAGGGGAAGCTTCCAGGTGGCAGTTTTATGTGACCCTCTTGCAGTTGCTAAAAGAGTTTGGGGTCTTTCCTGTGACCAGAGACAGCACCTATTGCTGGGGGAGGGACTCTACCATCACAGCCCAAGGACAGGAACCTGACCATGTGCCCCCTGCTGGAAGAATCCTGCATGGAATTCCATGGATAGGGAAACCCCACAAGACCCCAGGGCTGAGACAGTCCCACGGTATCAGCCCAGTGATCGGGGGAGCCCTGAAGTGTGAGCCAGCTGTGGCGGTAGCACAGTTTGAGCTCACTTACTGGGGTGCACCTCCATAGAGTGTCCACTCTGAGGAGGGATCAACAGGAGGAGTCTGTGGGCGGGGAGAACCAGACAGCCCAAGCCAGTGGACGTCGGACTGATCTTTATATTTGTTCCCATAATATAAGGACTAGAGGACACTAAATGAAATGAATGGGTAGCAGGTTTAAAACTAATAAGCGAAAGTTCTTCTTCACACAGCACATAGTCAACCTGTGGAACTCCTTGCCAGAGGAGGCTGTGAAGGCTAGAACTATAACAGAGTTTAAAGAGAAGCTAGATACATTCATGGAGGTTAGGTCCATAAAAGGCTATTAGCCAGGGGTAGGAATGGTATCCCAGGCCTCTGTTTGTCAGAGGCTGGAGATGGATGACACGAGACAAATCGCTTGATCATTGTCTTCGGTCCACCCCCTCCGGGGCATCTGGTGCTGGCCACTGTTGGCAGACAGGTTACTGGGCTAGAAGGACCTTTGGTCTGACCCAGTACAGCTGTTCTTATCTTGAGGTGACTGCAGAGGAGGTTTCTGCCCCTTCTTTCAATTCCTCTCCGAATTTGTGAGTCAGATTTTCCAAAGCTGCCCCGGAAAGCTAGCTGCCCAGTGCCTAGCTCCTGGGCCTCTTGAGACAATCTCCACCTAGGTTGGCCGACGGGAGGAGGGGGGGCGAGGATCCCATCAGAAGACTCATTAAAACATTGTGATGGGAGCAGCATGCAGGTCACATGCAAGGTACTGACTGCTGCAGCTGCTTCTTCAGACAAACATCCCAAGTCGGTAGCATCTGTCCTAGTGCTGAGCAGAAAACAACCGTGCATGTAGTGTCCGCAAGCGTCATGGCACAGTCTGCTTTTTGGGACAGAAGTTTTCCCTTGGCTCTTATCTGGAATCATAAAATCTCCTTTATGAGCAAAGAAATGCGGCTGCAGCTGCACTGGCATCTTGCGACGGGTTAAATTAATCCCAGGGTTTTATTGCCTCTGGCTAGCTCAGACCTTTGTTGCTTATTTCAAGTTGTTAATGTGGAGGCTTAGTCCCAGGAGTGTGTTTCCTCTGTGGTCAGAGTTGTTACGACGTTTTCAGTGTAAAGTGGTGTTGCCCCTTTGCAGCGTCTCGTTGTTAAAGCAACATAACAAGCCTTAATGGAAATGCGGAGAGATCAAAGCGGCTGGGAGGCAGGAACTCCTCCATTCAGAGCCTGGCTCTGCCATGGTCTGGGACCTTTGGCAAGTCACTTAATACTTAGGGCTAAATTCCAAGGTGATGCATGTGGTGTAGAAAAGTTGGTGAAATTCTGGCCCCATTGATGTCCATGGCAAGATTCCCATTGACTTCAGTGGGCCCATGATTTCATGCAGGGAATCTAAGTGGGGGAAATCTACATGCTGAGAAATCTGAAGTGAATTATAGCAGCTGACTTACCCAAGATAGGCACCTCCAGTTACGTTAATTACGTTGCTGGAGTCAGTGTACCTTGGTTTGAGTCTCCCTCTTGTCCCCACAGCAGGAGGTCAACAGGAGCAAACGCTCCCATTGGCTTACTTTACTGCTTACAGAGGCAGGAGTTCTGCCTGCTGGGGGGGGGGGGGCGCCCTCTGTGTTCGATTTAGAGGGTCTTAACTAGACCCGCTAAATGGAACTCCAGAAGATCAATCGTGGCAGCGTCAATCTTCCGTTTAGTGCAGACGTGGCTTAAGGGAGTCTAGAATGAATCCAAGCTGGTTTAACATACAAAGGAGGGCAACAGGAAAAGGCATGGTTTAAACCAGCATAGACACATCAAATCTCTTCTGATTTTGGCTCTTGCTCTGTTTCCCCTTCTGTGTTACAATAATAATAATACAATTAATCTTCATTCTCCTCTACCCCTGCACTGTGAACTAAATGCCCTTTTTGTGATGAAATTATGCTGACTAGTGAAAAGCTGTAGCCACCCCTGGTGATATTTGTGAGAAGGGCAGCAGATAAGGACTAGGGAGCAACTGTATCATAGTACACATCTGGACCTCCTGGGCTTCACACTGGAGCATTGACAGAGCAGTAAAGGGTGAGGGGGAAGTTGCCTTCCAATCACAGCAACTCTTGCATTGGCCAGAACTCCCATCAGCTCCTGGAAAGACATAGTCTGGTCCTGACAGCTTCAAAATGAACTAGACTCAACTAGTATCACGGGATTCATGTGCAAACCAGCAGCCGCAAACCTGCCCCTAAGGAGTTAAAGTAGCCAAAGACATGCCCAGGTGTAGATATCGCGCTGATTTCTTGCTGGGCAAACCCACAGCTTGCAGGTGCTGAAGGGTTAAACTTTTGCACTGTGACATTCCAGTTCACTGCGGGAAGGTCAGCTGGTGTGTTGGAATCCAGCTGCACTGGTTTCCAGCTCCCATCGCGGCGCTACACCAAGTGACGTCGTGTCGCATGCCGACCCTCCCGGGGGTAAGCCGAGGACCGTGGCAGCGGGTCTGAGATGCCCATTGCGCTGGACAGGGTCCAGCGAGGTTGGCGTGGCCAGCGTGGCGACCCCCCCAAGTCAAGAGGACTGGCCCTGATGCCAGGTTTGGTGTCCAGGGTTCTTACTGGTGGAGGTCAGCAATGGTTCATGGGAAAGGAAAAATTGGCAGCTGGGCCGGATGTCCTGCATTTCCCCTCTTCCTGCAGCCGCCTGAGCAATGTTCCTTATTTAGCTTTCCTGGCGGACAGGAGGAATCTGATGGCGGAAACTGTCATTGCCTGATAACAGCTCAGGGACCCCTTTATGATGGGCAGCACGCCGGGAACAGGCAGCTTTCGTGCTACCTAGGAGGGGCGAAGAGAGCAATGTGAGCGCCGTGTTTTCATTGGCTGTTTTATAAACACCGCCTCCGGGGGTGTGTCTGGGGGAGGAGGGAAGGGCCTTTTCAGCCCCTCCCTTTACACTCAGGCTTCTTTGTGCCTAAACCCTATTCAAAGGCCATCAAGGGTGGAGAAGCGGTGACGTCTTTCTGGGGAGCACAGATGCAGGCCTCCAAGCTGGCTGGTGGAGAGGGGCGATCCTGCCACAAAACCTGCTGGCTGGGGTCCAGGGCTGGGCAGAACGTCCACCTGCTAATGGTGATGATGTGACAGCAAGGCCAGGGACAACAGTGGTGTGAGATGGTGACATGGGGCATGTCAGCCAGGTGATGAGGGAGGGGAGGAAGGGCAGGTCTGTGTACCAGGGAGCTATGAAACAACACAGATACCTGCATGCGTATGCTATTTGTCTCCCTCATTCAGGGCACAAAGGAGCCCCCATGCCGAGGTTACGTCTATACTATGAGTTTTCTCGGCAAAAATATGCTAATGAGGGACTCATTTGCATGAGTCATGATCTCATTTGCATATTTTCTGTCGATCCGTTTTTGCGCTGGGGTTTTGCGCAAAAACAAGCAGTGCGGACATTTTCTTTTTGTGCAAAAATCCCTTTTTCCGCAAGATCGGTAAACCTTTTTGGGGGCATAAGGATCTTGTGGGAAAAGGGGGTGTGCACAAAAATAAAACATCCACGCTGCTTGTTCTTGTGCAAAAACGGATCAGCTGAAAATATGCAAATGAGATCGTGACTCACGCAAATAAGTCCCTCATTAGCATATTTTTTGCCAAGAACACTCGTAGTGTTGACGTAGCCTGAGACAGAGGTGTACTTTTATATATACCAAGATGAGCCACGCAAGCAGAGAACCATATCAAGGGGGACATCCACCAGGTGTTCATCTCCTGGTGAAAGATGCACCTTGCTGGCTCAGAAACTAAGGAAATATTGTTTTTATATCCACCTACAGCATATGTGCTCCTGTGAAGCCTCCCATAAACATCAAAGGGCCCCCAAAGTGGGGTAAAAACATTGCCGCCTTTGCTTTTATCCTGCCTTTAGACCAATGAGAGATTTATCATTTTTCATCGTAATTGATCTATTGCAATGGGAAGAGACCAAGAGAAGGTTGGGGTTTTTTAAGGGCAAATGCCAAGCAAAATAAATGACCTAATAAAATGGACAAGAGGAACTTTCTCAATTCCACTACATGTGAGTCAGTGGACGACTCTGGATTCACACCAGAATCAGAACTAGCAGGGGATCCAGTCAGGAGCTATTTGGGTTTTAAAAGTTCTCATCAGACACTGACTACCCAGGAGCCTTCCCATTGTCCCTGAGGCTTCCCCTTCTTGTTGGTTGGAGGAGCTGGGCCAGACTGAGGCCCAGCCACTGCACAGGCCCAGCCACTGCACTGGGCAGCTTGCTCTGCATGGCACAGTGGGAGGGCACAATCGTCCCCCTGGGATGATGCGGTTTAGGCGGCTTTAATGTCCTAGGCTGCGTAGTCGTGGTAGAATCCCGGGGACTAGGATGCTCCGTGCAACAGGGGCGAACGATGTATTCTGTTTGCACTGGGCAAATACTACACACCAATCTAGAGGGGCGAGGTAATATCGGCTATTGGAGCAGCTGCTGGTGGTGAGAGAATCTTTCGTGCTTATGCAGAGCTCTTCCTCGGCTCTAGGAAAGGTCCTCCGGGTGTCCGAGCTAAATGCAAGAGCGAACAGATCGTTTGATCTTTGCACTACTTATGCTAAACTGTCTGTTCACTCTTGTATTTTGCTCGGACACCCGGAGGACCTGTCCCAGAATGGAGGGAGAGCTGTGCATGGCTCGGAAGCCTCTCTCTCTCGCCAATAAAAGATATCGCCTCACCCACCTTGTCTCTGAACTATCCTGGGACTGACCTGGCTACAGCGCTGCATAAATCCATCTCGGGCAGACTTCTGCTCATGTTTAACTTCATGCACTGGGCAGCCGCATCGGCTCCAGTGGAGTAACCCACACGTTGTGCCTACGCTGCAGTCAGGAAGGGTGGTTGCAGAATGTGTAGCCATACCGGAGCTAGCTTTGATTTGGCTTTGCGACTGCAAACGCACCTCCCAGTTGCAGGGTGGAAATATCACCCATGCTTCTGGGGGAGTGTGTATAAAAGTCTCTGATGCACCAGGGCTGAAGCAACTGCCATAGTGCACTTGATGCCATGGTCTTGGATTACCAAACCATTTCCTATTCTAAGAAGTTAGCCGTGTTAGTCGTAACTGTAAAAACAATGAATAGTCCTGTGGCACCTTAGAGACTAACCAAAATATATAGAATCATGACCTTTTGTGGGTAAAACCTGTTTCATCAGATGAATTGGAGTGGAAATAACAGAAATCAAGAGAGAGAGAGAACAACAGAAGTACCTGTCACTTGTAGAACCCATGTTAATGAGGCTAATTAAGTGGGCTGGATATGTCTAATTCCTTCTGCCATTAACATCTGCATTTCCACATCAAAAGCAATGTATGGGACACATCCAGCCCATTTAATAAGCTTCACTAACACAGGTCCAATAATTGACAGGTGATACTTCTGCTGTTGTATATATCGCTTGGAGATCTATGATCATTCCATAGAACCATATTTTGAAACGGTCAGATACAGTCAAATAATAATCACACCTGTGGAAACCGCACCTTTTGTGGATATTCTGAGAGCAGAAAAATAAGCACAAAGCTTTGAGTAAAGTTCTGGTTTCAAATTATTCACACATTGTTTTTACTGTCGTCTCCTCTAGAAATGCTGGCGCGAGCTGCTCATAACTATGCATAGTTGTGTTTCCATTGGGATGGTTTAATTCTCACCTATCTAGATTTACACACCTCGTGAATAACCCACATGACCCAACCTTCCACATTCCGGGAGGGTAATAATGCCCATCTGCTGTTTACACTGGTCCACACCCTTTCCCTTGCTGATGGTCCAAAGCATGCCTCACTTCCACAGTGGTAGTTAGCAGCTGCAGGAAGGGATGGGCATCTCATCCAGCAGCTGGTACAATGGCAGAGAGCAATATAAACCAAAATAACTGGTGGCCCAGGCCACAAGAGACATGGACAGAAGAAAATAAGGCCAAGCCATGTCATGCAGAGTGACCACTGTACAAAGGAAGGAAGTCTTTATAATTGGGCCAAATCCTGAAGCCCTTCATCTTTACTCAGGGTTAAAGCTCTAATGATTTCGGTAAGAGTTTGCCTAAGTAAAGCTGGAGTAAGGACTTTGAAACTTGCCCTTCGTTATTAGGATTATTTATTAAGAGCATAAAGCATCCACAAGCACATGGTGTCTTTCCCAAGTAGCAAATGTCTTAGGTTAGCCAGCGTGCAATTCAGACACATGCACCAGATGCTAAACCTCCAGCTATATAATAGATAGCAGTCCCTTTCTCCACCCCTGCCCCCTGCTGCCCCAATGAGACTGTAGCTGTTCCGGTCCCCATCTCTGGCCCTTTGCTGCCCCCCGTGGTCATTCTGTAGTATAACTGTCCCTCCTACCAGACTCCCCCCTTTCCATTTTATGAGAAGCAATCAAATTCCAGGCACATCCCATTGTCCTGTAACAACTAAACCCTGACCTTGCTTTAAGTTATAAGAAATCTGCATACCAAATTTGGTGGTCTTAGCTTTTACTGTTTAGAAGGAGTTCTTGAACAAAGGGACTCACCGATGGACACACAGACAGAAAAACAGATAGACAGACACAGTTTCTAAAATATATGGTAGACAGGGTCAAGAACGTCAGATACACAGATCTATTATCCATTTACTGGAAGACGAGTTATATTCAGCAGGAAGAAGGGATGTCTTTATTTGAGAACTGGACTGACCCCTTAAACTCCGTTCATCTGAAGAAGTGGGTTGTGCCCATGAAAGTTCATGACACCATCTACATGTTTTGTTAGGCTCTGCAGTGCTTCAAGACTATTTATTTGTTTTGTTTTTTAGTTTTTTCCAGTTACAGACTAACACGGCTCCCCCTCGGAACCTTTATTCAGCAGAGTTGATCAGAGTGGAACTTTTGCATATGTGATCTGACTGGGCATCATTCCTTCCACCCTTAGTATTTATCTCTCAGGAGGAAAAGGATGGAAATGTAATGATTCGTCTCAAATGAGTTCTCAGCCAGTCATGAGGCAGGATGTTTCTCTTGTGTGAACAGTAATGCCTCTTCCCCAGGAGTACTGAGAGCTGCGGTTCATTAGTGTTTGTGAAAAGAGCCAAGATCCTTGGATGGAAGGTGGTTACAGAAATGCAGTGGCATCATATTCATTTAAAAGATGTATGGGAAGACGAGGCCTTGCCTATCCACAAACTTAACTAATGATGTGTTTATAAATTAATTTAGTCAACCCAATTCCTGTCTCTGTAGTCACTCCTATTTTGCTTTAAGCGTGATTTATTGCTGTTTGCCTTGAGCCAAGGAAAGAATGGATGTGTGGATAGATCGGTCTGCTTTAGTTTTCTGTTAAATACCACGCGCGTACATGATGCTGTATAATTAATAAGAAACCCGGGAAGTAGGCATGTACGTTTCTTGTGGGCTTGGGAGTCAGTCAGAGGGCTCGTGCTGTGTAGAACACACAGCAATTGCCTTCAATATTATTCTTAACAGACCGTTGGAGTCAATTTTTGTATCTACCTTTGGTAGAGCCAGTTTTCCAGTAGGAGCAATGGCTGAGGAGAATGAGCAGAGTTGGTTGGGAAGGTTCAGAACATAAGATTTTTTTTGCAAGGGTTGCCCCTTGCCCGGAATTCACGTCCGGTGATGGGGCAGGAGCATGTGGCTTATTTCATTTATCAATTGAGAGAAAAGTCTTTTATGCCAGCCCTTTGTTTACACACGTGCATGCCTCCACACAGCCCGAATGAGGATTTTATGACCCAGTTTTGTGGTCTAACAGTGTTTCCTGATTTTATTTGGCCACGGAACCCTTTTCAGCTTAAAATAATTTCAAGGAACCCCTAGGGTTCCCAGAGTAAAATTTGGCAAGCAAAAAATAAAAGCCCCGCCAGAATTGGTTGAGTAAAAAAAAAACCCTGCAAAATACTGTCTCTTTAAGAGGGGGCGGGGCAATGCTGCGTTCTCGCGGAACCCTTACTTTTGCTTTGCGGAACCCTGGGGTTCCACGGAGCACCAATTAGGAAACAACCTGATCCACCCCAGCATCCACTGACTTCCCAGCTGGTCATGTTGATTCCTCCATATTCAAGCCCAAGCAAGAGTAGATTTGACAAAGCAGGAATGAGTCCTCATGGAACCAAACCCATCTCCGCTGCGGGAGAGACGACTCTGCCCTCGCTGCATCATTTCAGAATCGGGCCCATTATGGGACTTGGATTTCACTGCACATTGCAAAGGGATCGTGCCTTCCAAATGGTTTGCTCCTGACTCTGCACCCGGACAAGGTCTGTGCTCACAGAATTTGGCATTTCACAATATTCACAGCCCCCTCCCCAGCCCCCGCTGCTTAGACAAATAAAGTATAATGCTGACTGAAGGCATTTAATCCTCCACTCTGCTGCCTCGTAGCAATAACAAGAGCTGGGTGGCATTTCAAAGAATTTATCAGTGGGAGAAAGCTGGGAAAGAGGGAGCATCAGAAACTATTTTTTCTATGGGGGGGGGGGAAGGGGATGACAAGCCTGGCTGTATTGTAGATAAGAGCCAGGGGCTGATCTGAGCCGCTGCTTAGTGCCTATTGCTGTGATTGGAAGGCAGAAGACTCCTCACCTCTCAGTCACCCTCACCGAAAGAAAACACTTTTGAACACAATAGGAGATAAAGAGCAACAATAAACACAGCCCAGGGTGAACTCTAGAGACCCGCGCGAGTGTAAAACGTTACATCCGCGATCAGGCGAACCAAGCGGGAGGCGATGGTCTTTTAGAGCCAAGTCACTGGCTCAGGAGAGCTCTCGCTCCGGCTTTCTGCCTGGCCTTACGTCGACAGGGAAATCCCACGCCTGCCACCACTAACCCTACCCACTTGCTTCTCCTGCCTCCAGGGTCCAAGCTGCTGCTTCCCTTGAGCCCACGCTCTGGCCCTGAGGCCTGCTGAGCTTTTCCGTGGGGTTGCAACCTGGTTGTTGGAGATCCAATAGCAGGCTGGTGGCAGCATCTCCTGTTCTCGACCAGCAAATAGAGACCTGTTAACAAAATATTCGTAGGCGCCTCTAGCAGGCAGCACAGACTTCACGCACAGCCTCAGCGCAGCACAGACTTCAGCAGCGCAAGCTTTCTCCAGCCCCAAAAGGCACCTCAACCCTCACCTGAAGGGAAGGTCCCAGTCATCTCCCTCACATGGTGCTTGTCTGTTCACATCCATTCAGCCCTGCAGAGACTGCACAGATGCTCTTTGGGGAGGGCGCGGGGAGGGGGGGGGAGGAGATGCACATGAAGAAAGACAAATAAAACAGCTCGGTGGTGCATTCTAACACACGCTCGTTATCATAGACTAATAGGACTGGAAGGGACCTCAAGAGGTCCTCGAGTCCAGCCCCCCGCCCTCAAGGCAGGACCAAGCTCCACCTACACCATCCCTGACAGATGTCTATCTAACCTGTTCTTAAATATCTCCAGAGAGGGAGATTCCACCACCTCCCTTGGCAATTTATTCCAATATTTGACCACCCTGACAGTTAGGAATTTTTTCCTAATGTCCAATCTAAACCTCCCCTGCTGCACTTTAAGCCCATTACTCCTTGTCCTGTCCTCAGAAACCAAGAGGAACAAATTTTCTCCTTCCTCCTTGTGACACCCTTTTAGATATTTGAAAACCGCTATCATGTCCCCCCTTAATCTTCTTTTTTCCAAACTAAACAAGCCCAGTTCATGAAGCCTGGCTTCATAGGTCATGTTCTCTAAACCTTTAATCATTCTTGTCGCTCTTCTCTGTACCCTTTCCAATTTCTCCACATCTTTCTTGAAATGTGGCGCCCAGAACTGGACACAGTACTCCAGCTGAGGCCTAACTAGTGCAGAGTAGAGCGGCAGAATGACTTCACGAGTTTTGCTTACAACACACCTGTTGATACAACCTAGAATCATATTTGCTTTTTTTGCAACAGCATCACACTGTTGACTCATATTCAACTTGTGGTCCACTATGACCCCTAGATCCCTTTCTGCCATGCTCCTTCCTAGACAGTCGCTTCCCATCTTGTATGTATGGAACTGATTGTTCCTTCCTAAGTGGAGCACTTTGCATTTCTCTTTATTAAACCTCATCCTGTTTACCTCTGACCATTTCTCTAACTTGCTACGGTCATTTTGAATTATGTCCCTATCCTCCAAAGAAGTCGCAACCCCACCCAGTTTGGTATCATCTGCAAACTTAATAAGCGTACTCTCTATCCCAATATCTACATCATTGATGAAGATATTGAACAGTTATAAACAACCACTCCTTTCTGTGACCCCTCACTCCGCTCCAATGCCCCTCGACTGTACCTCTTTCTCCCCTCTGCATATAGAATTCCTTCTGTGCTGCGCCCCCTTCCACAGCTTCCATGCTCGTGACACTCTGTGATGCCTTCGGTGGAAAAGAACCCCAGCATGTGTGAGATTTACCACTCATGGAGCCCGCACACAGGCAGCTGGACTGTCTTCGAAGTGCATATATGCCATCAAGTGCCGTGTACATTGGCCAAATCGGACAGTCTCTATGACAAAGGATAACTGGACACAAATCAGACCTCAGAAATGATAACACACCGAAACCTGTAGGGGAACTTTTTAGGAATTTCACTAACCAGTTACAGAGAGAGTCTGCAGAACTGGAATTCATCTACAGATTTGACACTGTTACCCTGGGCGTGAGCAAAGACATTAACTGGTTGATGCATTACAAAGCCAATTTCTCCTGTCTTTAATATTTGCATTTCCACATCAAATGCTATGTTTGAAGTACATCCACCCCACTTCATTAGCCTCATTAACACAGGTCCTACAATTGACAGGTGGTACTTAGGCTGTTATATATATTTCTTGGTGTCTGTTATTTCCACTCCAATTCATCTAATGAAGTGAGTTTCATCCACGAAAGCTCACGATTCTATATATTTTGGTCCGTCTCCAAGGTGCCACAGGATCACTCATTGTCTTCAAAGTGACCTTCTAATTTTAAGTAGATGGAGCAGGGAACCCTGGAGGAGAGAAACATACAGGGGTGGACAAAAGCAGGTGGGGAATTGTTTGTCCAAACCGGGCACCCTGGTGGAAAATGTAAGACATCCAGAAACTCGATGTGGGTGTGGAGTTGAGGGGCGAAATCCCAGCCCCATTGACAGCAGTGGGAGTTTTGCCATTCACATCAGTGGGGCCAAGATTCCACCTTAGAACTTTTGGTCGTGGCAATCGGCGTCTGTTCTGAGAAGCAGTTCGGGATGTGGATGCTTTGCTGCTGCTGGGAGCTGAATTGTAGCCAGACTCATGATTTCACGGAAGCCACCACTCAGCCATGGGATAGCAACGACTTGCCGACTAGAACCAGGGAGGCAGCGGCGTAAGCTGCCAGACCCCTTTATCTCTCTGCTGAACCAGGAGGCTCCCCAGCCTGAATCCCTTCTGACTGTTTCACAGGGCATAATCTGCCCTGTGGGGATTGGCTCTCCCCTGCGCCAGCAATGTCCTGCGTGTGCCCCCACAGCCTTGTTCTTTGCGAGTGCATTTTATAACCATCTGATTTGGCCTTGGCCCAGCCTCGCGCCTGCAGCCCCCCCGTGTGTGCGCAGGGAGGCAGCCAGATTGGCTTGTGGTCAGCCTGCCCACCTGCCCTATGGGCGCTGTGGTGCCTGATGAGCAGGAATGAGACAGGTGCCACTTCTTTCGCTGCTCCCCCTGCTCCAGCTGCCGCGAGTACCCACCTTGCTGTCCTAGCACCCACCCCAGGCCCCTCTCTCCCTTCTCTCCTGGTATTTCTGGGCACTCTTCCCACTTATCCGACCAGCTGCCATCGCAACAACCCCAGCTGCCCTGCCAACCACCTGCCCTGCTTCCCTAGGAAACCCCTACTCGGAGATCGGGTTCCTGGCTGTACAAGTGAAGGGCTGTCTCCACCACTTCCCAGTCTCACTTCTTCCCAGTCTTCATGGGGAGGGGGAAATTTGTGCCTCCTTATAGGCGCCTCCAGCCCTGTTCAGGGTAGGGACGGAAAGGGGAAATGAGTGGAACTTCACCCATGGAAGGGCACAAAGCTTGGACTTAAGAACGGCTGTACTGGGTCAGACCAAAGCCCAGTGTCCCGTCTTCCGACAGTAGGGAATGACCAGGTAAATCATCAATGATCCCTCCCGTCACCCATTCCCTGCTCCTGACTGGCTGTGTTAGACTTTTGGTGACTCTGGGAAGTGTAATAGTGTTTTGATTTGAGCGGGCAATGTGTAAGCTTCTGTCTATTTATTGTTTTGTCTTCAAAGATTCTGACCACGGTAAACTGAGCTTTGTCACGTCCCCATGTGCATTTGCTGATATGGTTATGCTGCAGTCCTCCAAGGTTATCTGGATAACTAGCTTGCTCTTACTGTGGTTTCCAAAGCTTCTTAGCCTGCTGTTTCTTTAGGCACTCTCTCAGCTATTAAATGTGCTCCTTAAATGGAAGTCATTAGCATATGTAAACACTTCCTTTCTATTGTTTGATTGTGTCTGCTCCTGGATTGAATTTCTTTGCAAGGGCAATAACCTTAAATATGAAAACAACAATCAACTGGTGGGAGTAAATAAAGTAATTTGGATATTTACAACAGCCTGCAAAGCTTCTGTAAACAATTTAACCACCATGTTTTCAGCTTGGTTGCCTTCAGCTAGCTTCTTGGTCTGATAATGCAATTCACACTTGATGTTTGAATGTAGGAATCCTGCTGTGATCGCCAAATCTTTTCTTCTGAAAGGCGTTAAATTAGTTTAATCTCTGCATGGGATTTATTATTGGGATGTCAACAGAGATCTATCCGTACAACCGTGAAACAGTAAATGCAGCCTTACTTCTAGCGATGCTATTGCCCTGCTATCATTCAATCTGTCGCTCTCGGAGCTGATGATAATATCATGTCTTCATAAAATCATGCCTGGCCGACTGTAAACCAAGAGGAAAAGAAATAGTGTGTATATGACCTTGGAAACCTCATTGTTCTTCTGGAAATCAAAGGGGCTACTCACCAGAGTAAAAGCTGTCAGTTTGGTCCCCAACATGGCTAGTTGTCTAGTTATAACTGCTCTGTGCATTAAAGGCACTTACTAATACGGAATAGACAAGAAAATTGACATCACTGCAGGTAAACCACGGCTCTTTTCCATACCTCATGAGCTAGGAGTTCCTTGCTATTTACTCATTTAAAACTTGTTCCTCTGTGAGATCCAGAAGGGGAAATAGTCAAGTGGATTTAGCACTTTAGACCAGTGGTCCAAATTTGGTCCATACCAGGGGCTTTAGAAGATGGCAAGAAGCCACAGAATGTACAAATCCATGAGCTTTTCATGGGAGTTGGAATTCTTTTTCCACTCCCATATTGCATCAGATTACATAAGTCCATGGAGGAGGATAGGTTGATCAATGGCTAATAGCCAAGATGGCTAAGCCTCTGATGGCCAGATGCTGGGACTGGATGACAGGGGATGGATAATTACCCTTCCCCCTGAAACATCAATAATTGGTCACTGTTGGAAGACAAGATAGTGGGCTAGAGGGATCAATAATCTGACCTAGTGAGGCTGTTCTTTTGTTTCATACTCCTGGCATCTATCACTTGGTCCTGCTCGTGGTACTTCTGATTCAAACACAGGAGTCTCCGTAGCTCAGATGAGTGATTAGAAGCATTCCTGCTGCCCCATCCATTTCTATATGAATCCTACCCTCTATTACTGGAGGTTTTCATTCACCCATTGCTACCCACAGTATTGATTGGGGAGGCGGTTTGGTGTGTGTGTGTGTGTGTGTGTGTTTTGTTTTTCTTTTTTGCAAATTACACTCGTGTGACTAATATTCCTGTCTGCTCACAGTCTTCCCACTTTTGAGTGGATAGAACAACGTGTGTGTGTATAAAAGCACCTTGCATAAGAGTGTCTATGTTTGTGTGATTTGACATGCAGCAACCTGCTTCTACACCTGCACATGCAATTCCCGGTAGTTTTATTTACGCAGATTATATCTGGCATTTTGAAACGCCTGCCCTTCATCTCCAAGTAAGTGACAGTCTCCTGCTGCTGCCAGCTTGTCCTTTGGAAAACTCTCCTTGAGACACCTCGCCGCCTCCCACAACTCCTTCACATCAGGTGGTCTCTGGAATGCCCCCCTTTATTCTGCTCTCTGTTACCTTTCCTAACGAGCTGCCAAGATTCTTCCTTCCTCTTTGGCTTCCCCTACCGCCAAGGGTCTCCTGCCTCTTCTGTTTTCAAACCATCCTCTCTGCAGAAAGGTCTCCCATTCTAGCCTATCTACTTATATGACCACCAAAGTGTCTGAGCGGCTCATGATTTTTTTTAGTGTATTTATCCTCCCAACCTCCTGGGAAGTAGGACATTGCTGTTCTTCCCACTGGCCAGACAGGTACAGTGGCTAAATGACTTGCACCCACTTCTTTACTGCTGCTGCATATACGTGGCTGCATTCACCCCGGTCACGCCACTGAGAGTTGTATCTATGCAGCTAAGAGAAGAATTTGGCCCAGCCTGACCTGGATTGAGCACTCCGTCCCGAACTGTCACATTCCTCCCGCACTGGAGTACTTCTGTTTTCTCTTTATGACGGGTTGAACCTCTCTGGTCCAGCATCCTTGGCACCTGATCGGTGCCAAACCAGAGAATTTGCCCAACCACAGGAGGTCAATATTGTCTAGCAGCATTATCGACACTCCCACTGCTCAC
This sequence comes from Pelodiscus sinensis, assembly GCF_049634645.1. NCBI lineage: Eukaryota > Metazoa > Chordata > Testudines > Trionychidae > Pelodiscus > Pelodiscus sinensis. The sequence continues at coordinate 34,725,005 of NC_134727.1, read as the reverse complement.
TGGGCTCTTAGAGGACATTGAGGGGTAAATTAGAACTAAATAACAGCACAGAACACTGAGAGCCAGGACTGGTGGCTGTAAACAAACTTTATGGGACTGCAGGAAACTCGGCCACACCCATGATAAGCGGACATCCGGCTCGCTAAAATCATGCCAGACCTCGGCTCTTCCCAGACCAGAGAGTGCTGGACTAGAGAGGTTCAACTTGTAGTGAAAGGCATAGATCTGGCCCGTCTTCTGTTAAGTCACAGAACAGATTTACCACGGGCAGGCGTCTCCCAAGAAATCCCACCAGTGTGTCCCCAGGTTAGAGCCATTTACCTTCCACCCTGACCAAGGTGGGTCACCTCTATGACCACCACAGTATTCAATCTTCTTGGCTTCTCCAAATCTAGGATGAGACGCCCAGGTGTGCCAAGTGTGATGGTGTCTTTTTGTGTGACACAGACACTTGGTGGCTAGGAATTGGACTTAGACCAACAACTAGGCCGTTGGTCAGCTCTCTGATGGATGGGTCAATCCCAGGACGTGGCCAGTGAGCTACAAGCAAAATGTGCTGTTTTCCACGCCAATCCACTGAGCCATCTGGGCCCCATGATTTTTATAACTAATCCGGATTCACTGAGGTGTAAAGTGGCATGGGTGCCAGACCGTGAGAGGAAGAAATGACAAGGGACCAGGGCGGAAAACTCCCGGGCCCTAAGATGGGGAAGGGTAATTTTCAGTTGATTTGCAAGGGTTTGGTCTGGCGCCCAATGGAAGCTACATCAGTCAGGGTGGCAGCGAATGTTCATGGGGAGAAAACATCTGCTCCCTGCGACTAAGAAGTCGCTGAGCTTGTCTCCGATTTTGAGCTCTGGAAGCTGCTGCAGACTCCTGTCAGATTTTGAAGGGCTCCTTTCCCGCCCTTTAAAGAATGAATTTAGCGATCAAAGTAGGGCCACCTCGACTCATGTCTGAAGGGGCTTGTTCTTCCCTCCTCCCCCCTCCAGCCTGTGTCCCTCTGAAAGCCCAAGCTTTACTCAAGCAGAGGAAGCAGTCCTGGGCATCTGAGTTTCTGTGAGGAAATAAAACACACAGATGGTTGGAGCATCCTCTATCTCAGACAGGAAAAAGAGTCTCTGGCTAGGAGTGGGCAGCCAACAATCCCAAAGCAATTCAGGGAATCAGGGGCCAAAAAAAGAGGCATTTGGCCAGCCCCTTGCCACTAAGAGACGGGTGGGCCAACAGCTATTTGCTGGCCGGCCTGAAGGGAAACGCGCTCCCTCAGATGTGCAGAGAGCGTCCCTCCCAGACCAAGAGCAGCAAACATCCCGCTCCCCCGGGAACCGGAGCAGCTGCTGACAGCACAGATCTGAGAGGAGGTCTGCAGAGTGGCCCCGGCTGACCCACTGCTCTGGGCCGGACATGTGGCTACCTGACAGAGACTAACTTTGGCTCAGGACATCTCCTCTCCGGGAGGGTGGAGCAGAGAGCGAGTGGGGAAAGGGAGGGAGTCTGCGGGAGGGGAGAGGAAAAGCTGGAGGAGACAGAAATGCAAACATGGCCTGACAGCCATAGTGGGGGGGAGGGGAGGAGAGGAAAAAGCAGGGTAAACCTGGCAGGAGAGGGCAGGAAGTCAGGCTGGAGCGAGCCAGGGGATGGTGCAACAGAGCTTCCTGCAGAGGGAGAGACAGACAGACAAACACTCAGACAGTGACCAGGGGAACCAATGCTCTTCCCTCAGCAAAGTAAGGATGCTGGAAGTCCGGGAATTTACTGAACTTTGGCAGGGCTACCTCCCTGCTCTCCCGGGAACAGATCATGGGCACCAAGGCCTGGCAGACATGACACAACTGTGCCAAGCTCTCAAATACCTGGCAGCCTGCCCAGGACACGGCATGCTAAGGACACACATGTACCCCCAGATGGACAGGAGGGGCTAATCTCGCCGTGTTACCCCAGAGCAGTTTCTTTCTGAGCACCCAAAAGCACCTCCCCCACCTCCCTCTGAGAGACGGATAAATCCCTTTCCCATTTCGGCATGAGGCCTAGGGTGGCCAAGCACGTCCGTGGCAAAGCCATGAATGAAAGGCACCAGTCCTGGCTTTGGCACACGTCTACCCACGAGGCCTTGCTGCTTCGCTTCCTCCCAACAGCTGAGTCACTAAGGAGCGTGTTCTAGCTGGTCCGAAAACAGGCTCGTACACAGGAATTCCGGGGGAGGGGGGACTTCTTTTTGTAAACGTGGACTGCAAGGGTGTGAATGCACCCCCCAGGGACCTCCAATAAAGCAGGGAAATCAGCCCCAGTCCTCTCCCAGCCAACCAGAGCATGGGGGGGGGGGGGAAGGGAGGCTAAGGCAGCGAACTGCTCCTTCCTTCCCCTGGCCAGCCAGAGCATGTTTACTTGGGTCTATGGGGGGTGCTTTTGCACCCCTCACACACACCCTGTGGGCGGGCCTGGAAAACCAGCTCCATTTACAGTCCTGCTCCGAAGAGCAGCCAAGAGCAACGTGGGCAGGCTTGCGGCAGCTTTCCCCCCTCAGGACACCCCAGGTCACGTACTCAGGACGCCCCTTCCGGGCTCTTTCACGCGCTTGCTGCTTTCCTGAGGAGTTCGGGACATCCCCAGCTGACCTAGTGGGAGCCTCTTCCTTTGGGGTCAGTTGCTGGCTCTGCCACAGCCCGACTTACTCTACCACCTGGGGGCAAGCCTCTCTGGACCGCGTTTTCAAAAGGCTCTTGAGTGGCCCTGGTTCTGGCTGCCTCATCTGAGCTCTCAAGCTGGGCAGCCAATAGCAGAGGCACCCGGGATTAAAGAGAAATTTTGGGATATGACTCTCTGCGTGTCCACTTCCCTTCTGTGCGGTGAGGCTGGTGCGATTTGCCTACCACTCCAGGCAGGTGCAGGAATTGGTTTGTTAATCTTTGTGAGGAGTTCAGATAGTTCATTGATGGGGGGGGTGTCTCAACATAACTACATACTCACTGCCTCTGGGTATGTCTACACTTGCTCCCTATCTCGAGATAGGGATGCAAATGCAGTGTACCGAAATTGCTAATGAAGCACAGGATTTAGATATCCCACGCTTAATTAGCATAATCACATCTGGCTGTCATTTTGAAATCACATTATTGCGAAATAAAACGCCCCGTGTAGCAGCGTTATTTCGAGAGAAAACCCTTCTCCTGAAATAACTTATTCTTCATACAATGAGGTTTAACTGTTATTTTGAGAGAAGGGTTTTCTCTCGAAATAACGCCGCTACACAAGGTGTTTCATTTCTCAATAACACGATTTCCAAATAGCGGCCGGACGCGATTATGCTAATTAAGTGCGGGATATTTATATCCCACACTTCGTTAGGGATGCAAATGCAGTGTACTGAAATTGCTAACGAACTGTGGGATTTAAATATCCCGCGCTTAATTAGCATAATCGCATCTGGCCACCATTTTGAAATCGTGTTATTGAGAAATGAAAAGCCCTGTGTAGCGGCGTTATTTCAAGAGAAAACCCTTCTCTCAAAATAATGGTTAAACCTCATTGTATGAAGAATAAGTTATTTCAAGAGAAGATCTCTCTCTCAAAATAACGCTGCTACACGGGGCGTTTTATTTCGCAATAACGTGATTTCAAAATGGTAGCCGGATGTGATTATGCTAATTAAGTGCGGGATATCTAAATTCCGTGCTTCATTAGCAATTTCGGTACACTGCATTTGCATCCCAATCTCGAGATAGGGAGCAAGTGTAGACATACCCTCTGAGAGCAATGGGCTTACGCCACTTAAATACCTTGACAAATCCGACCCTAGGAGCTTAGAGGACAAGGATTTAGCCACCCTTCTCCTCCAGTGGGATAGGGATTGTTTCCTGTCTCTTATTTCCAGCAGGGAACATAACTTTAAATTTCTGGCAGGTCCTGTCCTATTGCAGCCCGGGTACCTGCCAGTTCTTTAAATAGCTCCCTGCTGGCTTTTGCCTCCACTCAGCCAGCTCTTGCCAGAGCGTTGCCCCAGGGCGCCCCCGCCTCCTTTCACCTCTGCTAATTTGAAAGAAAAAGTCCCCTTTTTAATGGGGGCTTTTTTGCAAGGTTAATGTAGCCCCAAAAGAGCTTCTGGACTGAGGCTTTTTTGTCACCCAAATGTCTCATGTTGTAACACGGTGTCTGTGTTCTGGTGGCTGTTTATGAACGGCAGCAGGCCTGACTCACTGCTGCTCCTGGCCTTTCCAGCCCCACGAGGCAGCTCCCATCACCCCAAGATCTGTTGTGGCTGATCCGTGCTCACCATCTCACACCCAGTTAAGGCAGGGGGCTGCTCCTGCCTTTGGGATTCCATATGGCCTGGTTTTGCTGGCCCATTTCTTCTATCCCTCCCTGGCCTGCATTCAGACAGATGCTTGCAGCCCCATCAATGTTCTTTCCATGCTCCTGTCTCTCCCCGGGGTCATCTTCTGGCATCAACCAGCGTCCACACTGGCACCACTGCCTGAATAACACCCATCTCTCACAAGGCATGTTTCACCAGCAGCTCTCAAAGCACTTTGCAAAGGGGGTCAATATCCTTAGCTCCATTTTGCAGATGGGGAAAACTGAGGCACAAAGAGTGACCTGCAATGGCAGTGCTGCTAATAGAGCCTCCACCTCCTGAGTCCTAGCTGACTACTCTGTCCATTAGACCACATCGCTTTCTCCACAGCCTCTGACAGCCCATTATCAGAGCAGGTCCCACCCTGCAGGCACGTGCTATAGTATGGATTTCTAAGCTAGCCCCTGAGAAAAATCAAGAACCATCCCCGTATCTCCTCTCAGTTCCCGTGTCAGTCTTTACTAATGCAGTGTTGCCTCTGTGCCATAATCTCCTAATCAGTAGAAATAACACCTGCCTCATGCAGAAATGTAATAAATTCACTAATGGGTATATCAGAATCACAGAATACTAGGACTGGAAGGGCCCTCAAGAGGTCATCGAGTCCAGTCCCCTGCCCTCATGGCAGGACTAAATACTGTTTAGACCATCCCTGATAGACATTTATCTTACCTACTCTTCAATATCTCCAGAGATGGGGATTCCACAACCTCCCTGAGCAATTTATTCCAGTGTTTGACTACCCTGACAGTTAGGAATTTTTTCCTAATGTCCAACCTAAACCTCCCTTGCTGCAGTTTAAGCCCATTGCTTCTTGTTCTATCCCCAGAGGCCAAGATGAACAAGTTTTCTCCCTCCTTCTTATGACACCCTTTTAGATACCTGAAAACTGCTAACATGTCCTCCCTCAATCTTCTCTTTTCTAAACTAAACAAACCCAATTCTTTCAGCCTTCCTTGATAGGTCATGTTCTCTAGACCTTTCATCATTCTCGTTGCTCTTCTCTGGACCCTCTCCAATTTCTCCACATCTTTCTTGAAATGCGGTGCCCAGAACTGGACACAATCCTCCAACTGAGGCCTAATCAGTGCAGAGTAGAGCGGAAGAATGACTCATGCAGGGGGTTGGGTTTCTGGGGTGACAGGCGTGATGGCTCAGCTAAATATGGTGTTGTCAGCATCATTTATTATCACCAAGCCCAAGGGGCGAAGAGAAGAGGCCACTGACCAATGGGCTGAATGACCTGTGGGAAGGACAGCGCGTGTCGCTCTCTAATTAACGCCGTGTGTAATGTGACACAGCGAGGACATTGAGCAATCCCTAGTTTGTTTAGGAATGGGATTTTGATGAACTGTCCAATGGGGATAACTGTGCGGGACCAAGAGCCTGGTCCCTTACCCTCCTGGAGAAGACACCTGGAGAAGCTGTGATTAGCTGTGTACTTGGCAGTGAGGCTACATCTACACTACAAGTTTTCTCGGCAAAAAATATGCTAATCAGGGGGTCATTTGCATGAGTTGCAATCTCATTTGCATATTTTCTGCTGATCCAGTTTTGCGCTGGGTTTTTTGCGCAAAAGCAAGCAGTGTGGACGTTTTTTGTGCGCGCAAAAACCCCTTTTTCCACAAGATCGGTATACCTCCTTTTTGGGGGCATAAGGACCTTGCAGGAAAAGGGGGTTTTGCGCAAAAAGAAAATGTCCACACTGCTTGTTTTTGCGCAAAAACCCCCGCGCAAAAACAGAGCAGCAGAAAATATGCAAATGAGGTCACGATTCATGCAAATGAGCCCCTCATTAGCATATTTTTGCCACGACAACTTGTAGCGTAGACATAGCCTGAGAGAGCACAACGAAGCTGCCATCAGTGTCGTGTGGAGGAAATACGGGACGCTAACGGGCTCCCTGTAGCGACTAAGTTCTTGTGGAAGAGGGGAGAGCACTTTGGCACTATTACTAAGCAGCCCCTTAAGAGAACCACGGGAAGGGGACCCAGTTCCTAGTCCTCTGTGTGAGCACGATGCCTTTGGGGAGTCTCCTGCTTTCTTTTTTATTATTTGGAAGGTGGCCGTATCCTAGCTCCCCTCCTGCCTGAAGGGGACTCTTGAAAAATAAAGCGGCTCGGTGTGATTCAGACTCCTCTTACCACTTCCCTCATGCCTAACCTGGCCCAGGCTGGTGGTGAGAGACTCTTCTCCCTGAGTGAATCCCACCCGACGTTGGGATGGCTCATCCCAGCTGACAGGCGGGAGAGAAATTCCCCGGCGCCCCTTTGTGATGGTTTATCCCCTCTGTGGCCGGAGCGTACGAGAGCCGATGTATTCATTTCTCAGCCTTCTCTACTATCTCACTCCTTCGCAGACGAGCCTTCTTCAGCCTCTCCCCTGACATGAGTGACGGAGGAGGAGGTGACAGCTACGCACTCAAATTCCCTTTGTAGGCCCGCCAGCTCCCAGGCTCGTTATGTGACAACCACACTCTGCTATTCACGTGTGACTTTGCACAATTATCCGGGGGAAGAGAGGAAGAGGCATTCTTTTCCGCCAACTCCACTCCTCGTAGGTGGGAATTGGGGCCCGTTGTGCCTGTCACACGCACTTCCTATGCGTATGCAGGATGGACAGAGGCACCAGGGTGAGGTGCTGGCTGCCCTACAGCTTGTGCAGTTGTTGGTACCAGTGCCAAGCGGGTCTAAAATGCTACAAGTTCCGAGCGGGAATGATTCGCGCCTGCTTTGCACTGGTCTCAATCGCTGCACAGGGTGGAGGGCAATGGGGAAATCCGGCTCCAGAAGCCTCGAGGTAAGTGGATTTAATGCTGGTTCCGACAGCCCAGAAATCCTCTGTGAATCCACAGAACAGGGCCAGCGCAGACAATGTCAGCGCAGCTTCTCCCTCCTCCCCCAGCTGTCCAGTGACCTCCACGTCCACCCTGGGTCTGTTTCTTTCTCAGGGGGTACCCCTTCCAGCACGAGACTGTAGTTCAGTCTCTGCTACCTGTCCAATCCTTGGCCTCTCTGCTGATTACTCCAAGGAATGTGCCAGTTTTAACGCACAGTTTTAATGCGAGGGACGGCCGTGCCCTGTCTTTTAGGAACTAGTCTAATGGAACTTGACCACCAGCCTATTTTCTAAGAGCCGCCAAACAACCATCAAACGGTACATATGGTTCTCCCCCCTCTGGACGATATAAGCCATCTTGTCTCTGCTGCATATGTCTCAGGTGGTTCGGTAGGTAGCTAGTGTCCTTCACCCGCTTCTCTCTGCCATGAAAAATAAAGCGGAGAGATGGAGAAGGGTTCTTCCTAGGATCTGCTTGGGATCGAGGTCCTGCTACAGCCAGAGGCCCAGCTGGCTGGAGAGGCAGTTCAGACCAAGCAGATACATTTCCAAGGTGTAAACACACACAAGGCAGCTTTGTCCTTTTTCCCCAACACCGGGGAATCCAGGAGGGCTTGGAACCCAGGGTCTTTCTCTTGCGGCTGGCAAAAGCAAAGGGGTCTCCCATCTGTCAGTATTATTCTTACAAAAGCATCGGGCGAAGGAGCAGGAATGACCGCTCCCCTGCAAGTGGCCCGCTAGGGCTCACTAGACTCTGCTTGTCGCCGTGAGAGGAGCTTGAGAAGGGAGCAGTGCGGAGAAGTTCAGAGAGCGGAGGCTGCCTCTGACGGGCAGCGGGTAGATCCCACCAGCCAGGCGGTCAGGCCAAAGGAAACGGAAGACACTTGAAAGGAGGGGCCGTGTCCTGCTGCCCTGGCTTGGTAGCCACCAAAGGGAGCCGATCTGGATCCCCACCTCTCGCCTCTTGTTGCAGGAGGCTAGATTCGGCGTAGGAGCCGGGATTGCTTCGCTTTGTTCCGCACGTCGGCTCCGCTATGGCATGGTCTTGGTGGAGTCCAGTATGCCACCCAGCCCGATCCTCCTTGCCTCCAGAAGGCTCCCCACCATTGAATGCTCCAGTCACCATCAGATGCCAGATAGCCCGGCCTCTACAGTCCTGTTTCTCCCAATGCACACGCTGTAAGCGAGAGGGGCGTTAACCCTCCGCGCGCTGGCGATTTTCAAAGTCCTTTACGGCTGTTGGCGCCTCTCTGCACCCTTGCCGAGGCAGTTCTGTGTCACCATTTGCAGAGAGGGACGCCAAGGGGCTCAGGAGCTAAAGGACACCCACGTGGCCATTCCGGGGCACTCCCCGAGAGATCCTCCTGCCGGACAGGCCACTAACTTCTGCCCTCTCTTAGGGGATCACAGAGGAGGGGGCTGTCAATTGTTGAGGCCTGAACCACGAGGTGGGAACTGGGTGCCAGATGGTTGCTTGGCTGGAGATGCCCTTCCTAGACACAATGGCCCAAAGCCCGAGGCCCTTCTTTGGGTGTTCTGAACGCCCCCTGCTGGGTAGCTTTGCCGGAATCGGCTCCGTGGGTCGGGGTTTATCCCTTTGCTGGAGTGCGGGAGAAGGAGAGGGGTCTTCTACTTTTCTGGCTTTGGCGTTCCCATGGAAAAGTCTGTGACTCAGTGACGTGTGCACCGCCCATGCCGCAGAGCTGGCGCTGAATCTCTGTATCGGGGACACGAAGGACTCGGCTGTACAATGCGCCCCCAGCCAGGGGGCAGGTGGCGGGGGGGAGTAGGGGAAGGAGAGTAGAAACCTGTGGCCTTGTCCTGACATTTCTGGTGCTGACATCACCCGTCAGCAGTCACTTCGGCGGTTGTTGACACAAGGAACTCACCCCAATGGCCGTCTAGACAGTCCTTGGGCTGCCAGCTTCTCTGCTAATATCTGGAAATGCTCAGAGCTCAGCCTGCAGGCAAACAATGCAGCGAGGGGGGCTTGGGCCGGGAAATGCCAGTTGCCTTGATCTAACAAAATAGATTGATTTCGTTCCCCGTGCGGAGCTGGGTTCCTTGCTCCTCTCCCCGGTGAGGAGCCGCTCGGATTTCAAACGCACCCTGCCTTGCAGCGTGGGCGGGCAACCTTTACCTGCACCGCCCCGTGTCGTCTCACCAGAGGTCAGGGGGCCCCGTCTGAGCAGAGAGACAAGAAGGGCCAGTGAGCCCAGCTGCAGTGACCAGAGCGAGTGCGTTTCCAATGTGGAGGCGCTCGGCCCATGGGCAGGTGAGACGTGAAGCAGGAAGTTGATCCGGGAAGGGAGAAGGGAAATGTGGGACAAGAGAGGGAAAAGGAGCTGAGGGGAGAAAGGGACGGCTAAGGGGGCCCAGGCAGTAGACATTCGGCCAGGGAGAAGGGAAGAGGCGATGTGGGAACAGAAGGGAAGGGAGAGAGGGGAAGAGACTCTGTGGCACTAGGATGGGGGAGGCTGGATTAGGGAGCACTGGGCCTAGGGTTAATGAACCCTTTGCTAAATGCTTGCGGCTCCAACTCTGGGAATATTTATGGGGGCCACTGGCGATAAAGCAAGCAGCCTTTTAAAAATCCATTTATTAAGCGGATGAGTGAAGGGGGGGAGTCCTGAGGCCTGGGGGGGGTTTGTACTATAATTAGGGGTGATTGCAGCCGGCGTGTTTCAGCTCGGCATCGGACAGGAAAGGCTGTCAGCCCGGGGGACGGCGTGAACTAAATCCCTCTCCGGAGAGGAACTGTGTTAATCACCAGGCCGGACCCCTGCGAGAGGGAGGGAAAGGGAAGCGGAGAAGTGCTGAAGTGGTGTGAGAGGGCTCAGGGAGGATCCTGACAGGGCTTCCTGCTGGCCTGAGCAGGATGGGACCTCACACCCCCCCCCCCCCCCCGCCTTTCTGAAGAGCACCGAATGCTGCACGCGCCCACCTGCACCGCAAACGGCTTCCTCCCTGCCCCCGTCCACGCCGAGCCTCCAGGTCACCTGGGGTCTGTCTGTGGGCCTATGCAGCAATTCAGGGTAGCCCCACAGTCCGCGTGGTCCTGTGGCCATAGGAAAGGGCAGGGAATGAGTTCCCACAGGCTGGGCCCGCTTGCCCTTTCTCGCGTGGATCAGGAGTAACGCCACGGAAGAGGTCGAGGTAAGGCCACGTAAAGGAGAAGGACATCGGTACCTCTGTGGCGGGACCGTCTCCACGTGCTTCCAGCGCGCCTCGTTTTCTATTCATCGAAAGGCATGGAATTGTCAGCGGGGTGGGACGCAGGGCTGGACGCTGGAGAAGTGCAGCAGGAGGCCAGCCCGGCTGGAATCTCTAGCGCAGCAGTTTTCAAACGACAGGGCGAGACCCAAGGCTGGGTGGTGGAAGGTCGGGCCCTGGGTCTCATTGCTGCAGGGGATCAGGTGAGCAGTGGGGGGGCTAAGGCAGCTACTTGCCTCTCTTGGCACTGCAGACAGCGCTGCATCCCAGAAGTGGCCAGCAGCAGGCCTGGCTCCTAGGTGAGGGGTGGAGAGTGGTATAGGGCTCCGTGCACTGCCCCTGCCCCGAGCACTAGCTCCGCACTCCCATTGGCTGGGAACCTGCTGCGGCTGCTTCTGGGGGCAGCCTGGTCTGCGGTGCCAGGAGAGGCAGGAAGCTGCCTTAGCTCCACTCCTGCACTACTGACCAGGAGACACTAAGGGTGAGTCGCTCCCCTCCCCCCCCAGCCAGAGCCCCCTCCTATCCCTAAAGCTCCTCCTCAGTCCTACCCCGGAGCCCACACTCTCGTCAAATGATGTTGGGTCGCGGCATCAACAATTTTCTTCAGTTGGGTCATGAGAAAAACGTTTGAAAACTGCGGCTCTAGCATACACTGTTTTAAGAAGATCTGCTTCCCTGGCTGTCCAACAATCAGACAAGCTCAGCAGATCCTCTCTCGTGCTCTCTCTCACCAGCCAAAGTCAGTCCAAGAAAAGATATCCCCCGGCTCACCTTGTATGTCCAATAGTGGAACAGAAGGGTCCAGCTGCAGAGAGGAGGGGCGAGAGGGAATTCCAGCCAGCTCAACACTGGGCTGCTGATTTCAAAGAGAAGTGGGGTGGGGGAGTTTCAAGGAGATTGAGGAATCAGACACTAAATCCAGCCGGGTACATTTCTTAGTCGGCTGTTGGCCCCTTTAAGAGCCATGCATTGAAAGATGGAAGATCAGAAAACTGACGGGAAACGCACTTTTCCCGAAATAGACAAGGTGTGAGTGGCACTGGAATTCTGCTTCCTTTTCCCCGTGTCCCATCAATCCCGTTCTGTTTATTTTAATGTCCTGCTGCCAACTTGCTTGGAACCCATCTTGAAAAAACAAAGTTTGCTGGGGCTGCTGCATGCCTTTTTAATTACGTTAATTCCAGCTCCACGTAAGTGTGTGTGGGGGGGAGGGTGTTACATCCAGCCCCCCTTCACTGCACACAGACAGGCACAAAACGGCACAAGCAAGAGCTGGGGTCACTTGGCCTCCCCCTGTAAGATGAAGTGCCTGAGAAGATAAAGTGTAGCCTCTCCTGGGGGAAGAAGGAGCCTTGTATTCTCATCGGACATTTCCCTCACAGGCTGGGATTTGCCAGAGACGCGAAACATCTGTATGTCACTCAGCTGACGTTTAAGAGCAAAACCCCGGGCCAAGATCAACTGTCAGGAGAGGCAGGTTGTGCTGTGTGAGAATGCCAGCACAGGGTGCGTTACCGCAGGAAACTCCATGGAGGCGAGGGATCCGTGCACAATGTGTTTGGGGGGGGCTTTGGTGATGGAGCAGGAGGGGGATGGGGCTGAGTCCTGATTCAACCGGTAGAGTGTCAGAGGCCTGCGCGGAAGTCTTGGAGGTGTGTCACAGAAGGGACGTGCAGAGGTATAGATCCTCCTGCCCGTGACTCCATCCACGTGACGTGTTTCCTTCCAGCCTCCTCGCTTCCTAGTTGCTGAATCACCTACGGGTCACAGGTGCTTTTCTGGCTGAGTACAAGAAGCTGTAGGCAGGAGCCTCCAGGAGCCTGGAAACTCCCACTTGCTGTTGCGAAAGGTCGGGCTGCACGGGGAAGAAGAGGGGGACCGAGCGGGGGGGATGGATGGATGGGCGGGCCGGCTCCGGGCTGGCTGGGCAGGGCTGTGAATGGCCCCTGCTCGTGGTGATGAGCTCAGTCCACGGCACATTCCAATGGAGCATTTGTTCCTTTTCCTGTTGTACTCGTGGACAGCCGTGGGCAGGATACATCTGCAGGAATCCCAAACCTGCACAGCTCGGACTTTTTCTCTCTTCCCCAGCCTCCCCACCCCCACCCCCGGAGCTGTTTTCTAACAGGCCATAAAGTTGCATGGAAAGGGAGCGAGGGGTTTATTTTCAGTGCTGCAGGGGCTCCAGTGGGTCTTCACCTGGGTCGCACTGGAGGAGATTCTTTGCTCTGGGCTTCCTACAAGAACCCAGGCTAATGCCCCTCCTCTCCCAGAGCGCCAGTCTCGGTCAGCTGCCACTATCCCGCCTCTCTTTTTGGGCATGGGACGAGGAGTCAGGAGCCTTTGGCTCTATTCCTGACTCTGCCACTCACCTGTTGCGTGTCCTTGGGGAAGTCACTTCACCTCTGAGATGCTGATGTTCCCTTCCACTAGGCCCACAGGAGTAGCGGGGGGCAATAAAGGCAACTGCCTCAATGCCTAGTAATTCAAAAGGACCGAGCTCCTGGCCCTTTAAATAGCCTCTGGAGCACCAGGTGGTGCGCTCTGGATGGTGCTAAGGCCTGGCTGGAACAGGGGGCGAAGCAGTAGCAGCGTTGAGGGCTGGCTGCTCCTAGCCCCGCCTCTTCCACCCAAAGGCCCGCCCCTTCCGGAAGTGCAGAGATGGGCGCCCTCCACCTTGCCTGGGGCCCAGCAGTTCTGTTGCACCCCCTGCCTTCCAGCTTTTGCCTGCCTTGTCTATTTAGATCGAGAGCTCTTTGGGAGGCTTTCTCTTATTATGTTTTGGTACCGCACCTAGCATGACGGTGCCCCCGTCGCAGCTTGCACCTTTGGACAACGTAACATACCACCTCCTAATACCGATAGCCATAAATGCAAGGGGTGGAGAGGGTGACACTCACACCTCTGTTAATGGTCCTGAGCCCCACAGCTCCCCTCGACTCCGGCTAGGGCGCAGGTGCTCAGCACCCCTGAACACCAGGCCCTGACAGACCAAACAATGACCTAACATGCTGCCTCAGGCAGGCGAGGGCTCCTTGATTTGTGTCCTAATGGGATCAATACTACGATGGAGTTCCCCGTCTTATTGTGTTCCTAGAATCCACTGCCCCCATCCCAAACAGCCAGAACAGGCATTCCTCTGTTTTCTGAAGCCTTCCTCAGCATTTCCCTGGTAGCAGCGGGGCGCCGGGACCTGCAAATCAAATTCCAAATATTTCCTAACCAATTAATTCTCAGGATTATTTAATGTCCTGTCAGTTAAACTCACCAGCTCAGGGAACTGATTGCTTTTCAGGCCACCGCTGACCTTTGGAGCTTCCCGCTGATGCAGTGGCTTAATGCACTCACCTTTCCACTCTGAAGAAGTGGGGTCATACACTGCTTAGGTCACAAACAAAACCCGTCAGAAAATGCCCTTGATGTTTTGCAGGGGATTTTTTCAAACTCGTTTGTTTTGTTCTGGTCAGTGAAAAACTGTAACCAAAACCCAAAGCGTGTTTAGTTTTTGGAAACCATTTTCAGTTTTTGAAAACCTGCAATTACATTTTATTTTTAGCAGGCTCTGACCGTTTCAGTCGCTGGTGTCTAGTTTTTCATTTCAAAAACTGGAGGGAAAGTATCCAAAAGGAAAGATTTCCATGAAAATTTATGTTGAAGTTAAAACTCCAGGCAGGTATGGAAATGAGTTTGACGATCTCTGCCTAGATCTTAGTGGCACTCTGCAATGGGGAGGCCGGGACCAGCACGGAGTCCATGCAGGGCAGAGGAGCCTTGCTAGGCTGTATGGACTGGTCTGCATTCTCAGAGCAGTGCTGGGACCAAAAGGAAGAATATTAGGAAGGGCTAATGGTCTGGATTGACTTGCACTGGCAGAGCTAGAGGGGATGTTCAGGCCATGGAGTAGACCCATCAGTCATGTCCCAGCGGGGCTCGTGCTAGCGCTCTGAAAATAGCTGTGTGGACACCGCGACTCAGGCTGGTGTCATGGCAACGTCTATGAAGCTATTTCTATGCCAGCACAGGGCCCTACAATCACTGCTCGCTCCCAGAGGCAGTTCGACCTGCCCATGGACACCCGGGGGGTTTCTCCTGGCAGTGCCTTGTACGTAGGGTCAGATCATGGGCGGTGGGTGAATCTAGGGCTGGGGGAGGCAACCTCCCAGCCTCACCTCTTCCACCCAAGGCCCCACCCCCCATAAGAGCTAAGCCCCGCCCCTCGCCACCGCAGGGGCAGGCCTCCAGCTCCCCCACTCTCCCCACAACCCCCCTCCCACTGCAGGGGAATGTCTGCGGTCCCCAGCATGAGCCTCCCCAGCTCTGGAGGGTGGGTGGCATGTGGTCCCAGCCTCAGCATGGATGAAGGCTGGGGACAGGCCAAGAGCCACACTGAAGCAGGGGGCGACGCAGGGCCGGGGTTACATCTGGCAGTTTGGGAAGGCAATGCCTTCCCCTGCCTCTTACGTCTGCTGCCCATGGGTCAGATCCCTGCACAGTACCTACATGTACTCCACCTGGTGTGCTCTGGAGCTGCTAGCCTACTGCGTTTACTAAGAATGAATGGATACGCTTTGCCCCACCACCACAGACAGACGGGAAGGGGAAGGGTAAAGAATAGCAAACGCTGTGTAGCTGGTGCTGTTTGGGTTCGTGTGTTTGATTTCATGGTGGGCCACATTGTAATGGTGCCTGAAGAGCTCGGGTGGTTTTCTCCATTCATGCGCCAGGGCAGGGCAGAGTCCCTGCCAGACAGACCTGGTGCTCTCTGGCCATGGAGCACAGTGTCTGCACAGGGGTAGGCATGTCCAGCAATAATCGGAAAAACAGATTTGTGTTCAGACCAGGCTCGTGGGAGAGGAGCTGGATTGTTTTCTTAATAAATGTTGTTTATATTTTTCAGGGACTTTACCAAAACTGTTTTTACACCAATGGGGCATGTTTTGGGTATGATTTCCAAAGTCTCTTTCTATCGCCGCCTCCCAAGGAAAAACTTCCGAAAAACTTTCTACCTGCCAGGGTGGTTAAACACTGGAATAAATTGCC
Organism: Pelodiscus sinensis; assembly: GCF_049634645.1. Taxonomy (NCBI): domain Eukaryota; kingdom Metazoa; phylum Chordata; order Testudines; family Trionychidae; genus Pelodiscus; species Pelodiscus sinensis. The sequence continues at coordinate 34,709,560 of NC_134727.1, read as the reverse complement.
TAGGGAAGTTGTGGAATATCCATCACTGGAGATATTCAAGAGCAGGTTAGATAGGCGCCTATCAGGGATGATGTAGATGGTGCTTGGTCCTGCCGTGAGGGCAGAGGACTGGACCTGATGACCCCACAAGGTCCCTTCCAGTTCTAGTGTTCTATGATTCTGCTTTTAAGAAAACAGTTAAGTGGTGCCCTCTATCTACGCCTCTCTCCTTGTCTCACCCACTCACTTCCTCTTTCCCTTTCTCAATCTCTCCCTCTCACTCCCACACCGCTCTTCTCTTTCGCCCCTACTCCTCCTTCACTCACTCACTCTCACCCAGGGCCAGACTGCATAGGCGAGCTCCCAAGTTGGCACACGTCCGTCCGATAGCCCGGGCAACGTCAGAGACCTGTCCAGAAAGATGCTTGCCCTGCCTGTCTCTCCCCATGCACACAATTCTCTCGGGGCCTTTTTTTCATTATGTCTGTCTCTTGCAGTTCATGCTGTCTCTTCAAATCCTTTATATCTGGTTTCCATCCCGGATATTTTTTTATAATGAATTATTTGCCGGGGACTGACCGTGTGCTCAGCACCAATCAAAGAACAAAAAGCAGACAACGCCTTCCTCAAAGAGCTTTCAAAGCAAGGCAAACTTAGGATAGGCCAGACCAGTGTTCCCTCTGAGGTACGCGGCCAAACATAAAACATTCTAAGTCCACCCATCTCCTTCACACACCCACGCAGCAGCCCTCACCTTCCTGCTGGACCTGGAAGATGAGTGGCGTGGCTGCTCCCACAGCTGGGGCCGCATGGCAGGGCCGGGAGGCAGCTACTCTGGCAGCTGGGCCTGTGTTGGGGGCCAGCTGTTCCGGCTGCCTGGGTTTGCAGCCACATGGCAGGCCAGCAGGTGGCTGCACCGGGGCTTGGGGCTGCAGGCAGGCAAGCGGGTGGCTGTTGCTGGGATTTTGGGGGTCATGGGCTGCTGCCCAGGTTTGCTGCCATGTGGTGGGCAGGTGGCTGCAGCCAGGGTTGGGGTCACGGGCAAGTGGGGTGCTGCCACTGGGGCCTAAGGCAGTGGGAGAGTTGCAGTCCGGGGTTTGAGGCTGCAGCCATGAGGCAAGTAAGCAGCTGCTCCAGTGCTGGGGCTGTGTGGCTCAAACACTGGGGTGGAGGTAGGGGGTAGAAAAGACAGAATCAGATAAAGTGAGAGCAAAATCAGCATTTCTTCCATCTTGAGTGGGACTGATTCTGCTCTCACACATCTGTAAGTCAGCAATAGTGAGAAAACAGGTATGCGAATAAATAGTTACACTTTTAAAAGAAAGAACAGGTAAACACAAAATAGCATTTTGGGAGCTGTTTTCTACAGCACTAGCTTTGGAGCGTACCCTCTACATTTATATTCTGATGCATTCGAAATTGAATCACTTCTGTTCGGAACTGTCCTTGAGGACTAAAATGTAGGGATTTTACAGCTGTTGGTGGTATGCTTCATGCACTTGATGTTAGACTTCATTCTCCCATACTTGTACTGAACTCAAATAATCGTTAAAAATGGAAGGAAAAAGAGGTTTGCTGTAGTTATAAACAGTGGAATATGGAAAATCTAAACATTCTTCAATATTGTTCAAAGCAAAGCCACGGTCCATCTAAACTAGACAGTTCTGTATTACTCTAAGCTTTAACAAGAGTGTTGAGAAGAGAGGAAAGGAGGTTTGATTTTTGAACCAGAAATGAGAAGCTGCTGGTGGTGCTTCTAATAGTAACAATAACAACGCAGGTAGACGGAATACTGCACAACTCTTCTTTTGTATTCTTCCTCAAAACATTATTAATCTGAAATTATTGCTTGCTTGGTGCTCTCTGTGAAACAACCGACAGTGAAATTTTTACTACTAACTGCAACAACTAAAATGTTGTCAAATGCATTCTTCATCTCCCAGTACTGGTACAAACATTATTTACCCGCTTACTATCAGCTTCTTGTGCTTTTGCCATAGATTATATGTGTTGTTAATAGTACCCATTTCTGGTTACTCTTCCCAATACAGTCCAGAAGACACATTCCACTTTCCTCTACAGCTATAGTAAGTCAAAGACATCCTGAATTACATTAGTGTCATTTTGAGCTGCATTTTCCTTTGGAAGACCCAATGAATTAACTGTAGATGCACCCTGATGATAGATAGTTCTCCCCAGCTGGTGACTTAACTGGCTAGGATACTGTAGGGCTACGTCTACACTGGCATGATTTTCCGAAAATGCTTTTAACGGAAAAGTTTTCCATTAGAACCCAGAGTGTAGAAAATTGTGGCTGCTGCTGGTACACATGTATTCTCTCTGCTCCAGATACACAGAGATGGGGGAGTGCTGTTCTGGAGGAAGGAGGGCACAAGAGACACAACAGGCAGGCAGGAGAAAAGGAGGCATGGGGGAGTCATTTGAGCTCCCCACCTCAGGTGCCAAAGTGTTGTGGGCTGGCCCTGAATTCTCTTAGACTATGTCTACACTGCAAGTTTTTGCAGCAGACAGTATGCTAATGAGAGACTCATTAGCATATTTTCTGCCGATTCTTTTTGTACAAGGGGCTTTCCCACTTCCGTTTTGCACAAAACCCCTTTTTCTGCAAGATCCTTATGCCTCTCCAGGACAGGTAAAAAAGGGGTTTTTGCACAAAATGGCCATGGCTACACTGCCTATTTTTGCGCAAAAAACCCTTGTGCAAAAAGAAATGGCAGAAAATATGCTAATGATGTTGCAACTTATGCTAATGAGCCCCTCATTGGCATATTTTCTGCCGCAAAAACTCGCCGTGTAGACAAAGCCTTATTGTCAGCATGTGCACACAGAGTTCTGAAAAGCTGCAGCTCAGTTGTGTGTCAGCAGGCTTGGCTTTGTCTGCACTGGCCACTTAACGACAAAGCTTACGTCCGTCAGAGGTGTTAGCCCTTGCCTCCCAAGACAAAAGTTTTGTGGTGGCGAGTACCAGCATGATCAATGTGTGGTGCACAGAAGTGCTCTCCTGCTGACAGTGCGAATGCTGCTCCTTGGGGGTGGAAGAACTTGTCAGCAAAAGAGCTGATAAACAGCAGCTGCGCTGCCTGACTTTTAGCGGCATGCATGTGTTGCCACCAATGCCAGGAGCTAGTACCCTGCCAGGCCCGTCAAGTGGCAGGGGCAAAAAAGGCAATTTCCATGGGACTCAGTGATTCTAAAGGGCCTCACGCTCTGGCCGCTGCTGCCACAGTATGAGCAGTGTTGCCGAGTGCTTCTTCTTGGCCGCCTATGACTTACGGACCTGTGGACAGTGCAGAGTTAGAACAGCCTTGAGGCTCATCTCACATCCTGAAAATTTTGCAGCATTAATTTTCTTTTTATTTGACTTTATATTAAATCAATATTTAAAGTTGTGCACCTTGTTAATTATCCCTTGTTTTAGTATTCTTCCTTCCATAACATTTTACTGTATAATAACTTGGGTGCCACGGTGGCACACAACCGAACAAGTGCACATGACCTCAATATTGGTGCGCAAGACAAAACTCATTCTGCTCATGGATGGGAACTTTTAGAGGGAACACTGGGCCAGACCCTCCCCTCGAGACATCTAGAAGAGCAACCAAGTAGGATCTGCTTATTTCATCATACATGGTAACTGTCGTCATTGACTCATTGCTCGCAGGTTTGTGGAAGGAATCTCTTGGCAGATCTGAATAAGCAGGGAGGGAGCAGTGTTATGGGGGAGAGGGGGTTAAAGGGCAGTCTGGACAAAGGCAGAGCTTCATTTCACTCAGGGAGGCTATCCCCAATCCTGTACTATGAACCAGTACAGTCATCTCATCATGGAGCCACGCCGGGAAAATCTGACCCCATCCCAGTCATCGCGTATCACAGGAACAGGAAAAGCGTGATTGGGAGAACAGTCCGTCCATCAGGGCTACCGCTGGGAGGTTGCTCACACTAGCCCTGTTTCCATAGACACAGCCCGTCACGTGGCCTCCATCGTCCGAATGACTTCGAGGCGGGAAGGAAGTGGAAAACAATTACAACCCCAAGGCTGTCTGCGCAGAGCTCCGTTACTGGAGGTCCATTCACACAAGGTGGATGTTGCACTGCACGTTGCACAAATGACTGCGGAAACCTCTCCAGTCTGTGTCTAGCCCCTTCTCGTGTGTCTTTCCAGAGTGTAACGGTCCCCAGAGGGAGCCAGTCATTTCACTTTCTTTCTGTAACTTTTGCCACATCCAGGACTATGTAGCACTTTAAAGACTAACAAGATGGTTTATTATTGTTAGTCTTTAAAGTGCTACATAGTCCTGTATTTTGTTTCAGCTACACCAGGCTAACACGGCTACATTTCTATCACTATTTTGCCACATCCTCACTCACCTGCCACTTAGCTTTGAGACGTTGCTCTCTAATGTCACATCAAGCTCACCAGCCCAGGAGCAATACCTGGCCCGGATGTTAACACTATTGCCAACCCCAATATTCCGAGCTAGGCCTGAAAAGCCATGAGATTAGCTTAAAAACCAAGAGTCTTTTAATGACTTATTCTTTAGTTCTTTTTTCTTTGCCACCTTCACCTTTGGCATGCACCTGGGAAACATTTTAAGCTTTCCTTTGCAATCTTGATAGCTAGAAACCCTCCCCTTTTTTTTTCTTTAATTGAAAGCCATGGGGCTTTCTTAATCACATGACAACAGAGGCTGGAGCTTTTAAGAGAAACATGAAATATCCCAAGACTTACGATGGTTATTTACCGGTGGTGGTTCAAGATGTTTTGTTGGTGTGGATTCCTCTTATGGTGGACCTGTTTCACATGAATGGTTTGCACCCAGGGCTGGCCTTACCATGAGGTGAACTGAAGCGGATACCTCAGGTGCCAGACTGTGTGTGTGTGGGGGGGGGTGCCACTAGGACCCAGAGTGTAAAAAATTGCTGCTGGTGCATATGTATTCTCTCTGGTCTAGATGCCCAGAGATGGGGGAGTGCTGTGCTGGAGGAAGGAGGGCACAAGATACATAACAGGCAGGCAGGAGAAAAGGGGGCATGGAGGCATCATTTGAGCTCCCCACCTCAGGTGCCAAAATGTCGTGGGCTGGCCCTGTTTGCACCCTAGCTGAGGGGTCCCCATGAGACTTGAAGAGGAAATTAATTATATTGTGTTCCCCTTTCCAAACAACGACTCTCCCTGTGTAAAGGTGTACAATTTGTCTCCTGGAATTCTAGTCCAGCAGCCCATGAAACGGTGCTGCCTGAATCTCTATTGATGCAACATCCTCCCAGGCAGGATCAATTTCGTCCCAGTATTTCCGCCTCCTGTCCAGTAAAAAAAAAATCAGAAAAATACCAGACACCTAAAATAGCTGGTATTTTCTGATTTTTTTTCCCCTGACAGGAGGCAGAAATACCAGACACCAGGCAATCCCACCACACTCAGCAACCGGGCCCATCCCCTGGACTCCTCTCTGCTCCCCACTTACCTGGTTCCACAGGGGAGCTCTCTTCTCACACAGAGTAAGAAAACAAGATGGCCACTGGCAAAAGAAAACCCAGAGGCCTTAAAGGGGCTATGCTGGGGGGTTTTGTATTTTTTTTCTAAATAACTGTAGGGGTCCTTTTTTTTTTTTTTTTTTTTTTTGGTCTCCCCTTTTTTTTCTCTCAACAGTGTTTTTTGAGAAAACTGTCCAGGTCAATACCGGACACCTGGCAACTCTAGGGAGAACAGAATCCCACTGCCTGGTTACAGGGTCTCTCCCTCGGTGGGCCTGGTCGCCCTCCTCCATTGACTTAGACGGGTTTCAGTGACCAAACCAAACAGATACCCACAGCCGAGTGACCAGATTTATCGCATTGCTCCGTCTTTTCTTTCTCTCCCCAGATCTGGTGAGAGGCTATTCTATGACCCCACCTGTTCTCAGCATTACTGAGGAGGAGCACATCATAAACTCCAAGGACACACTGACAATTACCTGCAGGTAAGAGACAAACAAAAATGGTATTGGGTAGATTACCTGAGCCAGCTGGTAAGTGCTCAAAGAAGAGTCCAACAAGAGGCCACCCGCGGACCCCTCTAGATTCAGGAGCACTGGAAACAGCTTGTTGGAGACATTGCTGATTACAGAAGAATCCCCTGAGCTGGTGGTAACCTCTCTTGCTCCATGATGTGTAGGACCAACTGGAAGCAGCTAGTGGGAGAATGAGGAGCTGCTTGCAGGAGTTCACAGGTACCGCGGTTGGCTCTAGAACAAGGTGTTTTCCTTACCACCCTTCTCTTGCTTCTCTGTGTGACAGTGCCTCTTGGCACTGTTCTCCCTGCTGCTCCAGCTGTGCCTGGCTTCCCTCTGGAGGAAAGGGTGCCAGTCCTTTGGGGGTTTGGTGCTGTGGGGAAGTAGAGATGGTGGGGAGGGAAGCCACTCTCACAGGTGACTGTGACTGCGTGCAGAGTCCCTTCTCCTTTTCCAGCATGCAGGGGTTTTGGTCCATGCTTAGTCCTCCCTCAGGTGTGCCAGGAAAGGCTGTTGGGGGGAGGGGGAAGGAGGCCGGCTTCAAGCTCTAGAGAGGGACAGATGACTGTATAAGAGGAGCTTGGTAATCAGGAGAGGAGGCCTTTCAGAAGTCAGAGCTCTACAGCCAGAGTTGACTGGACTGGTTGGCCCCACACTGGGGTGTTTGTCCATTCATGTGCATGCTGCCCTGCAGCCCTTAAGGAAAAATAAGTCTGTGGGAAGGGAGACTTTGCACGCTCAAACTGGGCTCTGCTGCTGCACCAGTGGCTTTGCAGCCAATCACTTAGGCTGTGTCTAGACTGGCCAGTTTTTCCGGAAAATCAGCCACTTTTCCGAAAAAACTTGCCAGCTGTCTACACTGGCTGCTTGAATTTCCGCAAAAGCACTGACGATCTCATGTAAGATTGTCAGTGTTCTTGCGGAAATACTGTGCTGCTCCCATTCGGGCAAAAGTCCTTTTGCGCAAAACTTTGTGCAAAAGGGCAGTGTAGACCGCGTAGATTTGTTTTCTGCAAAAAAGCCCCGATAGCGAAAATGGCGAGCGGGGCTTTTTTCCGGAAAAGCGCGTCTAGATTGGCACAGACGCTTTTCCGCAAAAAGTGCTTTTGCGGAAAAGCATCTGTGCCAGTCTAGACGCTCTGTTCCGAAAATGCTTTTAACGGAAAACTTTTCCGTTAAAAGCATTTCCGGAAAATCATGCCAGTCTAGACGTAGCCCTGGAGTGGCCATTACCAGAATTTGAGATCATTTGGTGGCACGTGCTCACGGTGCCATGCAGGGCACAATTTCAGGGTGGGGGCACTGCAGCCGTGCATACCAGGACACTACTTGCTCTTCTTCCCATTCCCCTGACCGTCAGGGAGCGAGGGGAAAGTACACAGTCTGCAGGCATTGCCATCGCTCCTGGCTGGGGAAGGGAGGCGGCAGAGGAGAAATTCACACAAGCTGATAGGGGAATGGGAAGAAGAGGAAGCAGAGTCCGGGTGCATATGGCTGTAGCCCTCCTTGCCCTCCCAAAATGGCACCCTTGTGTGCCACTGAAAGCCACCAGTACTGTGGATTACAGTGGAGCGTACATGTCAAGCCTCTCCACAAGGGCATTCATTTCATCTGTTCATCTTGGCATAAGCCTGTCTAGCTTTTCCTTGAACAGCCCCAGAATGGGGCATCATTGTTGCCTTGCAAATAATTTGTGACCCTGGGTTGGGGAGCAAGCCGAAGGGTATAAAACATAGAGGGAGGCGGTGGGGTTCCTCATGGGAGCAGGTATACACCTGCCCCGTTGTCTTTGCCGTCTTCATGCCACACTCTCCCATGGCTTCATTTGGACCTGGGTCAGGAACGGAGAGACACAGTATAATTGGGCTGAGTTTAGGGGACATGTCTTCACACCACAAAACCTACTCTACCTCAGTGGAACCCTTCTTAGCAGAGAAGCCGTGGAGTGGGCGGACCTGCCGGGGTGGGAGTGCATGTGCAGAGGTCGTGGTGGGAGTGCCAGTGCCTTTTCTACGAATAAATAGGACTTTGTTCCCAGCAACTCCTGCCAGCGACATTCAGCCCACGAGGACAGCCGCTGCAGCATTGGAGCTACGCGTCTGGCTTGAGAAGGCTTCCTGCCAGGGCTGAGCAGGAAGGGTCTAGGCTGGCTTGTACCATAGTGCAGGGTGTGTGCTGCTCCACCTCTGAGCAGGTGCCACATGCCTGCCTGCCGTGTGAGTCAGTGCTGGCTGCTGAGGGTGAGGTTTGCCTGCTGCCCTGCGTACTCCAGAGTGAAGTGGGATGCCAGCTCCGATTGCACCCAGCGTGGCTTTTGCATGTGACCGAGGAAGCCACACCCTTTTGCCCCCATTTGCAGCAACACATGCAAAGGAAGAACTGAACCCCATACTTGTGCACATGCATTGTTATCCTTATCCATTACTTCTGTGATGGGCACCGCATGAGAACATAAGAACCGTCAGACTGGGTCAGACCAAAGGTCCTTCTAGCCCAGCATCCTGTCTTCTAACAGTGGTCAATGCCAGATGCCCCAGAGGGAATGAACAGAACAGGGAATCATCAAGTGATCCCCTCCTCTCCCCCCGCCCATTGCCCATTCCTAGTTTCTGACACACACAGGCTAGGGACACCATCCCTACCCATCCTGGCTAATAACCATTGGTGGACCTAACCTCCATGAATGCATCTAGTTCTTTTTTTAATCCCTGTGAAAGTCCTGGCCTTCACAACATCCTCTGGCAAGGAGTTCCACAGGTTGACTGTGTGTTGCGTGAAGAAAAACCCCCTTTTGTTTGTGTTAAACCTGCTACCTATTAAGACATTGAGCAGCCCACTCCCTGCAATGGCTTAGTTGCCAGCCCTGACCCATCCTGCTCAGCGGTGGAAGAAAACGGTCTCAAGCCAGATTTATACCTGGGAAGAGCAGGTACCCTTATGCCAAATGAGGGCAATGGAAATGATGGATAAATGCATATAGAGAGTCCTGTGATGCTGGTCGAGCCAAGGCAAAGGGGATGTATTCAGGGTAGAAGTGGGTGGGCAAATAAATACCCCCTACCACTGAGTGCTCCTTGCCTTTCTGTATGCATCTACTTTTCTGTTCAAAGTGCCATGTGAAGCCTTTCTCTTTAATTCCCCCCCTCCGGGATGGGAAATAGCAGTTATGCTAACATTGTATCTTTCCTTCTATCCTTATTATGTATCTATTTACATGAAAGGAAACCATGGGGAGCAGAAAAGAGTCTAATTTCTAGTTTGGACTCTGCTCCGAAAGACCTCCCTTGCCAAAGCAAAATGACCCGGGCTCTCAGCATCTGAGAAACAGAAGAAGCGACCCAAATAGCTTACAGCTCCCCCCCACCCCCACCCCGTTCCCGGCTGCTGACTCCGGCTCATCTTTCATGCTCGCTAGGGAGACATCCAAACTGCGAGCCAGGATGGAAATGGCAGAGGCAAAAAAGCAGCAGCTCCGTCCTGAGCTCCCAGATGTTCCGGAGAATACAAAGCCAGCCAAAAATCATAGGGGGGCCCCCCGCACTGTACCGAGAGGGGAGGGACCCTTCATCATCCACAGGATGATGAAAGCGGTGCCCGCTTGAAGCCCTGCTTCACCTCAGGCTTGAGGGTGCGTCCTACGTTACCCCGGTACCCAGAGAATGATCACCTTACCGGGACATGCTGCAAACTCTGCCAGAGTTTCCTCTCCACTGCTGGAGTTCAGATCCTCCCCCGCCTCCTGTTTAGCTCCTGGGCTCATGTTTCTAGAGCATCTCATGGGGATGACTCCTCTGAGAAGACAGCTACCCCATCGTCCTCACCCCCAACTGCTCCTACGTTTGAAAGAAAAGCGAATCTGTACTGGTTCCTACATCGTTAATGATGCCCAGCTGTGACTCCGAGTCTCTCCTCTGGACCCTGGACCACCCTGAAAAGACATGGCTTACGTTAATGGGAGCTGAAGGGTCATGGCAGCAAAAATATGCAAGGGCTAGAACACAGAGGTGCGGGGGCAGAGAAAAGAAAAAGGGGCGGGTGCTGGGCTGAGCTGGAGGAGATGTCTGAACTAAAATGATGCCCTTTCAGATTAGTATCCAGTGACCCTTCCGCTGGGAGTCAAACTGGAGTTAGCTTTTGTTTGTCCACATGGTAGGTCCTAGGAACCATCCTTTCTGACTTCCACCCCGCAGCACAAGCCTGTTAAGTGGTGATTAGGCAGAGAACGACGCTCAAGCTGGCTTTTGTTTCCTTGCACTGACAGTGCCGGGCCCCATATAAAAAACCTATTTTGCGTTGAGAAAGGTGGGTCAGCTCTGGGCCCCGGGATTGCTCCTTCGGAGTGCAGAGCAATTGAGTCCCAGTGTGTGACAAAGCGGGGGCAAAAGGTAAGGTCCACACATATGTCTTTTTGGAGTTCAGGTCCCAAGAATGGCAAAACCAACACTGGGATGAATCTCACTCAGTAGTCATGGCCTTGCAGAACTTGCCACAGTGGAAGCAAAGAGACCATCCCTTTCCGTTCCCTGAATACTGGAACAAGGCATGTGGGACCTGATCACACAGCTGCAGAAAGGTCAGGTGAAAAGAAATGCAAAAGACATTGGTGTCACACCTCTTATTACCAGAGGTGAAAGGAAGCGGCGCACCCCGATGCACAGCACTGACAAGAGCTGCTGAGCTGCACCAAAAGCCAGCAGGGAGCTATTTAAAGAGCTGGCAGGTTACCCAGGTTGGGATAGGACAGTACCTGTAAGAAACTTAAGTTACTTTCATCCCTGCTTATTACCTGCCCTTTACATCCTCCTGCAAGCTCTAATCACTCAGGTGTTCTGGGTCAGTGGAAGTGGCTTTGAAAATCAGGCCTGGTCTAGGCTGGACACTTTTATTGCCTCAATTGTATTAAAGCTGAATCACCCACTACTGGGAATGCACAGAAGGACAGGTCTGTCCTTGTAAATGGGCTTTGTGGTGGTGTAGCTATTCCTGTACAGGAAAATCGATTGGTATACCAATGTGCGTAGAGTTGCCAGATGGTTTAACCAAAAATACCGAACACTCCCCCCCCCCCAAAAAAAATAGGGAAAAAATTCTGTTGAGGAAAAAAAAGGGGGAGACCAAAGTTGCTGAGCCAAACAAAAAGGACCCTGAGAGTTTTGGTGTCTGGTATTTTCTGAAATATACCAGACTGTCCGGGTCAGTACCGGACACCTGGCAATCCTAAATGTCCTTGTCCATTATACCAGTTCAAAAGCTTCAGGGGGGTAGCCGAGTTAGTCTGTAGCTGGGAAAACTTGAAAAACAACAAATAGTCTGGCACCACCTTAACGACTAACAAAACATGTAGATGGTATCACGAGCTTTCGTGGGCACAACCCACTTGTTTCATCTGAAGAAGTGGATTGTGACCATGAAAGCTCATGATACCGTCTACATATTTTGTTAGTCTTCAAGGTGCGGCAAGACTATTTGTTATCTTTCAGTTTTTCCACTGTACCAGGGTAACTCCACCCAAATTAGGGTCATCACGTGTAAGTGTAAAGCAGGCCTCAGAAAGGGGCATGAAGGATTATCATGACCGGCACAGTGGTTTAATAATGCTGTTTTTACTGGATGCTCATGGCTGCACAAATATCGCTCTGGGAGAAAAGAAGTTTGATCCTGGACCCCTCCTGGCTCACAATGACAAATATGTGAACGAATCTCTGCCCAGCACGGAATCTTATATGGTAGCCTTTAGAAGAAAAAGAACTGCACTTCTTTGGATTTGCTGCTCAGAGTGGCAGACCCCAAAAGTCCCCCTGAAGTTTGATGATCTCTCTTCAACAGATTAGACCACAAAGCCTTTGTATCCAGCACCCTGTGTTTGGGAGAAACAGAGAGGGCTGGGCTGGTGAGAAGGGCGCTGTTAGTTCCCCTCCATCTCCTGCTGGCCCCATGCTCCTCATGGCATTTCAAAGCGGCAGCACCGCATGGGGCCCAGGGTCAGTGGAGGAGCACCCTGGCAGAAAGTATTTAGGTTATGAAGAAAACAGCTATTGAGAAGCGTGTCCTGCATCTGTGGCTAGCTGGAACCTAGCTCCAAATTCTCAGCAAAGCAGACTGTTGTCAAGGACTGGTCAGAGGGGCCAGCAGTTGATCCGTGTCTCGAAGACCATTTTGAAGTAAGGCTCTGAAGATGAAGTATAGATGAGAGGGAAATGTCCAGAAACTATTTCCTGGATCTCTTCCAAACACAGCAAGCCAAGTTCTGAGGTGAATCAAAGTCAGTCGAAGCTGGTGTAACTTCCATCTCCTTCTAGTCCACTTACCACATACTGTACATTCTATTAACTTAGACTCATATCCACTTACCAACATGTAACTCATCCCCCCCCCCACACACACACACATCACCACAGAATTTGGACCAATTATGTTTGATGCCAGAGAGCTTCAATTAAGAACAACCCATGGGCCTGTCAACAGTTGTGTTTGTATTGGCCCGTCTCAGCTATATGTTTATATAAATATCTATCACTCAACTACTGCTAGCCCTGATGGTTACTAAAACAAATGGATTTGATGATATATGAAAATCTCAACTGGTAAACAAACAGAAAGCAGCGACTCTGGAGATGTGTAGAATTATTAAGCTTCACATGCAGCACCAAGAATTCCTGAACAAATGCAAGAGTTTGTAAGGCGCCACAATTCTGCCCGTGCCTTTAAACCTTGAGATCTAGTATATCAGCCCTGTCATCCACCTAAATTGTCTGGTCTCCCAAGTTTCTGAAAAGCAAGCTAAGTGCAGAAGGAGGACATGGATTCAGTGAGGAATGACATGTACGACACTGGATATGAGGTGAGAAGTATTTATCATTTGTTTCTGGATCTGATGTCTGATTTTATGTACATGTATTGGAATGAAACATTGAAAAAATTGAAAAATATATATTTTTAATATATGTAAGAGCCTATTAAAAAGAGTGAAATTAATCCAGGTGTCTCCCCAACTCTGTCTTGTTCTGTCCTGGTGAAATTAGACTAACACTACATCAGAGACTACAAGTGTCACACTGCCCAGGTCTTATTGTAAAAATGACCCCTTCTTGCTCGCCAGACCTGTCCGTTTGTGTCGGGTTTGCTCGTGTTAGTGATCAGGATAAGTTTGGAGGACATTTGTATTCCTGGGAACTCTGTGAGACTCAGCGAATTGCCGTTTCAATTCCATTTCCTGCGTCAACAGAATTAAGTAAACAGAAATGTTCCAGTCAGCTACTCCCGTGCAAGCCCATTGTGGGCAAATTTTGAAGAAAATGGGGATGCCCAGATCTCACTGAGGACAGAAGCCAGAAGCCCTTTTTACTGATGACATGTGAGCAGGAATGGACCCTGCTTGGCTCTCAGAGCCCAGGCTGAGTTTGCAGGACTGGCAGCTAGAAAAAGCATTGTGCAGTTTGTGTGCCGAGTCCAAGTGCTTTCATGAGGCACAAAGAACACAGAACTCCACTGTGCCCCGCAGAGCCACCTTTCAAAGCACAGGACTCAGTGACAAGCCTGCAGACTCTATTTAGAGCAAAGAGACTTGGAATTCTTCAGTCTGCATCTTTTGTTAGCGAGATGGGGCTAAATGTACCATGTAAATTACTCCTCCACCCTCTGAACCGCAGGTGGGAATTCCCAGAGGAGGGCAGCTGCCAGTGCTAATCAGGGTTTCACAGGACACCCACCAAGACAGAGTGCTCAATGGACATATGAAATCACAGTCCCTGGCTCCATTGGCTACCTTCTCTTCCCAGCACCAGCCACTTTGGAAGCTGCACTGGCCCCACATGGGTATCCCTATGGCCACAGGCCCTAACGGTCTCCCTTCCTCATGCAGCTCCAGCTGCTCAGGCTCTTCCCCTGCGTCTACACAGATAAAACTTGGCTTAGGTTCAGGAGTGAATCTGGATCAAAAAGGACAAAGAGTCTTTGTAACTAATAAAGCATCTAAGTCTGGTTCCTCATTGGCGGAGACAAAAACCAGCTCCTTGGTCCTTTGGTGAATGCGCCACAATGCCACAAAACAGCGTGGACCACAGGAACTGCCAGATTGGACCAGAATCAAGGACCATCTAAGGCAATATCCTGTCTCTGACAGCGGCCAACACCATGGACTTCAGAGGGAGGTGTAAAAACCTTACAACAGGCAAGTAGGGTACTCTGCCGCCACATTAGGTCTCAACCTGCTCTCTAATAGAGACTGGCTTACACCCTGAAAATAATTTAGCATGAACTATTATAATATCGGTTTACAGTTCCCAAGACTTCTCTTGCTCTGTATATTGTCAGGGACTGGGACCACTATGGAGGCTGTGAGGTAGGAGAGAGGTTTTGCATCACTCAACTGGGCCCTTTGTGGCTAACTGGAGGAACTGTATACATTCCTCCAGCCTTCCTCTGCCAAGCAAGGTCTCTGCAGCACAGAGCTTTCAGGAAAGGAAACCCTTTGCTAAAGAAAAATACGAAGAGGAAGACATGGCATCTCCAATGCCTTCAGATGGAATTTTGGCCTGGGTTAGTCTCAACTGATTTTATATTGTGCCCTCAGAGAGCTGTTTATCTAATTTCCTCCTGCTGCTTCCTTGCTTGAAGAATCCAGTTATTGGTGGTGCTTATTCTGTCTCTTGCACGGGGTCTGATTTTGCAGGGGGCGGATAATACATGATAATGTTATTTGTAATGAGAGTGCTGTTGTGCTGAGCTCTGCGGCTGTTTGCACATGGATGAGTGTCTGTGTGTATCCCCGACTCCGTAAATCCTAGACTGTGTAGGAATACACGCTTGTATTTCATGTCTGGAGTTTTCTTCCTGTTCCTTGGCACTTTGTCCTTGAAGGATAGAGAGCACACTCTGGTGTCCTCCATGGGTTTGCTGAACGATTGCATTCAGAGCTCTTCACAAAGGCAGAAACGGGAACCAGATTAGAAACGACCTGTCAGGAACTTGCTGGGCACCCACATAGAGAGAAAGTTAGAGGAACTAGCACAGCAGGACTGCTTGAATAAAAACACATGGTGAAAGCCTCTGCCAGGTGACTGGCTGCAGGGAGTCCCAGCTGGTACAAAAGGGAGTGAAACAGACCCATCGGCTGGATTTAAGGAAGTTCTGCATGAGTTTGTAGCTTTCCCTTTATTTTCTCTGGTCTTTTTTTAATCTCTTTTTCTCCCTGATATGCCCTATGGATCTTTCATTTCTCCTTCCCACTTCATTTATCACAGCAGGGCCTGAGTCTGCTGGTGCCCCGCACAGGGTAAACACAGAATATGTCATGTCTAAATGCTGTATCAGTGAAAACTCTTTGAAAGAAGGGGGAGGGAAATACTAGAGAAATGGATCCTCTCTCTCTAGGGTTCTGGGCTAATCTTCACCCTGGCATCCGTATTAGTGAGATAAAGCTGTGGGAACTGGAGACGGGTTGGCTCCTTATTGAAAGTGAACGGGTATTTGGAAGCACGAAATTCCCCCTCCAGTGATTCCGTGGAAATGGGATTTAGCCACCTTCCGGGGTGTCAGTGGCTGAGTTAATGGAGCTACATGCTTTCATTGCACTACACCCCGTCCTGGAGCCCCTTTTTCCAGATCAGCATAGGCAAAAGATGGCCCAGTAGCAAGAGTAGCAGCCACCAGGCCTGCCGACAGGGGAGCAAAGTGGCAGTTGCTCTGGGACCTGGCGATTTAAAATGGCCTGGGGCTTCTGGTCACCTTGGTTACCACAGCAGCAGGAGCCAGAGCCTTATCCCTGGGCAGCACACTCAGGGTGGCTCTGAAGGCTGGCAGCCCCCAGCCTTGCCCCTTCTGCCTGAGGTCCTCCCACCTTGCCCCGAAAATCTGTGCCCTGCCCCCGTGGTAGCCACATTTCTATGCCAATGAAGGGCAGGCTAGGTAAGGATTAACATACACCCCCTGATTCTGCCACTCGTGGTCACTGGCTAACCTTTCCCTTTGTTCTTGTAAAGAGGGCAGCACCCCCTGGAGTGGTCGTGGCCGGGAGGCATGGTGAACCCTGCCCAGGGCGAAAAGGAGAACGAGACGGTGTTGGTGACACTCAGCGTTGGCCGGACCATCAGGGAGGAGGAGTGTGAGGGCAGCGATACAAAACCCTACTGCAAGGTCTTGATGCTGACAGGGACCCAGGCGAATGACACGGGCTACTACCGGTGCTACTACAAATACATCAGCGCCAAAATCGAGGGCACCACTGCGATCAGCGTCTATGTGTTCGTGAGAGGTAAGAGGCCCGTGACTGCCGCTCAGCCTGCCCAAACGCAGACCCGGGCTGGCATACACATTAGCCTTAAAACCCTGGACAACATGGGGATCTATATAACTCCCCAGTTCTACCACTTCACCTCATCTCTGACCTGAGGCACCCTGCTAGGCCTCGCCCAATCTCTCCATTATGTCAATCCCAAGCGTCTCTTCAGCGTAGGCCGGCGGCACCCCACACTAGCACATTGGGGGAGAGCTGGGCAGCCAAGGAAGGTGTGACTAACACTGGTCAGTATAAATTAAAGTAGATTGCCTATCTCCTAGAACTGGAAGGGTCCTTGAAAGGTCATCGAGTCCAGTCCCCTGCCTTCACAGCAGGACCAAGTACTATCCCTGACAAAATTTTGCCCCAAATACCTAAATGGCCTCCGCAAGGATTGAACTCACAGTCCTAGATTTAGCAGGCCAATGCGCAAACCATTGAGCTATCCCTCACACCCAAAAAAGTAAATATTTTATTTGCTGGATCACTCCATGTTTTTCTCCCTTCAGAGGGTACAGTCTTTTAAACCCACTCACTTCCACAGTGACCTAGGCAGTCTTCCAGTTCACAGCCCCATTACTTCCTGAAGTGTCTCGCCTGCCACACAGGCATAACACTGCTCTGCTCAAGCTTCTGGCCTCCCCGCTTGCCCTAGTCTGTCTGGGCCCTGCTCACCTCCTGGAGGATCTTGAGGAAGCAGTACTATTCTTCAGTTAATCACCTCATAATTCTGCAGGTATCTCTGCACCTCCCATTGTCACTACTGCTTCCCTAGAATCTCTCTCATCAGAGCCTGTATCCCCCTGTTTAAAATGTTAACCAGTTAAACTATCTCTTTAACCAGTTAACCGGCCTGCCACATCACGTCACGGACAGGGGGGCCACTGGAGCAGCTCCCTGCCCACGGTGGAACATGGTGGGCCTGACAAAGCAGCTCCCCTATCCACGACTGCTAAGGGTGGGCTGGGTGCACTGTGCCATGGGTGGGGGAAGGGTTGCTCCAGCCCGGCCAGCTGCCAGTTAACTGGTTATCCCGTTAACCATGCCGGTAATGCTGACAGGGTAATCAGTTAAGCCTTTCCATCCCTCCCTGAGAAAGGTCTGCAGTGTTCGAGTATGCCTGGGTGCAGAAATATGTACACGCTGGGACGGGCGGAGTGAGTGGTAAGAAATTACTCTCCAGGTGAACGATGACCATTGGCTGGGGGCAGCCCATGTCAACAGGGTGAAGGGAAGGAATTGTTTTCACCTAGCTGCATCAGGGCTTTCAAACCTGGGTCGTGATGAATCCCAAGGTACAGACAGCAGTGCTGTCAGTCTGACTGTGGGGGAGATTGTAAGGGTTTGTGCACTCATGGCGCCTCCTGCTGGTCTATCTGGGAATTAGCTCTTCCAGCCCCAAAGTGCCCCCTGTTGGCCAGTGTCTCACCCTCAGTTACCTGTCGTCTTCTGGGCTACTTCAGACCCCATGTTCCTCCAGACCCATGCTGCCCCTTTCCTTGCAGGATTGCCCCACAGCAGTGCCCCCGCAAGCTGGGGTCCTCCCCTCTTGGGGAAACTCAACCCCTTGCACCCACTTTGCCTCAGTGACCTACTGCCAGTCATCATCTAGCCCAACCGCAGTCTGAAATGGCCACTCATATTGGCAAGGGGTGGACCCGCTGCCTTCTCTTGTCCTGGCTGCAATTCCACAGCCCTAGTTCCCCTCTAGCTCCTATGCCAGGCCTGAAGCTTGGGAGGTGGGTCAGGTCAGAGCTCCCCAACTCTGTCTGCCTTTCCCTAGCACCACTCTGTCTCAGATACCCTCTCTAGCCTACCCAAGCAACCAGCTCCTTCCTGCTTCACAGCTGGAACAAGACCATATGTTCCTCCTCTGAAGGAGCCCTTCTTATAGGGCCCAGCCGGGCCCTGATTGGCTGTCTGTAGCCTTCTTCTGATAGGCCACAGTTCCAGCCACCTCCCAGGTCTGGGTTTAACCCTTATTTCACCAGAGCAGGGTGACAGCCTCACTACAGGGATCAACACAGAAATTCAACGAAAGCTTGTAACAATGGCAGAAATGTGAAGAAGAAGAAAAAACCCCGACCTTGCTTTCAGGCAGCAACACGTCTCCCAGCAGCAGCTGGACAGAACTGAGTTCACACCTCATCTCCTGGAAAGTTCCTCCAGGAACATGCTCATCCTCTTGTCGGCAACAGGCTGTTGGCCTCCAGGGGGCTTAGGGAGTGGGGCAGAGGGTCATCTCCCCATGCTGAGAGCAAATCAATATCCGCCCACTTCTGGGGGATTGCTAAAGCTCTGCTCAGTCCAGGATTCAATTACATTGGTGCCTGGGGTGATTGCTCCCGTCGGACTGGAATGCAGGAATTTTCAGCTTGGCCGTGCCCTCCAAGCAGATCCCTGGGCCTTGGAGAAGCTCTAGTTGTAATAAAATAAAATAATTAGCCTCTGCTCTGCTGTGGGGGGACTGTCAGAGAATCAGAAACAAAGCCAGAGTGAGAAATGTAATGCTCGACAGAGCGCTGGCTGCAGGATTACGCTCTATGGAAGAGAGGGCTGTGTAAACCAGCCATACACTGCTCAGCTCTGCATGCAGCACCTCTTTCTGTGTCGGTCCAGGTTGAGGATCCCCCAAACCTTTGCCAGTTCTATAGGTCTTGACATGTAGCCCCCTCTCCTCTCTCAGCCCTGGCCTCCTCCAAGCAGAGACAGACTGCCATTCCTGCAGAAATCCGGGTGTTTTCTGGTGAGGCACAGCATCTGCCCAGGATGAAACCAAGACTACTGCACGCAAACATGGTGACCTAATTCAAATCTGAAGGTCTGCAGAGGCGAAAGACTGATGCTCAAGTTCTCTGCGCTCCCTAAAGTTCTTCCCACACTCCCCCGCCACTAGGCTAAAAATGCATGTTGTTAAGATGTTTATCCACTGAAACCACTGGCTTAGTTCAATTGTGCATTTATTCCCTCCCTCCTTTCTAGCCAGGATAGGATCATAGGGTTGGAAGAGACCTCAGAAGGACATCGAGTCCAACCCTGTGCCCAAAGCAGAACCATGACATGGAAGAGAAAATTTTCCAAAGGCCCAGATCAGGGTAAAAAAAATGACACACAAAATTCTAGCTGTGTCTGAGCACACAGTAACTACAGTGGCAAATCAGATCAATCTGGCGGGTTAACAGTGAGGATGGATGATCTTGTGGTTTAGGCGCTGTCTGGGATTCTAGAAACAGAGGTTCAATTCCTGGCACATGTGCCCAAAGGCGAATTGCTTGACCTTTCTGTGGCTTGGTTGATATTTTCCTGTGTGACAGATGTGTTGGGAGACTAAATGCATACATCTGGGATGGTTCCTTAGATGGGGCAACAGTGAAGATTGTATAAGTGCTGAGATATATGGTTGGTTGGGTGTCTCGCTAACAATTTGCATATGTTTATACCTGACTTACATGTGTAAAGTAAATCATGAGCATTTGCAGGAGACTTTTTGCATGTGGATTTTGACATCCACTCTTAAAACTGTAGCCTATCATTTTTAAGCCTTCCAGAACACTTGGAATTCGGTGTGTGATCATGGAGCCTTTCCTCCTGCCCCGCATCATCCCCACTGGCAAGGTGCCAAGTGTAGGATTTCCAGATAAAGTTCTGCTCTTTTCCAGCTGAGTTGTTCTGTGTCCTAGAGATCCATCCCGAGAGCTAGAGAGGGCTGATTTATTTGTTGGAGAAGTCTGGAGAGAGGGAAATCAAACCACGGATTTACCACTCTGCATAAATTTTCACATGAGGGCTCTTTGTAGAACTGACAGGAGGACGCCTGTGCTAGGACTGAACAGTCGGACTCTCTATTGCTACGATCTGACCATCTGCCCTTAGCACTAAAATTAATACTTTTCTCTCCCCCGCTTGTGTGTAGAGATGAATTATTATTACACTTTTGTAGTCAGTGCTGTAAACAGAGAGTGTCTGTAACAAACAGAACAGGATGCAGCCCCTGTCTCAGAGGGCTTATGACTGTGGCTGAAGAAGATGCTAAATTGGTCCCAGCCCACCCATTATGACAGCCTCATAGACAACACGTGATGCAGTCAGATGAGAAAATGAGACTATGAATCACAGTCTCCTTGGCAGTGATCCACCTAGTAACTGAGTTCTTGGCTGCTATCTGTGAGCTCAGAGGGGATCTCATGGTGTTTCACCTGCCATAGTTATTCTCCTCCCTCTTCTCCAAAACTCTGGCCAGTGACAGGAATTGGGGAAGTGTTCAAATTCACAAACAAAGCTTCAGCCGAGAGCAAGGAGACTGGAGGGCAAAGAGCCTTTGAAAGTGAACCAACAGGTTCTCCATGCAAACTGACTTTGACAACAGAGGACCCCTTAGTCTGAGAAGCATGATCCTAAATTGAAAGCCAGGGCAGCTTTCATCACTGACGTTGAGTTGTCATGCCACAGCGTCTGCAGCAGCTGCAGCTATTTCCTCTTTCGAAGTGGAGTGAAAGACCATGGTATATCGGATACCACTGAGCAATGGCAAATATGTACCTTTTAATGGCAATCATTGTCATATGTGATAAGTAGCAGCCAATGGGATGGGCTTATTCTAGGTGGGCCCGCTCAGACAGTGCTGGAGGTCTCAGGCTTCTAGAAAGTTGCAAGTGTGGGCAATATTTGGGCACTCCTGTTTTTAAAAGACAGCTCTAATGGTTGGGAAATGGGGAAAAGAGGTCTCAGGGGTCTTAGCCCCTGGCCCTACATACGGTGCTCAGCGAAGGGGAACCTCACCTCCCTTGGAAGTTATGATTATAGTCTCTGTAGGGATCCGGGTAAATAGGGTAATTGATTTTAAGGCTTGAAGGAACCTTTGGGATAATCTTATCTGACCTCCAGCAGAATGCAGTTCAACCAGCAATTCTTGCACCAAACCCAGGCCTTTTTGAAGATCTGCCACAACCCTAGGAAATAAATATTCCCACTGTCCAAATAGGCAGGTTGCACAAGTGAAACCAGACAAAATCAGACACTTAGACATTGCCTTTGCTAGGGAGTGATGCTGGCATCTCTCCATTCTAGACACTGAACACTTAGGATCTGGTCTAGATTTAGAGTGGCCAATTAAGCATGTGTGCTGCTGGAGTTTGCTGGACCCTGAATATACAGCTGGGCAGCTGGTGCTGATATGTCAGAACAAATCCTTCCATAACAAAACTTCAAAACAACAATAGCCAGCAGCAGAAGAGACTTGGCAGGAATTTCCATCCCGAATATTAGTTGTCTCCTATTCTAATCTTGTCTTAGTCCTTCATAAGAACATCAGTGGCTACTCTTCAAGTACACCCTGAAGGCACTTGTTATATAAAAGCCACAATAATAAAGTAACCCCTCAAACAGAACCTTTTGGCAGAAACATTTAACAACAATGAAATTAATGGGAGAAAAACACTGCAAAGTCCCTGTCTCAGCATGGGCAACAGAAAAAAGAAATCTGGGCTTCATCTGCACTAAACATAGGCAGTGCAGTGCAGACTTTTCACCTGGACTAGACCAGTGAGCCCAGTAGGAGAACATCTATTAGGGATAATAAGAGAGTTTTGTCTCTAGGTCTCTTCTGCTCTGGTTAAGGTATTCAGGGATTGATCCTGGGACCTAAAAACATGAGTCTCTATTGCCAAATTATAAAACACAGGTTTTGCAGCACAAAAATTGTGGCATCTGTGTATGTGGACTAGCTGCTCAAGGATGGCAGAAGCTACATGGTGGTTGTGTTGCATTGACTTTATTATGATTGAAACTCCCCAAAAGAGGCCTAATTGAGGTGATAAATTTTATTATGTGAACTCACATCCACTAAAACCCACAAGAACTCATTGCACATAGTACAGTGGTTGCCATTTAAATGTCAGCATTTGCCAACGGACACTTCATGGCTACGTCTGTTATTCCTAGTCTAACTGAGGAGAAGAGGGCAGAGCAAATAACCTATCTTAGACATTGTTGTGAATAGCTACCTTTGTACTTGGCTTGCAAAGTTCTTTGGGAACAGGAGGCTCTGTTTGTTCTAGGTTTGTACAGCACCTAACACAATGGGAACCTGCTGCATGACTGGGGCTCCTAGGTGCGACTATAATCCAGATAATAATGGCAACCACTACATGCCACAAACTGTTCTCATTCACAGTGGCCTGATGATTTTGAGGGGAAAGCCTCTCTGGCCTATTCCCAAGCTGTTGAACCGTCCGGTTATCCAACCCCCCTGTTTGGAGTGACATCAGAAATGCTGAGTCATGAAACTGTGGAAAACATTATGTATGCTACAGAAATGGACCCCCCCCCCCACACACACACACACGTCACTGGAAGCTCCTTATGTGCAATTAGTTAGTTGTGACCACGGTTCCCTCTAAGCTGAGTGGCAGCACAGCCCTGCAGCTGCTTAATCAGCTCGGCCCCGTCAGACAGCTCCAGGCATGGAGCTCTGAACCCCTGCCTGGGCAGAACTAATTAAACAGCTGCAGGGCTGTGCTGCTGTGCGGCTTAGAGGGAACCTTAGTTGTGTCCCTGACATTTTGGACCTTCTCCCAAAATGAGCAGAACAAGGAGAGCAGCCCCTCCTGGGGGTCGCTTGTTTGTTGGATGTGCTTGTAGAGGCCTTCGCTAGCTGCTGCATCTAGAAAACAGCTTCAAACATGAATTCTCTGTGCTTGGTGTTTTTGCTCTTCCTGTCACTGTTTGTGCCTGTGAAAGTGGAGAGGCAGCTGGGTGGAAGCCCTGGAAATCTCCGCTCGTTTGTTTCTCTACCGGGAGGGATCTCCACAGGATGACATCTGCATGCCATTGGGCTGCAAATCACCTCCTCCTCTGGCTGGAAGGTCGTGCTGGCTGCCTTTTACTCCAGGCCTGCACATCCTGACTAGCTCTGCCCATGGACACAGAGCCATTTTGGCATTAGGGGGAAGATCCAGCCAGGAACTGAACTGAAAGGAAGAGCCTGTTTCACAAAGTCCATTGAGGTGGATTTGAACGGAGGGCCCAGAAAGAGAGACCTGTAGGGGGGTGAGGGGCAGGAGTGTTAACATGGGCAGCAGGTGAAGGCCCAGCCGGGGAAGGCAAGCCCCAAACCCCACACATTCTGCCAGAGATCCCACCCCTTTTGCAACCTCCCTCCCGATGAAGCCAAGCCTGCCCAACCCCTACCCAATCCTTCCTAACCACCTGGAGGGCCAGGGCTGCTGTGCCGTGGCCCCCGTCTTCTTAAGCATCTGGCTGCTGCAGCCCCAGCCTTCCCTGGTGGCCAGGCTGCCACAGCCCCGACCCAAGCCTCACTGGGAGACTGCTGGATGCTGAGAGGCTGCTCAGTGGCAAGTCAACAGGGTTTCGGTTACAAGCAGCCTTTGAAACTTTTCAGCCCTTGAATAGTCAGGGTGTCTTGACTCAGCAGCACAGCCACCTGCAAGCTTTGGCTGAGTTGACGAATACCTGAAATTCACCTTTTTCTTGTTTCTCCCTCTTCCGTTCTTCCCCTGCCTCTGTGTATTCTTTCTTCTCTTCATGTCTCTTTCTTAGATTTCGAGCAGCCATTTATCAACAAACCTGAAACACTCCTCATCAATAAGAAAGAGAACACCTGGGTGCCCTGCTTGGTGTCCATCCCAGATCTGAACATCACCCTGGCCTTGGTAAGAGACCCACTTGGATGAGAAAAGGATCTGGGGGTGACAGTGGATGAGGAGCTGGATATGAGCCAACAGGGTGCCCTTGTAGCCAAGAAAGCTACCGGCATTTTGGGGTATATTAGTAGGAGTATTGCCAGCAGATCTAGGGAAGTGATTATTCCCCTTTATTCTGCACTGGTGAGGCCACATCTGGAACATAGTATCCAATTCTGGGGCCCCCATTACCAAAAGGTTGTGGACGCATTGGAGAAAGTCCAGCGGAGGGCAACGAAAATTATGAGGGGCCTGGCGTGCATGACTTATGAGGAGAGGCTGAGGGATTTGGGTTTGTTCAGTCTGCAGAAGAGACGAATGAGGGGGGATTTGATAGCAGCCTGCAACTACCTGAAGGGAGGTTCCAAAGAGGATGGAGAGAGGCTGTTCTCAGTAGTGACAGATGGCAGAACAAGGAGCAATGGTCTCAAGTTGCAGTGGGGGAGCTGTAGGCTGGACATTAGGATAACTACTTTACTAGTAAGACGGTGAAGCACTGGATTGGGCTACCTAAGGAGGGGATGAAATCTCTATCCCAGAGGTTTTTCAGTCCTGGCTTGGCAAAGCCCTGGCTGGGTTGATTTAGTTGGTTGGTCCTGTTTTTTAACAGGGGGTTGGACTCAATGACCTCCTGAGGTCTCTTCCAACCCTAAGATTCTATGATGCTATGAGCCTCCTCTACAGACAGTGTCTTCTTTATTAGGCATTTTCATTGGCTGAGAAGGAGCAGACTAGATCCTGCAGGAGCTGGGAAATGCACAGGGTGGGATTTCCATGGAAAATGCAAGCTGACAGCTTCCCCATTTTATGTGTTGGCCCAAACCATGCTGACCAGCTGCCTTGGGCATTCCCTGCTGCATGGCTTGGGGGGAGGGGGTTCCAGCTGGCTTTACTCCCTCTTCACTGAAGTTGCAAAATCTTTGTTTTGTTGCATTTCCTCAGGCAGCCTTTTCACAGTTGCCTCTGCTACCTTTAGCTCCTTGGTCTTCAAATACCCTTGGTGGCCCTGGTTCCCAAGGGACAAGTGCATGGACTTATGGGGATTGCTGACTAAAAACAACTCTGTCATCAGCTTGCTTTGTGACTTTTTTACAGTGCTAATACATCCTTCCAGGATGAGTGTTACTATTGTGCAGAGTCCTCCTGGGACTCTTTGGGGCTGGGAGGACCCCACATGAGGTCAGCCTTCATCCCATTGGGGTTTACGTGTGGGACATCATCAGCAATTTCCCTAGTTATCACTATCAGTTTCCATTCCTGGAACTTCCAGTCTCATTTCACAGACTGTGAGCTTATCCACATGGATACTGAGTCTTTTACGGTGACTTCTCAGGCTGTAGAGGATGCCGGGATTCCATTAGGACAAAGATTTGGGGAGATGAGAAGCAGGAGTCCAGTGTGGCGTGACACTGCAATTCTTCTGCCCCCCCCCTACACAAGAATGGAATGTGTTAGTCTTGGAAGAACTAGGGGTTGGTTAGGGGATGGTGCCACCAAGTACTTCTGCAGACAGTTTGCAAGATGTTGCTTTTTGCAGCCCACCCCCGTTATCTACCCAGATGGGAGAACGGTTCTCTGGGACAACAAGAAGGGGATGCTGGTCCCCACTCACTTGATCCGGGACTCCTTGCTTGTTCAGTGTGAAACCGTCATTGACAAGAAGCCCTTCAAGTCCAATTTCTTCATTGTGCACATCACAGGTGAGGCTGGAACAGGGCAGCAGGTCACCCTGGAATTTCAGCTCCCAGTGGAAAAAAGAAAACAAGGTTTCTCCTCTCAGTAACTTGGAGAGAGAAATGACTGGATATGCTGGGGAGGCTGCAAAGGTGAACTTTCCCATTCATTTTCATTTGTGGGCGGGGAGGGGGAGGGATTTCAGAGTCCATCTGGGAACATTTCATTGTTATTAATTTTTGGTGGTGGCCCAAAATTCACCACCCAGCATGGAATCGCTGAAGCTTAGAAAGGTGAGGAATCCCTCATGCAATCTAAATGGCTCCTTTTCTAATTTAGGACCACTCAATGGGCCAGATCCTGATACCTTTACTCACATTGAATGGCACTTTACTCCTTAAGCTGCCTCACTGGATTCAGTGGGACTAATCATGGAGCAAGGTATTATTCAATTGAAGGGTATCAAAATTCAGCCCTAAGAGATTCGGTTAGGTGAAAATGTGGCAGTTTTAATGGTGCCACGGGTCCCAAATACTGTGTTCTAGAGGTGAGTCTTGACAGCATGGTGGCACTTGCCATGCCCAGTAGCCTGTACTACTATTTGTAGTAGTCAAGTCTGAGACCTCTGGAGCTTTCTGTACTATAGCTATAAAGCCAGCTGGTGCTCAGCTTAGGCTGTAGAGCTCCCTTGTTCTTATCTCCCGCTGTAAGTGGTCTAAGTGTCACTCCATGGGACAGTGAACCACAGTGAGTGTGTGGGTTACACATGCAGCCCGCCATGCTGGGATATAATATGCTGTCATGTGCACCAATCCCCTTACACAGTCAGTGACCAGGCAGTGCTGGTCATGGAGAAAAGCCGTTTTGTCCTTCCTTTTGCTGTTGCGGCTTCACCCATCACTGCCCGTTTCAGGAGCAGATGTCCCTAGAACATGGGCTCCCTGAGGGTGCATGAAGAAATTCCAGGGGCGGCGCGAGGCGAGCCAGCCTCCCACTGTCAATCCCCTCCCCCCCCTAAATTTTGCTGCTCTTTTTGTCTTTCAGCCCCAGTCAGTTCCTTTTTTCTTTTTTGCTCTGCTCAAGTTTTGCTGACATGGTGAGGGGGTCATGAGGGTTTCTCAAAAAATAAAAAAGAGGGCGTGAAGCCAAAAAGTTTGGGAATCACTGGAAGAAAGAAGCGAAACCCAGGGCAGGGAGATGGTGGGATGATGAGTTTGGCTGAATTGCAAACCCCAGGGAGCCAATGCCCATTGTACTGAGAGATCCAGATCCCAGTGTCAAAGAGCTAACAGCATTTCTTTAGTTTATAGAGTTTGTTTTTTTTTTGGTCTTCTTTATATCAGGGAATGAACTGTATGACATCCAGCTGTTTCCTAAGAATGCCATGGAACTACTAATGGGAGAAAAGCTGGTCCTCAACTGCACGGTGTGGGCCGAGTTTAACTCTGGAGTAAATTTCCAATGGGATTATCCTGGAAAACAGGTACACGTAACTTTTCCCTGTCCCTCCGCTGCTCCCCAGCCAACCCTCATTCCTTAGGGAACAATCAGTGTGGCTGTTGTTAGCGCATGTCTGCTCCGCCCTGACTCTGCCTAGACAAATCTTTCTGCGCAGGGTGAAAGAAATCAGTGGCTGATAAGCCGGAGGCAGGGTCCCCAGGCTTAGCACTCTTCCCGTTCTTTTGGTTTGTGAGTGGGGAAAGGGCTTGCCCATCAGCGAACTCCTTCACCGCTGACAGCAAGCGTTAGCTCCCAATGGTGCTGTCACGTCAGTGGCTGAGGCAGGGTGTCCCACTGGGAAGGTGGGACTAAGTTGTTGTCCATCAACTTTCCCATTTTGCCATCGTTCAGCAGCAAGAGCCTTTGCTTCTTCTTGCCTTCCCCCCAAAAGAATAAACCCCGTTTATTGTGTGAGCAAGTGTCAGATCAAACGACCCTCTCCTTTCCCCGGGGCAAAGCCGGAGACACATCACTGACTTCTACAGAGTGACAGCAGGTTTATAGTGCTGTAACTGAGAGCAAAATCCAGCCTTTGATCAAGTGTATTTTCCTTCATTGTGGAGACTGATTTGTTTGGCAGGTGTTCTTTTGAAAGGCCCTGCACTGTATTCTCCGTGAGCAGAGCTGTCTTTTAGATTTATGGGACCCTACGCAGAACTATTAAACCAGTGCTCCTATGCCCAATGGCAGACTGGAGGGGGGTGTGACTCTTTTAGATTTTATAATCTTCAGCATACACTAATGAAATATTTTAAAGCAAATTTTAAACTAAGGCCCTGTGGACTAACACAGTACATTCAGAAACTGACAGGATACACCTGGGGTTGGCAAATGCCTGTTAAATGGCTTCATTACCACTCACATGACTCTTTCACAGGTTCTGTGTTCTGCGAATAGCTTTGGCAGGCGTTGTCACTATTAAGTGAACTAGCTCCCCTACGGAGAAGGCAAAGCCACAGAACAGGGATAGGAAGAGGCGGATGGGTGGGCATTAAGACCCAGGGATGCCCCAAATTTTCAGGTGACCTATGCAGCTGCGTATTCTGCGTATGGGTAAGGACAGCTCGGCCTTTGAGTTTTTGCTTTAACAGGCCGATTCAATTAGCTTCGTTGATCAACCTCCAGTTGATTCTTTTCACAGAGGTTAAATATGGGAGGCAGGAGGACAGGGAATGTGAGACCCACTTATCTGTTGAGATGCTTACCGATTCCGGCAGCCCACTACTTGCTTGTGGTCACTTTAAATGCAGAGGAGCAGGGAGAACAAACCAGATTTCTCTCTGCTGATGTTATTCAAGGGGGATAACATCTTGTGGGCTTCAAGACATTACTGTGAGGAGGAGGAGCTGCAGGATGATTACGCTCTAGGCGACTGGACCGCAGATTGGAGAGGGGCCTGTGATAACAAAGGACCTGTTATAAGACTCTGATGTGTATTTCTAGGCCCATCGTGACATCCCCAGGTCACTTTGCCAGGCCTATCATGGCTCAAAGGGCTGAAGTGGTTCCTGGCACTGCCTCAATGACTTAGGGAGAAGAAACTGAGGAACACTGAATATCTCTGGCAGTGAGGAACCTCACGTGTAACCCATCCAAATTGTGTCTGTCTCCTTTTAACCCCCTTCCTTCCACTCCCTTCTCTTGGCAGATGCACCGGGCTGTCACTGAGCTGCCCGAGAGGCGCTCCCAGCAGACCCACACTGAGCTCTCCAGTATCCTGATCATCCAAAATGTGAGCCAGCAGGACCTGGGGAAATACCTGTGTGTGGCCAGCAATGGGGAGCAGACGTTCGAGGAGAGCACCGATGTCATTGTGCACGGTACAATGGGCCTCTCCTTTGTCAGGACAGCAGGGGCGGGGCACAGCTGGGATAGAGACTGAAAGCAGACGGCAAAGGAGAAGGGAAATCTAAAAATGATTAGGCGGCTTTTTCTTCGCTAGCACACAGGAGAGCTATTTTTGAAGCACTGTCTGTCGCATCTAAGGTCAGAGGATCCCTGCAGCTGAGTACCGGCTGAGTTATGGACTGAGCACGAGGTTTTGCACAAAAAAACGCAGTGTAGACAGGGCAAAAAACCCTTTTGTGCAAGATCCTGTATACCTGCTTTTTTGAGGAATAAGTGTTCTTGTGCAAAAGGGATATTTTTTCACAAAATGGCCC
Organism: Pelodiscus sinensis; assembly: GCF_049634645.1. Classification (NCBI taxonomy): domain Eukaryota; kingdom Metazoa; phylum Chordata; order Testudines; family Trionychidae; genus Pelodiscus; species Pelodiscus sinensis. The sequence continues at coordinate 34,680,258 of NC_134727.1, read as the reverse complement.
CATCTACGCTGTCGTTTTTTTGCACCAAAACCTCTTCCGCAAAAGAGATCGGATGAAACTATGCAAATGAGAGCGCAAGATATGCTAATGAGTGCTTCATTTGCATTGTCTCTGCCAATAAAGATTGCAGTGTACTGTAGATGTAGCCTCAGTGAAGTAGAGAGGTCCTGAAGGAATAAATAGCAAGCACTCATACGCGCCTGCACGTCACCACACAGTGCCGATCAGCTCGTGGGGATGTGCTCACCCCCATGCAAGTGCACACCACAGAGGTGCATATGTGCGGCCACAAACCAACATGCACTTGTACAAACCTGCCTGGATGCACACGGTCACATCACTTTATTGGAAAGGGAGGGTAGTTGAGTGGATCAAGTATTAGAGTGAAGACCGGGGTTCTATTCCTGGTTTTCTATTAGACTGCTGGTACCCCATAGCAGGTCACGTCACCTCTCTGTGACTCTTTGTAACGTGCTTTGAGATCTGCTGGTGAAACATGCCAGAGAAGAGCTGGGTACTAGGAATGTCCCCAAAAATGCAGCCCCTTTCTTGTGCCGCAGGGCCTGTGGCCACGCAGCTTGATATGTCTCTTTCTGCTTTCCCTCCTGTTCTCTGTGGCTTGTCCCCTGTCGGCATGGTCCTGCTTTTACAGAGAAGCCCTTCATCAACGTAGAGTGGAGGAAAGGCCCCGTGATAGAAGCCACGGCAGGAGACGCAGTCGTGAAGCTGCCGGTGAAAGTCGTCGCCTACCCCCCGCCAGAGTTCCAGTGGTAACCCACCTTTCTTAGTCTGTGCTCCCCAGCCTTCCTACCCATCCTTCACAGTGGAGGGAATAGGGAGGCGGGGAGAGGGGAAGGGTGATTAATGAGGGTCTTGCAGAAATCCCTTTCGGGAGGGGAGATATCCCCAGGCCCCTCTGCAGCAGAAGGGGCTGGCTAACAAGCTTGGCCTGAGGATTGCAGCAGTGTCTGTTGACGGAAAAGGTCTCCCTTAGCTCTTTCCCAGGCAGCTGGCAGCCAGCCAAGGAAGAAAACCTGCCTAATTGGTCCTCACATTCAGTTTTCTGGTTTGGGCCACATTCTGCTCTCTCATCATTCGCTTTCTCCAGCCTCCCATTGCACCCACACCCACCGGCCTATCCAGCCCTCCCTGCTCGCCTGCCCTCACTCCAACAGAGCAGAGCCCTTCCTGGCATTGGGAGCAGGGTGATGGGAGAGGGGACAGGAGGGGAGGCCCTGGAACCTGGCACTTAGGCATCAAAGATTCAGGTCTGGGCTGAGCACAGGAGCCAAAGTGAACTCCCCTGGGAGCTTCCTGCTCCTCTCCTGACCAGCCAGATAGGGGTCACTGCTGTGGCCTGGAACAGAAAGGCCAAGTTCCTGATTCTCTGTGTCCCCAGTTGCACCAGTGACAAGCGACTGTAAAACGGGAACAATCCGAATTCTTCACTCCACTGGTTGCATTTCACACCCGCTTTGCACACGTGTGTAGTGGTGCAAGGCAGTGGAGAATCAGGCCCGGGCATCCTGACCTGGAGAATTTTTACCTCTGAAACAGCAAGCTGCTCCCGAACACGTTTTCTTGGGAAACCTGGTAAAGTCCCTCTGGAAGGGCTCCCAGCACTAGTGACTTAAGCCCTCTGAGCACATTTTACTGCCCGATGGCTCCCAGCATTAGTGTCTGCAGGCCTCTGACTGTATTTCAACAGGACTGGACCTCTCTGCATTTGCTCTCTATTTGCTCACAGGTACAAGGACGGCAAGTTAATTCTCAACAGGCAGGCTCCCTATTCGCTGCAGATCAAAGACGTGTCAGAACAGAACTCCGGGACGTACACCTTAGTTCTGTGGAACAAGCTAGCTGAGCTGGAGGAGCACATCAACCTCCAATTACTAGTCAATGGTAAGGATGGAGAAAGCAGAAACTGAGGCCAAGAGACCTTGGTGCTCTTAGATCCAGTGGGGCAAACTCATTTGTGCTGTAACTCCTCTCAGTTCATGAGCCCATTGGATGTCCCCATGAGATGTCACTATTCTGCCGCTGTCAAAGTTTATCCCTTCCCACCATCTCCATTCCACCAGTCATAGCTAGATAATGACCTGTGGCCTTTTCAGCATGGCCTAGTGAACAGGGCACTGGGGTGGAACTCAGGAGACCTATTTGCATCTCTGCCACTGCTGGGTGAGCTTAGGCAAGTCACTTCCCATCTCTGACTCAGTTTCCCCATCTTTAAAATGCTGATTCACTTTTTAAAGTGCTCTGAGAGCTACCCGTGAGAAGTGCTAGGTAAGAGCTAAGTACTCTCATCATCAGAGATTTCTCTGACATTGACCATGGGGAAATACAGAAAATGAAGACAACCCCTTTTCCATGAACAGTCCTTGTCTTCATGCACTTCTGGTGATAGTGTGCTGGGCCTTGCAGCTGTCTCCCTGATGTGGTGCAGAAAAATGCCTGTAGGAAAGGCTAATGGAGAATGGCAAGTGACACTGATTCTGACTAGGATTTTGTGTCAGGGCAGAATAGAAACATGATACCTGGGCCTTGGATCCATACTTTGTGCCAGATTCACCCCTGATGCAATGCCATTGATCTCGGTGGAGTTACAACAGGGATGAAACTGATCTCTCATGCAGCCCTGCAATATGGAAACAACACAGCAGCATGGAATTCTGGGATGTGAGAGGAGGGAATGGTCTAACCCCAAATAAAGTATTTTTGGCATCCACTGTAACTGAGAAAGGGAGGCTCAAGAGGTTCTGGCAGGAATGAACTGGGGTGCAGAACTGCTAGGACCCACTCTGATACATGCAGTAATCAGACGGTCACATCAGTGCAGTCCTGTAGAGGAGGAATTTGCTTTAAATATAACTAAGTGTAACTTACTCCTGCTTGTAAAGTAGCTCTAAATTGGACCTAGCTGCTCCAGAGATTAACGATACTTAATTCATCGCAGCCCCTGGAGGCTACCAGCAGGTCACTGTGTCTAGACCCGGCTGCCCTGCAAGCCAGCATGTCCTGGTGACCAGTCTTTTTATAGACCAGAACAGAGAGGATGCTCTCTGCATGGCCACTCAGCATAAGGGACTGTGGGGTTGATGCCAGATTACAAAAATTGTCATTCTGCTGATTTCAGTTCCTCCGCACATCCACGAGAAGGAAGCCTCTTCCCGGGGCATCTATTCCCGTAGGAGCCACCAGGCGCTCACCTGTACGGTCTACGGCATCCCGGCTCCCGAAGTAATCCAGTGGCAGTGGAGGCCGTGGGGGCCTTGTCCGAAGGTCTCCCGACGTAGCCTGTAAGTGCTCTTCCTCACTGTATTAGCCCTGGCTTCCCAGCGAGGTGCAGAGGTCCCAGTGAAAGGGATATACATATACACGGAGCCAGTAGCACTCGAAACAAAGCGACGTCCCTTTGGCTGAAGTGCTGAGCAGCACTTGTTGGGCATGTTTCATTGGTAGGGGGAAGGCAGTGTTGTCTAGCAGTTAACATAGGGAGTCAGGCCTCCTGGGTTCTACTCACCACAAAGTCACTTGGTGACTCGGGCTGTGTGTCTTCACCTTCCTGGGCCTGAGTTTCACCATCTGCTGGGCACAAAGTTCCAGTCCAGGATTGGCCTCTGACATGCTGGAGCGAAAACAGCAATTGCTAATGGATATGGAGCTGCCTCAGCCTGGTAATTCACATGGAGTATGGAGGAGGAGATGCTGAGCCACCGGAAACAGACTTTTGGAGCTTCCTGATATGTCACGTACCTAACCTCTAACACAGAGCCTAAGCAACTTTCTCCTGGCTCCTTCTGGGGCTACTTCCAATGCCTCCAGTGAAGGGATGAACCTGTCAACACTTCAAGACACTTGCAGTAATAGCACCTACCACTTTACAGATCTTAACGGAGCCTCACATTATCTCTGTCAGGCAGGTGAGTATAATTACCCCATTTTACAGATAGGGTAACTGAGTCATGGAGTCCAAATGACTCACTTAAGGCCACACTATAAGTCCACTAGACCATGCTGCTTTTGCAGTCAGCCAGCAAAATATAAAGTACCAGGAAACCAAAGGACTTTCTTTTGCTTAATTCCTACAAACACCAACTCAGCATCTTACAAGGTGATGAGCATTGATGACCAATGACTTATGCAGGATCTAGAACCAGATGTGGCTTCCTGCATGTCTCCTATTAGAAAGGTCAGAGTCAGAAGTCTGTGGTATTTCACTTTGGTATCTAAGTGGTTGACTTCTAAACTAGGAGAAGAAACATTCTAAAGAGGAATCAGAGAGCTGCCGTCTCTACAAGAGTTAGGAAGTGCAGCCCAAAGTGTCTCTAAATCCTTACTGCAAATCCTTATTTTGGCTACTGGAAGGGAAGGAAGAGGGGGGCTCTGACTAAGGAAAATCTCTGAGATACCTGTTGCTTAGGTTGACCTACGTCCTTCCCACACCTAGCGAGTCTGATGCTGCAGTGCTGGGTGTATTTAATTCATTTTGTTAGGTGGAGCTGGAGAATTTCATTATTCCTTTTGGAGTACTGATCTCAGTGCGTCTTCCATTGTGAGGTACACAATGCACTCCCGTGTTCTTGAGACAGGAAGATTTTTGCTAGCCGTGTCTATTAGTCTGTGCCTGCACTCTTCTTCTCCTGGTTCTGCAGAACAATCCAGGGTGCATCTACACTGTGGCACGCTAGCTAGTTCAAAATAAGCTATGCAATTGAAGCTATGCAAATTGCATAGCTTATTTCAAGAGAGTCTATTCCGGCAAGTCCCTTAATCCTCACGGAACAAGGTTTACCGGGACGTTGGACTAGCGAACCCGTTATTTTGATTGCATTTCGAAGTAACGGGTGTGCTGTAAAGACACGAAAAACGCTATTTCGGGATACCGGACGTATCCCAAAATAGCGCCACACTCTAGCCGCCCCGCTCGCCCTGCCTTATATCCACCGCTGGTAACGGGGTCAGCACTCACCTCACACAAGTGTCCCCATTTGGCCGAGTGTGGGCTACTGCACTCTGTCTGTGTTAAAAGCATTGCAGCTACTCCAGACCGAGTCACACTCTTTGTGCAATCACAAGCCGCTTTAGCAGGGGCGCAACCCAGAGCCCTCTGGAGAGTGTCTCTCAGTTGATTCCCTCAGCCTTTTTCCCCACTCAGATAGAGAGTGGTGCCTCCAGGCTGCTTCTCCTGGTGAGAGACCTCTAAGCAGCTCCCCACTTGGAGCTGTCTTTGGCACTGCCACTCCTTCAGCCAGCCAGCCACTCCAGTCTTTGCTATGCAGCTCCTTTTGTAGGCCTTCCTGGCCCCTGATTGTCTGGTACCTCCACAGCCACTCTAGCCTGCCAGGAGGACTTCTTTATAGCCCTTCTCTGGGCTCAGGGCTTGGTCTGCCCTGTCACATCTGCCCACAGTCCTGCCCAGTCAGTGATAACCATCGGAGGTGTCTATGCAGCCTCAGAGAAGCTAAATGCCGTATTTTTCCCAAGGCTGGGACAGTCATTGGTACCTGCCAAGATCAAACACTAAGGCTACGTCTACACTGGCCCCTTTTCCGGAAGGGGCATGTAAATTTCATGAGTCGTAGTAGGGAAATGCACGGGGGATTTAAATATCCCCCGCGGCATTTAAATAAAAATGTCCGCCGCTTTTTTCCGGCTTTTAAAAAAGTAGGAATAAGAGCCTCCGGAAAAGGGCGCTTTTTCCGGAGGATCGGGGCCAGTGTAGACGCTCTTTTCCGGCTTTTTTAAAAGCCGGAAAAAAGCGGCGGACATTTTTATTTAAATGCCGCGGGGGATATTTAAATCCCCCGCGCATTTCCCTACTACGACTCATGAAATTTACATGCCCCTTCCGGAAAAGGGGCCAGTGTAGACGAGCCCTAAGAATCCTGCCAACCTGTCTGCCGTAGTTCACGAGTACTTGTGTCATCCTGGTGGCAGACTGTCAAAAAGCAGGGCAGAAACCTCAACGCAGTTCTATGTTCTATAATTAGATTTCACCAACCTAATATCAAGTGTGAACTCCTAGAACACCGTAACAGTCTTACCACAGAGTCAAAGACAGTCCCGTTGGGCATTCCAGGCTATTTTGCCACCAGTGTGAGTGGAACTATGTGATGGGTGGTCATTTTACACCAAAAATCACAATAATATTCAGGTTACTCTCAGTCCCAAAAGACCAGTCATTTGCCTCAGATCATTTATACTCAGATTTCAAACCAAAGACAATGCCTATCGCCAATCCTGTAATAAACCAACTAAAGATTTATTAACTAACAAAATAAATAAGCAAGTTATTTACAAGGTTCAAACAGGAAACACACACACACACACAAATCTTAGATTTATCAAAGTAATCTAAGCATCCATATTAAGCAGTTCTATGTGCCCTTTTGGACTGACCCAGGCCAAAAAGCAAGGAGATATCCTGTTTAGGTATCTTTGACTCTCAGAGCCCGGACAGCATAACGGGTATGTCTAGACTACAAGCCTCTTTCGAAAGAGATCGTCTAGACAGCTACAAAGGTTTCGAAAAAGTGGCTCACTTTTTCGAAAGAGAGCACCCAGGCAATTTGGACGCTCTCTTTCGAAAAAGCCCTGTTTGTGGTCAAGAATACCTTTTTATGAAAGAGCTCTTTCGAAAAAAGGCGTTCTTCCTGGTAAAAGTAGGTTTACCGATTTTGAAAAAAACACCGCGTTCTTTCAATTTAATTTTGAAAGGACACGACGGCAGTCTAGATGCAGGTGACGTTTTTTCGAAAAAAGGCCACTTTTTTTGAAAAAACTCAGTAGTCTAAACACACCCAAAGAGACCATGTTTCTCCTTGTTAGGGATTTGTGATTCTCTTCATCCCAGATCCCAGGCTGATGGGATGAATTCAGGTGCAGGTTTCCCCTTCCTGGAGAGAGTTAGTAATGCAATCAACAAGGACCCTGTCCTTTGCTACACAATGCCTCTCTTGCCTTCAATGGACCATCTGGGCTACGTCTCTGCTGCAGCGCTATTTACCGGAGGTATCTCAAAATAGCTAGCCTGCATTTTCATGGCAAGCCTCTTATTTTGAAATAACATTCCACGAGGAGTAAGGGACATTTCGGAATAGTGATTTATTTCTAAATAAGTGCTGGGTAGACAGTGCCAAATTTCGAAATAAGCTATTTTAAAATTAACTCGAAATAAGCTACTCAATTTGCATAGTTCAAATTGCATAGCTTATTTCAAGCTATGGGTGCAGTGTAGACACATCCCTGGTGTGCAGAACAAGCACTTTATCTTAATGATTATTTTTCCTGTTTGGTGACTTGCACCATTAGGGTGGCATATATTTATATATAACAAATCTCTGTGACTTTTCAGTGGTTGAGTTTTCTTAGCTGGCACAGAGGGGGTAGGTAGAAAGAGATGTCTCTGAGGCTCTGTCTCCCTTCTCTACTTGCCAGCTCTCCCCAGAAGAACTCACCACTGCCTGGAAATCTGGGAGGAGAAGACCAGAGAAAGTTGGTTAGAAAAATGTACCATGGCTATTGGGTGCGAATGGCCAGCACTGTAGAGTGGGTAACTACATGTGGGACAGGTACTCTTCCTGAAGCAGCCTGAGATGTAAGGACTCTGATACTGGAGCGGTAGGGGCTGGGAACCCAACAGAAGCAGCGTGCTCAAGTGGCATGGCATAAAAATGCCTCCTCTGTGGCATTGACCCATCTGGCCAGAGTAGAGCCCTGTCTACATTAGACTTTCTTTTGCACCGTTTCCCAGAGTGCTAGTGAGAGCAGAAGTGGGTGCACGAATGTAGACGGGCCCTAGTATTTTTTTACCCCTGTGGTAGCTAACCCTGCTCAGAGCAATGACATGATAGTCCAACACCCAGTGGCCCTGGCTGCCTTTTGGCCTCCGGGCGCCTGCCATTGTTTCCACCAGTGGAACGGGACTAGGAGGGCATTTGAGGGGAATAGACAGCGGAGATACATCTGATGAGCCACATGGAAAAAGGAGCCAACTGAAAGCAGATCATGCGCGAGGAGTCGCCGAGTGTGGAGGAAATGGGGCGCCGACACAAACACCTAAGCCACCAAGGTTCTCCTGTAACTGGTGAGGAAACCGGTGTATTTCCAACAGCATGGGCGCACTTGCTGGCCCTGTCAGGAAGCAGGGGGGCTGATGAATTACGAGCACTGTCTCCCAAGGCCGCAATGTTTCTGCTTCGTGCAGCTCCAGAGGATGCAGGAGGCTTCTTCCTGACTTCCTGTTGTTTACACAGATTCCTGACATTGCCCCCGGGGCCGGGGCACACACACTGCAGGGCACTCTGCCCTGTGCTACCAGCAGACACCTTGGGGGGCACTCACTGTCCCCTGCATAGACAGAGTCATTGCTCACCCGCCTGGGGCACCCCCTCCTTGCCACGTGCCCTAGTGCACATGCATTTCTCAAACACACATAGCAATTAGGCTTGGCTGCAGTTTGTATCTAGGTTTCCTGTGATGACTGGGGTTGTGCCTGGAGGATCAAAGAGCAAACTCTCCCTTCCCTGTACCCCTCACATCATCCTGGAGGGCTCTGGTGCCAAGGAGAATTTCTCAGTACTGTTTCCCTAGCAACCGTGTTTGAGACATTTCCCCTCAGCCCCAGGACTGGGTTTCAGAGGGCAAGAGCCCTCAGGTGCACTCCTCACAGGGCTGGAACATCTGCTAATGTTACCCAAGCCACGTGGTGGCTTTTATACCCTCAGTGCTCTGAATCAGGCTCAGAAGAAACAGAATATGGAACTAGGCCTCACTGCAGAGCAAATCAAACCAGAACAAAGTGAATAAGCAAATAAGGAAAAGTTATTTACTTGTTCCCATAATATTAGAACTAGGGGTCACCAAATGAAATTAATAGGTAGCAGGTTTAAAACAAAAGGACGTTTTTCTTCACGCAGTGCACAGTCACCCTGTGGAACTCCTTGCCAGAGGATGTTGTGAAGACTAGGATTTCAACAGAGTTCAAAAAAGAGTTAGATAAATTCTTGGAGGCTATTAGCCAGTCCATCAATGGCTATTAGCCAGGATGGGTGACAGTGGTGTCCTTAGCCTCTGTTTATTTGGAGGTGGATGGCAGGAGGGGGGGGGGTCACGTGATGATTACCTGTTTTCACTCCCTCTGGGGTACCTGGTATTGGCCACTGTCGGCAGACAGGACACTGGGCTAGATGGACCTTTGGTGTGACCTAGTGTGGCCGTTCTATGCTCTTATGTTCTTAACAGATCCAGGCACTAAGCCCGGCACAAATGACTGGCCTTTGTTGCCACCGGAGCAGGGTGGACTGCCACGTGAGCATCCCTCCGACCCATTGCCTCCTTCATGGGGTCCCTTTGACAAACTTAAGACAGTTTAAAGGCGATTGAAACATCCTGGAGTCTAACCCTCAGAATACACTGGCCCTCCTGACCCCAACCCCAGTTCAGTGACTGTTGTGGCTCCAAGTCCTCTTTCTCAGAGCAAGACATGGTTCAAAGCCCCTGCTAGAGACAGTCTTGCTCCTTGCAGATGCTGCTTCTTGCCAGCTACATGTTCTCTGGCCTCTCCTTCCTGGGCATCCCTAACCTAACCCACCTACCGCCCTTCTGAGGGAATTTGTTGACTCAAGTAGGCGTGTTCCTGTAATCGGGGTTGGTTGAGTGCCAGGTACCCCAGCCATGGGACAAGCTACCTTGTTACACCCTTTCCTCCATTGTTAGGGGAAGGGTGATTTTGTGGCGAAGGTAGTAGCCTAAGAGTCACATCCCTTCCCTCTGCCTCAGTTTCTCCATCTATAGAGGAACCATCTGCTTACCTAGCTCATGGGCCTCCAGGTGCAACGCCCTATGGATGTGTGACATATTGCTGCCGAGAGAGCTTCCCTCATTCCAGGAAATCCTGTTGGTTCCAATGAAAGTTGCACGCCAGCTGGCAGTCCCCATCCTACAGAGGAGTGCTACCACTAGGTCTCCTTCTAATGAACACCCTCTCTCCCCTCCCCCTCTTCTCTTGCATGGCTGCTGGGCAAGCAGCATCAAGCATCGAGCAGCAAGGAGCCACCAGTGGGACCGGAGCGAAAGGACCGAGTGCGAGGACTGGAAGGATGTGTCCCAGCAGGATGCTGTGAACCCCATTGAGAGCATCGACACCTGGACAGAGTCTGTGGAAGGAAGAAACAAGGTGAGGTTTGTCTCTGTATCCCCACAGCCCGTGCTTGTGATGTGGAATCTCTCCGCCGTGACTAGCCACACACCTCATTTGAATGGGTGCTCTCTAATGGCATCAGGTTATCTCATGATTATAGAATGAGAAGCTGTATTCCTCTGTCTGCCAAGAGCTAAGCTGTGAGATATGTAGAACCCTGCAAATCTGCAGATTTCTGCTTTATATCCATGGCTCCTTTTTGCCGTTATGGATGTGGATACAAATTTTGTATCTAGAACCCTGCAAATTTGCAGATATCCGCTTTATATCCACGGATGTGGCTGCAGAAATGGATGCAGATGCAGACACATATTTTGTATCCGTGCAGGGTCTAGAGATATGGAGCTCAGAGGCACTGAGACCTCTGAGAAAGGAGAGTGAAGTCTGCTCTACAGCCTCACTTAAGAGCCAACTGGCTCTGAAGTAACTCATGCAGTAGAGGGACATGGCTTTAGGCCCTAAGGTCCTAGGTTCAATTCCCCCTGCTGATGACCCAGGTATGTTGGCTTTACAGATAGACTTACCACCCCTTCCAAAGACCAGGCAGGAGAGACACGGGTAGGCAGTATCCTGTCCAATGCCTGGGGTAGTTCCCTGCTGCCTGACATGCAGTTCCAACTGAGTCTACAAAACCAAATGAGAGAGAGAAGGGTTTTCCCCTGGCTTCAAGTCTGAGCCCCAGAGACAAGCCCCTCTCCCATCTCAATCTGTGCTTCAAACTTCCCTCCCTTCTGTTCCACACTCAGGAATTGCTTCTTAGAAGCAGAATGCCAGTATTAAATCAGGAACTAATCAGTTAATCTGGAGGGAATCAGCCAGTCACAAGCACCCCAGAAAGAGGGAGCGGGGACCAAGGCTGAAGGGGGAAGCTGTTAAACATCCCAGGAAAACGCCTGCTGTCAGGGGTGCATTTCACGTGCTTGTGTGGGCTGAGGGAAGAGCCAGTGAACAAAGATTATGTCAAACTCCTGGCCCTTTGTGAATGAAAATGTGTTTGTACAGGCAGTGCCCTGGGAGTTATCAAGGAATGCCATTGGCTCCTGCAGTGCATTTCCTCTCTGGATGGGTCATCTCTCCCTCTTTCTGATGCGTGGCCCTATAAAAGCGTGGTCAGCACTCAAGAGCTGTTTCTTTCCATCCCCTTCGTAGCCATAAGTGTCAGTGGCCTGCGCACTCCTTCATGACTAACTTCCTGTCCAAGGCTCGAGTGTTCAACACCAAACACACACAGGGGGATGCAGGCTCGAGAACAAACAAATGGCTCCCAACTTCCTAAAGTCACTTCCTGTTTTCATACACACCTCCAGAGTCACTTCCTGTTCCAAGGCCCCAGCCAGGAATGCGCCACTGCGCCTGAAAGGGCAATGAACGAGAAGATGCTGCCTATGCATCAGTGCAGAGCAGTTCTGAATCGGGGTTAATGGCTGAGTGTCCATGCCAGGAGCAGAAGCATGAACTGGTGACAAATGGGTGTACCAGGAGATGGTCATGGAACCTGGAACTTCTTAGCACAGTTTTCTTCTATTCTTGTACCATCTAGGTTAGGGGTGGGGAGGGAACCTTTTTTGGGTCAGGGGTCACTGACCCACAGAAAATCAGTCAGGCACCGTACATAAGTGAGAAGCAAAAAAAAAAAAAGAAAAAAAATCCCTTACTGATGTGGCCGTCACCTCAAAAGGAGAAAGACACTTCCCATATTCCCCCTCACACACCAGAGCCTAGCGGGCCCCAGCCTAGTAGATTTTGGGTGCTCCAGCCCCGCAGTGGGGCAGTGGGGGGGGGCTGGAGTGCCAGCGCAGATTCCCCAGTGCTGAGGGAGGCCCTGAGCATCAGGGGCCAGATCCAGGCAAAACAGGGGCTGCATCTGGCCCCCAGGCATCAGGTTCCCCACCCCTGATCTAGGCTCTTCATTCCTCTGCTCTTCTCCTCCTCCTTTCCTCTTCCCCCTTCTTCTGTCCTCTCTCCTTTGCATTCTTCACCCGCGCTAATTAGCTGTAACTTTAAAAGTAAATATTCCAAAGTTCTAAGTCAGACAGTGAAGCCCCATGGGAGTTACCAAAGCCCTATAAGGAGAGAATTCTGAGACTTGCAGTGGGAAGTTGTGTCCACAGAACGGACTCCGACAATTCATTATGCTGGCCCCTAAAAGAGAGGTGTTGTGAGGGACCCACTTCCCTTCTGAATCTCCTAACTCTGACTGCTCAGTTCACTCATCATTCTTCAGGAAGGATTCTCCAGACCAGAGTTTGAGAACCGCCAGTCAAACTTTAGTTCATAGGTGACAGTGTAAAAATAGGTCTAACAGGCCAATATGTACAATGGTGGGTTCAGTCTGTGCAGAAAGATGTATATGAAAGGCAAAAATCCTTGCATGCATGCAAAATTATGAGTGCACAGCAGAAAAAACATGAGATGTCAGAAAATGCGACATATAGGTTCCAACAATGGCAACTCAGTCACGCTGCAGACATATAATATTTTCTATGCTTGTTTATTTTGGTTAACTGCATAGCTTAGTATATTATTACTTAGCTCACAACATTAATATTATAAAATGTGCAGGATATATAGTGTAGACAAATTATTTTTGTTGTCAAAACTTTAATTTTTGCATCTTCCTCTTCATTTCAGACATTGCCCAATAGTTTGGGTTTTGTTGTTGTTGTTGTTGTTGTTTTCATTTAATTATCTTGTTTTCAAATAGAGAATGGGGGAAAAGAAATTGCCCAGGCTTCATATTGAAATGCATATTGAATGGAAAGTACTATTAGAACACTCAGCTTTGAAGTTCACACCTGAGAGAGGTGAATAGGGTGGAGGAAGAGTGAATTCCAACCTTTGGTGTTGCATGCGGTTGTTTTTCTGGAAACATTTCCCTGCCCTTTCAGGAGGCTGGGTCATTGGTGCACTTCTCTGTCCCTCCTATTCTCTGCCTGTGTCGCATAATAATTTAATCTCTCATGGGGTGTAATATTTGGATCGCATATCAATTGCTGGGCTTAGTGCAATGGTGGGCAACCTGCAATCCGAGGTCCACAAGCGGCCCATTGGGGTTCTGTGTGTGTCCCGTGAGATATTTTGTTTACCATTGTTCATGAGCAGGGTTGCCAGATTTCACTGGTTTCTACTTGCATAGTTTTTTTTCCTACCAGTTATTACTCAAGTGACAGGCACGTAAAGCGAGGGCATGTGAAGGGAGGTGGGTGTTGATTTCACACAACATTGATTGTGAGAGCCGTGCACTCCGTCTCCATCCCCTCAAAGCACTGCTACAGTTCAATCGACGCACCCTGAAAATTCTAAGTATGCAGATACTGTCAGCAAAACTGCTCCATCCTGGAGGGCCACTAATGCAGTCCAATCACTAGCCTAGATTGCCCATCTCTGATCTAGCGATTTGATACACAAAAGCAGTGAGCAAAACTAGCCTATCTCAGGAGACCATCATGATTACAACAGTCTCGTGGCCCACTGAGAGGAAGGAGGACCACTCATGGCCCACTTACTAGCCTACGATGCCCATTGCTGGTTTAGCATATAGCTACCAGGCAGTGTCGATGGCCTCTGATGTAGAAGAGAGCAGCCTGTGATCTGGTGGTCCCTTCTGGCCTTAAACTCTGTGACTCTAAGTTTGAACTAACAGAACAGCAGCACATCTGCTTACTTTGCATTGGCTGTACCTTGGCAATGGGAAGAGGGAGACAAATTTTAAATGAAAGCTCGGAATTTGCAGAATGCAGAAAAGAATTACAACGGGCTCTCAAATGGTGAGATGCACAATGTTGTCATGCCCCTTATTTTCTCTTGCTATTAAAGAACCCTCTTCAGGAAAACATGCTAAACATGCCCTCAAGCCCCATTGTCTTCTGCAGGACTTTAAGCATGTGCTTTACTGCTTTCCTGAATGAGGGCCAAAGTGCAGTTCTGCTCTGTGACGCAGCTGTAAAATGATACTGAGGCAAGTCATGTTCAGATATGATCAATTTACAAGTATTTTTTTTCCTTCCCAACTGCAAGTCCTACAAACTAAACTTGGCAGCTGGGAACCAAGCTGAGCTCTTTCCTTCTCACTCTTTGTCACCCAGAATAAAGTTTTGGCAGACCACAGTGGGTGCTCAGGTACACCTGATTGTTCCATCATCCAAGGGCTTGCTTCTTCTATGACCATTTGGAGTTTAGTATCTGAATACACAAGAGAATTCTGCTCATTCTCTGTTAGCCTCGTAGGCTGTGCAGTGCTCACAGGAGTAGAAAGCAGCAAAAAGGAATTGTTGTCACAAGAGTCAACAGAGGCACAGCAAATAGGAAGGATCCATTTTTGCACAATCCCTTTTCAGAGTAGAACAGCACTTGAGGGTTTTCTGGGGGGAAGGAGGGAGGATTTTGCTGTTTGTGTTTTCCTGCCTGTCCCATTGTCAGGCTGAGAGCAGTGAAGATCCTGTCTCTCCTCTCACCATCATTCATTCTGACATTCTCTTCCTTTATCAGACGGTCAGCAAACTGGTGATCCAGGAAGCCAATGTTTCCGTCATGTACAAATGTGTTGCCTCCAACAAAGTGGGTAGAGATGAACGGCTGATCTACTTCTATGTGACCAGTGAGTACCACCAGATTCTAGGGAGGTCTGTCGGTCTTGTGTCTCACAAAAAGGACAGTGGGCAGGTCCCAAAGGCCTTTATAAATCAAAAATCTTAAACTCCACCTGGAAACCCTGTGTCAGCCATTGCAGATTCCAGAACACTGGGGCCATGTACTGACCATGAGAAATTCATCTTAAGAAGCCCCCTGCATTCTTCACTAGCTTCAGCTTCCATGTTAACATGAGATGGAACCCTACATAAGGAGTCCTGAAGAAGGCTAATCTCCAGCTGGCAAAGACACACATCCTAGTAGCAAATTTAGTGTTTAAAGTAAAATATTGCTATATTTTAGGCAGCCATAGATGGGGAGAAACCCTCTTGATCAGGGCTGCAGGCTTTTTTTTTTAATTCAGTACTGAAAAAACTGTGCCCACGTCAGCATCTTCTGGTACTATGCTAATCGCTGATTGTGAGTCCTCTCTCCTTACACTACTACCCAGCCTGCTTTGGAGTGGAGAGTTCGCAAACTTTATTCTGTAATAATGGTAAAATCAGAGCCTGAAACTTTCAGGTGTGTCTGATGCAACAGCGCCCTCTAGTGCTCTTTATGTTGACTTCATTCTTCCCAATTCCCATTGGAGTCTGTGGGTACGTCTAGACCACATGCCTCTGTCGCCAGAGGCATGTAGATTAGGCTACCAGGCATAGGAAAATGAAGCGGCGATTTAAATAATCGCCGCTTCATTTAAATTTACACGGCTGTCGCGCTGAGCCGTCAAACAGCTGATCAGCTGTTTGTCGGCTCAGCGCAGTAGTCTGGACACGCGGGTGTCGACATCAAAGGCATTTGTCGACCACTCAGGTATACCTCATCCCAGGAGGCTTACCTGGGTGGTCGACAAATGCCTTTGATGTCGACACCCGCGCGTCCAGACTACTGCGCTGAGCCGACAAACAGCTGATCAGCTGTTTGTCGGCTCAGCATGGCAGCCATGTAAATTTAAATGAAGCGGCGATTATTTAAATCGCCGCTTCATTTTCCAATGCCTGGTAGCCTAATCTACATGCCTCTGGCGACAGAGGCATGTAGTCTAGATGTACCCTGAGACACACTTGGAAGGAGTCTTGGGGAATTCTAAGGGTGTGGGGAGAGATTAATTTCATCTACGGTAGTTGAGTTTTTAAAAGCTGGATACTAGCAGTGTTGGCTAAAGCCAGGAATCATGCAGTGAACTGCTGTGCAAACTTCCTTTATATAGTCCTCACAAGCAGAACCCCCTGCTATTGTAGGTCCATGCCCCAGCTATATGGAAACTGAGAGTTGCACGGGATTTCATACTGATATTGTGATTGAAGGTTGTGTGGGCTTTAGGGAGTGGAACCCGTATGCAAAGAGCCCAGCACATAGTTGATGCTATCTTTAAAATGGTAACAACCCTGCGCTCACAGCCAATATTTGTGCCAGTAAATATTGATTTGCATGGGCAAACTGAGTAATTGCATCCTAAGTAACCTCACGCATGTGCAATTGCCTAGCTTGTGTGTACAAGTGCCTGCTTGCACATTCAAGTGCTTGGGTACAAACCACATTTGTGCACAAGCAGTTTAGAACCCTGTGTTTTAATATCGGACCAGGGAAGCAACCACAGACAGCTAAATTCAGACTCTGCAACCTTATTTCATTTGTGACCTAATCTTAATCTGAGACTGCACCTTCACTGCACCATTTATGACTCTTCTTAGCCTTAGCGATTTCTTAGCAGCACCATGCCGGCTACCACTGTGCTTTAGGAAGGTGGGAGTTTTTATCCCTGTCTATATACAAAATGGACTCTGAGTACTAAGCACAGAGAGACAATTCCACCCTGTATGGCAGCGATGCACCATGCCGCTTTAAAATCTCACTCCCGCCTCTGTTTCCTCCCCTTATCTTCCTGGCAGCCATTCCGGATGGATTTCAGATTGAGTCTCAGCCCTCAGAGGAGCCCATAGAGGGCCAGGACCTGAGGCTGAGCTGCAATGCCGATAACTACACCTATGAGAACCTGCAGTGGTACCGACTGAACCTCTCGAAGCTGCACGACGAAGAAGGCAACCCACTAGTTCTTGACTGCAAGAACGTCCACCGCTACTCCACCAAGATGCAAGGGGAGCTACGCTTTGAACCCAGCTCCAATGGCACGGCCCTGCTGCTCACCATCCCCAACATCTCGCTGCGGGAGGAGGGAGACTACGTGTGTGAGGTGCAGAACCGGAAGACCAGAGAGAAGCACTGCCACAAAAAGTACATCTCTGTGCATGGTGAGGAATGTGCCGGCAGGCAGAGTGACTGGGGTAGGGGGCACACTGGGATGGGGTGAACAGGGCATGAGTAACAAGAGGTGCTAGCTATGCAAGAACTCCCAGCACTACCTGTCTCAGCCCCACGCAGCAGGGGCTAGATACCAGTGATGTAGCCAGAAGGGCTCACTTGGATGGCCCCCAACTTTGGAAGGGTGGGCAACGATGGGGACAGAGGATAAGCCTTGGCCCCACTCCCCAGCTAGAGCGCTGGGCAGAACAGGGTCAGCCCTGCCGCCCCAGCTCCGCTCCCCATCTGCAGTATATTAGAACCCCTTAGAATTCTTTCCCCTGGACTGTATGGGCTGAGATGGTCTTCAGAGCAAACAGCCTCCTGCTTGTCTTTCATCTCCCCTTTGTGTGGATGCTGCTCCTCTAGCCCTCGAAGTCCCCAGACTGAAGCAGAACCTAACGGACATATCGGTGAATGTCAGTGACTCGATAGAGATGCGCTGCAAGGTGGATGGTGCTCACATTCCTGACATCAGCTGGTATAAAGACGAGAAGCTGCTGGAAGAGGTTTCAGGTATGGCTGGTTCCAAGGGGTGGAGATGAGGTCAGGGAATCTTTTAAAGGACAGTCAGGCGAACTAGATCCGATTCATAGCCCTGCCATTCCCTGGTCTAGATCCCTCTTCTAGATTGCTGGGCTGGAATATGGTTTTTAACCAAGTTCTTCTGCAATCTGTCTGCACTGCCCAGCCAGATGCAAGGGTATGGATCAGGTGCAGCTGCATTTATGCCACGCTTACACACTGCTGGTAAGCTTTTTCCAGAGGCCTGTTCAGATAGGAGTTACTAAACTATAACATGGTGTAGTAGAAAAGTCTCAAAGAGGTAGCCATGGTAGTCTGTAACTTTAAAAACGAGTTGCCCTGTGGCACCTTAGAGTATGTCTACACTAGCTCGTTAATTCGAGCTAGGTAGGCAAATCAGGCCACCAGAGTTGCAAATGAAGTCCAGGATTTAAATATCCCGGGCTTTATTTGCATGTTCCCGTCCGCCTGCCATTTTTAAATCCCCCTTATTTCGAACGAACTGCCCGCAACTACACATGGCAGTTTAAAGTTAATCTGACCCAATTCATCAGATGAGTTGCCATGGAAAGAGATAAATATCCAAGAGATAAATATAACAGCAAAAGAAGTACCTGTCAATTGGACGGCTCATGTTATTGAAGCTAATTAAGTGGGCTGGATGTGTCCCATTCATAGCTTTTGATATGGTAATGCTGATGTCAAAGGCAGGAGAAATTGGCTTTGTTGGGGGTAGTAGAGTGAGACCTGTCCATGCTCCATGGGAAACAGAATGTCATGTTGGTAAGTTTATATCCACTAAACACAACAAATAGCCTGGTAGCACTTTAAAGACTAACAAAATATGTAGATGCTAGTCTTTAAAGTGCTACCAGACTATTTATTGTTTTTTAAGTTTTTCCTGTTACAGATAAACTTGGCTACCCCTCTGAAGCTTTATATCCTTGAGCAGTTAAATACCAGCACTGCTAGCAGCCTCTAGCTTATTTTCCCTGAACAGCCTGGAGGTTTTGGTCTGAGAATATAGTGTAGTCATATAATGAAGCCAGGCTGCAGGATGCCAAGGGGGCTACTCTGTGGTATGGTTTAGCTGCACAGCTCTATGGCAAAAAAAAATCCTTCTTCACACCACTCCACTTAACACTAACTTTTGCTGGCACATGGTCAGCTGTGGTGCAGAAGGGCCAAAGAGCGCACTTTCCAAATGGGGTGGTTTCATAAATGGTGCTGCCCACCTCCAAGGGTGCTTTGAAAGTTGAGCCAGGAAGGGGAGCCTTCCCTGCCTTCTCTTCAATGAGAGTGTGTGCTCTGAGTCCTGCATGTTACTTGGCTGCTTAGATAGGCCCTGAGGGGACTTTTGTAACCTAGTTGGAGGCCGTGTCTGGACGAGAAAGAGGCCCTGTTCTGTGACATGTTGGATAATTAATATCTTTTAACTAGTGGTCTGTTAGACCGGATGCTGCAGCTGGGCAAGCCATGCTTAAAACCTTATTAGCTGGTTGAGAGCATGCACGGTGGGGAGCTTAGGCTAATCCCCCCAACGGCTAAAAGGGCTGCCCTTTATTTCAAGTCTAACTTTGTCCGGCATGAGAGTCCCTTTCCTCCAGAGACCGCGCCAGCTCCCCCTTATACCATTAGCCTCTGTACCTTTCAGGGATTGACCTGGCAGATTCGAACCAGAGGCTGAGCATCCAGAGGGTGAGAGAAGAGGATGCTGGGCTCTACCTGTGCAGTGTCTGCAACGCCAAGGGCTGCGTGAACTCCTCGGCCAGCGTCTCTGTGGAAGGTACCGCCAGCATCCCACGCCAGGGGAACCGTCCCCTCAGACTCTGGGAGTGCAGACAAAGCAGGAGGTGCGGCCCCTCCCCCACCACCCGCTTCTGTGCACTCTGAGGTGGCTGAGGGAAGGCCAGAGCTGAGGGAAGGCCCCGCCATCTTGCTGGCGTGAAGGTGCCATGAGGAGGAGTCCAAAGGTGGCTAAGCCAAGTTTGGATACTTCAGGGCAGTGCAGCCCTCCTCCCAGAGAGGGACCAGAGCTCTCAAAATGGTGTCTGTTGCTCTCCTATGCTCAGCCTCGTGCGAGAGGAAAGATACGGTTCCACCTTCTCTGAAACCTGCCTAGCAATACGCTCTGGGGTGCATGATGAGGATGCGGCAGGTTGGAACAGGAGGTGAATGAGCATCCCTCTGACTCCGCAATTTCCCTTCCCCTGCTGCAGGCTCCGATGACCGGACCAACGTGGAGATCGTGATCCTCATTGGGACCGGGGTCATCGCTGTCTTCTTCTGGATCCTCCTCATCCTCATCTTCTGCAACATCAAAAGGGTACATTGCCTGCTTGTGCCCCTGCAGCGTGGAGCCGGGGAGGAGCAGAGAGAAGTGACAGGGCTCTTGCTTCTGCGGGTGGGAGGTGTGGCTGGGAAGGTGATCCTCAAAGCCGTTGCTGTGTGTGTGCCTTGTCCTAGCACTGCCGACAGGCTGAGCACTGAATAGTGCTCTGGGCTGGCTCCCTTCCAAGCAGAGGGCTCACAAAAGCCAGAAGGAAGGAGGGAGAACGGTGTCTGGCCCAGAAAAAAAAGGGGTGAGGAAAAAGGGCCCCAAAGCCTTCAGATGAAACCAGCTCTTGGGTGCCAGAAGATAAGGGAGTCAGATCACAGCACCAGGGGGTGGGATGGAGCCAGAGCAGTGCAAGTGACTGGCCCCTGTGACTGGTGTAGAGCTGCCTGGTCACACCCTGTCTTTGCTGATTCCTGCAGCCTGCCCATGCTGACATCAAGACTGGCTACCTGTCTATCATCATGGATCCCGGCGCGGTTCCTCTGGAAGAGCAGTGCGAGTACCTGCCTTATGACTCCAGCAAGTGGGAATTCCCACGGGAGCGACTCCGGCTAGGTGAGAGCTCTTTGCTGGCCACAGGACAGACCAGGCCCTGCCACTTACTCATCACCAGGCAGCTGCAAGCCTTGTGGCTACATCCTATGGCCAGACTCTAGCTTTCTTGCTTTCTCCTTCTGTGTATCCACTGCTTCCTTGGCTTCCGGACCACAGGCTTCTACCTTGCAGTGTTCCCTGGCTCAGCTACACTGGGCAGATTTCTGTGTGTGTCCTCGGCCACCCTCCAGGAACCTGCTGTGGATTCTGGGAATGATTCTGGTATTACTGGGAGTCAGGACTCACTCTTTTGCTATGGCCAGGTCCCCAAATCCAGGCCCTTGTAGAACTCTGCTCTCTCTCTGTGATCAAGTGTGTCCACTCTCTGGTCTCCATCCCAGAGAGCTCTTGTATCTCAGTGACAAAAGTCTCAGAGCTGAGTAGCTTTCCCAGTGGGACCTTGCCCTGTCTACACTGGGTGATGAGGGAAGAGATGGAGCTTGGAAAACATGTTTGAAATCGATCCCCAATGGTGGTTCTGGCACTTTGGAAGCCATCACCCATGCTGCTGAGTCTGCCAGAGCTCCTTTGAGCTAGGATCAGAAGCTGGTCCAATATAAGGTGTTACCTCACCCAGCTTCTCTCTCTAATATCCCCTGCAACCAAGACGGATACATATGGTCAATAATGTCATCTTGCTATTACAACCAGGACACCTGCATTCTAACCCCAACAAGAGACCTTTGGCTAGTCTCTTGGGGCCAGATTTGCAACTCCAATGCACACTGAGTGCTGTCTTGCTGTACTGGTAGCCCCATTGATTTCAGTGGGGCTATTTATGGAGTAAGGTGCTATTGTGCAGGAGCACAGGTATGAGAACCTCTCCTTAATCTCTTTGTTTCTCCAGCTGCAAAACAGGTATAATATTACTAATGTACCCAGCAAGGGTAGGCTGAAGAGCTAGTAGTGGGACCAATGTTGTCTCTAATCTTTTCCATCCATGTGTGGATTTTTTCCATCTCAGTGCAGAATAATTTTATGTGCACCAAGGCATGTGCAAATGTGCACCACCAGTAGGGACCAAACCTAGCTGTGGGTGCTCTGCTAATCCACTGGGCAGCATTGGAATCTGTCCTGAGCGGCCACACGTGCACACGACTCACAGGGAACACTGACTGGACCCCAGGGAGGGAGCTTACAGTTCAGAAGGGCTAACACAAGAGCAGCAAATATTCTTGAAGCCTGGGGCTTCTGGCTTGCCCAGGGCATGCACCTCCTTTTGGCTGTCCTCCTTTGGCTGTGGGTTCAGCAGCCCTCCAGTCTAAACCCCAGTCCTAGGAATACCGCCACCTCCCTGAGACACGCCAGAACACACACGCGCCTGCACAACACCGCTCCACTCCACTTATTATGCACCCTCCAAAGGGTTACACGGCGTGCTGTGTGTGAGAACGCCAGGCACCGGAACGATGACATCAGCTGGCCATTCTACTCCAAGGTGTCACGCACACCTTTCCCACGCGCTCCGCTCCAGGGCGACAAATGGCACTTCACCTCCTCAAGCTGTTTCCTTCCTCTGCTTTGTCAACGCTGGGTCTGTCTCCGTTCCCCCCTTGTCCTTTCTCTCATTACAGCCATCTGAGCAGGCAGCCACCTGGGAAGGGTGCACACTGCACTCCTTCCTCTTCCTTTGCCATTCCTTCTCTCTTTGCAGTTTCCTGTTTTTTGTCCTCTTCCCTTGGCCTCGCCCCAGTCCTCCATGACGCTCCCTGCTACCCTGTGTTTCCCTCCTTGGCAGGTAAAGTCCTGGGCCATGGCGCTTTCGGGAAGGTGGTGGAAGCCTCCGCATTTGGGATTAATAAGAGTAACAGCTGTGAAACGGTGGCCGTTAAAATGCTGAAAGGTACGAAGATGGGGAGGCGAGATGAATGGCTTTTGTAGACAGCAGGGGATTAGTCATCTGCCTGGGAATGTCCATTTGGTTAATACCTGTCTTTGACAGAAACATCTCGAGTGATTTAAAGTAGTCCCTTGTCATTGCTAGAGTGCATGTCATTAGAGTCCTGGGACCCAATCCAGCCCTCAGAGAATGGGAGTTGGATCAGGCCCTAAAGCAACTATCTTCCTTTTGAAAGTTTAGCTCCATGGCCTCTGACCCTGCTGGCCTTTGATAAGTGGCATCCTGTCCGTATCCAGGTCCATTGAAAGAAGCATGGCAGAGCAGACACAGGAGGGAAGGTCAAAGGGCCAGGTTTTCAAAGATATTTAGGTGCTAGTAGAATTTTCAAAAGTATTCAGGCAAGCCCGGCGCCTAACCCCCATTAGAATCATATCTGGTTCTGCCACAGATTGGTGTTCATTCCCTCTGGACTGGCCACTGTCAGCAGGCAGGAAACTAGGCTACATGGACCTTTGGTCTGACCCAGTGTGGCCACTCTTAAGTTTTTATTATTTGGGCACCTGACTTGTGTAAGCACTTTTGAAAATCTCACCAGACATCTATGAGCATCAGTAGGTATCAAAGTACTTTTGAAAATCCATCCCTGTTGGTGTAGAACTGTTTTAAGGTTCCAAACTGATAACATGTTCTTAGTCTAGATCACGGAACGTCTGACACAAAGAAGCAAAATATTTAAAAATCAGTTCTTTCATATACCTGCCAAATCCCAGGTTCAGGGTTCAGCAAGATGTTAATGCCAATCTTAGACACCTAAGAGGCTGTACGCAGAGCAGGAAAACATTCCTTCCTGCTTCATTACAAGAGCTTGGGTGATATCAGCTAGGGATGTGAACATCTAGTTGACTGTCCGATAAGCAAATGCTTATCATGTAGTGGACACCCTAGTCGACTAGTCACTTCCCCCCCTTGCTTCCTCTATCAGAAAGAAGCAGTGGGGGGGGGGAGAAATGGGTGCTTTAAAGCAGCAGCGCTATATGGGTTGCACGCAGCATTTCAAAGCGGCAGCACCACAAAAAGCACAGGGTCAGCTAGGGACTCCCCTGCTGACCCTGGGCTCCAGGCAGCACTGCAACCGCATGGAGCCAAACGCCAGGCTCCCTGTGGCATTTGAAAGTGACAGCATCACATGGTGTCCGGGGTCAGCTGGGGACTCAGACCCTGGGCTCCATGTGGCGCTGCCACTTTGAAATGCCGCGGGGAGCATGATGCCAGCGGGGGACTGCTTGAGTCCTCCACTGGCCCTGTGGTCCCACAGCAAATTGCATGGACTATTCGATTAGTCCATTAATCTAAATTTTAAATCCCTAATATCAGTCACTCTTAAAGGAAAGATACAGAATCCTGCTGACATGGTTTTTGGGCTATTGGGGATTAGGCCACAGTAAAAAGAAGAGAGGAGGAAGAGGCAGTAA
The DNA here is from genome assembly GCF_049634645.1 of Pelodiscus sinensis. Taxonomy (NCBI): domain Eukaryota; kingdom Metazoa; phylum Chordata; order Testudines; family Trionychidae; genus Pelodiscus; species Pelodiscus sinensis. The sequence goes on along the minus strand of NC_134727.1, from coordinate 34,656,355 downwards.
TTACAAGGAACCATTATTTGATGTATTTGTTTCCAGAGGGAGCTACTGCAAGCGAGCACAAGGCACTGATGTCGGAGCTGAAGATCCTCATCCACATTGGAAACCACCTCAATGTTGTTAACCTGTTGGGTGCCTGCACCAAACCGAATGGTAAATATCCAAAGCCATCAAGGGTGCTGGCCATGGAGTGAAAAGCTCTTTCACCACCGTACCAGGCATCATTCTCTCTGCCTCACTCTGCCATTTCCTTGGCTGTGTGTGTGCAGGGCTGTCCTTAGGATTTATAAGGCCTTACACAGCACTATTAAATTGATGCTCCTATGCCCAATAGCAGCCAATGGGTTCGATATTTTTATGTGATTTTATAATCTTCAGCAACCCACTAATGAAATATTATATAATCGATTGTAAACTAAGGTCCTGTCGACTAACACAGTAAATTCAGAAGCGGACAGTACATACCTGGGGTTGTCAAATGCCTGTCAATGGCTTCATTACCACTTGAATGGCTCTTTCAGGGGTTCAGTGTTCTGCTAATAGCTCTGGCAGGCTGTGTCACATTTATGTTAACTAGATCTTCTGTGGAGGAAGCAGAGCCACAGAACAGGGAAAGGAAAAGGCAGGTGGGTGGACATTAAGACCAACTGGTGCCCCAAATTTTCAGGTGTCCTGCACAACTGCATATTCTGTGTATAGGTAAGGAGGGCTCTGTGTGTCACTGTGTAGGTGTGTGTTAGCGTAATGATACCACTGACTGCATTTAAAAGTGTGTGATTATATCTGTACTGAGAATGATGGGATTACACATTGTATAAATCAAGACAGATTTTAGCCCCGCGTCCTTCATTCTGCCTCAGGAATACCTTGGTTTCTTCTCTTCCAGGTCCACTCATGGTTATTGTTGAGTTCTGTAAATATGGAAACCTCTCCAACTACCTGCGGACCAAACGGGAAGGATTCAGCCCTTACAGGGTAAGTAGCCTCCTTCATCTTCCGGCATCTTTAAGGGCTTTTCCCATAATTAGTGAAGGAAGAAGAATATTTATATGGCTTGGAATGAGCCTAACCCTGACAATAAGATGTAAAGACATATGTGCCTAGAAATGGGTTGGTTCCATATGATAGTGTGTCTGATGTGTGAATGCAGAGAGTATGTTTCTTTCTGAACAATAGGAGGTTGATTCTTCTAGGCCAAAACTGGAGGCCACTGGTGCATAGGTGCTGACTTTTCATCTTGCCAGGGTGTTCTCAACCCCCTACTCTGCTCCAGACCCTGTCCCCATTCCATCCCTTCCCCCACTGCTCCACCCTGACTCACCTTTTCCCTGCCTCCTCCCCTGAACACACCCTATCCCCACTCCTCCCACCCGTCTCCCAGAACTTCCCTGCCCCACCTCTTCCCCACCTCCTCCCCCGAATGTGCCCTGTCCCCGCTCCACCACCCTCTCCTGGAGCTTGAAAGCTGTGAATCAGCTGACTTGTGGAATTCCAGGAGTGCTAAAAGGGAGGGGGAGAAATTGGTAAATATGAAGCTGCCAACACAGGAGAGACATGGGGGAAGGGTGCAGAGAGGGGAGCTTGGCATGGGTGGATGCTCCGCACCCATTAATTTTCCCCTGGGTGTGCTCCAGTCCTGGAACACTCATGGAATCAGCACCTATGCATGGGTGGATCGGAGCTGGGAAGGCTGGGGTATAATAAATGTGTCAACTGACTGACTGCTGCAGTGATTAGAGGATATGTCCCATGCTTTCCATTTTCCCAGGAGAAATCACCCAGACTGCGCATGCAAGTCCAGTCTATAGTAGAAGCAGTGAGAGCAGATAGAAGGAGTCGCTCTGGTACCAGCGACAGTGCACTCTTCAACAGGCTTCTGATGAGCAAGAGCCAGACAGCACAGCCTATACAGGAAGGTAACGAGCCCCGATCTTCACCAGAAGTCCTCATTTCACCCCATTACTTTTAACTAGTGCCAAACTGAATTAGCATTGACTAATTAAGGCATCTGACAATAGACTCACTGGGACTAACAGACTATTGGTCAAATTGTCATGCATTAGTTGGAATTGTCATATTGCATGATCCTAGGTTACATAAGCCAGTTTGATGAAGATGAAGACTGCCTATGCAGAACGCTAGGGCTATGTCTACACTCGTGGCTTCTTGAGCAAGAACATCTTGCGCAAGGGTTCTTGTGCAAGAAGTCTTGCGCAAGAAAACGTCCACACTGCCATGTGTGCGCTGTGCTTTTGCGCAAAAGCTCCCATGGCAGTGTGGACGCTCTCTTGCACAAGAAAACTCCAACCGCCATTTTAGCCATAGGGCTTTCTTGTGCAAGAAATCCCTGCTGAGCGTCCACACTGCCCTCTTGCACAAGAGCTCCTGCGCAAGAGGGCTTGCACCTGTTAAAAAAGAGCGTAGCTCTTGTGCAAGAAGCCCTCTCTTACCACACCATACTGTAAATTTCCTTGTGCAAGAGCGGGCGGGCAGTGTACATGCTCTGCAGATTCTTGTTTAAAAATGGCCATACTTGCGCAAGAAGCCGTGAGTTAGACATAGCCTAGCAGTGTATAATTGATAATAATCCTTAGCTCTTACAAAGAGCTTTTCATCTGGAGCCTCAAACAGCTTCACAGAGGTGGGTAAATATCACCCCATTTTACAGATGGGGGACCCAAGAATGCCTTGCCTTAGAGCACAGAGCAAGTTTTTGGAGAAGGTGCAAGTAGAACCCTGGTCTCCTGACTAGCCGTTTTGTTCCATTTTCCAGCTGGGTTGATTAAGTCACACAGAAACTAGTGATTTTTCTGGAGCTACACAGTGAATTCCTCTCCCCATCTGATGTAGGATATGCATCTTACAAAAGTTCTTAACTGTCGGTGTAGTCAAACACTGGAATAAATTGCCCAGGGAGGTTGTGGAATCCCCATCTCTGGAGATATTGAAGAGTAGGTTAGATAAATATCTATCAGGGATGGTCTAGACAGTATTTGGTCCTGCCATAGGGGCAGGGGACTGGACTCGATGACCTCTTGAGGTCCCTTCCAGTCGTAGTATTTTATGATTTTATGATCTTCCTCTTTGAGGGTATGTCTACACTGCACTTATTTTGAAATAAGCTATTCTGGAAGAAATACTCTGAAATAGCTTATTTCAGAATTGCACGTCTACACTGCAGGGAAGCCTCAAAATTAGTCCGAGGCAGGCTCCCCTAATGTGGACGCACTACCTCGATTTAGCGCCCCAGGAGCTGCTGAGGAGTAATTACTTTGAATGGCCCTGGGGAGGAGCAATTTCAAAATAGCAGCAGTGGAGCATCCACACGACTGCTATTCAAAATAGCTATTTTGGAATAGGCGTTATTCCTAGGGAAAGAGGTTTACAGAAGTCGGAATAAGCCATCTGTTGTTTCGAATTTATTTCAAAATAACGGAATTGCTGTGTAGACGCTCGCATTGTTATTTTGGAATAATGGCTGTTATTCCGGAATAATACTGCTGTGTAGACATACCCTAAGTGAGGACAGATAAACGGAGGGCCCTGAAAGTGAGAGAGAGCGAGTGAGAGAGAGCCTTCCTCCCCTCTGATGTGGAGGTAGACTATTAATAATAAAATCTTTTTGCTGTTGCCTTGTGGTTCCCCCCCATCCATTTCTTGTATCCATCTTTTGTCTCTCGTAAAAACTTATACTATAAAGTCTCTGGGGCCAGCTTCTCACTCTGTGATACTTCAGAGCCTTTAATTACCACAATACAGATAATAAATATTAATAGTAAGGAATGTGGTTTGTCAGGAAGCCTCCTCTACTTGCCTGCTTCTGCGATTGGCACACACTCCATAGGTCTGGGATTTCTCTGTTGACTGTCCTAATTGAAGATCATTAGCTGCGGCAGTTTTCTTCCTCAGACTTGCGCAGACTTCTTGGGTGCCATTCTACCACTTGCAATGATCACAGGGACACTTTATAGTGGATCTGACATTTTTAGGAATCAGGTTCCACCAAACATATCCCCATCATTTGTTTAGACGCTGACTTCGTCCAGCAGTTGCAGGAAGTAGGCAGGGGTGAAGGGTAAATTCCACTAGCTGGGTGCCATAACAATTTTTCTTTCCTCTCTGGACAGTGGATGATTTGTGGCAGAGTCCACTGACAATGGAAGACCTAATCTGCTATAGCTTCCAGGTGGCACGTGGAATGGAGTTCCTGGCATCCAGAAAGGTGAGCGCACCTTATTATTTTACATCTATCTATGAATGATCTTACGTGGTGCCCTCCACCAAGTTGCTGAATGCCTCATAAATATGCATCTGGGTATTATGCAGACATACACATCTGCTTAGCTTCTGTGTCTCAGTTCCCCATCTGTAAAATGACAAGGAGGGTGGCCTGAACTTATACTCACAATGCCCCTGCAAGGTAGGGCACTATTCTTGTTCCCATTTTACAGATGAGGAACAGAGAGACTGAGCCACTTACACTCGGTCTCATGGGAAATCACAGGCAGGGGTGAAAACAGAACTCGGACCTCCTGTGTCCCAGTGCAGGCCCTTAGCCAAAAGCCCAGCCTTCCTTTGGATTTTTAACTTTAGCTTCTTTCTAAACAAACAAACAGTACCCACTCTCATAAGGAAGGAAAATGTGGCTTGTTTTATGGTTTGTATTTTGTTTCCAGCACCCTCAGAGGCAGTTATTTGTGGTTTTTGCTATTCATTCTTTGTGAACTAATAGACTTGACCCCAAGTCTGCAGATGTGGAAGGCTAGTGTACCTAAGAACTTCAAGTGCTGGGTTCCTACTTTCATTACTACAAGGGAACTGAATGGATGGCACTTTGGTTTCCCCCTTTATCCCTTCTGATCTCCCAAAAGTGCCACCCTTTGTGATTTTGCCATTGTTTTCCCCTTAGTGCATTCACAGAGATCTGGCAGCTCGCAACATCCTGCTGTCAGAGAACAATGTGGTGAAGATCTGTGACTTTGGACTGGCCCGGGACATCTACAAGGATCCTGACTATGTCAGGAAGGGCAGCGTGAGTATACAGAGTCTCAGCTAACTGGGACTGGAATTATAAAAACCATCCTGTGATGGGTACACGCAGGGAAACAGGAATGAGCAAGAGGTCTAATGCCATCTGTGACCAAAGAACATTCAGACTGTGATTCCTCACTGGGTTCAGCCAGGAATGTGATATTTACTTATCTGAGCATATGCTGCTGTAATCGCTAATGAACTCTCAGCAGAACCCAGCAGATGTGGGTACATCTCTCTGCCTTTTCCAGACATCAATCCTTATCCTTTCTGCCCATCAGTCCATTGTCAACTCTCTTAGCTTCTTAGCTATCCTTACTTCTTCTCTCTTCCCTGCCTATGTATTCCTAACCGCCCGCCCCTTCTGTATCTACCAGACCTCAGTGTTTCCCTGCTTTGTCTACAGAACTACCTGACTCCCCATCAGCTTCCTCATTTGGCTGTAAAATGTGCCAGGGAAGAGGAATTGCAAGATGTTTGCCTTGGTTCTGGTTTTTTTCCTGGTGGTATTCATACCTTGTTCCAGAAAAGAGACAACTAAGGGGAGATATGATAGAGGTCTAGAAAATCATGACTGATGTAGAGAAAGTAAATAAGGAAAAGTTATTTACTCTTTCCCATAACACAAGAACTTAAGGTCACCAAATGTAACTAATAGGCATCAGGTTTAAAAACAAACAAAAAGAAGCTTTTCTTCACATAATGCACAGTTAACCTGTGGAACACCCTGCCAGAGGTTGTTGTGAAGGACAGGACTTTAACAGCGTTTTTAAAAGAACTAGATAAATTCATGGAGGTTAGGTCCATCAATGTCTATTAGCCAGAATGGGCAGGGATGGTGTCCCTAGCTTTTGTATGTCAGAGCTTGGAATAGGTGACATTTGTTTTGTTCATTCCCTCTGGGGCACCTGGCATTGACCACTGTGAGAAGACAGGACACTGGGCTAGATGGACCTTTGGACTGACCCAAAATGGCCATTTCTATGTCCCGTCCATAAGGGTGATGGAATTCCAACAGCACGTCTCTTCCCACAGGCACGCCTTCCTCTGAAGTGGATGGCTCCAGAAAGCATCTTTGACAAGGTCTACACAACCCAGAGTGATGTCTGGTCCTTCGGAGTCCTCCTCTGGGAGATATTTTCACTAGGTAGGTGAGGAGAAGGAAGAATGTTCTTTTCTGCAGTATATTTGAGGGAAGAAAATGACATCTCCTCCCAGTTGTGGGACAAGCGCAATCTGAAGAGTCCCAAAATGAGATAAAGGTGGAAGGGCAGGCTAGATGTATGGAGACTGCCACCTCCTAATGTGGGACCAAGGGTTTTCTGCTTGAGAAGGAAGGCCCCATTTCATGAATTGGAGTGAAACAGAATAGTCACTGCATCTCTCAGCAGTTTGAGAGGGAACCTACAATGAGGAGGAAGTTTGGTTGTTGTCTTGTGGACTTCATTCTCCTGACCATCCTGGGTTGTTGTTTTTTTTCTCTAGGTGCCTCGCCCTACCCTGGCGTGCAGATCAATGAGGAGTTCTGCCAGAGACTGAAAGATGGTACCAGGATGAGAGCTCCAGAATATGCCACTGCAGAAATGTGAGTTGGAGATTTCAGACCTGAACTCCAGATAAGGAAATACTATAGAAAACGTCCTCCCCACCCACCCAATAACAAAAAACAGAGCCAATGAGGCCAGGGGAAAGTCCCCCAGGTGGGACAGATAACCACTCTCTTTCAACCAGCATGCAGTGGGCCAGCTCAGCCACACTTTATTCCATTACCAAGTCTCCAGGTAGAAGCCTGAATCTAGTCAGAATAGAGGGATGTTTCAGGGCTATTTAAAATAACTAAGCTTTAAACTTCCTTCTGTGCAAAGTAACCCAGCTGGAATGGTGCTATCCGAGGCCAGGTGGTGACATGGGGGATCACACTCCCCTCCATCACGGGTGGGGGGAGTGCCACAAAAAGTCCTGGTGTTTAATTGAGGGAGGAGGATGACCTGTTTGCAAAGCGCACATTGTTTCCTCTTGGTAGTTATCGTATAATGCTGAGCTGCTGGCATGGGGACCCCAAAGAGAGACCAACTTTCTCAGATCTGGTGGAGATCCTCGGGGACCTTCTTCAGGAAAATGTCCAACAGGTGAGATTCTCGTGCACTGTCATCCTCCAGAATCAAACTGCGCTGGGCCAGTTTTCCTCAAACAGCTTGTTCTTCCTTTTGCTGCTGGCCCACCTCTGACTCTGTATGTGTGCAGGCAGAGAGACATGGCAGTGGGTCCGAGCCTACGCTGCATAGCACTATTGGAGATACCTAATCAGCATAGCACTATTGGAGATACACTAATTTACACCAGCCAACAGATATAGTAAGTTTGGCTTTATAAAATGTATACTTCATGGCATCGAACATATCACTCTTGTTCAGCTATAGATCAGATCCTTCTCGTTATTTCTCAGGTGTCTTTTTAGTATTTTTATCCTTATCCATAAATTACTCCTTGTATTTTTCAAACTAATTCAAGCTGACAATTAACGAACACCACGACATTTTGCAACTCTCCAAATCGGAGTTTGGTGGGCATTTGAATGATATAGTTATTCTTCTACACAAACACAGGCACACACTGCTGTAAAAGTTTACCTTAATGTGTTACTGTTAAACAGAAGCTTATCAGCACTTTTATGTGGCAAGAGCACGCCACTGTGTTTTCAACTTCTGCTTTGTGCTCTGTTATAAGTGGACGCTTACATATGATTAGCTTTCTCAGTTATGAATACAAATTAACTCTTTTGCTGCGGTGTTCCAATGCAGACATGTCTGCAGCTGTGTGCTTTTGGAAGGCTGACTTTTCGTTGGTGCATCCCATAATAGACATGTGATGTGCACCACATTGCAGGTGCTGCTCAGTAGTTGATAAGACGGTTAGAGGGAGGTACTATACCAAAGGCAGCACCTGATGTAGACTTTGTTCGGTGTTATACTTACAATACAGCCCAAAGGCAGTTAGGTGACTAGCAGAAAGCCTTAGTATAGAGATCAATAGAACAAGTACCATACATACCTGCTATGAACACCTCAGAAAGAAGAAAGCCTAAAGACCTGTATGCATTATCAAGTTACAAAACTAGAGTTATTTTCTTTCCCCTTCTATTTCCTTTAACTCTTCCCCCTCCCCATATACATCAGCACACGCTATATACACCTGTATGCACACAAACACTTAACTTGCTGCACTCAAAAGGCATGGAAATCTCCAGGGGTTAATTTGTTCCAGAAAAGGAAAAGACCTCAAATGAGAAGAGGGAGACAAGACAGGTGAGACGATCATGGGAAAGAATATTTCCATTTTATGCAGTGTGCTTGTAGCTGGGTTGGTTCCAGGATATTAGGGAAACAAAGTGGCTTCGTCTACACTGCAGAGGTTTTATGCAAGAAGCTTTTTGCTGAAGAAATCTTCTGCAAAAACTGCTTGCACAAAAGCACGTCCATACTTCAAAAGCGCATCGCAAAAGCAATGTGCTTTTGCTCAAGAGAGCTCTTGCGCAAAAAGGACTTTTTCCTCGTAGAAAGAGGAAAACCTACACCACAAAAAGCCCTCTGTTCTGCCATTTTACTGTAAATTTTCTTGTGCAAAAACGTGCTTGAGGTGTAGACGCTCCGCAGGTTTTTGCGCCAAAACCCTGTAGTATAGACATAGCCAGTGAGTGTGGTAATATCTTGTACTGGACCAACTTCTATTCTTTTGAGTTTGCATGGAGCTCATCTCTCTCACCAACAGAAATTGGTCCCATATAAGGGCACCTACACGGCACCCAGAGCTCCAAATAAGCTATGCAATTTGAGCTATGCAAATTGCATAGCTTATTTCAAATTATTTTCAAAATAACTTATTTTGAAATTTGGCGTTGTCTACACAGCACTTATTTCAAAGAAAATCACTATTCTGAAACATGCCTGACTTCTTGTGGAATGAGCTTTACGGGGACGTCGGAAAAGCGAGACTGTTATATTTCAAAAGAACAGGTTTGCTCAAAAGACACACAATAGCTATTTTGGGATACTGGAAGTATCCCGAAATAGCTCCACAGTGTAGATATAGCCTAAGATATTACTTCCCCCACCTTGTCTCACCAATACCCTGGAACCAATATGACCACAAGAACACAGCATACAGTGGGAACACTCCTTCTCATTATTGATGGTTTCTGTGTATGAAGTTCTCTCCTGATTGCCAAGTTCTCTTCTCTCTGTAAGCGCATTCCCTTCCCTTTCCTTCAGGAGGGGAAGGATTACATCCCACTGAATGATTCTCAGAGCTCCGAAGATGACGGCTTCTCCCAAGTGCCTTCCTCTGCCCAGCAGAACTCTGATGAAGAGGAGTTTGACATGAGGCTACGCTGCCACAGTTTGGCAGCGAGGTGAGTCCCTGCTGTCCTCTGGGAAACACCGGGAGAGGAAAAGCAAGAGCCAAGCAGGGATCTAGTCTTCTAAGGTGCTCTTTGGAAGTGCTAAAATCCCAGAAGTGCTAGGTCAGGAAGATACATTCTAGGCAGATCCGACTCCAGCACTCAAGATGTGTTGCCTCTGGGTTTTGTTCATGTTCTCTTTGGTCTGAGCATATGGCCTGCCTCCTCCAGTCACACTAACAGGGCAGCCATACTTCCAAGACCATGGCTACAGATTTCAGGGTCCTGTGTGTGATGGAGGGAAGGTCCAATGCAGGTTAAGACTGTCCAATGCAGGTTGGTCTCAGCCGTGCTTTACTTTACCCATTTCTAAATAACTCAAGTGATGGGCCCTCTACCCCTGCCTGTTTTTGTGGGGGCAGTTCCACAATCCAGTGTTGGGACATGAGGACATCTGCGTGTTCAGGCTTCCATCACTTCTCTGTTCCAAGTAACTGGCTCTGTCCTTCTCACTTTGTCCCCCACAGCAGTACATCAGCAGCTAACCCCACTGCTAAGCACTGTAACTCTAGCCCTGCTGCTTGGGGGTGAGCAGCTCCTCTTTGATGAACTTTGATGGACTGGGGCTAGATTGGTGCTTGTTTGCTTCCGGAGGTGTAGGGCAGGGCTGGCCTTACCATGAGGCGAACTGAGGTGGCCGTCTCAGGTTCCAGACCATGGGGTGTGCCACTAGGACCCAGAGAATTGAGACTTTCAAAGTTTTGGCCCAAGTGAGAGGGTATGGGGGTGTCATTTGAGCTCCCCCCTCAGGTGCCAAAATGTTGTGGGCCGGCCCTGGAGTAGGGTACACAATATTCCACCCCATGAGCGAAAGAACAGGAGTCTACCTCACAGCACTGGAGTCTTGAGATGTATGAATCCCTCCAGCCCCCATAAATGCCCCTTGTGGTTGCTCCCCAGATTAAGCTCTGCATTGAAAGGCAAAGTGGCCTGTTGTGGAGCACTGATCTGGATACTGACTTATTCTGTTGACTGTGTGCTGTATGCTTTTCTCGCCAGATACTATAACTGTGTGTCATTCCCTGGTTGTTTGACTGGAGGGAATCAGATAAGGTGTCCGTCCAGAATAAAGACATTTGAAGAGTTTCCCATGACACACACAATGTATAAAACACACCCGGTAAGTAGAGACAGGGTGGAGATGGGCAGGGAGGAATAAGGGGATTGTTTGTTTTCTGGCCCATTGACTTGTGATGGAAGGAGCATAGCTCTCTATTTGTCCATCCCAATACCATCTCTTCCCGTCCCGTGCATGTTCATCTATCTGTCACATAAGGATTTCCTTTAGTGCCCATCACTGTAGGATCTAAGTGTTGGACCAATAAATTAGTTCTGCCAGCAAGGTCCAGAAAGGATTCATAGAACACTAGAACTGGAAGGGACCTCGAGAAGTCATCGAGTCCAGTTCCCTGCCCTCATGGCAGAATCAAGCACCATCTAGATCCATGGTGTCCAACCAGTTCTGAAGCTGTAGCTACTATGGTGGCTACTGCTATTGCAAACTAGCGACGTGCAAACAGCCAAATAGCCACATGTGGTTAGTGGTTAGCATGTTACACACCCTGGATCTAGATCATCTCTCATCGCTTCACTCTTCCCAGGTTTGTGAGAACAAGGACAGTAGGGGATCAGTTGTATGCTAATAACCTTGGGCCAGACTTTAACAATTCCTGGTCTGGATTGTATAGCACCTGGAAATGCCCAATAATGTGTAGCAATGTTCCCTCTAACTTTTACCGCTTGTGCAGAATAATTTTTGTTATATACATCGAGGCATGTGCGGATGTGCATTGCCAGTAAAAACACTGGCAGCTGGGCAGCAGTTGAATCTCTCCTGGGTGGCCACCCAAGCGCACAGCTTACAGGGAACAGTGATGTGCAGTGATAGCCCTTCTGGGTTTCCCTAAGCAGGACAATACCATTTTCCCACAATGGTAAAAATGAACTCCCCAGCTACAAAACTGTTTAGTATTGCCAGAAATGTGAAAACATGCCCGTTGCTCCCCATGCAGCCACACACAAATCTGCATTTGTATATGCCATTTTTAGGAGGCTTCTTTTGAAAAAGGGGCTCTGTGAAATGATGGCACTTGATAAAATCACCCTTCCCAGCTCCCTCCTGTGTTTGATTTAATGAACGACTGCTTCTGCATTTGTGCCATGTTGAGCGAATGGCTCACTTGACGGGGATGGTACTCATAATGTATGGCTTCCTTGTTTCCTCTCAGGACAATCAAACAGACAGTGGGATGGTCCTGGCATCTGAGGAATTGGAGAGGATAGAAAACAGACACAGGAAAGAAGGTGGTTTCAGGTACCTCATTAAGATTATGTCTACCCTGGGAAGAGTTGGCGACAAAAGTGCTGTTGACGTGCAAAAGTCACCATAAGTGAAAACCTAGTCAAACTACTTTTTCTGCCTCCCATTGTCACCTTTTCATGGCCACATTGCTAACACCCTGTTGACAAGATAGAGCAAAGCAATGTGGGTAAGCATCCCACAGCGCAGCATTGTGAGAAAGCAAAGCTGATCCCTGTGCTTCTTGGGATTTTCTCATAGCTCTGTGAATTCTCCTTGCTGAGGAATGTCAAAACAGCACAGAAGTCTCTCCAGCCCTCCCCCTGCAGCAGCTGTCTGCCTGAGACTGTGTTCCTAGTGCAGAGCAGAACAGGAGCACTCCAATGACTTGTTCTTTGTTCCTCAAAAGGAGCAACTCACTCATCTGTCAGATACTCCCCAGAGCTTTGAAAGGGGAGGGGCGTATGCCTGCAGTTCAGCAGAAATCACAAAACACTGAGCAGGCCGAGCAGACATGGTGGGATACTGGAAGAAGCTAGTTCTCTCCACAAAACAAACTGAGTCCATGCTAGCTCTTTGTTGACAATAAAGGGAGGGGAAAAGACAAAAGCATCTTGTAGGGATGGAAGTTTTCTGTCACCAAAACTGGATGTTTTTCCCGACACAAGTCGCATTGTAGTGTAAATGCTTTCACTGTTTTGTCGCCAAAAGGCAGTTTTTGACTACAAAATATGCCAGTGTAGACAAGCCCTAACTCACTCTGAAAGATAACTCTTGTTCACAGCAGTGTGTGCTATAGGGAGAGCATGGAGCTCCATTGTATCTGTAGTTTCCTGCCCCTAGAATCTGCTACGGGAGGCAGCATTCTTGGGCTGTGTCTGCACTACCTAGTTATTGCGAAATAATAACTCCTGAGATAACTATTTCAAAATAAGCTTATTCCTGTTCACAAGCTGGAGTTATTATTTTGAAATAACAAGCTTGGTAGTGTGGATGCTCACTTTGTTATTTCGAAATAAGAGGAGTTATTTCGAAATAACTCCCCAATGTAAACATGCCCTTGAAGTCCTCTGCAGTAAAGACTTAGGATTTTTGCATGGCACAGTTGGGTGAGTCAGCTACGTGAAATGTACAAACTTCTAACAAGTGGTAAAATACCTCAGCAAATCAACTTGTGAAAGCTGCTGATACAGCACCTCTGACAGCCCAAAACACATTCCATAAGGCAAAGGAATAATGGCTCTGTTGAGATAACAAGGCACAAGTAAGTACTTGTCCACTTCTCCCTTAGGCGTTTCCACATTCTTTTCCTACATCCCCATGACACATGAGGAAAATGTTCCCTGCAATTTTCATAAAGCCACCACATCTGTTAAAATCCTTCCTTAAAACTTCCCTCTGCAATGATGCCTACAAATCACTGTCCAGTGCAGTGACATTAGTTAGGCAGGGGAGATTTCTGTTTTGTTACCTTATCCTTCAGCCCTCCCCCACCCAGTTTATTTCTGCCACCTGTTGTATCCTGTTTAACACCTAGACTTAAAGATCCCTGGGGTGGTATCTGTCTTCATTGTTACTTATCTCTACAGTGCTTGACACAAAGGGGTCCTGATCCTTGATTGATGTTCCCAGCTGCAAGCCTATTAACATATAATAATAATAATCATGCACCTGCAGAAGTCTACTTTGCAGCAGAGCTGTGACTGGAGTACCAGGGAAGCCAGTTGAGGTCACTCAATTAGCATGAATGGGGCAACCACCCCTGAAAGCTGGTGGCTATTCCAATACTTAGATTGATCAGGCCAGCACAAGACAGCCTCTTTGGTAACTTACTGGTTACCCAGGAGCCAACTACCCAGTTGTTAAAGCAAACCAGCTTCCACCCAGCCACACAAGGCAAATAATGTTCTATCAGTCCCAAAGAATCAGACACATTCCTCTTGGGTCAGTGAATCTTACCCCAAATCTACACTTATAGCCAGTTCTTATTAACAAAACTAAATGTTAGTAAAAAAAATAAAAGAGAGTGTATTGGTTAAAAGATCAATGTACGTACAGACGTGAGTACAGTGCTAAGATCAGATTCAGAGTAGACATGGTAAGCTGTGTAGTTCCAAGCAGTTCTTTTAGAATTTAGTGCATAGGTTATGTGTCCAAAATCAGATTCGGAGTGGACCAGCTTAGTACTCAGATCTCAATCCTTATGGACTAGGTTTCCCCTGTATGAAACCTTAAGCAGATCTGAAATGACAGGATCAGGACCCAAGGATCGTCTTAGACTTAGACAGTTTCCTGCTGGCTTTTTGACACTACCATCCTGGCAGAACAACAAGCTCTTGATGTAAGCTTCTGTTTCCCAAACATCGTGGTAATTAACATAAGGAAATGTATCCAAAAGCTTCAGAGGGGGAGCCGAGTTAGTCTGCTACTAGAAAAACTGAAAAAACAACGAATAGTCTAGCTGCACTTTAAAGACTAACAAAACATGTAGATGGTATCTTGAGCTTTCGTGGGTACAACCCACTTCTTCAGAATAAATTTGTCCAATTTTTCTTGCGTTTAACACTGCATTTTTACATCAAAAGCTAAGTATGGGACACTTTCAGGCCACTTAATTAGCCTCATTAATTGACTTGTAATAGCCTATTATTGACAAGTACCTACCACCACCCTTACAAAATACCTGGTTTCTGATACTTCTATTCCAGTTCATAATCTGAGGAAGTGGATTTTGCTCACAAAAGCTCATGATACTATAAATACTGTCGGCAGAGGGATGAAGATTAGGCAGATCGACATTGCAAATGAAGAGGGGATTTAAATATCCTGCATTTAATTTGCATAAAAATGGCCGCCGTTTTTGCCGACTCAGCATTTTGTTAGCAAAAAGTGGCAGTTTAGAGGGGGATCTGTCAAGAAAGAACGCCTTTTTCAACAGATCCCATAAACCTTCTTGCAGGAGGTTTTTTAGGCTCCATTTTTATGCAAATTAAGCGTGGGATATTTAAATCCCCGCTTCATTTGCAATATCGACTTGCTTCATCTGCATCCCTCTGCTGACAGACGGATGCAGTCTAGACATACCCTAAGGTGCTACAGGTCTGCTCGCTGTTTTTAAAGTTGCAGACTAACATGGCTACCCCTCTGAGACTTTTTATCCATTAAATAGTTTATCACAAACTTTAAGGAGACATATACACAATGAAATTATTTCACCCAAGATTCATTTAAATGTTAATATTCTCTTTGATCTCCTAATAAACAGCTATGGTAATACACAGGCCCTGTCTTTTCCATGGTTAATATCTAACATGATATATAAATAGAAACACGTAATTAGGGTTGTATTTCAAAGTCCTTGCCTATTTAGCATTAACTGGCCCTAATTACCATTTCCATACTTTTCTCTACAAGCTGCCTCAGTTAGCCTGCAGGATGCCATGTGTCATACCTCCCATTAGATTTGTTGCAATTCTGTAGTGTTGGTATCAACAGTGTGTTTATGGTCTTATTATAATCTGATCACATTGCAAGACCCAATAGAGAACTGGATGTAGGAATGTGCATGGTGGCTGTGGGTCTGCCTGCATGACATTACACACTGGTGGGGGGGGGGGAGAGGACTTGACTTGAAATAGCCTCCAAATAGCAGCCTAAGGGTGGGCAAACTACAGCCCAAATCCGGCCCTTGAGCTCCTGCTGAGGAATGGGATTTAGGGCTTGCCCTACTCCGCAGTACCATGGCACCACACGGCTCGCGGAAGCAGCAGTATGACCCCCCTCCAGCTGTTATGCATAGGGACAGCCAGAGGTCTCTGTGCACTGCCCCCGCCCAATGCACCACTCCACAGCTCCCATTGGCTGAGAACCACGCAGGGGAAGTGCATGCAGACAGCGCTGCATGGTTATGCTCTGCATAGGAGTCAACTGGAGGGAAAGACATACCAGTGCTTCCAGGAGCTGCTTAAGGAGATTAGAGGCACCTGGGCCTGCATCCTGAGTTCCTTCTATGCCCCCAACCACCTGCCCCAGCCCTGATTCCCCTGCTGCCCTCCAAACTCCTCGGGTCTCAGCACCCAAATCCCTCGCTCCCAACCCCACCCCAGAGCCCGCATGCCAAGCCAGAGCCCTCACACACAACCTGCACTCCAACTCCTGCCCAAGCCAGAGCCCCCTCCTGCCCTCTGAACTTCTTAGTCCCAGCCAAAAGCCCCCTCCTGTACCCCAAACTCCTCATCCCCAGTCCAGAGCCTGCACCTACTCCCTCACTCCAAACCCAACTCGTGAGCATTCATGGCCAACCCTACAATTTCCATACCCTAACACGATTGCCCACCCCTTGCTGTGGGGAAAGGTTATACCACATGTGCAGGGAGTCTGAGTGTGCGACGTGTCAGGGTGGTGGATGCCCAGGATGTGAGAGTGATGGGCAGTGACTGGTACCTTATTGACTGCTTGTTAGCATGCAGCGTGTCCCCCATAATGCCTGCCTTGCCTCCATGCTTTAGCAGCTCTTCCATGGAGTTCTGGCTGATGCTGGGAAGCCTCTCTGAAAGGATTTGGCTTTCTCCATCACTGCTCTGACCTGATTCTCTGCATCTCTCTTTGCTAACAGCAGTAAAGGGCCCAGTCGAAATGTAGAGTTGGCAGCGGAACAGTCGGACCTGAGAGCCAGGTGTCGACCGTTGTATCGGTCCCCAGTCGGAGGCCAGACTTTTTACAACAGTGAATATGGGGAACTGTCAGAACACTCAGAGGACAGCAGCTACACCCCACCCGGAGACGGGGCCAGTCCCTCCACCGTCCACGCGTCCTTCTTTTCAGAGCAGTATTAACAGGAACAGGTGTGGAGACACCATGCCAAGACACCATCTTCCATTCTTCATTGCTGCATTGCCACTGCCATATGGAGCTTCCCCTCCAACCTAAGTCAAACCACAGCAGGAAATCCTCACAGAACAGATGGAGAGAGGGAGCCAGAGCTCCTCGGAATTAGACTGATGACTCGGGATGCAGCTTCTGATCCACATAGGCCCGGGAGAGTGCACATCCCCGATTGGGATGTTTTGTTTTATTTGTATGGGTGAGACAGACTAATTCCACCAATGAGTGGGCATCTGTGTGGAGTGCTGCATCCTCCTCTCCACATCCAGCCTCTGTTCTGATAGGTTTCTACTCAATAAGTCCCATGTCAGGTCAGATATAAATAGAGCTGGCTGAGTCAAGCCTCTTCTTGACGTGCAGCCTTAATGCTTTTCCCTTGGTTTTTTCTACTCTCTTAGTCTTCATGATTTCAGCCACTGAGGAGAGGGATGGAGCCAAAGGGAAAACTTACGAAGCGGTACCAGCAACGGGTGGACAGGCAGATCCCAGTGGATCTGGCTATTCCTTGTAAACATGCCAATACCGAAGGATATGGGTGTGTAACCCACTAGGCACAAAAGCACTCCCAGCCTCTCAAAGCCACTCCATTCTATCCCACCACTATTCCCTTGTGAATCAGCCCCAGGCACTTAGCATCCCTGGCATTGGAGGCCTGCATTTACATCTAGTGGGGTGAATAGTAATAGAGAAGTAGCCGTGTTAGTCTGATCTGCCAATTCTCGTCCAGAATATGATCTGAGGAAGTGGGTCTGGCCCACGAAAGCGCATCACCTATTAAACTATCTTGTTAGTTTTTAAAGTGCTACATAGTTTTTCCTTTTATCTAATCAGGTGGATTTTTTTTGCCATCTTAAAGCAAGACATCCTGAAATGGTTATCAGCTAATAGCTAAAGTCACCCCAGCAGGTAGATAAGTATCCACTGTTTTTGTAGACCCTGCAAAAAAAGTTGAATTTTATACTCTGTGCTGGGAGCAGGTAACTGATCATCCCTCTCCTCAGAGCCCTGTAAGGTTTGTTGCTTCTGTTAGAAAGCAAACAAAATAACAGTCATGTGCATTTCAGCTGGTTTCTAAACCCCGGGGGGGAAAATCAGTGTTTGATGAAAGGGAAAAGGATCAAAGTGGCTGGGTGGGACATTTTTTATTTGCAATTAACTGCAAGGGTTTTACAAACAATAAAGAATACAAAGCACAAAGATAAGGTCCCTTTAATGGCATCACTTTGTTTGCTGGCATAGCAGCAGTAGAAGAGAAACCCCTGTGTTGTGGGTTTGGTAAGTGCTACTATCCTGGATGGACTTGTATTGGCTTCATATACAGTTTGCATCCATTTTCAGCGACCAGTCAGCCAGTGCCCCACCAGGCCCTCCAAGGGGGAGACCACACCTCAGACAGACTCCTCTTCAGCTTCTATCCCAGCACTTTCCAGCATAATGAACCTGCCTTTCATTCCAGTGGGCTTCCCTAGTTGTGGGATAGAGAAATACTGGTATCTACAGAAGCAGCTTTTTTATGTGAAACCACAGGAGTTTGGACTCTTGATGCAGCCCATCTGAACACATTTCTGCTCTGGTTCCCTGCCATTCCTCACCTGCTTTTCCTCTCCTGTTCCTGCCCAGAAGAGGAACCCTGCCACAGAGCATCTTCAGAAAAGTATCAAAGAAATCTTGGTGAAGAGGCTTGTTTGAACAGCTTATGAGTTTTCCTTTCGCATCCCATCCCACACTCCTTTCAGAGACAGAAGTTCCTTATACCTTTGGCGTCTTAGCACCAGAGGAATTCTGCTTGCAGGCCAGGCTTCTATGTATAGAACTAAGGGTTTTGGTTTGACTTTATTATTATTATTATTATTTTGTATCAGATATATTTTTCCAGATTATATTTTTCCTTCATAAGAGGGTTTTGTGCATTTACAAAGCTGGCACTACCGTTGTCTGTACCAATCATGCACTGACCTGCACGTTGTATATGCATTCAGTGTCTTTTCTGTCTGATTACATTTCTTCTCTGCACAAGTGTGTGGTTGTGCCTTTACTTGATGAATGGGAATGTAGGTGGTTTTGGTTTAAAAATACACATAGACATCTGCAAGGCACAAAATCTTTCACCAAAAATATTTTTCTTCCCTTTTGTGTCAGTGAAATTATAGTAGGATGTACATATCAGAGAGCTGGATGTACATATCAGAGAGTCTGCAAAATTCACACCTCCCTGTGCCTGCTAATCCCCCTGAACCCCAGGGGAATTTACCACATAGTAGTCAGCTAGTGCAGCTTTGAGTTGTGGTCATGACTCAAGAAGAAAACCCTACTGACAGAGCCTGTGGGAAGTTACTGAATCAAGGCAGCTTCTAGGTGCCTAAGCCATGCCCTAGGCTGTCACCCACTTTTTCAGCTGCAGCAGCCTCTTGGGTCTTAGGAGGTTAATCTTATATCTGGTTCATCATGGTTGGTGAAAGCTGGCCTAAGCCCAGGCTGAATTTTGCCCACTCTCCTGATCCTTTATATCCAGCCTTTTTTGTCCTAACTATACACATTACATATGCCATCCTTCTGTGTGCGCCAGAAAAAAACTTCACCTGGAAATACACTTAAGAACGGCCATACTGCATCAGACCAAAGGTCCTTCTAGCCCAGTATCTTCTCTTCCCATAATTACCAACACCAGGTGCCCCAGAGGAAATGGACAGGACAAATAATCATCAAATGATCCCTCCCTTGTCACCCATTCCCTGCCTCTGACAAACAGAGCTGAGGAACAGCATCCCTGCCCATCGTGGCTAATAGCCATTGATGGACCTATCGTCCATGAATTTGTCTAGTTCTTTTTTGAATCCTAGCTTGGCCTTCACAACATCAAAAGCTGCAAACATGGCCTATGAAAAATATTTACCAATGACAAATAAAATGCCACTGTAAAAGGAGTCACAAAGCTTTCTCCCTCTGATATTTGAAAACATATTAGCAAATCCCTTGCGCTACTTTGGAACAGCCTGGCTATCGTCGCAAGCAATGAACCACACTGCTGTCTGTGCTCCTTTATTCTGAATAAAGTGGGAAAGTTATCACACTACAGTCCATTGTTTAAAGTCAACCTGGGCAAATCCATCTGCAGTTCAAGAGCAAGGAGCTGGCATGATTTTTTATTTTTAATGTTGCAATCATACAACGCGTGCAGAGGTTTGCTTTGCTCTCTATATTTTGAATCCTCTTTGAGGTAAGGGGGGGGAATCAAATCCAATTGTATTTGCAACAACGGTAATACATGCATAGAATGCACATAATATGAGTAAACCAGGCTGCTCTGCAGACACTCCCTCTGATGTAGTATCAATGTAATGTGTGTCCATCCATAGTTGTATAAGACACTTGTGTTTCAATCATTTAAAAGCACACGATCAAATCTTTCTTACGTTACTGCCACCATCCATGCTTATTCAAATTGGCAGAGTTTGGAAAATCAACGTTTTCATCGTTTCTGCCATTTTTTATAATCTGCAGCTCAGGTTGAGCAATTAAATTAGGTTGAGCTGTTTTGTTTTCAGTTCTGATGCACTGGCTCCCTGCTACACTTGCATTAGACCATTTCAACTTTTAAAACCTCTAGCATCGTTTCTGTACCTATTCGGTTTAGCAATACTTCAACTCTTTTTTTTTTTTTTTAACTGATCCTAATTTCTGGGGCTAAGAGACTTGTTGTTATACAATTAAAATGATCAATATACTGCTGGTTTAATTTTCTTTCTCCTTCATTAGTTATTACAGATAACTCATGAAAATCAATGTTTGACACAGGGCAATGTCATGTAATCTCTACTTGCTCATATGTATGCACAACTCCTGTCAACAACTCCTGTCAAAACTATTGGCATTCATGTGTATCAAGTAATGCTTCCTTTACATGCCAGTTTAAATTGGTACCAGTTGTTGCCACAACAGCATTGAATGTTTAGGAGAGAGAGAGAGAGAGAGAGAGAGAGAGAGTGTTGCAAGTAGGAGTGTGTGTGTGTGTGTGTGTGTTGCAAGTAGGAGAGTGTGTGTGTGTGTGTGTTGCAAGTAGGAGAGTGTGTGTGTGTGTGTTTCTATCTCAGTGCTACCCAGGAGTGTTTGTGGGTTTTTTTAAATCACTTTGAATCTCTGTCTCTGACAACTCAGTTATATATCAAACAAGTTAGAACACAGCTGTTTTTCCCTCTCCTCCTATAGTACTTGTTAAACTTTGTCATTAAGAGTTTTGTTGTAATATCTAAATGTGAAATTAAATAAAGCAATAACTTGCTCCCGCTTTCTGTCATTTCTGAAGGGATATAGTTTTGGCAGCTACAGAGATGCTGATACTCATTAGGTCACAATGCCTGTGACCTTTGAACAAAACTCACACTTGAATCCAAACCTTGTTTGAAATGTAACTCAGGTCAATTAACGTGTTTTGGTTTTATTATTTTGCATTTGTGTCTCTTGCATTTCCTGCTTTAGGGCAGGAAACAGCTGTTCTTGTGGCATTTCCAGGATGAAAGTTAGGCTTGTCTCATGAGATCTGTGCATAAAGCCGGATACACTTTGGATAAGTATGTTTATCTGAACCAGTGACCTGACAACTAAGAGCTTCACTCAGCAAGACCCTTAAAATACTGACCAGATACCTTGGTGTTTCCTTAATGTTTTATTGTCTAGCCAACATCCACCCAAATGAGACACCCTTTCCAATTTACTCTTTAATGTTGCCATTCCTTCGATGGCTGTCTCTTGCACATGCTATCCAGCTGATTTTATAAGGGGTCTCAAACTGTGGGTCAGCACCCTAAAGTGGGTTGCAACCCCATTTTAATGGAGTCACCAGGACTGGCGTTAAACTTGCTGGGGCATATGCTCAGGCAGGCTCAACCTTTGGTCCCCCTCACTCCTGTGATTGTTATAATTTTTGTGGTCAGAAGGGGGTCCAGGTGCAGTGAAGTCTGAGAACCTCTGAGTTAGAAGGATGTGTGAATGGCTTTTTCCAACTATGGTGATGCTCTGAGATTGGCTGGCAAAAGTCAAAGGGAGTCTCAAGATGCCCTTTCAAAAACACCCTACTTTTACACTGTGGGCCAGCTTTCCAGATCTACAGTTGCCAGCACCTCTGACCCTGATGCTAAAAGTCCAAATGGCTGCAGTAATAGGCCCCTGCCACTGCTGGCGGGAAGAGCAACAGCTGTGGCTCGAGCCAAGTGAAGGAGCTACTCTCTGCTCAGCCACTGATGCCCAATAAAGAACAATGGCTGGCTGCCAGGCTGAGCTCCAAGAGGTAGGTGCTACTGCTTGGGGGGGGCGGGGATTCCTGTCCATACTTCCTTCTGCCCCACCATGCCCCAATTAGGAATGTTAAATTTAGATTAATTGGCTAATCGAATAGTCAATGCAAGTTGCGTCAACTATTCGATTAGTCGATAAGGGCACTTCCAGCTTTGAAGTGTAGCAACAGCGCCAGGGCTGGTGCTAAACTTCAAAGGCAAAAGCACTGTGGGGAGCATGGGGCCAGTGTGTCCCCCACTGGCCCTGTGCTCCCCGCAGCATTTCAAAGCGGCAGCGCCGCATGGACCCTGAGGTCAGCTGGGGACTCTGAGTTCCCCGTTGAGCACGGGCTCCATGCGGTGCTGCTGCTTTGAAAAGCCATGGGAAGCCCAGTGTCAGGCTTTTCAAAGCGGCAGACCCCGGGCTCCATGCAGTGCTGGCGCTTTGAAATGCATGGCCCAGCTGCATGTGGCATTTCAAAGTGGCAGTGCCATGTGGAGCCCAGGATCTTGTCCCAGGCTCCATGTGGCACTGCTGCTTTGAACCACCTCCTTCTCTTTCCACTCCGCTTGCTGCCTCTTTCCGATAGAGGCAGCAAGGGGTGGCTGGGTGGAAGCAACTAGTCGATTAGTGTGTCAACTATCTGAAAAGCATTTGCTTATCGAATAGTTGACTAGTCAACTAGTCCTTCACATTCCTAGCCCCAATTGCCCCAGCCTCTCACTACAGAGATCAATGTTTCCCTGGTTCCTTACTACAGGGACTGACACCACCCCACTATGGCCTGTTCCCCTGAGGACTGACCCCCAATTGCCCTAGTCTTGGTACTTCACTACAGGGATTGACAAACCCCTGCTATGTCCTGATTGGGTGGGCAGGCAGGCAGACTCTGCGTCAGCTCCTCTCAGCCTGGCTCTGTAGGCAGCATGTGAGTCCCAGGAGAGGGAGGAGTGAGCAAAGGGGGAGGGGGCGTGAGAGTGAGCGATGGAGGTGGGGAGAAGTGAGTGGTGGACAGGGCAAGTGTGTTTAGTTTTCAGCAATTAGAAATGTTCTGAACATTTCTATCTGACCTGATGATCAAAGGAGTCTTATGTGCCCTGTAAGCTGAGTGCCTGTGTTACCCCTCAGAAGAGATTCAAATGCTGTCCAGCTGATTAGCAGAGCTCTCATAGCTGGGTTTTTTTGTTTTTACTGACGGGGCACATTCACACATGCCTCAGTGCACATACAAAATTTATTCCACACATGGATGAAAAAGATTAGAGGGAACATTGCTCAGGACCCCTCCAAATCCATTTTTGATCCCTGCAAATCCTACCTATTGTTATACCCCTTTCCAGTGGGCCTTGCTGCCTGTTGTCCGAGCTCCACTAGCTGCCCCCAGAAGTAGGTGAGAATTTTTTTTTCTTTTCCAATGCTCCCCTAGGTGGTGCTGTGGCTCTAACAGTGTCTTGTACAGGCCAGACAATGGCTCCAGGCCAGGTGAGGCATAGCCTTGCAAGTTGGAAGCCAGTTCTGTGGAGGGAGGTACAGGGCTTGTCTACATTGGCAAGATACTGCGCTGTAACTTTCTTACTCAGAGGTCTAAATCTCCACCTATCCTCCCAAGCACAGCAAGTTACAGCAGCCAGTGTAAACAGACTCTCAACACTGTGAGCTACTCCCCTCATGCAGCTAGTTTACCTACAGCACTGGGAGAGCTCTCTCCCAGCTCTGGTGCTGTAACCACATTGCATGCGCTATAAACTCACAGGTGTAGACAAAGCCAGATGGAGAAAGTGGCTGAAGTGGAGGAAACTTCTGACAAAGAATATTTGTACCATAAAAGGTAAAGACTATGATGAAATTTAGGCCTCTCGCGCTGGGGTAGAGGAAGGAAATTTTCAGCAATTCTTTCACTGGGGAAATATGTGCAGTTATGAAAAAGAATGACCAGGAACCTTAATGCAAGCCAAACCCTGGCAGCTTCCTCTCTTTAACCACTGTAGAGTGCGCTTGCAAAATCTCTGCAAAAAACAGGCCCTTGGGGTACATCTCATTGCAAAACAAAACAAGCCACCCCCTGCAGCATGAAGGCTGACAGTCCAGCTCAATTGACTCAGGCTTGCATTGTGGGGCTAAAAATAGCAATGTAGATGTTTGACCTCTGGCTGGCACCCAGGCACTGACACCCTTCCTCTTTTATGTAGTTTCAGAGCCCACGGTACGGCCTAAGCCAGAATGACTACACTTCAGTTTTTGGTCTCGCAACCCAAGTCAGCTGACCCAGACCAGCCACGGCCATGCCACAGGTCTTTTTTACTGCAGTGTAAACAAATCCAGGGATGGCAGATAAAGATGATGCTGTAACCCATTTCAGCAAAACTTTCTGCAGCTCGTTAAGTAGCTGCATCTCATGGGGAGTAAGAAGAAACGTACACAAATTTGTCAATGCTGCCTCTCCAGGCATAGGAGGGTTACAATTCACAACTGCCGTGCCTCCTGGCTTTCAGGCAGAGGTGATCAATTGGCAGACGGTGGGACAAATCTGTATCGCCAGATGCTTTTGAATGAACCCCAAAATCTTTTTATTTGTTTATTAATTATTGTAATTGTTAAAAAAAAAAATCTGGAGTCTGGACCTTGACTATCCCTTGAGCAAGAAATGTGGGCCTTGATCAAAAAATAGACTACCCCTGGTTTAATGCATCATTGCAGCTGTGCTATCCTTGGCACAAAAACAGGGCATAGGAGAACAAATATGGCTTTAAACTCCCTTTTCCCTTTTCTCAGGCTGACCAGGGGCCCACAATAGCAGCTGACACAGAACAGATGATGGAGTGTAACACCCACGAGGAGATTCATGAATTGGGGAGGATTACATGGAGATAAAAATAAACACACAAGAAAGGGGCACAGGGAAGAAGCAGACCTTCACAGGTAAGCTGTAGAGGATGTATAGTCTAGTGGTTAGAGGAGGAAATTGGCATTGGAACTGTCATGTTCTGTGACCCAAGGCAACTTATGTTGCAGTGACTTGGTTTACTTATCTGTAAAATAGAGGCAATTCTTATTTCATCCCAAGGAGAGTGGTTAGGCTTAATTGATGCTTATGAAATATTTGGGATCCTGGGAAAAATGGAAGTATTGTAATAACAAGTAATACTTATGCTGGACTGGACATTAACCAAATAATCCTCACAACATCCCTGGGAGGTTGCTATTATTATCCCCACTTTAGAGCTGAGGAAAACTGAAATACGGAAAGGGCATAAATGTCCCAACATCCCACATCAAAAACCAAGGTAAGAAATCAGCATCTCCTGGTGTCCACACTTTCAGACCATGTTCTCTATAGAAATGCAGAAAGCTGCTATTACATGCTAGGGATGGAATAGTGTAACTGATTAACCAATAAGCAAAAGTTTAACAGTTAATGCTATAGACTACACACATTTCTGCCCCATCCCTTGCCAGTAAATTTTTTAGCAGGCTGGCCAGCAGCCTGGCTCAGTCCCTGGCTTGCGACCTACCCCTGCTATGGCGCTGCATTTAAAGTTTATTAGGAGCCAGGTGGGCAGGCAGTTCTGGCTCGTGCCGGATCCGGGAGCTCAGACCCCTCCCCGGCAGCTGGTCTGCAAGGGAAGTTGGTTTTTAAACAGGCTTCCTTAGCAGACCTGCTCCTGCCTGCCACCACAGAGGCAGCAGTGCAGAGTGGAAGAGGGCTCCTCTGGAGTGGGGCTAGAGCACACTGGCTGCCTATAGAATAGTTGAGTAACCGATAAGAATTCATGAGGTTAATCTACTAATCAATTAACCTATTTAACATCCCTATTACGTGCTTTGGAGGGATGGACTCCAGGAAGCAGACAGGGTGCAGGAGTATGTAGCAGAGGATTAACATGCCAAGAATTCCGTGCCCCTGAAAAATCTGGTCTAAGGAGACCATTGAAACAGCGACACAAATTAGCTCAGCCAGGCAAGCTGCCTTAACACACATTGGCTATGTCTACACTGGTGGGTTGTTGCGTCAGAAATATGCAAATGAGGCTAAGCGTGGAATATCGCTGAACCTCATTTGCATACCTAATGAGCCACCATGTTTGCGGAAGAGGCTCTTGCACCAGAAGGAGCATCTACACTGCCCCTTCTTGTGCAAGAAAAACCCTCTTGAGCTATGCCGTTATTCCTGAAAATAATCGGCATTGCACAAGAGGGTTTTTCTTGCACAAGATGGGGCAGTGTAGATGCTCCTTCTGGCACAAGAGCCTATTCTGCAAAAATGGCGGCTCATTAGGTATGCAAATGAGGCTCGGCGATATTCCACGCTTAACCTCATTTGCATATTTCTGGCGCAACAACCCGCCAGTGTAGACATAGCCATTGTGGATTATCCCAGCCTCTGCTGCCACTGAAGAGAGGAGTAAACTACCTCTCCTCTGTCCTGGACTGGTGCCTATGTAACCCACACATCTACTGGGTGCAGTTCACTGTCCCATGTTAGTGGCACTTAGACCACTTACAGAGAGGAAGAATGGGTTTGCTCTGCAGCCTTAGCTGAGAGCCCATGGGCTTTTAGCTCAAGCTGAAGAGGCTGATGCAGAGGTCTGAAGTTTGGTTACACTTGCATCAGTTTCAAGATGAATCCAACTACTTATGAGGATTGCTCTCTGAAAAGGGGTATTTCAACAGTAAAAGTGCTAGCTCTGAGTTTGCTTTGAACACCACAGAGCTGCTGGCCTATAAACTACAATGTGTATTCCAAGCGTGATGAGACAGGGTTCTAGAACATTACCCATGAAAGCATTATCAAAATACGAGTATTTGTCATTACTGTTGTTGCTTTGTGGTCCCTCCCCCTTGTATACAGGATGAAAGGTTTTTGTAAAATGCTTATAAGCCATTAGTGAAATCATTGTGGTTCCTCACCCAGCATTTCCCAAGCTGGAGAGGGAAAAATGTGATGTGAAAGCAGAACGTTCCTATGCTGTTTCAAAAACATTTCCTGCATTGTATTGACATTTCTATAGAGCTTTTCATAAACAGCATCTCAAAGGATTTTATAGCTCCACAACTTACTTGCCTTTAGTGGGCCTTGTGGGCCAATTTGTGCTCACAGAGGCATGCATGTGATTCCCACTACCTTCCTTGGAAGTTTCCTAGACATTTCGAAGGACAACATTTAACCTCTCGGTAACAGGTAAATGAAAACACAGAATTCTTTCTCTTTTCTAGCCTATCTGACCTGCCTCTGTGACCAGGTGCAACAGGATCAGCTGCAACTGTTAGAGTGGAGCAGTTTAACCACAATATTTAAGGTTAATCACCACTCTTATCTTGAAGCCTTCCACAGCTGTTGGTAAAGTCATCAGAGAGTGCATGTATCAAAAGAACATATTCACAATTATTGGTCAGGAATTCAGAACATATTCTCAACAAAGATCCTATGAAGACTAAATTACTGGATGACTTGTTTTTCTTCCCATAAATAAGTTTCAGATACTTTGCCTACTTTAGGTCAGGAAGGGTTTGGGTTTTTTGTGTATGTGTGTTTTATTTTTTATTATCTCTGTGGCCATGCACAGACCCAGTTCCCTGAAATTTCTGTTATGTTACTTAAATGAAGAAATCTAACTATTCAAGCCATGATATTACAGTATTCATAGGATTAATATTTAACTCAATATCTGGATATTTGTAATTTTTTTCATGTTACTACAGAAAACAAAGGCCAACTCATGCAGAAATCGCCAAATTCCAAATGAGGTTGTTACATAGTACTGTATCTACTTAAATTTTCCCTCTAGTTTCAATTGTCTAAATTATTTTTTACTTTTCCACAAAACCACATCTTCCTCCCATGCATATAGTACACATTTTTTACATTTTAGATGTGCTTTTAACTATGTTCATTGATCATGTTGGTACTCAGCAGAGCTTTGACTCTTAGATGTAAAAAGGCAAAAAGAATAATGGAGACCCTCTAGGCAGAGCATTTGTCCTTATGTCTAAATCTCTGAATCAGAAAACTGAGCCAAGTATTTCTTCAATATAATAACTGTAAAATATCTAAAATAGCATAGCCATTGTATTTATGGCTCTTAATAAACTAGAATTCAGGAGACTATGTCCTAGACTGCGGCCTGACAAGGTTCTGAGGCAGAAGGTGAGCAGTTGTGTTTTGCAAATTGTTTTGTTAAGGAAATCGCGTCTGTCAAAGATCAGATGCAGCTTCAGATCAAAGTCTTGAGAGTTCAACCTGAGGGTGTTGCTACGTCCTTCTGATTTTCCTTTGAGTACATTTAAGGCCAAAGCGGCAGCCTTGGAGACAGAGTGGCCAGATCTTGCTCTCAAGTAGCTGAATCCTGACTGAGTCTGGTGAGTCACTGAAGTTACTGAGGGCATAATTTGGTCCTGTTGTTCACAAGTCACTCCCTCCTGGTCCTAACCAGAAGAGACCTATTTCTAGGGATGAAGGGCATGTCTCTCCCCAGGCCTATTCTCTCCCATGTCCACTGACGAAAAGGCCCATCATTACACCTCGCCACCCCTGCTCCCTGGAGCAACCAGGTCTGTGGGTTCAGCCCTTCCATCCCCATCAGAAGGAGCAGCTCCCAACATGTCCCAACTGGGAGGGAAGGAGTCACTCCCCCATAGGAAGCAGCTGAAACCCTAGCAGAAGGTCAAGTTCTTCTCACATCCTCTCTCTCCCTAAAGCTGAGGTGGGGGGAGGGGCAGCCTACTCATAGCTCCACCCCTTTCCCTGACTGGCCCCGCCCCACCTCCAGACACCTCCCCTCGGTGTAACAGCCATCCCCTATCTATGTGGCCTGGCCTCTGCTGACTGAGATTCCCGCCTCGCCCCCTGGTAGCCCCGCCCCTAAGTGGTCGTGTCTTCCTAGAGCCCCGCCTTCCCCTCATGGCGCTGGGCGGGGTCGGGGGCCCAGCGCGCCTGCGCAGCAGGCGAGGCGCCAGAGGTGGTTTCTGTGGGGCTCGGCTCGACGCTCGCGGACCTGGGCTTTGCCTCAGGAGCGGGTCGGGTCGGCGCTTCGTGGAGCCCCGGCCCCAGGAGGGAGCCGCGCGGGCGGCCATGGGGCGGTAGACGTCAGCGAAGCGGCCGGGGCGGCACCGAGCGGATCCCTGCCGCGGGGGGGGGGCGGCGAGCCCCTGAGGGAGCCCGAAGCTCGCCGGGAGGGGCCCCGCCGGGCGCCCTTCGCTCTGGCCGGCTCCTGCTCCGCGCCCAGCCCAGCGACCCGCAGCGGGGGGGCGCGAGCCGCCGCATCCCCCCCGGCCCGGCAGGTGGCTGCCGCGCGCCCTCCGTAGCGGCGGGGGCACCGACCGGGACTGTCCGCCGGGGGGGGGAGGCGGCTGCCTCGCGCCGCGCTGGTACCCGCGCCCCGGCGGGATGCGCAGCAGCCCGCGTCTGTGAGTCCAAGTCCGGGGCGGGAGGGGGGCTGTGGTCGGGCGCTGCTTGGGGCCACCGGCCCCGGCCCGTGAATGGGCTGCCTGGAGCCCGAGGACTTCCCTGCCTCCTCCCGCGCTGCGAGCCGGCGGGCCCGTCCTCGTGGAGCAAGCACCCGCCCTGCGCTGTAGCCCGAGGAGGCTCGCTCCGTACACATCTGGGCTCGCCAGACGCGGGAGGAAGATGATCCCTCCGTGGACTTCAGCGGATTGGAGCCGTCTCTCGCCCTGGCCGGTCTTGCTGCTGGTTCACTGCTGTGTCCTGCTCGCGAGTGCGGATAACACCAGCCAGGCGTATTACACAGCCCTCATCAACGTGACGGTGTTGAACCCGGACCGAGTCAGCCCTACATTGCTACGGATCGATCGTGGGCGCTACGGGCAGGATTCGCCCAAAGTGGAGGTCAAAGGCCTGCTTCTGGCACCCGTGCCTATCAACGGAGGTAAATGTCGTTTGCCATCTCTCTTCCTGTATTGTGCATGGAGAAGCAGCCCCCTGAAAGTACTAGATCCTTTTTTCTAGGTTTTGGATGCGTGTTTGTTTATTGAGCAAGCTTATGTTGGGTAACACGCACAGCTAACAAAATAAATTTTTGGCCAATGCCTCCTTGTGCTGTGGTGACTAGTAAGCTATTTAACCCACTCTCAGAGTAAATAATTCACCTGCTTTCTGGGTGTCTTGTTGACAGAGCAGTGACCTGTGTACAAGGTTTGCAGATTTTCATTGTTAGCTCTGGTATAGAAGAGGAATATTCATAATCTGTGTCTGTGCTAGTACTGAACAATTGTACAGGGTTTAATATGCTCTTCATTATACACAGTTCAGCACATTAGTCGTCAAGGTTCATATGCCTTCTTTCTGAATTAATGTTGGATATTAGGTATTTGATACATTGCTTTGGTACTCTTGCCAGTGTCAAAATTGCATATCTCAAAACTTCCATGTTAGGTATTTATTAGAAGAACTTGATGTGTATAATTGCATAAAATCACATGATACCCTAATCATTTTCACACTTAACCCGTGTGTGTGTGTGTGTGTGTGTGTGTGTGTGTGTGTACACTTGCACTTACAGGATGGTTGAAGTCACCAAGCTTGCATTCTGGTGTCAGACACCCACAGTATGCTTGCATCTGGCAAAAACAATACACCACATATGTGGCTTTGTGTAATTACACCTTAGCCAGATTTCATCTTTTATTAATATGTGCACAGTTATTGTAACTAGTGTGTGAGCATTTTAAATTAAAATGTGAATTTAATAGCTTTATCTTTTTGTTGTTTACATTCTGATAAATGTGTTTCTTAAAGAATGCTAACCTATTCATATTTTTTTAATGATACTAATCTTGTTAGGGCTGGAACTAAAGCCATTAACTAGGAATACCTAAGCAAGTCAAAATAGGTTTTTTTTAAATGTCATCTCTTGAATTAAGTGATGGATTACAAGAGGTTCACAGATCACTACCTATCTTGGGTAATGGAATTACTTGATAGATCATATCTAGTTCCTAGCATGTTTCCTGGATGCTGCACATATAGTGGAAAATATAAAATGAATTAATCTGCTAGTAGTTGTAATATTGACCTGGAAATGAACATCTAACTTATTTTGGAAAACCCCAAAATGTACATTTTTTTTTAAAGAATTTTAAAAAAGCTTTTGAATTATCCCAATTACTGTCACAAATACTATCATGGTAGTATGTTTTAATACTGAAGGCCACTTACAGGGTTTGGCTTGACTAGACTAAAACAGTGAGTGGATTTGTATTTTGTGCTTTTTTTTAAATGTTAACAAATATGTTTTAAAAATCTAGTATAGTCAAGGCAAGTTGTAGCTTAGTACATGCTAGCTGGTCTAGTTGAAGCCCTGAACTTCCCTAGTTTTTGGAGGTGTTATTTAGAACATGCTAGAATAACACATTCTGACAAACACTTTATAATCATAGTCCAAATAAAACCATAGGACACTTGGGAGGGGAGGATTTGAAATTCAAATATAGGCCATCTGTGCACTTTTGAGTCCTTTTCCCCTCCCCCCCAAGAAAGGAAGGAAGGGGTGGAAAAAAACGTGACATGAAATCAAGGTGCTATCTTGGTGAAGTGGAAAGAGATGCAAAACAGTATCTTCTAGGCTAGGTGGGATTGTATCTCTTTAGCATGTATTGTTTTTCGTATATGAAAGAGTCTAACATCTGGATTTTCTTTGCAGCAAAGTGCTGCATCTTTTATCAATAAAAATCATTGAAACAATCCTTAATTCTATTTTTGCACTTTTCTCTTCTTTTCTGATGTTCATCTAAAGCATAGGTCAAAGGGTGATAGTACAGTATTTGCACTGGAATAACAAGAGAAAGCTTTCGCTAGAATAATAAGAGAAACCTTAGCAAATCCATGAAACATCTTTTAAAAATATAACACAACAAATAATTTCAACTAGGTAGCATGGTGAATCATGAAATTGCAGATCTGAATTATGGCAGTTTGACATGTAATCATTAATGTTTGATATGTTGTCAGTTACTGAACAGGCTCTATTCTGTCCTTAGCCTTGTGAAGAGAAGCCTATAAAGGAAGAACTGACTTACACTTAGCTTTTAATCTTTTATGAAATGCTTTGTATTGCTTTGTTAAAACCTTGCATATTTTCCTTTTATTTGTGCAAAGACATATTTTCCCACAAGTAGAGTGGTATATTCCACAAGAATTCATTTAGTGTAGAGAAGATTGAAATATTTTATTTCATGAACTGTAACTTACATATCTGTTTACATGCATACAGTCTCTTAAGGGTTTTGTTTTGTTTTTGTTGTATTGCTGTATTTCATAAGTGAGCCATAATGCCTCCTTGCTACTAACAGCTGCCCTTACAGTTTACACCTTTATCATTGTCTGTTTAACTTCTTGCAAGACTTTGTTTAGATTGATTTAAGAGCTATTACCATCAGAGTCCTTTAGGACTGTATGTAATCTCTATGTGGACCTGTTACTTAAGATGAGCAGCAAAGACCTTGTATTTGTGGTATTATGTATGCAGATTTACTGATAGTGAAATTAAGACTTGGTACCAGACCACTCTGGCCACTGCCTGTGTTGAGAACCTAAAATGTCCTTGTTTGTGAAAACGTTACTTCAGTGTTCTGTAGTCTCTTGTTCATTGCATATAGGGAATCCTAGAATAATAGAACTGGACGGAACCTCAAGGGACCATCAAGCCCAGTCCCCTGCTCTTATGACAAGACCAAGCACCATCTTGACCATCCCCCATAGGTGTTTATCTAACTTGTGCTTAAATCTCCAATGATGGAGATTATACATTCTCTCTAAGAAATTTATTCCAGTGGATAGGAAATTTAACCATGTGGATAGGAATTTTCTCCTAATGTCCAACCTAAACCTCTTTTACTGCAATTTAAGTCCATTGCTTCTTATCCTATCCTCAGAGGTTACTGAGAATATTTTTCTTCCTCTTTGTAACAACTTTTTAGGTACTTTATGTTCCCTCTGTCTTCTCTTTTCCAAAGCTAAACAAACCCAATTATTTCAAACTTCCCTCATAGGTCATGTTTTCTAGACCTTGAATCATTTTTGTTGCTCTTCTTTGGATCTCCTCCAATGTCTCCATCTTTCCTGAAATGTGGCATTCAGAACTGGGCACGATATTTCAGTTGAGGCCTAATCAGTGCAGAGCAGAGCAGAAGAATGACTTCTCATGTCTGTCTTACAACATTCCTGTTAACACATCCCAGTATGATGCTGGCTTTTTTTGCTTCAGTGTCACACTGTTGACTTGTATTTAGTTATGGTCCACTATGATCCCTAGATCCCTTCAGCAGTTCTCCTTCCTAGACAATCAT
Source organism: Pelodiscus sinensis (assembly GCF_049634645.1). Lineage (NCBI taxonomy): Eukaryota > Metazoa > Chordata > Testudines > Trionychidae > Pelodiscus > Pelodiscus sinensis. The sequence goes on along the minus strand of NC_134727.1, from coordinate 34,623,116 downwards.
TTCCTATTTTGTATGTGTGCAACTGATTGTTCTTTCCTAGTGGAGAACTTTTGCATTTGTCCTTATAGAATTTCATCATATTTACCTCATACAGTTTCTCCAGTTAGTCTACATCATTTTGAATTATTATTCTGTCCAAATCACCTGCAACCCCTCTCAGAGTGGTATCAAATGAAAAGTTTATAAGTGTACCTACTTTCTATGCCATTATCTAAATTGTTGATGAAGACATTGAACAAAACCAGTCCCAAAACTGATCCCCGTGGAACCCCATTCATTATAGCCTTCCAGCTTAACTGTGAGCCGTTGATAACAACACTCCGGGAATAGATATCCAAACAGTTATACACCCACCTTATAGTAGTTCCATCTATGTTGTATTTCCCTAGTTTGTTAATGAAACGGTCATGTGAAACTGTATTAAATACCTCATTAAGTGTAGGTATACCACATCTACCGCTTCCCCCTTATCCTCCAAGGTTTGTTTTTCTCTCAAAGAAAGCTATTGGTTTGGCTTGACATGATCTGTTCTTCACAAATTCATGCTGATGCTGAAGTTAAACTGACTGATCTGAAATTTCCCTTTTTATAGATGGGAACTGTATTTGCCCTTTTTCACTCTTGTAGAATCTGTCCTGTATTCCATGATTTTACAGAGATTATCACTAATGGCTCGGCTATTTTCTCAGTCAGTTCCTTGAGTATCCCAAGATTCATTTAATCAGGCCTCAGTGTCATGAAGGCATCTAACTTGTCTAATTTTAACTTGTTCTTTTTCTATATTACTTTCTGAACCTACCTCGTTGTCATTGGCATTCACTATGTTAGTCATTCAATCACCCCCAATCTTCTTGGTGAAAACCGAAACACAGACGACATTAAGCAGCTCTGCCATGTCCAAATTTTCTGGGTTTTGGTCCTCTTCTCCTCTCACTCCCTCTCCCCACTTAGTTGAGTAATAGTCCTACCTTCTTGGTGTTCCTCTTGCTTCTAATATATTTAAATTTCACACACCGTGATTTTTGGGACCAGTTTTGAAGATACTTAACCTGCCATAATGGGACTTCTCATGGTACTGGGCTTTGTACTTGCTAGTGTTTATATGTCTTGGGTCTTCATTAGGGATGTTAAATATCGGTTAATTGACTAGTCGCTTAACTTCATGAATTCTTATCAGTCCACTATTTTATAGTCCCTGGGCAGCCCCTATCCAGGAAGGAGGGGTCTGAGCTCCCAGATCCAGTATGAGCAGGAACTAAGCTTGGCTGTCTGCCTGCCTGGCTCCTCATACAGTTTAAATGCAGAGTTGCAGAGGGAGTAGGTCTAGGACCCAGTGCAAGCTGGGACTGAGCTGGGCTGCTGGCTAGCCTGCTAAAAAATGTACTGGCAAGAGGTGTGTGGGGGGGGAGGGGGAAGTGTGTAGTCTATAGCATTACCGTATAAGCTTTTGCTTATCGGTTAATTGACTATGTGATTACATCCCTCATCTTTGTTTACTTAATATTGATATTTTTAATGTCTATTTAAAGCACATTTTAAGATACTGTAGTTCCATGGTTAAAGATGTGGCTGCATCGTGCTGTAATTTTTTTATAATTTGTTCATTTGTCCTGTCTCTTCCATCCAACAGCTGAAATGCTTCTGGTTTATTACTCTGTCCTGTTAGTATGCACATTAAGACCATTTGTCTTCCCTATGTCTTGCTAAAACTTTGTGAATTTGATATCTGGTTTCAAAAGCTGTATTTCACCCAAAGAAACTTTACTTAATTAGCTGGTAAGTCACTAAAGCGATTCCGTGAATGTAAATAGTGTAATTTGAATGGTTTGGCTGTGTCATAATCAACATAATATGGAAATATAGCCTAAGTATAGATATAATTTTGTAAGTAAATTCATATGAAGGCTGACTGTCTTTCATCTATTCTTGTGTTCTGCACTTAAGTGTATTTTGGATCTTTTTCTCATTATCTCAAACATTATAGCTTACATTTTAAAAAGAAAACTCAAAACAAAGCACTTTTTATCATGAGAATATAATTTCTAAATACACAAGTGACCATAGAATAAGTACAGATGAGAAACCACAGACTACTTTGACATCCGTACTGAACAATGTAATAAAATAATTCTTCTATAGGTCTGTTACCTGCTTTTTCTAGTACTGTAAGTGAGACTATTTAGCATTTTAAAGAATATGCTGACTCCTAATTTCAGTGTCTAAAGTCAGGCCTGCACTAGACCTGGAAGGTCGGCTTAAGGTACGCAACTCTAGCTAAGTAAATAACATAGCCAGAGTTGATTTACCTTTAGCCGAGCTTCGTGCCATCTTCAGTGGGAGACTGACAGGAGTAAACTCACCTGTTGGCTTCCCTTACTCTTCACAACTGCGATGAGTACCAAAGCCACTCTCAGCGTTCAATTTAACAAGTCTTAATTAGACCCGCTACATCAAATGCCAGAAGATCGAATTCCAACGTGGCAAGTGGCGATGTGGCCTAAGACTCTGAAGATGTAGTTTTTTAATAGGGCTGGTATCAGCAGAGATTTTTATAATCATCTCAGTAATCATTGGATTCTTATTGTTTGCTTTATTTTTGTTTATTTCCCTATAAGATAAAATACAGGACTATGTAGCACTTCAAAAACTATTTTGTTTCAGCTATGCCAGACTAACACAGCTACATTTCTATCCCTGGAAGATGTTTTTCTTAAAGGAATTGCATATCTTATATTTTTCAAACAGTAAAAAAATCTAGAATTGGGAATTTGGGGTGGTCAATAAGGTTATAAAATCAAGAAAACTGAAGCATGTAGAACTTGAGTTCACATAATTTGGCTACTGTAACTTGGTTTTCCTTGCGATGCTTAGCATCAGTGGTAGAAATTGTGTACTCCCCATCATGTGGTTTCTTTGGCTTATTATGTACATACCTTGAAAACCCTTGTTTTTCAGCCATTTTCTGTTGAGGTGAACTTTTTTTTTTAACACACGTTCCTTAATTGTGTGAAAAGAGAACTATTGAGCAAAATAAGGCAGTGCCTATGAAACCTGGTTGGGCCTTGCTCCACTAAATGCATACAAATAACATGCATTGTTCTCAAGATTGCCTACTCCCAAATTGTGTGTGAGACAATGTGACAGGTGACTAAACCAACAAACGAGCAGGGAGAGCATTGTGAGGAAATCGTTCTGGCAGAAAATGGGTATGGATACATACAACCTAAATCATGTAAGACAATATGGCTTAGGGGAGATAGCTAGACTAAAACTGTATTGAGGTTTACAGTTCAATAGTGTCTCAATAGAAAAACTTACGTTTTACAAAAAAGTTGAATAAACTGCAGTGAATTTTCCTTTTTTCCCCAACATGAACTAATTACTTCTTGATACCAGACTAATTTGTTTAAAGTGCTTTTCTTAATGTCAGGATCAATTTAGTCAAATCCAATATACTACATTTTGTAGCTAAAATGGTCTTTTATTTAACCTCTCTGGTAGACTTTTAAAAAGTAGTACCTGTATAAATTGTGACCTAGATTTTTTTTTTTTTTTTTTTTTTTTTTAAAGGCTACTGTTGGCAATGAGAGGTAAGAAACTTATACAGCCTGTCTATGAGAGAGAACTTGTTTGTTTGGCGTAACAGACATTCTCACACACAACAAAACTGATACTGTCTCTTTAATAGAGGTAAAGTGGTTGCTGCTACTGCATTTCTGCTGGTAATTTTTCCAGCTAGAGTTGTATCCTGTACATTCTAATCTACCAGCCTTACTAATATTTTTTCTTCACAATCCTGTATGTCTGAATGTTATCTAATCCTCACTTGGACAACTTTTAAAGGAGCTGCCAGGCATTGATGACCCTGTGGCACAGTTGGTTCGATTGTCTGTGTTAGGATTTGCTCTGACGAGAAATATAAATTTATTTTTTCCTTTTGGTTGTTCACCTTTTCTATAGCTTTTTATAAAGTTCTTGCCTTCCTAGTAGCAGCCCTCAGACAGGAAAAGACCCCTCCTTCCTGGACAACTTTTTAATAAGGGTCCCATTTTCAGACATAGCATCAGTGGGATACCTAGCATGCAATCTGGGGGGTTCCGGAGGATTGTCTTCATGCTGCATCTAAAGAGCCAAATATTGAATGTGGTTAAGAATGAAGATGCATCTACAGCATAAGATACTAATAATATAGCAAAGGTGAAGTAAATTAAGGACAGTTACGTGAAAAATCTACAACTTCAGAGAGCACAGTCTGTCTGAAGAATGTCATGCATAGATATGTCAGTATTGGCCTAAGTCTAAATGAGGCTTCTTCAGAGGTTCTGTTTTTCTTCATACCCTCTGCTGTCTTGTTTAGTAATGAATCTCTATCTTCCAACTCGCTTCCATTTTCATTTTCTGCTGATTGGAAAAACTTACGAAAGGTATCCTTGTATATGAGGAAGACAGAGCAGTCATGACAACAGCCAGCTCAGGACAGTGGAATACCCCCAAAGGACAAAGATCAGAGACCTGAATCCAAGGGCATAACGTAAACTGGCTAAAGGTCAGGGCCACCCAGGCTGGAATCTCAGCCTAGTTTCCTTCTGTGGAAAATGCACAGTCTTGTAGTGACAGATCACATCATTCATGGCCTGTGTAGCAAAAATGGGATATAATCACATCATCTTTCCAGAACAAAACTGTTACCAGTATGCACCATGCATAATAAGGGAAAGCTGAACACTAGCACAGACAGGTTTGGCTAAAGAAAGATGAAGTCCAACATCCAGGCAATGTATCTACTAGCTTTCTCTTGCAACCCCGCAGCATCTGTCTAGTGTCTTCCTTTTCAAAAGGAGGATTCAGGGACTCGGACTGCAAATGGTTCTTCAAAAGATTAAAAGATTGGAAAGAGAAAACACTTTTCATTCACCAGCACCACTTATTTTGAGGAGAACTGTTTCACACACAGCAAGTAGATCTACTCATATTTCTACTATAGAGTGACTTGCCCTTTGTCACAAGGACCAGTCCTGCACTGAGAGCGAGGCAGCCTTAAATCTAACTTTCTGATGCAAGAAGTTTCGACTGTAAGGGGGATATTCTGATACGGTCACTATGTCTGGTCTGAAGGAAGACATCCCCAATATGATTGATTTGTGATGTGGTCAAGCACTGGTTCAGGAATTTGGGACATTCTGCACTAGGGATGTGAAAACCCATTTAAAAGTTAACCCCTATAATTTTAATTGGTTAACTTTTGGAGGGCTGGTGCAGATCAGCTGGGGCTTCACCATGGCTGCATTCCCACTGTCTCTGTGGGTAGGGATCCTGCCTACCATGTGCACTCTAGGCAGCGGCCGCCACATCTGGAGAGCTAGCTAACTAGTTAGCGGTTACATGTTCACACGCAGTGGGCAGGCAGGGAGCCAGTGCTCAGGGGGAGCAGCGCAGGGGGCTCTATGGGAGATGATATGCACAGGGAGCCAGCTTGAAAGCTGGCTTTCCTCATGTACCATCTCCCTGCTCCCCCCCGAGCACCTGCTCCTGCCTCTCCTCACTCATGCAGCTGTTTCTGTGGTAGCAAGGGGAGAAGGCAGCTCTGCGGGAGCTGGCACGCCCAGGGAGCCAGCTCCCCATACGCGCCAGCTCCTATCTATCCCCTTGCTTACTGTTTCAGAGGCAGCAAGGGGGGTGTGTGTGCGCGTAACCAGTAAGCCCAGACTTATTGGTTGATTGTATAAATGACAACATGCTAATGCCATAATGGGTAGAGAGAAAATAAGTCTTATATGAAGTTGGGGGGAGATGCTCGTTGCTAAATTTTAGGAAAACTGATATTGCATTTTTTTCTCAGTTCCCAAATGTCATTCTTCTGCTATGTCAGCCTATGTATGTATGTATTATAGATACATATCTATTAGATATAGGGATAACCCTAACCCTACCAAAGTCAAAGCTGTGCAAAATGTGTGTCAGACCATGAAATCTGGTGTCTTCCTATGAAATATGGCCTTTTATGTGCTTTTACCTTATTCTATACAGGTTTCAAAGGGGAGACCAATATTTCTCAAATTGAGAGTCCTGACCCAAGAGGGAGCTTCAGGAGGATCACAAGGTTGTTTTTAGGAGGGTCACAGTATTGCCACCCTTACTTTGGTGCTGCTTTCAGAGCCAGGGGTGTGGTGATTGTAATGATGGCCCAATGCCCAGATCTGAAGACAGCACTCTGCTAGCAGCAGTCCAGGAGTAAGGGTGGTAATTCCATACCCATGTCTCCCTTCTGTACTGCTGTTTTCAAAGCTGGGTGGCCAGAGAATGGCGGCTATTGCAAGCCAAGGGCCAAGTTTGCAGGCAGCAGTACAGAAGAAAAGGTGGCAATATCATACCATGCCATCCTTACTTGTGCGCTATTGCTGGCCGTAGCTCTGCCTTCAGAGCTCTGTTCCTGGCCTGCAGCTCCACTTTACAGTTTTCCAGCTCTGAAGGCAATGCTGTTGCCAGCAGCTGCACAGAAGTAAGGGTAACTACTGCAACGCCCATACAATAACCTTGTGACCCCACAACTTTTTTGTGTAAGAACCCTTACAATTACAACACCATGAAATTGCAGATTTAAATAGCTGATGTAATGAAATTGATTTTAAAATGGTATAGCCTATGACCATGATATTGTCCAAAATTGACCATGAATTTAGTAGCGTACTATATATAATATCGATGCACCACAGGTACGCTCCATGTGTTGCAGGTAATGCAGTCTGATATCCAATTATACAACAGATGCAAAAGAAACTAAGGAAAACTAATAAGCAGCCATAACAGAGCAGATAAGAAAAACAATGTCTATTCTCTTATAATCTGATAGGTTGACCGCAGGCCAGGAGTGGGCAATAATTTTTGGCTGGGGGCCACTTCAAAAAAAGAAAAGGTGGGGAAGGGTTCGGGGGGGGAAGTTACTGGGGGGCAAGGGTCGAGGGAAAATTGAGCCAAAAAAGTCACCTGCCCCTTTGAGGGTGGCCATTTTGAATTGTTGTTCTCTGCCACGGAACAGTTTAAGAAACACTGGTGTAGTTGAACTGGTCCTGATATAAAAGTTTTGTCTGACCAGGATTCTACCATCATAGATAGATAGATAGTAGCCCGATGTCTGACTCTGTAACACTGAAATGCTGGTGACGCTGTTGCCTGAGTCATGTCCTTCGCCTCCCGCTGAGGCGCCTGGCTGACTTCTGCACAGCTCAGCCAGGCCATCGCGTGGGAGCAAGTGGCGCAAGCGACTGTTTGGGCTCCGCGGTCTCCCGTGTGAGGCAGGAGGGGGAGGAGAAGAGAGAGAGAGAGAGAGAGGCAGGAGGCAGAGGAGAGCTGGGGGAGGGGCAGGAGGAGGAAGAGCGAGAGACAAGGAGGCTCAGAAGAGAAGACAGACATGGAGGAGAGACCTGAAAATCCCATCTTATGACAGGCTAATTGGCTAGTTCATAATAATAGGCCACAACTGAGGGATAAGAATTGTAAGTTTGTCTGAAAGAAATGTCTGCTGCATTTCCAATCTAAGTTTGAGGAGGGAGATACCTATCAAATCATATTCTTTAACAGATACAAATGACATAGTTTATAAAATCCTTACATTTATCTTTAAATTATTTAAACCTATACCGTGTTACATAAGACTCATCACTTCAGTCAGTAGACTTGCTATAAGCAGATTAATTGAAACAGAAGAGGGGAGATGTTTGAATGACTTACTGCTAAACACTGGAGCCCACTAGTCATGAGATGATATAGCAAAGGCAAGTTGGCATACTCTGAAAAGACTGTCCAAATTTCATCACTCACTTTCAGAGTACGTAGCAAATATAGGGTAAGGGACATGGGGCAAATACTGATTGTGCTGGTCCTAAGATGGATCTGTATGCTGGTAACCGATCACTCTGAGTTAGTCAACATAATTATACTTGTATCTATTGTGAAAAGTATAAAAACAGCTTTCTATATATTGATACTTTTATGCAATCATGAAATGACACAAATGGCTTCTGATGAGATCTCTTCATATGTAAGTGATTTGTATTAGCAATCACTTAAATTACTTTTAAATTGCTTTTCATTATGTCATGGAGACCATCCAGCTGATATATTTGAGTCCTAAGCTAGTGAAAAATATTGTACATTCCAAATGGATTCTGAATAACTGAGCATAGATGACGGATGATAATGGACAACTATTGACAATTAAACTTGCTGACTTAGTTCAGTTATCTGTCCCTTACAGTGCTGATTGATATGGCCAGCACTCACATATAGCAGATACTTTATAAATTCTGTAAAAAGGAAGTGTGATTCCCTGTAATAGTTAGATTCTTTGGAGTCTATTAAAAACCATAATAAAACACACAAAAACCTAAAGTACTGAGACTCTCCATTAGTGTTACCTATACACTGTCAGCAAAAACAGACTTATTGAGCTTATGCTATGTGCATAGGATAGTAACTTGAGAGATGTTATAATTATGGTAAATTTAGAGCTGTTGTAATGTCTAGTGGTATCTCTAGCTAGGATATATTTATAATAAAATTATATCTTCCTTTTCTAACATTTTATAAATACCATCAGAAGACTGTTCCCTAATGTTTTGTCTGCTATGGGAGTCTGCACCTTAGTGTAATTTTAAATTTTTTACTTGTCACTTCTGGTTTTGGTCATTAAGTGCTTCTTACAGGATTGCTATGCTACATTTTATCCACCTCTCTGTATTGTTTGGGTTACTGTTGTACCTTTTAGATTTCATGATTTGAAAATTTAATTTTCTCTTCAAGATTATATTTTTTGTCCCTTTTTAATAGAAAATTTAACTATAATCGTCCCACAGTTGTCTAGCAGGGTTTGTAAAGGCCTTTCTCTCAAATGGTCCAATATTGGCCATAAAGACTTTTTTCAGGTTTGCTGCCTAACTGAATCAGTAAGTTACAATACAAGAAATGCTGCAACCGCTTTTTGTAGTAATTATTTGACCATCACTTAAGGTTGCCAATTTTTGAATTGTTCAAAACTCGCCTGCCCCTTCTCTGAGACCCTGCCTCCCACTCACTCCATCTCCCCTTCCTCCATCGCTTGCTGTCCCCCACCGGGTTTGGAAATGGGGTTGGGGTATGGGAGGGATTGAGGGCTCCAGCTGGGGGAGTGGGCTCTGGGGTGGGTCTTGGGCTGAGAGACTTGGAGTGTATGAGGGGGCTTAAGGCTGGGGCAGGAAGTTAGGGTGCAGGAATGGATGAGGAGTGAGCTCTAGCCATGTGGCACTTACCTCAGAAAGCTCCTGGAAGTGGCTGGTATGTCTGGCTCCTAGGTGGAGGAGTTTGGGGGCTATGTGCACTGCCTATCCGTAAAGGTGCCACCCTTCCAGCACCCATTGGCTGTGATTCCTACCCAGTGGGAGCTGTGGAACCAGCACTTAGGGTGGGGGCAATGCATGAAGCCCCTGGGGCCACCCCTGCACCTAAGAGCAGGATACAGCAACCACTTTTGGGAGCCACGCAGGGAGCCTGCTTTAGCCCCGCTGCACCACCTGCACCACCAAGGCAACAGTACAGGGGAGGATGGAGGGAGCCAGTACTCGGGAGGGAGTCATTGTAAAAGCTGTCTCCCCATGAGCACCAGCTCCTGTGGAGCCACCTGCCCTGCCTCCCACTGCTGCCTCTGGTAGAATGGAGGCAGCATGGCGGGGGGGGGGGGGGGGGGGGGGGGACAGATGGAAACCAGTGTATGCAGGAAGCTGCTTTCAAGCCAGCTCCCTGTGCATATTGGCTCCCATGCCCATGACGATGCCTACCTCCTGCTTTTGCCTCTTTATCAGAGGCTGTAGGGAGAGAACAGGAGGGAGCCAATGCTCACAGGGAGCCGGCTTTTAAGTCGGCTCCCTTCAAGCACCAGCTCCCACCTGCCCCCTCTCTTTGTGTAATCAGTGGACATTTTTGTGGTTACCTGTTTACACAAATAGTTGATAGTTAACATCTATAGTGCTGACTAGAACCAAAAATGTCCCTTTTCGACTAGGTGTTCCAGTCAAAAACTAGATGCCTGGCAACCCTACCTTCACATGGACTGCTGGCTGACTGCTAGCCTCTCCCATTCAGTCAGGGGCATCTGCTCTTGTCCTATGTGGTCCTACACCCCCTTCCTCTGTCCCTATCCCTAAGTAGCCCTGCACCCTCACTCAGCCATCCCTTCTCCTCCTCTTTCTCTCATCCTCATGTGGACCTGCCCTCATTCAGTCTTTGCTCCAGTCAGTCCCCAACCAGTAACCTTTCTGAATCCTACTCTGTCTCCCCAGAAGCCCCATGTGCCTTGCTCTGCCTCTTTGCAATCCTGTGCTGCCTCCATCTGGCCCCATGGTCAGGGTGCTTTGAGCAACACCGCCTTTCCTTCTCCCTGTCTGCACTCCAACTTCCAGTGAGCCAACTGCTCTATGTTCTGCTGCCACAGCAGGCCCTATTGGGCAAAAGGCATAAATGCAGAGCATCTTCTGCAGAATGCACTTCTCAGGAGAGAAAAAGTCTGGCAAGGAACATGAATTTTGCATGTGTGCAGTAGCATCAAATTCCCTAAGGAGTATGTGGGGGATGATTTCAAAATCATTTGTGTTATGTGCAAGAGGAATTTTTAATGCTGTGATCAAACAGTGATAGCATTAGAGATATAAGTGACTAGTGGACTATCCAATAAGCGTAAGCTTATCGGATAGTCAGGTAGTGACTTGGCTAGTCACTTCTTCCCCTTGCTGCCAGTTCTCTCTCTCCTCTCCCCCCCCCCCCCCCAAGCACCATCTCCATGGATGGCAGGGAAGGCAGAGGTATAGCGGGGGACCGACTGTGAGCTGGGAATCAGCTGTCCTGGCTTATACCTGGTCTCCTTCCCCCCGCGCACGCGCGCACACACTGAGCTTCAACACTGCTGGCTCTTAATGCATTTAAAAGGCAGAGCCACAGCAGAGTTAGCTTCCAGAGCTGGGAGCTAACCCTTCTGTGGCTCCGCAGTTTCCCTTGCTTATTGACTAATCGACAGGTCGATGGAAGTTCCATTAACTAGTCAATTATTTGATTAAATGCAATGTAACATCCCTAGATAGCATAAGAATTATAACAGTCATTTTCATGTATAATGTCTTTTAACTGTTTTCATTGTGAATACTTAATAAAATGGTTTTAAAGGGGAGACCATCCCTGCTAATGTTTGAATTGAATTGGAAACAATGTTTGTCTATCTCTTGTGTAAGATATTGCTGTCCCCTTAAAGGCTGAATGTTCTAAATTACTGAAGAATAGCAAAATGCAATGATCCCATCAAACCATTAATAAAAAGTCATACAAATCAAATGATTACATGACTTGTTCCTAATCCTTATCCCCACAAAAGATAAAACTAGCTATGAAGTGGCAACTAACAACAAATAGTGTCTTCTGTTGCTGTCAGCAATAGTTTATTCCATTAAAAAATAGTTTGATTCGTAATAACTTTTCTTGCTAAACTTTGATGTGTGGGGAGATAGCGATTTGACTTAATGTAAAAAATGTATGGCTAAAATTTTCACACACTTCTAAAATCCTGGAGTGAGGGTCTGTATTAAGGCTTCTAGGCTGCCATTTTAGTTTCAGTGGGCCTCACAGCATTGGGTGATCTGAACATCCTAAAAACTACATCGTCTATTTACAACGGGATGCATTAAAAATGGAGCAGTCATCAAACTTTCTTACCCCATCTATTTAATGTAAATATTTTGTCTTTGTTTTAGAGATGTCAAGGTGTAGATGACTACGTGATTAACTGATAAGCTCAGGCTTATTGGTTAATCCTGCCAACTATGCACATTTCGCCCCTCCCACCTTCCACGTTGTGCTGCTGTGTCTGTTAGAGAGGCAGCAGCACGAGCTGGCAGGGAGCTCCTTGGCAATTGGGCCCGGGCCCATTGGCTGTCAGCCCCGGGAGGCAGGACCATCTAATGATTGTGTAACTGCTAAAATTTAAATTTTAAATTTTAAAATTTAAAATTACACACTAACACCCATACTTTGTTTCCTATCGTTATTAGTCTTTCGTATTTTATATTGTCCATCTACTTAGCATTGATAATGATTGCAATGAAAAAATTAATTTCAGAATCTGATTCAACTATTATTCCAGGATAAAATCAGCATGTATTTGCGTTTTCTTTTAAAGCAAACTTAATATTATATATAGTTTCTGCTTTGTGAGCTGCAGTAATACAAAATAAAAATTGGAGACAGTAGAATATCCTCTGAGTTTTCATTGTTAAGCCAAGAAGTGTGTGTGGCATTCTGGTTTTACCTTGAGCCACAATTTTGGATGTGTGTTTTGCCACAGTTACTGAAATCTGATTTTCCTGGAGAAGGAGAGAGAGAGAGATGCCTTTTACTTTCTGAGAATTTGAATATTTTATTCCCCTGCTCATGATATCCCATTTTCTCCATTTCCTAGGCTACTGCTCTAAACCGTGGAAAGTAATATTATATTATATTGCAAACCGCTTTATCTAAATAGAGGCAGTCAAGCTTGACATACTTTTTTTTTCTCTTGCAGAGTACTATGTATTTGATGGTTTTAAAAAAAACTATATATGCTCCTTTTGCTTTTGTAACGAGTTTATTGCACTTTTTAAATAAAAAAATACAATACACAAAGATACATTTAATATGATACCAGAGCTCCTAGAATACTTCTGTGCGATTCAATTCAAGTGATTAACACTCACCATAAACCTTAAAACAAATGTTATGTGTCAATGTAGTGGAAGCAAAAGCCTGCTTGTGAAGCAAGAGATTCCAGTTTCAAACATTTTTGTTACATAGGCAGTTCAGAAAATAAATGAAATTAAAATTTAATAATTCAGCTAAGTAGCTTTTATTACAATGCCTGAAGTATTCTAATCTAAACTTGTATATCGTTGATGGTTTTTGAAACCCAGGTACTTAATTTATTTGCTAATTCTTACAATGTTGTTGGAAAAAACATTTCCTGTAAAATTACTTCACTCAGGCAAGTGATCAAACAATTTTATTTAAAATTAACTAATACAGATTTATCCATCCAAATTAAATTGAAGTGGATGGTAATCTTAAAAAATTTCAGAAGAGATCTTCTGAGCATTTGAAAGCCCCGTTTATCATTCTCCTGTTTTTGGAGAGAATGACCTCACTGCATGTTAAGCAATGGATACCTTTGTCTGGCTTGCTGAAGGGTGTTTTCCCCTTAATGGCACCTAGAGAATTACCTGCTATGTGGAGAAGCTTTGTACCAGGTCAGTGGGGGGGCGGAAATGCTAGGTGACCAGAAGAAAAGAGGACTCTTTATGCCCATGTCTGTGCAGTAAGGATGTTGAGAAGCAGGCAACTGACTAATCCTACGGTCACGATTAGTCAGTAATGGAAGGCAGGGTCCAGGAGTTATCCCCACTGTGGCTCTGCAGTTTAAATGTAGTAGGAGCCAGGCGCACAGGGATAGGTCCTAGACCCCGTGCAAGAGTAGCAGCCCTGGCTCGTGCCAAATCCTGGACCACTGCACTTCTGTCCTTTAAACTGGCTCTGCTCAGCACAGACTCTCCTGCGCCCCCTTTTGCTGCCTCTGATGCAGAGGCAGCAAAGCGGGGGAAGAGGAGAGGGAGGGTAGGCGGGTAGTCACTACGGGTACGTCTAGACTACATGCCTCTGTCGCCAGAGGCATGTAGATTAGGCTACCAGACATAGGAAAATGAAGCGGCGATTTAAATAATGGCCGCTTCATTTAAATTTACATGGCTGCCGCGCTGAGCCAACAAACAGCTGATCAGCTCTTTATCGGCTCAGCGCGATAGTCTGGACGCGCGGGTGTCGACATCAAAGGCATTTGTCGACCACCCAGGTATGCCTCCTGGCGACAGAGGCATGTAGTCTAGACGTACCTGTAGTGACTAGACTAGTTGCTTACATCCCTACTGTGCAGTAAAACCCTTCTTTTTTTCACCTGAACCAGGCTGAGCAGCACTTGCTTTCCTACTCATGGAAGTAATTGAAATACCAGGTTTCATCATGATCAACTATGGTATTATTCTGGTCTCTCCAATCTTGGGGTCTAGGAAGGAGTTTTTTTCTTATCAACACATTGGCCAAACTGAGATGGACATTTTTGTCTTCCCCGCAGTATGTTGGGGCTTAGTGAGGAGCAAAGGATAAAAGGGGTGGGAGGTAGGCTTTGATTATGAAAGCTTGAAGCAGATGTCCAATGCAGTACTCCATAGTGAATGGATATAATGATTCAATAAAATGGGGTGGGAAAGAATTTAAAGGAGATGTTCTTTGAAGGTGTGGAAGCAGGAGGTTTGGGACTCCTATGAATGCTATTGTAGGGAGTCAGCTCCCCTTCTTTACCTTTCTAACCCTCAAATGAGGGTTAGTGTGTTCCCAGTAACAAGTTGGCTGGGTTCAGGAGAGGTAAGGAGTAGGGTTGCCAGCACCCCATGGGTGTATGTTTAATGAGTGTGGAATTACTTGCACTGCACAATTTCATCTGCCAAAATCTAGTCAGGTAGAAATAAAGTTGCAGCATAATTAAAGCACATTCAGTATCTGCTGTCCTTCCAGGATAACTGGATAATGCTTACAAATGCATTCTGTTTGGATACCTGTTCCATTTAGTAAGCCGGATGGTTTTGTAGTAAATGTAACACACAACTTTGCCCAGAAAATGCAGATTGTCTTGGGTACCACATTTTATTACTTTTTTTTTTAAGAGTACAAAGTTGTAGCATATTTGAATTACTTTTTTAAAATAAATTGCTGTGTGAAATGCTTTTAGAAGCCTACCACATTTAAGCAGAACTACTATTGGTTTTTAACCTTATTGGTAGCTAGTGATATTTTTACTTTCTGGAAGCTGAAGGATATAATATTGACTGGTTCTTAAATACCATAGATGTTACACTTTGCTGTCTTTAAGTTACTATTTAACAATGCTAGATTTCTTGAATGAGGCAAGCATTAGTTTCTCTGTCTTGTTTCCAGCTATGTGCAAAGAGTACCACTTGTCATGGGTCTCAGCTGTTGTATCACAAGTAATGTATTGTACCTAGGTTTTTCTCCCTTTAGTATGGTGCATTGGCTTCTTATTGTCCTAGGAGAAATTGTATGACACATTTTTATTGTAGTGTGGTTGAGGGGAGCTACAAGAAGGCTTTGCCTGAGGTGTTGAAATTGAGGGTTTTTTAATTCTTGAAGTACCTGATAAATTGGTTACTTGCACTAAAATATTTACAAGATTAATAGTGCAACTTTAGAAAAGATTAGACCAGTGACACTTATTAACACTAGTCTGTTCTTGACAGGACTGGTTTAGAAGCTTGTCTTCACATCCTCCTTTGTTTAGCCATACTTCACACTGGAATGATATTTATAACTGCATAAAAGGGAGAAAATATCTTTGCCTAGTGTGGCTGAGAAACAGATGCTTGGTAATGTCTATGGTGCACAAATCATACTTCTGTTTTTTACCTTTGAGCAAGTATTGATTCAAATATAAATTATTTCTAGAGTTAAAAATATCTTTGTCACTAAATTAATTCTCAGGTCTATGTATTCACAGCTTCTAATGAGTATGAGGTTATAAAAATATTTTTCAGGGGAATTTTTCTTTTAAGGATGCAGCTTGTTTTAGGCTTTGATAACGGGAGTAATAACTTTCAGTTATAAGACAACTGAATTATTTGGCAAATGTTTTTTTGTTTTCCTTTTAACTTTTTTGCCCGTTTGAACAAATCCCTAATGTGTATATTTCTCCTCTTTCAGTGGCAGATCGTCTGGGCTGTGATCCTCGAACACGTTTCCATGTTCCTCCAAATACCAAGCAGTGGATTGCCTTGCTGCAACGAGGAAACTGTACATTTAGAGAGAAAATATTGCGAGCAGCTTCACATAATGCCACAGCTGTGGTAATTTACAACAACATATCCAGTGAGGAACCTGTCACTATGACTCATCAAGGTAAATAGTATGAAGTCTGTTCCTCTTTTGTCCCCTTTGCCTTCTGGGTATTTTTCTGACACATACATTATTTTTAAAGCACTATAAATAATACAGAGCTACTTAATTTTTTTTGTCCTTAGTTCGGGGTGGGCAGCCTAAGGTCTGGGTGCCAGATGCGGCCTCTGACTTGCCTGATCCAGTCCCCAAGGCTGGCACTCCAAGCCTTCCGCCACCTCCCCATCATGGGACTGGAGCATACAAAATCTGTAAGCCTGCTTTGTGCCCTCCCCCCCCCACTCTGGTATGTGAGGGGAATGTGGAGAGTGTCTTTCTCCTTCTCAGTTGAGGGCCACATCAATGAGGGTTGGTTTGTTTTGCGTTTTTTTGCTTCTCACTTGTGTGCGGGCCCACAACTGACTTTTCTGTGAGTCAGTGGCCCCTGATCGGGGGCCCATCCCTGCCTTAGTTCATTAAAACTACAAGCAAGTACACAATATAGTGAAATGCAATGAATGCATCGAGAAGTGGACTTGTTTGTGGTTTTAAACTGGAGAGGAATACACATATCCACTGAGTAACTTTTTTCTTTCCCCTTTTTGGGATCTTAGAGCTTATTGTTTTTGTTTTAAATCTTAGAGCTATTGCTTTTTGGAGAGGCAGAAAACAAAATACTATATAACAGTAGAGCTGTAACTTAATACAAAATATCTGGAAGTGAAGAATATGTATAGTAATGTCTTATAGCAGAGTTTTGAAGATTGGAGATTTCAGAGGCGCCAAAAGGAATTAAGCTCCAAAATCCCAGTCTCCAGGCTTCTTTTAGTGGAAGTTTAAAAGGACTTAAGTATTGCTGATGGTACAGACTAATGTGGCCATCACACTGTTGCAATGCAAGAATAAAAAGGACATACTCAGTGTTTCAAGGAGGCATTGTTCTTATAAACATAACCTGAAATTCTTTCAGGATTCATTGTATTGATGGCCTGTTTCTAGGGCAGTTTACATGTAAAAGTTTGGCATTATAAGAGGATTATTTTGGACTTTCCTTCACTGAAAAAATCCCTTTAGCAGATTTCACAGCGGGGCAAAATACAACTACCTGCATTTTCCCAAAACAGTGTCTATTTACTTGGGATGTCTTCGTCCTTCAGCTCACCCCAAAAAGACCAGTTAGTTTTGATGGTTGCATTTCCTTTGAAAGCTCCCCTAAAAATGTTCCACTACGTTTCTTTTGAATGTAATGGGGGAGATGCTTGGGGAATTCAGAGTTCCCAAATTATCTTTTTTTTTTTTTTTTTTTTTTTTTTTTTTTTTTTTTTTTAAATCTCACCAAACCCCCTAGTGTGAATATGATTGGAACTCTATTCTAGAGTGCCGAATATAGTTTTTTTTAAAAAGCAGCTTTTCTGGACATCTCATTTTCAGAATGAAACAAAGCCTCCTACAAAAGAAATTGCCCAGCACACATGTTTGTTACTTCTGTTGATTGTAACTGTCTTTTGCTTCATTCTAACAAAACATTTTTACCTTTATTTTTTTTTCTCTTGTGAGCCATCACCATGTTTATAGCTCCTTTGTTCATGCAATTCCCCTGAAGACTTAAGCTCCAAAGGCAGAGATCTAAGTTGATGTGAGGTTTGTAAGGGTTACAGAGCCTGCAGTATTTACTTCCAAGTGATGCAGATGATTTCTGACTTCTACCGGCCCTAGCGAAGCAGGATACTTGTTGTAACAAGATATTAAGATTTCTGTTTTTTTCATGAACAAAATGGGCAGGAGAGGCAAGAAGACTAATATAGCTAGATTGACAGAAGGTAGGAAGCTTTAAGATAGCTTTTTGCTTGAGCAATCTTATCTCTGAATCATGCAGTCTTTAGCCCTGTCTCTTTGTAATAAACCAGGATGGTTCTCAGATCTCTTAACTCTTCCCTTGCTAACACTGTCAACAACCATATTCCTTGAAGCATTTTTTTTAAGAGAGTGGCAATATCTCTGTGCTAACTGGATATTTAAGCTCCATTCGTCTAACTTTCCCCTTCCTTTAGGTGAGCAGTAGTTGAATTATTTTAAGTTTGATAGTGTAGACTATTATCGGGAGGAAAACTGGTTATAAGTACCTTAATCAAATAGCTGTTTGACTTTTTTGGCTAAATAGGTGCTACACAAGTGATGTCCCACTTCCACATGCTAATAGCCTAGGAATCAGAAGGTCTTGCTCTTGTTGCTTATCAGGTAGCAGCATATTCTGTTCTGCCAGGGTCCAGGGAAGCAAAGCAAGGAGAACAATAGCTGCCCAGGATGTCGTGCTCCTGTGAGCCATGTGCATAATCTTCTTGTAGTATGAGTCCAAACAGCCTATGAATGTTTGTGCCAAAAACAGGGTTGGGTCAAAATAAAAAAGATAAGTTTGTTTATGCCTACAACCCAAGATATGCAGCGTGGTTTATATACTTCAGTTATGAACATTTATTTAAAATATTGTCCCATTTCCCCACAAGGCACTCATTCAGGTTTTTGGGGTGGGGAGGCAATTTTTAACTTATGGTTGGATCACTTGGATTTTCTGAAGGAGAAAACGTCTAATTTTGGAGAATTTGTTTTGATTGGTTCCTATATTTTTAATGATCCATATATGAATATATTACAATAAAATTAGCAATGTAGGAAAAGCAGGCAACATTTAAAGCTAATCTAAGCACCAGTGGCATGCAGATAAAATCAATAAATAAACCAAATAAAACTTAATTTTCAGGCCTTTAAAACAAAGTTTAGAGCACGAGGGATGTCAAATTTTGATTAACTGACTGCCGATTAGTCGATAAGGGTACTTCCTCCTTTGAAGTGCAGAATCAGCCCCAGGGCTGTTGCTATGCTTCAGAGGTGAAAGCGCTGCTGGGACCACTGGTCCAGTTGGCCTCCCTCCCCCACTATCCCTGTGCTCCCCGTAGTGTTAAAAGCGGTAGCGCCCCGTGGAGCCCGTGGTCAGTTGGGGACTCCCCCACTGACTGTGGGCTCCATGTGGCACTGCCACTTTGAAGTACCCTCTCTTCTTCCCTGACCGCTTGCTACCTTTTTCCAATAGAGACAGCAAGGAGAGGGGCACGTCAACACACTAGTCGACTAGTCTATCAAATAAGCAAATGCTTATCGGATAGTTGACTACTCAGCTAGTTGTTCACATCCCTAGAGCACATTAGAGAAATACATTAAAATATTGATTCCACATTCTTTATGTATGAATTTTTTAGCCTTTACATTGGTACCGTAGTAGGGTAGTCATACTATATGATACATTGCTCTGATGGAGTAAATGTGATCAAATTACTAATAAGTACAAAAAATAGAAGGGGCAAAATCAGACTAAGACACAAAATGAGTTAAACTTATCAATGGCATAAAAGGCAGTAAGAAAAGATTATTTAAATATCTTGGGCACAAGAGAAACAAGGAAAAGTGTAGGTCCTCTACTTAGTAGGAAAGCAGAGCAAAACTGGTGACATGAAAAAGGCTGTGGTGGTTAATGTCTCTTTTTTGTTTCATTTCTTAACTAAAGGTTAACTTTGACCAGATGCACAATACAATTAATACAGGTTGAACCTCTCTAGTCTAGGGATGTAAGCGACTAGTCAGCTATCTGAGAGAGGCAACAAGGGGGGGGGAGCAGTAGTTAGTGCTGTGGGGAGCCAGCTTAAAAGCCGGTTCCCTCTAGCACTGTCTCTGGAGGAGACAGGGAGGCGGAGGCACAGTGTGGAAATTGTGTGATGCCTGTTTCCACTGTGGCGCTTTGTTAGAGACTCAGTCAATCCCCCTGGCCCCATGCTCCCTGCAGCACTTAGGGCTTTTGTACATTTTAAAGGCTGAAACACGGCAGTGGGAACTCGGGGCAGGTGGGGGACTGCTTGAGACCCCCCGCTCACTCCGTGCTCCCTGTGGTGCTTCTACTTATGAAATGTAGCAAGAGACCCATGGGAAACTTGGCCACACCCATGATACATGGGCATCATGGGTCAACTAAAGTCATGCTGGACCACAAAGGCTGCTGGACCAGAGTCTGCCAGACTAGAAGTTGCAAGCTGTAGTAGTAACCAGGGGAAAGAAATGCAAGCTAAAATAGGGAGAACAGATTTAAAGAATATTTTAAATGCAGGGCCTGATAAAATTCATTCTAGGGTGCTTAAGGAACTAGCTGAAACAATCTTGGAAATGTTAGCAGTTATCTTTGGGAACATAATGAAGGTTGGGTAAAGTTTCAGTGTAGAGATGTAAAAAAATCGTATAAACACAGTAACTGTATAACTGATCAAAATTGTATTGGTTACACAGTCAAACATTTAACTAGGGTAGGGAGAGAAAGGTGCTGGAGAGGAGGCCCCTGTACTAAGGGTTCCGGCTGCTGGTCCCACGCGTCAGACTTTGCTGCCGGCAGCATCCTAGTACGCCCAGGGTTTCATCTACTGGCCCCACTCCTGGGGCCTTGGCTGTCAGCCCCATGCCTTGGACTTTGCTGCTGGCATCGTCCCAGCACATGTGGGGTCCTGGTTGCCAGCTCCACTCCCAAGATGCTGCCAAGGCGTAGGGCTTTGATGCCTCTCGCTGAAAACATCTGGGATCCCACGCGTGCTAGGATGCTTTCCGGTGTTGGAGCCTGAGATGTGGGGCCAGCAGGCCGGGTTGAAGCTTGAGGCATGGTTGCAGCAGAGCCCCTGGCACCAGGCTGTCAGCAAGGAGAAAACCTGGGTGCAGAGCCAGCAGGAGGAACCCTAGCACAGTTTAACTACTGAAACTGATAAGCATTAGTTTATCCATTAAAAAGGAAAACGAAGAAAACCCCAGGAACAGTAGTCCAGTCAGCCTTAATTCAAAACCGTAATTCAAAACCTGGAAAGACAGAACAAATTATTTAACAATCCATTTGTAAGCACCTAGAGGACAGTAGGATTAGAAGAAATACTCAAGATAGATTTGCAAGAACAAATCGTGTCAAACCAATCTAATTTCCTTCTTTGACAGGATTATTGGCATAGTGGATTTGCAGGAGAGGAATCAGTAATTGTGAGAAATCCTGATTTTTAGTAAGGCTTTTAATCACTCCTGAGGGACCTGGTACCATGAGTCACGTCATTACCCCCTGCGTCTGACCTGCAGGAGTCTTGCTGATGCTGACTGGGTGTCAGTTCTTTAGCACCACTAGCCTTTCAGGGACTTACTCTTTTTTAGGCTAGGCCAGCCCATATTCACCTTGCAGGCTAGCAATAGATGCACCCCACTCCTTAAGTCCTTTTTGAGGTGTCACACTGATATCCAGCCCCCGCAATTGGTATCTTACAGAATTTCCAGGTCCTTTGCCCCCATTTACTAGTTTTAACTTATATCACCAGCTCTGTAAACCACACAACAATTATAATAAAACAAAAATAGATTTGAGAGACTAACAATTTAACTAGAAGTCGGAGATGTGGCAACAAATGATTATTATACAAAAAATCATAAATTGCAAAGCTGGTTGTACGTTCATTAGTGGTTACCTTTCCTATCTTAAAAAAATGACATTCTCTCCTTGTCCCCGAAGGTCCAGCAGAAATTACAGAGCTAGCTGTTTCATAAGAATAGGGATGCAGTTTTTCCTAAGAATATTGTTCCTCCAGATGTCTTTTAAGCAGAAGGATCACATGCTCCTTCTTATAAGACCAGTGAGGAAGGGAAAGGGGAGAGGGGCCAGCAGCTGGAGGTGGAAGCAGAGCCAATCCTTTTCCAGCCATGCTACCTGAAATGCTCAGTCCAGCAGTTGCACTCTCCTGACCCAAGCAGCCTCTGATTATGCTGCCTGCCTGGGACACTGCAGCTGTGCCGAACCAGACAGTGTCCCAAGCAGACAGCATGGCTGGAGGCTGCCTGCGAGAGTGCATTAGTGGCTCCCCATGCCAGAGAGACTGGAGCCGGCACAACAGAAGAACAAATATTAGTCTCTTCCCCCTCCTTCGGCCTCCAGCCATGTAATGTAGGATGGGGAGAAGACCAAGAGAGTGCAGGGACCCTGAGCTAGGGGCGGGGTGGGTAGAGTCATGTAAAGAGATCTGGGAGGGGTTACATCCTCCTTCCCCCTTCAGTTGGTGCCACCTTTGTGTCCCTCCTCACTAGTTGTCACTGGGATCGCTCACTCTTCTGTTATACTGAAAATTATTTGATCCTCTTACACTAACAGGTAAGTCTTGCTGTAATGTTTCTTTTTTCACCTTTAAATGGTTTAGTTGTTTGCAGTTGCCTTTCATGGCTTTCCATTGAAAGTCTTCGTATTGTGCAAAGCTGTACAATTTAACCTTCAATTGTTACATCACTTTATAGACTTGTGGTAGAAACTAGTCTTCAGTACACTTTCAGTGTAAATACATGATACCATGACGATTAACCATACATGCATCCCACAACAATTATAAATCTTGAAAAGTTACAAGCTTTCTGGAGATATTTTAACATGTTACTCTTTATAGCTAAATATCCTATAATACGAGTGTTCTGGTGTAGTGAGTTTCTTCAGGAACAACTCATCATACCTGACAAAGAGTATCATTTGCAAAGGAGCCTGTGCATCTTGCTCTACCTAAATGGCACCCCTGATTCCCTAACCAAGCCCACAGACCTATATATTTAACACTGAATGGGAAGTCTTAAGTCCCATCTGCCCTGTAGTCCAAGCTGTTACATTTTTCCCATTAACTCTTTCCAAAGAATAGCTTTGACAAATATGTGGGTGTTGCAGCATGTACTGAAAGTTACCACATCCAGTCACTTAAACAAATAAATTCCATAGTAGAGGACGGCTTGCATTTCCACCTCAGATGATCTCAGCCTTTGTGGTATCTTGCAGGAAGAGAAAGTTTAAGTACCTAGGACCCAAACTATTTGAGGTTTGGATTCAGAAATCATACATATACAAAGTCAATAAAGATTTACCTTTAACATTTTGGTGCTCTTTGAAGGATACTTATCCTTTTGTGGATTTCAGCAAACAATCCTCCCTTAAGTCAGTTGCTTTTGGCATGGTGATGAATATTTCATCTAATACATTTTTTTTCTTTTTCCTGGCTGAATATATGGAAATATGTTTATGCACTTTCTCAATATACTGCTACAGCCGAGTACATAATCTTTTTGATGGCCAGATATCAAATGTAACTTTCCAATCAATGTTTTCATCATATCAAATGAAAGCAATTGGCATCTTTTACAGCAGAAGCTGTTTGATTTTATGTGTTCTAATAGTATATTAAGTCTCTGACTTGAAGGTTTTAATGCTACATTGTCTCCCAGGGCCAGCTAGCAAAAGAGTTATGAGCTTGTATCTACTAGCAAAAACTTGCTAAGCTTAGTTACAACAGGTATGTGTGTATGTATGTATATTCCACGTATCCTGCTAAATGTCCTCTGTTGGGTAGATGAAGGACATCTTTTCCAGAGCAGTTTATATTAGGTAGTGACATTACTGGCAGGAAGGCAGCTTTATCAGTGGTTTTGTTTCTTTTATTGAAGCAGAACAAATAATGGGTAATGCACAAGAGAGAATATGTGGTGGGGAAAAAATTTAGTAGCTGTCTTTTTATAGTCAGTAATGGGAACAGGAAAGAAATGCAGGTAAAACAAAAACTAGTGTTAATGTTAAATTTTTTAATTGTTTAGTAGAAACTTAAATTTAACAGTGTTACTAAGTCACGGTAAGTCATTCTCAAATTCAGGTAAATCGTGACTTTTTTATTGGTTAGGGTCATTGATAGTTGGTCTTGACAGGAATGCTTGAAAACAAAGTGTTGCATCCAAGTTGATACTAACATTCTTCTTGTCCTCCTTCGTACCTTGAACTATCTTTTTCTGGGTCTTTGTCTTGTGACTACTATCTTGTACTCTGACCACACTGTCCACATCTCATACTCACATGACCCAGCCATCTCTGTTCTTTTGTGAGGAGGGCTACTTGCATCATGACACTTACTGTTTTACATCTTAAAATACAACTTATTTAAATAAAATTACTAAATTCCATTGATTACTGATTTTATCATTGTTGTCAGTGTTACAGAAATTTTCTCCTTAGGTCTTTACATTATATCTAGCATTACATCTTTACATCCAAAGTAGACTCAAATCTTTAAAGTAATCAGAACAAGCTTGCTTGCTTTAATCGCATCATTGAATAAATAATGCATCCTTTAGAGAAAGAGAGAGAATATCCATTCAGTGATGTATGATTGACTCTTTGTTCTGTTTTTAGAGTTAAGACTGTAGCTTTTTAGAGCATGAACCTTGCACCCTATCCCTTCCCTCCAAACCAGAAAAGCATGAATTACATATTAAGGGAAAGAGAGAGACTCAGATGATATTATCCAATAATAGAATAGTGATTGAAGAAGAAGAATTCATGCTTGTTTTGAAATGTGAGCAAAGAAGAATGGATGTGTTCTTCATCATTGGTTCAAACAGATATAGTAGTAGATTGACTTCAAGTCACTAATGGCAGTTCAGGGATTTCAGTCAAGTTCAGAGTTGACAGGGCTCTAAAGTTCATGCTGCCATCACAGTTACCAGGGTAATGCTTGATGGCAGGCACTTAGACATCAAGAGAGGAATGGATGCAGAAGCAGAAATAGTCTCACTCCAATCACTCCAAAAGTGATTTCAAGTCAGGATTCAGAGATATTGATAGAACAATGAAGAGAAGCTTGCACCAAATCTGTCTTTGTGATCATACTATATATAATTTATTATTCCTGTGAGGCACCAAAAAGCATCTCACATCAACTTGTTTCTCCACTTACATAACCTCAATAAGTAAAACATAGTTTTAAGCCCATGCAGTCAGTCCAACTTTACATAAGCTTATGAGTCTTAGATGATGTAGAATGAAAAGACTTTAGGTGATGACAAGTGGAATTCTGTTTTCTCTTTTTAGGCCCAAAAGAGAAAACAGAATTCCACTTGTCATCACTATAGTCCACAACTTAAACCCCTCCAACGCATTATCAAAAATCTACAACCTATCCTGGAAAATGACTCCTCGCTCTCAGAGCCCAATTCTCACTTACAGACAGCCCCCTAACCTGAAACACATTATTTCTGGTAACCACGCAGCACAGTTACATCATAAGCATCCAAGAACCCACTCCTGCAATCAGCCCTGGTGCCAACTCTGCCCACACATCTACACAAGTGTTTTCATCTCTGGACCCAACCACATCAGCCACCAAATCAGAGGCTCATTTAACTGCATATCCACTAATGTGATCTATGCCAGCAATGCCCTACTGCAGTGTATATCGGCCAAACTGGACAGTCTCTACAGGAAAGAATTAATGAACACAAATCAGGTATCCAAAAAAGCAACACACACAAACCTGTTGGAGAACGTTTTAATCTTCCTAGATGCTCATTAATGGATCTCCAAGTTGCTGTTTTGTTTCAGACCAATTCCACAAGCCAAATACGCAGAGGAGGATTGAAGCCTAACTTCATTCCCAAGTTTAATTATTATATTAATGGTTTGAATTGTGATATTAGACAGCTCACACATTACCAAACAAACAATAAAGGTGCTAATGATTCTTAATGTCTGTGTAGAATCTGGTGTTGGTCATCTTCCTTTCCAAGTGCTAACCAATGGTTTTTATCAGCCTCTTAACTAGTTAGTCTTTGAAATGCCACTAGACTAATTGTTGTTTTTTAAGTTTTTCCTGTTATTGACTCACTCAGCTATCCCTCTGACGCTTATCTACTCGCTGTCTTTTTTTTTTTTTTTCTTCATCCCCTTCAATTTTTTTTCCTTCTCTCTCCTCCCTCCTTCCCTTATTTATTCTTGGATCTGGACTTCCAACACTCGGGTCATCTGAAGAAGTGGGTTGTGCCCACGAAAGCTCATGATACCATCTACATATTTTGTTAGTCTTTAAAGTGCTATTAGACTATTTGTTTTTTTAATTGAAAATTTTGGTAATCTTGAAGATAGCAACAGAAACAAGCAAGTATTTTTCAATGCATTATGTAAAAATCTCTTGAGCCAAGTATTAGTGTTTTCCTCAGGACCATTGAATCCCAAAATAGCTTTATTTGCTTACTTATCAGGGCACAGCACTTTTTTATTTAATTGACTTTGTTGAGTTTTGAATAGAATTTAGTGTGTAGATTTTTAGCACTGAATTTTTTCCAATTTGTAGCTGACTAAAATGGATTCATTCTTAATAAGCTATTCTGACACACAAATTTACATTTGCTCAGAGTTTTATGTAATCAACTTTAATTCCCTGATTGTTAGCTTTGATAATTTCCCAACAATAAGAAACACATTTTCAGTCTTAGTGCAAGTTAATTTGGCATGTTTTTCTATGAAAGATCTAATAAAATTATTGCAAACGAAGTTGTAAATATAGATTCAAAATGGGGGGGGGGGGGAGTAGAATGTTCTGTCTATCATGAGGTTTTTTTCTCTGAATAAGAGATTAAAGTGACCAGTTGAGAATTGCTTCTCTTTCCAAGGCCAACTATATGTTCATCATTCATGTTGGCTTATTATATAGTGCTTCATTTGTAAATAAACTTGCAAACTAGATGTCTTGAACCATTTGTTCACCTTTTTTTCCTTTATTGGTTGCTTTAGTTATATTTTTGTCATACTAGCCATGTTAATTCACTGGTTACAACACTGTAGCACACTACAGTGCAAAATATTTAAATTTTCTTCAAAGGTGACAGCCAATGAAGTTCAAATGCTTAAAGGCAAACTTTCAAATCAGTATATGGACATAATTTATTGATGAGAGGTGCAAGATTAAATTACCATTGTCTTCCTTGTTTCTCTGAGCAAGGTTCCCTGTAAGCTGCATGGCTGCGCAGCCCTTTTCTGTGCCCCGCACAGAGGTTCCGAGCTCCCTGTGCAGACAGGGAGCTCAGTTAAGTGGCTGGGAAAGGCAGAACCAGGCACTCGCTCCCTCATGGTAGAGGAGCAGAGGCAGCAGCAGCTGCCTGCTGTCTTGGCTCCAGTCTCTACTCTGGTCCTCCCCTCTCCACTTCCCTGGAGGGTCTGAACACGCTGGGGTGAGTTCTTCAATCAGGGAGGCAGGAAGTACTTGGGGGATCATGTGACCCAGATTATGCTGAAGCTACCAGCTGAAGGGGAAAGGGATCTGTGCTTCATTGCCTGCCACTAGCTATGTGGAAAAAGCTGGGTAAGTTACAGACACTGCCAGATAGAATCAACTTCTCTGCCTCTTTACCAAAACCACCTCTGCCCCATGAACTGATAACAGAGAAGCAGCCTCCCCCCTTCCTGATTCTCCCCCCTTCCTGATTCTCCCCTAGTCCTCCTGTTGGGGAATTGACTGATCTGAGCGCTCTCTCTCTCTCTCTCTCTCACACACACAATTTACATAACTATTAATAGCTTATGGTAAGAGACAAATTCTTTTAACAGATTTTTTTTGAGGGTTGCCGATAGCTAAATCTCTGATCTTAATGATTTTTTTAAATCCTGTGTTACTAGTTAATACATGGTAAATTATAATGCATTAAGGCCAGATCTTTGCTATGTAGTAGAGTTCTGGCTCTTATGAGTCAGAAGTAGCAAGTACTAGGTGTGATGCTTGCTGTTTTGTGGAATGAAATCTTATTTGTGAGGTCTTTGAAACATGCATCTATCTGTTAGAAAGGATGATGATACATGTACTCTTAGGTCTCAGAGGGATAGCTCTGTTAGTCTTCAGTGGAAAAAAACAACAATGGTCTTGTAGCACCCTAGAATGACACAAATATAAAAATAGTATCATGAGCTTTCATGAGCACAATCCACTCCTTCAGCCAAGGATAGTGTTAATTTTCTTTTTATTTGATTTCATATTAAATAATCATAAGCATTATTCCTTGTTAATTATCTCTTGTTTTAATATACTTTCTTCCACACCTATGGACTATTTAAATATATATTTATATCTGTAGCTTTTGTTTGTACTGGTGGGTGCACATCTACACACTACCTCAATATTAGTGTTGCACATAAGGGAAATTCAACCCTCCCTAGGATGGAAAATCTTAGAACACTGCTCTGGATGTATTTTCTTCTAATCCACACCTGACTTTGCATCCCTTTTTATTTTGGAGGCAACCAGAGATATCAGTCAGGCACTGCTTGAAATGTTTATAGGGATATTAGAGGTATTGGTGGAAACAGGCATGGAAATGCTGTCAAAGCAGCTTTAATTTTAAAAACAACTAATAGTCTTGCAGCACCTTAAAGACTAACACAAATTAAAAGCAGCTTTAGTTGCCTTCATATAAACTTGAGATCTGAGGGAGTAAATCTCCAGAGCTACAAAATTATCTGGCAAAAGAGGTTTGGGCAACCGGTAGGAAAAGAGATACTACTTCAAAGAACTGTCCTCCATTTTTCATAAAGTACATCTTTGAGGGTACAGGCAGTCCCCGGGTTATGTACAAGATAGGGACTGTAGGTTTGTTCTTAAGTTGAATTTGTATGTAAGTCGGAACTGGCTTCCAGATTCAGCCGCTACTGAAACTGACCAGCGGCTGACTACAGGAAGCCCGAGGCAGAGTTGCTCTGCCCTGGGCTGCCTGGAATCAGCTGCTGATGAGTTTCAACAGCAGCTGAATCTGGACGCCTAGGACAGAGCAGCTGGGGCGCTGCGGGAACCAACCGGGCAGCACCCCAGTTGCTCTTCCCCAGGTGTCCCCAAGTCAGCCGCCGCTGAAACTGATCAGCAGCTGATTCCAGGAAGCCCGGGGCAGAGCAACTCTGCCCCGGGCTTCCTGTAGTCAGCCGCTGATCAGTTTAAGCAGCGGCTGACTTGGGGACACCTGGGGAAGAGCAGCTGGGGTGCTGCCCAGTTGGTCCAGTAGCGCTGAGGAGCGGCGCTGCAGGACCAACCCAGCTGCTCTACCCCAGGCGAGAAAAGCCTGGTCTGCTGGGGGGCACACTAGCTGCGCCCCCCAGCAGACCAGGGAAACCCAGACAGCAGGACCGCGGAGATGTGCCGCGGTCCCACCCGCATCCTCCCCATCTTTGCTCCGTGTCTCCCTGGTCTGCTGGGGGGTCTCCAGGAAGACGAGGAGTAAAGCCGCGGAGGGGTGGGGTAGCGGGGCAGCCCAGGCGCGCCTGAGCTGTCCCGCTGCCAGCTTCCCCCGAGGCTTTGCTCTGCGGCTTTGGGAGACCAGGGAGACGCGGAGCAGCTTTTCTCGCCCCGGGGGCGAGCCCTCCGGGACGAGAAAAGCCCCATTCGTAACTGCGGATCCGACATAAGTCAGATCCGCGTAAGTCGGGAACTGCCTGTATTTCAAACTTGTAAAAATGTATGTTCTCAAACAGAGACCTCATTCACCGTAAAAATGATCTGCCTGACTTAAACTGGTTCTCAAAAAGGAGAAAGAAAGCAGTCACATAAGACACATGCTGTGGTAGTCAAAATGAAGTATATTTTCCTATTCTTTACAGCCTTACAAAGTTAAGTATATGGAAGCATCACTTAGGGGAAGGGAGAAACTACTACATCAAGTGTATGTAGATGCATTTCTGTCTTCGGCTGCTTTATGCATGTTTCTCCAGAGTTGTTTTGCATTGTTGAAAAGAATTAAAAGGCTGAAAAGGTTAGGGCATTTTTTTAAATAAAATTTGCATCCCTTAATCTTACTTGATGCCCCTCAGGATACTACAAGATTTTCTGTGTGAGCTTGAGCTATAAATGCTATTTTCAGAAGGTAACAGAATCTGCACCTAGAGGGAGGATGCACAGTACAAACAAAATGATTGGTCACATCTGTTTGAATCTAAGAATAAGGCAGTAGTCAAGAAGCAGGTGGAAAAAGAGAAGCTATACTTATCATTTTAAAAAAATTCAACCCTGTCATAATTTCAGGTCTGAAGAGAGTATTTTTTTTCCCTATGGTACTCCTCTCTTCTGAGCACAACATATTATGGATTTATCTTCCTGATGCCCTGTAGAAATGGTACAAATGCCAGTTTTGCAGATGGAGGTAAGAGACAGATTCAGTGAGTCCCACGAGGCCGGTAGAAGAGTTGGGCAAATTTATGATTACACAATTGGTTTTTCATAAGACACATTTAAAATTTAGCTACTATAATATGCATTGTACTAGAAGCGTAGAGGTGCTTCCTGACATTTTTTAGGAGTCTAGAGCACAGCTCATTTGTAACACAGTGGTCTCACTTCTACATAATGCTGCACTATATCTTTGAGAATTAAAAAGCGTGTTTCTTTGAGTGTCAGAGGGGTAGCCATATTAGTCTGTAACTGAAAAAACGTAAACAATGAATGGTCCGTTGGCATGTTAGAGGCTAGCAAAAAATGTAGATGGTATCATGAGCTTACATAGAGTTTGATCTTTATGCATAGTTGAAGCTGTGAAGATAGTGGAGAAAGACAGAAGCAACTAGAAGCCATTGATACCTTACTAGATTTATAGAATCATGCTTGTGACCGTAAGCTATCATAGCCAAATCTATATGAACTGGACTTGTGGGAAAATGAAAAATGTAGCTTAGAATCATGCTCACTCCAAAGTGTAAATCCACTTAATGTTTGAATGGCAGAATGGAGCAATTTTGTGACTATTAAACAAGCAGATGCCAAGAATGGAATTCTAAACTGGTCTTAGAATTCAGCCTAAAAATTTTAGTCATCTGGTTTGATATTCCGTTGTTCCTTTTGCAAGACATTAGCCTTGATATATCCCAGTCCTGGCAACTGCTATATTGAAAGCTTGAAGCTTAAAAAAATACATGAGCCGTTCTGTTGGGAAGAATATTCCTGTTTGATTACCAAATGTTCAGGGGATGTGAAAATGCCTTAATTTGTCTCAGCCTTGTTCAACTGGCACATAAGTTACACTTTGAAGGTGATTTGCCAGTCCCAACTCTTTGAAAAGCTGCATGCACTTTCTGGATTTATCCTCAGTCTTAATTTCATCCCCTTTCTTCTGAAAGAAGAAAGAAAACTAGAACTGAATAAAGTTCTGTCATTTACGTTAAACAATGCAGTTGTGAGCTTTAAACTACAAGATAGTGAAGTCTGTAGGCATATTTTCATAATTCTGTCCAGTGCCTGTTCTTGCTCTTATAAAGTAAAAATGTTTGAAGTTTTCATTTTTCATTATATTTGCACTACTGTGCTTACTTTTAAATGTCTTTTTTGTTTTTGTTGGACTCTAGAGTTGACTATTGCAAGCAAAATAGTCTTAAAAATTAGTGGTCCTATGGCACCTGGGCAGGATTTTATTTACATTAGTACTGCTGAGTCTGGGAGCCTGGTTACATGCTTATTCTATGTGTATCCATGTCCTCCTTGGTAGACTAGTTATGAATTCAAGCTTTAGCATAAATATTGCTGATTTTCAGGTGTCAAATAGATTTATACTGCTACTAGAAATAGCAAATAGCTCAATGTGTAAGTGAGAAGCTTTCATATTGCAAGTCATTGTTGTAGGAGTTCTTTACATTTCCAAAGATCTAGCCTGGTTATGAAACATGATGAATATTCTATCTAAACTGGAGCGCTACTGTAATTGCTTGATTGTTTGTAGTGTAGGTGAGAATTTCAGCTAATCGAAGATAACCTTTGTGTAGTTAGTTCACATACTGAATGTTACATGATAAACTTAAACAACAAATGGTCTGGTAGCACTTGATAGACTAACAAAACATATAGATGATATCATGAGCTTTTGTGGGCACAGCCCACTTCTTCAGATTATAATCTCACGAACCTCTGAAATGCAGATGCTTGTGGTTAATTATTATTTCTTGCATGTTCTGAACTGCAGTCCTGAAAATGCACCTTGTGGGATAAAACCCCCAAATCCCCTTTTGATTGAGAATCCTGAATGTGGTAGTCTCCAAAAATATTCAACATTTTTATGGAAAGGTAGGAATTTTCATGTTCAGAATGTTTTGTGTGAAGAAAAACCACATGGGTTGTAATAAAGATTTATAAACCAATTTTTAAAAACATATGCACAGTTTATCTACTCTTTAAAAAAATACACAAAAGCTACTCTAAATAGGTACCATCTGTCAAACCTAGGCACTAGTCTCAAAGCATGTGATGTTGGTAATCTCAATTATATCAGTCCTCTCTTACTCCTACCCTCTTACTCCTAGCTGATCATCTGATATTGATGTTCAATTATAATCCCAGGTATCCTACACAAAGGTAGCTGTACAGATACGCTTTCAAAGGGATATTACTGTTGTGGGCAAATTAGTTTTAGGGTCAGATTTTTCCTGTATCCCTTTTAGAGGTTAAAGGTTGTCTTGACTTGTATCCACAAAAAACACATCTAACAGTTGTCTCAACCCATACTTGAATCTTCCACCCAGGCAGGTAGTCTGCTCTTGTGTTAGTCCCTTTCAGAATGTTTTAACAAACTGGAGGAATGGTCTGAGGTAGAGGATGAAGTTTAATAAGGATAAATGCAAAGTACTCCACTTGGGAAGGAACAAACAGTTCTTCGAGTGGTTGTTCATATCGATTCCAATCAGGTGTCTGCATGCTGTGTGCAGAAGCGTCGGAAACTTTTTCCCCAGCGGCTCCTGTAGGGTCGGCTGAGGAGACCCCTTGAGTGGTGCAGCTATATTAGCACATATATACCACTACTGACCCTACTCCTCCCTCAGATCCTTCTTACCGTCCGTGATGGCATTGGAACTTCCTAGCTGTATTGCCTAGGTAAGCTCCTAGCCCCTAGCACTTAATAGTGATTCTCTCATTTTCCTTCCTAACTGCATTCTTTGAGAGATTCAGAAGAGGTGGGCAGATGCCGATGGTTAGTTAGCTCCCCAGGCTCTGGGGCATGCCTAATGCCTCAGAGTTTTAGTGGTGTACTGTGTGCAAACGGCCTATGGCCAACAGCGACCCGCACGACGTGGGTCTTCAGTGCAATGTTCTTCACCTAAGCAGTGGAAAATGTAAAATCTGCAGGGGTTTTAAGCCCTGCACAAGAAAAAAGTATCGATTCCAACAACTCATGAGGCAGTGTAAAAACCTCCCCAGGCGAAGAAAACCGCACTGGGTGCGAGCTCGGTACACAGTGCAATTCCATGTTGAAAGCTGGTGCTGCCAAGGACTCCCGTCACCAGAGCCCTCTGGCACCAAAAGCCACAGCCCCAAGGCACCGCTTGACCTTGCCAATGCCAGTGACCATAAAGAGGGCAGTCGCAGATGACCCTACAAAACACACCCGCAGCAAGGCACAGTGCAAGCAGTTCCCCAAGTGTGAAGTCCAGGACTTGATGTTGACTCTGGCCCTGAGAGCGGTGCCGTCAATTCTGGCATGCAGCCTGTCACCAGGATGTAGGAGTCCAGTAAAGGCACTGAACTCCTCATCAGTGCCAGACGCTTATGAGGCCATGCAGGACCTCATAGAGATTTCAGAAACTGAGGTGTCTAGGGTGTAGGACAAGCCTCCAGCACCGCCGAGACCACACTGTTCAAGGGGTAAACTAGTGATGCTTTTGCTTCCTCATTCCTTGGAGCGGCACCGAGGCAGATCAACATCCTCTTCCTCCAAAGGCTCATCTCTGGCACAGCGCACCGTACTGTACTGGTGCCTTCGGTGGACACTTCAGCACTGGGTACATGTGACAAAGGTGGAGATCCATCACTTTTGGCACCGAGCGGGCCACAACGCTTTTGTTGAGGTCCCATTCCCAGTCCTGGATCAGATCGAGATCAAGAGGGAATTGGCACCGCTCCAGGTCTTGTCTTTCAAGATCACCAAGGCCATCCACCGATACAGCACTGGCATCATAGGTGCCGCTATGGTCCTCAGTCGGAGTCTGACATGGTGTTGATGCGTTCCTGCAGGAGTAGTAGTGACCATAGGGGACTTGACACTTCCCTCCCTCCTGACACCCGCCCCCCACACAATGGCCTTTCTGGACACCCTGGGAATACCACCAGTCCCAGGGTGTACCCAGATACTCTAAATCGGTGGTCTCTACCAGCCATCAGTCCTGATCTCCTGGGTACAGATGGCAGTTGAGGACACCTTCTGTCACTGTCTCAATCTGCTGTGGGGGATAGCCCAGAAATTGAGGTCCCGGACCACACCTCGCATCAAGAGTGGCCATCTCAGCCAGAGAGGTAGGAACAAGACCACTGTCTCCCTGAGCCTTCCGTGGACCCACTGCCACTGCAGGCGGCTTCATCCTCTTCCCTGGATCATGCTGTGGTGGGGGCCTCATCTGGCTGACCATAGGAGCTGTTGCACCAGATGGCCCAGAATATGGACCCTCCTTATGGAGGAGATACAAGAACCATAGGACCCAATGGTAAACATTACCCCAAGAGGGCCCATCGAAGGTGGCCTTGCCGATTATAAAGACTATCCAGTCTAATTATAATAACCGATGGCAGATCCCTGTTTCTGTACCACTCACTGCAAAAGGGGTGGAAAGTAGGTACTTCATGCCTTCCAAAAGGTATGAATTCCTCTTTTCTCACCCACACCCCTCCTCTCTCATTGTGTCAGCTGTTAATGAGAGAGCAGCAGGTGCCGGCACCCAAAGCCAAGGAAGCTAAAAAGATCAGCCTTTTTGGTAGGAAGGAGTATTCTTCAGGGGGCCCACAGTTGAGGATTGCAAACCAGCAGGCAGTCCTGTCTGTATACTTTTAAATCCTGGGAGGCACTCAAAATATAAAGAGCTCCTGCTCCCAGATGTACAACAGGAGTTTGGGGCCTTGCCAGAGAAAGGGCATACCATAGTCAGAACCTCCTTGAAAGTGGCTCTGGATTTGTTGGACTCAGCAGTGAGAACATTCTCGACAGGGTTGGCCATGCATAGATCGATATGGTTACAAGTCTCGGGTCCCCCTCCAGAGGTCCAGCACACTTTGCAGAACCTCCTGTTTGAGGGCAGGAGTTTTCTGAACAGATGGACTCCAAACTCCCCACACCTGAGGATTCACAGGCAACTATGAAATCCTTGGGAATGCACACCACTGCTACCCAGAGGCACGCCTTCAGACTCCAACCCCCCTCTGAGGAGGTTTGCACTTAGACAACGCCAAGAGCAACAGTGTAGGCTCAATATAAACAGTAATAAGAGGAGAACCCCTATTAGCAGCCAAACCAGGGGAATAACTTCCTCCAGGCACAAAGCAGGGTTTTTGAAGGTGCTCCCAAGGGCAGGCCACCAGTCTCACCGAATTCTTCCCCTTCGTTTTCAGCCAGACTCTCCTACTTCTGCCATGCGTGGGCCAGCATTACTTTGGACCCTCCGCATGGTTGGAGTGGAATACCCCCTGCAATTCTTCTCCTGACCACCTTTGCACCCCACTTCCCTGTCCCTCTTCAAGGACCTCTCTCATGAGCATCTCCTAAGACAGGAGGTCCAGTTGCTCCTAAGTTGGGGGTGATCCAAGAGGTTCCGCTAAAGGTAAGAGGTAAGGGGTTCTACTCCCGTTCTTTCCTAATATTGAAGGCGAAAGGGGTTCTAAGACCTATTTCTAGACTAGAGAAACCTCAACTGCTACATGTGGAAAAAGAAGTTTCATATGGTCTCCCTGGCCACAATCATTCAGTGCCTGAATCTGGGTGACTGGTACGCTGCCCTTGTCATGAAGGACACACATTTCCATGTATTGATCCTCCCGTGTCACAGGCGCTAGTTCAGATTCATGGTATGGAACGAGCATTATCAGTTAACAGTTCTTCCCTTTTGCCTGTCTACTGCCCCCCCCCCCCCCCCCCCCGTGTGTTTATCAGTTGCATGTCGGTGATGATGACTTTCCTGCACAAAAGAGGTGTTCAAGTGTTCCCATACCTGGATGACTGGCTATTGGAAGCAACCTTCCAGGAACAGCTCCATATGCATGTAAGACTAATGTTAGAGCTGTTCAGGATTCTGAGCATCTTTTTCAACAAAAAGAAACCAGTGCTGAGTCCTGTGCAAAGAACAGAGTTAATTGGAACAACTCTAGACTCAGGGCTGGGTGACGCTTCCAGAAGCCCGATCTCAGATAATACGGAACTTGGTATTCTCTCTCATTCAGTATCCCATCACAACTGTGAGGACGTGCCTCAGCCTTCTGAGTCATATGGGATCATGCTGCCACGTGATCAGATATGCCCGACTGCACCTCAGATCCCTTCAGGGGTGGCTCGTCTTGGTCTACTTGCCGATGCAGGACAGTTTGCACCTAGTGGTATTCATCCCACAGACGTAATATCCACCCACAGATGGTGGTCTAATCCACGCAGTCTGGACGAAGGAGTGGCATTCACCCTGCTGTGCCTACCATGACTCTGGTAACAGATGGTTCAGACCTGGGGTGGGAAGCCCACTTGGGGAACCTAAGAACCCAGGGAATCTGGTCCTCTGCAGAGTAGTCACATTGGCCTGCTGAGTATTCTACTCTCAGATGCAGGGTCACTGCATGTCAGTGTATATGGACAGCATGACCATGATGACCGCGGGTCACGGTCATCCCGTCTTTCCCTCAAAGCCCAAAATCTTTGGCACTTTTGAATAAGACATAAGATCCATCTGGAGGCTTAGTACCTCTTGGGCCTGCAGAACATGCTTACGGATGCCCTTATCATGACCTTCCTGGCCCACAAGTGGTCAGTCAAAATAGACGTTTTACACTCAGTTTTCTGCAGGTGGAGGACCCCTCGTCTAGCGCTATTTGCCACATGGAAGAACAAGAAGTGCAAGGACTTCTGTTAATTCCAGAATCACAGTCCAGGCGCCACAGCAGACTTATTTGCAATCCTGTGGGAGGGCGGGGGAAGCTATTGTATGCATTTCTCCATATCCCCCTGTTATATCAGGTCCTACTCAAGACTCAGAAGGACAAGGCATATCTGATTCTACTAGTGCTGGTGTGGCCGCACCAACACTGGTTCTCCACCCTGCTTATCCTGTCAGTGGAGGCCCCGATAGCCTTTCACCTAGATCTCCTCACGCAACATTAGTGCAGGTCTGGGTGTCTGAGATGCCCCTTTCTCCACCTCATGAAATGGAAGCTGGATGGCTCAATCTGTTAGAGCTTCAGTGCTCAGCTCAGGTTCAAGAGGCAGGAAGCCCTCCACTAGGGCAGTGTACTTGGCCAAATGGAGGAGGTTTTCCTCGTGATGTGCAGAACAGACTGTCTCCCTGAGGAGGGCACCCATTCTGGTGGTATTGGATTACCTGTTGCACTTACAAACGTAGGGCCTAGGGCCCTCCTCTGTTAAGATCCATTTAGCGGCTGTGTCTGCTATCCCTCCAGGGTGTTCCCAACATTTCCTTTTTGGTCACCCAATAGTAACCTGCTTTAGGAAAGGGTTGGACAGGTTGTATCCATACTCCCACCTACCTGTACTCACATGGGACATTAATTTGGTGCTCAGTAAACTTATGGGACACACCCACCCCTTTGAACCAATGGCTGAGTGTTCATTGTTTCACCTGTCCATGAAGGTGGCCTTCCTGATGGCCATCACTTCCGTGAGAAGGGTGTCTGAACTACGAGCTCTTTTCTCATTGCCCCCATAGACGGTGTTCCACAAGGACATGGTGCAGCTCATGCTGCACCCAACCTCCTAATTCCATCTTGGTCAAGATATCTTCCAGTTTTCTACCCAAAACTGTATTCTAGCACTAGGCAAAGAGTGTTTTACATGCTAAATGTGAAAAGGGCCCTATCCTTCTACATCAACTGTACAAGGCCATTTTGGAAATCCACTCAACTATTCGTAGCTATAGTGGAACAGATGAAATGGGATCTGATTTCTGCACAGAGTGTATCATCTTGGATAATACAGTGCATATGTACCTATTATAGTCTGGCAGTGGTTGCATCCCCTGCTGGTGATGGGTTACTCGACTAGGGCACATGCCTCGTCTACTGCATTTGTAGTGCAGGTTCCCCTCTAAGAGATCTGTAGGGCAGCCATGTTGTCCTCCGTACCCATGTTCACGGTGCACTTCATCGTCAACAGGCTTTCTAGGGAGGATGCAGCTGTCGGTAGGACAGTGCTCCAATCTGTGATTCCTAACTCCGATCCCACCTCCGTGGGGTAGCAGCTTGAGATTCACCTGATTGGAATCAATGTGAACAAGCACTGGAAGAAGAAAGGACCTGTTCTCATAACTGGTGTTCAAGATGTGGTGGTCACATCCATTTAATTACCCACCTTCCTTCCACGCTGTCAAAGTAGCTGGCAAGAAGGAACCAAGGGGCGGGCAGGGGCGGCAGTGCTATATGCGCTCTAATATAGCTGCACTAATATAGTGGCAACACTCTAGGGGTCACCACAGCCAACTCTACGGTTGCTGCTAAGGGAAAAAGTTTCCAGCACTTGTGCACATACACCTGATTGGAATGGACGTGAACAACACATCTCAAAGAACACCAGTTACAAGAACAGGTAAACTGTCTTTTTCATGTATACAAAATGGGAAATGACTGCCTCGGAAGGAGTACTGCAGAAAGATCTAGGGGTCATAATAGACCACAAGCTAAATATGAGCCAACAGTATGACGCCGTTGTAAAAAAAGGAAACTTGATTCTTGGATGTATTAACAGGAGTCTTTTGAGAGAGACATGAGGAATAATTCTTCTGTTCGACTCTGTGCTGATTAGGACTTAACTTGAGTATTGTGTCCAGTTCTGGGTACCAGGTTTCAGAAAGATGTGGCAAAATTGGAGAGGGTCCACAGAAGAGCCACAAAAATGATGAAAGGTCTAGAAAATGATACATGAGGCTAAAAAACCTGGGTTATTTAGTCTGAGAGAGAGAAGTCTGAGAAGGGTCATGATAGATGGGGCTTGGTCCTGCTGTGAGGGCAGGGGACTAGACTAGATGATCTCTCAAGGTCCCTTCCAATTCTAGTATTCTGCAATTCTTCCAAGGCTGTGTCTACTGTAGCTACTTCTACTGAAAAACTTCCCACTGTTACTAACATGACACAGATGTGAAAAACATGGTGGCTAAAATGTTGGTAGCAGTCTGGAGGCTTGTTCATAACATTACTGGAACTGTTGCTACCATCAGTGGTCCTGCTTTGGTCAGGGGGCTGGACTCAATGACTCCTGAGGTCTCTTCCAGCCCTAGGATTCTATGATTTTATGATTCTTTCATATTACTTGAGCAAATTCACTTTCTGCCTCCTCAGCTGTGTTTGTGATCTGTTCTGAGTGGTCTAATGCTAGTTTAGAAATCTGTCTTTCACAACAAAGGGATTGATCCTCCCATGGACAGCACATAATGTGTGTCACTTTTATTTTCATGTGTACTGAAATGCTTCTAGGAGTACTCGCATGGCCATGTAAATGTGGAATATTTTTATTGTTGTAATACAAGAAAGGAGAAATCTGGCTTCTATAAAGATGATACATCTTATTCCAAAGATCACTGAAAACTTCTTTATGACAGTTACATCTGCAACTATATATGTTTCCTACTCTGATAACTGAAATAAATCCTGCCCTTCCTATAGTGGGTAAGTGAGGGGAAGGGCTGGAAGCATTGTCAGCAGATTCTAGGTGCAAATGCCCTTGTGACAAATTGCCATCAGCTAATTAGGGTGATATGTAATAGCCACTCTTTCCAATTATACAAGGCTTATTTCAAATAAGACTAAACAGATGATATTCCTTTCTTAAAATCCATTGTAACATAGTATAACTACTGATTGTTATGGAAGGCCTATTGTCATCAAACTTAAATCGCATCAGCCTACTCTTTTTTTTTTTTTTTTTTTTAAATGGCTTTTGGAAGAGTCAGATATTCACAAAACATTTATCTGCCTCTCCCCATGTCCTCACCAGCTTGTTTAACCAGGTGCCAGTGGACTCTCCAGGATGTCAGCTGACTTTGACTGACAGACATTTATTAGCTCTCTTCTGATGTCAGGACCCTAATGATGATGATAGTACATAAAAATTGTCATGCTGGATTAAGTCTGGCCTATGGTCTGTCTGTCTCATTCCCAGAGTGGCCAATCCTGTAAGTTTCAAAAGAAGATTCAGTAACCAAAGAAAGTAAAAGTAGAAAGGAGTAAAACTGTGAGTATTGATGAGACAATGGAATACTGTATATGAAAGAAAATGAGGATTCTTTCAAACAGCTGTCTACCTGTTTTCTTAATCTGGTTAAACTCAGAGTGAACACAATCACTCTGTGATAATCTAGTGAGCTACCAAAATACAAAATTTTGGTAGTTTACAGAACTTAATTTCCCATCCTTTAAAATAGGAAAACCTCTTTATCTGAGTGCCACTATTTCTTCCCTATTAGTTCCTTCTTCCTTATCACTTTCTCCTTCCTCCTCATCCTATTGCTTTTCAGTTCTTCCCTTTCTTCAGTTCCTTTTGTCTCATTCCTTTTCCCCCCTCTTCACACAAGTTTTTTTTAAATTTTATAATGTTCAGCTGAGCATTGATCCCCATACATTAATAATTAAATTAAATGTTGTCCTCTGTGAATGTTGTATTCTAGATCTAGTGTCTGTCCTTAGTTCACAGGATGTGGCTGACCTCAGTGAACATCCATCGTCTTTTTCCTGGAGAATAGCTTTGTTCTTGGTTGTCTAAAATGTTTGTTCTGATTAGCATTTTAGGATGTGACTTCAATGTTAATATATTATCTTCTTTCTATAGATACTTTCAAAATGTTATGTTCAGTATTTCAGAGGTTTTTCTTCTGTTTTGAAGCTATGTAAGATGCAAAGCATTTGATGGACTTTTTCTCCCCTTTTCTATGTGTTTTGGTTAAATAGGTGTTGGCATACTAAAGAAATTTCCGCTTTAGGAAGCCTTTCCTAAGCAATGTGGTCCCTGAAAAGTAAGTTTCCACAGATTAAAAGTTAAGATTTTCATTCATAGGCACGCATCTTGTTTTCCCTTTTTTCCTCAGTGTACCTTCTCGGGCTTTGTAGAACCAGAAGCAGTAGCAGTGGTTTGTCTACCTTTGAATCCTTCCATGTGTAAAATTATATTACGGTAGTGGCAAAGAACCTTAGTTATGGAACAGTGACCATTGTGCTAGGCATTTTACAAAAGCATGACCAAGACACATAATCTTTGCCCTAAATTGATGACAAAGTAAAGGCTTCTGCAGTTTTTTCAGAGAAAAACAGACAAGCTAATGGGATATTAGTCAATTATGCTTTGCTGATGGCTCCATAAATAGCTTCTCTATTCAAACACTAGTTTGGCTATTGCTGGCTGATATTCTGACATACTTGAGCAAAACTCTTCAGTATTTTTAAAGTGGGGGACAACTTTCCAAAAAAACCTTCTAGGGGAGAGCCATATGCCAGAAGCCCTGCCCTTTCCCGAAAGCCATGCCCTGCTCACTCCATTTTCCCCCTTTTCATTTTCTCATTGACTCTTCCTCATCCTCGCTCACTTTTACTGGGGTAGGGCAGTCCTGGGGTGGGGCTTAGGGATTCTCAGTGTGGGAAGAGGCTCTAGGCTGATCCTTGGCAAGTGGTTGAAGTACAGGAGAGGGTGAGAAACATTCCCTCTGGGAGGGTGTTCCCTCTAAGACAATGGTCTCTGACTTTTTTAAGTACAAGATCGCTTTTTGAATTTAAGTCAGTCCAGGATCTACCTCAAACCCAAAACCCCTTGCCCTGCCTCCTTCCCGCTGATCCTGCACCTACACCACCCCTTCTCCGAGGCCCCGCTCTGCTCACTTTGTGAAGATGGGGGGTATGAAAAGAGGGAGGGATACACCCTGACATTAGCACCCCTTTCTTCCACCCTGCACAGCAAGCAGGAGGTT
Organism: Pelodiscus sinensis; assembly: GCF_049634645.1. NCBI lineage: Eukaryota > Metazoa > Chordata > Testudines > Trionychidae > Pelodiscus > Pelodiscus sinensis. Next base: position 34,581,343 of record NC_134727.1, on the reverse strand, counting down.
CCTGGGGGCAGCTCCAAGACAGAGGGCAGGAGCAACACTAAGTGGGAAGAGGAGGCAGTTGAAGACAGCCTTCTTGCCAGACCAGTCAGGATCACCTGTCAGAGGCTCCAGGATATACCAATAGCTTCCAATCTACTAGTTGGTGACCACTGCTCTAAGATTTTTTTTCATCCATGAGCAGAGTGAGTTTTGTCTTGTGCATCAGTATTGATGTCATGTAAGTTTGTTCAGATGTTTGCCACTGTGGCACCCACCAGTTATTAGCAAAATGTTTTTATATAATTTAAATTATGTAAGAAAATATACTAAAACAAGGGATAATTAACAAGGGGCATAACCCTGCCTCCATCCACGCTGAAAACCACCCACCTTGGCATCCAGTCTTACTCTCACCCAGCCTTGCTCCCACTGTTCCTGCATCCATAGGCTCCCCAACTCCTACACACCCATCCTGTGCACTTTTTACCATGTTTAGAATATTTGATTTCATTGGGTCAATTCTGTCCCCCTGCCCACGGGCCACATAGCTTAGCACAGAGACAAAACGCAAGCACTGATACTGCATTACGGACAAGCTAACACAACTCACTGCTGACCCATATTAATACAATCTACCTTTGGAAATACACACTAATGCACAACCTAACAACCTGGGAACTGCAAGCTCCATGGGAACTGAAAGACGCACAAGCTCTCACACTGCACAGATGACACCACACACTGACCACAAACACAGAAGGAAACTAATGTACTCTAAAAATGCCCAGGCTCTCTCAATACACAGATGGAAACAATATACACATTAACACACCCCCTAATTCACAACACACGTACAGAAGAATACACCTCGAAATACACAAACTTCACATTCTCTCAGCCACTCACAAATACCGGTCTACAATTTGAAACAAACACACACACACACACACACACACACACACACACACACACACACACACACACACACACACACACACACACACACACACACACACACACACACACACACACACACACACACACACACACTCTCTCTCTCTCTCTCTCTCTCTCTCTCTCTCTCTCTCTCTCTCTCTCTCTCTCTCTCTCTCTCTCTCTCTCTCTCTCTCTCTCTCTCTCTCTCTCTCTCTCTCTCTCTCTCTCTCTCTCTCTCTCTCTCTCTCTCTCTCTCTCTCTCTCTCTCTCTCTCTCTCTCTCTCTCTCTCTCTCAAAATCAGTGTTTCTCAACCTTTTTTTTTATAAAGTACCCCTTCAAAAAAAATTGAGTACTCCCAGTACCTAGTTTTTAGACACACAATTTTTTTCTACCATTATAACACATTTGTTTAAACAACTTAATTGTAGCCAGGCAGGCGATGAAATTTTTGGGTGTAAAAATAAAGCACTGTAAAACTTAAAACATAAATTAAGTTTTCTGCAAATTTCAGTTGTTGACGTATCTCCAGACGTCTCTCGAGTGCCCCGAGGGCTACTCGTACCGCTGGTTGAGAAACACAGCTCTAAATGACAGGACCCTTACATAAAAGACCCAGTCTACCTAGCTTTACAGCTGCTGTCCATAATTAAAGAAGAAAAGAAGTAGATCCAATAACTATTCATTCTCCGGTTACAGTAAAACCCATCACTTAATGCTCCCCGCCCTATTTATGAACAAAGGTAAGAGGAGCTGACATTTTTGAACAGTCTCAATTACAGCTAATGCTCATTTCTTAACATTCACATATATTTCCAGGGCATGCAAGTACTAGTTTAAATAACCTACCTGATCTAGCAAGTGGCAAGTTGTTGGGTTTTTTTGGAGGTAGGTAGGGGGATAATCCAGACATGTACCAAGACCTTTAAGAAGTCTGTGTGCAGCACCCTAACACTTCCAGCCAAACCATTCTTTAGAAACATGGATCTAAATGGATCAACCCTCCAGACTACAGTCAACGAGATTGCTGAGTATCTATATGTGTGCAATCTGATGCATTTCAATCAAGTAGACGTGTAGGGTTTTTATATGCATATGCAGATATGTGACAAGGACAGGTTTATGTATATTTTTGCTCCTGGTACGCATGTAGGTTTCATTTATTGCTACCTAATATATGCAAATATATGTGAGAGATTAGATATAAAAAGTATATATTTTGAGGAGGGTGTGTCTACACTGATTCATGCATTAGTTACATTCTGTTAGTCTGTTGCACCCCCAATTGCTCCCGCGTATCTATTGAATATACTTACCAGTATAGCTTCACCAAGGCACTGCTGCTAACATGCCACAGCTGTGGTCTGGCAACAGGTGTATCGTCTTCTCTGCTGAGATCTGTCCCCGAGAAGGGTGACTGTGGCCATAAGTCTGGTGATGGAAAGGCCTGGGTGGAGGTCACCAGTTTATTTAATGCAGGGCTAACACCACAGCTCAGGCCTGGGCACCAGCTGCCGGAGCGGCCATCCACCACAAAGCTCTGGCTCTGGTCCTGGCCTGGACCACTGGAGGAACAGTTGCTGCCCACCATGCACCTCTGGCTCTGGCCAGTGCCACAGGAGAAGCCGCCTCCAACTATGCAGCCCATAGCTCAAGCTAGGGTCAGTGCCACATGGTGGCTGCCGAGCTGCTCCTGGGTCGGAGTCGCTGCCTGTCGCGTGGCCTTGCCCCGGAACAGCTGAGCAGCCACTGCTCTGCTGAGGAGGTGGGTGGGCCTTAAAATCTTGGTGCACGCCTGCGCAGGCATGCACCTTAGAGGGAACACTGGTCAGGGCTAGTGCAGGGGATACAGGGTGCTGGCTCTGGGATGGGGCTCAGGAAAGGGACATGGGATGCAGGAGGGTATTACACTTACTTTGGGTGGCCCCCGACCCATATCTCTTCCAGAAGGGACCAACATGCCCCTGTGGCTTCTAGGGTGGCATGTGGCTCTGTATACTGGCCCCTCAGTCAGTACTAACCCCACAATTCCCACTGGATGCAGTGACCTGTTTCCGGCCAATGGGAGCTAGGGATGTATTAGTTATACATGTTTAAATTGTTAATCTTCATGTTTACACGCAAGCCCCCGCCCCTGCCCTCCGTACACACACACACACACACTGTATCAGAGGCATCAGTGGGTGGGGAAGAGCAGGCAGGAGCTGGTGGTCACGGGGAGCCAGCTTTTAATCAAGTTCCTCACTAGCACCAGCTCCCAGGGAGCTTCCCGTCCACCCTCCACCTCCCACCCCCTGTGCTATTGCCTCTGATACAGAAGGGAGGCGGGGGGAGAGTCAGGAGCCAGTGCTTGTGGGGAATCAGATTTTAAACCAGCTCCCTGTGAGCATCCGCTCCCATCTTTCTCTTTCCCCCTCTCCCTGCACTGCTGTGAGAGGACAGGTGGCTCTGCATGTAAACCTGTAACTGCTGAAAACTTCAGTGGTTACATTTACAAAAAAATGCTTTTTAACATCCCTAATGGGAACTGGGGGAGGGGCAGTACTTTCAGGCAAGAGCAGCACATGGAGACTTCTGCTCTCCCTCCTGTCCCTAGTATTGTGGGGGTGTGGGGCAAATTACGGGGTGACTGAACAGTGATATTCTACTGGCGATCTTCTGTGATTCTCTGGTGCTCTACCATTCATAATATTTTCTGTAACTTGTGTTGGCTTCCATTTGTTTAAAGCTTTGAGTTTGTCAACTTGTCTTTAAAAAATAGTTCCAAATGGAACACTGGATTTTTTTGTATTTTGTGGTGGGTGTTTTACATGTGCTGGATTGATTACTCTCCTCCTATCATGCTTATTTAAAATACTATAAACTGTTAAATAATTTCTTTGGTGGGGGACTCCTATTTGTTCTTAATGGGTAAGAGTTTGTTTTCAAGTAATTACCATGTACATCAATTCTCACGGTAGGATTTTTCTTCTCTGCTGAGAAAAGCAGGTACCATTCTGTCAACTACGTTTGTGATATTAAGAAGTCAATGAGGACAATTTATTTGAGAGTTGTAGATAGTCTAAGCATGATCCTTAGGGTTGTGAGGTGTCCGGTATTAAAATAATCCAGAAAATACCGGGCACCTGTTCTTAAAGGGGCCATGCTGGGTTTTTTATTTTTTATTTTTTTGATTAATAATGCTCAGGGTCTTATTGTTTAAAAAAAAAAAAAATTTCCCCCAGTGGGTTTTCGGTATTTTTGGTTAAACCATCTGGCAACCTTAATAATCCTCCATTATTATGCTACCATTTTCAATTGTTGGTTTTCATAATGGGGGATTTAGGAGATATATTGTGTTCTCTATGCCCTAACCTATAGAGAAACATTAGATGTTCTCTTCCACCCCAAAAGCAGGAGGTAAAAAGATTGTCACTTTATCTAAGGTAAGTCCTTCCTCCTTCATACTAGTGTGAAAAACTGTTCCCTTGCTTTTCTACACCAGGAGAAAAGGGAGACAAAAAAGACAGGAATAAAGAGAGGCTGTTTGTAAAAACAGATCTCCGAGCCATGTATCTTCTCACATTTTACCTGTCAAGAGCCTCTACAGATGACTTCCCTTATGCAGGACCCTCTGTCCTTGCTCCCCGACCTCTCTCCAACCTCCACTCCTCCCCCCCCCACACACACTTTTACCCAGCTTTCTGGATTGAGTGCTACAATTTTGAGCCTCCTGACTTACTTACCCATCCTCTACTCCTGAACTTTTTTTCCTTATAGAACACATTTCCAGCTCTTTCTTTAGCTGCTTCTACCGCATCTAGGTGCTCTGTCTAATCCGAGCCAGCAGCTCTGATTGTACAACTTACAGGCCCTGCACTCAATACTCTGCATTGATGAGAAAATTTCCTATTGATAATCTTGATTTGATTTGTTTTTCTCTCCTTCATTCCATGACTTTTCCTGGTCTAGAAGTACTCAAACTAATTAGAAGGAGACAGTGATCTCTTTATGTACAGTATTGAAGTGCCTGTTTACTTCCTGGTTTCCAGTGATCTTCACAATTAAGCAATGGGTTTTTCAGGGAAACCATTGGAGCCAATATTTTCATTAGTAGTTATGAGGCAGAACTTGCATATTAGCAACTGGGGTAGCATTTTTCACTTGCTTGGATAGAATTATTTCTTAGTTTTGGTTCCTCTGTAAATAGAGATACCTGGGCAGAATTGTGGTTGTCTGAGTAACTTCAGTTACAAAATATGAAAATAGACTGTTTTGGATTAAGTATGACCTTGAATTTAAATTTCTAGACTTTCTGACTTTTGTCTTTTGATAACTACAGTGGTCTACTAAAGTCTTTTTTTACAGGAAGTAACAGATCAACATATCTAGATTAGTTTTTTGGGGGGAATGTTGCTCTTTTGAGCTGGGAGCTTGCCAACTTCAAACACATTATCTGATTCATTGACACTGCAGGAGGAGTTTACTGCATTCTCTGTTACTTACATTTTATAGGGCTACAACATGGTTTTTAATTGCATGTACTTCTTAGGCATCTCTCCTGCTTCCCTGCCTCTTCAGGTATTTTATATTCTTCCCTTCCCTGCCCTCCCCTCCCAAAAAGATCTCTGCCACACTTAACATTGTGGTGCCTCCTGCTAGGGAGAATTGAGAGTGACTTTTCCTCCTTTAATTACTTGGCTTCCTAAGAGAAACACATTGCACTTTGCATAGATGTTACCTATGAAGTTCTGTTTTTAAAAAAACAAAAACAAAAGTCCTAATAAAAGCCATTTTCCTGTAGAAGTGAAATTGTCTAATGGGACTTCTGTGAATAGTATTTAAGTTCCAGGAAAATATCTGCTTGAATCTGGTGGCTGAAGTTTGCAGGATATCATGCATAGAGAAGAAATTCATCTTTTACGTATTTCAATACACATACACTTTCAAAAAACAGCACCCAGGGCAATCTATAAATTTGTAACATTCAAAGACATGGTAGCACACTGGAAACTTAACATCGCTATTCAGAGCTCTCTGCAGTACAAGCTATAAGTTGCTAAACAGCCACAAGGTGTTCCGGAGCACAAGATGAATCCTTTAAGTCCTTTGGCGTGAACAGTGTGCTGTGATCTCTTTGGCTGTAAAGTGAGTGGACTTTTATCTGTCTTTTTTCTAGGAACTGGAGACATTGTTGCTGTCATGATTACAGAATCCAAAGTAAAGGAGATCCTAAATTACTTGGAAAAGAACATCTCTGTCCTGATGGCAATAGCAGTTGGAGCTCGTGTTCCTCCGAAGAATATTAGTCGTGGCTCTCTAGTCTTTGTGTCAATATCATTCATCGTTTTGATGATAATTTCTTCAGCGTGGTTAATATTTTACTTCATCCAGAAGATCAGGTACACAAATGCACGTGACAGGAATCAGGTAAGATGTCCCTTGCTTCTCTCTATTTAGATGTTTTTATATATTACAGTAGTTAACTATTGGATCATATATTAATTATAAGAATAATTATACCATCTCAGAGGGGTAGCCATGTTAGTCTGTAACATAAAAATGAGTAGTCCTGTGGCAACTTAGAGACTTTTGTTAGTTTCTCAGGTGCCACAGGGCTACTCGTGTTTTAATTAATCTAGCAAATGCTTGCTATGAGGAGTAACAATTATAGAAAGTCTCCATGCAAAAACTAGGAAGGAATATTATTTTATACAGTAAGATACTCTAGTTGATTGGCATTGCAAATTCTTTATTATTGAGCCACAAACTAAAGTGTGATCTACCCTTGAAAATTAGTCTAAGAAAGTATATTGTAGATTTTTATATATCTACCCCTCTTAGTCTGAAAAATTTAAAGTGAATTACTCAAGAGCTGTGTGTAGTAGGACATACAAATTCTAAAGAAAGAATGCATTTTCCGATTATTTTTTAGTTTCTGGAATCTACTATGTATGTGGGATTACTTAAAGTTTAAAAATTCCTTAAGAACTCTAAACAAAAGACCCAGTTGTTATAAAGTGATGTACAATGCAATACAATATTTTCTGCTGCTGCTTCAAGTAATGTCCCTTTGGGTTTTCTATTCTAAGAGATGTATCTGTCCTTGCACTGCTGATCAGAGAACTTTTGTAGCAGTGTCTATTCAGCTCGCACATGTGCTATCCCCTTGTGTTCTGCCATAAGGCTAACTGGTGTTGTGCAGATAAACTCTCCTTAGTTCTTTTTCAATAGCCCCTGACTATTTGTTACTGGATGATTAGCAATTGTAAAGAGGTTAATCTTTAGCACTTTTTAAAGCTTTTTCTTTTTCTTTCTTTTTCTTTTTCTTTATTCTATCTATTTTGTCTATTGGCCAAAAAAAAACACTTCATTCTTTCCTCCATCCCGTCTGAGTCAGTGACCTGGGAGCTTGCGAACAGGGACTGATAACGGAGTTTTGAAAGGGACTTTTCCAGGTGGAGAAGGAGCTAATACAGGACCCTTGAGGGAAGTGGCTGTCTGTAGTGTGTGTTTGTGTTTGGGGGTTTCTTGCTGTGTGCTGAGCTTGTGTTTGTCTATCTGGGGTTTGGGGATCTTCCCCCGCCTCCCCCCCGGAGTGCGTGCTGTGGTTTGGCAGGTGGAAGCTGTGAGTTTCTAATCAAGGTTTGAAAACTAGAAGCCTCTGCTCATTGGTTGATCCTTAGCCCCTCCCACTGATTATCAAACAGTCCAGGGCTTTATATAGCAAAGAGTCAGCAACCAGGGGCTGATAACGGGGAGCTTTGAGAGGGTGTGGGAAGGGGACACAATACACTTGCCATTCTTTAAAATCTTTCACTAAACTATTATCAAAGCTTCCTGAGCTCTGGTGGGCCTTCAGTGGTTGATTGCATCAGAGGCAAGTCTTTGACCTGGGTCTAGTCTCCACCTTCTAAACAAGACAGCCAGAGCAGGGCAGCAGCCAGCATGGGAGTTTGCTTGGAAATTTACCCTGGGAAACTCCTGTAGTGTATAGTGCTCTTTTTCTTGAAGAATTTTTTTTCCTTTTCTCTCTCCTGCCCTTCAAGGAGGCATCTAAAACATCTAAAGAATCTCTCAGAAGAAAGGCATGTATGGATGGTGATAGGTCTGCTGTTATTACCTGTACTGCATGTGCCATGTTTGTCTTCCTCCTGGAAGAAAGAAGGGATTTCATCTGCACTAAGTGCAAGCTGGTTGGCATTTTGTAAGAAAAAATTAGAGGACTTAAGGCCCAAGTATCAACCCTACGTTCTATCAGAGAGCATGAAGACTTCCTCGATAGAAGGCAGCGTTTAATCCTGCAGGCACAGCAGGCTGAAAAGCCAGTGAGGGCAGTATAAGACAAGGAAGAGAACTGGTAGTATGTAACCACTAGAAGAAGAAGGTGGCCAACTCAGGTATCCCCCATTTCTGTAGAGGTAAGTAACTGCTTTCAGGCTGTCTCCACAGACACTGTGGTGGAAAATGCTGTGGCGGGGACCTCTCAGGGAAGAAATCAGAAGGGAACACCATCTACCAGAAGGCATGGGATGCATAGTCCTAGGGATGGGGGTTCCATGACCACCACCCCTAAACGAAGAAGGCGGGGGAGGTCAGGGACTCCCTCCTAAGAGGGACAGAGTCATCCATCTGCCGTTCAGACCTGCAATCTCAGTATGCTGCTTACCAGGACCTCGCATCCAGGATGTGACCGAGAGTCTTCCAAAACTGATCAAACCTTCGGATTGCTACCCCTTCCTGCTTTTCCAGGTAGGAACTAACAATACGGCCAAGAATGACCTTGAGTGGGTCACTGCGGATTATGTAGCGCTAGGAAAAAGGATCAAGAAATTTGAATCGCAAGTGGTGTTCTCGTCCATCCTTTCAGTTGAAGGAGACGGTCTGGGTAGGGATCGTCGAATTGAAGAAGTAAATGCATGGTTGCGCAGGTGGTGTTGAAGAGAGGGCTTTGGTTTCTTAGACCATGGGACTCTGTCCTGGGCACAAGAATTGTTAGGAAGAGATGGGATCCACCTAATCAAGCTAGGAAAGAGCATCTTCGTAGGCAGGCTTGCAATCCTAGTTAGGAGGGCTTTAAACTAGATTCGTCGGGGGACGGTGACCAAAGCCCTGAGGTAAGTGAGGAAGTCAGATACTGGGAAGAAACACAAGGAGAAATGAGCAACAAAGGAGGACCCCTGACTCAAATGGAGAAGGTAGGGTGATCAACTGGTTATCTAAGGTGTTTGTACACAAATGCAAGAAGATGGGGAAACAGGAAGAATTAGAAAGCCCTGGCCCAGTCAAAGAACTATGATTTGATTGAAATAACGGAGACTTGGTGGGATGACTCGCATACCTGGAGCACTGTCATGGAAGGGTATAAACTGTTAGGAAGAACAGGTGGGGGAGAAAAAGAGGGGGATTTGAACTGTATGTAAGAGAGCAGTATGATTGCTCAGAGCTCCAGTATATAGAGGGAGAAAAGCCTGTTGAGAGTCTATGGATTAAGTTTAGAGGTGGAAGCAACAGGGGTGATGTTGTGGTTGGTGTCTGCTAGGGACCACCGGTGGTTAAGGTAGACGAGGCTTTTTCAGACAACTGAGAGAAGCTTCCAGATCACAGGCCCTGGTTCTCATGGGGGACTTTAATCACCCTGACATCTGTTGGGAGACCAATACAGAAGTACACAGACAATCCAGGAAGTTTTTGGAAAATGTTGGGGATAACGTCTTTGTACAAGTGCTGAAGAAACTGACTAGGGGCTATGTGCAACTTGACCTGCTGCTCACAAAGAGGGAGGAACTAGTACGGGGAGTAGGGGTGGGTGACAACCTGGGAAGCAGTGATCATGAGAGAGATTTCAGGATCCTGACCAAAGGAAGAAAGGAGAGTGGCAAAATACACACCCTGGACTTCAGAAAAGCAGACTTTGACTCCCTCAGAGAACTGATGGGCAGGATTCCCTGGAATGCTTAAATAAAGGAGTCTAGGAGAGCTGGCAGTATTTTAAAGAAACCTTATTGGAGGCACAGGAAAAAACAATCCCAATGCACAGCAAGAAAAGCAAATACGATAGGCGACCAGATTGGCTTACTGGGGAAATCCTTGGTGAGCTTAAACACAAAAAGGAAGCTTACAAGAAGTGAAAAATTGAACAGATGACTAGGGAGAAGTATAGATATATTGCTCGAGAATGCAGGGGAGTTTTCAGGAAGGCGAAAGTGCAATTGGAATTGCAGCTAGCAAGGGATGTGAAGGGTAACAAAAAGGGTTTCTATAGTTATTAGCAAGAAGAGGGTGATCAGAGAGAGAGAGAGTGTGGGGCCCCTACTAGATGAGGGAGGTAACCTAGTGACAGATGATATGGGAAAAGCTGAAGTACTCAATTCTTTCTTTGCCTCGGTCTTCACAGACAAGGTCAGTTCCCAGACTAATGCACTAAACAATGCAGTAGAGGAAGGAGGTGAACAGCCCTTGGTGGGGAAAGAACAAGTTAGGAACTATTTGGAAAAGCTAGACATACACAAATCCATGGGTCCAGATTTAACACATCCAAGAGAACTGAGGGAGTTGGCAAATGTCATTGCGGAGCCTTTGGCCATTCTTTGAAAACTTGTGGAGATTGGGAGAGCTCCTGGATGATTAGAAAAAGGCAAATGTAGTGCCCATCTTTAAAAAAGGGAAGAAGGACAATCCAGGGAACTAGAGACCAGTCAGCCTTACCTCAGTCCCTGGAAAAATGAATCCATTTTGAGGTACTTGGAAGAGGGGAAAGTGATCAGGAATAGTCAACATGGATTCATGAAGAGCAAGTCATGCCTGACCAATCTGATTAGCTTCTATGATGAGGTAACTGGCTCTGTGGATATGGGAAAGTCAGTGGATGTGATATACCTTGACTTTAGCAAGGCTTTTGATATGGTCTCCACAGAATTCTTGCCAGCAAGTTAAGGGAGTATGGATTGGCTAAATGGACTGTAAGATGGATAGAAAGCTGGCTAGACTGTTGGGCCCAACGGGTAGTGATCAATGGCTCAATGTCAGGTTGGCAGTTGGTTTCTAGTGGAGTGCCCCAAGGATCTGTTCTAGTACCGGTTTTGTTCGACATTTTTATTAATGATGATGAGGGGATGGATTGCACCCATCAGCAAGTTTGCAGATAACACTAAGCTAGGGGGAGAGGTAGATATGCTGGAGGGCAGGGATAGGGGTCCAGAGTGACCTAGACAGATTAGAGGATTGGGCCAAAAGAGATGTGATGAGGTTCAACAAGGACAAGTGTAGAGTCCTGTACTTGGGATGGAAGAATCCCAAGCATTGTTACAGGCTGGGGACCGACTGGTTAAGTAGCAGTTCTGTGGAAAAGGACCTGGGGATGACGGTGGATGAGAAGCTGGATATGAGTCAACAGTGTGCCCTTGTAGCCAAGAAGGCTAATGGCATATTAGGATTCATTAGGAGGAGCATTGCCAGGAGATCTAGAGAAGTGATTATTCCCCTTTATTCAGCTCTGGTGAGGCCACACCTGGAGTATTGTGTCCAGTTCTGGGCCCGTCACTATAGAAAGGACGTGGACGCATTGGAGAGGGTCCAGTGGAAGGTGACCAAAATGATTAGCGGGCTGGAGCCCATGACCTATGAGAGACTGAGGGATTTGGATTTGTTTAGTCTGCAGAAGCAAAGAATGAGGGGGGGATTTGATAGCAGCCTTCAATTTCCTGAAGGGAAGTTCTAAAGAGGATGGAGAGAGGCTGTTCTCAGTAGTGACGGATGGCAGAACAAGGAGCAATGGTCTCAAGTTACAGTGGGAGAGGTCTAGGTTGGATATTAAGAAAAAGTATTTCACTAGGAAGGTAGCGAAGCATTGGAATGAGTTACCTAGGGAAGTAGTGGAATCTCCATCCCTAGAGCTTTTTAAGTCTTGGCTTGACAAAGCCCTGGCTGGGTTGATTTAGATGGGATTGGTCCTGCTTTGGGCAGGAGTATAGACTTGATGACCTGTTGAGGTCTCTTCCAGCTCTGATTCTATGAGGGTATGCTCAGCTCTCCGGGCTTCAAAAAGTGTCAGTTGAAAGGAATCTATCCCAGTGACTGATGGACATTCTAAGTGGAGAAGAATGCATCCCACAGAGGTGTGGTTTGTGCTGGCAACTGGAGCCCAGATTCAAAAAAGGTCTGAGGTTAAAATGTTTCCTCACAGACAGCCCTTCAATCACCCGAGCTGCACCAGAGCCCCAGACAGCAGAAAACTTCACCATAACCCCCAAAGGGATGTCGACAAGCCACTGACACAAGGCCTAGAAGAAAAGGGTGATGAATCCCTACAGTGAGCCCTGCTCAGGGTAAAAGCTAATCTCCTGCACATTTGTTGGTGCCAACTGCAGCAAAGACCTCTAAATTCAGTATTGAGGTTCTTGTAGTACCAATGGGCACAGGCAGGGAATCATCAGTGCTGTCTGGTGCAAGAAATATAGAAAATCTGCCCCAAACAGGCTCCTACCATATGTACATAGACATCTTACCACCCGTGGGATGCCAGGTATGGGACCATACTATCAGACCCATGTTACTGACTCCTTTGGTACAGGCAACTCTGCACTGCAACCACTGTACTAATACCTTCAGCATCATCACACTTTGGATGTGTGATGGACTTTTTGGTGCGTGACGGACTGGTTTTGCCTTGGTCTTTACTAAGGCCCCCTTACAGAGTTCATCCAGAGCTCCAGACTCACTGACAATCTCAGGTCATGCACCACCCTTCTCTTCCACCAAGTCAGAAAACAAACAAGAGGACTTAATCTCCTGTTGCTCTTCTTGTCCATCATATAGAGCCCAGTTCCACCATGGGCCACAATCATACCATCGTTATGATCCACAGCCTCCCTGGTATAGGCAGACTTGGTACTAACCACTTGGCTCCTCCTCACTGTTGCAGTGGCCCTGTGGGTATCCCTTACAGCCAGGGTGGGGAACCTAAGGCCTGTGGGCCAGATATGGCTCCCGAGGCTCGGGGCTCCAGCTTCCCCGCTTACTCCCCGTAGGGCTGGAGCCCACAAAATCTACTAGTGTGGATCCTTGAAGACTCTCTGGTGTTGCTTCTCACTTGTGTGCAGCCCCTGACTGATTTTTTTTCTGAATGTCAGTGGCTGCCGACCCAAAAAAGGTTCCCCACCCCTGCCTTAGGAGCTCAAAGACAGATACATGCTGTAGTGTGGCCTATCAGCAACCAAGGATACCCTCAATGCAGAGCTGAAGAAGCATGTATCTGAACACCCTGGATAGACAAGGGAGGAACAAGAGGCTGAAGCCAAAAGAAAGAAGTTACAGCTTGGGCTAATTTCTCATTGTCATGACCAGATCAGTGATGCTCCCTCACCCATCCGTGGCAGATTATTTAAATTATTTCAGGATCTGGTGCAGTGTGTGATGGTCAGTACAGTTACCGAACACAGGAGATGACTGAGTCACACCACAATCTACATTCTTCTGCCTCCTCCAGAGTAGCCCTACCTGTTAATGATACACCAGGGCCCACAATGATACTCACAGCACATGCTGAGGGCCACAACTTAAGTGTGGTTGCAAATACATGCAAATATATATGCAAATAGCTTCTTTCACACTGATGGGCATGAATATAAAGAATCAGGCAAGACTACAGAACATCCAGGCCCCATTTAAGTCAGTTCTGCTGATATTAATAAAATGCAGTATTTACCTGATTTCCACCCATGTGACAGCACTTAATGGGTAATGACAGTCCAGGAATTTAACTACTAAAACACACAAACTGAAGACCATTAAATTGACTAATTTTTTGTTTTGGCTCCCACTCACAGGCCTTGTTGAGCCCCATGTAAATCCAAACCACACCGCAGGCCCCAAACAAAGGGGCTGCGGGCCGGGTGTTAAGTAGCCCTGATTTAAATGAAGAAAAACAAAAGGTATTTGAGATAAGAACCCGACCAACACTGGGTAAATCTTCTAGTTGTGAATAATAGTATCTTCGTTCACACAGATGCCTTTTCTGATACAAAGATAAGAGATCATGGATATTGAATCACTAGTCATCTTTAGAACACCCATTTGCTAGATCCGCTTTATAGTCATAATTAATGCGTTAATGTACCAAACGTTTTAATAATATTAATACAAATTTCTTAAATGGTGTGAGCTATCAGTGGAAATGACCATTAGTCTATCAGCCGCAATACACCAAAATACACTTTTCTTAGGGTTTTGTTATAGAAACTCTGATATCCTGAGATGTGAGAGGGAAGTTCTTAGATGACATGTTATGAGCTAAGACATTAAGGAATTAAATTTTCATCAGTATCCATATATGCTTTAGTTCTGGTATACTAGGACCATGTATATGCACAGGCTGGATTTTTTTCATCCAGTGTGCACGAGTGTTAATGTACAAGCATGTACACCTGCAGTTATATGCCTAAGCAGAAAATGAGTTAAGGATCAATTGAAAATCAAGACTTGATACTTCCCCAAGAACCCTCTCATTTCAGTACATCTCATTAAATGAGTGTGATGATCTAGTACACATTACGCATATGCTACACTTGACTAAAATAGAAGTTCCTTGGTTCTAAGGATTGCTTGGCATCTGCTGTGCTATATTGTAGGGCACGGGTGGCCAACCTGTTCCAGACGAAGAGCCACATCGCGCTGGGGGAAAATGGGTGCTGGTACATTTGTCCTGGGGGGGCTCGCGCGCGCGCACACACACACACACACGGCTCCCCGAACAGCGGCGAGCCCTGCTTGCCAGCTGTGCTGTCCGGCGATCTGTGCATGTGCAGATCGACCAAACCCGGCTCTCCCGCGTCGATTGTATTATTTGTCGAGCCGTGTGTGTGTGTGTGTGTGTGTGTGTGTGTGTGTGTGTGTGTGTGTGTGTGTGTGTGTGAACTTTTCCCCAGGTCTTCACAGTCCTGCCTCCTCTTCTCCCTTCCCTCCCCCCCCCAAAACAACTTTGCCCTGGCTCTTCATGTTGTCTCTACTGCTGTTGTGGCTCACAAAAAAAGCAGTGGGAAGCAGTGAGAGGTGCAAGCTCTGGAAAGGGAATTTGGGTGCAGGAGGAAATAGAGAGGAGGATGCTGGTTCAGGGAGGGGGCTCCAGGCTAGAGATTGTTGGGGTCAGGTGGAGGCTTGGGGTGCTGAGCAAGCTGCAGGCTTGTGGCTGTAAGGGTGCAGGAATTTGGGCTGGGGTGCATGAGGGGCTCAGGGCAGGGAGGCTGGGAGTATGATGAGCTCAGGACACAGATTTGCAGTGTGTGGATGGAGCAGAAGTGTTGTGGCAGAAGACTCGTGATTTGGGGCTGAGAGGCTCAGGACAGGGGGTTCCAGTGTATGATAGGCTCAGGTTTGGGGCCTCCGGGGGTGCAGGAGTGTTATGGTGCTGCGGCCAGGTGGGGGCTTGGCCCTAATTGTGGGCTTGTTGGCCAGGCTTCATTTTTAAATAAAATGTCAAACACAAAATGTTTCAGCATTGTCTTTATTTGAGAGGGGTGGGGAACCTGTTTTTAGTCAGGGGTCACTGACCCACAGAAAAGTCAGTTCGGGGCCAAACAAGTGAGATGCAAAAAAAATAACCATTCCAAACCCCCCCCCCCCCCAAGACTCACTAATGTGGCCTCCAACCGTGCTGGTGGGGGCAGGGGACAGGGTGCTGGGGCAGGGTACTAGTGGGGGGGGGGCGGGTCTGGCCAGGAGGAGGGGACAGACACAACTGGGCTCAGTACCTGGGGATCCCAGGTCTCAGGAAGCATGCTGGCTGCTCCTCCCCTCCCAATCCCCCTCCTCTTCCCCAGAGCCAGGCGTGTACCCACACACCAACCCAATCCCCTTCCCCACAGCCAGGCACCCCCCCAACCCAATCCCCCTTCCCTTCCCTTCCCCAGAGCCAGGCACACCCCCCCAACCCAATACCCTTCCCCAGAGCCAGGTACACACACCCCTATCCCAATCCCCCCTCCAGAGCCAGGCACCGGTCCCCCTCTACCAATTCCTCTCCCCCCCTTCTCCCCAATTCTCGGGTCCCAGAGGTGGAGTTGCCACTACAGCCACACGCGTCTCTCTCCAGGCGCTGGGGCGCGTGCGTTGAGTGGCCAGCCTTGAGACGTGCAGACTGGGATGCCGTGTGCACCTCTGCTGATCCCAATACTGTCTTTTAACCAGTTCTCAATCCAAGAAAGGACCTTCCCTCTTATCCCATGGCCATGTAATTTACACAAGAGCCTTTGGTGAGGGACCTTGTCAAAGGCTTTCTGAAAATCCAAGTATACTATATCTACTGGATCCCCCTTGTCCGCATGTTTGTTAACCCCTTCAAAGAACTCTAACAGATTAGTAAGACATGGTTTCCCTTTACAGAAACCATGTTGACTTTTTTGTCCAACAAATTATGTTCTTCTACATGCTTCACAATTTTATTCTTTACTATTGTTTCGACAAATTTGCCTGGTACTGAAGTCTGTAATTGCCAGGATCGCCTTTAGAGCCCTTTTTAAATATTGGTGTCACGTTGGCTACCTTCCAGTCATTAGGTACAGAAGCCGATTTAAAGGATAGGTTACAAACCACAAATAATAGCTCAGCAATTTCTCATTTGAGTTCTTTTAGAACCGTTGGATGAATGCCATCTGGTCCCGGAGATTTGTTAACATTGTTTTTCTATTTGTTCCAAAACCTCCTCTAATGACACTTCAATCCGGGACAGTTCCTCAGATTCATCACCCACAAAGGACGGTGCAGATTCAGGAATCTCCCCAACGTCCTCAGCCGTGAAGACTGAAGCAAATAAATCATTTAGTTTCTCCGCAATGGCTTGATCGTCCTTGATTGCTCCTTTTATAGCTCGATCATCTAGGGGACCCACAGGTTTTTTAGCAGGCTTCCTGCTTCTAATGTACTTAAAAAACATTTTATTTCTTCTTGAGTTTTTGGCTCCTGTTCCTCAAAATCTTCTTTTGCGTTTTCTTATTACATTTTTACACTTGATTTGACAGTGTTTATGTTCCTTTTTGTTTATCTCACTAGGATTGGACTTCCACTTCTTAAAAGATACCTTTTTGTCCCTCACTGCTTCTTTTACATGGTGGTTAAGCCACGGTGACTCTTTTTTAGGTCTCTTGCTATGTTTTTTAATTTGGGATATACATTTAAGTTGAGCCTCTATTATGGTGTCTTTAAAAAGTTTCCATGCAGCTTTCAGGGATTTGGCTCTAGTCACTGTGCCTTTTAATTTCTGTTTAACTAACCTCCTCATTTTTGTGTAATTCCCCTTTTTGAAATTAAATGCCAGAGTGCTGGACTACTGAGGGATTCTTCCCACCACAGGAATGTTGAATGTTGTTATATTATGGTCACTATTCCCAAGTGGTCCTGTAACGGTTATATCCTGGACCTGATCCTGCACTCCACTCAGGACTAAATCGAGAATTGCCTCTCCCCTTGTGGGTTCCTACACCAGCTGCTCCAAGAAGCAGTCATTTAAGCCATTGAGAAATTTTATCTCCGCTTCTCTTCCTGAGGTGACATGTATCCAGTCAATATGGGGGTAATTAAAATCCCCCATTATTAAAATCCCCCATTATTATAGAGTTCTTTATTTTGGTTCCGGATTCCATCCTGGTTCCATCAGGAGCTGCAGTTTTTTCTTTACGAGCTTCATGCCGCAGGTTGGCGACCCCTGTTGTAGGGTCAGTGCAGGCCTGATTAGTCATGTAACACTGTCTCCCTGTTTGCAGCTACTAAGTAGCTTTAAATAAATAGCAAGACAGAATTGTTTACATAGAAGAGTAATAGAAAAGCAAGTGCTGTAGATGCTACAAAGCTGTTATCATATTGCAAATAGAATGTAATTCGTGAGAAATGTATGTTATTCTCCTTATGAAAATTTTAGACCACAGCTGTACTGGATTAAAAAGTACAATATCCTTGTGTGGGAAAGCAGAGATGCAGCTGGACAGAATTCTCTACATTGACCATTAGTGCATGACTTGGAGAATGACGGCAGTTGGCAAATTTAAAAACAGAATTTACTCCCTATGTGATATCTGTGATTCTGTAGGCTCAGTATCTGACTTGACTTTCTAAAAGCTGCCTGAGGACATTCAGACCAAGAATTGAGTCCTTAAAAATCTCAATCTTCAGGGGAGTTGTCTTCGGCTTTTATTTTGTTGGGTCCAGTGCTCAGCACCTGACAGTGATATTCTATAGTTCCAAGAAGTTGATCTTGAAAAATATCATTATTTTTAAGAAAATGTAGCCCTTATTTACTAATGTAGGTAGTGGACTGAGAACTGATTAGTTTCATAATGCACTACACATCTGCTCTGAACTGCTGAATATATTCTCAAAGTGCACTCCAAAACTAATGAATTAATGTAACGTTCCTGTGAGTTACATAAATATCTCCTTTTTCTAGATTAAGAAACTGAGGCAAAGAGTGATTAAGTGATTTGCAGTCATTTCTTGTGTGATCTTTGGGAAAGCCAGGAGTAGTACGCAAACCACCTGATACTCCCAGTCCTCTGTTTTAACAGCTGTAGTGTGCTGTCTGTTGGGACTTCCTTACATGGGTGCCAGGTTTTTATAACTTCTGATGGTGCGCAGAATGGCAACTGTCCTGTACATAGAATGGACCAGGGCAACAACCCTGGGACCCACACTGTGGGGGCGGAGGAGCATACTTCAGAGGTATGTGGAGTCCAGGGTGGCATGGGAGATTAGCAGGGGGGTCTGGCGCCAGCCCACCCTGCTCCACTCTGCCTTGCCTATTCCTAGTGTTGCTCTGCTGAGGGGGCAGAAGCTGGAAAGAGGTAGGGTGGGGGCTTGAAGAAAGGGGCAGAGTAGGGGTGGGAAGAAGCAAGGTGGGGTTGGGTAAAGTATGGGGCCAGAAGCAGTTGCCCTGGTTCATCCTACAGCTCTGAAAATATAAACATAAAATGTGGAACCAAGCCCACATTCCTGAATATTCATGTAGCACAGGCCCATATAACTGGCCACTTACGCTTTTTTATAGTGATGGGGATTCTAAAGAACCAAGGAAAATATTGCAGAGCTAGCTGTTGTCAGTGCACTGAAGGATTCTAACAGTGGCTCTGGAACAATTTTCGGTGTGGGGATGTGGCACTGTGCCTCCCTCAGGCCATTCCCCCATCTTAGGCCGGGGCCACAACTGGGAACAACTATGGAGCCCTGGGTGCAGGGCCAATGGTTGGGGCCCCAGAGGCTTGAAGTAGAGCTGTTGGCACCCTGGGTGGCAACAGAGCCCCCTGGGCCAGCAGCCAGGACCCCCAGAAGCAGCAGGCCCCTGGGCACGGGCTGGTAAATGGGACCTTGATGCAGGGTGCAAAACCTGGGGAGTGCTACAGAACCCCTTGAACCTCTACTTCCTTGGCCTATGGATTCCCATTTAGATCTCAGGCCACTTAACTATGAAGTACACCTGTGACTCTTGGTATGACAAAACTCCATGAACCAACTTAGCCAGTGTATGAACTTTATATTGTGCTAATATTTTCACTTTCACCAATATTTTGTCTTGCAGTTATGTCTGAATATGGCTGCACTGTAAGAAAATTCTTAGTCACTTATGACACATACCTAGATATTAATTGGACTCTGAAAGTTCTGGCTTTGTTAAAAGTACACGGGCCTACTGTCCTAATTTTATTCTCTTCCTGCTTCTGTTCCCATGTACTATGTTATTTCTTTTATGGGGAAGGATTAACAAACTGCAAAACATTCTGCATGTATTCTTCTTGACATTCTCTTGCTCGCCACACTGAGGATAGAATTTGTTGTCTCTCTAGATCCCCAGTTTGTTTTGAAATTTGTTTGGCTATAATCACTGCTTAAATAAGCATTTTCAAGCATCATTAAAGTCTTTCTGTGGTGACTTTCTGTGGTTTTCTATATATTCAGTTTAAAAAGGGGGGGGGGCTCCTTATTGCACTTTTTAAAGCTCTAACAACTGTGCTAAATTTGAATACCTAAAACAAATGGCATTTTTTTAAATGTTTTGACAGTGGCTAAAGTTGTTGCCGGAAATACTAGTTGTGGTGTGATAGGCCCCATAGAGACCCTGGAAGTTTCCTTGGTATATATTATATTTAGCTGCATAACCTGAAACTGGTACTCATCATGGTTCCTTTCGATATTAAAAGTTTAAATATAATTATCATTCAAAGAATATCCGTGGAAAGTTAAATTGTTCCTCTTGCATCCTGTACGTGGCTGGAGATTTGTTCCCTGTGCACACATTTTAAAACTGCAGCTCTGTGGGGAAAGTGCTCTTATGACCTTTACTTGCTTTATATTTTTTCAAAGGTCAGGAGAAACTTGATGAAATTTTTATGTGGTTTAAAAAGCTCAGCTTATTAAAGTTTAATAAGGAGGTGGCAGCAGTTAGAACTCAGTTTGAAATGTTCAGATATATTGTAAAGGAGAAGCCAGAGCTTTTAGTGATGCAGTAACAGCTAATTTGTGAACTCTGCTGTTTTTAAGCTATTATGTTTAGAAGCACACTATCCTTTCTACAGAAATAAGTGAAAACAGATGCTCTATTTCTTAAATAAACTAAGTAGAACTGTATGTTACAGGTGTTTCACATGGATAAATATGTACACTTTCACTAGTCCAAAATCATTAAGCAAATTTGATGGTTATTTAGTTTGCCAGGTAGTGATATCTTTTTTTCTTAAACTACCATCAGTCATGAGTGTGAAAGCAAAAATTCCATTTACTCTTGGTGTACAACTAGCAAAACTAGGATATATAGAATGTTGGCTCATTAGAGGGTTTTATCCACATTAGGGATTTTTGAATCAATGTAAGCACGTGATCAAAAATCAAAAGTGTAAACACTCTGCACTGGTACAGTTTACATGAGGTGGGATGAGTCCCACTAATGCAGCACGTGCGCTATTTTCACATTGATATAAAGCCTCAAAGTACAGAATCTGTGAAACTTAATATGATCTCCAAACAGCCATTAGAATTAAGATATTTAAATGTGATCAATTTAAAGATCAGGCTTGTTGTGGTTAATTTTGTATGTATTAACATTTCCAAAAGAAAAGGGACTCTTGTAAAATAACTTTCAGTGCAGGCCCATGTGTATATGCAGTTGTGCTGTGGTTTAAAGGTGCAGTCCAGATCAGTGAGAAGTTGTCACTGCCTGTCCTGTTACCCTGGGTGCCTGAAATATCCTGATGCTATAACTCACAACCTGGCACCACCTGGCGAACCTTCAGGTTACACCTTTAGGGTACGTCTAAACTACATCGCCTTTTTGATAAAGGGATGTAAATTAGACATATTGAAACTGTAAAATAAGCTAGGATTTGAATTTCTTGTACTTTATTTGCATAATGGCAGCTGCGGCTTTTTTCGAAAAGCCACTTTTTGGAAAAAACCCGCTGTCAAGACGGGGATTTTTTGATAGAAATGCCCCAGTTTGAAAGATTCTGTAACCCTCATTTTTTTTGAAATGAGACATTTCTGTCAAAAGATCCCTATCTTTTAACCGGGGTTTTCTTTTCCCAATGACCGCCATTATGGAAATGAAGCGCAGGAAATTCAAATCCCAGCTTCATTTACAGTTTTGATATGTCTAATTTACATTCCTTGATCGAAAAAGAGATGTAGTTTAGACATACCCTTAGTGTCTGAACTAGAAAACCCCAGTTTAGCAGCTCTGACCCACAGCCTGCCTATGGGCCCACTCTGGCTTCCACCAGTCTTCGCTACAATCAGCAAGATGACTCCTCCATACTTCGAAAGTTGTCAAAATTGTGTTCTCTGCAATGTCCAGCCCCCCTGAACAAGTTAGGGAAAAAAATGTTTGCTTGCTCCTTTTTAGAGACAAAAGTACATCAGAGCTTAACTTACTTAGGGAAAAACACCCTGCCCAGAAAACACAGCACTGAGTTGGCTTATAGTAAAAATATTTATGTATTAACATCATAGAATCATAGAATAATAGGACTGGAAGGGACCTCGAGAGGTCATCGAGTCCAGCCCCCCGCCCTCAAGGCAGGATCAAGCTCCGTCTACACCATCCCTGACAGATGCCTATCTAACCTGTTCTTAAATATCTCCAGAGAGGGAGATTCTACCACCTCCCTTGGCAATTTATTCCAATATTTGACCACCCTGACAGTTAGGAATTTTTTCCTAATGTCCAATCTAAACCTCCCCTGCTGCACTTTAAGCCCATTACTCCTTGTCCTGTCCTCAGAAACCAAGAGGAACAAATTTTCGCCTTCCTCCTTGTGACACCCTTTTAGATATTTGAAAACCGCTATCATGTCCCCCCTTATCTTCTTTTTTCCAAACTAAACAAGCCCAGTTCATGAAGCCTGGCTTCATAGGTCATGTTCTCTAAACCTTTAATCATTCTTGTCGCTCTTCTCTGTACCCTTTCCAATTTCTCCACATCTTTCTTGAAATGTGGTGCCCAGAACTGGACACAGTACTCCAGCTGAGGCCTAACTAGTGCAGAGTAGAGCGGCAGAATGACTTCACGAGTTTTGCTTACAACACACCTGTTGATACAACCTAGAATCATATTTGCTTTTTTTGCAACAGCATCACACTGTTGACTCATATTCAACATCGAGTAAGTGGTGCCCAGTAAAAGGAATAGTGTTAGAAAAGAACAAAAATAAAAGCAAAAACATTCTTCTAAAACTTCATCTGGTAAGGTACAGGCTTTGTTCAAGATGTTTTCTCTTGCCATTCATTCATTCTTTCCAACCCTAGCTAACTTCCCCTTCCCTTGTACCTTTTACAGAAGTACAAGATATTTGCTTCCTGTGACTGAGTGACAATATTAGTTTCCAGAGACTTTCAAACTCTTTCCTGTTTGAAGAACCCATCTTTCTCAGCTAGCAAGATCTCTGGCTTCTTGTCTTTCTCCAGCTGGTTGCCTAAAAGGGCTTCTGTCCTCCAACATGCAGTGCTATTGTTTCAAAAGGCAAAGGTGGCCTTAAGCAGTTCTGCCTTTTTTGTGGATTGTCCATCCCTCTGTATATAAATAGGGCTTCCATTGTTTTGACTCCAACATGATTAATTTACATAGGAGTTAGGAACATAACTTTCTCTCCTATTTGGGAGGGAACCTGTTTTGCCAGATTTTAAAGCATATTATTTCCCCATAGTATTGATTCATACATTTCACAATTATTAATCAGTGTATCATTAGCTTTCAGAAAAGACCTCGCTCTGTATGCTTTTATAATACAATAACATGGTACACAATCAGTTGATTCAGTTATAACTTGAGGTTCAGCCCCACTTCAACCCTTTGAAATTGATTTTTCTCAGGGTCAACTCAAAAGTATTTTCAAACTATGAGGAAGGACATGGGGTCTAGTGATGAAGGAAGCTCCATGCTCTTCCATCCCTGGTTGATGTCTGCTAACATGCAAATCATTCTGTTTCCTGAAATCTCTCCTTCCCTTGTTAGCATGGTAGCTTTCTTCACTGCTTATATGTAAATCTACTTTATTTGTCTCTGCCTGATGTCCAGGCTAGATAAAGGAGCAAACACATTCCTTTGTCTATGGCAGACCTGTTTATAAATTCCCCTTGCTTGCTTGCTTGATTTAAACACACTTTCATTATAATCCAAGCATATGTCTGTAACTCAACACACGGAGCACATACATCATGCAAGTTATTATTGATAAGTTGTTGGAGTTCAAATGCCACAAAGCACATTTTGTACAAAGGTTACAGTTCATATTGGACCTTAAATTCACAGCACAATATCTACTACTTGAACTGATCAGTCAGAGGCTATTATCTCTAGATTGATCTGTGAAGAGATAAGAGATGCAGTGAACACACTTCGCCAGTGGGTTTCATAGTTCTTTGCTAATAGCAGAGTACCGCAGAGACCCAGGACTCCCTGAGTTCATTTCCAGATTCTGCAGGTGAGCATGCAGTAGGGTTAGACCCTTCCTTCCTCTATCTCCCTGAGCTTCTGTCTGCCGCACCCTGCCTTTCACCCCAGATCCTACCTCCACAATTTCTGACCCCTTTGTGTTCCAGTCAGGCAGGGTTGGCCTTAGGGAAAATGGCGCCCTGGGTGAACTTGTATTTTGGTGCTTCAAAGCAGCTGCACTACACAGCTGAGCCAGGGATCAGCTGTGCGGTGCTGCTGCTTTGAAACCCCAACCCAGTGTTTCAAACTGCCTCTTTAAAAGGCCGAAGTGCCGTGTAGCCTGGGGACAGCTGGGAATGCCCCAGCTGCCCCCAGGCTCCACAACTGCCCTTTTGAAACACAGAGGTGGCATATCAAAGGGGAAGCTATGTAGCGTTGCCCTGTGGAGTTTTGTCCCAGTGGGGACTCTTGTACATTTCAAAGGAGGAATGTGGAAATGCCTGATGAGTAGTCAAGTAGTGGATGGAAAGTCCATTGACTACTCAACTAGTCAGTTAACTGCAATTTAACATCCTTAGCATCAACTATTCAATTAGACAAATTGAAATTTTACATCCCTAATAATCATACTAGGAACCCCAGTGCCTTTGAGAGCATGAAAAAGGTTTGCATGGGAGCAAAAGAAATTTCTTTATTCTTAATTTTGATGTAGTAACAACACGGAGCCCAGCAACAGCTCTGACAAAGGCTCCTTGCCCTCAGGAATTTCAGCATACTGTTAAGTACAACTTGTAGTGAAAACAAACAGATCCTGATGGTGCAGATAGGTGATCAAGAATTGAAAGAAAGGTATGAGTTTCAGCCTGGCAGGTAGACACCACCCATTGTAACCCCATTTTCCTCTCCTCTGCACCCAGCCCACTGCCTCACAGCCCCCTAGCACTCCCCCGCCCCCCCTCAAAAATAAAAGTGAGTAAAACTTCTGAGCCAGGGGAGCAGGGAGGACATGATCTTCAACTGCTTTTAGGGGGCACAACTTAAAGTCCTTACCCCAACCACTCAAGCGTCATACCCCTATCCCTAGCTGGTATTCCACCTCTCCCCCTCAGTTCCCCTGTGGGAAAGCAACTATTCCTTCCTCCCTTACCTAACCTCAGCAGCCTTCCCTCCTCCCTACTATTCGGCTGCATCTAGACTGGCAAGTTTTTCTGCAAAAACAGCTGCTTTTGCTGAAAAACTTGCCAGCTGTCTACACTGGCCGCTTGAATTTCTGCAAGAACACTGACAATCTTGTGTAAGGTTGTCAGTGTTCTTGCGGAAATGCTATGCTGCTCCCATTCAAGCAAAAGCCCTCTTGCACAAATGCTTTTGCGCAAGAGGGTCAGTGTAGACAACGTGGTATTGCTTTGCGCAAAAAGCCCCGATTGCAAAAATGGAGATCGGGGCTTTCTTGCGCAAAACCATGTCTAGATTGGCATGGATGCTTTTCCTCAAAGTGCTTTTGCGGAACAGTGTCCGTGCCAATCTAGATGCTCTTTTCCGCAAATGCTTTTAACGGGAAAAACTTTTCCGTTAAAAAGCATTTGCAGAAAATCATGCCAGTCTAGATGTAGCCTTCCAGGCTGAGGTCCTTGGTGCATATGCTATTTGTTTCTCTCTCTCGTGGCTTGGCCCCAGGCTGCCTGCCTCCAGCAAGCAGGAGAGGGTGGAGGAGAGATCTTGGCAAGCAGACCTTGGAGAAAACTGGGTGTGTGGGGGTAATGTGACCCAGTGCAGTGCATGCTCCCCCCCCCCCCCCCCCCCCCCAATGTGTCATCTCTCTGCAGGGAAAGGATGGGATGCAGGCAGGTTCCAATACCATCCTGGGTTAGCCTGGTGCTCACTTTGCAAAGCTAAATCTGTTTACTGTTAAGAGTCAAGGGAAAGCCCTTTCCTGGAAAAGTGGCTATTAGGAAGGGAAGGGGAAGAAAAGGGAGGATGTGGACCCACACCTGCTTCACAGTAACACACACCCAGATAGCAAGGCTGCTCCAACCCCTTAGCCAGCCAGAACACAGAGAAGCTACATACTCCTTCAATCCCCACTGAACTCAGCCACCCACCCTAAGCCTCTTCTAGCAGTCTACCCAACCCACTCCCCACATGGCTTCTACAGAGGCCCTCTTTCTCAGAGAGATTGGGGAGTTCTCCTGGGCATCCACCCCTACTGCTGCTCTCACCAGACTAGACGAAACAAAAGACAGGACTATGCAGCGCTTTAAAGACTAACAAGATGGTTTATTACAATGGTCCCCAACCATTAGAGGTTGCTGGGTGCCAGGGGGCGTGGCCGTTCGCCTGCCGGGCGCGAGAGGGCAGGGACACTTGTGCACCGAGGGGTGGGGCCCCCCCATAGCCGCATGCCCGGGGACTGGCACTCCCCCCATGCGCCATGCTCCCAGAGCGCGGGCGGCCAATCCGCGGCGCTCCCGGGACCGGCACTCACCGTGAGCCATGTGCCTGGGGCCGGCTCCGGCACCATGCATGCGCCACGTGCCCGGGGCCAGGCCAGCCCCGAGCACTTGGTGGGTGCACACAAATGCCTGGCGCCCGCGGGCACCGTGTTGGGGACCACTGGTTTATTAGGTGATGAGCTTTCATGGGCCAGACCCACTTCCTCAGATCAAATTGTGGAAAAAAATTTGAAGAGTTACCTGAGATGCATGAGTGCCTCTGTCCTCGCTGATCT
Organism: Pelodiscus sinensis; assembly: GCF_049634645.1. Lineage (NCBI taxonomy): Eukaryota > Metazoa > Chordata > Testudines > Trionychidae > Pelodiscus > Pelodiscus sinensis. The sequence goes on along the minus strand of NC_134727.1, from coordinate 34,554,820 downwards.
GGCTGCTCTGTTTCCCCTCCTGCTTAGCTAACTGTCCCCAAGTAAGGTCATGTGAGACTATTCATATGGGCCCCCATCGGCACATCCTGAGCAGCCACCCTCATCACTCATGTCTAGGGTTGGCACTGTAGGTTACTTTTTCCTCCTCCCTGTCTGGTTTACAGCAAGGGGGGGGGGGGAGCATTGAAAACAGGGTAGAGTGTCTCCCCGTTCAGTGCTGGAGCAGTAGTAGGAAAAACAACTGCAATTAAGTCCTGTTTAGACCCTACCCTGAGCCTGAACATTCTCTGGAAATTCAACTGTAAACAAATCTCTCATGAGCATGTGCAAATAGCAGTTTTTCTAAGGCTTATAAACTGGCCATATTTGGGTGACTTTTTACAGGGGTGGCTTGAGACACACTCCCAACAGGATGATCCCTGTCAAATTTCAAGCCCCTGTTCCAGAGCATGAAGATGTTAGTTTCTCTCTAAATCTTTAGCATGGGCAAAACATATTATCCATAATGATCAAACTGATTTAGCTGAAGTTATTTAAAAAAAAAAAAAAAAAAGCTGGAGGCAGACACTAGCATGGAGAAACTTCAGCCTGAACCAGTGTTTCCTGTAAGCTGCTCACTTGTGTGGCCACTCAGAAGAAACTCTGATGCCCACAGCTAGCTTTTTTTTGTATGTGTGAGGGTGACATGGTGCATTTACACGTCTCAGCGCAGATAAAATATATTTTGCACATGGATGGAAAAGATTGGAGGGAATATTGTCCTGAATTGTTAATTAGGCAAAGTTATAAACTTAAAACAGTTGTTTTGTAGTGGGATGTGACAATCAACCTTATTTATAAGTAGTGCTGTCTGTTCCATCTATAATCAGTGTATTACAAAAGATTTAAAAGCACTTTATAGACATAGTGTGTCAATTTGAATGGCCCGTAGTACTCTTGACTTCCTATCCTACAATAGAGTGTGAGGATGCTACACACCAGAGCTGGGCAAGAGGTGGCTTGAGGGCCATCTCATCAGCACCCTTACCATAGAGCAGTTGCACTTGCTTTAAACAGCAGGCTGCTAATTGCTCTGCAAACTGGGCAGGGAGGAGAAAGTTTGTGTGGCATCCCCGCCCCCTAGCAAAAGCCCCAGGCTCCCATTGGCCAGTTTCTGACCAATAGGAGAAGAAAAATTTTGCTGAGGGCAGGGGTAGTGATTAAAGTCTCCTCACTCCCCCCTGCCTGTGCTGGAGTAGAGCCATGTGGAGCAGTCTGCCCAGCACACAGGCAGGGTTCTTATGAAGCAGCTGCCTAGGTAAGGGGCTCCCAGCTAGAGCCTGTCCCTCTCCTTCTCCCCAACTATCTGCTCTAGGCCACCACCCAAACCCTCTGTATCCTCTCTTCCTCCAGGTCACCACTCCCTCCTATGCCCCTCCCACAGTCCAGAATCCTCTCCTGCACTCATAACCCCTCCTAGACCCAGCACCCTACACTCCTGACCCTCATCATAACCCCCTCCTTCAGCCAAACTCCCTTCTGCACCCCACCTGCTGTCCCAGATGCTGTGCCCTCTTCAGCAAAGTGCAGTCCTTGACCACTTACCAAAATCTTGCAGTGTTCTCCATTAAAAATTATTGCCCACCCCTGCTATATACCAACTGCTGTGTTCCTGAAAAGGTGGCTAAGTTTAGAGGTGGGCTAAGACATTTCCTTAATTATGCATATGTAACATTCCCTATAGAAAATTATGTGATGGAAACTATTACATGAATGCATCCCAGGAACAGTCACTTAAGTTGTCATTAAAGGAGGGCTGCGTCTAGATTTGCATGACTTTCCGGAAATGCTTTTAACGGAAAAGTTTTCCATTAAAAGCATTTTCGGAACAGAGTGTCTAGATTGGCACAGACGCTTTTCCGCAAAAGCACTTTTTGTGGAAAAGCGTCCGTGCCAATCTAGACGCGCTTTTCCGCAAAAAAGGCCTGATCGCCATTTTCGCGATCGGGTCTTTTTTGCGGAAAACAAATCTGAGCTGTCTACACTGGCCCTTTTGCGCAATAGCTTTGCGCAAAAGGGACTTTTGCTTGAATGGGAGCAGCATAGTATTTCCGCAAGAAGCACTGATTTCTTACAGTAGGAAGTCAGTGCTTTTGCGGAAATTCAAGCGGCCAGTGTAGACAGCTGGCAAGTTTTTCCGGAAAAGCAGCTGATTTTTCCGGGAAAAACTGGCTAGTCTAGACACAGCCGAGGTGTTTCAGTGCCTATAGTAGCTCACAGTCTTGAATACTGAATGCAGACTTTGCAACTTATTTACATTCTGAAGAAAAATGACCAAGCACTTACCAAACTGAACAGCCCTGGATGAACTTATAGAATACTGCTTTGCTCTGTAGAAACTACCATTTTGCAGTAAGGTTTTGCTAAAACAATTGTCATTTATTTCAAAGTAAAGATCATGTGCAGAGTAAACTTGTTTAATTCCAATCTTAGTGGTGGAGTTATATTTACCAAAAACTGACGACTAATCTGCAGTGCCCAATTTCATTCAAGAGACACAGACTTAACGCTACGTTTCTATATTTGTAAAGTAGCTAGCAAGTAAAATAAACTTTATGCCATGCCTTAAGAAGTTAGAGAGCAATAGTTTCCCTCATCTGGAAAATCTTCTGAAACAGAGCAGTGTTTTGAGGGGATGTTGCAGAGCCAACAGCCTTATGCCAGCTTCAGGGCAGGAGAGAGATGGCTATTGTGTCCTCCAGCTACTTTTGAGCTACTAAAGTGATCATTAGGCAACATGGAAACATCCATTGCAATGTCATTCCCAAAATTCTGCCAACATAGCTTTGTCAGTTAATGAAAAGATCACTGCAGCTGTGCAGGCAAACCACAGTTCAGTGATTGGATATCTCTCCTATTTACAGATTTATCATTCCATTTCAAGATCTTAAACCCTAAAATGAAAGAGCCATTGCTATTGCAAAAACTTTAGAAGTGTTTTGTACAATTCCAGAACATGGCTAGCATTGCTAATGATTTTGGTACATAAATTGCGCTGGCATAATTGGGTCTTAAGTAAGTTGCTTAAATAAAAGCAGCCATATTTATTTCAGCACTGTTAAACAAAGGAAAAGTATGTGATATAAAAAAGGACAACTTGTAAGGAAAGATTTTAGTTTATTTTCAAGCTTATAAAAGGCTGGGAACAGACACAAATATCCAGTTACTTGACCTGTTTCAAAGACATATGGTGACTTCTGACTTGCAATTTGCACCTGCTCAGGAGAGCCATGATGAAGGTAGAAAGTTCACAGTAATCATGTGCATAATTATAGAAGCTTTTAAATGAAAAAATAAACTAACTTTCTTTCTGCCAATCAGTGGAAACCTCCTCCTGTTTCTGTGGCTCATGGTTATTGAAATGAGGAAACATGAGCTTTGTTCAGCTCAACGTGATCTGGCCCTTAAATCCTATGAACCAACTGGCAAGTTGCCATTCTTAATTGGCATGGAACACAGCACTGCTGTTGGAATCAGCACTTTACACATAGAAATGACTGTTTGCAACGAACACTGATGCCCATTAAAAACAACTTGACCCTTTGCAACCAAATAGATTTGTCTTGGGATCAGTATTCATATGAACTTTATTCAAGTGTAAAGTGCATTGATTGCATTTTTATTTTATGGGTATTAAATTATTTTCTAGCGTGTGTAAATACTGTTTGGTTTTATGTTGTATTGAGATAACTATTAGGCAAGGCTGTGAATTGTCTGCCTTTTTGGCAGGTTTATACTCTACTTGGAAATGCCAAATAGAAAACTTAGGAAGAGAACAAGGGATGATATACAGGTCATTGAATAAAAATTAATTAGAGCAGAATACAGTAGGAATTAGTGGAAAGGCATGAATCGCTATATCCCAGTGTATGTATTTTAATGGCTCTGAGATTTTTTAAATGCATCTGACGAAGTGGGTCTTTGCCCACGAAAGCTTATGCTCCTACACTTCAGTTAGTCTATAAGGTGCCACAGGACTCCTCGTCGCTTTTGCAGATTCAGACTAACACGGCTACCCCTCTGATACTTTTTAAAAACCGTATCTGAAACCGCCTATGAGACTTTTGCAATAGCAAATGATTTCCTTAACTGCATGTACACAGTCTGCAGCTGGATTTTCTCTTTGGTGGTATGTGCAGGTTATCTGATTGTAGTTACCATATCCTTTATACTTTGATTATTAGCCAATTATAGCAGAGTATTGCAGCATTAATATTTAGCCAGTTAAGTAATTTTAAAGGATAAAAATTGTTAGACTCTAAGCATTAATCCGTGTGTTCTTTTTCTCTAACTTCAATAGCGTCGTCTTGGAGATGCTGCAAAGAAAGCCATTGGCAAATTGACAACCAGGACAGTAAAGAAGGGTGATAAGGTATGGTAATAAGACTTCAGCACAGTATACTCATTGTTTACCTTGATAGTAAAAACAATTTATTTATCTGATTTGTTTTTCTTTTTCCTCTCATCTTTGATGCTTGCTTACTTTATGGGGAAATCTTTTGCTGCAGTATTTCAGTGTGACATCTAGAGCTTTTCTGTAATCTGTAGCCTTTTTTCCCCCAGAGGAGAATTTTTCTTGTTCTGGGACTAGTTGAACTGTGATTGAGTGCTGTTTTGTGTTAGCTGGCTGTGTATTTCTGCAGGCAGGAGTGCAGAAGGCTTTGTGTACAAGAACCCCTAAGGTATTGAGCCATCGTGGTAACATTTAATTTACTGTGCTGCTAATGAATCTGTATAAATTGTGAGTACTAGAGAAAGGCAAGTTTAGTGTTAGTTATGTGGAACACTGTACACTTAGAATGCTGCACATATATGTTGTGCAAAGTAAAAATTGAGGGTTTATAGAGAAAGTGTCCTTGTGAGAATTCACTTTTATAGACTAGTGGTCTCTTGAGCTAAGGGAGAGGTTGAGTTGAAATACTTGGAGTCTGAAGTCTTGTGCTATAGTGAACTATATTTGGATATCAAAGAACAATTGAAACCTATACAATTGAACCTCATAAGTTCTGTATCAGCTGTAAAATGTATTTATAGCATGAGTCACTTTTCCCTTTCCTTTTGCAAAAGGCACAGGTGTGATTATAATTAAATAGTGTTCTGATTATAATTTTTTTTGCCTTTTAAAAGAAAAATGTTTCCCTTTGCTTCTTCCACACTGACTCCCTCCCATCATCTTTGCTACCTACACAGCAGAAATAGGAGAAGTCATCTGAATTTGCTTCTCTGAAGAGAAACATGAGAAAAATGCTTTTCTCAAGCCATTGTTTTTTGGGTTTTGTTTTGTTTTTGTTTTGTTTCTAAGCAATTTAGTTACATGAATCTTTTGCAGTAGATCTTTGCTGATGTGTGTATATTTAGAACTTATTAAAATGACAAGGGAAGAAGTTGCCTTCCTGACAACATAGATGCAAGATTAAGTGATATGGAGATTGCAGAACAGGCAGCAGGGGACATGTATGTAGTTGAAAGGAATACAGGAATAAATCTGCCACTCATCAGTGCAGCCCATCAGGGTTCTCTGCATGAAATATTGACTGCCTGTTTCCAACTGTGGAGTTGTTAATTTTGTCTTGCTATGGTTCTTTATGTCCTTGTTTTAGTACTTTGCTAGTGCTGAAAAAAAGTATGTTTTGAAAGAAAGCACAGCCTGTGTGTCTGGATAGCCCACAGGTCTTCGTGTGTACTACCAATGCCATGACATGATCTACATGAAATCCACCTTTCTCCAAATGGAAACTTAAAATATGTGCAATTATTTTTATCCATATAGAAACAGTAATTAGACTGTAACCTTTGTAACAAAGTATAGCCAGCAAGTGATCTTGAGCTAGATGTTTATATATAGGAATGACATCAGTAATTCTTGGTTCTAAAGAGTAGAAAAGAACACTTGACTTTCTGAAGTATGAAACAAAACAAAAGAGGGTTAGCTCTGATTATAAAAGGAGATGTAATAATTCTGCTTTAGTAGTATCATATAAAACATTGTAAAGTAAAGATGTAGACTAGATTATAATTGGAATAAAATCCTGTGGAAGTATCTTTTGAGTCAAAATACAAAGTACTATTTGTACAAAGGAATGATAGCTGTTTTATTCTATTTTAAATCTAGTGTATACATAAATACTGATTTTAAATGAAATTGTGACTTTGATATGCATGTAAAATGTGTGTTGTATCTTCTTTGTGAGGCATGTTTGAATTTATTTATTTATAATCTTTTCACCCTTTTCTACCTCTTCCTGTCCATAGCCACTTTGCATATTTGATCCTCACTGCCACAGTACACAGTTCCTGATGACTAATCATGCCTACTTTGCCTTTAATGTAATCTTAACTCTTGACTTGAGTTTTCATGCTATTCATTTTAGGAAACAGACCCTGACTTTGATCATTGTGCTGTCTGTATCGAGTGTTACAAGCAGAACGATGTTGTCCGCATTCTGCCATGCAAGTAAGCTAGCAATTTCTCTTCCTTTGTAAATGAATTTATTCCTAAAAAGAAGTGTGCTGATTCTTGTTTACATTCCTTTGTTTCATTTTATCTAGCATGTTCTCTTCCCTGTTATATTCCAACAGAGGTGTGCATAATATTTTACACATATATAGTTTAGACAGGTCCCTTGTCCTGGGAGCATGCAGTCTCAATAAAGTAAATACAATATACTGACGTGAGAAGGTGGGAGTAGACAGTATTGACAATAGGATCTGTAAAATTGTGGGGGGGGGGGGGGGGCAAGGGCAATACACAAAGCCTCCTCCCAGTGCCTGGAGCAGAAAGCCACAGGGAGCAGCTGGCTCTTTTGAGCAGGGCTGCTGTCCAGGAGCCGCCTAGGTAAACACCTCCCACACTCCGACTCCCTACCTCGGGTCATTACCCTCTCCTGCCCTAAGTTACCACCCGAACCCTCTTCACTCTCCCCTCCCCAAGGTCAAAACTCCCTCCCAGACCCTGCACCCCCTCCAATACTCCTACCACAGGCCAAAATCCTCTCCTGCACCCATTCCCTCCACCCATTCTGCACCCCAGTTCCCTGCCCTAGCTCACAACCTTGTTCTTCACCCAAACTCCCTCTCAGACCCCACACCCTTTCCTGCACCCTAGTCTCCTACCCTGAACTCCCTTCTGCACCCTGTCCTAGACCCTGCCCTCCATAGAAAAGTATGGCCTTTGGCCACTTTCTAACATCTTAGAGTGCCCTCCTTCTCCCCCCTCCCCCCCCCAAAACAATTATTGCCCACCACCAGCCTGGAGGAATGGCAGGTGATTGGCATATGGAAAGTAGGAAGTGATTTTTAGGGGAAGTGAAGACCATGAAAAAGGCACAAAATAAGAAGAGAATAAATTAGACAAAAAGAGCAGATCCAGAACTTCAGTTAATCATAGTAAATTAAAGTAGAGATGCAAATTTCCATATAGTGGATACTGTAACCTGATATCCTGCTATGACTGTGGGTCCCAACCCAGAATTTCGCTGCCAGAATGTGCCATAAGATCAGATGAAACCTGTGAGGGTAGGATGCGGAGGAATTCTGGCCCTGGAGGTAAGGGAGCAGGGCAGGGGTTGCAGAGCCCAACCTGCACTCTGTGGCTCCTCTTTTCCAGGTGTTTTAACATGGTGCACAGGGTCACAGTGCTGCTTAGATTTGTCCCGCCCTCCTCTCTTGTCATGATGATGTGGGCTAGACAGGCAAAATTTGAATGGCTCAATGACAGTCTGCAACAAATTTCACCATTCTCACAAATCTGACCCAACTGACCCCACCAAACATGACCAACACTGATGTCCCAAAGATCACAACTCCCAGAGCTCAGCCCAGACAGCCCTGTGGGACAGAAGCTATAGGATCTGCCACTGTGGTATGCATAGTGTACTTATTAAGTACTCCTTACATAAATGTGTCTATTACATGGATGTTTTTATTTAAAGGTATTTAGTTGTTTGAGGTAAGCTGTCCTGAGCCCAAATAGGTGAGAATCAGAGATGTAAGCAGTTCCTGTTTGCTCAGACATTTCCCATTTACTAGAAATGCTGCCATCTCCATCAAAAATATTTTTTTTCAGTACAGTGTCTTGTCAGTAATTCTATACTGGCACTTAAAATGCAGCAACCAAACTCTGTCCTTGATGTCCTGTCTCAGTCTTCTCTTTTTCCCCTCCATCCCAAAGAACTTGATTTAGAACTGTGTGACGTTATCTCTGTAGCTGTTTAGTTGTGGGTTTTTTTTTTTTTTTAAATACTGAATATTTTTGGAGGAATTATTTAGCCTTACCCTTTCACTTCATAACACATTTCTTTTCCTCCTCCTTCTCCCCTCCAAAAGAAAAATATGTACATTACTATGCAGACAAGATCCAGAAACTTAGCCTATGTTTGGTATGTGAATAGCTGTATGTATGATACTCTGTCACAACGTCAGAACCAGACATCAATTCTGTGTCCCTGAGGGCCATATTGAAGCTCATTATCAGTCTTGTAGCTGCTCCTGCAACCTGTCCTAGAAAGCTGGAGGCTTTTTCTTCTAACGCATAGTGAATTTTTGCTATTATAAGATATTAAAGAGACAATCTAAAATTATAATTTGTACCTAGTAAATACAAATGTCTTTACCATCATGTTTAAGTTAACACATTCATTTAGCGAGGCAGAAAAATTTTATATATCAATTCACTTTCACTGTATTCTTTGTGTGTGTGTGTGTGTGTGTGTGTGTGTGTGTGTGTGTGTGTACGTACAATGACAATCAATGGAATCTCTCATTTTTAGGTTTTCATTGCTGTAGTGCATAGGTAACAAATACTGCAGAGACATGTTTGTTTAGAAATTATTTTCATCAAAACATGGTTAAACACTTGGTAGCATTTTTCTTGGTTTTAGAAATTGTAAAGGTTTGTTTTTACAGATCCTAAATTTTTTACTCAAATTTAACTTATACTTTCACTCATTTCCCCTTGCTGTTATACAAAGATATTCTGTCCTCCAGGGCCCTACAAGAATTATTACGAGCAGTTGTCAAATAGAAATTTCAGAAACTGTTTAGTTTTCTATATTCCAGGGTGCAATTCAAGAACATTCAGTTGCACAATAGTAACACTAATTATGGGTCCAGGTTAGAAAAGATTTGTTTAGAGATTCCAAGCTTTCCCACTTCTTTCCCTCCTGTCATTAAAACTTTATTTAACTGTTCTTTGAGTGATTCATGCTCATCTTCACATGGGTACCATGATAATAGAATTTCTGTTCTAACAATTTTTCATGTGGAATTATCTTGAACTAACATCTTCACAGTTTTTGAGCATAAGTATTTTCAGTTTTCTTTTCTATTGGTTTGTAGCAATTAGATTGTGGTTTAATACTCAGAGCCAAATGGTGTCAGATGATCTGTCCATGAAATGTGTTCTCTTATTTCACTTTAGAAGCAGGTATTTTTATTTTAGGTATGCTTTTCTGAGACTTGCTTCTAGCTAGTCTGGGAAACCAACAGACTTCCACATATAGAATGAAAAAAGTATCTGAAGGGAATAAGGAGCACATCTAATTCTGAGAAGGAAATTGGTTTCATTTATCAGGGTTAGACCTAACACCTGACCTTTGTGATGGTGGTAATACATTTTCTGTGGATTTCCTAAACCTACTTTGGTCCCAAAAAGAAATAAAAAGGTATCCATGCTATTATTCACCTTAAACAACCAAAAAATTAATAGTGTATTTCATCTTGCTGCACAGAGGATACAGTAAATGAAGTGGATGGCAGTTGTTTGATGCTATGCAAGTTCAATTTTCAGAACTATTCCTGCTGACATTAACACATGGAGCCCTAAAGAAAAGTAAACTTGACTTCATTGGAGGGACCAAGGCTAAATAAAATAGATTGCTTTCCCTTAACTTTGCTCTGCAATCTGCATCTCAAACTAAGTCTTTCCCAGCCTCCTTAGTCCTTTCCAAACAGTAAAGCAGGCATAAAGTATTGTGCCCCCAAAGCCTGATAGAGCTGCTGCTGACTCCATGCCAGAACCTCCTAGTCTGATCTCCACTTATAATGCATGTTTTCCTATTTCTGGATCCTAGCCTAACTGTACCTATCAAGGATTATTGTTGTAGGCAGAAAAAAAGGCCAGATGAGCTAAACTCTCTTCCGCCATATTGGACTGCCTCTTTTGGGAGTCCCAACCTACTTCTGTATCCCTGCCAGAAACCTACTCCCCTTTTCAGCAGAACACTGCACACTCATGCACCCACTGAGTGAAAACTCTCTCAGATATCTTCTAAAGTGTTAAAGTGGCAACAGGTCAGCATAAAATCCTAGTGCACAGACAGAAGTAAATCAGTGATTACCGTGTTGGCTTTTGAAGCACTAGCAAAAAGATAACTCATATGTTTACCATATGGCAAAGTGAAAAATGGGGGGTGGGATTCCAAGTAGGAGAGTAAAATATAATACATTATGGACACTTGGTAGTGACTCTTTAAAAAGAATCATGTCAGCTTAAAAAAAAAGATGCATTACTTTACCTCTCCTTTCCATTGGTGGTCCTAGAAATATCTGTTGTCTTGCAATCCTAACTTCTATTTTTAAACATTTTTCTTCTCTGGAGCTCCATGAAAAACTTAAACCCACACAAATGATGCTATTAAACTGCTGTCAAATACACAATGTCTTACCGCCTTTATCAGCTACACTAATACAGATAGAAACACTCGTTTCTAATTTTTTGCCTGGGAATATTTTGTATATACTGTAAATAGAATATAAAATTGCTTGCTGATCAGTCAAACTCAAGCAGAATATCTTGCAGTTAAGTGGCTATCTTTGGAGGTCAGACTTCATGACCATAATGATCCCTTTTGGCTTTATCTTCAAATCTTCCTTGTGCATCTCTTAGATTAGCTAAGAATCTTGCTTGGCTCATAATTTTTTGCTAGTGGAACATTGTTATAGTAAAAGATTGATCTCCTATTAATCATCTACATGTAGTAACAAATAACTGGGCTGTGAAAAAAATAGAGCATTACAATATTATTATAATGTTAGATACAACATTCTTTATTAAGGTGCAGTTTTGCTTGCACTTTCCCCTCCTACGGCTAACAAGGTTGCACATACACAGTATATTTTAAAAAGTATTAAATTAATAAATGAACCATATTCTTTAAAAAGAACTTTTCTAGCCTTTTTTGATATGCATAGGTAAACTGGTCACATAATAAATACCTTTATAGAATCTTAATCTCTTTCCACACTCTTCTTTGCCATTCCACCTTCTTATTTTCATACCATAATTGCAGTCAGTGATGAAGCAATAAAAACAGTACAGTGAGTAAGCCAGACATGAAGAACTGTCTTGTAAGAAAATGATTAGAAAATGGGTAGATCAGTATTTTGAGCAAGAGGCACCCAAGGAAAAGGTTGGACTCATGTCTTTTGAAGAAGCTGTAATCATTTGACAGTGGACTAACATGGCATGTGATAACTGCAGTTTTCTTCTTTTAGCCCATTGCGAAAGTAGCATTTTCTTATGCTGCTAGAATTGTGCTCCCCTGTTTAAAGTCTTGGTCTAACACACTTACGCATTGGTGCAGTGAAATCTGATGAGTCTTGTTATACAATAAGCAAAGCCCTGTGTGCTCCATAGCAAGTTGGACCTAAATTCTATGCCAAGACTCTAGGTTTCTGGTGCCCACTGGTGTTAAGTGTTTTGTGGCAAATTGGAAATTCTGTGGCAGATTCAAATACATTCAGTAAAATTCTCCTTTTCTAATTAAATATGAAAATAATTAATATAAACAGCATAATATTCCTTGTGTATATTGTTGTTAAAGGTGATGTCTCTTCAACTTCTGGAGCATAAAGGTAGCTGGCTATGTAAATGTGTTCAGTATTCAGAGCCTGTAAACATGGCTGCTGGGTCTTTGTGCTAGGAGGACATGGGACAGTTCCAGTTCTACCCAGCTTCCATCACCACAGGGTGACGTGGTCATTTTTAGACTTGTGAACGTTTATTTAAAGTTTTTGTAGTGCATTTACCTTTATTATATAATTTTTTTTAAAGAAGTAATGTAAACAAATGTGTCAAAAAGACACAAAAGACCAGTCTCTCAGACTACACTTCACTTTTCCATCACAATATTGAGGCTAAGAAAAAAAAGGAGGGAGACAAGAATGGGGATGGGATGAGGAGGAGGCAGTGAGTTGACGGTTTAATGAGTGGTGTGGAAAGAAAGGAAGATGAGGTTGAGATGGTTTTAGAAAAGAAGAGACAGGAGTTTGGGGAAATCAGTGAAACTAGAAAGAAAAAGAATAGAAAATGGATCAGGAAGAGGGAAGATGGCTGAGGCAGGGAAAGAGAAAGAGAATGGTTCAAGGAGAGAAGGAACAGATACTAAGAATCAGAAGAGTGAAAAGAAGGCAAGGAAAGAAAGAACCAAAAGAAAGGCAACGAATTTAAAAAATACAAGGTTAAAAGCCAAATTGATACCATAAAATACATACACATTTTGGACCAGCTTCTTAATTTTCCTTCTCGCTAGGTGCAAGAATGGAGAGGGTGACTAGCCATAATGGTACCTGCCTTATTCTGGTTTTTCTGTAAATTGAAACAGCTTGTACTAATCATTTGTGGACAATTCTTGTGGAGCGACATTGTTGGGAGTACAGGCAGTCCCCGACTTACGCGGATCCGACTTATGTCGGATCCGCAGTTACGAACACGGACTGCGGGACCGCGTGGTCCCGCCGCCCGTGTACTCCCCGGCAAGAAAAGCTGCTCTGCGTCTCCCTGGTCTGCAGACCAGGAAGACGCGGAGCAAAGGGGCGCGCCTGGGCTGCCCCTCTGCCGGCTTCCCCTGCGGCTTTGTAAAGCCGCCGGGGGGGGGGGGGACGACGACTCGCGCAGCGGAGCAGCCCAGGCCCCACCCCCCACAGCGTTACAAAGTCGCTGGGGAAGCCGGCAGGGGGGCAGCCCAGGCGCGCTGCGGCTGTCCCGCTGCCGGCGTCCTCAGAGGCTTTGCTCCCTGTCTCCCTGGTCTTGCTGGTCTCCAGCAGACTAGGGAGACTGGGAGCAAAGCCGCGGAGGACCCGGGCGGCGGGACCGCGGTGCCGCCCGCGTCTTCCTGGTCTGCTGGGGGGGGGGGGAGGTGCGCAGCTAGTACACCCCCCCCCAGCAGACTAGGCTTTTCTGCGTCGCCTGTGGCAGAGCAGCTGGGACGCTGCCGGTTGGTCCCACAGCACTGCTCAGGGCGCTACTGGACCAACCCGGCAGCATCCCAGCTGCTCTGCCCCAGGCGTCCTGATTCAGCCGTTGCTGGTCAGTTTCAGCAGCGGCTGAATCAGGACGCCTGGGGCAGAGCAGCTGGGGTGCTGCTGGGTTGGTCCAGTAGCGCCGATTCCGCTACTGGAACAACCCAGCAGCACCCCAGCTGCTCTGCCCCAGGCGTCCCCAAGTCAGCTGCTGCTGAAACTGACCAGCGCTGACTACAGGAAGCCCGAGGCAGAGTTGCTCTGCCCCGGGCTTTCTGGAATCAGCCGCTGATCAGTTTCAGCAGCAGCTGACTTGGGGACGCTTGGGGTTCTTAAGTTGATTCTGTATGTAAGTTGGAACTGGCGGTCAGTTTCAGCAGCGGCTGAATCTGGACGCCAGTTCCGACTAACATACAGATTCAACTTAAGAACAAACCTACAGTCCCTGTCTTGTACGTAACCCGGGGACTGCCTGTATAATGCACTGTATCCGGGCATTCTTTATTACCACCAGCCAAAAAATCTTCCTGTATTGGGGAGAGGGCATTTAGACTTACTTCCCTTTCTGGGATGGCATTTCTGTACCACTTGTGGCAGAAAGCCTCCCAGCCTAGGTCAACGGCTCCCAACTTTGAAGTTGTAGAGTGGGCTGGAGCCTAGGGCTTCAGAGACTGAACTCCAGCCCCATCTGCAACTTCAAATGCTGTCTCTCTCTCTAGCTATTTTTAGAGCACTAGCCTGAGCCCCATGAGACTGAATCTGTCAACCCAGGCGGAGCCCATAGACACCCAGAGAGGTCACGTTGTACAGCAGAGTCTCGTGTCTGTGTTTATGTACACACATGCAGAGGCTGATTGGCTCAGACATTCTAAGGGAAACAAAGTTAATTTAAAAGTCACATGCTAGAAATTCTACCAGCTTGGGGGAGTCCTTTGCTAGGGGAGGGAGAAATGGCTGGCAAAAATATGTTGATTAAAATTAGGGGAGGGTGTAATTTCGGAAGACATTGAAAAGGGTCTATAGAAAAAATGAAAATATGAGAAAAGTAGTTAGGTTTTAAATGCACAGAAACACCTTATCAGACTGTAAATACCTCTTTAAAAATAATCTCATAATATTTGCTAAGTACACATTGGAATCATATCATTCAGTGCCTGATTTTATCTGAATGGTTTTATAGCACTGAGCACTGGTGAGCTGATAACAGCATATTAAAGCTGTTTTCATACTTACATGGAGTCTTGATGTCTGCTGTTTTACAAAATATTAGATTGTCTTAAATGCACATCCCACTCTAAAATCCAGAGTGCAGTTTTTAGAAGCAACATAAGTGACTAAAAGCAATAAATGGTGTAGCACAACACAGTAATATAATTATATGTACCGCGGGATTGCAAGTTCACTTCTGTCTCAGAGGACAGCTGAATAATCTTTTCTGTGCTCTCATGAGTGACAAAAATAAAAAGTTAATAACAATTTGCCACAAAAAAAGGACATTGGGAGCGGGTTTTGTACAGTTGCTCAGGAAGGATATGCAGTGTACCAATCCCTTTTTTTTTCTCACGTTTTTCACACCACATTCATTGCCTTAATAAGAATTCTAGAATGAAGCTGAGATATCAGCATCCTGGATAGTGGAGATTATTGCATTTTCTTGGTGAAACAATCTGGCATGTTCAAGCAGTGCATTTGTAAGTTGATTAATACGGCTCACCATGCCAAAGCAGCCCATGAATGCTGGAGAGTATAGTTCTCAAGTGACTGTGAAAATATGATGTGGAGTTCCATGTGTGTCTCCATGTTTACATGGTTTCCAATCCTGTGGTGCATAAAATTATGTTAATTGGTTTCTTTAGGGCAAGAGTGGGCAATAATTTTTGGTGGGGAGGGCCACTCCAAGAATTTGGAAAGTGGTCAAGAGCCGCACTCTTCCATATTAATGGAGGGGGCATGGGGTCTGGGATGGAGGTTTGGATGCAGAAAGGAGCTTGCAGTAAGGGAGTGGGGTGCAGAAGAGGGTGTGGGGTTTGGGAGGGAATTTGGGTGAAGGAGGCAGTTGTAACCTGGAGAAGGGGACTAGCGTACAAGAGGGGGTACATGTGTTTGGGCTGTGACCTATGGCAGGAGGGGGTTGTGGCTTGGAGCAGGGGACTAGGATGCAGGGGTTTAGGCTTTGATCTTGGGCAGATGATTGGGGTGCAGGATCTGGGAGGGGATATGGGGACTGAGAGTTTGGGTTGTGACATTGGCCAGGGAATTGGGGGCAGGATCTGGGAGGGAGTATGGGGGAAGGAGAAGAGACGAGGATTTGGGTTATGTGAGGTAGGGAGGGAAAGGTTTGGGGAGCCAGAGGCAGGCTCTGGCTTGGGAGACTTACCTGCTTGACTCCAGCCAGCAGCCTTGTCAAGCAGACCCCCCCACCTTCCCTGCCTCTTCACTGGTTGCAGGGGCCATGTGGTTTTTGAACAGTTATGAGCCTGAGAAGAGAGGGGGAGAGTGCTTTGCAAGCGGCCTGTAGACAACAGGCAGCTCCCCATTGGCCAGAAATTGGCCAATGGCATTGTGCTGGGGGTGGGAGCAATGTGGAAAGGCTTCTAGGTTGTTCAAACAAAGCCCTTCAGCAGCTTTTCTCAGCAGCATGTGGGAGACAGGCAAGGGAATCTCTCTGAGACCTCCCCGCTGTGTCCACAGGCTGGATTTGGTGGCTTGGCAGGCCAGATCCAGCCTGCAGATGGGTATTTTGCTTTAGGGTAGCAATTCATTGCTTTTCATAACTTAAACTTCTTATGAAAACTCTAATCTGTCTTTTAGCTTGAGATGCATTCAAAATCAACTGCAATTTCCCAAAATATTACATTTCAGATATACGACAGTTGCCAGTAAAGTTTTTATGCTTTACTGCCACCTTTGCAAACTCAACCTTCGTTATTAATGTCATCAGTAGTAGTTAGGGTTGCCAGATGGTTTCAACAAAAATACCGGACACACTTGACATTACATTACATCTTATTTAGAAAATACTGGACATTTATATTTTCTCATTTATATTTTCTCAATTTGTTTCCCGAACAGAAAGCTCAAATACTGGACTGTCCGGTTCAAAATCAGACATCTGGCAACCCTAGTAGTAGAATAGGCTCTGCAGACCAGATTAGGCTCTTGGTTAAACTTGTATACCTGTACTCCCCTTAGTTGGTTTGCACAAGCTCTATTGATTAGAGCATACTTGATGAGTACTGCAACCATCTTAATACCTGTGAACATGAAATTATTACTGTAGATGAATTACATCTTTCCATTTTTAGTAATAAACCTTTTCAGGAACAGTTCTCCAGGTAGACTTCCTGGGGACTTAGTAGCTTCCTTGTGACCTGCCTCTTGTGTTCTGCTTTTAATGTCTTCTGTGGTAGAGAAGGAAGAAGGAACAGATTACTGTTATAGAACACAGGGAGACATGCCATGCTCAGCAACTCGGGGTGAAGGGTGGACAGAATAACAGGCACAACCTTGGAAAGGAAGGAGGAAGAAAAGGCAGCTATACAGAAATTTCACACCTCCCTGATTCTCAGCTGCTCTGATGGCCAGTCATGGGTTGCTCAGTAGCCTGGAATAGATGGTGCACTATTCATTCTCTCGGGTATGGCATAACAAAGCTGCTTCTCAGTTAGCTCTGTCCACCTAGTCACAGCCTACACCAAGATAAGTTTTTCCTATCCTGTACAACCACCATCTTCCTGAATGATATTAGCTACGTCAACGGAAGTACTCTTCCATCAACATAGCTGAATCTACAGAGCTGCATCTATATTGAGGATTTTGTTGCCATAACTGTGGGTATAGGTTTTTTTTCACCCCAACTGCTGACATAGTAGTGTCAATACAACTTTTCAGTATAGACTAAGTATATTAGTGCATGTCTGTGTTGTATAAGGTAGAGAATCTACCGATACCATTTCTTACCCCAGCTATACATTGTACTTCCCTTAACCGGGACTCTGTGGTTTGGCACGGACCACAGATGTTCTTGGACCACAGAGTCAAGGAACAAGGAGGTCTGCTGGCAGGGCAGGAGCGCCATAGGGGGGCACTGGCAACTCATCTGGGAGCCCAGTGTCCCCAGAGTGTTGGGGGGGGGAGGTAAAAGGCAGCATGGTGGGGAGTTCTGGCCCCAGCAACGACCATGGAGATCCGCCCTGGACCCATTCTGGCTCCAGAACCCAGGGAGCTCCAGGCCCAGCCTCAGTGGCAACCAGGGAGCTCTAGCCCCAGCTATAGAGCTCCAGCTCTGGCCCTCCACCTCAGCCCTTGACTGCGCAGCTCTGGCCCCAGCTGTGAAGCCAGGTGGCTGTGGAGCTCTGCCCCAGCTGTGCAGCTCCGGCCCCAGCTGTGCAGCAAGGTGGCTCTGGAGCTCTGCCCAGGCTGCAGAGCTCCAGCTGTGACACTCCAGCTCTGGCAGTTTCTAGTGAGCCCAGGGGGACTGGGGCCCTAACCCAGTGGTACATGGGCCAGGAGGGAAGGACCTCCCCTGGTCCGGCAAATCCCCTCATTCAGGGCTAGTCAGGTCCCCATGGTGCCGGACCAGCGAGGTCCAACCTGTACTCGTTCTCAAAAATGTTCTACAAGTAAAGTGACAGGTCAAGGAAGGCAAAATATCTTTCTTTGCCTGAGCATGTTACTATCTTTGCACATTCCTTTCCTGTTCTTAAGCTTATAACAAAATCAGTGTTAATTACCTCCAATATTAATCAGTCTATCCGAAAGCATGTCTTTGCAAGCCGTGTGGGTGGAGATACAAATCTCTTGTCTAATGCAGATTAACGTGCTGTGCAAGTAGAAGCCTATTTTGCTTTCCCATCTTTAGAAGATTGTTTTTCCTGTGTAGAATGGTTAACCTATTTTTCCAGTTTTCAAAAGGTATGCATTGTAGGGTAAAGCTCTTACATGTTTCTCCTCCCTAGCACATACTTTTGCCGGTTATAAGAGTCTGAAAAGAATTAACATACAATAGATTTGGTTTGCTTTTAATTGTAAGGCGACATTGATTTTTAGTTTAAATTTGATTTCTAATGAGACTGTGTTCTTGCCACTTGATTGACAGTGGACCTGGGTGGAGCTTGGTGACATGGGGGGAGGATGACAGTGGACCTGGGTGGAGCTTGGTGACATGGGGGGAGGAGGAAAGCAGCTAACTGTGTGCAAGCAGCTGCTGCAGAGAGGCTCTGCTGCTGCCCAAGGCTGTATTTGAGACCCTGCTTTATGTAGGGGAATCTTTTCCCTCTCCCAAAAATCCAGCATAGAGAAGGCACATAGTGTCCCAGCAGCTACTTCTGAATGGGGAGGGAGACAGCCAATGTAAGTTCAACTGGGAAAGGGAAGGAAAGCTCCCTGAAGGTGGGAGTGTCAGCAGGTTGGCCAGTGTCCACACAAGCCAGTTTAAACTACTGGAAAGTAAAAAGGTGGCAGATTGTTGAAGACAAGCACTAAAAGCACTAAAAAGGCTTAGCAGTGAGCTAGGGCAATGCAACAGCAAAATCATCAAAATTGATGTACAACCCTAATATGTCATAGAAGAAGTGGTAGGATTCTCTGTGTCCAGCTTCCAGCATTAATCTCTCAGTTGTAACATTTCTGAAACCATTCTGGCAATTTAATAACCCAGCTTTTAATGTGGCAGGTCTCTATTTGAGAGAGAGCCAGTTCCTAAATACTATTTCAATAGGTACTTTATATATATATATATATATATATATATATATATATATATATATATATATATATATATATATATATATATATATATATATATCACATTTAAAAATGTTTAAAATTAAGGATGGTCATCCTGCACAGATACAGGATCTTAACTAAACGAACATACATGTAAATTTTACCCTGCAGTTTGTGCTATGCCAACATCCAGAAGAACCAAACTTAGTTTGTAGAAAATACTCCTGCAATGATTCAATTGTGTGTTTAGGGTCTTAGTTTGTAAACCTGATATTTAGCTAAATGATATATTATCTGTAACAAAATATATAAACACTGCAAAAATATGAAGTATACTTGGAAAATATCACAGGTTATATACTGCTACTGGTATTAAATTACTAGCATTGTATTTTTGCTGGAATGCTAATGTATTCAGATGTCAGTTTAAATCCCATTAAAGACGAGATTGTGGATCTATGTGGATTCTATAGTACACATTATAATCTGATCCTGTTATTGGGACTTCAGCAGGTTCCACTGGCTTGCCTGTGTGGGTCCAAGTGCAGAACCAGGGCTTTAAATCCTATTTTTCCTATGTGAATCATGATGAACTGATGGCAAAGGAGAGCAGAACTTTGTATTTCCTTGATCAAGACAGCACTGAACACTAACAGAAATGGATTCAGTTAGCTCCATAATGTTCTTTTCTTTGTCTCTTGTAGTTTATGTTGCAAGCTTCTAAATTGTTTTAATTGGAAGTTTCATTTCTGAAACCTCATCTGAATGTTAGACTGTTCCTGCTGTACGCCATGAAACTCTTGCAGGTTTATAACTTGTGGGTATCCTGTGTATTCTTTTCTAGGCACGTTTTCCACAAAGCCTGCGTGGATCCTTGGCTTAGTGAGCACTGTACCTGTCCAATGTGTAAACTGAACATTTTGAAGGCTCTAGGAATTGTTGTAAGTTGCATATTTGTGACCTGTATTACATAACTGATGCAGCCAGTTCAAGTAACTTCTTCACACAAAGTAGCTCATAATAAGAGATCCATCACAGTAAGTATGGTAGCATAGCAAGAGTATATTACCCACCCGTGTTGGAGCCCTTCTTCCTAAGGTTTGAGTGTAGCCTCTGACATCTCTCTTTTTAGTCAGAGGACCTCAAGTGCATATAGAGAGTTTGAGTGCTTGGTGAATCTATTCTGCAAATATCAACTGCTAACTGATTCGCAAAGAGGCATTAAAGAATGTCTCATAGGAGACCTTTCTCCCATTTCCCTCTCTGGGGAGAAGTTCTGATCGCACTGGCGATTCTCAGGCAGATTATGTCCTCCATAAAAAGGGGAAAGGAAAGCTCAGTGCGTCTGTAGTAACAATCAAGACCAACATAACAAGGGAGAAATCAGATCTACATTCTTAGCTGGGTAAAAACAGCACAGACTTTCTAGAAATAGCAGCAGATAACATACTGTGGGCAAGCTGTTTTTGTAATCAACATACCTGAGTTTTTTAAAGGAGGAAACTGTAATTTGACATGCCTTGTCTAAAGTTCTCACCATTGACAGAGTACACAGAAAATCAGGTTTTATGGCCCATTGTAATAAATTTACTGTTAAGAATATACTTGTTTTTGTGTATAGGCACTGTGATACCAACATGTACAGCTCCCTCAACTGAATCATGATATTTCCTATACTTATTTACACACATTTTTTCAGCCTTTTTAAACAAGTTGTTTGTAACTTACTGCCAGAGAGCATAGGACCAACTTTTTATCATCGGGATGGTGGTATTATAGTCTTGTTAGTCCCAAGATATTCGAGAGACAAGATGGGTGAGGTAATGCCTTTTACTGGACCAGCTTCTGTTGGTGAAAGTCACATGCTTTTGAGCCTAACACAGAGACCTAAAGAAGAGCTCAGAAATTTGTCTTTTCACCAACAGAAGTTGGTCCAATAAAATGTATTACCTGGGCCACCTTGTCCATCTATGACAGAGATAGCTTTTGTACATGATTCAGTGTCGTCTTTGTTTAAAAACAAAAACCTTAAGTAAGAGAGAAATGTCAAAAGTGTGTACATATGTGTGGTTTTTGGTTTTACAGACTGCCTATGTGTAGAATAACTAACACTTTAATATGAAAATGTTTTTTTCAGACAAATGTGCCATGTACAGATAATGTAGCCTTTGATATGGAAAGGCTCACCAGAGCCCAGCCAGCCAACAGACGATCAGCACTTGGTGACTTTGCCAATGACAACTCACTCAGCCAGGAGCCCCTGCGCACTAGTGGGATGTCACAGCTTCCACAGGATGGGGAAATAACTCCGAGGACAGGGGAAATCAACATTGCCGTAACAAGTAAGTCTTATGGTTTCCCTGTTGTGCAGTTTGCGCTTTGCTGTGGGTCTGCACAGCAGGGCAGTGGAGAAAGCTTTCCCAGTAGAGACAAAGCTGACCTCTCTCAATACAAGAAATATACATGTTTTTTATTGAAACTGACAATTTCAGGAGCTGTGGTGCAAACACTTTTATTATGAATTGTAAATTAATTTAGCACTTCATACAATTTTCAGGTGAACTTCAAGAAAAAAAATGCATTTGGTAACCAACATGGGAAGCATGGTTGCCAAAAAGGCATCCTCTGTTTCAACACAGCAAAACAATACTATAAGACTATTATTTAACTGATTAGTTAGTTACTAAGGTAGTTATAGGTATTATGGGTACTTAGACATTTTCTTAATTAGGGTGTTACATTTAGAACCCTTAAGGCTCCAAGTGGAGTTCTAAGAGATCAGCCTTAGCATTTGTCATACTTGCCTTTATAACTTGTGATTTTTGTGTTTGATGCTAAGGTCTTTGAACCCAGAGTAAGCTGGATGTTTTGGGCATCAAAGTATTGGAGGACAGTGAAAGCTAACTATTTGCAAGGCTCTCTTCAAAGGAAAAACTGGAGGAAATTCCACTGAAAATAAATTCCACCTAGGGCTTCTGGTATATAAACAAAGACCCTATATATGCAGTACACAGGGCATTGCATCATTTTGTAAATGCTTTAAGGCAAAGATTTGATGTATGGATGCATATTTCTATTTGACTGCATCACAGAACTCAAATCTATGTTGGAGGCAGTCGGTCTTTTCATGTTTTCTTCATTTGAATCTATTCACCCAATCTCACAAACTCGGGACGCTACTTGTATTCTTACCTATGTTAATAAGCAGAGTTACTAAAAAAGTCTGTAAAACAGTGCTTTATGGAACGCTTCGTATTATACTACAACAAAGCAATCTGTGATAGAAAACTTTCCTTTTTCCCCTTTTCCCACCCTTCCCCCAAACACACTAATATTCCGTAGCATACTGGCCTGAGAAGTGCAAAAACAAACCCCAAATCTAGTTTGCTCATAAAACCAACAAGTCATTTTATCTTGCATCTGTCTCTACTAATCCATCCCTAATTTAGCTCTCCTGAACACAGACTAAACCTGGTAACAGCTTTTAATATTCAAAGTGTTCCTACCCAGGAGAGAGAAGTTTGCAACTAAACCAGGATAACTGCTCAACTTTCTTGATGGCAAGTGTGTTGGCTGTCTGTTCCCTGTTGTAGTATCCGGTTTTCAAAGATGGAACACCAAGGGAAAGAAAAGAGAAATATAAGCAACAGTTCATTCTGTTTGTGGTTATAAAATGAAGCCTGTTTAAAAATGCTTTGACTTTATATATTACACACATTTCTGTAGCACACTCAAAGTCTAAAATACGTTTCAGTAAATGGAAATGTTTGTAATTAAACTTACTTGCACATGCAGAACTTCTCAGTAGGAGAGAGAGCATAGAGGCTATTTAATAATGCCTTTGAGACGGAACAATTTTTTAAAGCTCATTGTCAAGATATTTTTTTACTTTCAAGCATTTGTACATATTTATAATCATTTGAAACTGAAATCTGTTTCCTTTCCAAATATCACATCCTTCCGTTATGTGGAAAATTTGTTAGTTATGCATTAGTGCTTTGGCACTTGGCAATGAATTTGTGTAAATAAAAATTTCAATAAAGTATGTTTTGGGGAAAGAATTTTTTTTATACATGTGTGTCTGTATACATAACATGTATATGAAGAATCACATTTTGGGCTTACCAAACCAACCCTGACAATGTCCATATTAACTGGAAGGGGAGGAAAGCCTTCATTTTACATTTTTCCCAGTCTTACGTTTCACATTACATTGTTAAATGCTCCTTCTTTTTTGCTAACCCTTTGGTTCAGCCAGGACATACTGCTGTGCCAGGCTTTTTTTCCATACCTCTCTAAACTTCTTCTTTGCTAGCCTTCTCCAATCAGTAACTCTGTGGTTAACTTCCTTCTGCTTTACTTCCTGGTACCAATCATGGCTTAGAACCCTGTTGCCTTCTGCCAGTGGCGTTTGAGAGAAATGTTCACATCGATTTGACATAAGCCTTCTCCCACGAGTGATTTCCTCCTTTCCTTTGTCAACAGAAGAATGGTTTATTATTGCCAGTTTTGGCCTCCTCAGCGCCCTCACACTCTGCTACATGATCATCAAAGCCACAGCTAGCTTGAATGCTAATGAGTAAGTAAATATTTAGATGTGCATCTATATAGTTTTTGGTGTATGTGTCGTAGGCATCATTGGGAAGAAGGGGTAGGAGGGAAAGAATGGGCAAAATGAGGTTTTCAAGGTGTGAATGCCTTTTCTCTCTTTGTAGAAGTCTTTGCTAGCACTTGTTAATCCTCATGTAACTAGATTTGCCTAAAATAGCTCCCCAGAAAGGGGAAGTACAAAAAAAGAGTAGGGTGTCTTAGAGCTTGGGGTAGACCTCATAGTTTTTTAATTGACATCCAGTCAGCTGATACTTAAGTGGTAAGCATATGTCTTTATTTCATTAGGCCAGACTGCCTGATGGCAGCCAATAGTTGTTACCATCTGGTGACTTCCTGTAGTTTCAATCTCAGTTTCTCAGATTTTTACCCACTTTTACTGTTGGCCCTCTTCATAGAGAGGAGGAAGGCTATAAATGTTACATCATTTACAGATGCTCCTTTCAGGGGATTTTGGGACTCGAGCAGTAATGAAGTCTCCACTGTTGTTTCTTACCTTGTAGCTATTCAGTGGGTAGAACATTCCAGTTTTTGGCACTGTTGATCTATGTTTTAATAGACAGTTGCAGTCCAAAATAGTGTGCAAAAGCCATGCCATCTTAATTTTGGTAGATTTTCATACGCAAAGTCTAATCACAAATATGTAGGCTGTGATTTTCAGTAAGTAGATCTTCCTACATTTGTGTCTTGCTTGTAAGTCTAGCAGGTTGCACATTATACACAGTGCTGCACATGCAATTTGTGTGCACAAATACATGCAGAACAAGTTACTAAAAATTCCAGCCACTTACATTTTTTTTAATCCTTGAATTTGAGGGTCAGCATTTTCTCCCTTTACCTCTGAATGTCTCACACTAAGCTCAGATCCATTGCTGTGCTGATCCTCTTACTGAAAGTTGGCTACATTTCAAATGCAGTCTGTTGTACTGCTTGGAAAAGATCGCCTTTATAAATGGAGGTTCCTCTCTTCAGATGCTGAGATAAGAGAAGAGGAACAGTGTTTTTTCAGCTCTTAGAGACAGGTTATGGAAACAGAATTCAATAAGACTGAAGTATGAATTGATACAGCAAAACAAAGGTGGGGGAGAAAGGGTAAGAAAGAAGTGAGAAGAGAGCTATAGACAAGATGCAGTTTTTAAAACCAAATCCTCATTGTCTCTGCCATCTGGAGCTCTCTCCCTCAAAAGTGAAAGCTTTTCAATGAGTGTACCTGCAGAATAAATGAGTTGAATCCATACAGTTTGGTAAATTGTGTTCAGGAAGAGGGATAATTAGAATTCTTTGGATCAGAACTTTGATCCTAATTTCTTCATTCTGGTTATGATTGATTGCAGTTTGCACTTCTAGATGCTAATTCCCAAGGGCTGACAGGAGAAGAATTTAAGACTTTTTAAGTAACTGATTCAATCTTTCCATTTTTTTTTTCCTTTTGAGATGACATCAAATTGCAGCAAATTATCAGGAAATTGGCAAAATTAAAGATGGTGACCACCAAAATGAAGGTAGTCTGCTGCTGTGAAAAATAGCCAGCAACAGTGAAGAAGGGAACTTGTTAGAAGTTCTGTATGTATACATGAGAAATAGGAATGTCTATGTTTCTGGGCACTGCCACATGCATTAGGAAGAGGATAGAGAAAACTCAGCCAGTGTAACACCATTCAGCAGTGTACACGCATAGAAGCAGAACCCATTGCATTTCTGGCACTTCCCTTTCAGCTTCCTATCTTTTCTTCCTGTTGATATTCTGTTGGTGGCTGCTTTTAAAAAAAAAAAAAAAAAAAAGTATGCAGTAGGAATGTAAAGCATTACCATTTAAATGGTTAACCGATAAGCCTGGGCTTATTGGTTGCTGTTAAATTATACGCTGTCACCCTGCGCTGCAGGCTCTATATCGGGGCAGTTGGCGGGAGCCAGCTAAAAAGATGGCTTCTGGTGCACACCAGCTTTGGGGAGCCAGCTGCTGCCCCGCACTGCAGGTTTCACTGTATAAAGCTAATACTGTACTGCAGAGCCCGCAGTGCTTCTGGCTGTGCTCTGCTGGAGTCTAAACCACCATCTCTCCTCCTATGTTAGGCTACCTGTTTTAGGTCCATGCCCTGTGTGTGTATGCCACTTTTTAAAAAAACAAAACAAATTGCTTCACTGCTGTGTAATATGCGAAGTGTCTGGCGAAAAGTTTCTCCTGTGTTGCTTTCACCAGATATATTGTGACTCTTCATTGTGATTTCCATGAAATGCCACAATAATAGGTGCAAAAGAGGAGAAAATCAGAAAAAGATTTTACTCCTCTCTTTTTCCTATAAACATGAATGTTGAGAGTGCACCAGCCAGTGAACCATAACTAAACATGAAGATGGAGGTTTCATTTTCATCTTAGACGAGGAAACAAGCAAGCAGGAAGGAGGAGAGATGTAGTAAATGAAGCAAGTGGAAGATGCTAAGTATTCTGTGATGGAATTCTCAGAGAGCATTTCTCAGTCGGTGAAACCCTTCCAAGAGATGTTCCCTGCTGCTTGCTTCCTCTTCTGTATCT
Organism: Pelodiscus sinensis; assembly: GCF_049634645.1. Classification (NCBI taxonomy): domain Eukaryota; kingdom Metazoa; phylum Chordata; order Testudines; family Trionychidae; genus Pelodiscus; species Pelodiscus sinensis. Next base: position 34,528,674 of record NC_134727.1, on the reverse strand, counting down.
CCCACTGTTCAGACACGTTGATTTAAGATATTAGTTACTGTGTTCATGTGCACGTACAAAAGATAAATAATAGTTCCAGACAGCTCTAACCATTTTAATAATAACAATAAGAAGGGAATAACAGTAACGGGGCTGCTTTCACGTGGCCTTAAAACAGCTCATGCTATTCCCAGGCTGAACACACACTTCCAGGAACTGATCTGACTTCACAGCTGCCTTTCCTGTTAATTATTTAGATAATAGGCCAGTTTTGCTCCATATACCCAGAAGGCTACATCAGTTTCCCAGTGGTTTAGAAGTAAGACTGAAACCTTAAGGCATTGGTGTGAAGAATTCTAGTAACTGAAATTTTTCGCTAATTATAATCAATGATTTGAGAAGCACAGGTCCTGTTCAGCATTTTTAGCTCTATATAATTTGCTTATTGACTTTTGACAGTTTTTAATTCAACATTCAGTATCAACTTTAACTAATATAAATATTCTGTCCTCTTTCTTACCCCACAGAGCAGAATGGTATTGAAGAAACACTTTCTGGCAGATTGCCTTGGAGAGACACCTATTTTTTGCATCATTTATCAATCATGCAGCATATGCAGTTATACTTAGTGCATTTATTTTTATTAAAATTTGCTAATGCCAAAGCTTTGTATTAAGAAAAATGACAAAATAAACCTTTAATTATGAAATTTTTTCTCTGGCTGAATTTTATTTTCCATGAATCTTCTTCATTGAGTACTCTCTATCTTTAGTGTTTTGATTGTGATCTACTATAGCAATGTGTGAAATCTTTGGTAGATCTTTATGCTTCTCTTTTTACTTTAGGACAGAAATAAGCATGATACCCACCACTGGCATGGTGATTAGTTACAGCATTACCAGAGATTGCTTCATACCAGTTAGTTATAGTTAGCCACATAACTGGGTCCAATGTTTGTATTTCTTGATTGTTTTACAGAGTTGTTTTAAACTAAGATACTCTTTTTTGTATTACTTTGGAAAGGTAACAGCAGGATCCCTTGCCTTTGGTCCAGTCACCACAGAAAATTTGCAGTTCTGTCTTCCTTTTCAGAATGCATTAGAAGAGTAAAATCTTCCTTATCCTTCCCCAACTACCCTGTTTCACTTTTCAGAAAGTGAACGAATCTACACCGCCTCTTCCTTCCTAATGTTGCATGAAGAGGTGGTTTTCCCTCCTCCTTCAGTTGCTAAATCTTCTCACAGATCAGAAAACTAACCAAGTAATGGTGCTGGTTTGTGTCAACTGATAGGCGATTGTGCAAAATGAAAAGGTTGATAATGAGTAAACTCTCATCATGTCCTTTCCTGGCATTCTTTACTGAGGATTCTCATTTTCTCACACATTTCTTTATCTGAACAGAAAGTAAGAAATAGCCTAACATTCATTTAAAAAATGCATATCTTTGGTATTGGATGGAGAGCTGCTGAGCTCTGATTCACAGACAAAGGCTAATATCTGAGTTAATGAGATTGGCTGAAAGCAGATATATCAGTTGAGGAAAAAAGGCATAAGCTGATCGAAGTTAGAATCTGTTGTGGGTTTTCTCTGGTATCAAAATTTAAGTGACATTTTGAAATCTAACACATTCTTAATTAAAATATACTAGTTATTTCCAGCTATCAAAGAGAACCATGATATTAAACTGTGATGGGATTTAGTTTTTCAAATGTACTTGGAGTAGGGAATATTTTTTCAAGGTATGGGCACTTCTGGAATTCAGGAAGACAGCCAAAATCTGCATTAAAATAATTACTTAAGTTGTAGTGGTCAAGAAACCTTTAGCTGAGAAGGCAGCTTTTAAAAATGAAATGTATGTATCATTGTTTCAATAATGTTAATAGGTTTTTAAAGGCGTCTTTTTGAAATTTTGAAAAACATGAATGCTGTCAATGAAGAGAGCAGTGAATGTGTTTTGAAAAATCTGAGAAATCTCGTTAAATGAATTTGTGCTCCAGGCCTGGTTCATTTTAGAATTCAATGTTTATCACGTAATGTTATTGCCAAGCTATATGACTGATGTGTAACATGATGTAAAGCACAGACTATTTAGTAAGGAGATTACTTTTCTTCTCCAGTTTCCTAAAAGCATACGGCAATTGAAATGGCTTTGAATCAAATAGCCCTTGCGCCTGCTGGGACTGTGGTCTTAAACTTATTTTTAAAGATACTGTAAACAAAAGAGGTTGTTGGGGAAAACTCTGGGTGGCTTTAGAAAGCAGATTCCTAAAACAGGGTCTGTTTTATCTACCTTATACAGAACAACAGCAAAGTAGTGAAAAATAACCTTTTTAATTGTTATCAGGAACAAAGTGATTGTCTGATTTCTAGTTCCTGCTCATCTGTTGGGAACTTTGGACATCCAGAGTCCAGTTTCCTCCACACTTCACATTGTTTTGTGTCTTTTAAACATTTCATCATTACATGCTCACAAAAATAGAGAAACTAATTGATAAGTGTCAATCAGAAATTAAAGGAGTGTAAACCAAGGGCTGTAACTTAAGATAAATATATCATATCCTCCTATTAACCTCTCAAATGGACTTTACACCACCTTATGAAGATCTACACATTTATTTACTCTGAACCAACAGGAGAAGCAAATGCCAGAGTTGTTTGCCACCTTCTTTGGTGCGTTTGGAGCAAGGGCACATCAGCTAATTTCTTTGTTGGGACTGTGCACGAGTAAATAAAGAAGTGTGCCCTTCAACAGCCTGTTTTCCATTTTCCCAAATGTTGCTACAGCAACTAGGAGACATCATGCAGCAATATTGTACAGGTGGGAGCAACGACACCGTGTTAAACAGCTTAGAGTGGGTTTTTTTCTTCTGCTGCTATTTAGTCTATGAGGTGTAGGCGAGAGAGGAAATATTTTCTAGTTGGATTTGGCTCTCATACTGCTTTACACTGTCCCAGTGTCCAAGTGGATCACGCAGTTGAAACAGGAAGGACCTGACTTTATCTCAATGTGAAGAGAAAAGTCTCTGAAAGGGTTGCAAAGTATGATCTCTGAAGAGCTTGTATTCATATATGTTTGCACAGCACCCAGCACAAGGAGGCGCTCAGTATCTTGCTACTGTAGTATAAATATTAAATAAAAAGGGACTGCAGGTTCGCACTTGTTGTTTGTGCAACTAGTATGTCAAAGCAGCCCAGAGACTTTTCAGTTGACAGTTTGTACTGTATCCATTCCTGCAGCATTCCGGTAATGGTGGGGATATTTTATTTCAGGCTGAAGTTTATGTTCTAGTTTAATATATACAGGTTCGTTCAGTGGTCCCCAACGTGGTGCCCCGCTCCCAGGTGAGCAGCGCGAGGGCTGTGCCGGCCCGGGCTAGCAGCGTATGGGCGGTGCCGACCCAGGCACGCAACACATGGGTGGCCCCGCCACTGGGCACGCGGCACATGGGGGCTGCCGGCACGTGGCACAGGCGTCGGCTGTGGACACGCAGCACGTGGGCGGTGGCGGCCCCGCCCCCGGGCGCATGGCACATGGGCTGTTCTGGCCCCGGGCGCGTGACGTGTGGGCGGCCCCACCCCTGGGCATGCAGCACAGTTGCGGCACCAGCCCCAGGCGTGCGGCGCATGGGTTGTGCCAGCTCCAGGCACGCAGCGTATGGGTGGCCCTGCCCCCGAGTTCCCAGCATGTGAGTGGCTCCGCCCCCGGGCGCCCGGCAGCCCCAAAAGGTTGAGGACCACTGGGTTAGTTGAATGGTTCAGTCTAATGAAGTAATGAAAAATAATGGCTAGTATGACTTGTATATGTATTTTTCACCTGGGAAGCCTGAATTGTGTATTTTCAGTTCATAGGAGACTCATCATCGCACTTGGGAGGTGCACCTCTTCCCTGTGCCCCCACCAAAATTTTAATTGCTAAATGGGGTCCCCCCACATGCCCCTTCAAGCCCCTCTGAGTAGCCCTCCCTGCACCCTGTCCCCCTGCAGGCACCAATTGCTCCTGCTCCAGTTTGGTTTCCATACCGAAGGCATGAAAAAATGTTTCTGCACTGTCTCTCTGACTTTATCAGTAACTGCAGAATGGGGAGTGCAAGCTCATAAGTCTTGATTGAAGTGTCTGTGTAACTGCATGTTGCTGCTTGCTGCCAAGATGATATTCATGCCTGACACAACAATGGATTTACAAAAGAGAGCTGATGTCATGACTGTAAACAAACAGGGTAGTTTTCTGCAGGAGAGGGGGGGAACACATCCAGCAAGGTGCCAGGAGTTTTTAAACCTCTAACACAACAAAGTATTCCTGCATACCAAAACAAGCCCGAGCTTTGCTTTCGAAGCTATGCTCTCTTTACAGTACATAGACATGCTTGGTCAAAGTGAAGCCTCCGAGATTGCATCTTCTTCCAGTCAGAAGCGTAGTGGCACAGTATCCAAAGCACTGGCCTACAACTCAGAAGACAGGGGTTCTATTTCTGGCTCCACTATTAGCCTACTGGATGACCTGGGCAAGTCATTTCACCTGTCTGTGCTTCAGTTTCCCCATATGGAAAATGATGATAATGTCACCGATCTCTTTTGTAAAGCACTTTCAGACCTACTGACACAGCACTGTATGAGAACTGGGTGATATTAAGATGACTCCCCTGGCATGACTTAGTGCAGTGTCTCTTTTCCTCGACATACTCATTAGATGAGCTTCAGGAATGCTCAGTCCAGGTGGAATGCTGCCTAGTGCTACAAGTTGAACCTCTGTAGTCTGACGCATACTGGGCCGATAACATTTGTGGTCCTGGATGATTTTAGTTAGCCGGATGTCCACTTATCATGGGTGTGGCCAACTTTCCCATGGTTGCAGTAAAGTTTGTTCACAGCCACCAGTCCTGGCTCTCAGTGTTTGTGCGGTTATTTAGCTCTAATTTATTCCTAAATGTTGTCTCAGAGCCCAGTATGCGGGGGCAGTGTTGGCAATGCTGCGAGACAATATTGACCTCCTGTGGTTCAGCAAATTCTCTGGTTCGGCACCAGTCAGGGCCCAAGGGTGCCTGACTAGCAAGGTTGAACCTGTGTATAGAAACGCAGACTTCAGTTCTGAGACAAGATTCATAGTGAGCTATGACTTTTTCTGGGGAAGTTTGAAATGGTGGTAAACAGCAAAAACTACTAGATGAAGGGACTGGTGAAAAAGAGGAGGAAGGGAGCTTGCATCTAGTTACCTGCATCTGGTGAGAGGCAGTATTTGTAATATGTGGTCTTTCAAAACAATGCTATCCCCTGGGGCTGTATCTGGTGAATAAGCAAGGAAGAATTTTGAAAAATTCTGTTTGATTTAGCTGATTCATTAGAAAAGAATGAATTATGTGCAAAGGAGAGCATTTACACCGAGCAGTCGGCTATACCTGTATGTATAGAAACACACAACTTGTTTGAATGTGGGTAGGATAAATGTCTTTTGTAAAGATGCAAGAAAATACCGAAGGCAGCAAAGAATTTTAGAGATGCTGAATACACAGTGCCTGCTTTCAGATTGATTGATTAAAAAATATCTGTTAGATGAAACATTTATGGCCTTATGCCTATTGATTAAAATGTTTCCATCAAATCTATTGGAGCAAAAGTTTACACATTCTCTGACACAGCCACGGGGGTTCACACACACAAGAGTTTAGGGAGTCTGCTTCCTAATCCCTTGTTTGTTTTTTGTGTACAAAAAACAATTAGGAGCAGTGGTCAGTCTTTAGAGTCTCTTTGTGTTTCAATGTTGCTTGTACAATATGTAACACTTCAGTGAGAGGAAAGAAGAAATGCAGCATTTGTTACAAACATTGCTCATTTGAGCAATAAGGTAACATGGGATGCTGTATTCTCAACTGCACCCGATCCTCAGAATGACAGTGTGCCAAGTACAAAAATGCAGGAGACTTCTGGTATCCAACTGATCCCAGGTGATACCTAAGTAGGCATTTCATAATGAAGTTTAGGTTTGCTTGGAGAGAGACTGATCGTTCTGAGTTGTAGACCTGTGCAGATTCATGTAAATAAATATGTCTGCCTTTTGGCTACAGCATTGCATAGTTCCAGAAAGCTTAAGTCTAGGATAGGATTCAAATCCAAAAATTGAACACTAATATTTGAATAATCATATTGACAGGTCTGTCCCTATTCCAGCACTGTTGGGGTGGGGTCGGGGGAGAGACAGGGTTTGTGCTTGTGGATATTGGCAGAGTCAGCAACTTGACCCTATGGAATTTAAGTGCTCATTTCACTCACTCATTGAGATATTAGATTATTCACACTTTTCCCCCTTTCTCAGGAGCATTCTAGTCCTGGGGGAATTCTGCAGTTTGGAGCCCAATTGCAGAATTTCCCCAGGACTAACCTTCAAATAAAAAGTGAATGGGTTAGTGTACTAGCCAGTGAAGACTTGGGATTGAATGAGTTTTAAATCCGAAATGGAAGGGAATATTTGGTGGTCTCAGTCTTCTGCTTTCTTTAGTAGATGCTTGTTACAAAAACTGCCATAGAGCAGTTCAGCACTATGGGCACTCTTGGCTCAGGACTACAACTAACAGGGCTGCTGCAGGTCAAGATTGTGGTGGATTGTCAGAGCTGTGCAAGAGGAAGTTTGCATGGCACCTGTCTGCATTCTTTCTGGCACTAGCCAATACTGTTTATTGGGCCTTCATTTTGATTAGTGTACAATTCTTGCTCATTTCAGCTCTTTAAAAGCCACATTCCCAGATGAGATTGTAAAACTAGCTTTTTCTTTTCAGTACCAAGGAGGATATTTCAGAGGGCCATTTGGTCAGTTAGCACCAAACACTATGTCTGCACAGCAGTGCTATTTCGAAATAATTGACGTTATTCCAAAATAACATAGTGTGCATCTACACTACAAGCCTTTATTTTGAAATCATGTCGAGCTGGAGGACATCTTACTCCGACTCCTGGTAACCCTCATTTCACGAGGAGTAAGAGAAGTCAAAGGAAGAGTGTTCTTCCTTCAACTTCCTGCTACGTAAACAGCTTCAAAAGCTGAATTAAGCTATTTCAACTTTAGCTACACAATTGACATAGCTGAAGTTGAGTAGCTTATTCTGACGTTAGCCACACTGTGTAACTGTACCCTAAGGAAGAAAATTGGTTTTAGCCAAAGTCCAATCCCCAATAGATAGCTGTTTACCTGCCTATAAATAGCATAGGCCACGGTCTTGAGGAGAAGGAAAATAACATTAGAAAACTTGAATTGCAAAAGGACCATGCCTGCATGCCTCTTGATACCTGGGGGATAAATATTTGCCTTCCTTTCCACATGCATTCCTAAAATGATTATGCAGCAAAGGTTAAGTTTCCTCATACTTGAATCCACTGCCACTTCATACTACCAACTGTTACAGGTTTATAAGGAAAGTTAATTTTTAGTTCTCAGTATGTTCTCACTTAGAATGGGCAAGTGCAAAAGAATACGTGATCACAGACAAAACCTTGCAAGCTCAACTCCTGTGATGTTTTATACAAATTACTAACAAGGTTGTTTCTTTGTTCTGCCTCTTGTAGGTGGTCACTTCTTTCACCGCAACTCTCTGTCTCCTCGGAGCCTGGTCTATGAGAGTGAATTCTCCACACTCGAGCCTGCCTTGGACATGTATGATGAGAACAAAACCTGAAAGGAATGTGTGTTGGTTTCGGTTTCTTCCTTTTTTTGTTGCTCATTCCTGTTGTTGTATACTCCTTCCATGGGTGTCCTTTTGTCTGAAGAAGAGCTGCTTTTCCCAGAATATAAGCCTGGCTTCCAAGTTACAAAGATGAAGCTCAACTATGGTTGTTTCCAAGGACATCATCTCTGGGCCAACAATGTGTGTACACAAAATTGGCTGTTGTAAGTTGCAGAATTGGCGTGCAAGCTAGCTTTGTCAGTCCAGCCGAGTCTGTACTAAAGAGGGGTTGCCCTGATCAAGAGTTATTTTTGTACTGCAAAAGTGTGTCTTGAATAAGCACATGATCTTTCCATTGTTTTAATCGTGCGCATGTTGGTTGACTATCAAACAAGCTACCTGATGGCAAAGGCAATTGCAAGTAAAGACACTTCATTTTTCTTCGGTCTCCCCATGAGATTATTGTGATGTGTCCCCTGTCTAAGAGGACCTGTAGAAATGGATTGACTTTCCTATTACCTATTTAACTCTGGGTAGTGAAAAACAGGTTGGCATTAAAGCTCCAGATAGGAGCTGTGTGTGAAGCATGCATGAAAGGCTTCCAAGTAACCCAGTGCTTCAATTGTTCAGTTTCCACTGAAGTTGGACAAAGATTTCCTGTACAGAATGCAACTTCAGCCTTTCTTAGCCCCGCTGCCAAGTGAATCTCTTGACAACAGGGATGTTGTTGATGTTCGTGGGCCCAGCATTTGATCCTCCTTAAAATCATTATATTTCTTGGGAAACGCACAGGTATGTGGATAGTTATCCTCTCTTGATTTTTTTAAAAAATCCACCAAGTTTTTTCACTGAGATTTTTTAGAAGCCAACATGTTGTTGTTATACACAGAACAAAAAGTAAGTTTCCAACCCTGTTCTCCCACTGAGACCTGCAACAGTTAAATAACAAACTCTTTCTCAAGCGCTGTGCCCTTTCCTGTTGACATCAATGACATGAATGCAGAAAGCAGAAGAGTAAAGGAAAGCAACCATGCAGTTTTGACACTTGGAGGAAAAGCAGTTTTTACCAGAACATGACAAAAAATGATTGGGAAATGAATATTCTAAAGCTTCTAAATGGGTAATGCAGAAATAGAAAACAAGATGTTGAGGTTTGTTTGTTTTTAGTAAACAGTGTTCCTTTAAAAAGCAGCTCTGGAGAGTAAGGCAGTGCACCTTTTCCTACTGAATGCTGTGTAATTGTTTAACACATGTCAATATTTTCTCCATTGCAGTCTGAGTTACTGTAGGTGTAGAAATGCATTTGTGTCCTTCATAATGTGAACAAGATCTTCATTCTATAATTGTAATTTAGAACAAATGGCAAACTGAAATCTCCTGTTATCTTTGAATCTAAACAGCTTCTACTGTACAGGGAGAAACTTGCCTTCCTTTTATAAAGCAATCAGTCCTCTTGGCCTGTATTCTGACTTGGAGTGTGGTACAGTTGTGACCTACCCAGATGTTAAAAACAAGAAAAAAACTCTGAAGTGAGGAAGTGAGCTGCTAGCAGAGCCAACTTGGGCTGATGCAGAGTTGTATTTAAACTAATCATTCTAGACTGGATAGTGCAGAGTTTAAAAAGTTTTATCTTTTACAGCACCTTGTTTGTATTTGCCAAATAAATTTTATTGTAGTCTAATTTTACAAACATTTTTTTAAAAACCAAACTTTTTAAGAAGCACAGTTTTAACACACCCAGCATTGTGGCTATGAAACTGAAGATTGGTGGGTGATATCACTATATCACTGTTATCAAGTAAGAGACCCACAATCAGCATTTTTTGTTGTTCCTCTTTTAAATCTGAGGATCAGGGCAGATACTTATTGTGTGATCACCCCTGAAGCTGGTCACCCAAACTCCTTGAAAGTCTGTCTGAATTCAGGCACAGTGAAAGGCTGATTGGACAATTCTGGTTTTCATTCTTGTAGCTGAGTGATCATTGCATGCCGATCTGTAAAAACAGCACGCTTCCCAAACCAGACAAAGGCACAGAAATACAGTTCCCATCTTTTAAGTACAGAGTGACTTTTAGCAGGCTTGTAACCGCAAGGCAGGATGGGCAGGTTACAGCTGGCTTGAGCTAGGCATTCTCACAAATTGTAAAGTTTACCTGCATCTAAGGCCTTGACTATGCAGCAGAATCCAGCCACCAGTGTACAGTGAAACCCAGTGATGGGAAACCTAGTCTAGTGAAAGCGACGAGGAGTCCTGTGGCACCTTATAGACTAACTGAAGTGTAGGAGCATAAGACCCACTTTGTCAGATGCATGCTTATGCTCCTACACTTCAGTTAGTCTATAAGGTGCCACAGGACTCCTCGTCGCTTTTGCAGATTCAGACTAACACGGCTACCCCTCTGATACTAGTCTAGTGAGTGGGTCGCATGTGTAGCCCTCCTTCATGTCAATGGGTTGAAAATGGTTGTAACCAAGACGGTCTCTTGGGATACTTGTAGTGTGTGCCAACTGAACCATAGCAACACTTTGGATGCAGAGGTAGCGCACAGCTCTCACAGTCAATGTTGCGTGCAATCAGCACGCACCTCATTTTACATGCCCTTGGCTTTACGTGTGCGTCACGTTAGTAATACTGGTAGGAAAAAACCCTGCACAGATGGGAGCCAGTGGAATAGGCAAATCCTCCATCTGGGCAATGTAGGCAAAATGTCTTGTAGGCCACACACAGAACCAGGCAGCTCACCACTGGTGCAAACCATAGTCAGGAAAAGTAGCTGTGAGCCAGTATTTACACTGGTGTGATTTACTCTGATTTTAAACAGTATTCAGATCTATTGTGCAAATCCTAGTTTATCCAGGTGCTTTGCCTGACTTGCTGTGGGAGGTGGCCTATCCAAGTGGGCCACTGACAGACAAAATGGGGGTAATTTTTCTGTATAGGCGAGGCAGCCAGAGCAGCACTCCAGAGAGAGAACCCCTCCTTACGTTTGAAAGCAATTCTATTTCCAGTTCTAGTCTTAAAACCCCGTGCCCCAATGAACAATATCGCAAGAGGCAAACTCATCATCACTCAATGGAGCAGTCTTTTTCAAAGTAATATTGATCCTCTGAACCCACTGATCACAAATTCTGAATTCCAATCAGTGCTGTTTTTCCTTCTGCTCAGCCCGTTTCGTTGCTCTGCTTCAGTTACAACGTAAATTAACTTTTTATGTTCTTGATACTTTTGACAATGTGGCCAACTCTTGTGATATTTGCTGCTTTTTCTTAAAGCTCCAGCTGCTGGAGTCATGTGAGTATGTGATACATCTCAGCTTACTGGGTTTTTTTTTTTTTAAGTGAAAGTAGATCCTTTGCTCCAGCTATGACAGTTTACAGCCGTCAAGGATCTGGCGCTAATGTTTCTAAGTCTCATGGTTGTGGAGAAAAGCTGGAAAAAAATCCTAAAGGGTCAGAGGGCAAATAAAAACTTCAGTATAATTTTTAAAATAATATTAAATCTCATGATTTTTTTAAAGCCATCTCAGGATTTTAGGGGGCCTGATTCATGATTTTTGAAAAGCCCAGGTTAGCAATTCTTCTTTAGTAATATACTGGTGCAGTAGCTAATAAAATAGGTTAGTTCTGGGGTGTCTTGGAAGCTAACACTTGTAAATAACACTCCCTCATTTGGAAAGCTGAAAGGAAAGCTAAATGCCAGTACAACTAGCTGATCCAAGAATGCATGCTCTGATATGTACTGGAAGTCCTGGCACTGGGTCATATTAATCATGAGAGCCAGTGTAGGGAACATGGCTGATTTTTCCGAGACGTTTTCTTAGTTTTTGCTTTCTTTTTCAATATTAAAAAGAACTGCATTATAGCACTGCTATCTTTTTCTAGTGTAGTGACACTGCAGGTGGTTGTCACTTTACAGAAGTAAAATGACTTAGAATCTACGCGGCACAGTGAGTTCCAGTTACTTGAGATAATTTTAAAGGCTAATAAAGGCTTTATAGTGACACCACTAATTTTATGAAAATCCTTTTTATTCCAAATCCTACATCTTCCCTGTGTTAGATGATAGTGCCCCCTCTTCTCCCTCCCCCATTGTTACCCAACTCCTAATTATGTGGAAGTTTTACACCCCCACCACCAACAGGTCACTTGTAAAATTAAGATTTACTTGTGTTCTCCAAGGGATGCTCTGAAGTTAAAAACAATCTCACAGCATATTTCTTGCCTATGCTACCAACAGTAAAATAAATTATTACAACTGAAAACATCTTTAAAAATATATAACATAACAGGTGTCAAGGCTTGTCCGCATTCTGGCACTCCGAGTGCAAAAGGTGGGGGTCTGCAAGAGATCTTAAATGCCTTGCCTCTATTTGGCTTCTGCTTACAAAAACTCCCCAAAGTCCTTGGCCTTGGGAGGTAGCTGCCACCACCAAGTGAGCCAAAAAAACCCACGATCCTTTTTTTTTCTTAGGCTTAGGAAAGAAGCACTTGAACTTCTTTTAGACGGGTATCCCCAAGCTCTTTTACCACAAGAGAGCTTGAAAAAGATAAACAGAAAACAAACTGCAGTCTCTAATAGCTGATGTCTTAGTCTTAGGCACATATACACAGACCCCTGCTACATTCCAGGACACAAGAATCAAATTGTCTCCTTAAAAAGATGATTTTATTAACAAAACAGAAATATATACTTGATAAAGCATATATGGTTGTTAGGTGTTACAGAGCAACTGAGAGAGAACAGATTAAAACACAGAAAAATAGTATATCTGGGTGTAGCTTAGATACGGTGCAGTTAATACAAGGAGTTAATACATGGAGTTAATACAAGAGAAGTTTAACCAAACAACACAACAAGGAAAAATAACCCGATCGCGTCTAAACATACAGTGATGATCCATACTGACCTGTACTTCTAGGTCCAGTTCATTTCCATGCTCAGTATTCCTTGTAGACATGGTAGTTCTGCCTGGTTCAATTCATCTTGCTTCCCCCTCCTCTTAGTTTAAAACTCACACAAAGGAAACAGCAGGTAGGTATATCTTTCAATTTAAATGTCAACATCTTCTGCCATTGTCTCTCCTGGCTCCCCACCAGCACCCACAAGCTACCTGAGTTTAACCCTTTAGTCACCAAATGCTGGTCAGCACTCCTCCTATCCATCACGCCTTGCAACATCTGTATTGATTTGCTTCACTAAGTTTGGACAGTAAAAAGACTATTTTTTTTTACATTTAAATGTGATAGCGCCTAAAAGCTACAATCAGGCTGGGTCTGTGTTAGACATTTCAAGAAACTACAAGACAATGTCAGTCTTTTAAAAATCATTAAGCCTATGAAATAACAAGCTTTATAGTGACACCACTAATTTTATGAATTTTATTAAAATCCTTTTTATTCCAAATCCTACATCTTCCCGGTGTTAGGTGATAGTGCCCCCTCTTCTCCCTCCCCCATTGTTACCCAACTCCTAATTATGTGGAAGTTTTACACCCCCACCACCAACAGGTCACTTGTAAAATTAAGATTTACTTGTGTTCTCCAAGGGATGCTTCTTTTAAAGGACAAGTAGAAGAAATGGAATTCTCCATGTACAAGATTCTATTTATGGAAAATAATATCAATCCTTGCTCAAGAAAGTCTATAAAATAAGACACCAGGTAATCAGAACCACTTGATGGTGTATAATTTCCCTTCAGGTACAGGTCTTAGTTGGTACTCGTGCTGAGAAGAGCTTTGTGGCAGTGTCATTACCTATACAACTGAGTATATGCCTCTCAAATTCTCACCCTTAGGGTATTCAATCATTTTAATGCTGCAGCAGGATTGGGGTCGGAAAGTCAAGTAGGAAATGCTTATGCCAGTGAGAGGCAGCCTAGGCTAGTGAATGGGCCCCATGAGTGGCCCTTCTTCATCTCAGTGGGCTGCAAGATTGTTGTAACCAAGATGGTCTCCCCAGATAGGGTAGTTTTGCTCACTGCTCTGGGCATACCTGAATTTGCAGGGTGTTCCGATTGAACAATAGCAGCACTTTGATTGGATGCAGAGGAAACACAGGGCTCCGACAGTCAATTTTGTGTGTAATCAACATGCACTTCACCGCACATGCCCTTTCTTTCAGTGTGTGGCATTTTAGTAACACTGGTAGGGGGGGAAAACTATGTGGATAAAAACCAGCAGAATCTGAAAACCCTGCACGTGGGCATCGGTAAACAAAATGTCTAGTGGGCCACACACAGAACCCCAATGGACCACAGGTTGCCCACTACTGACTTACGCAGTGAGTTCTGACTGGAGCCTACTATTGGTTGAGTACACAGTAATGAAAGGGTGTGAAGCTTATATGATCAGACTCTAGGTAAAGGTAAATTTTACCACCTCTATGGGTAGAATTATAGTAGGGAAAATATTTCATAGTTCTATTACCACTGTAAGAGAAATGCCATCATTAGGAGCCTCTTCAGCAACACTTTTGCAGGCTTTCTAAGCAAAAGCTGCACAAATGTCAAGAAGAGAATATTACAAGTAAAACAAGAAATCATCAGTGAAGGGACTTCCTTGGTGTGTCCCTTTCCCTTTACAGTCTCACTGATCAGAGAATGAGATTGCCAGAGTAAGATGTGTGCGCAAAATCTGTCTAGAGAAAATAGAGCATTTTAATTTTAAATGAAAGTTAATCTGTTTCAGGCTGTTTGTGTTTAATATCTGCCCTCACATTTAACGTTTGCCCTCACAGGTTTTTTTTGTTGTTGTTTTGTTTTTCTTTTAAAAGAAAGTTTCATAGTGTTAGGGTTAATTGTGACCAGATACTTACACAACATTATCAACAGTGTTAGTCACAAGCCAAAATAGAGAAAGAACAGGTTAAAAAAATGTAGATAAGTTAGAGGTATTCACGTTACAGAAATTTACGTAGCATACTCAAAAAAAAAAAAATAGCTGAAGCAATCTTTGAACTATTAGGGTACGTCTAGACTACAGGCTTCTGTCGACAGAAGTTTTGTCGACAGATACTGTCGACAAAACTTCTGTCGACAAAGAGTGTCTAGACTACATTGAGTTCTGTCGACAAAGCAAGCTGCTTTGTCGACATGGTAGTGTGGACGCAAAGGACAGTTTACATGCAATAACACCTTCTGTCGACAGAAACTCTGTCGACAGAAGGCGTTATGCCTCGTAAAATGAGGTTTACCAGCGTCGACAAAACTGCTGAGTTCTGTCGACGTTATGTCGACAGAACTCAGCGGTAGTGTGGACGCAGGTATAGTTTTGTCGACAAAAGTCCACTTTTGTCGACAAAACCCTGTAGTCTAGACACACCCTTAGTGATTACAGTTGATTATTCATGGAGAAAGGTAAACATAGTGCCTATCTCAAAAAAAGAGGACCTGGGTAATTAGGGGTTAGTCAACCTAAATTAGATACTGGAACAAATTATTAAACAATCCATTTGTAAGCACCTAGAAGATAATAGAGTTATAAGGAATATCCAGCTTGAATTTTTCAACAACAAATCATGCCAAGCCAGCCTAATATCCTTCCTTTTTACTAGCCTGAGGGGAAACAGTAGATATAGTATATCTTGATATTACTAAGGCCTTCTTATAAGCAAACTATGGAAATGCAGTCTAAATGAAATTACTATAAGGTGGGTGAAGAATTATTTGAAAGACTGTACTCAAAGAGTAGTTATCAGTGATTCTCTGTCAAACCGGGGGAGTTATCTGGTGGGATACTGCAGGGGCCTGTCATGGGTCTGGTAGTACTCAGTATTGTCATTAATGACTTGGATAATGGAGCGAAAAGCAGGTTTAAAATTTGTAGATGACACTAAATTGGGAGAGGTTGTAAGCACTTTGGAGGACTGGATTAGAATTCAAAATGATCTTGACTAACTGGAGAATTAGTTTGAAATCAGCAAGTTGAAATTCAATACAGCCAAGTGCAAAGTACTGCACTTAGGAAAGACAACTACAAAAATGTGAATAACTGGCTTGTGTGGTAGTAGTGTTGAAAAAGATCTGGGGGTGATATTGGATCACAAAATGAGTATGAATCAACTGTGTGCTGCATTTGCGAAAAAGCTAATATCCTGGAATGTATTCGCACGAGTGTTTATATAGACAATCTGGTAGGTAACTGTCCCATTGT
Organism: Pelodiscus sinensis; assembly: GCF_049634645.1. Taxonomy (NCBI): domain Eukaryota; kingdom Metazoa; phylum Chordata; order Testudines; family Trionychidae; genus Pelodiscus; species Pelodiscus sinensis. Next base: position 34,512,895 of record NC_134727.1, on the reverse strand, counting down.
ACTTGGCACTGGTATGAGACCAATATTGTTTCTAGTTCTGGGCATCACACTTTCAAAAAGATATGGATAAATTGAAGATTGTCCAGAGGAGAGCAACAAAACCAAGAAAAGGCTTAGAAAGCATATGAGGAAAAGTTTTAGAAAGTTGGGCATGTTTAGTCTTGAGAGAAGACTGACCAGAGATATGAAGGACTGTTATGAAGAGGAGGAGGATCAATTGTTCTGCACATCCACTGAGGGTAGAACAAGAAGTAATGTGCTTAATTTGCAAGGAAGAAAAACTTCAGAACTATCAGGGGAATTGAGCTCTGAAAGAAGCATCCAAGGGAGGCTGTGGATCCACATCACTGGCAGTTTCTAAGAACAAGTTGCACAAACAGCTGTCAGGGATGATTTAGGTTGACACGGTCCTTCCATAGGCCAAGGGGCTGGACTCAAGGTCCCGTCCAGCTCTTTATTTCTGTGATGTCAAAAGACTGTGCACTACCTTGTCCAAGTGGAAACTTGGAACAGCTGTCACAAGAGTGAAAGAAATGCCTGCTGTTCTTATGAATATATTACAAAACACTTATGGGTTTTCTTTCTTGTTTTAAACAACACTGGAGTAGTCTGACCCATTCCACTGTACAAGTCAGCATGTCTCTTCGTTACCACAGGCTTAGCTAAGTGTTCTGTCTGAGCAACCCCGTGTGCTTTATAAAAATTGATGTAACCTACATTTATGCAGGACCCTCTGCAAAGAGCATAAAATGAGATATTCAAACAGCAGAGCTCATTTAAATCATTTCAAAAGTTGGGAAAACAACTGTCTGTAGCCACAAATTTAGACACTCAAGTATGCTGCAGCAAGGCAGCTCCAGCAGCCAGGGACAAAATTAACACTCTGGTTAGCTGCAAACACAGACTGTGGTTATGGGCATTATCACTGCCTTGTGCCTGAGGTGCTACAACAGAGGAATCTAGCTGGATTTTCCCTAAGGCAGGTCTGTGCAATCTGTTTGTTGATGTGTGGCTATAGTTAATGGTGAGAATTATTCATTTTTTGCTCAGCAAGTACTTTTTGTGTTTTTAAAACCAAAAAAGTCACATGACATCTCAGAAGCCAAGTCGTTGGGTGCCAAAAAATGAATGTATGTGCTAGGCAGCAGTAGGAATGTGAATGACTAGTCGATCTGATAAGCAATGCTTATCAGATAGTCTACACACTAGTTGACTAATCGCTTCCCTCCCCCCCCTTGCTGCCTCTATCAGAAAGAGGCAGCAAGGGAGGGGAGGAAAGAGGGAGGTGGTTCAAAGTGGCAGTGCCATGTGGAGCCCAGGGTCTGCCACTTTGAAACACCGCATGCAGCTTTATGGTGCTGCTGCTTTGAAATGCGAGGTGTAGCCTGACGCTGGGCTCCCTGCGGCATTTCAAAGCAGCAGTGCTGCATGGAGCCCAGGGGCACTGCTGCCACTTTGAAACGCCATGGAGAGCACAGGGCCAGCGGGGAACTGCTAGAGTCCCCCACTGGCCCTGTGCTCCCCGCAGTGCTTTCGCCTTTGAAGTGTGGCAACAGCCCTGGGGTTGTTGCTATACTTCAAAGGCAGAGGTGCCCTTATCAACTAATTGAATAGTTGAAGCAAATTGCATCGCCTATTCGATTAGCCAGTTAATCTAAATTTAACATCTCTAGGCAGCAGGGGCCACACTAACCCCATGTGGGTGAGATTCTCTGCCCTTGCTGATTGTTTAAAGAAGGAAAGCATTTAGGACTAGGAAGGCAACAAACTACTTTCCCACAGAAAAATGGAGTGAGGAATGTGTTCTGTAAAACTTTCCTTAGATGTTACTTATTCACATAGTCTATCAGATTGTAGGGTCTTAGACCTTAAGTAAATAAACGGTGTCTCCCTCTGAACTGCACCTCTGGTAAAATGGAGATAATCATCACAGATGAAGCTTTAACTGTAGGTTTTTACCCTCTCTATTATAACTCAATGTGTATCTTAATTTCCAGCTTGTTAGCACAAGAAGAATAGGCATTCTCTGAAAAGAGTTTTCACACCCGTGCGTTTTTTAAAATGCCCTTGCCTTTTTTCTTCAGTGCTGAACTTAATGAAGTGAGGACTACTACTGCATGAGAGGGGATTGAGGAAATACAGCTTTTAAATACAGGATAAAACCCTAACCCCATTGACTTTGATGCGCATATGCCAGGTGTGATCATTTTTTTTACTGCACGTTTCAAAACGGAATATAAAAGATTAAGCTTTCTGTATCTGTCTAAGCTCTTATTGAATAAATGCAGAAAATGTCAGATTTTAGAGTAAAAGATAATGTTTTTAGGGGGGAGAGTGATGGTGATACAGAGTTTGCTTTGCTCAGTATGTCTTCTAAAATCAAAAGAAAACAAAAGGATCAGACTTTTCTCTTATACTGACTGGTGGCTAGATGAAGGGACAGGGAGTGGATTTGTCCTTAGATCTGCTGCTATGTCCATGGGAAGAGTGCATAAACCTCTGTCAATTGCCACCTCCTCCTTCCTCCTCTTCAGAGAGAAGAGGTAAAGTTTTCAAAAAGTGCCAGAAAGCCTAGACTTTCAATGAGACGTAAGCCATTTTATGCACTTCTGAAAATGTTATCTGTAATCTCTGTTCTCCTACAGAATGGAGATGTCTGTAGTGAAGCTGTGATACATAGAGGTACTAGTAATGGACTAGACTTCACTTCCTGGCCCAAGTGATCTGTCATGGGTCAAAATTACAAAAGATTAATACTGCATCACATGATACTGGCCAATATCAACTGTTTCCAGTGCCTGTTGTTTCATGGGCCATGTCTACACCAGGAAACTATTTCGAAGTTCTTAGATTTGATTTAAGACCTCCCGATTTAACACATTAAAACTAGCATGTCTTCCGAGGCAGGCTCTATTAATGTGGACGCACTACTTTGGACTTAGAGCCTCAAGAAGCGCTCTGGAGAGATGGAGAATACCAGTAAATTCCAATTAGCGGCACTGTAACAGCCACACTACCGTTATTTCAAAATTTCTATTTCAGAATTAGCATAACTCCTTGTGAAAAGCAGGAGTACAGAGTTCAAATTCTGCGGCCCATTATTTTGAAACAAACAGACTTGGTACTGTGGATGCAACACTTATAAATTTGACCAGGGGTTGGGGCAGGTTATTTTGAAATGAGATCCTAGTGTAAACCAGGGTATAGTGTTTTGTCAGAAGGAAATAAAACCTAACACCAACTAAAAATAACTCCAAAGAGCCAATTAATAGACTGGGGAAATAGAAACACCCAAGATGGAGATCTGAGGAAACAACTTGTCCACCCTGACAGATGAAAAGATTATTCTGCCTCCTTTTGGACATCTGTTAGCTATGATAGTTGCTGACCCTCCGTGACTTTCCGATGAAACGGACACTTCTTGTGCTCAGAACACGTACTGCCTATTTGGCTGCTGTGAGGTGGGTCTTGGTCTGCTTCCTGGAGCCTGTATTTACTGCTCCTGAGGTATTTCATTGTAAGTGAGCAGGCCAGCATGTTACTTCCGTCACATGGCTACAGTAACAAAGGCTGCTAGGTCCGGATAGTTGAACTTCCCATCTTCACGCTGAGAAATCCTTTACTAGCAGCATAGTCAGACTGCTTTTTTACCACTGTCTGAGCAAAAAGGTGAGCAGCCTGCAGGATGTGTCAAAAGGAGGGAAAAGACAATTGCAGTTGACCAGTGGGGTCTGGCTCACCAAGTGAAGCTGTGGTGAATTTTCAGTTGCATGCAGTGACATCTAGTGGGGAGGGCACAGATGGTCAACCCCCAAGGTCAGATAAGCAGCTTTTCCATTGTCTTTTTATTTATTATTTTCCCCCCTGCTTGCTAGGACAAGGAAGGCACCATTCACTCAGTTCTCCGTCAGTCTGATGCCAGGACTGTTCAGATCTGACATACAGATTTAGCCCGTGTCTGTCACTGGATATTTAGTGAAACAATCCATGTGCATTCCTCTGAGTCAGCTATTTTGTTTAACCAGCCTTGTCAGATTTTGCATTGCCTGACTTATCCCCTCTCCCACCACTGCTGACTCCGTTCCCTGCCCAGACTTACTCTGTCTCAAGAAAATTAACCCTCCACGTGGAAACAGCAGTACTGCTGCAAGGGGAAGGTAGCGCAATCCCTTGTCATTCTCTGTTAAATTATTAAAGGGTAACGTGACCCAGTTTTCCAAGATTCTCATGTTAATTATTTATGCAGATTATGACACTGAGTCACCTTTCCACATCTCCTGATCTCAGAGGAACTTGAAACTAAGACCACAAAGGGATGGAATTTCACGTTTAAAACTACAAAATGTTTGAATGTATTTTGCATTGTAAGTACCTGCCAGCCCTAGGCGTGGACCAGGACCCTATTTTGCTAGGCACTGTACAAACACAGAGTAGAAGGATGGTCTCTGTCCCAAAGAGTTTACAGTGTAAGAAGGAACTGTTAATTTTGATGTATTCAGTTGTCTGTTTAGAGACTGCAGAAGGGTTTTGTTGCATAGCTGAGTCAACATTTTATTATTATTTGTATTATTGGAGTGTCCAGAATAGAATCCAGCTGCACTCCAGTGTGCTAAGCACTGGACATTCATTTAGTATGAGAGAATCCCTGCCCCCAGACTATTACAATCTAAATAAAGAAGGCATGGCTCTTGAGCCGAAACATCCCCTGGTGGCCAGTGAAGTTGAGGGCTCTCTAGTGAAACATGAGAGAGCATGTGGAACCTCTCTCTCCTCTCCTCCAAAAAAGCTCCTCAAATTGAAGTTTAATAATAATCCACATAGTTTCCTATATACTATATATTCCTAAGACTGCTAATGACAGAGCGATTTCTACTTGGCACATTGCCCTGCAGTACACCAGTCCAGTTGCAAGGTGTAAGGTATTATTTTATCAAACACAAGAGAAGATAATCATATGATTAGGACATCAGCCTGGAAGCCAAAAGCTGTGTAAGCAGAGATTCCTCGCTCGCTCTCTCTGACTTCAGATGCAAGTCAGGCTCTGTACCTCAGTTTCCCTATCTGTAAAATGGGGGTGATAGCTACCTCACGAGATGGTGTGAGGCTTATTTCAGTAATATCTGTACAGTGCTTTGAATTCCTTGCATGGAAGGTTCTGTATAAGTGCATAGAGATTTATTTGTCATTTGTGCTTTGAGCAGGTCACGACCTATTTGCTTATCTTTTTCCATCTATCCTTAGCCTTCTTTATGCTTTGGCCACTCAGGAACTGTGATCAATTTTAGCTATGACTTACGATCTGTTTTATATAGTTACTCTGATGTAAAGGTTGCCTTTCTTTTTTGCTTTATGCATGTTCTGTCACTTTTGTTGCTTGGCTCTGATTGTTCTAGGCTAACTCTTTTTGAATATTCAGAACACATAATGCAGTAGAACCCTCCTTACCATCAGAAGCCCTTTTTGCTAATTACTGAACTTTGTCAACAGTTGAATGATGCTGATTGTAATTAATTGGCTGCTAAAAAAAATCCTCTTCTGTATCCAGAGGATGAACCGGTGACAATGTCCAGAAGTGTCAAAATAAACAGTGCATTGGTCCAAAGTCATTGCAGAATATTAAATTTGTAAATAACCAGGAGATGAATTTATGAGGGTGTACTGTGTACGGGAATGTAGCCTCCACTTAGCCAGCAGAGTGTTTTGGCAACTGTTTCATACTCCAGCACTGGAAAGTGGGGTTTGGAAATGACCATGAATTGCTTGTTACCAAGGCCAATCAAGCTTAGCACAGTGCATATGGGGAACAACCTCCCTGCAGTTCTGGGAAAGGGAGAACAGGCTTGATATGCCCAGAGTCTTGATAGCATCTGCCTCTGAGATGATTGGCAAGATGATGATAATGGCGAATGGAAGAAGTGCTCTCCCTGTCCTTCCCCAACAAATGATCCAGATCCTAGTGCATATGCATACCAGAAGGAACCTGCGGAAAACCCATGCTTACATGCCAAAAGAGAATGTCACAACCAAAACTGAAACATCGCACCTGGTGATTTATCTTACGCATTTATACCTAAGTCACAATGATACTGAGAACACATACACAGGTGACATGAAATGATTTATATTCCGATTGTAATCGGACTGGCAGCAGTTAGAATTTTTAAAAAATTAATAATAAAAGCTTATTTGTGTCATTGTCTATATTGATCACCTATTATAGACCATGGCAGGCAGTGCACAGAACCGAGTGGGAATGATTTCATTGTAATAACAGAGAGGAAAACTCGTATTGGTTCTGGGGACTGAAAGTAAAAAGAACTAAATGTATTGGGGATGGGGAGTGTGTGTGTGAGAGAGAAATAACACGGGTTCTATGCATTACAATTTGTTTGCCACAGAGTGGTCTGTACCAGTATGGATATATATTCTAAAAATGCAAGCCAACTACCACAGGTTTCACAAAGTGAAATGGACTATGGCCTTGTTTAGAACCTCGGCACAATGAGGTTATATGTTAGCCTCTTGACAATCAGATCCTTCAAGCACTTGTGAAATTGTAGCTCAACAGCAGCAAAACCTTTCGGTCTACGTATTTTGATGTAAGTATAATACCGTGTTGTAGTTTTGTGGTAGATGCCAATATGTTAATAATGTATACCTATAATTTAGGATTTGCTAATGTAACACATTTCAATAAAATCTATTTAAAATACAAATGGTGTCGCTTAGTATCTTTCAGAAAGGTGTAAACTGATGCATGTGGAGAGGATGAGAGCATTATCCTTGAACAGGAGTCCCAGCAAAAGTTTATGGAACAGTCTGACAGATCTTTGTTGAAGATCCATTGGCAGAACTGGTTTTATCCTCTACATAAAAAATAATTTTGTTTATACAGGCAGTCCCCGGGTTACATGGATCCGACTTACATCGGATCCCTACTTACAAACGGGGTGAGGCAACCCTGCACTAGCTGCTTCCCCCCAGCAGACCAGGGAGACGCAAAGCTAGTGCCCCCCCCCCGCCCCCCAGCAGACCAGGGAGACGCGGAACGGCTTTTCTCAGCAGACACCTCAGCTTGAGAATAAAGGACTGAGGGAAGTGAGGTGTGGGAGAATAAAACTGAGCTCTGGAGAAATGTTTGGCTAGAGTTTCCCCTACAATAGGTACCAGTTCCGACTTACATACAAATTCAGCTTAAGAACAAACCTACAGTCCCTATCTTGTACGTAACCCGGGGACTGCCTGTATTGCGATTGTGCTAGAAGTCTCAAGCTTCAGTGATCTAAGTAATGTACGAATAAATAGAAATTGTAGCCCCTGTCCCAGAGGGCTTTCAGTCTTGCTTTGATGAGGCAAATAAGCAAGCGGTGAGAGAGGAAAGCTGAAAGTAATAAATACGGGATGTTTCAGCACAGAGTAGCAGTGCATGCAATATTAAGACAATCAGTACCAGTAATCACAGCTCACCACTTTTCTAGCTATTATCATAGAGCCCTTGCACAAAATTGTTCTGCAATTGAAATGAGGTGTTGCAGAGTGCACAGAAAGTTTCTCTGCCCATTGTAGGCAACTCTATGTTTTTTGTATGATTTTAATAGTCTGTACCACACTGCCAAGGCAATAGGCACTGTGAAGGTAATAAAATGTCACTGTCAAACGATTGATGGTTTCACATTTTTTCTAGTAAATTTTACTTGGTGGCTGTGAAGCTAGGTACAAAACCTGGCACATCTGGTAGAGTTGAATCAGCCATTTGTGTATTTCCCCGTTTTTAAAAGGAACATAATGCTTGCTGGTGCCAGCTATGACTAGCAATCTCCACTGCATAGCAGTTTGGACCATTTTAAAAAGCCTTGTCCTGACAGTTCTCTGTAGCTAAATGGCAGAGAATTAAACTGGCACTAACTGGCTCTGGATCAGCTAAGGCTGCTGAAAATCCTGCTTCTATATCTATTCTGCCCATGAATATAGCTGTTATGAACCATTACCACTGGTTGGCCTGTCCTGCTCAAAAAGTGGATTACAACACAGTGTTCCAAGGAAAGCAAATATTTGTTACAAAGAGAGGTCTTTTTTCCTTGGGGAGGGGAGGGGGGGAGAATTTACTTTGAGCAACTTTAAAAGTAAATTAAACCTTTGCATTCTCGTGTTTGACCACATTCTTGGACTCTGATCCAGAGGCACCACCCAGATAACAGAAAGACTCCCATTGACTTGCATGGCTTTGGATCAGGCCCTCATAGTCCAAATTTTCCTAAGGCCTACAGATAAAGTGAGCTTTTAATATACATGCACCTAAATGTGTGTGTGTGTGTGTGCGTGCACGTGCATGTATAATTCATCTTTCAATATCAGAACAGTTTATAAGCAATGAAACATGACTTAACCGTCACCTATTAACCAAAATCACCTGCTTTAAAGACCAGTAAAATCTCAATCTCTATGGTAGAGATGTAGCTGTGTTAGTCTGGGGTAGCTGAAGCAAAATGCAGGACAATGTAGCACTTTAAAGACTAACAAGATGGTTTATTAGATGATGAGCTTTCGTGGGCCAGACCCACTTCCTCAGATCAAATAATGGAAGAAAACAGTCACAACCATATATACCAAAGGATACAATATGGTTGTGACTGTTTTCTTCCATTATTTGATCTGAGGAAGTGGGTCTGGCCCACGAAAGCTCATCATCTAATAAACCATCTTGTTAGTCTTTAAAGTGCTACATTGTCCTGCATTTTGCTCAATCTCTATGGGCAATGAGGCAAGGCACTAAGCTATGAGGCACTGAATGGCCCCATCTTGCAAAATCTATACATGTTCTGCTAAGTGTTTGGGACCTTACATCTCAGTTTTGTTTAATGTCAGCAAAATGTTTTCCTTTACAAGGGATCTCCTGAAACGCCTGCTAGGTTGTATTGTATTTTAATCCTTTTATGGCTTCTGTAAATCCTGCTCCAATACAAAAGATCTCTATAGGGTAGACTGTGAAACAGGCTGCTAATCCCTAGCCATTTCACAAAGCCATTTCATTTGTCATGAATTGCTGACATTTTTAGTAGAAGCCAAGGATAAAGGACTAGAGAGAATGAATGCTCCATTCACACCAAGGCTTTTTTTGACCAGACATTTCCCTCTGTTGCTGTAACAAGTTCAGCTATTAGTACTAGCAGCAGTGACAGCACTAGCATAGACAAAGTGCCAGTGTTTTTATCACTGAGAGCAGGTGGTTAGAGGTTTATCGATAAGCAGAGATATAGGACTTGGTGGTTAAATAATGTCTGCAGGTGAAGACTACCATCCCATGGTTGTATTAACCTAAAAGTTTATCCCTCTGGGTCAGTGTTGAAGTAGTTTGGTGGGGGAGGGTGGGAGAAGCCTGCACTGGTGCTATGCCTGCAGTATTGGTGCTATGAATAAATTGGGGGGGTTGGTTTCCAGCATCCTCAATTTGGCAACTTTCACACACACATGCAGAAATTGAGGCAAAAGCGATTACTTAACAATGTGCTCATGCATATGTCAATATTCAGAATGCTTTTCCTTCATGTCACTTTTGGAATCTGAAGGAATTCAAATAGAGATGTAGCCGTGTTCGTCTAGTCTAGCTGAAACAAAAAACAGGACTATGTAGCACTTGAAAGAATTCAAGTAACAGTTATAAAAATATGAAGGGAAACTCAATAACTCAGCATGAAAGTTCTTTTCAGAAAACAGAGGGGAAATATCAGCATATCTTACTCATCACTTTCCTGCTTTCAATCAGAGATTGTCCTTCACAAAGTTGTTGCCAGAAATGTCTTCCATGAAAATGCTTGGGGTTAAGATGAAACTTCCACAGGCCTGACCAGATGTGTAAGAGTTCTGAAAAGGCTGGTGTTTCAAAGTTGAGGTACTGGTGTGGAGGTGATGGTAGTGGTATAGAAGTATAAAATATCTTCCCAAATGCTCAGTGTGGCAGGTAAATAATCTACAACTGTATACTAAATGCTAAGAGAGGCCCACTCAGTGCAAACACGGAGGCTATGTCTACACTAGCAGGTTCTTGAGCAAGAACAGCTGTTCTTGCGCAAGAATGCGCAGAGCATCCACACTGCCCACCTGCTCTTGCGCAAAAAGATTTATAGTTCGGCGTGGTAAAAGAGGGCTTCTTGCGCAAGAGCTACACTCTTTTTTAACAGGTGTAAGCCCTCTTGCGCAGGAGCTCTTGCACAAGAGGGCAGTGTGGACGATCAGCAGGGGTTTCCTGCGCAAGAAAGCCCTATGGCTAAAATAGCCATCAGCGCTTTCTTGCACAAGACAGCGTCCACGCTGCCATAGATGCCCTTGCGCAAAAGCACATCTCACACATGGCAATGTGGACGTGTTCTTGCGCAAGACTTCTTGCATAAGAACCCTTGCGCAAGAAGCCACTAGTGTAGACATAGCCAGAGCATCTAAGTTGTAGTGGGAAACACGGCTGCCCTAGAGTCCAGGTTTTGCAACTGAGCTGATCCCATTCCCCGCAGCCAAGAAGAAATTGAACACACTCCTGTTGACTAGGGACTGAAGCTGCTCTATGAAAACAAGAGAATGGACCAGAACAAATGCCTGTAGTGGGAGTTTGACAGGAAGACCTCTGCCACTTACAAAGGTGCTTTTGATGTTCCCTGGCATTAAGTAGCAGTATGGAGGGAAAGCGCATTTAAAACGTGGTAGTTAATGTCAGTTTCAGTGGACCCCAAGGGGGCTGAACTGGAAGATACTTCATTTACTACAGAAGCACGTTACTCTAGCAAATTATAGTTCTGATGGAAGGGACATATACTTGCAAAAGAGGAAATCTGCAGGAGCTAAGCAAATACCTTTTATAAAGTAACTTGCTGAAGCCATATTATAGGCTGAGTCCGTAAATAAAAGCAACGGAACTGAAACTGCTGCTGTTCCTTTCTTGTGGGAGGGGGCTGTAGGTCACAGCTTTGGGGGTCAGTGGAGTAAAGAGGCAGGTCCTGGTTCCTCCATGTGAGACATGATGGCTGGAGGGAGAAACTAAGGCAATGATTCCTGTTCCTCTGGGTTGAAAGGCTCATTGGTCCTACTCCTGTTCTTCCAGCTACTTCCCACAATGCTGTAATGGGAAACAATCCTTGTTTTAGGTAGTAGACATGAGGAGGAGGAGGAGGAGGAGGAGGCCAGGAATTAGGGATACCGAATGATGAAAAAATCTTCCCTCCTCTTGTGTCTCCCTCCTCTAAAAATATGCCAGTGTTTTGGTCTCCATTCTCCACAAGAGCTACGTCTAGACTGGCATGATTTTCCACACATGCTTTTAACGGAAAAGTTTTCCGTTAAAAGCATTTGCGGAAAAGAGCGTCTAGATTGGCACGGACACTTTTCTGCAAAAGCACTTTTTGCAGAAAAGCGTCCCTGCCAATCTAGACGCGTTTTTCCGCAAAAAAGCCCCGATTGCCATTTTCGCGATTGGGGCTTTTTTGCACAAAACAAACCTGAGCTGTCTACACTGGCCCTTTTGCAAAAGGACTTTTGCCCGAACGGGAGCAGCATAGTATTTCCACAAGAAGCACTGATTTCTTACACGAGATCGTCAGTGTTCTTGCAAAAATTCAAGCGGCCAGTGTAGACAGCTGGCAAGTTTTTCTGCAAAAGCAGCTATATCTAGATCAAAGTGTATCTAGTCCATGATAACTGGACCTCATTAATACTGGACCTCCTTCAAGACACTGTTACATCATCTCAAACCAATATTGGTCAGCTCCATCCCATCCCATACAACCTGTTTAGTGGTTTCCTCTTTCACCTCTTCTTTCAAAGTCACGTGAAGAGTTATTACCTTCTTTGTGCCTCTCAAAGCCACCTGTCTATGTATAATCCCCAGACTACCCTCATGAACCATTACCCTGAGAACAGAAGTCCAAAATACACACACACAAATGGTTTGTAACGTGGAAAAACTGATAACTTATTAGCAACGGACATGGCCTCCCGACGCACCCATACCCCAGCAAGTATGGGTATTTTCCCCTGCTGACCAGGATTCCCCAGAAAATGTAAGTGGCTCTGTGGGAACTGCTTCCTATTTCCTCAGGAGCACAGGAGATGCTGCAGTACATATTGTTTCCTCTTCTAAGAAACAATGGGCATGAATGGAACTGGGAAAGATGGATACTCTCCATCATCTGGCAAATGCTGGACCCCCACAACCTGTTCCAACAGGAAAGTGAAATCTCTCTGGCTACGTCTAGACTGGCATGATTTTCCGCAAATGCTTTTAACGGTTTTAAAAGTTTTCCGTTAAAAGCATTTGCAGAAAAGAGTGTCTAGATTGGCACGGACTCTTTTCTGCAAAAGCCCTTTTTGCAGAAAAGCGTCCCTGCCAATCTAGACGCGCTTTTCCGCAAAAAAGCCCCGATCACCATTTTCACGATTGGGGCTTTTTTGCGCAAAACAAACCTGAGCTGTCTACACTGGCCCTTTTGCAAAAGGACTTTTGCCCGAACGGGAGCAGCATAGTATTTCCGCAAGAAGCACTGATTTCTTACATGAGATCGTCAGTGTTCTTGTGGAAATTCAAGCAGCCAGTGTAGACAGCTGGCAAGTTTTTCCGCAAAAGCACTTGCTTTTGCGGAAAATCTTGCCAGTCTAGACACAGCCTCTTTGTTTTGGTTTGGGAAGAAACACACTTTCTGTGGCCCATTTGGGTGAAGGCAGCATAGGGAGGCCTCCTCTCTAATTCTTTTGCAGGAAAGGTGGAATGCAGAGAGATCCCTTCCAAGCTAGCTCTCAGAGGTTCCTTTACCAAAGGGGGCTAGGACACACGAGCTACTTCTTGTTGCCTAGAGGCTGCAGATGGCACAAAAGGATGCTCCTTGTCTGTGGTAGAGTGCATTCAAACCTTTCCCAGAGGGTCCACTCCTTGGGAATAAGGTTATATTTGGTGCACAGCATACTCCTGAGTAGTGTTCCCTCTAAGCGGAGCACTTTGGTGTCCACCCAGAAGAGATTCAAATGCCTGTCCCAACTGATTAGCAGAGCACCCAGAACCGACAGCATGTGTTTCTACTAGTGGTGAATATCCACATCTGCTTCAGTGGAAATAAAATGCAATCTGCTTATGGATGGAAAAAATTAGAGGGAACATTGCTCCTGAGTAGGCCTGTAAATCCACGGATATCTGCATCCACCGATGTAGATATTTGTGGTTCATTTTTGTGGATACCAATTTTGTATCCAGAATCCTGCAAATTTGTGGATATCCACTTTATAGCCACAGGTATCTGCAAGTCGTCCACAGATGTGGACGCAGATACTAATTTAACTCTGCTCCTGAGTCCCATTTCCCCAGGAGGAGGGAAGGCCTCTCCCTTCTGTCTGGCAGGGAAAGTGGAGGGAGCACGGAGAAGGTGTGTCCTATTCCTAGCAGTGCCAACTCTCAAGATTTTGTCACGAGTTATAACATTTGGAGTTTTGCTTGAAGCCCCAACTACTGGAGTTGTGACTGCAGTGAGAATTGCAGCTTTCGTTTCACAGAATGTACGTTTTTAACCTGCATATTTAGGGAGAAAAGCCTGAAAACATGCACCCTAAAGGCTTAGGCATCAGAATGTAATTTTTTGAGGTGAACTACATTCATGACTGAAACAAAAAACAGTCCTCTATGTAGCACTTTAAAGACTAACAAGATGATTTACTAGGTGATGAGCTTTCGTGGGCCAGACCCACTTCCTCAGATCAAATAGTGGAAGAAAATTGTCACAATTGTTTCAGCTACACCAGACTAACACGGCTACATTTATATCACTACATTCATGATTGTGAGGGCCCTAACTCACAATATTTGAGTGTTTAAAGTTGGCAACACTGTGGTGGTGGTTGGCGGTGGGGGACAATGCAACAGGGGAGGACGTAGGTGGATTAGGAACAGGAGTTTGTGGGGAGACTTCCTATCCTCAGGGGTGTGGTGGAGCAACCTCTGTTGTGGCACAAGGCAAAGGGCTATTCCCCCATAAGGAAGTGGAGGCACTGAGGATGGGGCTATTCCCCTGGCAGGGATGACCTCTGTCATGGCATTAGAGATAAGGGCCAGTCCCCCGGGGATGGGAGAATGTTGTCTGTGGCTTGGGCAGAGGGAGACCATTCCAGCAGGAGGGTCTCTGTGGCAATGGAGAAAGTGGCTGTTCCCCAAGGGTGAAGTGTCTCTGTGGCACTGGAATAGAGGGCCTGTTCCCTAGGCAGAACCGGCCCAAGCTATGGGCTGACTGGGCTACCACCCGGGGTGCCCCATTGTAGGGGGCGCCACGCAGGGCTGCCGGGCACCCCGGACCCAGGGCGCATGAATGGCTCGGGCCGGCCCTGTCCCTAGGGGGTGGGGAAGGGTCTCCTGGGGCAAGGATTACCTGGAGGGAGGGTCTCTGATGCATGGGGGGGCATTCTAGCAGGGTCAGTGGAGGGTTCCTGAGGGCAAGGGACCATCCCCCAGGGGGTCTCTGTGGCAATGGAATGGTGGGGACTGTTCCCCAGGAGGAGAGGGGTGAGTATTCTAGAGCAGTCATGGGGAGGGTTCTCCCGGCAGAGGGACCTTCTGCAGGGGATGGGGGGAGGCCTCTCTGGTATGGGCTGGGCTGTTCCCCAAAGAGTGGAGGAGGCTTTGGGCGGGAAGACTGTTCCTGGGGGGTCTCTGTGGCACAGCGGGTCTGTTCCCCACGGAGTGGGGGGGGGGGGCTCTGAGGCACAGGGCAGGCCATTCCCAGAGGGGGATTTCTGTGGCACAAAGGGTGTGTTCCCTGGGGGAGGGGAGGCTCTAAGGCACAGGGCAGGCCATTCTGGGGGGGGGGGGTCTGTTCCGCAGCGGAGCCAGGGGCTCTGAGGCACAGGGTGGGCCATTCGGGGTGCGGGGGCCGGGTCTGTTCCCCAGGGGAGGGGGGGCGCTGAGGCACAGGGCAGGCTGTTCTCAGGGGGGGTCTGTTCCCCAGAGGAGGGGGGGCGCTGAGGCACAGGGCGGGCTGTTCTCCGGGGGGGGGGTCTTTTCCCCAGAGGTGGGGGGGGCTCTGGGGCACAGGGCGGGCCGTTCTCGGGGGGGGGGTCTGTCACCCAGGGGAGGGGGGCTCTGGGGCACAAGGCAGGCAGTTCTCAGGGGGCGGTCTGTTCCCCAGGGGAGGGGGGGTTTTGGGGCACAGGGCGGGCCGTTCTCGGGGGGAGGGTCTGTCCCCCAGGGGAGAGTGGGCTCTGGGGTACAGGGCGGGCCGTTCTCGGGGGGGGTCTGTCCCCCAGGGGAGCGGGGGCTCTGGGGTCAGGGCGGGCCGTTCTCAGGGGAGGGGTCTGTCCCCTAGGGGAGGGAGGGCTCTGGGACACAGGGCGGGCCGTTC
Source organism: Pelodiscus sinensis (assembly GCF_049634645.1). Classification (NCBI taxonomy): domain Eukaryota; kingdom Metazoa; phylum Chordata; order Testudines; family Trionychidae; genus Pelodiscus; species Pelodiscus sinensis. The sequence goes on along the minus strand of NC_134727.1, from coordinate 34,497,536 downwards.
CCGGGGGGGGGGTCTGTCCCCCAGGGGAGGGGGGCTCTGGGGCACAGGGCGGGCCGTTCTCGGGGGGGGGGGGTCTGTCCCCCAGGGGAGGGGGGCTCTGGGGCACAGGGCGGGCCGTTCTCGGGGGGGGGGAAGTCTGTCCCCCAGGGGAGGGGGGCTCTGGGGCACAGGGCGGGCCGTTCTCGGGGGGGGGGTCTGTCCCCCAGGGGAGGGGGGCTCTGGGGCACAGGGCGGGCCGTTCCGGGGGGGGTCTGTCCCCCAGGGGAGGGGGGCTCTGGGGCACAGGGCGGGCCGTTCCAGGGGGGGTCTGTCCCCCAGGGGAGGGGGGCTCTGGGGTACAGGGCGGGCCGTTCTCGGGGGGGGGGTCTGTCCCCCAGGGGAGGGGGGCTCTGGGGCACAGGGCGGGCCGTTCTCAGGGGGGGGGGTCTGTCCCCCAGGGGAGGGGGGCTCTGGGGCACAGGGCGGGCCGTTCTCAGGGGGGGGGGTCTGTCCCCCAGGGGAGGGGGGCTCTGGGGCACAGGGCGGGCCGTTCCGGGGGGGGTCTGTCCCCCAGGGGAGGGGGGCTCTGGGGCACAGGGCGGGCCGTTCTCGGGGGGGGGAAGTCTGTCCCCCAGGGGAGGGGGGCTCTGGGGCACAGGGCGGGCCGTTCTCGGGGGGGGGGTCTGTCCCCCAGGGGAGGGGGGCTCTGGGGCACAGGGCGGGCCGTTCCGGGGGGGGTCTGTCCCCCAGGGGAGGGGGGCTCTGGGGCACAGGGCGGGCCGTTCCAGGGGGGGTCTGTCCCCCAGGGGGAGGGGGGCTCTGGGGTACAGGGCGGGCCGTTCTCGGGGGGGGGGGGTCTGTCCCCCAGGGGAGGGGGGCTCTGGGGCACAGGGCGGGCCGTTCTCAGGGGGGGGGGGTCTGTCCCCCAGGGGAGGGGGGCTCTGGGGCACAGGGCGGGCCGTTCTCGGGGGGGGGTCTGTCCCCCAGGGGAGGGGGGCTCTGGGGCACAGGGCGGGCCGTTCCGGGGGGGGTCTGTCCCCCAGGGGAGGGGGGCTCTGGGGCACAGGGCGGGCCGTTCTCGGGGGGGGGGGTCTGTCCCCCAGGGGAGGGGGGCTCTGGGGCACAGGGCGGGCCGTTCTCGGGGGGGGGTCTGTCCCCCAGGGAGGGGGGCTCTGGGGCACAGGGCGGGCCGTTCCGGGGGGGTCTGTCCCCCAGGGGAGGGGGGCTCTGGGGCACAGGGCGGGCCGTTCCGGGGGGGGTCTGTCCCCCAGGGAGGGGGGCTCTGGGGCACAGGGCGGGCCGTTCTCGGGGGGGGGGGTCTGTCCCCCAGGGGAGGGGGGCTCTGGGGCACAGGGCGGGCCGTTCTCGGGGGGGGGGGGGGGTCAGTCCCCAGGGGAGGGGGGCTCTGGGGCACAGGGCGGGCCGTTCCGGGGGGGGGTCTGTCCCCCAGGGGAGGGGGGCTCTGGGGCACAGGGCGGGCCGTTCTCGGGGGGGGGTCTGTCTCCCAGGGGAGGGGGGCTCTGGGGCACGGGGCGGGCCGTTCCGGGGGGGTCTGTCCCCCAGGGGAGGGGGGCTCTGGGGCACAGGGCGGGCCGTTCTCGGGGGGGGTCTGTCCCCCAGGGGAGGGGGGCTCTGGGGCACAGGGCGGGCCGTTCTCGGGGGGGGGTCTGTCCCCAGGGGAGGGGGGCTCTGGGGCATAGGGCGGGCCGTTCCGGGGGGGGGGTCTGTCCCCCAGGGGAGGGGGGCTCTGGGGCACAGGGCGGGCCGTTCTCGGGGGGGGGGGGTCTGTCCCCCAGGGAGGGGGGCTCTGAAGCGCGGGAGAGTCGCTCCCTGGGGCTCGGGCCTGGCCGTGGCGCTGAGGCGGCAGCTCCCGCCCAGTCCCCCAGGGGAGGCGGCGGCCGTTGCGCGCCGCCATGAGCCGGCCGGGCCGCCAGAGGGCGCCGCCCCGTCGGCTCCCGGGGCTGAGCTGAGTCGGCTGGGCCCCGTCACTCGCCCGCGCGGCCCGGCCCGAAGCCGCCCGGCCCAGCCGAGCCGGCGCCATGTGGCTGAGCCCCGAGGAGGTGCTGCTGGCCGGCGCGCTCTGGGTCACCGAGCGGGCCAACCCCTTCTTCCTCCTGCAGCGGCGGCGAGGCCACGGCAAGGGGGGCGGCCTGACGGGTGAGGGGCCGGGGGGGCGGGCAGGGCCGGCGGGGGGGGGGCTCTGCCTTGTCCTGCCCCTCAGGGCCCGGCTCTGGCTCTGGCTGCCGCGCGCGGTGCCAACGGGATGTTACCTCAGGACCAGTCAAAACCTCATCGGTTTGCGTCGGTTAGTCCCGGGCGGGGCCGGCAGCGGCGCCTCCATCCCCAGGCCCGGAGGGGGGGGGGCTCGCCCCCAGCGCACCCCTTAGCACTTCAGTCAGGCCCCTCCCCCCCACAGGTTGGCGCCCCCTCCCATGTCAATCAGGCGCCTTATGGCTCGGTCCAGCTCTGCTCCCCCGGAGCCCCCTTGGCTGCTGCCTCCGATCCAGAGGCAGCACTATGGGGTGTGAGGTGGGAGCTGGTCCATGAGGGGAGCTCCCCTCCCGGGCTGGCGGCCTGTCCCCCCGTGCTGCACAGCGTGGGATGGCAGCGGCCTCCGTCTGGGGGGAGGACCCCGCGCCAGCCAGAACTGAGCCAGGCTGCCCGCCCGATTCCTAATACACTTTAAATGCAGAGCCGCAACTGGGATAGGTCCTGGACCTGGCCTGACTTGCGCTGCTGGCTGGCCTGCTAAAAAAAAATGTACTGGCAGAGCAGGGAGGTGGGGGGAGAAGAGATACGTGTAGTCTACAGCATCAACCTATAGGCTTTTGCTTATCGGTGAATGGGTTAATCAATTACACTATTACATCCCTAATGCAAACCCGGACCTGCCTTGAGCTGTGAGGTGCTCCCCAGTGTGTACAAGGGGCTGGCTCCCATCCCCCATTAGTGGGGTAGAGAGGCCAAGCCGGATGGATCACAGGCTTGTTACATTTCCAAACAGACACCTTGTAGTTTTCTTTCTCTTTTGTGTGGGAGGTGACCCCTGCGGAGATCTGCAAAGCTGTTTCATTCCCACCCACCGTATTCCACCTTAAAACTTTCTTTTGCAGTACGGCCTACAAAACAACTTGACAAAGGTTAGGCCACTGGCTTGCTGTGACCTCTGCCTGTCCTGCCTCATTGTTTCTTTCTGTTGCCTTGGCTGTAGCCCCACATTGTTTCTGACCTGATACTTCTATTAGGAGCTCTTTGGGGCAGGGACCCTCCTTTTGTTCGGTTTATACAGTGCCTAGTGCAATGGGTCTTGGGTCATGACCTGTCTTCTAGAAACTACCACAGTATTTAAAAAAAAAAAAACCAAGAACAGAAGTAGATGGAATTTTTCTCCATGGTAAAAGATGGTTGTTTGTATAATACTCATATAGTCATGACTTGCTGAAGGATCTTCCGTTTTGCAGATTTGTATGATTGGCAATCTTTACAGGAGTCTGAGAGGTATTATAGCTCTTAAGTGCACATCTGAGAAAGTTTTGTGATGAATACAGTTGTTTTTAGACTTTATAGTTATGAATATTTTGTTACACTTGCAAAATTGAAGCTGTTTGCCGGTTAGTTAGAATTATTCATTTTATTTGTGTGTGCCTCATTTGAGTAAAAAAAATGTAGTGATGGATGTGATCATATAGGGTTTAACTGATATCGATAACCAGTATTTGCAATCATTTTCAGAGCATCCCTCAATAGTATACTTTCATTATGTGATATGCAGAATTAGCTATTGTAGCAGATTCACTCACTTTTCGCACAGCTTCTCACTTTTTTGCCCAGATGACTTCCTCAGGGTGGCTTGTGGGGAAGTCACCCACTTCTCTGACACGCCCCCTTTGAGTGAGGTGTTCTCTTCAGGTCACTGCCCTCCGCTTTTCGTCCATGCCCTCTTCCGGGGGGAGTCACTGTTCTTCTTGTACACCCAGGGTCCTCCTTACTCCCAGAGACCCCTAGCTCTTCCCAGGAGCACTCAGCTCCTTCCTGGAACACCCAGTTTCTCAGTCTGCCGGGTTCCCTCCTGCACCTCTGCCTTTGTGCCTTCTGGCCTAGGGCTTCCCTGGCCTACCATAACTGCCTCTGTGTGAGCCATGGGTGCCTCCCTGCAGCCCGGCCTTTTAGGGCTGCCTCCGTGCAAGCCCCCGCCCTTTATGACTGCCTCCATGCAGCACTGGGCCTCAGGCCGGGTAGTCTGGGTTCGCTGGGCCCAAAGCCTGTGGCCCTGGGGCGGCAGACAGGCAGAACCCTCTCCTCTTCCCAGGAGCTGCTCTTATAAGCTCCAGTTGGGCCCCCCAACTCCAGGTCTCCCAACCCCTTAAAGGGCCAGTGCAGGGCAACACCCTGCTACACTATGTAAATATTGCAAAATGTATAGGTTACATTTATCTACTAATGTGCATACATAATATAACATCTAGAAATGTGGTGCCATTAAAACGACAAATAACTACCACTTCAATTTGTTGGCCATACCAACACATGGGGGGGGGGGGGGGGGGGGAGAGGATATTGTTTGGGTTAACCCTGAACAAGAACTTTTGGTAAAACAAAAATCAAAAGATTTTTCTTTAAGAACATACGAACATAAGAATGGCCATACTGGGTCAGACCAAAGGTCCCTCTAGCCAGTATCCTGTCTTCTGACAGTGGCCAATACCAGGTGTCCCAGAAGGAGTGAATCGAACAGGTAATTATCAAGTGATCTTTCTCCTGCCATCCATTTCCACCCTCTGACAAACAGAAGCTAGGGACACCATTCCTTACCCATACTGGCTAATAGCCATTTATGGAACTAACCTCCATGAATTTATCTAGTTCTCTTTTAAACCCTGTTATAGTCCTAGCCTTCACAGCCTCCTCAAGCAAGTAGTTCCACAGATTGACTATGTGCTGTGTGAAGAAGAACTTCCTTTTATTTGTTTTAAACCTGCTGCCCATTAGTTTCATTTGATGGCCCTTGGTTCTTATATTATGGGAACAAGTAAATAACTTTTCCTTATTCACTTTCTCCACACCACTCATGACTTTATATACCTCTATTATATTCCCCCTTAGTCTCCTCTTTTCCAAGCTGAAAAGTCCAAGTCTCTTTAATCTCTCTTCAGATGGGACCCATTCCGGACCCCTAATCATTTTAGTTGCCCTTCTCTGAACCTTTTCTAATGCCAATATATCTTTTTTGAGATGAGGAGATCAGATCTGTACGCAGTAGTCAAGATGTGTGCGTACCATGAATTGATATAAGGGCAGTAAGATGCTCTCCATCTTATTCTCTATCCCTTTTTTAATGATTCCTAGCATCCTGTTTGCTTTTTTGACTGCTGCTACACGCTGCGTGGATGTCTTCAGAGAACTATCCGTGATGACTCCAAGATCTCTTTCCTGATTAGTTGTAGCGAAATTAGCCCCCATCATATTATATATATGGTTGGGGTTATTTTTTCCTATGTGTATTACTTTACATTTATCCACATTAAATTTCATTTGCCATTTTATTGCTCAATCACTTAGTTTTGTGAGATCTTTTTTTAAGTTCTTCACAGTCTGCTTTGGTCTTAACTACCTTGAGCAGTTTAGCATCATCTGCTAACTTTACCACCTCACTGTTTACCCCTTTCTCCAGATCATTTATGAATAAGTTGAATAGGATTGGTCCTAGGACTGACCCTTGGGTGAACACCACTAGTTACCCCTCTCCATTCTGAAAATTTACCATTTATTCGTACCCTTTGTTTCCTCTCTTTTAACCAGTTCTCAATCCATGAAAGGATCTTCCCTCTTATCCCATGACAACTTAATTTACGAAAGAGCCTTTGATGAGGGACCTTGTCAAAGGCTTTCTGGAATTCTTTCGGGATGTACAAAACATTTAACCTGAATCTGTTCAGTTTTTTAACCTGTTTTAAATAAAATCAAATTAAAATTTAAACAAAGTTTTGAATTGAAATGTTTCATTTTTAAAAAGTTAAAACAAAGCATTTTGGTTTTTTGTTCTGATTCCTCTCACTATTCGCCTGACCAAAACATTTTGGTGAATTGATACACATTTGCAAAGTGTTTAGTCAATCTGAATCTGTGGGTTTTGGCAAAGACCAGTTTTGGATGAAAATTTTCCCCCAGCTCTAGGCAATGATTAATATTTAATTTTGGACACTAAAATATCTCTCAAGCAAAATTTCCTATCACTTTGAAGCTGGAAGAGCAGGAAGTTCTTCGGAGTTAATTAGTGGCGTTGCCACGCGGAGGCAATGTATCTGTGAAATGGATAGATTCTGTGGTGATAGGCACTGCTATAATCCATAAAATAGGCAGACCTGATATCAGTAATTGTACTATTTTTTAAAGATAAGATTTAGAGAAAAAATAATTACAGATTTTTTTTTCCAAAAATGATTATTTCTTAAAATAATTATCATAATAGTTTAACAAGTATGTCCTCTTAGTGGGTGAGGTGACAACTAGTTTGTATCCAGTGACCTGCAGCAGGGCCGGCCCAAGCCGTTCGTGTGCCCCGGGAGCTTGGCGCCGCCCCCGGGAGTGCGACGCATGTGCGGCTCCGCCCCCGGGTGCGCAGCCCTCTCCACCCCCGGGCACTCAGCGTGTGGCCCCACCCTGGGTGTGCGGCGCATGCGTGGCGCCGCCCTGGGCGAGCAAAGCATGCGCGGTTCCACCCCCACCCGGCCCGGCAGCCCCACGCGGTGCCCCTTACAATGGGGCACCCTGGGCAGTAGCCCGGTTGGCCCGTACCTTAGGCCAGCTCTGACCACCAGATTAAAAAATTACCCAGCACAATTTCTTTAGCTGTATTTTCAAATGTATAGTTTACTGACACCTAATTTGGAGTTTGTGTTCAAAGGACCTTTGTGTCTTGTGTTTTGGGGGGGGGGGGGTTCCCAATATTCTTGTAGTATATATTACTTGGGATACTAGCAGCTATCAAAAATGAATAATGTAAAAGTACAACTGCTTAAACCTCTTGTACTGCTTATATTTAATACAGTAAGTAATAAACCAGTGGAGATAAATTCAATATTTTGAATCCACATAAAAATTTTATTTTATCCTCAATAATTTCAAAAAATGATTTGCTGATTTGTATATCCAGCAGATAAATTGTTTTGACTCGAAATTTCACTCTGAAGTCAGGAGGAAATGAAAACTCCACAAAATATTTTTTGATCAGCATAAAGTTACCAATTTAGAAAAGCATTGTATTTAGGACAACACTAAAGCAACAGCTTAACTTGAAGGTTGTGCTAAAATGTTGTTCTAAATAAGGAAGGAACTAAGCATGTGATTTTTTGAATAATGGCAAAGTCCTTCCACATCTCATGTAAGGATGTTAAGAGGCTGATAACTGACTAATCTTGTAATCAATACAATTTGTATTAACTACATGATTAGTAGATAAGGGAAGTAGCAGCCTGGCTCCTACTACATTTAAACTGCAGATCCGCAGCAGGGGTAACTCCTGGACTGGCATGAACCAGGACAGAGCCGGGACCACTGTGGCTCTGCATTTTAAATTTTAAAAATGCAGCTTTAAAATGCAGAGCCACAGCAGTCCCGGACTGGCGTGAGCTGGGACTGAGCTAGGCTTGCTCCGTCCTGGCTTACACTAGGTCCAGTAGCCCCTGTTCACGGTGGCCTGGGCTGGCCGTGGGCAGAGGCTGCTGCTGGAGTAGCTTGCTGGGCCCCCCACACGAAAGGGGTTGCTGCTGGAGTAGCCTCTGCTCATGGCGAGCCTGGGCCTGCAGCGGGCAGAGGCTGCTTCATGGCAGCTTCCCCGCCTCCTGCTGCTGCCTCTGATAAGAGGCAGCAGCAGCGGGGGTGGAGGAGGCACCACAGAGACGATCCTGGGGGGAGCCAGCTTTAAAGTTGGCTCCCCCCTGCACTGGCTCCGGCCCCCCCCCTCACACCCTGCCTCTGATATAGAGGCAGCATGGGGAGGGATGGGGGAAACAGGTAGTTGACTCAGCTACTTGCTTTCATCCCTAATCTCATGATTGGGAATGTGTAAGTCAAGGAAGGAAGATTTCTTTTGCTTTATAGCCTGAGGATTCGTTCTTTGTGATAGGAGAGAAGGAAGTTCTTGGGCTTCCCTCAGTAATATCTTTTAATAGAAAGAAGATAATCTTTAACATTTAGATTTGGCAGCAGTTTAACAAACAACACAACCACAAAACCAAAAAGCTTTGGTTTCGTTTGGCTCCTATCCCCTGTATAATCAGTATTTAGTTCCAATATTTAGTACTTTCCTGAACTCTGTGATGTTCCTATTAAAGAATTTTTGCTTGTGTGGTTGGAGGATCAGATCTGATCCCACTCCCATCTAAATGACTAATTTAAGAAGTGATTAAATCAAATTTACCTTCTAGAAATGTCACTGAGGCATGACAGCATCAGGTTTTGCTAGCATTTGCTTAGCCGTTTCTCTTTATTTGATCTTACGCTGGTTGAGTTTATCATCTTACCTGCTATTTGCAAAGGTAGCACTAGAAGCTGTGGCCTAGAAAAATCCTCAATTGTATTCTTTTAAAAAAAACATCCTTAAATTCTTTTCTCATTTTATAGGAATGTGACATCCATAGGATCTATAACATTTGGTTCTTTTAATAATGCTTTAGGTACATCAATGAGAATGCTTTCTTTATGTTGGGGATTGGTCTCTACCCCCAAAAACTGTATTTACATTTTTCAGTGGGCTTATGTTTAAGTGCTTGCCGTTTGAGAAGTATCTTAGACCTAGTCTACACTAAAAAACTGCCTTTTGGCGACAAAACAGTGAGATGTAAATGCTGCAATGGGATTTTTGTCAAGAAAAATGCCTATTTTCATCTACAAAAAAATTCCACCCCATAGATTGACTTTTTTCTTTCCCCCTCCCTTTATTGTTAACAAAGAGCCAGTGTAGACACTACTGTTTGTTTTATTGAGAGAACTGGCTTCCACCAGTATCCCACAATGCCTGGCCTGATGCTCTGCTTCTACAGACATGCGCCCCTCCCCTTTCAAAGCTTCCGGAAGTATCTGACAGCCGAGTATGCTGCTGTGTCATTGGAATGCTCCTATTATGCCCTGCACCAGGAATACAGCTGCATGCAGACTAATTCTGTAGGGGGAGGAAGTCAGACTGCTGTGCTGCTTTGACATTCCTCAGCACAAATTGCTCCTAGAGCTACTCTGAGGTGCCGCTCCTAGCAGCTGAGGAAGCTGTGAGACAAGTTGGTGAAAATCCCAAGATGCACAGGGATGAGCTCTGTCTTCCCACAATGCTGTATTGTAGGATACATACTCATAGTGTTCACACTGTTGATGATGGTGTCCCTAATGTGGATGTGATCTGTCGACAGTGGAAACAAATGTGAACACCTTTGGATAATTTTTGTTTTGTTAAGTTTTAGGTGTTGACGTAAGTTTAGTAGACAAGGCCTTAGACTTGAATGTCTCCAGAAAAATTCCTATGTGTTAATTACAAACACTATCATAGAAACATCTGCTTCCAAGAAAGTTTAAAGGAAGAGTGTCACCTTGAGTAGAGCCCTGCGCAGATAGAAAATTTGTATGCATCTGTATCAATATCTGCAACATCTGCATCCACATCTGTGAACATGGATACCCATGATTATAAAGTGGATATCTACAGATTTGCAGAGTTCAAAATACAGAGTTTGTATCTGCGTCCATATCTGCAAAAATGAGCTGTGGATATCCACATCAGTGGATGTAGATATCTGTGGATTTTCAGATTGCAGCCTTACTGTCAAGTCATTAACAATTACCTGTAATTATCCCGTACAAATAGTTTATTTGCTCCTGATGTTCACCACACCCTCTTTCAAGACTGAGGCACCATTGCTCACCTGTCCCTTGGGAATTCCAAGAGGTCATGCATATTGCTTTCTACATCCCGTTGAGGGTACATTTCTCTTTATCCCAACTTTCTTATCACTTTGTTTATCGTCACATCTTTTGTTTCCTAGGTCTGCTTGTGGGAACCCTTGATGTGGTTTTGGATTCCAGTGCTAGAGTTGCCCCTTACCGGATCCTGCACCAGACTCTGGACTCACAAATCTATTGGGCAGTGGCATGTGGTATGTAGTAATGTGAATACTGGCAGGTGGCTGCATACATATCGTTAGCTAACGTTGCATGTTACAACTCTAACAGAGTCATGGCTTCTGGGACTTTCTAATGTATCCACGACTATCTGTAATGATTACAGGTGAATTAATTTAAGAACCTTAATTGCTGTTAAGTCAAACTTCCAAGCAATATGAGTTGCTATAACAGCTGAGTTTCAAAATCTCAGGTCCAGTGAATTCTTAACAGGAGCTTTAATTTCTTCAGAGTTATGTGGATTCTCCCTCCTCTGCGATATGCATGTATGTATGCAAGGTGATAATTTGGAGAATTGAACTGGATTTATAAATGACTCAAGTGTTCTGATATGTTTGTTGGTGGCACAGCACAAAATGGGAACTTGTACAAAAATGAGGAAATGAAGGTTATGTAGGGGACCAAACAATAATCATGATTATTTCTTTATTTTACTGCTATGGCTTAGTCCTTTCCATCCTAATCAGTGCATGATTTTTCCTTTAAAAAAATGTAATGAGAACTCCAGCCTCACCTACTATCTGCATCCCTTGTCCTCCTAAAGCATCACTGCTGTACTGGAATTTGACGTTTAAGCAAAACTTTTATTTGTAGATAATCCAAGCATGATACCCATATGTACAGAAACTTTTTCTCAACTTTTTCTCAAAATGTGCACATTTTTTTAACATTACCACCAATAAAATTTCTAAATCTGATAGGGCAGTTTGGTTATTGAGAGGCTTTCAGTCCTATCCACTGATGAAAAGAACATTGTATTCAAACAGATTGATCAGGGCATGGTGGGAAATCTTTGCCGTAAGGACGTAAAACGTGAGTCTAAAAATAATCTCCCTCTGATCCCACAAATATCAGTTTCTGCCCCTGTTCCCCTCCTTCCTCCAGATGGCCACACAGTCTCTCCTGTAGAGCTGCTTAAAGCCTACAGGAGAGGAGAAGCTTAGAACTGCTGCATTCTTCCACAGAAATCCATCAACTCCCACTTGTGGGGAAGAAGACACAGGAAGAAAGCAGGAAAGCAAAATGGTGGGTGAGAAACTCAGAGCAGAAGGAGTAGCATTTTTATGAATGTTCATGATGCAAATTGGGATTTATATAGCAATGTGACGACAGCAAATTGTGTAAAAAGGCAGCAGCACAATGTGGCAGGTGGGAGCCGGTCCACAAGGGGAGTGAGTTTAAAAACCGTCTTCTCACACAGACCAGCTCCCGCCTGCCACCCCACACTGCTGCCTCTGATACAGCATCCCATGGAGCAGCCTCTGTCAGCGGCAAGCCTAGGCCCGCTGCAGACAGAGGCAGCAGCCTCCACTGCTCCCTCCCCCCACATGCTGCGCACAGGATGGGGCAGTTGGCACCGCAGAGCCAGTGCTGGGGGGAACCAGTTTTTAAGCCGACTCCCCCACCCCCTGCTTCCTCTGTAGGAGGCTGCAGGAGGGGGGCAGGCAGGTCCGTGGAGCTGGCACACAGAGAGTGGGCACAGAAGCTGGCTCCTCATGCATATTGGCTCCCACCTGCCTCCCTCACCCTCCGTGGTGCTGCCTCTCTGTAAGAGGCAGCAGCACAGGGCTTGGGGGAGGAAGGGGGCAGGTGGATCCAGCTTTTAAGCAGGCTTCCCACAGGCACCAGCTCCTGCCTCCCACCTCTTGCTGCCTCTGAGACTGCCTCTTTCAATCCTGATGCAGAAGAAGCAAGGGGGGGAGGGAATGTGTGTTTGTCAACAGGATTAACCAGTAAACCCAGGCTTATCAGTTGATCATGTAATCATCTACATGTTAGCATTCCTAATCACGTACCCCTAGTTCAGCTGGTACTTTGAAAAACAATAGTGGCAGCCAGTTCTTTAGTAAACTAACTAAAGGTTTGTTAGCTAGGAAAATGACAGGTTAAAGCAAGTGAACCATAGTTTGTAATTCCAAATGGTGGCAATGATGTAATAAGCTGCTAGTTTTCCAAAAGTTTTTTTCCAGGGCTAAATAGAATAACTGAATGAGAAAACAGAGATTCCCAGAGTTATTCTGCTCTGTTCTGTTTTGCCTGAATATATGCTAATGAATTTAACTCCTTTAATATTCAAACACAACTGAATTGGCCTATCACTCTGGTCTCAATTGGTCTGTCAGCATCACAATTAGTTTCTTAGGCCATGTCTGTAGTTACGCACCAGAGATCAATCTTCTGGCATTTGATTTAGCAGGCCTAATAAAGGCCCACTACATTGAACACTGAGGGTGCCGGTACTCCTTGCAATTGCAAGGAGTAAGGGAAGCCAATGGGCATATTTGTTCCCGTTGACCACCCACTGTGAAGACGGCATCAAGCTCAACTTAAGATATATCGACTCAGCTATGTTATTTACATAGCTGGAGTTGCATACCTTAAGCTGACCTTCCAGGTCTAGTATACACCAGGCTTTAGTTAACTACTTCAGTCCTTGAATTACCTCTATGGGATGCAGTTTTGTGAGCTAAAAGAAAATATATAGTAGATATTTGGTCGTTGATAAAACTATTAAAATATATACCTTAGCAAAGACTTACCGTTATTTACAGAGTTTTTCTATAGACCTTAGACCTTTTGACTGTAATACTGATGTAAGAAAAAAACATGAAAAAAGACAATATGTAATTACATGTGTATTAAAATTTGTAAAAATGAGGTGCTTTTTTTTTTTTTTCAATCTCAGTTGAGATTGAAATACAAAAAAACTTATCAGATACACGATTATTCAATTGTCCCCAGGAGCAGGGCCAGCAGCCAGCTCCAGGAAGTCTCCTGCCACCCCGCACTGTATCAGAGGCAGTAGTGTGGGGCGGCAGCAGCATCTGTCTCTGCGGGACCTGAGCTTTGCGCAGATACAGGCTGCTCTGCCATCCCACAGAGCAGCCTCTGTCCACTGCAAGCCAGCATCCCGCCTGATCATGTCCCCCCACAATGCTGCCTGTAATAGAGAGGTAGCAGCGTGGGGATGGAGGGAGGTGACTCCACATGAGCTGATACATGCAGGGTGCTGTCTTAAAATCCAGCTTCCTGTGTGTATCGGCTCCTGCCTGTCCCCCTCACCCTGCACACTGCTGCCTCTCTATTAGAGGCAGCAGCGCAGGGGTAAGAAGGGCAGGTGGCTCTGCAGGATCTAGTGCTCATGTGGAGCTAGCTTAAAAGCCAGCTCTCCAAGGACACCAGCTCCCACCTCCCCTCCCACTTGCTGCCTCTGATACAGAGGCAGCAGCGGGGAGGGAAGTGCATGTAGTCGTTAGGATTAACCGATAACCCCAGACTTATCGGTTAATTGTTTACACAACTGTACACTAACATCCTTGTATATGCAACCTCCAATTTTGTCCTTCTTGACTAGTGAATGATTAACTGTAAAGTCCAAACACTCTCTTGTAATATAGCTGTATGTATGGAACAATAATATTCTCATGACTTTAGTGTCTTTCAAACAATAATTATGTATCATGTTCCCTAAAAATGACACACAACAAGAACTGAAGCTCTTGGAGTGGGGGGGGGGGGGCAGAATTTCAGATTCATTCTCATGCTGTGAACACCATGCTTCCTCCAAGTCCATCAAAACATTTACCAATTACTCAAATTAGCTTCTTTTCTTCTGACTTTGTGTATATTTCTCTATTCTACAGTCACTTAATGAAGACAAAATTCATAGTCCCCTGAGGCAGATACAATTAATGCTGATTCTAGTTTCTGGTTTCAGATCTTGGGGTTATTTCAGTTTGTGAAACCACAGACAAGCAGGGGTAGGTTTCATGGTTAGGTGTCCAACTACAGACCTTTCAACTGTGACTTGTTTGTTGCTGAGGTTGCCTTTAAACAGGGTAAGAAATAAACCTTATGTAGAATAAGAGCATCAGGGAGTTTTGTGTCGTCCCTTGTTTTCCACCTTTCCCATGAAGCTTTCTCATTAAGCTATCGTGCAGGGGCATCTACTCCAGCATAGAAATTACCTAGCAGGATGGATGCTGTGTCATTAAAACAATTGAAATGTTCACCTACACATTTTTAGGAATCCCATTTCCATACTGTATGCAACTGGGAATGAGTCCTGTAGACTGTTGAAGTTGGATTTTAGAACTTAACTGGAATTTAATTGAGGAGGAAGCTTACAAACATTTTAGAGTTAAATATAAATGTATTCACCTTTCAATTGTTTTTTATTATGTTTCTTAGTTTAACTGCTAATTACCAAAGTTCTGTGTTTTTATATCAAGGTTTTACCTCTTCTTATTGTCTTCTCTGCTTTCATATTACTCTGAAGTTTATAACAGTGAATATTTGACATAATTCTGTTTTTTCGTGGTTCTGAATTGAATGCGAGATTGAGCAGAAAAGGTGACCCTGGGTTGAGAAGGAGAAGTCTCTTACTAAAATGTAAATAAATAACTAAAGGAACAATACCACTGGCCAACTACCTTTTCTGTAGAAGAGTTCCCGCCTCCAAATTTGCTCTAGCATGAAAGAGAGTACAGGCAGTCCCCGGGTTACGTACAAGATAGGGACTGTAGGTTTGTTCTTAAGTTGAATCTGTATGTAAGTCGGAACTGGCGTCCAGATTCAGACACTGCTGAAACTGACCGCCAGTTCTGACTTACATACAGAATCAACTTAAGAACCCCAGGCGTCCCCAAGTCAGCTGCTGCTGAAACTGATCAGCAGCTGATTCCAGGAAGCCCGGGGCAGAGCAACTCTGTCTGGGGCTTCCTGTAGTCAGCGCTGGTCAGTTTCAGCAGAAGCTGACTTGGGGACGCCTAGGGCAGAGCAGCTGGGGTGCTGCTGGGTTGCTCCAGTAGCGCCGCTCCTGGTTGCTACTGGACCAACCTAGCAGCACCCCATCTGCTCTGCCCCAGGGTCCTGATTCATCCGCTGCTGAAACTGACCAGCAGCGGCTGAATCAGGACCTGGGGCAGAGCAGCTGGGGTGCTGCCGGGTTGGTCCAGTAGTGCCCAGAGCGGGCGCTGCAGGACCAATCGGCAGCGCCCCAGCTGCTCTGCCCCAGAGTCCAAAACAAAAGCCTGGTCTGCTGGGGGGGGGGAGCACACTAGCTGCGCCCCCCCCCTCCCCAGCAGACCAGGGACACGGGGAGCAGAGGGAGGGACCCGCCGCGGCTGCGGCTTCAGTCTGGGAGCCTGTGGTCTGCTGGGGACGGTCCAGAGCAAAGCCTCAGAGGCGCGGGGAACCGCCGCTGCTGCCGCTTCAATCTGGGTGCCTGTGGTCTGCTGGGGACCGTCCCCAGCAGACCACAGGCTCCCGGACTGAAGCCGCAGCCGCGGGGGGGTCCCGCGCCTCTGAGGCTTTGCCAGAGCAAAGCCTCAGAGGCGCGGGTAACCGCCGCTGCTGCCGCTTCAATCTGGGTGCCTGTGGTCTGCTGGGGACGGTCCCCAGCAGACCACAGGCACCCAGATTGAAGCGGCAGCAGCGGCGGTTCCCCGCGCCTCTGAGGCTTTGCTCTGGCAAAGCCTCAGAAGCGCGGGAACCCGCCCGGTGCCCCTGGTCTGCTGGAGACGGTCTCCAGCAGACCAGGGGCACTGGAGCAGCTTACGAACGGGGCTTTCTCGCCCCGACTTCCAGGGCGAGAAAGCCCCGTTTGTAAGTGCGGATCCGACGTAAGTCGGATCCGCGTAAGTCGGGGACTGCCTGTATTTAGACTTGAAACTTGTCAGTGTAGCATTAAAGTGACTGACACACCAGCTTCTTCTGAAATAAATTGTGCCAGACGTCCCAAATAGCACAGCAGCATTTCAAATGTGAATGTTTTACATTGGCCTTGTTTGTTTGTTTTGGGCCCTTCTGCTCTCTTTTGGTAGTCACGCACAGCATTGGAAAATGGAGTCAGTCTGCAGAGGTCCAGCAAGTCCTATTTTTCTGAAATTATTTTGCACGAAGTTTTCCTAATATTCCACAGGGTGTAAAATGCTGAAGAATTAAGAAAACCTTTGCAAGCTATGTGATTTGGGGGAAAACAGGATTTGTACTTGAAGGCAAACTGCCCTTTAGTATGCATGGCTGACAACAGAAATGGTTCCCTAGCAATGGGTGTAGTTGTCTGGTTACAGGTACCCAATCCACTGTTGTCTGCAGTGATGTTTTCATTGATTTTCTGCTCTGAGCTTTCAAGACGAATGGTGTTCTGACTATTTCCTCTGTGTCCCCCTCTGTTAGGTTCATCTCGTAAGGAGATTACGAAACATTGGGAATGGCTAGAGAATAACTTGCTGCAGACTCTCTCCATCTTCGATAATGAGGAGGACATCACCACTTTTGTCAAGGGCAAGATACATGTAAGAGGCACATGTTTCCCTGAAGGCCATACAAAGGCAGTGTTGAGGGGTTTTTTGAGTTTTTTGTTTTTACTTTTTGGAGGTCAAAAAAATTCCCTAGAAATGTCCATCTTCACCTTTGTCTGGATATATGTATGCTTCAGATCTTTACATAATTTATACTATGTTATTGCTATGATAGCACAGAATTAATATGTACTGCAGGAGAAATCATGTGAAAAGGCCACAGGATCTCAAAGAACTATCAGCCTTTCATAATTTCTCCTGCTATAATAAATCACTAAAACCTGGGACATTACCCTAGTGAGCCGTATCTTTGAAAGAGATGAACAAGAGGATCATATTGCACTGCTCTGGCTACTCCCACATTTGTTGCCAGATAATTCTAGCCTGTAGACAGTGCACTTTCCCTACCAGAATCTGTCTCCAGTGTATCCTAATTCCCACTATGCTGTTTCAGACAAACACTAGCATCTCTACTGATGGGGTACTTACCAAAGAGTCAGAATTTGAGCTATGGGTGGTATGGGCCTTTGATACTTCTTGGAAAGACTGACTGAAGTCGTCTTGTCCTCTGGTGTGATGGGGGTAGAGTCAGCTGTTGCACAATTAGTAGAGACAGTGAAGAAGATGGAAGGATTCAGGCCTCTGAATGCTTGACTGACAGTTTCTCGCTAGGAATACTATAGTAGAAAGACAGCCTGAGTATGTCAAAAAATCATGCTTTTGTTTGTGTGTTGATATAGTTTATTTAACTCTCTAGATGAGCTGGATCTTGATTGTCTGAGACTTCACCTTCTCTTGTGTTTTATATTAAAAGTTGAACTTAACTGATGTACCTTTGCTGTCTGGCCATAGATCCAAATGGCCAAGGGTTACTGGCATTTTTGGTGAATGGCCTTTAACTCTGGAATTTACTTTTCCGGTAGTGCCCAGAATTAAACTTTGCAGGCTGTACAAAGTTCCCCTGCCTTATTTCAGCCTTTAGCTGAAGGCAAGGATGGAATATATTATCTGTATTTTGGTTTGGTAGATGGATGTAGGATTGTAGGTGCAGCCGTAGATACTGTTGTGTCTGCGTTTCTAAAAACGGAAAATCAAGCTGTTTATAAATAAGATTGGAGAGTTGAGGATGATGCTAGGAACCCATGTGATGATCCATCCTCTAGAAGGGTGGAGGTGCTAAGAGTGAGAAATAACTTAAGTGGGCATCATGGAAACGGAACAACTAAGGTTGTGTCTCTGCCATCAGTGCTGCTGACTGTCAGACAGGGAAAAGTAGCAGTGCTTCTTGACACTGCACATGCTGATGTGCTAAGAAACTGATCTGTTTGTAAAGTAGGGATATAAGCAACTCATCGACTAGTCGACAATCTGACAAGCAAAGGCTTATCGGAGAGTCAACATGCTAGTCGACTAATTGCTTCCCCCCCTTGCTGCCTCTATCACAAAGAGGCAACAAGGGGGAGGAAGAAGAAGGTGTGCTGGAGGGAACCAGCTTAAAAACCAGTTCCCCCCAGCTCCAGCTCCTTGGGCAGGGGCACAGCAGCGTCCAACTTTGAATTGTCCAAGTGTCTCTGCTAGAATTCTTGTGCATTTCAAAGTTGGGACGCAGCATGGAGCCCTGGGCCAACAGGGAGTCCTGCTGACCCAGGCTCCACGTGGGCTCTTTCGCTTTGAAATGTACAAAAGCCCCAGCGGGGGCTCTTGGACATTTGAAAGCAGAAGCGCCACATGTAGCCTGGGGTCAGCCGGGAATGCGGAAATGCCCACGTCAAGCCCGGGGTCAGCGGGACTCCCTGCTGGCCCTGGGCTCCACGCCGCATTCCAACTTTGAAATGCACAAGAGTCCCCGCTGGGGCTCTTGTACATTTCAAAGGTGGAAAGTGGAAGTGCTTATTGACTAATCGAATAGTCGATGGGAATCCCATCGACTATTCAATTAGTTAATTCATTGAAATTTAACATCCCTATTGTAAAGTTATCATATCCTTAAAATAGATCTGAGAATGTTCCTAAAAAGTCTATCCACAGAAATATGAAAATAGGACACATTTTTTAGTCCCAAATTAGTATATTCTCATGGATCTGTAACACAGAGGCAGCTTCACTTTCAGCATTTTAGCAGTTGAATTTGACTTTTTTTAAAGTAGTGAAAATACTTGATTTTCATGGTAGGATGTGCAAATTGTGGACCATGGTCAAGGCGAACTCTTTATATATTAACCTATTGAGATTGATAGGGTCAAATTTTCTGAGGTCCTGAGGATATGTAATTGCCATTGAAGTTGTGAGTTGCATTTGCTTGTCACCTCTGAAAATCAGGGCCATGTTGTAACCTAGAAAACCAGACATCATTGTTAGTTGTAACTGTAAAAAATTGATGGTATTTTTAGACTCTTTTGTCTTTCTGGCTACTCCCAACTCTTAGGTTACCATCAGTCATTTCCTTCTTGTCAAACAGAATAGGACAGAACTCATACTTCAGTAGTGCTAGAAATTGACTAGAGTGAGTGCTATCTTTAATTTACCCAGCCAGTCTTGAGAAGGTCACTGAAATGTTAATTGTCGGCACTTTAAGTGTGTGTTCAGGTATAGGTTGATTTGTTCTTATTAAACACCTCTCTTTTACCCTTAACCTGGATTTGCTGCTGGTTCCCTTGCCATGTTCTTCCTCAGTATCTCTGAGATTCTGCTACCATCCTGTGTGCTGCTTTTAAGTGAAGACAGCACTGATTTTTCCACTTCTCATCATCCTCTCCTCTCTCTGTAGGGCATTATTGCTGAGGAGAACAAGAATCAGCAGCCCCAGGGTGAAGAGGATCCAGGCAAATTTAAGGAGGCTGAACTCAAGATGCGAAAACAGTTTGGGATGCCAGAGGTGGAGAAGCTAGTCAATTACTATTCTTGCAGCTACTGGAAAGGGCGTGTTCCCAGGCAGGGCTGGCTGTATCTGACTGTCAATCACCTCTGTTTCTACTCCTTTCTGCTGGGCAAAGAAGGTAAGTTGTCAGCTTGCTAGGTGCTCTTGTCTGCCACTTCCCCCTTAATAATTGGTGTGGTGTGGTTTTGGGTGTTTTAATTTTTTTTCTCCCATAGAAATCTTCCTTTAGCCCCAGCATGCAGCCTTTAGGGTCCACTTATACTTGTCATAGAATCATAGAATCATAGAATAATAGGACTGGAAGGGACCTCAAGAGGTCATCGAGTCCAGCCCCCCGCCCTCAAGGCAGGACCAAGCTCCACCTACACCATCCCTGACAGATGTCTATGGAGATCTAACTTGTCATCTAACTTGTTCATGACTTTACTTTTGTGAATTCTACCCATAATCTAGAAGCCTATGGCTATGTCTGCCCTGCAGTGCAGAATGCGGTGATGCTGCACTTTAACTCCCCCATGTAGATGCCGTGGGTGCAAACTAAAAGGTTCCTAGTTTGCACTAATGTAGCCCTGTTTAGGGTTCTTTGTACTTTTCAGATTTTAATGGCTTTTTCCAGGAGTTACTCTGTTGCCATAGTTATCTATCAAGTATATAAAAATGTGAGAAGTTATTATTCGGAGTGTGCACTCATGTGACGATATTCAGATGGGATCCAGTATTGTTTCATAGACCAGTTATTCGCAGAAGATGCTTCCTTTGTGATGAAGCATTTAGGGAAACACATATTAAAGTTTGAAGGGAAAAACTTGCCCGAGAATGGGGGAAGTAATAAGTCTTGATTGATATCTTTCTTGCTAATTTGACTTCTCTTCTGCTGGATGTGTGTGTTTTGCATCACATGGTAATCAATGAGTTTACTGTGGTTGCTTCCATAGTGACCCTTGTAGTCCAGTGGGTGGACGTGACACAGCTGGAAAAAAATGCCACACTGCTGTTCCCTGAGTGCATTAAAGTGAGTACCAGGGACAGCGAGCTTTACTTCTCCATGTTCCTCAACATCAATGAGACCTTCAAGCTGATGGAACAGCTGGCTAATATTGCCATGAGGCAGCTATTGGACAACGAGGGCTTCCTGGAGGACAAGTCCCTTCCCAAGCCCAGCAAGCCTCTAAAGAACATTTCTGCACTCAAAAGGTGCGTTTCTCTTCCAGCAGTGGGAGTGGGGAAAGAAGGAGGAGGAGCTGGAGAGTCAGAGGGAGCTTGCATTATTTGGTAATATTGATATTCGTTAGCACCCAGAGGCCCAAATCTAAATCAAGGTTCAGTTACAGGTTGGATCTCCCTGATCCAGCTCTGTCATGATCTGACTGGTCCTGAACAAAGGAGTTTGACAGACCAGGAGAAGTCAAAGCCGGCCCCCTTACCACCAGCCTAGCAGGGCTCCCGCCCTTGGCAAGACTGCTGGTCCTACTGCCACCACCCTGGCAGGGTTACCAGCCCTGCTTCTGCCAGCCCAGCCCTGGCAGGGCTCTCAGACACTGGCCCCCCTGCCACCGGCCAGGCTGGGCTCACAGCCACTGGCACTCTTGCTGCTGGCTGCCATGGCTCTCTGGTCCAGGAACACCCTGCTAGATCAGAGTGTCCCAGTTTAGAGAGGTGCTTAATTATCTCTGAGTAATTCTCTCCCTCCACCCCCATACATACGTTCATTTTTGTCATAGTTGAGTATAATTCATCTTTTTTTTTTTTTTTTTTTTTTTACAATTTCAGTTTGTTCCCCTGTGCTTGAAGGCACAGACTGGACTTTCAGCAATCTCTATCTGAAATTAATTACCTAAGTAGAATTTACTTCTGTTGGAGATGCCTTCTGCTTTCGTGCAGTTTGGGGAGGGGAAGGCATGTGGCCATTTGAAAGCATGCTTTCAGGATCTTATATTTTACCCCAATACTCTGTTCTGATAGCCTTTTATTTAAAGTTGAAGGTCTTTTAAAAATCATAATACCCTTATAACATTTTAAAATTTCAAAATATTGTACAGATTTTAATAGTATCATTGTTTTGGGATGGAAGATGGTACAGCCATTGAAATTCATGACCCTTCTGTCCAGAGTTTCAACATGTTTTCCGTCAAAGTACTCTTCTACAAGATTAAGGAGAAACCTTGTTCTATCTTTTAAATACTTGTCCTGCAGCGAATGCGTGGGTGTTGTGGTATATCTCAGTTTGGGAAGTGAACAGTGATTGAGAAGACCAGACACAATCCTGCAAGCTGATTCTGAAAAGAATCTTTGGTTGAGGTGTTTCCTTCTTAGGATTTTGAAGATGCAGGTTAGGCCATTCATGCCTCTCGGGGTTAGGGTGTTACCCTTCTCTCTTTTTTACTTCAGAGATCTGGATGCTCGAGCCAAAAACGATTGGTACCGTGCCACCTTCCGGCTGCCCAAGGATGAACGCCTGGATGGACATACAGACTGCACCTTGTGGACTCCGTTTAACAAGATGCACATCCCTGGCCAGATGTTTGTTTCCAACAATTACATCTGTTTTGCCAGCAAGGCAGAGGAGGCCTGTCATCTCATCATTCCACTCAGGGAGGTGGGAACCTATTGGATTTAAAAGCTGTCTATTCATAAGGGCCACATGCTTTTGGTCTCTAGCTTTTGGGTGTGTCTGATGCTTACAGGTTGTGAATGCTGACTCTTGACCACAGGTTAATTGGGTTAAGGACATAAGAACGGTCAGACCAGTGCCCCATCTAGCCCCTTATCCTGTCTTCTAATAGTGGCCAATACTAGGTGCTTCCGAGGAAAAGAACAGAACAGGTAATCATCACTGTCACCCATTCTCAGCTTTTGGCAGACAAAGGCTAGGTTCACTACAGAGAGAGTTTTCCATCCCTGCTCATCCTGGCGTATAGCTATTAATGAACCTAACCTCCATGAACTTACCTAGATGTTTTTAAATGCTGTTCTAGTCCTGGCCTTCACAAAATCCTCTGGCAAAGAGTTCTACAGGTTGACAATATGTTGTGTGATTAAATATTTCCTTTTGTTTGTGTTGAAATTCATAGGCAGTAGATTTATTTGGTGACCTCCTAGTTCTTGTGTTATGAAAAGGATTAAATGAGACTTCGTTATTTACTTTCTCCACACCAATCATGATTTTATAGTCTTCTGCCATATGCTTCTCTTAGTTGCCTCTCTTCCAAGCTGAAAAGTCCCTGTCTCATTAATCTCTCATACGGAAGCTGTTCCATGACCCTAATCATTTCTGTTACCCTTTTCTGTACTGTTTCCAATTCCATCTTTTTGGGGATGGGGTGAATAGATCTGCACACAGTACTGAAAATATGGGTATACCAGGGCTTTATATAGAGATTATATGTTTTTTTACCTTATTGTTTATCCCTTCCCTCATGATTCCCAACTGTTTCGCAAGAAATGGAAGTTTATTAAGGTATTGGGGGATTATTTCATAATAGGCAATAATTCTGAGGAAAGACTGAGATCAGACCCTATCCAAAGAAATCTGTCTCCAAACTCTCAATAACAGGGAAGGAAGCAAAGGTGGAGAACGCACGCAAAGCATTTTTTCAGTAGCCATAAGATTGCTTACTAGCAAGTTTGTTTCTTACCCAATTCTGGAAGTATCCAGAGAAAAGTCAAAACTTTCAATGTTTAACAAACTCTGTTCAAAGGACATTGGGTTTTTTGTTTAGTGTGTTTTTTACATTTTAGAGTTTGTTTTTCCTTTCTTGTTTGTCAAAGACAGACCACTTAGCAGCTTGAAAGTAGCATTTTCCCTCTTTGCTGACTTATCCATTCCCATCAATTAAGCTGAAATGCATCTTGCTTGTGTGCATCATTAATGAAATCTGCACAGCTCCTTCAGTAGGGGGAACAACAACAACACAAAATAATTTTTTGTTGCTCTTATAAAAATGAGCTTGCGGAGCGTCTTGCACTGTTCTGTAGTAGTGGAGACAAAACTAATGTTAGACTATCAGACACAGCTGTTTGTGCATAGTGCAGGTGAACACACTTTTCTATCTTGGCATTTTCTCTCCTAGAAAAGTAGCATTTTTAAACAATCTCTGGTATTTTCTTATTTTGTTTACAAAATTGAATGCATAAACAAGAAAAAGGGCAAAATCTTAGCATATGTTTTTTCCTTTTCTTTTAAAAGGGAATGCTGCATCTTAATGAGGGCAATGAAAGTTCTGTCTTTTAGCAGAGGAAACGGAGGCGAGCCCTCTGATCTTTTCTGTGTAAACCAGAGTACATGGCAGGCATGAGGAAGCAGATGTTAAAAAGAAAAGTAAACTCCTCTTTGGGTATTTCGTTGGTTTACTCCCCCTTCTTTCCACATAAGTTATCTCTATCATTCCTGAAAAAACACATCAATTACTGCAGAGCCTGGTGTCTGATAGATAAATGACTTGATGACAGAGTTGATGTGTTGGCAAAAATGAATACCCAGAGGACAATCCAGGTTATACATGTTTTATAGCAAGTTAAATTTGGACCTGCATCTCAGAATCCCTTTTAATGATCAAATGGAAATGATGGAGGCCTGCTGTATCCAAATTGCCTGCGACTATCTTTTCCAGGTGGCAATTGTTGAGAAAGCAGACAGTTCCAGTGTCTTGCCTCGCCCTCTCTCCATCAGCACCAAAAATAAAATGACCTTCCTCTTTGCCAACTTGAAGGACCGAGATTTCCTGGTACAGAGAATCTCTGACTTCTTGCAGAAAACGCCATTAAAGAAATCAGGTGACAGTGGCAGAAAGTGGAAGGAGAACTTCAGTGTCACTGGATGTGAGGTATTGGGGCAGGGGGTTTCCACCTTTCCAAAAAACATTTGTTGCATTATTTGCTCCAGCAAATGGCATCATCTTCTCAGACTCATGACTCTTAAAGCTAGAGTCTGACTAAGCTCAGATATTTCAAGTCTTTATAATGAGGAACAGTAGGAATAAGACCCATTTAAATCAATTTCTAATTTGCAACACCATTCTCTGCAGATTAGGGAAGTTACCCATTTCATTGGTTAGAGCTGTATTATTGTAGTATGTATTAAGTTGTATTATGATTTCTGAAGATAAAGCTAGTTCCTCTTTGAGCCTGAGCATCACGGAGAATATGGTATTTATGCTGGAGGAGTGGCAAGGGGGACAGGAAGTAGACAGCCTCTGTTGCCTTGAAGAGAGAAAAGGGCTGAAGTATTAAACTAGATTCTCTGGTCCATTGTGCCCCTTCTGCAAAGTCAGTCAGTGTAAAGGGGGCAGAAACCTCTTCCTAAATCCCCTGCTGGGAATTCCGTTCACATGGGACAATCTCAAAGAGTGTAAAGCTTCTCTTTCCGCAATCCCTGATGTGGGGGGATGAGTCAGTGTGACAAGGGGAAAGTGGCTAGAGCTAAATAGGTTCTGGCAATCCCCAACTGTCATAGTTTGGAGACGCCTCAAGTGGCCCGTATTTATTACAGTCGGTGAGATCTGGACACTAGGGATATTAGACTAGACGACAAGTCGACTATCTGATAAGCAAGTGTTTATCGGATAGTCAGTTGACTAGTAAATTCCCTCCCTCCCTTCTCCCCCCTTGCTGCCTCTATCAGAGGCAGCAAGGGGGGGGAAGAAGAGGTACTTGAAAGCGGCAATGGCACACAGCTGAGCCCGGGATCAGCTGTGCGGCGCTGCCAAGGTGGTGTTCAAAGGGGCAGCGCACGTGGAATCCAGGGGCAGCTGGGGACTCCCCAGCTGATAATGGACTCCATGCAGCATATCCCCAGAACCCAGCATCAGCTAGGGACTCCTCAGCCCCTCCCTTTGCATATTTTGGAAAGCTGTCCTTTTCCCAGGGTTTCCAATTTTCCTGGTGCACCCAACCCTGACCTTGCTTTAAGTTAGGAGAAGAGGAAGCTGCCTAACAAATTTGGTGGCCCTAGCTCTTACCATTTAGGAGTTCTTGAACAAACGGATTCGCAGACAGATGCACTATATAAAGCTAAGTAACAGAAAGCTCTGAAACAGATAATGAGATGCAGACGTTTTTACATATAGGTTAGTGGCCAGAAGTGGCTTTGCTATCTGACTGTTAGCCTGTTTACTAATCTTTGTTGGCAGGTCACCATATCTCAGCTGGCACCTTTGTTAATCTTGATAGAAAGGGGAAATCAGAATGGGTTTGGAGACAGGGCTCCCTTTTACTCTGGGCAGCAATCCCTGCAAGGGCTGGTTTGAGGTGCCTTGATTTTACAGTATAGAGAAATCAGTGTGTTTTGTGGAGAGGGGTCTTCATTGTAGTATTTGGACCACAAAACTGTAGACTCTTACTGTGCTTTTTCTCAGACGATGTGTTTTTGTTCAGGAATTTCCAGAGCTGTCTTCCAGCAGTCCACCTGCAGTCAGCCCAACCTCTGCTCTCAACAAACAATTGGCCAGCTTCTGTACAGGCGAGGTGCCAACAGCCTCCCAGGGGCTACTCAAACTCTTCAGGAAAAACTCCGAGGAGCTCTTGGGACCCAAAGGGGTATACAAGCTGCTTGCATGTAATGTTAAACAATTAATTGCAATGAGTCTGGTGTTAAAATGAAGTGCTAACTAAAACAGGCAGGCACTGTGAAAGCTTCCTTGTTCTTCATTCCACACTCCACACACCAATGCCTCATCAGGGCCTCTTACTGCTGACCTGTGTCACCAACTGCAATTCTATTGTTACGCTCCATTACAGCTGTGAAAATGCATCTTAGCTGTAACCCAAGCACTAGCTTGATTTCCCACTACTTGAGCAAAGACTGACAATTGTGCTAAATTATTGTGCTTTTACAATATTATAAAATCCATTGAGTCACTTCTGCTATTGCTTCAGATTTTCAAGAGCTTTAGCTTGAATACAGGGACATGATAATTTCAACCATGTAGTAAGAGAATGCCCTGACTTGGTTACATTTGTGTTGTAGATGAGACATAAAATGTAGATTAAGACCATCAAACTCATTTCACTTGTGAGCTATTTAAAATCAGATATTTAAGATGAAGGGTGATGTGTCATCACCACAGTGCCATCCATCACTTCCTCCACTGATGTCTCTTTTTAGTCAAGTAAAAGCTGTGTCAGTGTCACATTTCAAACTACTTACTTGCACATTTTGGCTGTGAATACTTAGAAACTTGATACATAATTTATGAACAATTGATCATCTGTAGATAATGAATGTAGCACATCGTAAGGAAGAAGGAACAGTTTAAATGTGGCACTGTTTGTCAAGTACAAGCTTCAATAGTCTGAAACCTCACATTCTACAGATGACCTTGATACAAATGTTTTAATCCATCAAATGGCTCTGTTTGTTTTTTTCCCCCTTAGGCGAAGGAGAAGATGAAGGAAGAGTCATGGAATATTCATTTTTTTGAGTATGGGCGAGGAATGTGTATGTATCGCACAGCCAAGACCCGTGAACTGGTACTAAAAGGGATCCCAGAGAATCTTCGTGGGGAGTTGTGGCTCTTGTTCTCAGGTAAAAGGTTCTACTGGACCCTCAAGACAATTCCCAGGTAATGGGTAGTCTATTTGTAGTTTAAGTATCAGGATTAAGGATAGGTCTAGATTGCAAGAATTAAATGTTCATATCTAAATAGATCACATTTATTTCTCAAATAATCATTTATTTCCAGGTGTGCTCCATCTGAATGAAGCTTTAGACAGATGCAGTTTCTCACAAAATCTGAATGCAATAGGCCAGCAGGCGGTTTCTGAAGAGATTATGATCTGTTGCCTGCTAGGGCTAAGTGACAGTACAGTGACAGAATATTCTAAATGCCCTCTTCTCCCAGGTGCTACATAATTGACTTTGCTAGGATGCTGACATTCAGAAATTAGGGAATTATCTGATTTAACTGCAGATTTGTTTCTGAGCCTGAGACTCTGCTTGTAGTCTGTTTCCTATCCCCTATCTGCCCCTTCACTGAAGCTTCTGGGACAAGTGAGTGAAGCAGTGCCTGTATCTGTTATTGTAGGGGCCTGGAATGAGATGGTGACCCTTCCAGGGTACTATGCAGAGCTGGTGGAAAAGTCAATGGGGAAATACAACCTTGCCACAGAGGAAATTGAGCGAGACCTGCACCGTTCCATGCCAGAGCACCCTGCCTTTCAGAATGAGTTGGGGATTGCTGCTCTTCGGAGGGTTCTGACAGCGTACGCATTCCGAAACCCCACAATCGGGTACTGTCAGGTAAGAGGGAGTATAAACTAGCTACCCCACGCATTGGGCATTACTGAGAGCCAAACCACCATTTTAAAAGAGGTCTCATACTGGAATTTAGGATCTTTGATGCTGCTCTTATACTCTAGCAGTAAAGCAGGGGCTGCTTTGTGGTAAAATTCTAACCATCCTTTGGATATGATATTCAGTTTGTTCTGTTGCTCACTGCCATCAGAGATAGATGGACTATTTTATTAGAATATGGAGAGCCCCAGTGTCCTGGCTAACATTCCCTCAAAAGCACCTTCTAGTTTCTTAAGTAGTATATAAGAGTTAATTGAGATTATGAAGACAGCATGCATCAAACTTATTAATTTGCAAACCTCTATAGGTCTGCAGGATAGAGCAAGATGGGGGGAGGAGCAGCTGAACACATGCTGCCAGCACACTCTGGTAATCAGCTGAGTGAGCCAGATAGAAACACTGGGCATGCTGGATCTGGCCCACACGTATTTTGCCCGGCCCTGCTGTGTAAGATATTCAGAGTATGAAAGATACTATAGCAACTGAATTGTTTTATGTATCCTTTGGATATTTGCTCATGCTGCTCTATTAAAGCTGTCTTAGCATTTTCTGTATAAATACCATTTTCAAGGTTTTATTAACCCGGTTGATTATACTAATACTTTGCATCCATGGATCAAAGTACTTTACCAAGATGTGTGGAATTATCCCCATTTCATAGTTGGAAGAGCTGAAGCCTAGAGCGATAAACTGGAAACAGAACATAGATCTTCTGGCTCACAGTCCCATACCTTATTCATAGGAGCATAGTATTTTAACCACATTTATCTCTTCTAAGTTGAATAGGGATAGTGTCATATTACATTCCTGAACATCCTCAGAGTAGTTTCTTCTCTCTGTACATGTTTGTGTCGCTCTACCTGTTCCCAGGCCATGAACATCGTGACATCGGTACTGTTGTTGTACTGCAATGAGGAAGAGGCTTTCTGGCTGCTAGTGGCTTTATGTGAGCGTATGCTGCCAGATTACTACAACACCAGGGTAGTGGGTGAGTGTGTAAAATTCATTATTTGGGCTGGCATTTCCTTCTACTATACCATCAGGAAGGAAGGACAGTTGTGTTTTATTATCAGGAAGGAAGGACAGTTGTGTTTTATTAACAGACTATTTAAACATGGTGCATTTGAGTGAGGGGGAGGCACTAGCAGATGAAAGCTTTGGCTTGATAAGTGATGCGTAAAGATTTTCCGGCAAATTCTAAATATCCAGTTATTCTCCTTGGAATAATTCAATTCTTAATTCTTCAGGACCTGACAGCTATTAATTGGAGGGAAGACAAAGAAAAGCATCAGAAATGGGAGGAGGCCGTAGGGCTAGACTTGTGCAGAAAGATTTAAAAGATCTAAATGTGTACGTGAGTAAGAGGTGGAGAGTGCCATAATAGTCTACTAAGTGTTTGAAGGGTGTATATACAAAGGAATGGTAGCAGGACTTCATTAGGTTGATACACAGAGTAGCAATGATGAGTTGAAATTTGAAAAAAAAGATGTCCTTGTTGTGAGAGAAGTTTTAGAATAGTCTCCCAAGGGAAGTTGTGGAAGCCCCATTGCTTGGAAGATCTAAATTTAGATTGAAGAAAGCACATCTATTATAGGCAATGGTCCTACACAGGTCTTTGCTTCTTATTTCTCTGCTTCTGTGACATTATTTTTAGAAAAATAATTCTTCCCCCATCGCTATTAACAAACATGCGGACAAGGGGGATCCAGCAGATATAGTATACTTAGATTTTTAGAAAGCCTTTGACAAGGGCCCTCACCAAAGGCTCTTGTGTAAATTACATGGCCATGGGATAAGAGGGAAGGTCCTTTCTTGGATTGAGAACTGGTTAAAAGACAGGAAACAAAGGGTAGGAATAAATGGTAAATTTTCAGATTGGAGAGGGGTAACTAGTGGTGTACCCCAAGGGTCAGTCCTGGGACCGATCCTTTTCAACTTATTCATAAATGATCTGGAGAAAGGGGTAAGCAGTGAGGTAGTAAAGTTTGCGGATGATACCAAACTGTTTAGGATAGTCAAGACAGAAGCAGACTGTGAGGGACTCCAAAAAGATCTCACCAAACTGAGTGATTGGGCAACAAAATGGCAAATGAAATTTAATGTGGATAAGTGTAAAGTAATGCACATCGGGAAAAATAACCCCAACTATACGTACAGTATGATGGGGGCTAATTTGGCTACGACAAATCAGGAAAGAGATCTTGGAGTTATTGTGGACAGTTCTCTGAAAACTTCCACACAGTGTGCAGCAGCGGTCAAAAAGGCAAATAGGATGCTAGGAATTATTAGGAAAGGGATAGAAAATAAGACCCAGAATATCTTACTGCCCCTATATAAAACTATGGTACACCCACATCTTGAATACTGTGTACAGATGTGGTCTCCTCACCTCAAAAAAGAGATTTTGGCCTTGGAAAGGGTTCAGAAAAGGGCAACTAAAATGATTAGGGGTTTGGAACGGGTCCCATATGAGGAGAGGTTAAAGCGACTGGGACTTTTCAGTTTAGAAAAGAGGAGACTGAGGGGGGATATGATAGAGGTATATAAAATCATGAGTGGTGTGGAGAGGGCCGATAAAGAAAAGTTATTTATTAGTTCCCTAAATAGAAGAACTAGAGGACACCAAATGAAATTAATGGGGAGCAGGTTTAAAACTAATAAAAGAAAGTTCTTCTTCACACAGCGTGTAGTCAACCTGTGGAACTCCTTGCCAGAGGAGTCTGTGAAGTCTAGGACTATAATAGAGTTTAAAGAGAAGCTAGATAATTTCATGGAGGTTAGGTCCATAAAAGGCCATTAGCCAGGGGATAAAATGGTGTCCTTGGCCTCTGTTTGTCAGAGGCTGGAGAGGGATGGCAGGAGACAAATTGCTTGATCGTTGTCTTCGGTCCACCCTCTCTGGGGCACCTGGTGCTGGCCACTGTCGGTAGACAGGCTACTGGGCTAGATGGACCTTTGGTCTGACCCAGTACGGCTGTTCTTATGTTCACTCTTTTGTTTGATGGGATATACAGATCAAACAATGACTTGTTCACCTCAGGATCTGTGGTAACAGATCATATGATATTCCCGTAGGTATGTAGAACCCTTTGACTGTATTAAAGAGGGAATCAGGAAATAAATAAGACAAAACCTTATTTGATTTCACTTCTGTTGAAAACTTGCTGATTTGTGACTACAGTCAGTATTTATCCAATTAGTGTAGATTTACTTTGCTTTGTGATTGGTCCCATGTCACTTCTCCCTTGTCTTTTTAGGTGCATTAGTGGACCAAGGCATATTTGAGGAGCTTACACGAGACTACCTTCCACAGCTGTCAGAGAAGATGCAGGATTTGGGAGTGATTTCTACCATCTCTCTTTCCTGGTTCCTCACTCTCTTCCTCAGTGTCATGCCCTTTGAGAGTGCTGTGGTTATTGTTGACTGCTTCTTCTATGAAGGCATCAAGCTTATCTTGCAGGTGTCTCTGGCCATCCTGGATGCCAACATGGAGAAGCTGCTAAACTGCTGTGATGAAGGCGAAGCCATGACTGCCCTGGGCAGGTAGTCCTCATTACACTTCCATATCATTAAATAAATAGCTATGGTACTCCCATTCCAATCTGGCGTGACTTCTTTAGTATTTTTCATGCGCCTGCAATCTTCATTGCTTCGCATTTAGAACAATATTTACTAGATGTCATTGTGTCTCAGAGGGTCACAGCTGAGGATGCCAAATTCAAAATAGTGAGGAGTCCTGTGACACCTTATAATAACCAGCAGATTAGTCTCTAATATTAGATTATACCAAGCTAGTCATAAAAGTGAACTTCTGTCTCAGCTCACTGGTTATCTGGAAGTCAAAAATTCAGTCTCCTCGAGCATTCGAGCCTTTGTCTCACCACCTCCTAAACACTCTATAATAAGTGGTTAATGAAAACCAGTTTAATCAAATATAGGAGTCTTCTAATTCTAAGAGGTCAACCGTTTAGTCAGGCCAGTATATAACTCAGATATTTCAATCCAGTAATCACAGTTATACCAATCCTTTAGTAACTAAAAGTTTAATAATAAAAGAAAAAAAGTGTTAATAATGGTTAATTGATCATATACAAACAAATAATTGCAAAAGAATCCAAATGCATTCAATTGACTTTCTTTTACTGCATCCAAGAAAATAGGTTCTCATGTTAGAAAACTAAAGTCTGAAGAATTCCATCATGTTCCTTAGTGTCCTTTGGAACCTCAGTTCCTGGCACAGTGCATCCCTGATGTCTAGCCTCAGTTTGAAGTCTGAAGGGTTGCTGATCCCCAATCTAGAGAGAATTCTGATTTGCTGTCAGTAACAGCTCTTAAAAGTAGGAGCTCCTAAACTCTGGTGAGGCAAATCTTCATGTAATGCAGCAACTATAAAAAGGCGTCCTGTAGCGAAGTGGCATGTTGATCAATTCCAAACATGCCACCACCTGCACTTTGTTTTTTGAAACCTCATTAAAAACAGGTGGTCTAAAGAATGAAACTGATTGTACTAGAGTGAAAGAAACATCTATGGACCCAGGCAGGCTAGCTTGGAAGAAATGAATTCTCCCAGCCTATGAGACTGTCTGCCTAAAAGTAGTGGGAATAATGTTTAAGATCTTACTTGCCTTTTTGTTAATTCTTGAGATTGTGTTAACCTAGAGCCCTGCCTTTGTTCCTGTTTGTCCCCACAGATACCTGGACAATGTAGTTAATCGACAGAGTATTTCCCCACCTATTCCACACCCACATGCCTTACTCACAAGTGGAGATGAGCCACCGCTTGAAATTGATATCTTTGAACTCATCAAAGCATCCTATGAGGTCAGAGGCAAGATTAATTTTACGTCAGTGATCTTACTGTTTAAAGCTCAGTCCTGCGTTCCTTATGCAGAAAAGATAAATTGGCTTCACTAGGAATATGGCTTATGCAAGGAATGCAGGATTGGGCCACTAGTCTTCATGTTAAATATGAGGGGAGTTCAATCCTTTTGTTCTTCTTTTCAGATTCCATGACATCTCACCAACAATGCTAATTAATGTTAAAAACTGAAGCGCCTACTGAAGCTGATAGGTCAGAGACCTATCTCCCCCTCCATACTGTGGAGAAAAGCTTTAGGCTATTATTTTGCATACAGGGTTAGCCAATGCCAGGGAATTCTGGAGGTAACTTAACTACTGAATATTGAAAGAAATATTTTGAGGATAAACTTTTAGAGAATTGTGAGTAGTGTATCCTCACACAATTCATAGTGTAAGATTTGAGATGCACATGAATCCCTTCCTGAGGTGTCCGTGTTGTGATGATAGCTGGATGGCAGGGAGACTCCAAGCCTGAGAGTGGTGGCAGCAACAACCATGAATCCAAAAGACCATATTGCAGAAATAGCAGTAGCTCTCCCTGTGTCTCAACTACTGTATACTTTTGCAAACGTAGCTCTTCAGGGATGACAATGAGTATATTTGCATGGGAGGGAAATAGATTATTTTTATGCTTAAATTACTAGGACAGTCGTCAATGCACACTTGACACATTCTCTCCCTGAATGAAATGAGGGAAATTGGGAAAAGACTTAGTGTTTCTGGTGGATTTTTTTTTTCTGTGCTCTCTCTCTTCTCTGTCTTCTGTCATTCTCCTTTTCCTCTCCCTTCAGCTCACCCGTATGCTCTTCTTCTTATGCATCTTACGTTGCTTTCTAGTTTCATTTTCTAATAAACTCATGACTGTTTGTCTCCTCCTCGAGGAAAGCCTGTTGCTACCGTTGCACCCTCTTCCTTCAGAGCACTCCCTTTCTGACTGGTTGTTCCTTCTGGTTCCTTCCTTGTTAGTCACCTCATCCAAATAATTTTACATGTTTGATTAGTGCTGCTGAGAAAAAGCCCTGCTTCCTGACAGGTACATCACTCAGTTTGAGCTTGGATTCTTAATAACTGCTGGCACATCTCCTTACATGTTCTTATACGTCCCACCGCATTAACAAAAGAGTCTTAGCAGACCATCTCTATTGACAGAAGGCCATTTGCCCTTTCAGGTCACTTCTAAGGAGATTCCTGATTTGCTGAAGAGTATGTCTTTGAATATGAGACATTGTCTTGTTGGTAGATGTGGGTGACCTGATGTGCTTTTCTTCCTCACACTAGAAATTCAGCAACTTGAGGGCCGATGACATTGAGCAGATGCGCTTTAAGCAAAGATTGAAGGTGATCCAGTCTCTGGAGGACACAGCCAAGAGGAGCGTGGTAGGTAATGTCCTGAGTAAATGAGCTGGCATGTTAGTGCACCACATTTTGCTTTGTCTTCTGAAAATCTGCTCTCTTAGTATACCCAAGATGAGGTGATTAACTATCATGCCTTTAATGTGGAAAAAGTATCTGCTAGCTTGAGCAACTTCCATTTAGTTCTCATTGATCTAGTCCCGTGGTCACCAACCCATCGATCGCAATCAACTGGTTGATCGTGAGGGCTCGACCAGTCGATTGTGAGACGTTCGGGCCCCCCTCGATTTCCCTCCCCCCTCAAGAAGCCCCACCACCTACCTCCAGTAACAATGGAGGTAGTGCCGGCTTCCTGCAGGGTGGATGGAAGTCCTGAAGCTGTGTGGGTTAGTGACCGCTGACTCAAAATAGGTTCCCTGCCCTTCTCAGAAATAAAGACAATGAAGAAACTTTTTGTGTTTGACATAGTATTTTATTTAAAAATGAAGCCTGGCCAACAAACCCCCAATTGGGGCCAAGTCCCCATCTGGCCGCAGCATCATAAAACTCGTACGCATGCCAGACCAACCGACCCACGATCTGCGCCTATCAAACACTGGACCCCCCTGCCCTGAGCCCCTCACATATCCCAACCCAAGTTCCTGCACCCTTACATCCACAAGCCTGTGGCTTGCTTAGTACCCCTACACTCTCCAGCCTGGAGCCCCCTCCCCGAGCCAGCATCCCCTTCTCCACCACCTCCTGCATCCAGATTTCCTCCCAGAGCTTGCACCTCTCACCCCTTCCCACACCCAAATCCCTCATTCCCACCCCAGAGCCCACACATCCTGTCTCAACCCAGTGAGGGTATGGCTAGACTGCAGGAGTTTTTCCAGGATTCCAGAGATATCCCAGAAAAATTCTTCCGCACCCAAGGACATATTTGTTCTTCCGCTTTTTTAGTGGAAGAGCAAGCATACTCTTTCGGTAACCCCTGTATTCCTCGTTCCACGAGGAATAAGGGGACTTCCCAAAGAAGGGGTTTTTCTGACATTTGGTCCAGTCTAGACAGGCCAAATATTGGAAAAACCTCTTCCTACAGAAGAATCGAAAAAAAAGCAGCAGTGTAGAGTGTATAAGGGCTGGGGATAGCAAGTGATAGAGAGGAGGAGAATAGAGAGGGCGGGGCGTCAAGGAAGGGATGGGGTCTTGGGGGAAGGATGGGGCAGTAGATCTTGGCTTGTTCTGACATTTAAAAAGTGATCTTGGGTGTAAAAAGGTTGGAGACCACTGATCTAGTCTAA
Source organism: Pelodiscus sinensis (assembly GCF_049634645.1). Classification (NCBI taxonomy): domain Eukaryota; kingdom Metazoa; phylum Chordata; order Testudines; family Trionychidae; genus Pelodiscus; species Pelodiscus sinensis. The sequence continues at coordinate 34,462,421 of NC_134727.1, read as the reverse complement.
CAAGTTGGGTTAAAGATCAGAGAAAAGAGTTGAAATGCCAAGACGTGACCCTGATAGAAGTTCATCGTAGATAAATCATTTCCCGCATGAACCACAACAGCCCTTGCAAACACTTTCCACTGGTTCGAGTTGCCTGTGTTTGTTACGCTTTATCTTGGTTCTTTGAGCATAACAGGAAGGCAGATACTGACATCCCTCTTGCCCAGAGTGTGGGCTATGATGTTGGGAATCCACAGGGGACTGGGGCAGAGGGGGAGCATCTGTATCTGATTGCTGCTTTATTCTTTTATTTGTGCCAGTTGTGAAACCTATTCCCTTTGCCCCTCTCACTGTAGATGTGGAAAGCCACAGTGTGAAACAAAGGCAAACGGGTGACACTTGTTCCCACTTCCAATTACAATGCACTGACAGCACGGAACACAGTTAATACTTTGAGTAGTTTTTTTTACTGCGTTTACCCTCCTTGTTCAAGCAGGGTACAGCTGTTTTTTGCGTCAATAGTTGCTGGCATCTTCCTGTCAGAGCAACTCAGAGGTGTGAGGCTGTTTTTCTTCAGTTCAAAATCACTACACAATCCCTCCTCCCCTATACCTTAGTCAAGTCCAGGTCTGGGCAAAATACCCTCCACAGGCTGCATTCGGCCCGTGGACGCAGCCAGGAGCCTCAGGCAGACTTGCCTCACATTGCTGAGAAAAGCAGCCATTGTGAACTTGCAGGGCTCTGTTTGAACAGTTGTGAGCCTGGGGGAGGTTTCCGGCTAATGGGAGCTGCCTGTAATCAACAGGCAGCTTGCAAAGCACCCTACGACTCCTCCTCTCAGGCTCGTAAATGTTCAGAAACTTCTTGGCCCCTGTAGCCAGTGTGGGTGTGGGGCAGGTAGGGAGTCTGCTTGAGAAGGCTGCTGGCTTGGAGTCAAGCAAGTAAGTCTCCCAGCCAGAGTCTGCCTCTGGCATCCCAACCCTTTGCCCCCCTACCCCACATAACCCAAACCTTCTGCCCCCCTCTTGCCCCCATATCCCCTCCCAGATCCTGCACACCAATCCCCTTCCCAAGGTCACAGCCAGAATCTCCGCACTCCCTTCTGAACCCCTGCCCCAAATCACAACCCCCTCATGCCCTAGGTCACAGCCCAAACTCCTCTACCCCCTCCTGCACCCTAGTCCCCTTCCCCAGATCACAACTGCTTCCTTCACCCAAATTCCCTCCCAGACCCCACCCCCTCTTCTGCACCCCAATCCCTTACTGCAAGCTCCTTTCTGCATCCAACCTCCATTTCAGGCCGCACACCTCCTCCATTAATATCATGGAAGAGTGCAGCCCTTGACCACTTTCCAAATTCTTGGAGTGGCCCTCCCATCAAAAATTATTGCCCACCCCGGTCAAGTTCATTGGCCTTTTTCATATTGTTTCTTATAGCAAGTGAATTCATTGTCCAGTTTGACTAATGAGTAAATATTTATTCTGTTTCCCTCTCTTACTTAAGGTCCGAGCTATATCTGGTGATATTGGTTTTTCTATGGAAGAACTAGAAGAGCTTTATATGGTATTCAAGGTAAACCCAGCATGGGGAAGAATATGCCCTAATCACTCTCCCTCAGATACACAGATAGCTATCCAAGATTGAGTGAATGGGGAAGTAATGGTGTGTTTCTGTCCGGAATCTGATCTATCAGAAGCAGAAGTGGAGCGCTCAGATACATAGTGCCACTGGGATTATCTCTAGTATGTCTGATTGTTTTTTTACAAAGTTGGAAAACTGTATTTAAATGTTATTCCTTCAGGATGAGATGGTAGCAGTGTTGAAAAGGAATGTTTAGTGGCTAGAATAGGGGACAGGAATTCAAAAGACCTTGGTTTTATTCCTAGCTCTGCCACTGCTCTGTAATCTTGGGCAAGTCACTGAACCCCTCTGTGTCTCAGTTTGCCCATACATAGAAATGGGATGATAGCTCCCTACCTCACAAAGGCATTAAGACTCAATATCTGTGATGCCTTTTGAAATACTCAGTTGCAAGGTATGTGGACTTGCAAAGTCAGATAGTATGACTTGCTCAGAAAACTTTCTGGTTCTGTGACAAGGCTTGTGTAGCCAGATTTCTCTCTGCGTCTTTATCCAAATCTGATGATGCCTTTTGTTCTCCTTGAAATCAGTCTCTAGTTTGGTCAGAGCCTCTTCTTCATTTCTCATAGTTCAGCCATAATCACATGTGGACTTAGGCATAAAAAAGGGGAGGAGAAAAATAGATATATGGGCAACAGTTTCTTCTCTGGCTACATAGTCTTTGTCCATGCAGAATAACTGAGTTTTTAAGCACGAAGTTTTGTGTAACTATTAATAGTGTGTCCTACTAACCCTTTCCTCTCAAAAGGCAAGACACCTGATGAACTGTTACTGGGGGGGCAGCCGCACTGCAACCGCCCACCGAGATCAGAGCTTGCCCTACCTGGAGCAGTATCGCATTGACCTGGAGCAGTTCAGAGAGCTCTTTGCCAGTCTGACCCCCTGGTCCTGTGGCCTCCACACTCCTGTGCTGGCAGGGCGAATGTTCCGACTTCTAGATGAGAACAGGGACTCTCTCATTAACTTCAAGGAGTTTGTTACAGGGATGAGTAAGTGTCTTTCCTAGCATTGTTGTGGAATGTTTTAGCAAAGTTTTCCACTGTTCCGAGCACACAGCTACCAAGAGCCAGTAGCATTCATCCAGAATGGGAGGGAGGAGGATGTCATTTCAGCAACCTTATGACTGAATGAGAAATGCCGTCTTGCTAAACAAGTTAGACTTTGCAGCAGCACATACTTCTTTCCGTACAGGGCCTGTAGCTGCAGAGCTTTACACTTCCCCTTGCTTGTATGGGAACTCTAGGGGTCTGTTTGGATCCTGTCAGCAACTCTTAACACTAAGGCAAGGGTGGGGAACCATTTTTGGGTTGGAGGCTGCTGACCCACAGAAAAAACAGTCGGGGGCCAGGAGCGGCGGGGAGGCAGCGTGTGGGCTTGAGTGCCACCGTGGGCTCCCCAGTGCTGGGGGAGGCCCTAAGCCTCGGGGGCCAGATCCAGGCAACCCAGGGACTGCATCCAGCCCCCAGGCCTTAGGTTCCCATTCCCGCACTAAGGGCCATTTATCACGTCCTTTCCCTCCACAGGTGGGATGTACCATGGCGACCTGACTGAGAAGCTTAAACTACTTTACAAATTACACCTGCCTCCGGGTGAGCGATCTCTTCCTCCTTCTCTCAGACACCAATCGCTGTCTGCTATTACACACTGCCTGAGGGGAATCCTCATGTGGTTTGCTAGATCCGTCAGTAAAGCTTTTTGTATTCTACCTGCTGAAGGCAGTCAGCGCATGGGCAGCAGTTGGAGCCCCCTTTTGCAGAGGCTAGTCCCTGGCTCTGCCCCTTCTGCACAAGAGGGCCATCACCCCTACAGGCAGAGCTCCAAAACCCCCTGCTCCTCCACCACAGCTGGAGCCGAGTGTCCCCCCCTCCCTTGTCCAGAGTTGTCCTTGGCCAGCTGAGGCCTGAGCCTCTCCCCCTAGCGCCCTAAGCCTTTCCCCCAACTTAAGTTCCATTTAAGCTGTACAGCCATGGAACTGCCTGTTAAGCACCATGCAGGTACTCAGAGCTGCAATGGGGAGAGATGCTTCTCCCCAGACCTACCACAACACCTCTCCCCTGGCACCGACCAATTCCAGCCTGGACCTGCCATGGTGGGGTGACAGGCGCTCTTCTCCCCAACCAATCCCAACCTGTACTTGCTGCAGCCAGGAAGCATGTGCCCCTCTCCTGGTCCCAGCCAAGCCCAGACCTGCTGCATCTAGGGGAAGCACCTCTCTCCACCCCCCACCAGTCCACGTTCTACTGCAGGGAACCCTCTCTAACCATGTAGCCCCAGGGAAGCTTGCATCCCAGCCCCTCATCCTCAGCCCCGCTTCAGAGACCTCACCCCCATCTGGAACCCTCCCTTCCTTACACCCCAAACTTCTGCTCTTGTCATGAGCCCCTCATCCCTGAACAACACAGAGATCGCACCCCCGGCTAGAGTCTTCACCCTGCACCTAGTCCCTCTGCCCCAGCCCTGAGCCCCCTCCTATACTCAGTATTCCTTGGCCCCACTCCTGCTACATGCATTTTTAAGCACAGCAATATGGAGGTGATGTAACCTCCATATCGGTGTACATAACAAAACTCATTCTGCACATAGGAGGGAAAACTTAGAGAAACACTGTCCCCCACCTGCCCAAAGATCCCCTAATGCCCCCTCCACCTGCCCAGGTGAACCTCACACCAGCTTCCCCACGCTCTCCTCCACATACCCCACGTTCCCCACCGCGGGGAAAACCCTCTCGCCCTCCTCCAAAGAAGCTTTTCATATGCTCCATGCAGGTTCTGGGGCAGCTGAGGGGCAGTGTGTGCTATTCAGCTTCTTGGGTTCATAAGTAGTCTGGAGCCTAGGGAGACTGCTGATGAACCCAGAAAGCTGAAGAGCACATACTGCCCCAAAGCCACCCCAGAACCTGCACGGGGCATAAGAAAACAAAAACTTCCCCTAAAATCCTGCAACTGGGAGTCTAGCGGCAGTAGCAATGCCAAGGGAAGCAGAGCCTGCCTTGGCCTGTTATACCCACCACCCATGAATGAGTGAATGTCCTACCTCAGTGATTCTCAAATTGTTCTTTGAAGAATTTGCTGGTGATCTGCAAAAAGCTGGTAATGTAGCCACCCTCATTTCTAACTACTGAATTGCACTGAAGGATAGCTAAATATTTTTAAAAATGATACATATGTAAGTAAGTGCTGTCATTTCCACAGGGACATTATGTGACAGCAGATGAGGGGGTGGAAGTGGCTAAGTAATCTAATCATCTCTTGCTTTCTGTCTTTATCTGAATGTACAGCTCTGATCTCAGAAGAGGCGGAGTCTGCTTTGGAGGCCACAAGTTATTTCACAGAGAATACCCCAACAGAAGGTAAAGTTAACACCTGCTCTAACCCAACTAAAAGGGGTTTGAATGGTGACCCTCCAAAGCAGGGTTGATCAGTAGTAGTGTTTTAGGGTTGCTTCTCATTGTTGCATATGGGGAGAAGTCAGTTGATGAGCTGTGTTAATCTCTGCTTTTCTAGAGGGGAATGCAGCATGCTGTGAAACGCTCACAGAGACTGCTGAGGAGGAACACTAATGATACCAACCCGTCTTTCCTGTTTCCAGGTTCAGGGTTCTCATGAGAGTCTCACTATCTCTTTTTTTCCTCTGTATGTGTGTGTCTGTGTCTGGCCCACTCTCTCTGTTTTTCCTTGGATTTACCCTGCCCTCAACCCCTCTCTCTGCTGCTCCAGTATCTCCTTTTGTCTCAGAGCTGGATTTCTTCTTGCACTGTGAGTCTCAAGGTTAGTCTCTAGGGTGTGTGCGCACACAGAGCTCTTTATTATTATGCTAAGATTATCTGCTGGCACTGAACCTCCATTTAAAACACCATGAAATTATCTTATTGCTGTTTTCCAGTGGCACTCCCTCTATACATGCAATGCTATACCTAGCACTTGGTTTGCCTCATGTATTTTAAATGCCTTTTAGAACCTGTTTAGTCTATCTACTGGGTTATGTCTCTAATTAGAATCAGTCACCTTTGGATATAACAAAGATTTTGACCTTGAGAAGAGGTTTGATCTATGATTCCTTCAGTGGAATTTGGCAATGGCTATTCCCAGACATTGAAAAATTGACTTGAATGTAAAGAAAACAATGGCCTCCATCACCAGGGCCTCCCAAAAGCTCGCAGTTAAAAGCAAAGAAGTCGTGTGCTATAGTCAATCAACTTCCTATATAACATGCTTTTTAAAATGTAGCTTACTACTATGACTGATCAAATAGCAGGATAAAAGGTTAAATGTATTAGTTGATACATTTCACTAATATGTATTGAATAAAATATTTGGCAAATAAGGTGTGGCCCTCTAAAGAGCCAGTTGAATAAGAGTGTCAAATAAATTACTCAGATAACAGTGATGATATTGAATAATATATTTGTCTAAAACGTTTCCATCATCTTTATGTTTTTAATTTCTCTTGCTTTTGTTGTATCTTCTTTCCTTTCTGGGGCTTGTTGCTATAATAGATCATAGGGCTTAGTTAATTTCCATGTCTGTTTTATCTCATTCTTCTCTCCCTTTCCCCTTCCCCTTTCCTATATTGTGCTTTTTTCTTACCTGTCTCTTTATTTCATATTTCTCTTTGCTCACTTATCCCATCAGTCTTTCCTTCTCCCTCTGTCCTTTCCTGTCCCTGTCATGCCTGTCCCGGGCCATGTATACGCTAACACTTTCCTTCAAACTTCTACCATTGCTACTGTCAAGTAGCTCAAGGACTTGAATACCAACCTCAGGGCAGACTGTAAAAGCAGGGCACAAGCCCCACGTTGGTTGTGTGTTTCACTAACCAATTATCAAGTGTGAACTCCTCAGGCACTATAACAGCCCTAACATGGACAGTCCGCTGGCATACTCTGCTCTATCTTGCCATAGGCACTGGAGAACCCCCCAGATAAAAATTAGGTGTTGAGCACTCATCGGCAGCCAGCCCTTCCCCTCACCGCCAGGCCTCCTGGCTGCCAGCAGCCCTGCCAATCAACTCCTCCCTCTCCCAGTACCTCCTGTCTGCCACGATAAGCTGTTCAGCAGCATGCAGGAGGTGTGGGGTGAGGACAGAGCAGGGACACAACATGCTCAAAGGAGAAGACAGAACTGGGCATGAAGGAATGAAGGCAGAGCAGGGGCAGGAAGAGGCCAGGGGGCTTGGAAGGAGGAGTGGGCGGAGCAGGGGCAGGAAAAGGCAGGTGACGGATGGTGGGGATAGGGCCTGGAAGAGGCCGGCACCTTGCCATCAAGGTAAGCTCACCTCTGTCATAGATGGTCCCTACTACAGCAATATTCAGGTTATTCCCAGCCCCAAACGACCAGTCACTTAGTCCAAGTCAATAGCACCTTAGATCTCACACCAAAGACAACACTTGTCGCCAGTCCTATAGTAAACTAAGGATTTATTAACTAGGAAAAGGAAACGAGTTATTTGCGAGGTTAAAGAAGGTAAATGTACACACACACACACACACACACAAATGAGTGTCAAACGATAATTGAAGCATCTATAATGTGAAAGCACTGTGTGTCCCTTGGGGTAACCCAGGCCACACACCAGGGATCTTCTGCTTATGCTTACTAGTAGTTGCTCCTCCAAGATCAAGTGGCATTAAATAAATGGTTTCTCCTTGTTTAGGGCCTTTTATTTTCCCACCTTCTGCTTCAAGCTGCAAGTTCAGCTGTTGGGGGGAATTCAGTTGTGTGTGTCCTCTTCAGCTGGGGATGGGGAGAGCAATTGACAGTTTTTTTTGTCGCCTTATATTTCACACTGGTTTGTCTGGTGTTTATGGGCCTTCTTTTGTTGGACAGGAGATCACACCTCCTGTGGAAAGCTAATATTTCACACTTGGTAATGTTTCTCTCCTGACTGGTGATATACAGTTACAGAGCAAGCACGTGAATATTTCTTTCTGACATGGGACACAGATATAAGTGAGATTAATGCATGCATCAACTAGGGACGTGAATGACTAGTCGACTAGTTGCATCCCCACTCCTTGCTGCCTCTATCAGAAAGGCAGCAAAGGGGGGAAGTGGAGAGGGTGCTTCAAAGCAGCAGTGCCGCATGGAGCCTGTGGCCAGACTCCGGGCTCCACGCATCGCTGCCGCTTTGAAATGCCGCCTACAGCCGAGCATCAAGTTCCACATGGCATTTTATAGTAGCAGTGCCTGCATAGAGCCTGGGGTCAGCGGGGGAGTCCCCCGCTGACCCCGGGCTCAATGCAGCACTCCCACTTTGAAACGCCAAATGCAGCCTGGAGTCCCCAGCTGGCCCTGGGCTGCATGTGGCATTTCAAAGCAATGCCCGCTGAACTCCCCGCTGAACCCACGCTCCATGCAGCGCTGCCGCTTTGAAATGCCGCAGGGAGCACAGGGCCAGTGGGGGACTGCCAAGACCCCCAATGGCCCCATGCTCCCTGCAGTGCTTTCGCTTTTGAAGTGTAGCAACAGCCCTGGGGCTATTGTTACACTTCAAAGGCGAAAGCACCCTTATCGATCAATTGAATAGTCGATGCAAATTGCATCAACTGTTCAATTAGCCAAATAATCAAAATTTTACATCCCTAGCATCAACTCAACGAGCATTCTGTAAAGTCTAAACATATTTTTATAATTCTAATGCCTATTTTAACAACGCTAGCAGGTAACTCAGATTGGTTCCAGTTATTTATTTGTCAGTGTTCAGTTGAAACCTAGGCCCTTGGCATGAAGTGGCACCTAGTCTGCCAGCATCATAGCTACTACCTGTTGAACTGCACCAGTGGAAAAAATTAAGAAAACTGCTATTTTAGAAAAGGCCATAAGGCTTGGAAATTTTAGTAGACATCTCACAGCCTGAGTTGTTGACTTTCCAAATATGAGTAACAGTCTTTGTATTGCTTGTACACTATGCAGTAAATAGGATATTCGCTGAATCACTTTTCCAATATCAATGTTTGTTTAGAAGCAGCTACTCAGGAAGACAGAGAAGGGAGAAGTGGAGACTCTAAAGAAAAAGGTAACTGTTCCCTAATATGGACAAGTAGTAGCTCTTCCTCGTTGTGTCATTCATGCAGTGTCAAGCTATTTAATTCCCACCCTTCACCCAAACATAGGAGATCTCTCAAGGCTTCTCTAATGGTAAAGGCACAAAGTAACGTGGTCCAGGGAATTTCTACCAACCTGGATTCTGGTATGGTAACAGCCTCCCAGCTGACAGGGTCTTGATGTGCTAGAGAGGCCATAACTCACTAGCCATGAACTGCAGATCTGCAAAATGTATAGAAGAGCAAAGATTTTTGTAACAGCCAAGCTGATTGCAGCAGTGATATAATTTGATCCTCTGCATCACATGAGAAAAACTGTCTGTCTACAAGTAGTGTCCTTCTCTGTAGGTCTTATCTTCTGAGTCCAGTCATTGAAATTCTCTAAAAGAGTATTCTTGACAGCATAGAATCATGGAAATGTAGGGCTGGAAGGGACTTCAAGAGGTTATCTAGTCCAGCCACCTTGAGCTGAGAGGCAAAACCAAGTAAACCTAGACCATCTCTGTCACATGTCTTATCTGTTCTTAAAAACATCCAAGGCACATCTACACAGCAGGTCAAAAGTTGAATTAAGCTACGCAACTTGATCTACATCAGTTGCATAGCTTAAGTCGAAATAGCTTATTTCGACTTTTGACGCTGTCTACACAGCAGGAAGTCCAAGAAAATGCACCCATCCTTCAACTTCCTTAACTTGTAAAATGAGGGTTATAGGAATTGGAGTAAGAAGTCCTCCAGCTCACCATTATTTCAAAACAATGGCTTGCGGTGTAGACACACTCTTTGTTATTTTGGAATAACACTGCTGTGTAGACACAGCCCCAGTGAGGAAGATTCCACAGCCTCCATTGGAAGCCTGTTCCAGTTCTTAATTATTCTTATAATTAGTTTTTCCTTACCTAAATCTCCCTTGCTGCAAATTAAATGGATTACTTTTTGCCTGTCCTTTAATAAACAGGGAGAATAATTGGTCAGTGTTCTTTAGGCCTTAACGTATTTGAAAACCATTAACAAAACCCCACCCCCAGTCTTCTTTTTTCAGACATGCCCATTTTTTTTAACCTTTCCTCAGGTCAGGTCTCCCAGAATTGAACAATGTTCTCCAGCTGAGGCCTACTAGGGACAAGTGAAGCAGGACAGTTATTTCCTGTCTCACATTCAACACTCCTGTTAATACACCCCAGAATAATGGTAGCCTTTTTCACAAAAACAGATCTAGTAAAAAAACATTTTTAAACTCTTAAATTAAAGAGGAAAAAAAATCCTAACAGTAAAAGGGTGACGGTAGTGACATAGATCCATTTGGTCTATTCCTGCTTTAGCATTAATAACAAAGACAAACAGCCTGCTTAATGTACCTTTACCAACAGCACTAGACCGTGTCTTTCTGCAAGTCAGAAAGGATGGCTGGTAAGGTACACTGAGGCACATTACATTGCATAAACCTACACAGCATTGCATTGTTTATTCTCATTCAGTTTACGATCCGCTATGATACCCATATCCTTTTCTTCACTATTGCCACCTACTCCATTGTTCCCCATTTTGTATTTGTGTGTTTTATTTTTCCTTGCTAAGTGTACTACTTTGCACACTGCATTTTTTAATTTTGTCTTGTTGAGTTTTGGACCAGTTCTCCAATTTGTCAAGGTTGTTTTGAATTGTAATCCTATCGTTCAGTTTAGAAAAGAGGAGACTGAAGGGGGATATGATAGAGGTCTATAAAATCATGAGTGGTGTGGAGAGGGCCGATAAAGAAAAGTTATTTATTAGTTCCCATAATAGAAGAACTAGAGGACACCAAATGAAATTAATGGGGAGCAGGTTTAAAACTAATAAAAGAAAGTTCTTCACACAGCGTGTAGTCAACCTGTGGAACTCCTTGCCAGAGGAGGCTGTGAAGGCTAGGACTATAATAGAGTTTAAAGAGAAGCTAGATAATTTCATGGAGGTTAGGTCCATAAAAGGCTATTAGCCAGGGGATAAAATGGTGTCCTTGGCCTCTGTCTGTCAGAGGCTGGAGAGGGATGGCAGGAGACAAATCGCTTGATCGTTGTCTTCGGTCCACCCTCTCTGGGGCACCTGGTGCTGGCCACTGTCGGTAGACAGGCTACTGGGCTAGATGGACCTTTGGTCTGACCCAGTACGGCTGTTCTTATGTTCTTATGTACGTTTGCAAGTCTGGTGTCATAAGCAAACTTGATAGGCATACTTTCCATTCCTTTATTTAAGACATTCATGAAAATCAAAGTCTATTGTCTCTGCTGCTTCTCCCACATCCACTAGGTTAGTAACCTTATCAGAGAAAGAAACTAGGTTGGTTTGGCACCTCAGTCCATGAGCCCCTGACTATAATGATCTGGCCTTGCCTTGCAGAGGAGAAGGGTACCAGCCCCCAAGATTACAGATACTACCTGCGGATGTTGGCCAAGGAAAAGAATTCCAAGAAAGAAAACATCAAGGATCTCCCCAAAATAAACCAGGTAGGAAGTGAACAGAGAATGTGCTTCCAGTTCAACTATTTACAGCAAGGATGGAGTAAGGTAGGATACAGCAGGCTCATATTTCTGCCAGTACACCTCAGTCTTTACTTGCAGCGCTCCTTGCTGTTTCAATATTTAGAGTTCTAATAATGTCAAACTTTGGTAATTCTATTATATGGACAAGCATCCTATGGGGAACTAGTTTGAGATTTCACTTTTATAAACTAAAATAATTTTGTTTCAAGTATATGATGTATTTCTAGCGGTGAATATTAGATGCATGTAACACTCCTTTTCCTATTAAAACTAATAAAAGGCTCCCCTGTAATGCTGTGTGCTTCAAACATCCCTCAGTGCCATTCTTCTGATTTACACACTGTCAGGGATTCCACTACCTTCTGAAGATGGACACTATGCAAAATATCGGACTCCATATTAGTAAGTGTCCTGCATCATGAAAACATAAGCTGCTCCTTGGAGGGTATGATCTAATATAAGATCACAGAATCATATGTTACCCCCTTTTTCCTCCCCAGGTTACTCGAGAGCAGGTCACACTCACAGGTGTGCCTGGGCACCTGATAGTTTTAACATAAAAGGAGATCCTGAGTACCCCAGGGGTGGTGGTGTTAAGTTGGGGATTCTTTATCCACCTCCTTGCTGCAGTCCCTGGCTCATAAAGAATATGCAGTGGCAGTGCCTCCACCTGGCTGGCCCTGTACACACTTAAGGGTGTGCTTTGGGAGCCTCCAGGAATAAAATTATTCCAGCAATAATCTGGATCTAACTCCAGAACAACAATTACAAATTATAAATAATATACATCTAATTGATTATATTAGAATGAACACACCTCTACTTAACAAGTTAAAGAAACAGGGTTTAACAGATAAACAGTGAATAACATTAACAGAAATAATAGGAACTTATCTATCTGGCATTTGCACTGCCACCTTTTATCCCACCCCAGAGTGTGCACTCCTCTGGACTCAGAGTCCCAGACACTTGCGTAGGCATGCTTGGAGATCTACAGCTGGAGTGGAGGTTCTTTGTAGATTGTGTGTGTGTGTTAGTCCACAGCAGTCTGGCTCCCCTCTCCCAAAATGGAGAGCCCCAGACTGCTGAGACCCTCTCTCAACATGCCCGGACCAGTCCTCTCTCCCTGGTTTCCTCAAGGGCTCATGGGAGTTGTAGTCTTTAGGGCTAGATTGCAGCACACAGGATCCTCCCAGAAAGTCAGAGGCAACTTTAGTAAGGGGACCACACAAGAACCTTATTTATGAGGTGTCGTCCATACTTAATGCTTGCTATACAGATTTGCATAGTGCTCCCTAACCCTTTAAATTGTGGAAGCCAAATTCCAGTTTGCATTCAGATAACTTGCAGGATCAGTTTCGTATTTTTACTTCCCGCTGTATGCTGTGTGATGTTGGTGGCAGAGGTTGCCTCATTCAGAGTGTTTTCATATACTGACATAGAAAATTAGGCCAAGATTACTTAATAAAAGTCAGTGCTTCTGAGTGGTTGGCTCGTAGTTTCATCCACCGTTGTAGATTTAGTGGAGATTTCACAACCTAACATGGTTTTGCATTCTTTTTTTAAAGGAGCAGTTTATAGAGTTATGCAAGACCCTTTACAACATGTTCAGTGAGGACCCAGTGGAACAAGAGCTATACCATGCCATTGCCACTGTAGCTAGCCTCCTCCTACGAATTGGGGAGGTTGGGAAAAAGTTCTCCAACCGACCCATGAAGAAGGCTGAAGACGATAAAGCAAACAATACCCAGGATGCTGTGAGTGAAGAGGCGTCACCAATGTCTGAACACAGTCAAAATTCAACAGTGGAACAACAACCCCAAGTTGACCCCGAAGCCCAGCAGGAAAAACAAACTCTTGGAGATGGGGATGGTGGAGAAGGACTAGGATCTCCCATACAGCTCCTGTCAGATGATGAAACCAAAGACGATATGTCTATGTCTTCCTATTCCATGGTCAGCACGGGTTCTCTGCAGTGTGAAGATATTGCAGATGACACAGTCCTGGTTGGTTGTGAAGCTAGCAGTTCAGCGGCGAGATATGGCAGCACCATTGACACTGACTGGTCTATCTCCTTTGAACAGGTCTTGGCTTCCATGCTTACAGAGATTGCCCTGGTAAACTACTTTGAGAAGAAGGTCGACATTGGCCTGAAGATAAAGGAGCAGAAGAAAGTAGAGAGACAGTTTAGCTCATCCAGTGACTATGAGCTCTCCTCCTCATTGTCAGGCTGAACTCAAGGAGAGCAGTCATGTCTCAGGAGATGAAGGGTGAGGCTATAGAATCAGGCAGATGCAAGAGTTTGTTGTATTTTTTACCGAGACCAATAACTGCAGAACAACTACAGTAGATTCTGCTGAGTAAGTGGCTTGTCACAGTGGCTGTTGAACATAGACACCTCCCTGGAGTCCCTGCTTGGTGGAATTACATTACATTCTCAAGAGCATGAAGCTATTAGAACCTAATAGCCCCTAAGGCTTACAATTACCACTGTAAATTATGCATGTCTGCCTATGGCTATTTTTTTAATGATGAAGTTTTATTTCAGACACAGACACTCCATGCCCTGCCCTCATTTGCTGTAGGTTCCTGGGTGATTTTGTACAGAAGGTGTAGCCCAGCTTGAAACTTTGTACGTCTTTGGCTGCCACACACTGATCTAAGCAGTATGTCTGAGTGCTCTAGGTCCTGGCCCATAAAATAGTCTGACTAGGTTCTTAGGTACTGTGCTGTAACTTGGCAAATACATGGCAGTTGTATCCCATTGCTCCCAGTATCCCGAGATTTGAATGCAGTAGTTTCTCAGATCTGGAGGCGTTTATTGGATGTGATTTGCCATCCCAGTAACGTGTGCTTTTCAATGTTTTACAATAAGGTTTCATGTAAACACTGTTTTCTAAGCCTCTGTTTTTAACTCTTTGATGCAAGGAATTGGTGGTTTTGAATTGTGATTGAAGCTACAAGCTCCTTGACATTGACATATAAGAGGCACTAGAGCTGTAATAAATATTGGGTCTGCCAAGGGGTTAGGCCCTGGAGGCAAGCCCTGAACTGGAAATCCATTTATGGGAGCCCAGTTCCATGCTGGTGGTACACAGAGCTATTATTCTTACTCTCGTTACTCTTGACATTAGTTTGTTCACAACTGAATTTCCTCCCTTTCTGTTAGCACAGCCATTAGATTTTAAAAGAAAAATATTTATGTAATTTAATTTTCTGGCAATATTTTACTTTATTTTAATATTCTAATAAAGGATTCCATTTTGAAAATGATCCACAGTAAATCTGTGTTAAATCAGTCAAATATCAATGTATGATCCAGGCTTACCAAGCCAATATTAGTCACTAAATTGTCACAGAGCAAATGTATTTTTGGTAGAACTTTAGCAGATCAGTTTCTCTCTGTGGACAGAACCACAGCAGATCTGATCTATCTGAGGCAGAAAACTTACATGAGCCCCTGGTGCCATTTGTGACCGTTCATGTAGCCTCTCTGAAGGACAGTGCTTCCAGGAGCGTGTGCATCTCCAGGATGCCTGTACAGCAGAGTCCAAAGGGCTGTTCACACCTCTGTCCTGAAGAGTAGAACAGAAGTGGGAGCAAAATGACGGTGATCTTCTCTCAGCCGTCACTCATACCTGAACTCTGAACAGACTAGCCCACTGCAAGTTTAAAAGCTTATACAGCTGGAGAATGCAGCTACAGATTACCCTCTGCAAATCAGCTGTGTTCCAGTGGCATGTGCTTCACTGGCAGAGAGCAAGAATGTGAGCATGTGGCTGGTGCAGACCCAGTACTGAGGGAGAGCCACCTTGGTGCTTCTGGCTGGTATTCAGAACAGATGGGTATGACACAGACTGGAGCCAGCTGATGGATGTTCCCAAGTAAGGCGCCATGTTATGCAGTATTCAGTGTTATTTCCTTTTGTGTTGTTCTCTGTGTTCACAGCCAATGCATATTTCTTAATTCTCTGCATCCTCTGTCATGTACCTCTGAAGAGCAGCTACTAGTAAAATTGCTTTTATTAATTCTTCAATAATTTATTGTAATTTTTTAAGTACCGATACTACATGTGATTTTACATTGTCTGATCTGTCGCGTCCTCAATAAATGAACCAGAATCCACACACAGTCCTGGACTGACTTTCATTTCATCAGCTGAATGTGGCTTTCTCTCAGGGTGTCTGACATATGATTCTTCCTCACTCCATAGCTAGGTTGTATGTGCGTGATCGTTGCCTTAGACTGTAGATCCAATGGCTGGCCCTGTGTTTGCGAACTCAGGCTTACCGGTCTCATGCTGTGAGGGCTATAAAACTGCAGTGCAGATGTTGTAACTAGAGGGGCCCTCCCAGGAGGGGGGGTCCCATTGTTAGGGAAAGAAAAGTGAGACTCTTCTATCTCCTCTGTACAGTTCCCGTCTCCCTCACAGTATCAGCTGTAAATTGTACAAATGCCAGGAGACGCCAGCTCCACACAGATTCATAACTATGTGTAGGGCCCCACCAATTTCACAGATGTGGAAAATATGTCACTGACTGTGAAATAAGCCCTTCCCCATGAAATCTGATGTCTCCTGGTTCTTAGGAATGCCCCATCAAAGGGAGCTTCCTAGCTCTGACTGGGCAGGGGAAGGACAGGACCTGTCCCTCCCCTGCAAACTGCTCTGGTGGTGGGAGGAGGATAGAACCAAATCAGAACCACCTCTGGGTCCCTCCCCCTGCTGCAGGATGCTGTCTGGGTCTGGGCAGCAGCCTGAGGTTCCTGCAGCTGAATGTGGGGCAGGCGGTGCAGTACTTTGTGCAGCTGTGCAGAGGGAGCAAGTATTGTCCCTCCCAAGCTGGTCAGGACTAGCAGCCAGAAGCCCCTAGCTGGGTGCTCCCAGCGGCACAAGGGAGATAAGATCCACTTCTACCTCTTGGAACCTCCTGCAGCTGCAGGAAGCTCTGTGGTTGCTGTCTTCAGAGTCCAGCTGTGAAGGTGGCAACCCCATGACCCTCCCCCCACCCCACAACAGGTTTGTGAGCTCTCCTCTATTCCCAGTCTTTGAGTCGGGACCCCACAGTTACAATATTGTGAAATTTCAGGTTTAAACAGCTGGAAACATGACATTTTACCAATTTTCAAGTCCTGTGGTTGTGAAATCGGCAATAGACCATGAGTTTGGTAGGGCCCTAGTTATAGGGATGCAAACACACATCTCTCTTCTCTCAGGATTGCAGTGGTCACTTTCATGATTATTTTAATCAAGGTAGGTCACAGGCTTCTGTAGAGGAACTTTGCCCTCAAATACAGCAGTCCTGGGACACTGAACAACTTAACCTCTTGTTTTTCTATTAACTTTGGAGTGGTAATACATCAGATGTTCCTACACTGGAATCAAGCTATGTGAGTTGAGCATACACTAAGAATTTTGGCTAATAAACCAAAAGATACAACTAGGGCAGGGGTGAGCAATAATTTCGGGGGGGCCGGGGCCCTTTTGTGCTTCCCTACCCCCAGACCCTGATTGGTCTGGGGGTGGGGGAGCACAGGAAGTCTTTGCCCCACCCCAGAGAGAACCATCAGCTGTCCTGAACAGCTGGCAGGTCCCTCTAGGTAGGTGCTCATGCCCCTGACGGTGGGAGGAGACTTTGCATGCTCCCCTCTATCCTCCAGCCAATCAGGGCCTGGGAATGGGGGAGCGCATGGTGCTTAGAGTCAACCCTGGTAGTGCCCCACACCAGAGGGCAGGGAGCCAGAGACTTCTTGCTCCACCCACCCTGTTGCCATCCCGCAAGGAGCATGCGGTGATTATAAGTGCCATGACCCTTGGAGAGTGGGAGGAGACTTTGTGCACTCTCTCCCGCCCCCAAACTCTGATTGGCCTGGGGCAGGGCAGAGCATGAAGTCTCTCGCTCCCTGATCTCTGGCACACGGCGCTTAGTCAACTGCCAGGGTTGACTCTAAGCACTGCATGGTCCCTAGGCCCTGATTGGCTTGGGGGCAGGGGAGCGGCAGGGCCTCTGGGGGCCAGATCAACCCACTTAGCAGGCCAGATCCAGCCCACAGAAGCCCTTTTACCCACCCCTGAACTAGGGTGTGATTATATTACAATAACTCCAAGGACCCACCCAGTGTAAGATGCATTGTATTGTGCCAGGCTGAGGCAGAACCATCTTTTGTAACTTGTCCATAGAGAGCTCATGAGTCTAGGCTTTGGACAAACTTCAACAGGTGGACGAAACCTAGGGTGAGGGGTGGATTGGGAGGATGAGCTGACATGAACAGCAGAAAAACAGAAGCGGCTGCTTGCACTTATCTAACAAAGTCAGCGGTGATTTGTATGTTTTGAAGCAGAGACCGATTTTAAGGAGGGATTTAGGAGGATAAAGTTCCCGTGTTTTGATGAGAGAGTTTTCAATACGCAGCTAGTGGCATAGTAGAAAGTATGGGGATATCTAAAAGATACATTGGCAATGGATACTGACATCAGTGCAAGAGCAGAGTTGGGGTAATTGTCAATTGTTAGCGCTGATCGGGTGGGGCTAAATGGTGAAGTCAAAAAATCTAATACAGTAGAGATTGCAAGCCAAGAAAGACTGAGAGGAGTGATGTCCAAAAGAAAAGAGAGCAGTATTTTGAATGGATTTGGGAAAAATATAACTGGTACCAAGCTCAAGGCTTAGTCTACTCTGCAGGGTTTTTGCACAAAAAGCTTTTTGCGGAAGAGTTCTTGTGCAAAAACTGCTTGTGCAAAAGCGTGTCCACACCTCAAAAGTGCATTGCAAAAGCGATGTGCTTTTGCACAAGAGAACATCCACACTGCAGGGACACACTTGCACAAGAAAGCTCTGTTGGCCATTCACAGAATGGCCATCAGAGCACCTGTGCTTTTTCTGATAGGGGTTTCTTATGCAAAAACCCTTCCGGAGTGTCCATATATGCCTTTTTGCGTAAGAGCTGTAGTGCGAAAAGGAGTTATTCATTATGGGGAGAGGAATAACTGTACTGGCAAAAGCTCTCTGTTCTGTCAATTTTCTTGTGCAAAAACGTGCTTGAGGTGTGAACGCTCTGCCAGTTTTGCGCAAAAACCTTGAAGTGTAGACATAGCCATAGAGGAGAGATAATAGAAGTCAAAGGATGAGACTCTGGCCCAAGATGAGCAGAAAATGCAGAGGGGTCAAGGCAGATCTTACTGATTTTCTGTTTGAAAAGGTCAGAGAGATTCTATGCAGAAAGGTTTTTGGGCACTTGCCTGATTTTTTTGGTACATAGGGAAATTTATGGCTGATTTTTACACATAAAAACAAGTTTAAATTTTCCCATTGCATTAAAAAATTCTTCCAAAGCCACATGAAGTAAGCTTTGCCAGCAACTCTGGGTGGCCTTATGTGCCCTCCAGCCCACTGCTGCCAGGTTTTCTCTTGAAAATGGAAATTCCAATAACTTTGTAAATACCATAAAAAGATTCCTTGATGCTTTTACTAGTAGATTTACCTGGCATTGCCCAGGTCCAGCTGGGGGAAGGGGCAGGAGAGCCACTCAGCCACAGGCTTTGCCCCAGAGCTGAGACAAAAGATGGAGGAGGGATGGTGGGGTGAAGCCGGAGTGCTCAAGGGCCGTGTTGTTGTGCCGGGGGCAGTTCCCTGGAGTTGCATGCGCAGGTGGCCCTGGCATCTCCTCCAGGAGTGATGGTTTGTGGTCTTCTAGCATCTCCTGGGAGTGGGGAAGGCTGGGCCTGCACTGGCTGGCTCAACGGGTGGTTCCAGGTGGAGTATCAGGGCAGCTGGCTGGTAGGGCCCCCATACCGTGTGGTGCTGTGCCTGAGGGCTGGGGGGAAGGGTTTGGTGCAGGAGGGCCATTTACCTGGTGCAGTGGCCATGTGGAGCACCTGTCCCCAGCCACCCACATGCTGCCTGGTGCAGCTGCTGCTAATGGTCACTGTGCAATATAGCAGCCCCCTTTGCACGCTACCCCCAGTGATGACTGTTGGTATCACATCCCTGTGTCCCCTCCCTTTCCATGTTCTGGAAAACATCCATTCCTGGCATGTCCCATTTTCCTGATGCAACCAAACCCAGACCTGCTTTAAGTTAGGGTAAGAGCAAGCTGCCTACCAAATTTGATTATCCTGGTTTTTACCATTTAGGAGGAGTTCTTGAACAGACTCACAGACTTATTTTATTTTATGTATTTACCAACCAGCCAAGGAGAAGCTATACTTCTCTTGCATGTGATCTGAAATAGGGAAGCAGAAAAGTTTAAAATCCTGAATGTTTTTCTCTTAAAATGTCAGCTGCTTCTATTAAACGAACACACTTTTTAGATACTCTATTTCAAGCACTCCATTTCAAGAAGTAATAGATATTTATGTTGCTATGGTGTTCATGAGTAATAGGGGCCATTAAATAGTGGGGACTCGAAATTACTGATAGACTGACAAATGGGTGTCTTAAAAAAAACTGGGAGGAAAAGATTATAGGGGAAAACTGATTAAAAAGCAGGTCCGGGAATTCTTGAAAAATGTATACCAGGCAGCATGGAGGAAAGACATACTGTGATATGAAGGAAATTAATACTAGCATCTACCACAATAGGGTGCTGCTCTGTGACGAGTGCTACAAGATGCTACAGCAGTACAAAGACTTAAAATAGCAAATAAGCTACTCTGTCCCTAATGACTACACTTGAAAAGTCAAGAGCTGTGCTAAAAGTGTAAATAAAGCAGTTTTAGTGCCAGTGGGAAGGAAAAAAATATTGCTTAATCCCAAAAAGTAACTGAGTGTCATTAGTCTCCAAGGTGCTACAGG
This sequence comes from Pelodiscus sinensis, assembly GCF_049634645.1. Classification (NCBI taxonomy): domain Eukaryota; kingdom Metazoa; phylum Chordata; order Testudines; family Trionychidae; genus Pelodiscus; species Pelodiscus sinensis. The sequence continues at coordinate 34,442,447 of NC_134727.1, read as the reverse complement.
ACCATTATTGTTTTTTATTTATTTATTTTTTAGTTACAGTGTAACATGACTACCCCGATATGTCTACACTGCAAAGGTTTTTTGTTTTTTTTCCGGAAAAATGGCCGTTTTTCTGAAAAAACTTCACTTATGTCCACACTGCAATCGCGTTCTTTTGAGAGGAAAAAATGAAAAGAACGGAGGAGGTTTTCCAACATTGGTAAACTTCTTTCTATGAGAAAGAAGCCTTTTTGTGAAAGAGCTCTTTCAGAAAAAGGAATATGCAGACAGGGATGAGGAAAGAGGAAAAAGCACTGGTGTCCTGGTGGCCGTTCCACCCATAGTAATCACAGCTTACATGTGAGATTCAGTGTGGATGCTATCTGTCAAAAAAGCTGATTGCTTTTTCTATGCTCTTTGGCAGTGTGGATGCTTTCTTTTGGAAGAAGTTTTTTCAGACTATCTCTTCTGGAAAAGCTTCTTCTGAAAGAAGCCTGCAATGTAGACATAGCCTGAGACTTTTAAACAGCTAAGGCTGTGTCTAGACTGGCAAGTTTTTCCGCAAAATCATCTGCTTTTGCGGAAAAACTTGCCAGCTGTCTACACTGGCCGCTTGAATTTCCGGAAAAGCACTGACGAGCTCATGTAAGATCGTCAGTGCTTTTCCGGAAATACTATGCTGCTCCTGTTCGGGCAAAAGTCTTTTTCCAAAAGACTTTTGTGCAAAAGGGCCAGTGTAGACAGCACAGTAGTGTTTTCCGCGAAAAAGCCCCGATCACGAAAATGGCGATCGGGGCTTTTATGCATAAAACCGCATCTAGATTGGCCACGGACGCTTTTCCGCAAAAAGTGCTTTTGCGGAAAAGCATCCTGCCAATCTAGACGTGCTTTTCCGAAAATGCTTTTAACGGAAAACTTTTCCATTAAAAGCATTTTTGGAAAATCATGCCAGTGTAGACGTAGCCCTAGAGGTTATTGGACCCATCAACACTACCCTGCATGGAATATTGCCTCTTAAAGAGAATTACAAACTAAATGGATGAAGAGAAAATCCATTTAGCTAAGCACCTCGTGCCCCAAGTCTCTCATTATTCCTAAAAGCAATTTTAAAATCTGCCTGCTTATGAACACTGATAGAAAACTTCTGGATGAACCTTGAAGGTGTAATGACAAGTTGGAGGGAGGCTTTCTGTGAGGTGCCTCAGTGAGTTGATTATTTATAGAAAGGTAGAGCTTAGGGCTAACTTGCTCCCTGGGTGCTAGGCCCTGTACAAAGTTGGATAAACAGACCCTACTGGAGAGAGTTTCCAGTGCAAACAGACCAAAGGGCCAGAGAAAAGGGGATGTAACTACAGGGGGGGGGGGCTGGCCAATGTTAGGGTGGGGGGTCAGTTAGAAAAGGCCTTATGGGAAATCCTGGGAGCCTTGCAGGAGGCACCGCTGGGCACGGGTTCCAATGAAATAGAGGGGCCGGTTCCAGGCCAGGCAAGGGAGGGGGAGGGGGAGGGGGGGGGAGGGCTAGCGCAGAGGGAAGGGAGGGCGCAGAAAGCGCGCAGAGCCGCTAGAGCGAAGCGGAGGAGGGAAGACGCGGGAGCGAGCGCAGCCAGCTGGTTGATTGACAGACCAGGGGGCGGGGCGGGCGCAGCCAGCTGGTTGATTGACAGACCAGGGGGCGGGGCGGGCGCAGCCAGCTAGTTGCATTGACAGACCAGGGGGCGGGGCGGGCGCAGCCAGCTGGTTGATTGACAGACCAGGGGGCGGGGCGGGCGCAGCCAGCTGGTTGATTGACAGACCGGGGGCGGGGCGGGCGCAGCCAGCTGGTTGATTGACAGACCAGGGGGCGGGGCGGCGCAGAAGCACCCGCGGGAGAGCTGGAGACTTTGCACGGACCCAGCCAGCAAACCGCCCTCGCGCGCTCAGGCTGCTCCTGGGCCGCGGTTCCTCAGCCGGCCCCCAGGGGGTGCGGGGAAAGACGCGCAAGGGCAGCGAACGTGGAAAGAAGCCGGAGCCCGGCGCGCGCCGCAGCCGGCAGGGGACGCAGCAGCTCCAGCAGGGGGCGGGGTTGGAGGACTGGCGGGGACCATAGAGCCACCGGGGGGGGGACTGTTTCTCCACCGGAAGTAGAGGCCGGCGTGTGACCGGAAGCCGGGTACGAACGGTTTCGGCGGGTGTCCCAGGCGGAGGCGGGGCCGGTTGGGCTGCGGCCGCTCCCCGGGATGGGGCCGCGGTTCCAGGTGCTGCGGTGCGTCTCCTGCGGCACCTTCCAGGTCCACCAGGTGGGGAGCGGTCGCGGGAGCTCAGGCCTGAGGGGGGAGGAGGTGTGTGAGGGAGGGGCCTGGAGGCGACTCAGCTGTGGGAGGGACCGGGGGGGCTCAGGCCTGGGGGGGGCCAAGGTGTAGGGGGAGTTGGGGGGGCTCAGGCCTGGGGGGGGCCAAGGTGTAGGGGGAGTTGGGGGGGCTCAGGCCGGGGGGGGGCCAAGGTGTAGGGGGAGTTGGGGGGGCTCAGGCCGGGGGGGGCCCAAGGTGCAGGGGGAGTTGGGGGGGGGCTCAGGCCGGGGGGGGCCCAAGGTGCAGGGGGAGTTGGGGGGGGCTCCCTTTGCCTGGAATGGAACTCCCCATCGGCAGGCCTGGGATGGGCGCTTCATCCACGCAGTCTGTTGGCCTCAGCTGAGCTGTGGCTGGTGCTGACAATAGGGCACCATGCTGCCGTTACCTGCACCTTTTGTTAAAAGGGTTATGCTACCTGATTTTTAAGTGGAAGGGTCATAGCTCCTCTGACTCCTCTCCCCTAGTTCCAGCATCCTCTGAGTCCCCAGATCCTTCACCTGCCCTAGGAGGCAGGGAATTGGACCAGGAGCTGTTCTCAGGCACCCCAACCACCTATCCAGAGCAAATGGAAGGTCAGGAGTCCCCTGCAAGGACCTAAGCTCATAGGAAGCTCTGGCTTCCAGCCTGGGCAAGAAGCAGAGCTCCCAGGAGGTGGGGAGCAGGGGACATGGTCAGAGTTGTGGCACTCTTGGGCTTCCCCAAATTGCCCAGGGACCTTAGGCATGGGTCTCATTGGCCCATACAGTAATCTGGCCTCTATTTTGGTGCCACGGCAACAGCCCCTGGTGAGCAAAAGGCATAACTGCAGTGATTTTTCAACATCTTGTGTTTTCTGCTCGGGGGAGGGAGAAGTATTTGTGGGACATTAATTGTGTGCAGTAGTGCAGAATTCCCGCAGGAGATGGCCTTGGGCCGGTGGGAAGAGAAGGGAACCTGCATGGGTCTCTGGGCTGGATGGATGATATCTTCAGGGCTGGGGAAGGACATAGCTGAGGGACTTTAGCCAGGGGGGTCCCATGTGGGTGCTCTGGCCTTGGTGGACTGAGGCCTGGAGGGGCGGGGGCAGGCTGTTGAAGGGACTGCATGGGCTCAGAAATCTGTCCAGCTGAAGGGAGACAAGCAGCAGCAGTCAGTGTTGGCATAGAGCAGTACAAGTGAATAATGTCTCTCTGGGTATGTCTAGACTGCATCCCTCTGTCTGCAGAGGGATGCAGATTAGGCAGGTCAATATTGCAAATGACGCAGGGATTTAAATATCCCATGCCTAATTTGCATAAAAATGGCCACCATGTTTTGCCAACTCAGCACTTTGTTGGTAAAAAAAGCAGCAGTCTAGAGGGGGATCTGTCGAGAAAGAAAGCCTTTTTTGACAGATCCTGTAAACCCCCCTTGCAGGAGGCATAAGGCATCTGCCGAAAAAGGCTTTCTTTCTCAACCGATCCCCCTCTAGACTGCAGCTTTTTGCTGACAAAGTGATGAGTCAGCAAAATGCAGTGGCCATTTTTATGCAAATTAGACACGGAATATTTAAATCCCTGCCTCATTTGCAATGTCAACCTACCTAATCTGCATCCCTCTGCCGACAGAGGGGTGCAGTCTAGACATACCCGCTATATGCTGGGCATTTGAGGCCTGAAGGCAGATGGCTTGTCCCTGTAATTAGACTTGGCGCTGACTGCTCTCCTCAAATTATTCTCTTAGGTTATAAAGAACAAAAAATGGAGCTGCAAAGTGTGTGGTGAGAAGCAGTCGTTGCTAAAGGTAGAGAGAGGGTTCTTTTAGACACCTCCATACTTTCTACTGTGTCTTTCCATCAAAACATATATGAACATTATCCTCCTAAATCTCACTTTAAAACCTCTCTCTACCCTAAAACATACAAATCATGCTGACTTTTAGGCTGCAACTCCTGTCTTTCTGCTGTTCATATTATCCCATCCTCTTACCCCACCCCCATCCTATTTGTCCACCTGTTGTAGTCTGTCCAATGAGCTTTCTGGGGCACGGACCACCTTTTGTAACTTGTCCATATAATGTCTGGCACTGTTTCTTTTTGCCACAGTAGAGCTGTAACAGAGCCTTCTCTCCGGCATATCAGCCATCATTTTCACTTTCATTTCCTTTTCAGGTCTATGGGCAAGGCTCTGGATCTGACTGTAGACGCCATGTCCAAAAACTAAACTTGCTGCGGGCTGGGACAGAGGTGGCAGCTAAAGGAACATCTTGGTAAAGCACTGAGTATCACTGGCTTCTTTGTTTACTATGCAAGTGTGGAGGCAGGAAAAGGGAATAAGGGAATTTGTGTGCAGCCATCTTGGTCTTGTTAACAAGAGAGCAAGAGTCAGGCTAAGTCTGTGGCCTGACAACGCAAGATCTGTAATTAGACGCTGCCTTTGCCTCTCGCCTCCATACGGAGATAAGGATAGAATGCTGACTCTGGCAGGGACCTTGAGATAAGGAGCATCTGGGTGGAACTAAATAACTGTTAGCCATTGGTGTTTGTAATGGGAAGAAGACTAATTGTTATTGTTATTATATCTAATAGACCGTATATAAACTGCTTCATAATTGCTTGTATTCGAAGATCTGCCTCGGAGGGGGGGGCTCCCCTCCCCGTCCGAACCAGTTTTTCCCTTGCTGCAGCTCGTAATAAAACTGCCTCTGGCTACTTGTTGCTTACAAACTCAGAGTGAGGACAATGTTTTCTTCCACACAAGTCTCACTCGACATATCAGACTTCGAAATGGAAACTTCCCCATAGCCAATTTCTGGAGGGAGTGAATTTCTTACAGATTGCAGATTTCAGGGACATATTATCTAGAGAACATATTACACTAATACTATTATACGTATTAGGTTTTTTTAATAGAAACCCTGTCAAACTCAGTTGATAAGTTGCACCAATTGTGTTTGCATAGTTCGCATGCAAAAAAATGCAATGGTTGCTCTTTGAAACTGGCCTTTCCTGTTTACTTGCTGGATGACCGTGGGAGTGGTGACCTATTGCAGACTCTAAGCCATGCTGTAAGAGTGAGTCCCAGTATTCTCAGTTTGGGAGGCTAAATGAAAATCCCCAAGTCCTCAGTTGCAGTGTTGGAATTCAAATACTTCCCATTAAGGGAGTATCAGTGGGCATTCCCCGCTGCTAATGTTGAGGGGTTTGTTTAATGTCAGCAGCCTGGGTGTAATGGCCACTGTGCTAGAAAATATGACTGGTTTTCTGTTTCCATTACCATAGAATTCAATTGTGGGAGCCCTGATCTCCAACTGCCCTGGCTGTCCACAAAATCTTCTGTGTCAGCTCATTTGCGGTAGTCAGTCAAAACTAGCGACGTATCCCAGTAAAGTATGTGTAGTGCTTCAACATGTGGCTTTTCTTTATTTCTCCCTCGCTGGGGAAGAAACTATTGTTGGGCTTTAAGAAAAAACTGATCATTAAAAATGAACAGGTCATGTGAGCATTGTAAATGACCCTGACTACTCTGTGTAGTAGAAATGAGTCCTTCTAGACACCCAGTCTTCTTGCAAATATCTGGAAAATAGGCCTTACCATTTCCGCTGGCAAATCCTATAGTTGTGGACTTATTTTCCTACATATTTCTCATTCTGCTCTGTTCCTGGTGCTAATGCTTAGGTGCATATAGATATATCTATAACGACAAGTACCTTAGGCACTCTAGACTAAATCTTTTATTTTTAGGTGTGTAGAAGAACTAGTGCATGATGACAAAGAAAACACAACAATTCCACAGGAAGAAAATTTGTGCTGGCAGGTAAGGCACTATCAGACAAACAGTAGCTGCAAAGCTAAATCAAACATGAAGCAATTGTAAGAAAGTGAGGAGGGTGCTATGTGGTGCAAATTGGTCTGAAGCTAGCTATAAAATCAAGGGAGAAGCCAGCCAGTGAGACACAGGACAGTGTGTGACTGGGAAAGGATATGTGGAAGCTCTGCTCCATTATAATGTGTTAGAACATAACCACTAATACAGCTTAATCTGGGATCTGTTCCCATGAAATGCTGAGCACACTCGATTCTTACTGAAGCCAATTAAAGTTAGTTTTTTTAGTATCTCTGTGGTGACTCCACTTGTGGAGGCTCTTTGGAGGAGTCATTCTGAATCATCCTACAACACTGTAGGAACAAGAGCTGGAATTCAGTCCCTTGGTCAGCCGCTGGAATAAATATCTGGACAAGGACAGTGAAGATCAGGAGGAGGAGTGTACAGACAAAGAGCAGCTGTATTCCCCTAAAAGGAACATTGTGGCAGAACAAAGGTACACAAATAACTTCTTCTGTAATCTTTATTTTAGTTTAATGGTGAGGATTTGTTGGAGCAGACTGGAACATGGATGGTATTTTGGGCACATTCACTAAACTTAGTTGAGTTTGCAGTGACCAATCCAAACTGACCTGCGTGGTGTTGGGTACATGGAGGTGGAAACCTCACCTCTTGTCAAATCTGTTCTTTTTTTTTAACCTCTGAAATTTCCCAGTTGAGCTGATCTAACATCTCTGTGATTCTCATCATCTGCTCCCCCACCAGAAAACGCAAGAGCAGCTTCCACCACAACGATGCTCAGGAGTGCTTGGAGGAAAAGGAGGTTTATGGGCTCACTTACCAAGCCAAGAAAGTCAAAACTTTTGAGGTATTTAGTTGTAGCAAGTGCTTCCTTCCCATAAATTATTTTCTTAGGTCTTTTTGCGTGTGTGTGTGTTTCATTCAGAGGTTACTATAAAAGTCATCTCCCTGCCTTTCTAGGGATGTCAAAATGACTTTTAGGGAAATGTGTAATTGCTTAAATTTTCAGCAGTTACATGTTTACACGTGGAGGGGAAACGGCTTCCTTGGAGCTGCCTCTGCTTTCCCACCTCCTGTGTCTGATATTTGTGAGTCTGTATTGTCACCTTTTTACTCTTAGGATTGTTTTCTTCTTTAATTTAAAAGTGTGAGGGGGGGTTTTTTGTTTGGTGTGGGTTTTTTTGTTTGTTTTTTGTATTAGTAATAGTTATTTTATTCTTAGAATATTTTGTACTAGATCACTTTTTACAAAAGCAGCTATGTAATCCTTACTTTTGTGAAGCAACTATGTAATTTTTGTCTGTGTGAGTGAAGAATGTGTTTGTTTCAAGGGATTCATTAGTCTGAAGGCTAGCACAAAGGAAACCAGGGCATGGGGTGTGTGGGTGTAGCTCATCAACTCTTTTTTAGCCAGCTGCCCAGCATACAATTTCATTCAATCCCTGGTTTGGAAACAGGAGGCTTGCTTAATTTAAGAATTATGGACTGGAGCTTAGCTCTTTATTTATGAAAGTTACATTTCACTCCTCTCAACCAGAGGACACTGAGCTACGAAAGGGATAGAAATATGGAACTATTTGTGAAATCTCTTACAACTGGATTCTTATTTGGTAAATTCTGAGGCAGTAGCAATGTTGCATGTAAGCATGCACATTAACCAATGAGCGTGGGCTTATCTGTTAACCATGTACAGGGGGTACACATACTCCTTTCCCTACCTTTCCTTGTAAACATCTGTTTGGGGAGGCAAGAGGAATACATCTGCATAAGCTATTGTTATCTTTGAAAGTTATAGTTAGGCAAAATAGTGCTGCCGTGTAAAATAATCCCTTTTGTGTGGTTTTTTTTTTTCCCCCTCAGTACAACTGCATTAAGCAGTTCACTTTCTCACATTCTTCATTCACACAAACAACAATTACATAGTTAGTTTTGTAAAAATAGATCTAGTACAAAATATTCTTAGATTAAAATAACTATTACTATTAGAAATTCTTCCATAATACAAAAACACATTCTTACACTCTTTTAAATTAAAGAAGAAAACAATTCTAAGGGTAAAAAAGTGTAAGGACTCTTCTGGTCTATTTCTCCCTTAACATTAATAACATGAACAGCCTACTTACTGCATGTTTACCAACATCACTAGACCATTTATTTCTGGTAGTCAGAGAGGATGGTTGGCAAGGTACACTAAGGCACATTGTATTGCATAAGGCTACAATTTAGCTACATGATGACAGAGCCCTGCTCAGGTTGGTGGCGGTGGGACTGGGAGCCCTGCAGGAGGGGTGGCATTCACCACCCCTGGTCCAGTAAGCAACTTCAATCAGGACCAGGGAGGTCCAACATCTATAGCCCTTCATTTGCATATTTAAGATTTTTCTGGTGGTGACTGTGATGTGTATTTTTGGTCTTTGATGTAAGTGAATTGAAATGTTTGGATATAGCTAATGAAATACAATTTCAAACCAGATCATATTCTGTGGATAAAAGAACTGACCTGGGCACAGTGGGTTCTGCTTCATGACTGTTCTTTTCCACCATATATCCGATTAGCTGGCTCTGTACCAACCTCAGCGCTCACTGGAAAGTGAAGTAATGAGGAAGAGCAGAGAGTCTGGTTGGAAGAACAGGATTACTTCTTGCTTGTCTGTCTCATCAGTTCTGTGTTGATAGGCTCACTGTACTTGGCACCAGGGGAATAAATCTGCATAACATTTTGTCTGTCTTGTTACAGAACAGGAAGGATTTTACAGCTGTAGCTGAACGTGACTCTGGCGATTACGTATGTAACCAGGTTGTGGTTCCTGCTATCACACTAGCTCAGTCATCTGATGTCATCGTGTCCAAATGGGAAAAATTTATCCTGTCTCCCAACAGCTATAATAATGGTAACACAATCCTTGCAACGCAGAAGAGCAGTTGGAAGTTAGAGAGACAGAATGCCACAGCAGGAAACTTCCTAATGTCTGATGGATATCCAGAGCAAAAGGAAAATTCTGTATCTCTAGGCACAGGTGCCCAAACTGAAAAGAACTTCACCAACAATAAGCATACAGCTCAGAAATGTGCCACAAAGCTACATAGCACAACACTGGCTGCCAGTGTACAGACTGCCTTTGACATCAGCCATGCATCTACTGGGGATGTGCTTTCTGGAAAATATAAGGACCACCTGATTAGAGCAGGGTCTCATGTTGCAGAGAAGAATGAAGGAAGGCTATGTTTGGCCTGCACTGTTGTGCCAGCAAACTGTCTATCCAAGAATGCTGTGACCTTTGCTTCTATAGAGCCTTCTGCTGGCAATAGAGGAGGGCCTCAGATTCTTGCTGCTCCAAATAGCAGCTTGTTTTGCACGGATGATGATTTTGATGATGATCTTTGAAAAGTTCCAGGCTCTGCACTTAACTTTCTCTCCCCACCGTTTGAGAGAGAGGCTTTTACTTTTCTATCCACTACTCATCCTTCTGTCCCTGAAGTTGATCAAAGTGACACACAGTATGGGCTACTGAATACCATTAGTGTTTTGCAGTTTGTTAGAACAATGCACATTTTCATGCTCCCCATTTTGCCAGATAGAAGGGATGTGGTAAACTGTTTTTAGCTTGTTAGAGGTGATAAGCATAAATACTCTATAAAGAAACTGTTTTTCAAAGCCTGTTTTCCCCAAGGTGTGTAGTTAGCAACCCTAGCTGCCTATCAAAGTGCTATTAGGAATCTCAATCTCTCACCTTCTTCCACAGTTAGAATTAACATGGAATGAATTTCCTGAGGGAAATAGCTATGATCTTTCTCTTACTGACACTCCTGTACGTAGATGGATAATTCTGTTTTGGGGAAGAAAAACTGACCTCTTTTTCCTTTCAGTTACCTGACTGTTAGGTTGGATTTTGTTTACAGTGCAATAGGCTGTGCTGGTAGTGCTTTGTACTCTTCCAGCAGGTGTGTCTGAGAAGGAAATTGAAAGGTGGGCTTATGACCTGCCATAAGCACTACCTGTGCTTTTAATTAGAGGCAAAGGCCTGCTGCCGCATAAAGGTCACTTCACTAACAGCACTGTTAGTCACTGCGCTGGGAGGACTGAGGGCTTCTGTTTTTTTTAATTGGAGAAAATCTGTGGCTTTGAAAGGCTAATTCTAGAGATAGATGAACTCATGCACGCTTCTGTATTATTACCCCAATTGCTCTTCTTCCATTACAGATGAGTAACACTATTATGTAGGAAAAGCCTGAGTTTCTACTACATTTCTCTGCCACTCAAACAGGACCGTTCCCACCTGAATTAACTGTTCTAATTGAGGGCTGACATGCTTCAAACTCTTATTGCTTGTTAATTTCTCACTCCCACTAAAGGCAATCTGAGAAGTGTAGCTATACTCTCCAAGAGCTAGAATTTGCTTCTGGACTAGTAGATGCCTTAATGACCCAATAGCAAGAACCCTACCTTAATACTTCTGGAAGCAGATAGCAACAGTGGTGGTGCATGTGCCAGAATGAAGTGAGTGCCTAGCTGATAAAGAGCAACATCTAGGTAAGAAGACGTTACACCTACTCTCTTCTAGAGCTCTTATCCTCCATTCTTTATCTAGGATTAGATCAAGCACCCAGTACTGCTATTTCTTGGTAAAAATACAATAGAGACTCAGGACTTTCTCCTCTGCCCTAGCAGGGGGAGCAGACACTGTCACTCTAGATGTGTGGTGCCCCCAACTCCCTACCACAGGAGAGGGGTAGAGCCCTGAGCCTCACAGGCAAGCCCTGGGCTGGATCTGACTTTTGGACTTTGCCTGGCAGGAGGGAGGAAGTGGCTTCACATACTGCTGTGCCTTCTCCCTAGGAAAAATAGAAGCACAGCAAAATACTGTTTGAAGGCTTTTCCCCTGATGCTCTGACTGGGCAAAATCACAGCCAATAGGAGTAGCAGAAGATGGTGCCTGGAAATGGCAGGAAAAACTATATGGTGACCATATTTTTTGAACCAAAATTATGGACACATTAGCCACACCTCTGGAGGTAACATTCTTGGGGCCAAGCTGCACCCATGACCAGAACTAAAGGGTGTCATGTGCCCCCCCTCCCCCAAGAACTTTTCCCACCATTCTCCTATCAGTAGGGATGAGTTTGGCCCCCACCACATACCCCATTATGTAACTATCCTGCAATTGCATTAACCCAATCTGTGTCTCATTAACTCAGGAGGGAGAGGGGGAGGGAAGCTTTCCCTCTAAGAGTTTCCTTCCATGAGCAGAAAGAATTTTGTGTTGTGCACCAGTACTGAGTTCAGGTGACTTGTTTGGATGTGCCACTGTGGCACCCAAGTTATTAATAAATATCTTATAAACCTCTGCCTTTTCCCTCTGCTGCCATGTCTCCTCCCCTTGCTCCATCAGCTCCCCTGGTGCCTGCTGCCCCCCAACCCCTCACCCTCCTCTGCTGGTCCTGACTCCTGCCGTTCTCGCTCCCCTTAGCCCTCCTGGGACCTGTCCCTGCCCCACCAGCCCTTTTCTCCCCTGTGCCCATTCCTCCAATAGCCCCCTTCTGATCATGTGAGCTACCCCTCCTCATCCCCTCTCCTAATACTTCCCTTGCCTCTCTCCCCTTCTGCTTCATCCCCTGGCTCCTGCACCCTCCTGGTGCCTCCGCCTTCCCTCATCGTCCATGCCCCTTTTGCCCTGAAGCCCACCTCCATGACACCCTCATGCCCCTCTGTGCTTACATGACTTGCTCCATTGCTGCCTTCTTCATGCCCACTCCTTTCAACCCTTCTCCCAGCACCTCCCCCTTTTGCCCTTCCCCTGTTCTCACATCACCCTGTCCCCTCCCACTGACACCTCCCCTCCTGCCTGCTGCCCTTTTCTTCATTATCTTCACTTGGCCCCCTGGCATTTCTCTCCTCCACCCTGTCCCTTGGTGCCTTTCCCTTTCTTCTCCTGCCCTCCCCTCAGCACAAGTCCCTTCATCTCCCACCTTCCAGTTTGCGGGGCTGGAGTCTGTGGTCAAGCCCCAGAAGTCCCCACAGCCCTAGCTATTTCTGGGGCAGGACCGCTTGTGGGCTTGGAGCTGGGCCACACAGGGTTAATTTTACTGAAGTCCCCACACCAGCTTTGGCTCCCATGGGGGGGGGGGGAAGAGAGAGGAGGGAAGCCCCCAGGCCCAACTTGCGGAACGCAGCAGAGCAAGCGTGTCCATGCACTCCCGCTCCCCAAGCAGGGTGGAAAGGGGTGGGAGGGAGAAAAGGCCATGCAGAGAATACACCAGCAGAGCCCGAACACACCCCGCTGTGAAGCGCTCCAGCCAGGCTCTGTCCCAGGAGTGGCTTGCTGAGTTTATCCTTCTCCCCCTCCAGCAGCGGTGGCCACCTAGGGAGCGAAGGGCCGAGGGGTAGAATGTGCTGCATGGCAGTGTGTGCTGCAGGGGAGGTTGGTGCTCTAGACATTGTGTGCCTGCACAAAACACCAAGGCTACATCTAGACTGGCATGATTTTCCACAAATGCTTTTAACAGAAAAGTTTTTCCGTTAAAAGCATTTGTGGAAAAGTGTGTCTACATTGGCACGGACACTTTGGCACAAAAGCACTTTTTGCAGAAAAGCATCCATGCCAATCCAGACGCAGTTTTGTGCAAGAAAGCCCCGATTGCCATTTTTGTGATCGGGGCTTTTTTGCACAAAACAGTCTTGAGCTGTCTATACTGGCCCTTTTGCGCAAAAGCATTTCTGGAAAAGGGCTTCTGCCCGAACGGGAATGTCAAAGCATATGTGCAAGAAGCACTGATTTTGGACAGTAGAACGTCAGTGCTTTTGCGTAAATTCAAGCGCCCAGTGTAGACAGCTGGCAAGTTTTTCTGCAAAAGCAGCTGGTTTTGCGGAAAAATTTGCCAGTCTAGATGCAGCCAATGGGAGACACTTACATGCTGGGTGGAGGTGGGGCATTAGGGCTGGGCCATGCTAGTGTGGGGTGTGTCTGAAGGTGTCCTGGATTTTGGGGGGGGGGAGGAAGAGAGAATGGTGCTGCTGTTTGTAGCTGGATCCTAACAGGTTTTCCAGGCCCTTTGCTGCCTTTACCTGGACACAACCCTTAAATCCAGGACTGGCCCGGGGGGAAAACAGGGGGCATGTGGTCACTATGTATGGCCCTGCAGAGCTGTGCCACCAGCCCCCTGCTCAGCCCTCCCCCTTTCACTCCTGTACCCCACCCATAGTCCTCTCCCACACACTAAATTCATTTTTAGGCCCCACACCAGAATGTGGGGGCCCACAAAAATCTAACTCAAGCCCCCCAGGCTCTTGGGGCCACACACAAATGAGAAGCAACAAACCCCCACCTCCCTGACATGGCCCCTAATTATGTTCTGTCGCTCGGGGTCCCCCATGCCCAACAAGGTTTCCCATCATTGCTGTAAAATGAGAGATTTCCTCTTTCAAACATTCACAGCTTCTAGAAGGGTGAGAAACCACTGCTTAATTTCTCTCCTTTGCCAAAGATCCTGAGATCTCCCACTTTCAGTGGTTCCTAAACTACATTCCAGCAGAGATGAATTAGTGCGTTGTCCCTGGAATGGCTAGGCTACGCTGTACTTTAAATAATCTGATTTAACAAAATAATGGAGGCAGGAAATGATTTATTTTTCATAACAAGAGAACAGAAAATGGAACAGGCTTTTCTGACAAGGAGACTAAGTATAGGACTGCTGTTCAGCTTTCAGCAGTTCACAGGAAAGTGCTTTATAGGATTACACAAATGCCATTAGGAATGAGGTGGCTGCTTGGAATACTGGATGGTATCCAGTGCTGCCCCAATGTCACATTTCTTTGCCTGTAGGAGACGGGTCAGCCATCCACCATCATCGGAAAAACCCATGGAGAGCATCTGGGACAGAGATTCAATGAGGCGAGGATCCGCTTCTGTTAAACCAAACCAGTTATGAATGTTAAAATATCCGTGTAATCCCACTCCACAATGTAAGGAGCTAATTGAGCTTGCTGTACCAATCTGACAGTGATCAGCTCTCACTGTCTCCTTGCGAAGCTACTTATCAAGGATATATATCCTTTTACCTTGTTTACTAAATAACTTAATTCTTGATGCCATACAATAATCGTGCTGTTGAATGAAGCGTAACTACATGCACAAAGATGACTCCAGCTATTAATTTAAGGATGCTAGAGGTCAGTGACTATTATGATCCAGCATTCCATTATTGGCTCTCCATAGTCTTACCCTCATTGCGAAAGTACTGCCCTTGCTTCCTGCTAGGAGCAGAGATGTTAAGGAAATGCTTATTAGGGTATGTCTACACTGCCACCCTAGTTCGAACTAGGGTGGCTAATGTAGACATTCGAACTTGCAAATGAAGCCTGGGATATTTAAACCCCGAGCTTCTATTTGCATGTTCCTGGGCGCCACCATTTTTAAATGCCCCGGAGTTCGAACTACCTGCCCGCGGCTACAGGGAGGAGTAATGTTAGTTTGAATTAGGAGCTTTAATTCGAACTAAACTAGCCCGTGCCATGTGTAGCCACAGGCAGGTAGTTCGAACTACGGGGCATTTAAAAATGGCCGCACCCAGGAACATGCAAATAGAAGCCCGGGGTTTAAATATCCCAGGCTTCATTTGCAAGTTCGAATGCCTACATTAGCCACCCTAGTTCGAACTAGGGTGGCAGTGTAGACATAGCTTACCTGAAAGACAGTCAGGGTAACAAGCTAATTTATTCAGTCACTCCTTATGTTGGTACTAACAGTATCTTAGTTGCTTCTGAATTTTCCCCTTCAACATCTAGTATTTACTACTTCCCCTCAAGTCTTGAAGTGATTTCTAATTTTTAGTTCGTGGCAGCAGCTGCCAGCATATATAGTGTACTTTTTCCCCCCATATATAAATGGAAGTGAGGCAAAAGTGGCAAACTGAATATTGGTCAGTGCAAGTAATCTGAAAACTCACCCTGAAGTTAATTTCTAGCATCATTCCAATGAAGTACTGCAAGAGGTGGCAGATATAGTCTTAGCAATAATTTAGTTTCAGACAAGGCTTTCTACTTTGTTCTTTCAACTCATTGATGGACAATGTTGTGGCTTTTATACTAGCAGCTCATGTAATAAGCTTCTAGAGAGGGGCAAATGGCTGACACACAGCTACACACCTGGTGGAAGATGGGGGTAGAGTGCAGCTTCTCGCAGTCCTGTAGGTCCTGGTTGAGGGGGAACCTGATATGGGTCTAGAGAGCTGGGACCCTGTGTCTCTGGGATTTGGAGAGACTGCAGTTCACCTGTGGAGGGATCCACTTCTTTTGAAGATAAGTGGGTCCAGTCCTCATCACCCCCTGCAGAACTACTGGATTCACTCTGTTCCTGTAAGTGTAAAGAAAAAGGAGCCAATGTCTTGCACAATTCTCTAGCATAGGAATGCAGGCTCTGCCATTATCTACCATAATGCATGCAAGGGGCTTATTCCTCTTTCCTTTAGTGATTGGAATTTATGGGAATGAATGTTAAGATCCAAAAGTAGCTACTCAAGATCTATACTGTAATTTTTGCTATGAATCCATTCAGAGATGTTTGGTTCTTACTGCTATAAACTAATAGGGCAAAAAGGAACTGGTCGTGTCTACCAGATAGACGAATTCATGTACCTGAGAAAGGAAATTGCTGACTTCCATATGGGAGGAAGGAGGCTCTAGCACCATCTCCTGCATCTGCTCTGTAATAGAATCTTCTTTCTCTGTGGCAGGTTCTTTGCTACTTCCTTCTGGTTTGCTCTGGCCATTCTGACAAGTGGAACTGCCTCCGGACTCAGAATCACTCTGTGTACTTGGACAGGGGGGAGTAACTTTGCTTTTTTGTCCCCCATGTTCGACATCAATATCTACTTCGATGCCTAGGAAAACAGTTGAGAGGGAGAAGAGTCAGTCATAGAAATTCCTTCAGTGACCTCATGTTAATCCTAGTTACTTTAAACTATGGGGGGGGGAGGGGCAGCAGCACAGGGTGAGGAGGCATGCAGGAGCTGGCTTTTAAGTTGGCACTCTGTGCATGCTAGTTCTGTGGAGCCACCTTTTCCCCTCCCCACCACCTCCCATAGAGGCAGCAAGGTGGGACAGGCAGGAGCCAATGCCAGGTGCTCCAGAGGGAACAAACAGAACAGGTAATCAAGTGATCCCATGCCTGGCACATAACAGAGGCTTAGGCATACCATTCCTACCCATCCTGGTCAATAGCCATTAATGGAGGATAGGTCCATCAACGTATCTAGGGTTTAACAGTGTTCTTTTTTGAACCCTGTTAAAGTCCTGATTTTCACAACATCCTCTAGCAAGGAGGTCCACAGGCTGACTATGCATTGTGTGAAAACTTTTGTTTTAAACCTACTATCTCTTAATTTCATTTGGTGACCCTTAGTTCTTGTTATGGAAACCAAAACTTTTCCTTAATTCTTTTTTTCACCTCAGTCATGATTATATAACCTCTATCCTACCCCCCTTAGTCTCCTCCTTTCTAAGGTGAAAAGTCCCAGTCTTTTTAATCTCTCTTCAAATGGAAGGCATTCCAAACCCCTGATCATTTTTGTTGCCCCTTTCTGAACTTCTTCCAGTGCTAGGAGATCTTCTTTGAGATGAGGCAACTACATCTGTACATAGTATTCAAGATGTGGAAGTACCATGGATTTATATACAGGCAATAAGATATTCTCTGTCTTATTCTCTAGCCCTTTTTTAATGATTCCTAACATTGTTTGCTTTGACTGCTGCTGCATATCGAGTGGATGCTTTCAGAGAACTATTCACAAGGACTCCATGAGCTCTCGAGTGGTAATAGCTAATTTAGTCCCCATCATTTAGTACATATATGTTTTTCCAATATGCATTACTTTGCATTTAACATTAAAATTCATTTGCCATTTTATTGCCCAGTCACCTAGTTTTGGGAGATCCTTTTGAAGCTCTTCAGTCTGCTTTGTTCTTAACTATCTTGAGCAGTTTAGGATCATTTGCAAATTTTGCCACCTCACTGTTTACCCCCTTTTCCAGATCATTTATGAATATGTTGAACAGGATTAGTCCCAGTATGGACCCCTACAGGACACCACTAGTTACCTCTCTCCATTCTGAGAATGGACCATTTATTCCTATCCTTTGTTGCCTGTCTTTTAACCAGTTATCAATTCATGAGAGGACCTTCCCTCTTATCCCACGACAACTTACTTTACTTAAGAGCCTTTGGTGAGGAACCTTGGGGCATGTCTAAACTACATTCCTCTTTCGAAAGAGGAATGTAAATGAAGCAAATTGAAAGTGCAAATGAAGCACGGATTTAAATATCCCATGCTTCATTTGCATATTCGCATCCGAGCACTTTCAAAAAAAGGGTTTTTTGAAAATGAAAATCTAGACTGGGTTCTTTCAGGAAAAAAAAAAAAAAGAAAAAAAAAGAAAAAAACCACCCCTAACCCTTTTTTTTCGTACTCCTGAAAAAATGTCTGGGACAAATCCCTCTTGGACTCAAATATGCAAATTAAGCACAAGATATTTAAATCTGCATTTCATTTGTGCTTTTGATTTGCTTCATTTACATTCCTCTTTCGAAAGAGGAATGTAATGTATACATAGCCTTGTTAATACCCTCAAAGAGCTCTAGTAGATTAGTAAGACATGATTTCCCTTTACAGAAACCAACTACTTATGTTTATCTATGTGTCTGACAATTCTGTTCTTTACTATAGTTTCAATCAATTTGCCCAGAACTGATGTTAGCTTTACCTGTCTAACTTCCAGATTCATCTCTAGATTCCTATTTAAAGATTGGCATCATATTAGGTATCTTTCAGTCATTTGGTACAGGAGATGATTTAAGGATAATTTACAAACCACAGTTAGTAGTTCTGCAATTTCACGTAAGTGTTCTTTCAGAACTATTAGGTGAATGTCATCTGCCCCAGTGCCTTGCTACTGTTTGGTTTATTAATTTGTTCCAAAATCTCCCCTATTGACACCTCAATCTGGGACAATTCCTCAGATTTGTCACCGAAAAAGAATGGCTCAGCTTTGGGAATCTCCCCATCCTCTGCATTGATCTTCACGGCTAAGAATTAATTTAGTTTCTCTGCAATGACTTTATTGTTCTTGAGTGCTCCTTTGGCATTTCAATCTACCCATGGCCCCACTGATTGTTTAGCAGGCTTCCTGCTTCTGGAATACTTAAAAAAAAAGTTTTGCTATTACATTAAGTTTTTGGCTCGCTGTACATCTTTTGCTTCAGTCAGAAGAATGACACTCCTAGTGTGGCGCTAGTATGGTTGTTGGAAAATAGGCAAAATTTCAGTGAAGTGGGAGTGAGTGAAGGAGAAACAGGGCAATTTCCCAAGCTGAGGCCAGAAATGACTCAGCTCTCCTGAGAGGCAGAGGCAGGCCGCTGTTCTTGTTGATAAAAGGTCTGGTAAAATCCTGGCTTTAGGATGGCAAATTAAGTCACTTACCAAGAGGACTCAGCATGGCTGCTACACTTTCCCCAACATTCTTTAAAAAGGTGACATTAGGGTCCTGAGACTGGCTGTTAAAGGCTTCTTTAATTACAAAAAAAAAAAAAAAAAAAAAAAAAAGTTAGCCACTGCATGTTAACACAAATTAAACAAAGAGTACAATCTAGTCTTTTCTCAAGTTTTAAGGAGGGCTTTTAGTAATCTACCAGACAACTCCATCCCAGCCTCCTTCAGTGGTCATTAAGTGCCAGCAAACCTAGTTTAAAAATTTGTATTTTAAATTTAACCCAAAAACTTCATACTTCTCTGCGAAAGTGGTCAATTAATTTAATACTTCATTAACCAAAACATTCCATTCCTACCTTGCTCAGGGTCTGGATTTTGGGATGCAGCACTGGCTTGTGCTTGCCCAGAGTCCTGCCCAGAATTTTGACATGAAGCGGCATAACCAGTGTGCCCCCAGCCATGTGTCTGTGCAAAAGGTGGAACCCCATGTCTCATCTTACGAAGCCAGCGACCTCCGGGAATCCACTGAGAAAACAAGGTCACATGAGTCCAAGTATAAGCCACAAGATACAGCTATGTGTTATCTACAGTTTCTTACATGTAGCTGTCCTCTACAGGCTCCCCTCTAGACCAGTTCTTCCCCATGCTAGAAGTTAGTTTTGCTCACCTCAAATTTATTGACCAGTGGGGTTTGAAACACGATCATGTTGTGCTCCTTATGGATGCCTTTCTTCTCACAGGTACCACACAGGTCATAATCTGGGCAAATAGTGCATTTGAATCGAGGCCCTACCACTGGTCCTTCACAGCCATCACAAACCACGTTGGGGTGCACCACAATGAGAGGACGCTCCTGGTTGCACTGTGAGCGGTGCTCACGTCTGCACTCCTTTTTCTCTAAAAAGGAAACCGGTAGATTGCCATTTTAAATCTTAAGGAATATGATACTAAGGGTCCATCTACATAGCACCCTAAACTCGAAATAAGATACGCAATTTGTGTAGCTCAAATTGTGTATCTTATCTTGAATCTATTTCAAAATAGCTTATTTTGAAATTTGATGTGTCTACAGGTTTTATGTGTAGTCCTAGTTTTAGCACATTGTGATTCCCTCCTGAAACTGGTAAGTCTTTAGAGCTCTCTCTCAGACTATTGCATTAGAGTTTGCTCAGACAAGAATTGATGCTCTTACATCACAGAAGTTGAGGGTACCACATCTAGTCTGTAAAAGCAATTTTGTGATTTTCTTCCCCTTCCTTCATTTGTCAAGGTACTACTTCGACTATACAAAAGTCATAGACATGGAAAAACCCAGCATAAATCTGGATCAGATTAAATAGTGTGCCATGCTGAATATATTGCAATTTCTTAAAGTCATCTCAGCCAAAACTGACTGGCTATGTCTACACTGGCATCCCTTCCGGAAAAGGGATGCTAATGTATCACATGGGAATAGCAAAATCCGCAGGGGATTTAAATATCCTCCACGGTATTTGCATTAACATGGCTGCCGGAAAAAAAGCGTCTAATCTATTCTATTCGCTATTCTAAAGTGTCTAATCTGCATCCCTTTTCCGGAAAAGGGGTGCAGTGTAGACACAGCCACTGTTTACATTTAATTAAGGCTGTGAATGGATAACTTTTCTCCACTTCATCAGCCTGACAACTTCCAGTCTGTTAACATTCCTTAACTTGTATCATGACAGTACCAAGACCCATCAAGTTTGTGCTCCATATGACTACAGTAAGACAACGATGTCTGGAACAATGTAAATTCTTCAGATAAACCCTTGTTTTCTCTAAACTTAGATTAACAGATGGGAAGGGAAGACAAGGAGCAGTAAAACACATGGTTACACAGACTGTAAATCTACAAACTGTGGATGTGTCAATCTTCAAAATTATGTGAGGAAAGAAGAGATACATATGGAGCACTGACTTCAACCAGAGGGCTACTATGAGGCATGCTAAAATACTAATAAAACTGAAAGTCAGGATTTAAATACCCTAATTACATAATATTTAAAGAATGAAATTGTATACCTCTTAATTTGTGGTTAGTGCTAGTCCAGACATGTTTTTTTCTTAAAGTAACTCTAGAAGTTTGAACTTTGTAATACAATTTCCTTGAATTTATTTGACTGGATTTTCTAGTTTGTTTCCCTCTCAGCACAACAGAATAGAATTCCTCCAAGCCTATAAACACTTGTTCTATATTTTATTCAATCTGCCCTCAAGGGACCTGTAGCAGAGTGCCATCCTTGTAGCAGAGACATGTGCTCCTGAAGCAATTAGGGTGTACTCTGCATCACACACTTTCTCAGGGACTCTTTAAGTACTACCTCTGCCATACGCAGTTACCCATTACAGAAACACAAAGTCAGCCTTGCTTCTCTTTTGAGAGCCTCTTTACCACCACAAAACTAAAGATTACCTTTGATGTAAATACGAAAAATGCCATCCTTCACATATGGCAGAGCCATCTTGAATTCTTCTTCACCGGAAAAGGCAATCATGTCGCCATCTTCATCTGAAGAAGACAGATTAATAAATTGGATATAAGTGACAATCAGGAAGAGATGAAAGTAAGTCTTTATGAAAACAAAGTGAAATATGTAGTTTGTCTTAAGTATTTTGCAAATAATAGAGACTAACAATCAAGCAACACCTTACTGCTTTGATATTAGAACTGTTGGGGAGAGGGGTAGCTCAGTGGTTTGAGCATTGGCTTGCTAAAACCCAGGGTTGTAAATTCAATCCTTGAGGGAGCCATTTAGGGATCTGGGGCAAATCTGTCAGGGATGGTACCTGCCATGAGGGCAGAGGACTGGACTGGATGTCCCTTCCAGTTTTGAGAGAGAAATAAAAGGGTTGATTAACTATCCTCATTTCAAAATGGCACTTAGTTTTACTCTCCTCTTTTGCTTAGAGTTCTATAACAACAAATAACTTAGATGGGAAAGAAATCTAACCTACTTGAGAGTTGTATGCAGTGTTGTTTTAGTCCTATCAACCCCAGATTATCAGCATAAAAACTCTCTCCCACCTTGCCCCTCTACTTAAGTAGTTTCTTCCCTACCAAACTATCTTCTGCTTACAAACCACCACATTTGCAGAGAGGTATAGTTTTAAAGACACAAGCCACTTCAGCAATAGTTACAGAATGGAGTGTATGTTTAAATAATTTTACTATGTCTGCAGTACTATGGAGAAGCTATGCTGCAGAGCTATATGTGTTCTTGTTAAAAACTGGCAGTAGTGAGAACAGAGAAAAATCTGACAAGGAAGCAATTTTCCAATAAACTAGAGTTAAATATCACCCGCAGAAAAACAGTCACGTTGGAGTGTATGATCTTTAAGAACTAAATATTTGGCATTGAAATATCTTGGTCTTTGAACAGAATAGAGTTACTGCATGAATGATAATTTAAAGGGGAGAAATGTGAAAGTCTCCTCAATGAGCTAGTCTAGAAACTAATAATACGAATAAAGTATGAGATGATACTGTATAACACTGAACTTCAATTTATGTTAATGAAGGGGTTGGCAGGAAGTAGCAAGAACTTTTCTTTCTGTAATTTGAGCTAAAATTTGAGCTAAAATGAGGCTCACTGTATGTGCTTTCTTTCCAAGGCTGGTCTTCACCCCCAGTGCTGCAGCAGTGCAGCTATGCCATTGTAGCATTTGGTGAAAACACTACTATATTCCCATGGGGTAGTGAATACACCTCCGTGGGAAATGATTGCTATGGCAACAGTCCACAATGTGTTGTGTACAGGGAAGGGATGGAGTGTTAATACTGCCATTAAGCCGACCTCTGGGATGGAAAATCCAGGGGCCTGAGCGAAGCAGTTATACCCACATGTGTGTGTAGTGCTGTAGACCAAGCCGTAGGCATTTACAGAGGTACAGAAAAGAGAAGCCCTGGAGGCAAAAGGGCAGCCTAGCGCATTGTTCCCAGAGCTAGTCTGCTGTCCTCTCTGCATCTTGGGGTCCTTAGACCATTTCAGGACTTCAATATACAGGGCTATGTAGCCCTTTAGAGACTAACAAGATGGCTTATTAGATGACGAGCTTTCGTGGGCCAGACCCACTTCCTCAGACCAATATGTGAGCGAGAGGGGAGAGGCCTATTCCAGGAGAGGGTGGGTGCGATTCTGCGGCCTGCATTGGGCAGGGGGTGGGACTAGATGATCATAATGGTCCCTTCGAGTCTAGGAGTCTTGTCCCCCCCCGGAGCAGCCGGGTGTGGGGCAGGCATCAGGCCGCGATTCTGCCCAGCCCGCAGCATGCACCGGGGCGGTCTCCCTACGGGCTCGCACAGCTCAGGGGCGGAAAAGAGCCGCGGATCGAGCCTGGCCACAGCCGGGCCCGCGGCGCTCACCCTTGTAGTGCAGCAGGAAGGCGCCGTCGCGCAGCGGCGCGGGGAAGATCTCGCCGACCTTGTCGCGCACGTCCTGGTAGCGGGCGGGCGGCGGGAGCGCGAAGCGGCGGATCTCGCGGACCACCCCCTCCTTGCCCAGCAGAAAGGCCTTCACCGTCAGCGCGGCCATGGCGGGCGGGCGGGCTGTGGCGCAGCAGCAATGGGCGGCGGCGGGCGGCTGGGGCTGGGCAGAGCGCGGCGCGGGCCTGAGCTCCCTCCGCCCGGCCGCTCCCCTTATACCGCGGGAGGCCGGGCCTGCGCCGGGAAAGTCCCCGCCCCTGGGCGCCCCGCTAGGGGGAAGGCAGGGCGGGGCGCGGCTCAGGCACCTTCTCAGCGCCCGGGCGCGGGGGGGCTAGATTCGGGGCGGGGTCTGGAGGCTGAGGAGGCGGGGGGGCGGGGCGGTTTAGAATGGGGGGAGCCGGTTTAGAGTAGGGGAGCGGGGGGGGGGCGGTTTAGAGTAGGGGAGCGGGGGGGGGCGGTTTAGAGTAGGGGAGCGGGGGGGGCGGTTTAGAATGGGGGGAGCCGGTTTAGAGTAGGGGAGCGGGGGGGGCGGTGTAGAATGGGGGGAGCCAGTTTAGAGGAGGGAGGCGGGGGGGGGCGGTTTAGAATGGGGGGAGCCGGTTTAGAGTAGGGGAGCGGGGGGGGCGGTTTAGAGTAGGGGAGCGGGGGGGCGGTTTAGAGTAGGGGAGTGGGGGGGGCGGTTTAGAATGGGGGGAGCCGGTTTAGAGTAGGGGAGCGGGGGGGGGGGCGGTTTAGAGTAGGGGAGCGGGGGGGGCGGTTTAGAGTAGGGGAGTGGGGGGGGCGGTTTAGAATGGGGGGAGCCGGTTTAGAGTAGGGGAGCGGGGGGGGGGGCGGTTTAGAATGGGGGGAGCCAGTTTAGAGGAGGGAGGCGGGGGGGGCGGTTTAGAATGGGGGGAGCCGGTTTAGAGTAGGGGAGCGGGGGGGGGCGGTTTAGAATGGGGGGAGCCGGTTTAGAGTAGGGGAGTGGGGGGGGGCGGTTTAGAATGGGGGGAGCCGGTTTAGAGTAGGGGAGCGGGGGGGGCGGTTTAGAATGGGGGGAGCCGGTTTAGAGTAGGGGAGCGGGGGGGGCGGTTTAGAATGGGGGGAGCCAGTTTAGAGGAGGGAGGCGGGGGGGGGCGGTTTAGAATGGGGGGAGCCGGTTTAGAGTAGGGGAGCGGGGGGGGCGGTTTAGAGTAGGGGAGCGGGGGGGCGGTTTAGAGTAGGGGAGTGGGGGGGGCGGTTTAGAATGGGGGGAGCCGGTTTAGAGTAGGGGAGCGGGGGGGGGGCGGTTTAGAGTAGGGGAGCGGGGGGGGCGGTTTAGAGTAGGGGAGTGGGGGGGGCGGTTTAGAATGGGGGGAGCCGGTTTAGAGTAGGGGAGCGGGGGGGGGGGCGGTTTAGAATGGGGGGAGCCAGTTTAGAGGAGGGAGGCGGGGGGGGCGGTTTAGAATGGGGGGAGCCGGTTTAGAGTAGGGGAGCGGGGGGGGCGGTTTAGAATGGGGGGAGCCGGTTTAGAGTAGGGGAGTGGGGGGGGGCGGTTTAGAATGGGGGGAGCCGGTTTAGAGTAGGGGAGCGGGGGGGGCGGTTTAGAGTAGGGGAGTGGGGGGGCGGTTTAGAGTAGGGGAGTGGGGGGGGGCGGTTTAGAATGGGGGGAGCCGGTTTAGAGTAGGGGAGCGGGGGGGGCGGTTTAGAATGGGGGGAGCCAGTTTAGAGGAGGGAGGCGGGAGGGGTGGTTTAGAATGGGGGGAGCCGGTTTAGAGTGGGGGGGGAGCCCGAGGAGGAGATGCTGGGGGGGTAGATGGGGGATTCGTCTGTGGATTGAAGGAGCTGGAGCCTGAAGAGATGGGGGGGGAAGGCGGTGGCGGCGGCAAGGGCGTGGCAGGTGGGTGGGGATGGGACGAAGGGGGTACGTAGGGCTTGGCACTGGCAGGTAGTGGCACCTGATCCCAAGTAGGTGGAGAAAGCACGCAAGGAAGCGGCCTTGTGAAAGCCTGCAGTCACCGTGACTCAGCACTTTCCCCCTCTGCTGCTGTCAGAGATGGAGGGGAGGCAGGCCTGCGGGGCACTAGCCACCCACCAGTCGTTCTGGGTGGGGGTACAGGCCTCCCCAAGGGCCACAGACCATGTTGCTTGCCCCTGGCTGCAGGGACGGCCAGAAAGATCCACAGAGCTTGAGACTGAAATGAAACCAATGTCTAAAGTACAGTTTAGAAAGATGTCATTTGATAAAAACGTTTTATTTAAAATAGTTTTAATCTATAACGTCAGTAACAAGAGTTAACACATAGTTATATGTGCAGCATCCAAAGAACCCAGTCAGAACTGAGGCCCCATGATACTAGGGGCTATACAAATACAATACAGATGTGTACTGCTCTAAAGAAATGCATTTTAAACAGCTATTACCTTTTGTGACACTACCTTATTTTCTTGTACAAATTACTAACCATCCTAAGTCTGTTGTTGATGAAACTGGAGACAGTTACAGTTAAGGACAGTTTGTGTTTGCTATTTAATCCATTATACTCATCACAAAAAGTAATATAATACAGATTCTGCTGTGCGTTGGACTCCCTGAAGTGTTTTGCAAACCAGCAGGGAGTGAGACACGGTTGCAAGATTCAGAAATCTGCACATTAGAATTGCAGACATATTATTTTTCATCAAGTGCCTTTTCATCCCTTTAGATCTCTTGTGTGTTCCCCCCTCTTTCTGGTTGTCTCTTATATTTCTCCTCTTTTACTCTTTCCACCCCCAGTCTTTTTTGCCTCTTCTAAAAAAACAAAACAAAAAAAAACCCCAGCAGTTTCTTTTAACTTGTTTCTACTTTAACAGGACTTTTAACTCCATGCTACCTTCAAGATTTCATCTAGTCCACTTTTGGCAATGGATGTGCTGAGGAAATCTGTTTTCCAGCACAAAAGAATGAATAGTTCTAAAAGTGTAACAGGAAACAAACATGAAGGTTTTCTGTTTTGTTTTGTTTTTAATCACAATACAAAGCTGTATAATAAGAAAAATAACTGAAAGGCAGTGAGACATGACAGATAATATTTAATGTCTCCAGCTTTCTATGTAGTGGAAATAAGATTCAGTTCACCTGAAAGTGCTTTAACAAATTTTCAGCACTCTCCAGTAAATGCCAGTTGGTTTTGATATTTGAGGGCTGTCAGTGGTTTTAAACATGATTAGTTAAACACAACGGCTGCGTCTAGACTGGCAAGTTTTTCCGCAAAAGCAGCTGTATTTGCGCAGGAGGGCCAGTGTAGACAGCTAAAAAGTGCTTTGCGCAAAAAAGCCCCGATGGCAAAAATGGTGATCGGGGCTTTCTTGTGCAAAACCATGTCTAGATTGGCACGGACGCTTTTCCGCAAAAAGTGCTTTTGCGCAAAAGCGTCCGTGCCAATCTAGACGCTCATTTCCGCAAATACTTTTAACGGAAAAACTTTTCTGTTAAAAGCATTTGCGAAAAATCATGCCAGTCTAGACGTAGCCAACAACATCTGTGCATCATTCAGGAACATGCTTCTGTTATTTTACAACACAACGTCCAAGAACCTCTGGCATGGAGACATGACTGTATAACTTCTGCTATACCACAATATGCTATCCCAGGACCTGCAGCACTGAGACACAGTAGTGTTACTGTACCTCATTCTATGGCAAACATGGCATTTAAGATCCTTTAGTCTAGTCCTGACTAGTTGTGTTGCTTCCATAATGTTATAGACTGAGCAATGTTAGGCAGGAGTGGTTGCTGAATGGGGTTCCAAAATCTATGCTCTTTGATAATCAAAAGGTGAATGTGTCAATTCACAAGATTTACCTCATACTCAATAGGTAGCATATGCCTGCCCTCCTCTTAGTACATACAGTTAAGTAATCATGCTAATAATCTCTCCTGGATCTGGGTTTTTGAGACTTAAAAATAGATGCTTGCTGACATTAAGAAGGATGCTTGTGGGCTTTCCAAATTTGTTGGCAGCAATATTTGCAGATCAGATGCAGTTGACAGGACTCTTAATCAGGTCAGATAAGAATCCAGCTGGCAGAAGAGCTGTCTGAACCTTCCAAGTGTAATTAAAGATGGATCAATGAGTAGTAGGTTCCCAGTTGGTATTAATATCGTTTCACTTTAAGGGCCTGTTGCCCTGATTTTTAGTGACATACTTCTTAACCTAACATAATGAGAAATCTTGAGAGGCCTTGTCATGAATTAAAAGTTCTTGAGGGTTAAGGAAAAGATTCATTTATTTTTTAATAAGATTTTTTTTTTATTTGAGAGACATATTTTAGACTCGGCAGTATATTTAGCTTCCTGGTTAATCAATGAACACAAGTTTAATTTTTAAATAATTATGATGTTATTTATTTAAAGAATATTTTATGTTTATAGTAGACAGAATTGTTCCTTTTCATCTTCAGAAGAACCACTTGAATTGCTTGGTAATAATGTTTTATGGCCACTGATCCATTTTGAAATGACGAGTTACTGTTTAAACCCATGACCAGGTAAATAGTGCTGTGTCTGTAATGAAACATTTTACTAGGTTTGTGAATATAGGTACATGATGGGGCTAATGATCCTAAACATGAAAGGGTTTGTGGTCAAAACAAAGATATAATCCACTAGCCCTCCCTTGTTTACGTCATTTAAATTTGGAATTATTTGACAGTGTTGGTAAAAGTTACTGACTTAATATTATGGGAGACTGAAGTCTTCTGTTTATCCACAAAATAAAAACAGAATGTCCACCAGCCATACAAAGATCCTCACACTGTTTTTGCCAATGTACCTCAGCCATTCCCTAGCAGACTCACCTCTAGGGTATGCAGACACTCAATACAGCCTGGGCTCGTCTACACTGGCCCCTTTTCCGGAAGGGGCATGTAAATTTCATGAGTCGTAGTAGGGAAATGCGCGGGGGATTTAAATATCCCCCGCGGAATTTAAATAAAAATGTCCGCCGCTTTTTTCCGGCTTTTAAAAAAGCCGGAAAAGAGCGTCTACACTGGCCCCGATCCTCCGGAAAAAGCGCCCTTTTCCGGAGGCTCTTATTCCTACTCCTAGGCTCTTATTCCTATTCCTAGGAATAAGAGCCTCCGGAAAAGGGCGCTTTTTCCGGAGGATCGGGGCCAGTGTAGACACTCTTTTCCGGCTTTTTTAAAAGCCGGAAAAAGGCGGCGGACATTTTTATTTAAATGCCGCGGGGGATATTTAAATCCCCCGCGCATTTCCCTACTACGACTCATGAAATTTACATGCCCCTTCCGGAAAAGGGGCCAGTGTAGACGTAGCCTCTATGTTTACTTTTTCTCCTTTGTTTCTGTGCTGACGCAGCTAACAGGGCAGTCAGTGTCATTTGACAAGGTGGACTTTGCCCCAGTAAGAAATGACCTCAGAACCTCAACTCACAGTTCTCTTAGCACTAAGTGGCTATGTCTACACTCACGGCTTCTTGCGTGAGAAATAGGCAAATGAGGCTAAGCGTGGCATATCGCCGAGCCTCATTTGCGTACCTAATGAGCCGCTGTTTTTGCAGAAGAGGCTCTTGCGCCAGAAGGAGCTGTCTGCACTGCCCCTTCTTGCACAACAAAAACCCTCTTGCGTAATGCTGCTACGCTGATTATTTTCAGGAATAACGGCATTGTGCAAGAGGGTTTTTGTTGCGCAAGAAGTGGCAGCGTAGACAGCTCCTTCTGGCACAAGAGCCTCTTCTGCAAAAATGGCGGTTCATTAGGTATGCAAATTAGGCTCGGCGATATTCCACGCTTAGCCTCATTTGCATATTTCTCGCGCAAGAAGCTGTGAGTATAGACATATCCAATGGGCCTCAGACACAAACAATTCTTGGTATTAATTACATGGGTAATATTTAGACAAGTGAAAGAGAGATGTATTCCATTCCTGTTCGTCCTCTACAAATGTCCTGAGGGTTATTTTGGGGTATACCGTATAAGGGCTTCTCTATCCATTTCACAGATATGCCAGTACTGTTGCTCCGGTTAATTTATACATCTGTAAAAAGCAAGAGCTGCACAAAATTAAAAACCAGAAGGAGATCTAAAATGCGAGCAGTGTGAACTTTAATCCAGTTAGCAAACATGAAAAGGTGGCCAAAAGCCAGAGGACTTTTTCCTGTCCTGATTGGTGTGCATTGAGTCATGCTAGTCTTCTGTTAATGCTGTCATGCTCCTTCCAGAAGTTTCTTCACTGAAAATACCAACAAAGGAAAGTATTTGGAATTTGCACTCTGGGGCCCCATAAAGAGTACTGTTATTTGCCTAACATATCTGTCTGTAATTAATCTGTGTCCCCTATCCTGGTCCTTTCTCCTCATGTCCATAGAGCTGCTCATAGGGAATCAGTGATCCAGCTAAAGCTCCCTTTTTCTGCACTTAACTGTTGCCAACGGAGCCGGAATATATGTGTGGAGACATCCTCAGGGTAACATCCTGACCTCTAAGAATCTAAACTGATTTTGACATACATTTACTACTATGAATAATCCTCCTGGTCTCTATGATAGAGGTCCTTTCCCCCTCTAGACTATTCTCATCTTTTTGGAGAACAAAAGACTGATTCAGAGAAATAGGTGGATGTGAGGGAGATTAAATCTCATTGGAAGTTAAATGGATTAATCTAAAATTTGTCTCGTTCTGCCTGTCTGCTTAACATAGTTATTTAACTACACCGCTTCCAAAGAACTTTCAAAATAGTGATCCTTCTAGGATTTTTCTCATGTTTGGCCAGAGACAGGAACATTTGTGGGCAGGAAAACAGCAAAATTTTAAGATTTATGTACTTTTTGATTGTATCTCTGAAGTGTGGGAACTAACTTAGAAGGCTTTTTGTAAGGAAGAATCCTGGACCGGATTGTGGTATAAATGAAAAAGATTGCTTCTGTGATTACGATTAGCCTTACATTTCTGGCTTTATTTTTTCCTTAAGCTTTTGGGAGTTAATACATGACCAGAGTTGATCTGGAGAACTTGGGGTTCATAGGAGCTTTGATAATTTTTCTTATGTTTGCTTGTTGATGCTCTTTGTGGCATTTCTGTCATGAAAGTTTTCAGTGGACAAACCCAAGAACGGAGTGTAAATAAATAAGGTTGCCACGTCCTGAAAATTGCAGTAGTTTTCATTTTTGAACAAGCATTCACTCTGACACAACACAATAAAAGAGACAGAGCTTTTAAAGCAAAATGCAGGACAATGTAGCACTTTAAAGACTAACAAGATGGTTTATTGTTAGTCTTTAAAGTGCTACATTGTCCTGCATTTTGCTTCAACTACCCCAGACTAACACGGCTACATTTCTACCCCAGAGCTTTTAAAAGTATTTAAGAGGTTACAGTCAGATGGTGAGCGAAGTACTGTATATATGTGTACAAGACAGGTTAATAGGACAGCATTTTCTTATACATTTGTTAGACACTTTTGTAAAACACTGGTCTGTCCTACTCTTTCCCATTCAAAGAAGGTCTCTGATTCTCTGAAAATCTACAATTCTGGAGTGATGTGAGGGAGAGAAGGGGCTCAGCATTTCAAAATTGTAGCAATCGACCTTCCTCCCATATTCCTCTTTTCTTCCCTCAAATTCTTCTTCAACCTCCACCCCTTCTACAGGGAAGCCCTTTTTAATGTGACCAGGCAATTTCTATACAACAGCCTTATTCACCATGTACTGTTTGTGTCCAAACTATTTGTTTATATCTGTCAGAACTATAAACTCCTTGGCTCAGGTACTTCCTCTTCTTTGTTGTAAAGCACTAAGCAGAATGCATATGTTCATGGAGTAATAACACTTTTCATTGGAGAAAACACTCTTGTATCAAAACAATTTCACACCATAGGGTTTATGAGTACAAAAGGATGAAGGCATGATATATTCTGCAGTGGTGTTGAGATAGAGTTTGGGGACCCATTTCTACCTATATTAGTTTAAGGAATATGGGAAATGCAGCTAGAAACAGAGATCATCAGCAGTATAGACTGTGCATAAAGCTTAGCCTGAGTCACTCTGACTTTCTTCTTTATGACAGCATGCTCCATCTAGAGTTTTCCTAACTTTGAAATATACACACAAAATCATCTCACAACTTGCTGTTGGCTCACTGGAACCCCCCTGATGAACCCACCTGGACTACTTAAGGAACTAAGTCAGCTGGCTGTGACTCAGCTGGGTCCTGTGATGATAGCTTCCTTTCTCCCCAAAGCTGGGGGAGGGAGTTGTAGACTGGATTAGATAATGCTCTGGATCAATGATCTCACATGTCCCCTCCCACAAACATACACACAGACATCTTGCTTCGTCATGGGCACGAGAGCAGGTCATTATGGCCTGATTTGCAGGCTGTTGGCTGAATCCAGGCTCAAATCAGAGTTCTTCAGGTGCTGTGACTGTGAGAAGTAATTACAGTGCTCCCAGGAGGAGTGATTGAATGGCCATCATCAGAAAAATCTCTTCATGAGATTGGATGTAGAGGGATTTTGTTTCTCTCTCAAGGTCACAGGCAGGAGAGAAAGCAGCAGCCAGTCTTATTTCCCTACCTTGAGGTTGGCTGTGAAATGTCAGGATTCTTCCACAAGACATTTCGTCCGTCAACACCAGTTTTAATTGGAGCATCATAATTTTTTTAACACACAAATGCTCCTGGGAGGTATTTTCTTCATACTGCGTAAACCTAGATTAAAAAAAAAAAGTGCCTGGGTGATGGGGTGTAGGTGAAGCATCTATCTATCGCACTCTTAGTGTTATACAAATATATAATTAAGAACTTAAGCACCAGTGAGCGAGAAAAATATTTTTTTCACATGCACACCAAAGTATGTTCTTATAGACATGTTACCCATTGCCATGTCCTTAAATTAAAGAATTCAAATGTAGTTAGTTTTAAGTGCCTAATTTACAATATTGCTTTTGGTTTTTTAAAGATTCAAGAACCTATGTACAGTGATAAAACACTGCCGAACCTGCCTCTCAAACTGGCTGGCAGGCAAAATAATCAGTAAGTGAGGTAATTTATCTTGGTGAAGTTACACAATCACAAATAAACTGGCTGAAACAGCCCTGCACTGGAATGGGCCAGAACAAAACTACAGAGGGACCTAAAAACTTCTGAAGTTTGAAGTTAAACTCTGAATATAAGTTGCTGCTTAAATCTATGGCTAGATTTAGTAGATCTTTCTCATCTGTAATTTGTATGATGCCTTTATAAGAGCCTCTAGATTTGAATTTCTCTTGGCTGCTTAGTGTTGACAATAGGGTTGCTAACTTTCTAATCTCGTGAAATTTAACACTCTTGCCCTGCCCCTGCCCTTAGGCCCTGCTCCTGTGTCACTCCTCCAAGGTCCTGCCCCTGCTCTCTCAGTCTCTCCTCCCTCCATTCTTCTCTCCCCCACCTTCGCTCACTTTCATCCCATTGGGACAAATGGTTGAGGTATGGGAGGGGATGAGGGCTTTGGGGGCTCCAGGGAGGGGCCAGAAATGGCCTTGCGGTGCAGGAAAGGGGTCTGAGCTGGGCCAGAGGGGTTTGAAGTGTGGGAAAGGCTCACCGCTGGGGAGAAGGTGAGGGGCGTGAGCCCTGGTTGGGCGGTGCTTACTTCCTGTGTAAGCTGGAGGCTGCTGGCATGTCTGGATCCAAGGCAGAAGAGCAGGCCAGGGGCCTCTGTGTGTTGTCTGTGTCTGCAGTTCAGGGTCAGGGCAGCCTTTGGAGCCCCTGCAGCCACTCCTGTGCCTAGGGGCTGGACATGCTGGCCACAGAGTGTTACATGTAGCCAGGGTGGGCAGGGAGTCTGGTTATCTCTGCTGCACTGCCAACTGGACTTTGAGCAGCCTGGACAACAAAGTCCCTTTTTACCTGGGATTCTTGTCAGAAACTGTATGCCTGGCAACCTTAGCTGACACGGTGTTTTCAGTTGAGGGCTCTTGGTTCTGAAATGTATTCCATATTAACTGGTGTGCGTACAGGGTGTGCCAGGTGTGGCCAGGCACATCCTAATGTCTTAGGTTTGCCAGGTGTCTGGTTTTCTACCAATCTGTTTTTTGGGGGCTCTGTCCAGTAAAAAAAATCCAGAAAATAACGGACATGTGCAATGTCCGGTATTTTCTGGTTTTCCGACTGGGCAACCGGAAGCCTGGCAGGGGGAGTGACTGGGAGGCAGGGCGCGATTGGCGCTGGGAGCCCTGGGTGCATGTGAGGAGGAGAGGCAGTCCGGTCCATGTTCCTGCACGCTTGTCAAGCGAATGGTGGAGCCGCAGCTGGACTGATTCATGCTTTGCCTGGACCGTGCAGGGGGGCGGGAGCGCCCTGGGATCTGCACTGCCCGGGTCAATCCCGTTCCCCACCAGCTGATATACTCCTCCCCTGCCGCCCCTTCCTGTCCGGCCAGTTGGTTCTCCCCTACTTCTCCTCCCGATCTTCCCTGGCCAGCCCCGCTGCACCCACTGCCAGCCCTTCCTCGGGCAGCCAGTTCTCCCCCAGCCAGCCCTGCTGTACCCAACCCCCACCTCCGCCGCCAGCTCTACCTCCCGCCGGCTGGTTCCTCCTCCCGATCTCCCCTGGCCAGACCCGCTACACCCCCTGCCAGCACTGCTTCCGGCAGCCAGTTCTCCTCTCCTCCTCCTGAGCTCCCCCGGCCAGCCCCGCTCCTGCTGGCTGCCCCCCCCCCCCCGATCTTCCCCAGCCAGCCCCGCTCCGCCCGACCCCCACCGACCAGCTCTGCTTCCCATTGGCCACCCTTCCCCCGGCCAGCCCCTGACCCTCCCACCCCCTGCCAGTTCTGCTTCCCGCCTCCTCCCCTTCCTCCCGGCCAGCCCCACTACCTTCTCAGTCAGTCCCTCCCCACCCCCCATGAAGTGTGTCCGGTATTTTTTTTAAGACTACTTGATAACCCTATAATGTCTCAAAAAAAAGTGGCTTTGCGTTTTAATTTAATCGCATGATAGGCTCTTTTAGTTTTAAAATATGGATTTCTGTATTATGCAATAAGCGCCAAATTGCACATGTAAAAAACAAACTAAGAAGTACAGTGTCCCATACTTAGGTTTGTATTTTTTAAGTAAAATTTAGTTGTTAATTTAAAAAAAATTAAGTTTAGTTAAGTTTTAGTTTCTTTAGTTTGATGAATAAAAATAATCTCTTTAATGATTGAGTAGTCAATAAATGTTCACCTTTAAAAAAAATAAAAAATAAAATTCTCTGGGTGCACACCCTAATGAAATGAGCTGCGCACGCCTATGTCCGTATTGCCAACCTCAAATGTTCAAAATCATGAGACTAGCTTAAAAATTGTGCTTTTGCAAACAAATTGATTATTTTTAGTTGCTTTTAGGAATTTTAGCCTTTGCGGTTCTTATTTTCAAGCTTTTCTCTTAATTCATGAAAGTTAGAATCTTCCTTCCCCTGCATTTTTGACACGCTAAGTGCTGTTGACCTGCATTGTATAATATGAAGCCCATCCACTTATTCAGGCCTTGATGAGGGCAAGGTGTGATTATGGACCTGTATCCTGGGGTGAGACCCCAATTAATTTGTTTATTGGTAAATTATGAATGTTATTTTAATATGTGTGTGTGTGTGTGTGTGTGTGTGTGTGTGTCTACAGAACAGGTAACAGGTGCATTTTACAAAAGTAACAAATAAATTAGATGCAGTAAATCAGGGGTGGGCAATATTCAGTGGAGGTTTGCCAGGATGAGCCCCATGTGGGTTGTCACCACTATATTTACCTGCATTGCCGCAGGTACCAGCAATCATAGTTGCTGTTGGTGGCGGATCGCCATTCCCGGCCATTGGGAGTGTTTGGAAGCAGTGTGGACTGGGACACCGCTTCCCACTGCTCCCCTTGGCAGAGAACAGCTGTGCACGACCAACAGGAGCTGCAATCACTGGCACATATGACCATGCAGGTAAATAGGGGAAGATGGGGGGTGCCAGGAACTAACCCTGGTGGATCAGATCTGGCCCCTGGGCTGGTATTTGCCCACCCCTGCACTAAATAATATTAGGTAATTTTTGAAATCTCAGCAGGCAACAAAGACTCAAATGACACATGCATAAGCAGACTTTACCTGCTTTCTTCCCATTTGGTTCCCCCCTGGGCTGTAGCCAAACGTATTTACTGCTTCCAGTTTACCAGGTTTAATGTGTATATTCAAAAATAGGAGAGAGAACCTGTTAAGGCTTTGACTATTTTCTGAAGGTGAGAATGCTGCTGCTGGGGTATGATTGCTGGCTACACTGAGTTATGATTTCACATGATAGGCTTAAGGTATCTGCATCGCATTGTTGTGTGTTTGAGCAAAACAAGTAAAAAATCATAGATTCTTGTATGAGAATAACTCTTGTCATTACTGTAAAACACAAACTGCTAGATAATAGATTATAGACAACTGTCACCCATGAAAAGTGTTTGTTTATAATCTGCACTATCATGTGATAGATTGTTGAGATCTCCCCAATCTATTGATTGTTCTTAAGAGGGTTGACACACTGAAATCAGTGAGAAACTCAGGTGGCCAACACTTCTGAAAATTAGGTTAAAAATTCAAAAACGGGGCTTTTAAAATGTAAGTACTTATAAACAGTGGTCACTTGTGAACATGTGACTTACTGTTTTGTAATATCTCTTGTGGTGCTCTGTTTGCTGGGTTGCGGTCCATAATTAGGAAGAATAAATGAACTTTTGATGCCGCTGATTTTAGTCATTTTCTAAAAGTTTCTAGGAGGGGCATTTTGTGATTTACATCATTGTATATTACAGATGTCCCAAGAATGCAGCTTTTGACAGGAACATCTTGTGTAGGAAAGGAAGTCTTAATTTTAATTTAGTGATTTTATCAATAATGTATTCATTAAAACTGTGCTGATTTTAATACTTATGAAATGTGCCAGTCTGAATTCCTTTATCACCCCTGGAACACATACTTGACAATCTTGTCCATAATATCACATTCATGTGTCTAAGCCCTGAGCTGGAATGGAGGGGACTCCCTCAAGTCCTTTCCCACCCTTCAGAAATTGGAAAGGACTACTGTCTCTGGTGCATTCAGTACTTCTCCTCTGACAGAACCAGCTCATTTCACTAAATGATAATGTGGGCTGGCTTCGAACTTGCAACACAGAGATCAGAGACTTCAGAGGTTAATGTTTCTATTGTCTACACACAGAAGCAATCTTTATTCACTAGAATAGTGTCAATGAAATGACTTGGGTAAGTAAGAATTACTAGGTGAGTAAGGGTTGCAGGATCAGGCTTTTTTTTTAAAAAAAGTCTTGTTTACAACTGAACAAAATCAGTTTCAGTATATTGATTTGTTAGTGGATAGTAAACAACATAAATCAAATTCTTCCTTTGTGCAATGCTCCTGGATGATTTAAATACAATTAAATTGACCCTATAAACAGATAAAAACAGACCAAATTGTTTCAAAATCTGATTTCTGTTGTTCTACGGGTTGGCAAACCATTCAAGTTTATAACTTTCTAGTTTCAAGTCCTTAAAAATTACGTTGCTTTTCCAGGCACTAGCTTCCCTTTGCCATGTTCATCCGTCATTGATTTACTCTCAGTAGACATTAGATGCCATTTCTTTAACTAAGATTAAATACTTTTGCTAAAATGACAGCAAATGTGCACTGCAAAGTCAAATTGATCAGGACATATTTGCAGATTAAAATATACATAAAACTCTGCCAAGCACATCTGTAGGGACTTTAGTGGCTACATATAACTGGGCTGCTTGCTTGCCATAAAATGGTCATTTTTTATTAAGCTCTGACTATTCCTATTTGTGTCTTCATTACCACTGCTGTCCAAGGACTTGGCTTTGAACAGCATTAGTATAGCTTATAATATAAGCACCTTTATAACTGTGTTCATAGAGGTTTGTATCACTTTAACAATATTGGTTTATAAATGAGATAGTTAAGGTAGTACAAAAACTGTGTACTATGTGTTTCACCAGAATTCCAACAGCCACTATAATCACTAGTTCGTACAAATGTAGCCCAAGGTCCAGTGTGCTTCAACAGCAGCCCTAGGAACTATAAGCCTTGGACTACAAACTATGGCATGTTGGGAGAACATCCTGGTTTTGGCCTCGGTTCTCTCTCCTCCCGCCCACCTATGCCAGATCCCTGCATTGTCTGAGCTAGGAGCATGTAGCAGGCAAGCAGAGAAGAGGCTGTTGGACTGTAATCCTGTTCTATGTATTTTACAGGTAGGACCAAAAAGAACTTAAAGAGCAAACAAGGAAAGAGGGGTTTCATCTACTAGTGATGTGTACAGGCAACTCTCACTAGTATAAGTTGAAATAGGTGTATATATCAAACAACAAACAAACCCATTATCTAAAGTGTGAAGACCTTTCCTACTCCATTGCTTCTCTTCTGTGGCTTGGCTAAGACCTTGTCTACACTGGGTTTTTAACCACTACAGTGCAAATCTTTAGTGTAGCCATTATTTTCATTGATGCAATGCTATTTGCAAATGGAACTGGGTAAGTTTTAAACTGGTAAACTGGACTAATCCAAAACATATTGCCTCACTCATGCCGCCAGTCAGACAGCTATTAAGAAGAGTGAAAGGCTCATGGAAGGAGAACATTGGGCTGGAGCAGAGGGGAACCATCCCAAAGTTGGGACCCTAGTGTGACGTAGTGGAGTGCTGTCTGCTCTGTAACCCGGGGTCCCCCTGTGCTGTGAGGTGTGATTCCCACTGACTCACCCACATGTTGTGATGTAGTATCAGTACCTTGCTGGTTGTGGTGCTTGGGCTCTGGATGACCCCTACTGGCCTCTGCCTGTGAGCACAGCCCAGCAGGTGGGCTGCCTAAGTCACTTAAACAAAGACCCAACTGGTGTGACGAGTTGGAGCAGCGAGGGAACTAGGGAAGTAATAGAAATGTAGCCGTGTTAGTCTGGTGTAGCTGAAGCAAAATACAGGACTATGTAGCACTTTAAAGACTAACAATGGTTTATTAGATGATGAGCTTTCGTGGGCCAGACCCACTTCCTCAGATCAAATAGTGGAAGAAAATTGTCACAACCATATATACCAAAGGATACAATTAAAAAAAATGAACACATATGAAAAGGACAAATTGATAAACTTAACAATAACAAATCACCAGGCACCAGGTGGCATTCACCCAAGAGTTCTGAAAGAACTCAAACGTGAAATTGTGGAACTATTAACTGCGGTTTGTAACTTATGCTTTAAATCAACTTCTGTACCTAATTACTGGAAGATAGCTAATGTGATGTCAATGTTTAAAAAGGGCTCAAAAGGTGATCCTGGCAATTACAAACCGGTAAGTCTAATATCAGTCCTGGGCAAATTAGTTGAAACCATAGTAAAGAATAAAATTATCAGACACATAGATGGACGTCATTTGTTGGGGGAAAGTCAACTTGGTTTCTGTAAAGGGAAATCATGTCTTACTAATCAACTACAGTTTTTTGAGGGGGTCAACAAACGTGGACAAAGGTGATCCAGTGGATGTAGTATATTTAGATTTCCTGAAAGCCTTTGACAAGGCCCCTCACCAAAGGTTCTTAAGTAAAGTAAGTTGTCATGGGATAAGAGGGAAGGTCCTCTCATGAATTGATAACTGGTTAAAAGACAGGAAACAAAGGGTAGGAATAAATGGTCAGTTTTCAGAATGGAGTGAGGTAACTAGTGGTGTCCCCCAAGGGTCCGAACTGGGACCAATCCTATTCAACCTGGTTATAAATGATCTGGAGAAAGGGGTAAACAGTGAAATGACAAAATCTGTAGATGATACTGAACTGCTCAAGATAGGTCAGACCAAAGCAGACTGTGAAGAGCTTCAAAAAGATCTTACCAAACTAAGTGACTGGGCAACAAAATGGCAAATGAAATTCAAAGTTGATAAATGCAAAGTAATGCACATTGGAAAAATAATCCCAACTATACATACAATATGATGGGGACTAATTGAGCTCTAACTACTCAAGAGAGAGATCTTGGAGTCATTGTGGATAGTTCTCTGAAAACATACACTCAGTGTGCAGCAGCAGTCAAAAAAGCAAACAGAGTGTTAGAAATCATTTTAAAAAGGGATAGAGAATAAGACAGAGAATATCTTATTGCCACTATATAAAATATGGTATGCCCACATCTTGAATACTGGGTACCGATGTGGTCGCCTTATCTCAAAAAGGATATATTGTCATTGGAAAAGGTTCAGAAAAGGGCAACAAAAATGATTAGGGGTTTGGAACGGGTACCATATGGAGAGAGATTAAAGAGACTGGGACTTTTCATTTTAGGAATAGGAGACTAAAGGGGGCATGATAGAGGTCTATAAAATCATAACTGATGTGGAAAAAGTGAATAAGGAAAAAGCATTTACTTGTTCCCCTATGTAAGAAGGAAGAGTCACCAAATTAAATTAATAGGTAGCGGGTTTAAAAGAAACAAAAGGAAGTTTTTCTTTATGCAGCGTGAAGTCATCCTGTGGGACGCCTTGGGATGTTGTGAAGACCAGGAATTTAACAGGGTTCAAAATTGAACTAGATACATTCATGGAGGTTGGGTCCATCAATGGCTATTAGCCAGGATGGGTAGGAATGGTGTCCTTAACCTCTGTTTGTCAGAGACTGGAAATGGATGACAGGAGAGTGATCACATGAGGATGACCTGTTCTGTTCATTCCCTCTGGGGCATCTGGCACTGGCCACTGTCAGCAGACAGGACACTGGGCTAGATGGACCTTTGGTCTGACCCAGTATGGCCGTTCTTATGTGTACACAAGGGTGTTTGGCTAGAAACACAAAGTAGACAGGGCCTCAGGAAGGACTATATAACGGTTGTTATATCACTGCGTAAACAAGTATGTCATGGAGTACCTATTGAGGAAGCAGTAGTTTAGAAATAAAAAAGCTCCATTTACACAGAAATATCTTGGCAAAGGTCAGTGTTGGGGAAGGAAATATGGGAAACAAACAGTACAGTACATGTTTTGAGATTTTTTCCAAGTGTTGCACTGCACCCATGATGAAAATTTAATGACCATGTGCCTTGGGGGAAATTGCTGTGTCTGAGCTACAGCCTGTTCTGATATAATTGCAACACCAGTTATAGAACAACTACAATCCAGTGCAGAATGGTGTGAGTCAGTGCAGATAATTCTTCATGCACTATGACAAAGGCTGCCAATCTACTACTCCCCACTTTGTTGTCAAACACTGCTTTTTAAAATCCTTTGCATATTCATTTATAATGATTTAGTTATTCTTTCAGTAATAAAACATATTTCTGGTTTATGGGGCTTTTGTCAATGACAGCCTGTTTTGTTCTGCACTGCTGCAGAATATTTTCAATTTCATACAAAGTGCAATGAGCTATGGAGAAAGCTAGAGAAAGCACTAAAAATGTGCTTTGGATGATAAGGATGACATATTGTGTGGGTAGGGAGTGGTGGTAAATTAGGTTATGACACAGAGGGTTTAATCCTACTTCTCTACAATATTTAGGATTTCCTATGAGGGAAAATTGAGAAACTGAGAGAAATGAGAACTTTGGACTTGAGAACTAAGCCTTTTGGAAAACACAAGATTGAACCGTTATATATTTAGGTGTCTTTTGTCGAAGCAAAAACACGCTCCTC
This sequence comes from Pelodiscus sinensis, assembly GCF_049634645.1. Lineage (NCBI taxonomy): Eukaryota > Metazoa > Chordata > Testudines > Trionychidae > Pelodiscus > Pelodiscus sinensis. The sequence continues at coordinate 34,401,797 of NC_134727.1, read as the reverse complement.
TGTGTTTAGGCAGCTAACAAACAGCTTTATTAATTAATAAAGCACAGCATGAGCCAAACGTGGTCACAGCAGAGCCGGGCCCAGTAAGGCTGCTAATACAATCAATCCTAGTATCTTTATACCCTTAGCCAAACAGTCTGACGTCAGGGCATCCAATTACAGAAATCCTCAATTAAATTTGGAAAAACAAAGCCTTATCAACAAGATGGCGGACAGGTGCGAGGGAGTACATCTCCTGTCCCAACCAGCCCAATTAACACATACCAATAGCCCATCCTGTAGGCCTTTTCTCATGGGGTGACAGAAAGTTCACTCTGGTCTACATGCTTGAGAGAAAAGCTGAAATGGTTTCTGATATACAAGATGGCTTCTAGCTAAATAGGAAAATGGTTTCTACAGCTTCTACACTTTATTGCACATTGTTCTTCCATTTCCTGTCCTTCATCTCAGTAGAGACAAATGTGGTTGTGGCACCAGTGCTTTGTGCATAAAAATCTAGAGAAGGACCAGAAAGTTACACAATTCACACCTGAAATCTGTATTATGATATCCCAAAGCTTGGGACTGTCTGGATCCAGGGTTTTGGGTTGGGCCATTAGGAGAGGTGGGGATCAGCCGCCCACAAAATTCACATTTGGATCTGGATTTAGATTCAAAATCCCATAAGTGTTGGGAATGTTTGATCATGAGGTTTTAGTTTCTATACAAAAAAGCTTACAGACTCTCTTTCTCCCCCTTCAGACTCTAATCCATCATCATGCCAGAGGTACCCAGCGTAGCTAGGTAGAGTAAGCCCACCTCTTAACTTCCGTTTCCGAACTATAATAGCGACTTCACAAATACCTCTCTCCCTCGGGTTCTCAAAGCCGTGGTGGAAACAACAGGTGGCGCTGCTAGCTTGGCTGAGCCCAGAGCAGGACATCCAGATACATCACTTCGCTTCTATTCCATTGCATTTTGTGTCGTCAGTCAAACTTGAAGAAATACCAGGAGGAAAGGAATGCGTGCTGGGTTTTGTGCTACTCCTTTCAGATTCACGTGGAATGCAAGCGATTGGCAATGCAGTGGTTTTTTTGTATCTCCTTTAGCTTCTTGCTAGCAGGGATGAGCCACGAGGAGGCTATACAGTATTTTTTTTCTATGACAGTGTTGCCTGCTACTACCAGTACTCCAGGTAAATGTGTGTCTGTGCTTGTATTTTAAACATTTCCCGCCCCATCTCCTAAAATGACGTTTTAAATCTTGTTACGTATGCTTCCCCAAAGCTTTTTAACTACAACAGGAACAAATAATTCCCAGCACTCTGAAAGTTTCTTTATCAAGGATTTATTCTGACACATGAATTGAGAGGGCAGTTTAATGTACATGATTAAGTCTTTTCTGTTCTACAGTGAGGCTCAAATGTGTGCAATACAACACTTTTTTCTTCCAACATGCCGCACGATTTTAGTTGCCTGGAAAGTGAGCATGCTCTCGCGTACTCTAATGAAAAGTAAGGATACGCTTTTGAATAAAATATCCCAGGGTCTGTGTAGCTTTGCAGGCTGAAAACGACATCGATGTGAAAGATGACAGCAAGTAAAAGACTGACATACGACGATAAAAATGAAGGATGGAGCACAATAAAGTGACTTAAGGCCGTAATTAAGATCCTTGCAACTTACATTTATGATTTAATTACCCACGATCTGTGATTGTATTTGCTTTAATTGTTTTGGGTGGTTCATAATTTCCCCCTTTCTGTTTACATTTAAAAGTGTTAAATGGCTAATGCAGACTGAAAGTAATTTTCATATAGCCATTTTAAAAACCACAAATATATATAAATCACCAAAAGGAAAAACAGGACAGCGACTAGTGCATACGAGTCATCCAATCTTTCATTATTTAATACAAAGAATCGTATTTATTATTCATCATAAGAGAGAGAAAAATACCCCAAGTGGGATAATTGCAGGAAGCTCCTATTTGCATATGGAAGAAGACATTGTGTATTTAATATGATTGCTTTACTGTAATGACTCAGACAGTTAAGCCCCAAAGCCTTGTCGCTTGCCCCCATGTATTCACCCGCCTTGATGTAATCAGGCATCGCAACAGGCCAGGGCTTGGTCTGCCTTTTGTGGGGGGATTGTTAGAAGTTGCCATCCTGATGGTCATTGTGTATTAGGGTTGCACCCCCACCACGCGCGCGCACAGACACACACCTGCACGAAGGTTTGCGTGCAAGCTTACACAGTCACCTAATGCACAAGGGGCGCCCGCGCACGCAGGAGCCCCGGGGCAACAAAGACAGGGCCCCGCTTCCACGCGCACACCCGGGCACGCTCCCTGCCGGCGCGTGCCCCCGCGAACACGCCGCCACCTGTCCACGGAGAGGCGCGCGGCGCCCTTGCACGCGCACTTTGCCCCCCTCCCCTCTCCCGACCGCTTGCACGCCCGCCTGGCCGTAGCAATAGCATGAGCGCGGCGCCTTTAACTCGGTGCCATCCCCGCCCCTTCCCCTGCTCGGCGGCGGCCCCCTCCCTGCTCCGGGGACCGCGAGCGGCAGCCCCATCCCGCTGGCGCTGGCGGCCCGGCCGGGCGCGGCCAGTGCATGAGGGCAGCGGGCGGAGGAGGAGGAGGAGGCGGCGGCGAGTCCCTCCCGCCCACCGCGGCAGCCCCCGCCGCCTCCGCTCCTCGCCGGGGCCGGGGCCCGGGAGGCTGAGGCCGCGCCGCGCCCGGGACATGCGGCCTCCCCCGCCGCCGCGGAGGAGGAGATGAGGCTCCGCAATGGCACCTTCCTCACCCTGCTGCTCGGCTGCCTCTGCGCCCTGCTCTCGCTCTCCTGGTACGGGGCCTTCAGCGGGCACAAAGGTAAAGGGGCGGCCGGGCATCGCCAGCGGGGACCCCCCCTCCCGCGGCGCGCCGTGTCCCCCCCGCGGGGGCCGCCGGCGGAGGGGGGTTCCCTGCGCCAGAGCTGGGCCCCCCTGCGGGCTGCTTCGCCTGGGGGACCCGCCCTCATCTCCGGGGGACCTGCCCCCCAGCTTGGCACCCAGTGCCAGGGCCTCCCCTTGCAGCATCCCTGCAGGAAAGGGATGCTTAAGGATCTCTTCCAGCCATTCTTCTCCACGGGGCTAAGGGGCTGCCCACTCTTCCCTTCCTCCGCAGCAGGCATCCTAGATCCTCTCCCAGTACCTGGGGGACAGGCCCGATGGAAAGGCAAAAGGGCGCGGGCACTGAATAGCACCCGTGCCTCTCCCCCCCCCCCCCCCCCCCCCGTTTTAGCTATGCCTGTCTTTTCTGCTGCATGATATGAATTTTCCTCTCCACCCTCCTCAGGAGTACCCATGCAACCCCTAGGTACAGCGCTGTATCCATACACACCCCAGGGGGCTCAAGGGATGCCTTCTGCAGCCTGAAGTTTGCTCGCAGTTTGCAACCAGTTCCACAGCCTAGAGTTGAGCTCTAAAGGTGCATCCCATGGGCTTCCCAACCAGTAATGATTCAGGCTTTTTAAACTGGTACTCTGGGTTCCCCTTTCTCCCCACTTTAGTGGTGAGTCTCTGGAGTAGACTCTTGATCGCTCCCATTACCCCATTGTGAACTTCCCATTGTTTGTGTGTGCTCTGGCCTGTCAGGATAAGACAGCTGTTTGGAGTAGCAAAAGCTCCAGTTTGGAGTTAGATCCCACATACTGAATGACAAGCAGTCAAGTTCTTAGGTAAACTGATAGCTTCCTGCACTTGCTAGGAACTCATTACCATAGGCTGTACTTAATTCCTGAGTTCCTGTGTAGCCTTGGCTGGAGGATAGATTTTCCTTTGTCTTGCTACCTTGTCATCGTCCTGGGCTGCTTTGTTTCTCCTGTAATTGAGTTCTGATCATGTCTGTCCATAGGCTGGCTGGTCTGGGTATTTCTTTTTTGTTGTAGTATGTAAGTGTTTTTCAGTCATGGGGCTCACCTTTCTTTTAAATATCTCTACTCCCTGTCCCGGCCAAAATTCACGGGCTGAGGAAAGTGGATGCAGAGCTCTGTGGAGCTGATTTGGTGTGAGGAGTCTTTGCAGAGCGATGTGAAGCAAGTGCCTGTTGGTCAGAAGAGGAAGACATTATTACCAAGGCTGTATGCACTCAGTGGCAAGCATGACCTAAATTCTGTGGCAAGGCCCTGGAGTTCTACAGCACTCCAGTACAGCAGGCTAGAGATACAGCAGCAGCTGCAGAAAATTTAAGAAAGGAATTTTGTATTCAATATGAAAATGAACTGTAAAATCAGAACCGTAATCCGCTTGTTTAATATATTATGTTTATTTTATACTCCCATTATTTTTTTTTTTTGATATTTAAAGTTTGCTGAAATTTGCATTGAGAACATTTAACTGTATTGTTTAAATGATTGGGGGTTGAAGCTGGAGGCTTTGGAAATGGAAAAGACATCTCTTTTGGCATGTGGAAAAGTGTGGGAAGCAGTTTAGGATAAGCACATTAGCTGAATGTTTACTAAAATCAGCAGTGAAATAGTTGTTAAAAATATAACTTTAAAACAATTGAAGCTTATCTGATGGAGCACAATTCTGCAGAATACACAGGACCCTGTTTTTATGTTAGGTTCCATTATATAGAAAAAAGAAAGACCAAATCTCGTATGTCCTGTATGTGTATAGAACAAAAAGTAAGACCAAGCATCTCAGGAGAATCCTATATATTTTTTATAACAACATAATAGCTACTTTCCCCAGCCTGTATGTCACAGCTACAAAGTCCTATTTTTTCTTTGGCTGGTGAAAAATTACCGTTGCTTCTGAACTGTAGCTCTCACTCTCTGGTCTGAATTAACTAGTGGATACTGCACCTTTCCTACTCAATGGAGCATTCGTTCGTTAAAAGTCCTTAAGTCTGCACTATCCATCTATCTAATGGTTGCTCCGTTTCCTGCCATCCTCTATTCTTTTTTATGGTTGTAAAATTGATTTTGTTTTTTTATGAAACATTATTTGGTTTTCCCGCATTACTCATTAACTAAAAGGTTCTGCTAACTATGTTTCTAGCATGGTTTAAATCCCATTATAGCCATCTTCCCTATAGCACTTCAGATAGAAAGATTGTTGAGCATGATTTTTAGGGCAAAAGTGTCTATAATTATCTCATTGGCTGCATATTACTTTCAAGATTTCCCCTCTAAAAATATATCACCAGTTTTGTTATGTCTGTTCCACCAAAAATGTCAAACCCCGTCGTAACTTGTATGTGTACAGAAATGATCTGGAAAGCTGATTTTCTGTGATCGACACAGATGTTGTTCACTATTTTAAAAGAACCTCAAACACCTTTCTGTGTTAGAAGAATGGCAGATTAGTAACTGGAGTTTCCTGAATTGTAGTTGCCAAGTGTAAAGAAGCAGGTGTTTTCTGCAATACTCTCTTAAAAATAGAATTCTAACCTTTAATTTCAGAATATTACATTTACCCTAGACACTTTTTTAGTATGTAGTGGCATATTAAAAAGGAAGCCTAATTTTCCTTCCTTCTCAGTACACAAGGTGTCAAACTGACAACACAAGAAACTTAAATGAAAGTACATTAGAATCTCAGAGTTATGAACTGACCAGTCGACCGCACATCTCTTTTGGAACTTGAAGCACAGACCGTCCTTGCTATAAATCTAAAATATGTTCCAAAAAACTTGGATTTATAGCGAAACAACTTAAGTGGGAAATTTTTTCCCCCACAGCTGAGTTCCATTTGCACACTTTTTTTGTGTGTGCAACTTAAGAGCACAGAATGGGAAGGACTTACAATGCGTCATTTCCTACAAGCATCAATGACTTTAGTGCAGAATGGATGTATACCAGGGTGACTCATAGCGGGAACACCCTGTACACAATCAGCAGCAGAGACCAACCAACCATCTCTTCTTCCAAAAAAGCAAATACACTATAGTACTGTTAAACATAAACTATTTAAAAAAAAGCATCATTTTCTTTTGCATAGCCACATTTCAAAGCTGTTTTAAGTTATTGTTCAGTTGTTGAAAGAACTACCATAGCATTTTGTTCTGAGTTACAAACAACCTCCATTCTTGAGGTGTTCATAATTCTGAGGATTTCCTGTATCCCCTCTCTATCTCATTGATGTTTTAGAATGACCATCTCTAGGGACCTGCTCATGTTCCAGCTATAGCTGTGATTTTTGTTACTCAATAGCATCATAGTTACTATGTAATAGGGTTCACGAAGCAGCTTTTCTGCTATAACAGTGACACTTGTGTGTCTACACTTAGTGCTCATATCCTTGCATTCTGGTAAAAGCGATCTACCTGTAAAAACGGGGTTGCTGTCTCAAGGGATTTCTAGGTACTTTATGGCTCCCATCACTATAGTGTCTTGAGTGTCTCACAATCTTTAATGTATTTAATGTCACAACACCCTTGTGAAGTAGGGGACAGTGCTACTGTTTTACAGGTGGGGCGCTGTGGCACAGGCCCATAAGTGACTTACCCAAGGTCATCTCCTGCTTCTGCCACAGACTTCCTGTGTGATCTCACATCTCCCAACTTCCAGGTTAGTGCCCTAACACCTGGATAATATTTTCTGTTGTACAATTTAAAACAACATCCCTGCAGGACACACAAGTAGAAGGGAGGATGTGCTCTGAGAGGACTTACCACTTAGCGACGGGGAGGAAGGGGGACTGGCCAAACCAATTATATAAACATACTGGATGACAGAGGGGCTTGTCCACAAAGCAAAAATAAAAATGGTTTTGAACTGGTTGTATATGACAACCATCTGTCAGCAGCAAAAAGCTTATTAACTGAGTTGTGACCAGATGGAGAGCATACAAAATCCCTGACAACCATAGTAGTGACTGCTTACAAACCTGGTTAAGATATTTCAGTGCACAGGAGCAAGAGGGGCAGGGCAGTCTTAACCACTAGGGTTGCCAGGTGTTTGGTTTTGAACCAGACAGTCCAGTATTTGAGCTTTCTGTTCCGGAAACAAATTGAGGAAATATAAATGAGAAAATAGAAATGTCCAGTATTTTCTAAAGAAGATGTAATGTAGATTGTAATGTAATGTCAGGTGTGTCCTGTATTTTTGTTGAAACCATCTGGCAACCCTATTAACCACCCAACCCCCCACAACCAACCTTTTACTGTTCTAGTATCCAGCTAAATATTAGACATCACTAAGAGTAGCCCAGAACATCAGATTGGCTGCTGAAATTCTTGTTTTGGATTTTGGAAGGGATTTTACAAGCGAGTGCTTGTTGTGTTCCTCCTTTCTGCCCTTCCTTTTTTCCACCACACATGGCCAAGATGTAGGGGAAAGTAGCCAACACCATTAAATAAGTTTGTCTGATGCTCTTTTGATGTGGTACTTTGCTGGGGCTATATCCAGAGTTTTGTGTGGATACAAAATCTGTATCCGCATCCAATCAGCAGACTGCAAAACTGATCCGCATCTGTGGATGCAGATACCTGCAGATATAAAGCGGCTGTCTGTGGATATCTGTGGGCTATCTGTGGGCTCTAGCTGTATCTCCTTCTGTCACCATCTGATAGGATAACCTGATCCCGAGTGCTCTTCTGCAGTAAGTTCAATTGACTGTACGTGTTGGATTTCTGTTTAGCTGTGGTTAACTTTGTCAGTCAGTATATCCACATAAAAGGTTTTCTGTGGTCCATCATCAAATGCTGGACTAAGGATTCAGTCAAATGCTGCTGGAATTGTAGGGCTTCACTTTCAAAGTGTAACCTGCAGTCTACAAGATAGGTGTTGTGGGAAGGGTGGGGGCCAGAGAGAAGATAGTCAAGTAGAGTCATTATCCAACAGTCAGTAGTTACTACTGAAAGAGTCCTTCACAAAAGGCTTACTCTAGCTGAAGTAGAAGTTTTGTAACAGTACATAAGTAAGGGGAGGCAAAAGGTGTATCTAGGGAGAAGGAAGAGAAGCATAGCAGGGAATGCACAGTCTTTTTCAGCTGGGACCAGAATCAACAATAGGGTGAAGGGGCCAGGTAAATGTACTCCCCAAACTTCACATATAGTTTCCCGCACTTGGAAAAGTGTCACAGACCACTTTTGGGCCACAGCTCGCGGTTTGGGACTCTTCGCCCCAGGGTATAATGAAAGAAGCACTTGCAATGACCTCTTAGGGACATCCTGTCACACTGTCCTGGAGGAAAGAGTGGTCATGCAGTTTCGGGCTGGGATTGCATGCTCAAAATTAGCCTTTTTTTTTTTTTAATACAAATTCTCTGTGCAAGACTTAATTCCAACTTCTATATTATTTTTACGATTTTGATGCAAGGAAATTACTTTGTGCTTGAAGGCTTGTAGAATTGTCTAGCACCCGTTTTTGTGGTATTTTAGAAACCGAAAGTTTGGACATATGAATAGACCTATTCCAACAGAGTTCCTGTCTTTTACAGTGCCACATACGGTGAGAATCACGTCTCCTATGTAAACTTTGAAAATGTATTTTGAAAATAAAATTGGGGAATCCGCTGAAAGAATTACCATTCGCATACTGTATTGGTATTCCTATTTCTTTGTTGAATAAATATCTTTATTCCCATTCTCCACCCCCATGTTTAAGGCTAAATCATGGAATAACAAAAGTGTTAGGTTGTTTGATGGGAAGAGGAATAATATTGAGATCACTTCTTGATAATTCAGTAATGATAATTATTTCAGTTAATGGGTAAATCTAGGACAATGCCAGTAAGCTTTCAGATGAGGTGTGTGGGGACCAAAATTCAGCTTGAGAATGATAGTCTACAGAGGTAATTGGAAACATGTTGGATGGTTTTAATAGACTTTCCTCCAGGAGCTTATTTGTCCAATTTGTTAAAGCTGAAACTTCTGTCTGCTGTAGAGGTTTGCTTCTTGAGGTGTGAGTGTAGAATATCACTTACCACAAAGATGCAAATCGGAAAAATAGTTAAAGCTGGATGGAGTATCTCATTCCTGAGCCTGACTTTCAAGAGCCAATCAATACTGATTTAATTTTGAGACAGATTTGAGAACTAAAACTTTGTATATGAAAAACGGGCGTGCTCGGATATTTTGAAAACGGTATTTAATATTCTGTAAAACTCTGATAAAGTATCTCAGAAACTGGACTGAATAAAAAGGAGTTAATTTCAACTTTCAAAGTTATCTGTGCCTTTCCTGAAGGAGAAGAACAAAGGCAAGTTAAAGAAATGTTGCATATTAATTGAAGAAACTGCATATTCAGGAGCTGAAAGTGTCATTAAAATAATCCCGTAGGCATGGAGCCAATTAAAGAATGACAGCAGCCAACTTGAATCTAAACAAGCATGAAAGAGGTGTGTTTCCCTATAATTGAATGAAAATAAGGAGCCAGAGTATAAAAGACTCTGAAATGAGTGCGCCAGGTCACACTCCCTGCTACTGTGCTTAGACAGCAAGCACTTCACCACTCATCCTGTCCATCTTTACAGGCAAGCTGCCTCAGACAGATAAGAAAATTAGAGAAGACACCAGGAGAAACCAATGTAAGGAAACCTCCCCAACACTTCAATGTGGATTGGTGAGAGGATGTTAGCTAACATGGTGCCAAGAGCTTAGCTTTAAAATTCTTGTAATGATTTTGTTGAAATGCTGCAATAACTTTATAGACTAACAGATTTTTTTCCTGTTAATCCCCAAATGGTTAGACTACATATTCCTGGAGAAGAGACAGGGGCTATACATCCATAATCAGAGATGTAATTGGATTTAGGCCCATTAGCTAATAATCTTATCTCAAGAGAATGCCTTAAATGTTTTTTTCTAGTAAATAACTTAAGCCATGTCTACATTATGACATAAGGTTATATTTATTAAGGTTGGCTTTCTAGCACCTGATTTCGTAAAGTGGAAGGAGTGTGTATCCCCATTATGCACGAGAATTTGACATAGTTCAAAGTAGCACATCCCCAGTCGGGTGGCTACCGTTGACTTTGAGGGTGCTTTGAAAGACAGTTTTATGAGTGGCTAGTTTTGAGAGTCATGCATGTTGCTCTCAACAAGACACCTCTGCAGTCATTGTGTTTGCCTGTAATCCCTATCCCCTTCAACATAAGCAATTAAGAGACTGTTATTCAGAAATCCTGCATCTTTTTTTATTTAGGGAACATAGAAGGAAGGTAGGAACTGGAGCTTTGGAGGGGTATATGATCACAGTTGTGAGGAGGACAGCCTTTTACTTCATGGCACATCCCTGGTAGTTGAGTGTCAGGCTGTCATTGACTCTTATCCTCCCTTCCCCTCCCCCTCTCCCTCCCCTTCTCCCACCCATGTTCTAGGGCCCATGGGAGAGGAGGCTATGGAACTCAGTGAGGATGGAATATTGGAGGGGTGCCTGTGCAGGTAGGCATCCTGGAATGCCACCGTGCAGTCCATCGCATCCGCCATGCATGACGAGACTCTCTCGTGGTGCTCCACTTCCAGTTCCCTGCATGCTGTCCTTTCCGCATGCTCTGCTTGCATTTCCTCCAGCAGCATGGTTCCTCCACTGGCTTACACACTCCCTGTCCATTGGCAGATTGCGTTTGCTCCTTGAACAGTTCTTCCCTAGTCTGTTTTCTCCTGTGGATTTGTGCCTGCCAGCCAGCCAGCTGGCAGGGCTGGGGAGTACGCCACAGACGCCCCACTGTAATGAAAAGGTAAAGGGCAGACTTCGCAGGTGATGTATTGTAGGGCATAAAATCTAATCTGTTAGGAAAAAAGGAAGGTCTATCTAGAGACAATAGTGATGCGTTATGTACCATGTCACAGTTATGCTTTTGTGCAGCAAGTACAACACAGAGTTCTTAGGGGAGCAGTTGGACTCGGTTTGGTGGCAGACATAGTAGGGGACAGGCTGCATGGGGGAGGGAGGTTCGGGTGTGGCGGCAAAGCAGGGCAGTGACTTGTGCAGTGGCTGTGTGTTTGGCATCCTTTGTTTGCCAGGAGAGTGCAACTTTCCCACAGGAGCGGATGTGTGGAGGGGGCCTGGGTGTGGCGGCAGAGCAGGGGCTCAAGCCATGCTTCATTGAGGATGAGCAACGAATGGAGGCTTACTGCAGAGGCATCAGGAAGACAGAATAAGGCAAGCCTCCCCAGAACACTTGAGGAGGGATTAAAGAGTTCCTGTGTGAGGGCTCTATGGAACTGTCTCCCAACACATTAACAAACTGTTCTGGGGACCCCATGCTGTGTAGGCAGAGTGGTTGCCACAGATCACACCCAATTGCCTTATCCCACTTTTAGCAAGATACATAATGAGAACTCACCAGCGTGCCCTTCCCTGGATCAGTGCCCGACTGAGATGTCCCAGAAGGAGGGGATTGTTTCCAAGGTTATAAAAAATTCTTCGCTCTTGGTGACGTGGGTTGCCCCACTCGCCTGCTGACCCTTCTCCTCCTCCATGCTGCTGCCCAAGGCTGCCTCAGTGTCTTGGGGGGAATCCACAGACTGGCTAGGGAAGCTAGTTGGGTTCCCTTCCCCCCTTGCAAGAATTGCATGCAGTCATTTGTAGAAGCGGCTTGTTTGTGGCGATGCTTCAAACCATCCATTTGCCTCCTTTGTCTTTTGGTGTGACTACTTCATCTGCTTTATTTTCACTTGGCACTGCTGATATATCCTTTCTCCTCCATGCCCTTTGTGATCTTGGCATAGATATCTGTGTTTCTTTTGCTGGTTCGTAGTTCTGTGAGAACAGATTCCTTTTCACACACAGCAGTGAGGTCCAGGATCTCCTGCACCCTCCATGTTATTGTTCATCTGTGACCCCGGGAACTCATGGAGCTCATTGTCAGGTGCGCTGCTCAGGGTGCTGCCTGCTGTGAGGTCTGCTCACCATGCTGGCCACACGGGAAATGAAATTCACATTTTCTTGCGGCTTTTCCTGTTCAGTCTGGAGAGCAGTAGAGTTGAAAGTTGTGGTCAGAACAGTCACCATGGGGCACTGTGGAATACCTCCTAGAGGCCAAGCATGTTGACTTTCAAAGTGCTGCATCTGCCCTACCATAAAGTTGACCATGCAAGGTTGAATTTAGTGGTTACTCCTTCAGGAAAGCGACTGAAATCAACTTTAATGTCCCTTAAACTCCACATAACAGGTGGTGTAGACTAATTGTTTGGAAAATTGACCTAATGTGGCTAAGTTTGACTCCCAGTGTAGACCAGGCCTTAAATATTTTCTGCTGCTTTCATAAGATATGTCCTACTTTTGCCAGCTGTAAACTGGCTATGCTTGTTAATAACTAGCAAGTTCATCTGCCCTGAAACAAAGGTCTTCCTCCCAGCTGTAAATATTCTTAATTATCTAAGGATGTACCAAAAAATGATTCATGGTAATTTTGGGAAACAATATATTTTGTTCTAGATTTATGGACAGGTGAGTACATCTTGGAGGTTCTCCCACTGGTGTAAACTCTGTTAAAAACACACCCTTGTGAGACATGAAGAAGAAATTGTAATTAAAGTAGCAAGTTTATCATTTGTGTTTTGGTCATTGGTGGTGGTTAATATATTGTCCTTTCCTTTATTTTGTAATAAAATGTCTATGGGGGATAACAATTGTGATTATTTTGGGTGGTGTTGGTCCCAGTGCCCCTGACACATCATTTTGTGGAGTGCTGTTGGTCCCTGAGATTTCTCTTACATGATTTAGTAGGGCAGCAAGGCAGTCCCTGATATCAAAAAGGTTGAGAAACACTGCTCTAAGGTATGTGAAAGAACCCCTGTAATACTGGGAACCACATCCCTGAACTGTCAATAAGAAACACATTTGGTAATTGCTGGCCTTCCATTTCTTGTTCCTCTAAATTAGAAATTACTAAAACATTTCAAACAAAATTATCACAAATTTAAAACTGTTCCCTTTAAATTCCAGTGTCCTCGTCTTTTGAGTGACTATACATGTGGCCCTAAGCTTAAAGTGAAGAGGATCTCTCATGAGGTTAGATGTTATTTGATACCTTTTGATATCTATTACAGCTTGGCTCACTGTCACAAACATTCCAAGTGTAACTTTCTAATGAGTTTATAGTGGGGCAGGCTTAGAGATAGTGTCAAGGGGGGAAATGGTGTTTACTTGAATAAAACTGGGTTTATAAGCCACACTTGTATGCTTTTGAAGCGCTTGCTTTTTGGTAGGTGATTATGAAGAATAAGGCTCACTATGTTAAGCACCAATCCCTAAAGAAAATGATAGTCTGCAACAAAATCTCTGTATAAATATGCAAGCCAGTCTCTTCTCTACACACTGGAGGATCAGAGTGTATTGTACTGCTAAATAAGGATGTATAGCTTTTATTCCAATACACAGGACTTAATGCAGTTCCCTTGTGTGTTACCCAAACTGTATGCTGATTTGTTTTTACATAAGTTGCTAATGTTCTTCTTAGGCCTTGTCTATGCTGGGGATTTGTTCCAATTACAGCTGTTGTTGGCCAGCCATTGGTGTTGCTACACCAGTGCAAATCCCAATGTAAATGAAGTAAATCATGACTTGTTCTGGTGTAGATTTATCCCACTTGAAACTGGCGTAGACAAAGCGTAGAATTCACAAATGAAAATGGTTCCACATAATAATCATGGCAACACAAAAGTCTGGTTCTAAAGTCAGATCCACATGATTATCTGCTAAGGGGCCAACTCCTTAGTAGAGATGGCAAAATTTAGAAGGATCATTAAAATGCGTGACAAACAAGCTGTGCATGAGCAGCACTGACAACTGTCTCTTGCTCCCTATGTTGCTTATCATAACTTGTGTGATTGATAGCTTGAATGCAGCAGGAATTTCAAAATTGTTTGGCATACAGTTTGATGAGACATACCTAGGACTGAAACATTAGTCTCAGAAGACCTGAAGAGGAGCTTTTTGTAACCGTGAAAGCTCGTCTTTTGCACCAACAGAAGTTGGTCCAGTAAAAATACTCACCCACTTTTTCTCTCTCTTATCCTGGGATCAACATGGCTACAACAACACTCCATACTAGGGATGTGAACAGTTAACTGGTTCCCTGATAAGCATCACCCTTATCAGTGATGCTGACCTGTGAAATGGTTAACTAGTTCCCTGGAAGCAGCCTGGCTGCAGGAGGAGAACTGCTCTAGCCCCCTGGGACAGACAGCCTGCCCAATGTGGCTAGAGCCTGGGAGGCGAGTTATAACAGGTTAAACATTAAACCTAATGTTTAACTGGTTAACTGATTCATCAGAATTTTACATCCTTATGACATACAACATTGTGGAGTTCATACACACTCATGAGAATGGCTTCCTCTCTGTTTGGGGTCAGTTGTACTTCTGTAACTCCTGGTTAGTTTTGTTTTCAAGTTAGACATTCTTGTTTGTACTTCAGTTAGGTTTGTATGAGTCATAGGTACAGCTCTTCCCCGTATAATGATATGATGAGCTTGAGAATGTTTGGGGTAAGGAAGGATGGTCCAATGATTAGTGTTCCTGGATTGGATTTCCTGTTCTGTCCCAGGTTTTCTCTGTGACCTTGGATAAGTCACTTCTTATCTCTGTGCTTCAGTTTTCTAGCTGCCGAATGGGAAAATAGAGCAGTGCTATCTCTCAGGGGTATTGTGAGGATAAATACATTACATATTGAGGCACTCAGATTTTGTGATAATAGAAGGTAGAAATTTATCTAAGATGGAGAGGTCATAATATCCAGAAAGGAGGTGAGAAACTAACCCAGATATATTTAGTATTTTCTCTGCATTTGTATACAGCGAATGGCAGATTTCTCATTCATTTGATTCAATTGGATTCATTTAAAAGAAAACATTGATTTATGCTTCTATCCTGAACATACATTGATTATTTACTTGGTATTCATCTAGCAAACAATGGATTTGCTTTACATTAAAGTAATGCTGCCAATCATCCATAGAAGGCTTTGAAGTCTACAGAACTACAAACTAACAGTCCTATCCAAAAATGAATTTTTAATTTTAATGGGATATTTCGATTTTATTTAAATCAGTTTGAGACCAGTTCTGTTCAATATCTTCATCTACAATTTAGATAATGGCATAGAGAGTACGCTTGTAAAGCTTGCAGATGATACCAAGCTGGCAGAGGTTGTAAGTGTTTTGGAGGACAGAGGGCTATAATAAGGACAAATGCAAAGGACTCCACTTAAGGAACAATCAGTTGCACACACACAAAATGGGAAATGAGTGACCTGGAAGCAGTTCTGTGGCAAGGGATCTGAGGGGTCATAGTGAACCACAAGCTAAATGTGAGTCATCAGGGTGACACTGTTGCAAAAAAAACAAATATCATTTTGAGATGTATTAAAAGGAGTGTGGCGCAAGAAGTCATTCTTTCGCTCTACTCCGTGCTGATTGGGTCTCAACCGGAGTATTGTGTCCAGTCCTAGGCACCACATTTCAGGAAAGATGTGGACAAATTGGAGAAGGTCCAGATAAAAGCAATAAAAATGATTAAAGGTCTGGAAAACGTGCAGATTGAAAGAATTGGTAAAGAGAAAATTGAGAAGAGAAGTAACAGCTTTCAAGTGCCTAAAATGTTGTTATAAGGAGGAGGGAGAAAAATTAACCTCTGGTGATAGGTCATGAAGCAATGGGCTTAAATTGCAGCAAGGGAGTTCTAGATTGAAATTTAGGAAAAACTTCCTAACTGTCAGGGTGGTTAAGCACAGGAATAAATTGCCTGGGGAGGTTGTAAATTGTGTAATCTCCATCACTGAAGATAATTAAGACCAGGTTAGGCAAAAATCTGTCAGGAATGATCTAGATCAGGGTCTCAAACTACTGGCCCTCGGTCAAAGAGATTGTACAGTCTGGCCCAGTACTTGCAGCAGGCAGGGTGAACCTGTCCATTACCAGCCTTCAAGCCCCGCCCCTTTGCACTATTGTCCCGCCCCTTCCTCCATGGCATCCCATCCTCCGAGTATGTAGTTTTATGGATCACTGAAAGCAGCAGCAGTTGCACCTCCACCTCCAAACTGTCCACAGCCACAGGAGCCATGGGGGAAGCAGAGCGCAATGGATGGTGCACTCGCTCCACTGTGCTCCACTTCCCCCGTGTCTGCTGCCGCCATGGGGTATGCAGGACAGCAGGGGGTGTGACCACTGTCATTGCATGCGCCAGACTTCCCCGGTGATCCCCAAAGCCACGTGCTGAGAGGCAGAAAGGGGTATGGCTGGTAACAGACAGCCCTCACCATCCTGCCAGGAGTCCCAGGCCGTATTGCACAAATGCTTTGGTTGGAAATGAGCCACAGGCTGAAAGTTCTGGATCCCCGATCCAGATGTTGCTTGTTCTTGCCATGGATGCAGGGGGATGGACTTGATGACCTCTTGAGGTGCCTTCCTTTTCTCTTTAAAAAAAAAAATGAATTTAATACAAAATATCATAAGGCCTAAATTTATTATAATATCTTAAAACATTTAAATAAAAAATACATGTGGTGAATCCATGAGCCTCTAACAAAAGCTTTGTTTTAAAAGGTTTTATTTAAAGAAAGATGTTTTTCTCCTTTTCTGCTTTGTAAAGAAGGTGCAACAGTCACCGCAAGTAACTCTTGAGACTCATTTTCAAGAGAATTAGTCGAGTAGGAACTTACGCTCTGGTCACCAAGGCATATTTAAACATCTTCCCCTGGCTGACCTGAAATAATCAGTTTAGTTCACTGACTACAGTTAATCCCTCTTGTTTAATAAATCATTTAACTGTAAATGTGAAACATATTTTGAGAAGATACATTTAGGTAGCTAAAATATTTAAACTTGATTTGTTTAATAAAAATAAATTGTATATTCTATTTTGTGTGTTTAATTAAATTCTGGTTACCATCCTAATGAAGCTTGACACAATTCATAAGCAATAAGTTGTCTTGTCCATGAACAATATCTAAGTCACCATTCTCTAACATACTAAAAAGCTTCAGTTAATAAGAATATGAAAATACTGTGATATAAAATTGCTTAAACGTATATTCTCATATTGTACCCTCCTATGTAGCAAAAAAATGTTCCAAATCTAGTGTAAAGGCTCTCGTTAGTTGTAAATCAGCATGCTTTGGTTAATAGTCCAAATGCACCTCTTTAAAAGACAAGTGAAGTATAAATGGAAAGTTGATTAAAATGGATAATTTAAATCAAGGCTTTCAATGTGGTGATTTAAATCACCTAGATTTAAATGAATCTACCTGTAGTAACTTACTGGGAAGGTAGACTTTTGATCTCCCATTGCATTTTCAGCACTACATTTGAAAATAACTTTTAGCCACATTCCTGAGTGATGTAGCTGGTACAACTTTTGAGTGTGGACCTGGCCTAAGAGGAGATGCAGCTGGTAGGTTGTGGCCAGACAGCCTGCCTCCATATTATCCATCTTATTTGCCTCTCTGAAGCACAGGGCAGAGAAGGAGCAATAATAGCTGGCTCATCTGATCCTGAGAAGCTGAAACACATATGTGGATAGAGAGTAGCTAAGTCAATAAGCTGGCCTCGAGGCTGCGGCTGGCATCTATGTTGATTCGAACACACACAGTCCCAGGAAGAGGAATTTCCCACTGAGAAAACAATGTCCTGTACTTCAAAATTTAATCATCTCAATTCTCTCTTACAAGTGTAAATTAAGTTCACAACTCCCTTGTAAGAACTGGTCTCACAGCAGACAGACCAGCATCAATTGGCAATTAAGATAAGAAAGAGAAATACGTGACCCCATGATTATAAAAGATGGGCCCAGCACACACTCACTTTGAGTGTCATTCTACCCTCTACCTGCTGGTCGGGTTAGGTGTTTGACCTCCCGAGGTTCTATGGGGACGCCCACCTCGTATTTTCGTCTTTCCTAGGAATTGAGGGACCGGCCCTGGCCTGACATGCTGGAGTCGAGAGGCACAGAAGGGGGTAAAAATGGTACCTGGATGTGGTCCTCTGTCTTAAGTGTACACATAGAAAGAGTAAGCTGTTACTTGGTACCATTATTTCTATTTTTCTATCTTTATCTTCTTTGTAACCATTTTAAGACCTATATTTTGCTAATAGTTAAGAAATAGAACAATAGCCATTGCAACCATATGATTTATAAGCTTCCTCAATAAACCTGTAACTGTTTAAGCTTTAACCTGCCTCCTTCAGTTGCTGTAACAGAACCAAGCACAATTTAAAAGAACTTCAGCCGGTCTAAAGGGACAGTTATAGGAAGAGCTTGGGCGTTTGGATCTGTGTCACTCCCAGGTGACAGGACCCACTGGGGCATCTTTCAGTCTTTCCTCAAGGCTGCCCGCTGCGAAGGAATTATGAAATTCTAGCAGCTGAAATCTAAGATGTAATAAGCTCTTCCTATATAACGGGGCGTCTGTTGGCCTGCTGGCCACCCTCTGCGATGGGACCCCGGTCCTAGCAGTAAAGGCACGGACGTTAAACCTTTTCTCGGAAACATACACACACACACTGCCCTGACCGTCGGCTGACAGAATTGGCGTAGTCGGCAGGATTGTGCTACTGGTTCACATACAGCAACAAGAAGCCTGTCATGATAGACATGGATTTTAGTGATATAGAGAAAGGGTTTGCCCAGGAAGGTTGGGGCAACCCAAAATGGGATAGAGAAATGTTAGAAAAGGATTGGGGAAATCCTAAGGATTTGTGGGTGCAGTTCTGTAAGTATAGAACTGCCTGCAAGCTAAAGAATGGGACAAAGCCTGAGTCTGTGGAAAGGAGCCACTTTCCATTTAGCAAGAAAAACAGGATCAGGCCCAGGCAAGCAGGCAGAAAAGGAAAACAGGATCAGGCCCAGACAAGCAGGCAGGTAACAGATAAGATTGAAAGCCTTGTGGTAGAACTGAGAAAAAGGCTGTAAGTACTGGAAATCTAAATCCTTAAACATACTTACAAGAGTAATATCTGAAACAAGGCCAGTTTTATTTTAGAGATAAGAAAGTGTTTTAAGAAAAGAGAAAAACAGAGAATTTAAACTCTGCAGAGAATGGAGAGAATTGAGCAGTTGTGCAAATGCTAAAATGGTGTAGATAGAAAATTGTGGTTTCTTTACAGTCATTCTGAAGGAAAAATGGGCCCTTTTTCCAAAGGAATGTCTGTAAATAATCCAGGCAAATTTGATTCAAATCTGAACATTTGATTAGAGAGACTGCTAAAAGAACTCTAAAGGGAGGGGGTTCTATTGGAACTGAACTACCCCATTGAATAAAAAGGGAATGTAATTGTTGTACAGCTATGTAGAAATAGTGTAAGAAAGGTTCAGCGAGAATGTATGTGTATCTGTGTGTAGATATATATATAGTGTGTAAATAATATGAAGTTTTCAAGGTCCAGTAATCTTGTTTGTTTGTAGGTTTAAAACAGATTGGTTTGGCAAATTGGTTTGGTAAGACCATTTTAGTCCAAGTCGTTTAATGAAGGTACAGGAAAACTGTAAGCATAAAGAAAGAGTTACACTATATGCAAAGTTTAATGTGGCTAAGTAGAGTTGTAAACAAAGATTGCACATTTTCCTGTAAACTATAGAATGAGTAAAAACTGCAAACAGACTAAAATGCTGTGAAAGCTCCAAGAGCCACAACAGGTTGTGATTTCCTTTGTGATGTAAATGCCCTAGCTGGCAACACAAAGAAGCTTTGCAGGTAATAGCTAAGTTTGATTAGCAAACTAGCTGAGATCAGAAAGTTCAAATTGTAGCCCTCCAGAAAGAAAGAAAAGGAGGTACTGGTATTGCTATTTTAGTCCCAATAAGAGGTTGGGTATACTAGGAAAAGTTTAAATGTAAGCAGTCTTTTAAGAAGGCAGAGAGAAGACTGAGACAATTGGCAGTTGTAAAAGATGTTACCCCTTTTGAACAAAATCTTGCAAAGGTTTGGGCATAGCCCTTGGTCTGATCAAGTGTTAATTGCTGTCCATACAATTTCAGACCTACAAGACAAATTGGCTAACTACTTGTGTATATGTAACCCTCAACTTCAAAGGAGAGGGAAACAGCTGCAGCTTTTGTCTTCTGTGGAAAACCTGTAAAGAGGTGTTCTTCAAAATTGGCTGATACCTCTGCTGCAGAAGTAGAGAGGTAGAAATGCATGTCCCTTAGTACCCAGACAGAGCTAGATTCCCTTAAGGATGGGTGCTGAGAGTTAAAGCAACTCTCAGATTTATTTTTTGTTTTCCTTCCCTCAGGAATATGTTTAAGAAAAGGACAAGGAGGTATGAGGCTTAGTAAACAAGCTCACCCTCCCTTACCAAATTAATAGTAGACAAACCTGTCTCATTGGGAAAAGTCATTTAGCAGGAGTAAGGAAAGTAGAGCAGACATTGGAAAGTTACTAGGAATGAGAAACATTTTCTTTGAAAGGACAAAGCAAGTGATTTGAGGGAATGTGAAGATAAAAGGTGGACTCTGTGGGAGTGTGGAAGGAATTAAGTGATGGTTGTAATATGTGAAGGGAAATCTTGTTTTAAAAATGACACCTTGTTTCTTTGCAGCCTCTTCCTTAAGCACTGTGCAAACGATCTATGCAAAGAAACCATCAAATGTAATTGTTTTGTCTATGAACACCTTTGTTAAATCTGCAAAGGAAAAATTAGGGATTCTACTGAAACTTAATTGGTTAACTGCATAAAAGAATGAGCTCTATATTGTAACACTATTTTGTGGATTTCAAATTAACTAGTTTTATTTTGTTTTGGATAATGTCCGCTTGCTTAAAATTGCAAACAGACAAGGCACAAATTGGTTAGTGCTTATGTTGGGCACTCAAAGGACATTTAACTTTCTAGAAACCAAATTATTAGTTTAGAAACTCAAGCTTTGAAACTTAACTGTCTCTTTCAAGGCTGAGTTGATAACACTTTTGGCTTGCTTTTAAATTCAACATTATATGTGAATACAGGCTGCCTGGCTATTTCAAAGGAAAGTGGACAGGGAAGGCTGTTGCTGTTTCAGCAGACACATCCACTGCACCCCTGACCACAAACATAGAAGGAACAGCTCAACTTGCAGAGCTGGCAGCAATCAATTAGCTTGTGAGGCAAGGGCCAGTACCATAGATTGGAATATTGGAAATGGATATACCAGCATGCAACCTCACATGCCTTAAGCATAAGTCATGTGTCCAAAAGAATAATACTCTAGCTGCACAGTTAAATAACCTAGCAGATGCAGCAATACAAATTTTTGCTGCCCAGGTGGATTGGGAACGCCTGTACATTTGGCTACATGAAACCTTGGGACACACAGAAAGCGATGAGCCAGTGCGGTAGGCACATGCCAGGGGGTGGCCTATCACCCACAAACAAGCCAAAGATCTGGTACAAGCTTGCACCCTATGTGCTGAACTCAAGGAAACATATAACAGAAGGGCAATGGTTTGCCAGACTAAGAGATGGAAAAGCACTATGGGCAACCTGGCAAGTAGATTATATTGGTACACTACCCACCAGTAAGCAAGGGTGGAAGTATGTTTTAACTGAAGTGGAAATTGTTTCAGGAATTGGTTTTACTTACTCAACCCCAGTGGCAACAGGGTTGTTTACAGTCATGGGACTAAACGGCTTAATAGCCCTGTCCCAACACCCCAGTTTGGGAACACAAACCCATTTACTGCACTCCTACAAGGGAAAAGGAGTCTGGACCACTGCAGATGCTGGGCTAACACCAATAACCATTACTGAGGCTTGGATTGTATCCAAGACCAGCAAACCTTATGTTTTATCACAGGAAACTGAGGCAATGACCCTGAATAGTGCTCCAGTGGGATGGATCCCTCCCAGTGCTGGTGTGGATCCGGGAAACCACCATGAACTTTTGTATATATATATACCGCTTGCTGTTGTAGCGCTTGCAACCACTGTTGTTAGGTACAGACTATTGAAATGAGACATGGCACTCCAATTCGCCATGGTCTTCTTCCTCATCCCAACTGCTACTGCTGTACCAGAACACCTTACTTGACTCCTCCACTGGACTGGGAATCGAGTTTGTCCCTCTCAACCCAAATGACTGGTGAAACAAGAGTGACATCTTCAGATGGGGACCGGTATGGTTCGATGACAACGACTACCGCAGTCCTCAAAATAACTTTGGGGGGAGGCAAGGGAAGTGGCAATGAACGGAATGGGATAAGACATGCTGTAACTAAGAATGTAAATAACTCATGGCTAAATTGGTTAGCCCAACAGCTAAAACTTTCCTTAACTCCTTTCCTACACTCCATTATGACCACTGTTTTAATTGTTTTGATTGTTGTACTCCTTTTCTGCATAACCCTATGTATTGTGCAATGCCTAGATAATGTAGCTATCTCTTGTGTGCACATTTGATACACATAACCAGGAAAGATCCCTAGTCAATTCCTAGATCCTAAACCCTCTAATCAGGCCATTGGGTACTTTTAAATTCCTCCAAGGTGGGCAAGAGGCACTGGCAAGCCACCATCTTGCATTCTTGGGACGTGGTGTGTCGTATCAGGGGGTGGAATGTGGCCAGACAGCCTGCCTCCATATTATCCATCTTATTTGCCTCTCTGAAGCACAGGGCAGAGAAGGAGCAATAATATCAGCATAGTCTATGCTGGCTCATCTGATCCTGAGAAGCTGAAACACATATGTGGATAGAGAGTAGCTAAGTCAATAAGCTGGCCTCGAGGCTGCGGCTGGCATCTATGTTGATTCGAACACACACAGTCCCAGGAAGAGGAATTTCCCACTGAGAAAACAATGTCCTGTACTTCAAAATTTAATCATCTCAATTCTCTCTTACAAGTGTAAATTAAGTTCACAACTCCCTTGTAAGAACTGGTCTCACAGCAGACAGACCAGCATCAATTGGCAATTAAGATAAGAAAGAGAAATACGTGACCCCATGATTATAAAAGATGGGCCCAGCACACACTCACTTTGAGTGTCATTCTACCCTCTACCTGCTGGTCGGGTTAGGTGTTTGACCTCCCGAGGTTCTATGGGGACGCCCACCTCGTATTTTCGTCTTTCCTAGGAATTGAGGGACCGGCCCTGGCCTGACATGCTGGAGTCGAGAGGCACAGAAGGGGGTAAAAATGGTACCTGGATGTGGTCCTCTGTCTTAAGTGTACACATAGAAAGAGTAAGCTGTTACTTGGTACCATTATTTCTATTTTTCTATCTTTATCTTCTTTGTAACCATTTTAAGACCTATATTTTGCTAATAGTTAAGAAATAGAACAATAGCCATTGCAACCATATGATTTATAAGCTTCCTCAATAAACCTGTAACTGTTTAAGCTTTAACCTGCCTCCTTCAGTTGCTGTAACAGAACCAAGCACAATTTAAAAGAACTTCAGCCGGTCTAAAGGGACAGTTATAGGAAGAGCTTGGGCGTTTGGATCTGTGTCACTCCCAGGTGACAGGACCCACTGGGGCATCTTTCAGTCTTTCCTCAAGGCTGCCCGCTGCGAAGGAATTATGAAATTCTAGCAGCTGAAATCTAAGATGTAATAAGCTCTTCCTATATAACGGGGCGTCTGTTGGCCTGCTGGCCACCCTCTGCGATGGGACCCCGGTCCTAGCAGTAAAGGCACGGACGTTAAACCTTTTCTCGGAAACATACACACACACACTGCCCTGACCGTCGGCTGACATAGGTGTGTTGAGCAATGGTAAGGAACCACGGGAATAGCAAGGATGAGGGAAAGGATGATAGGTAATGTAAAGCTTGTTATAAGATTACCCATCACCTCTTCTGCAATATTTTTTCAGTTATAAAAAAAAAATCAGTGTTATGTAGAGGCATTTAGTTTCAAGTTGACACCTGCAGAAGCTGAAGACTTTGAAATTGCAAAGGGGTTCCTGTACAGATGTTTTACCATGCCTCTGATATGAAATGAGTTTTCAGATCTCTGTGCTGATCTAAAATTCCCTGGAGACAATACTTGTTAAAAATTAAAAATCTTTATAATCCTCTTTTGCAAAGTGAATGTGTGGTTGAGCTGTTCTGGAGTGTTAGTGTACTAGGGTAGAAGTGTGCTAGAAAAGTGTGTGAGAATGTTTGAGGGTTTTCAAAAAACAGATCCATGGTTCTTTTCTTCTCCCACATCTTTAAAAAAATAAAATTTTCTATATACTCTCTCTTCTTCTCTTCCTGTGAACAGACAATGTTTTGAAAGGCTTCTTCTCCTACCACCTTCCTTGCATATTGTGTAAAGTGTACACCTGATATTGAGAAGGAGGAAAGAGCTAATTATAGGATTGGTGCCCCCTCCCCACACTTTTCCCTATATGCTTCAGTTTCAATCACAGAAGAGACTGTTCCAAGAGAGAAGGAAGAGTGCTGTACGGCAATGGTTTTCAAAGTCTGGGTCGTGGCCATAGGAAGCTGGGAATGACCATGCCTGTGCACGCTCAGGTAAACAAAGTGTCTCACAGCTTACCCTTACAAGCTGCAACCCAGACCTTGGAAACCTGCTGTAAGGTGTGAAGTCACACATTCTAGTACAAGTTATGGATGTTTATGGTAGATAGATGGCTAGCTAATAATTCCTGCTGTGGAAGTGTGTGAAACATGATGCCCTGGAGGAGATCAGGGCCCGAAGAAGCGTGGTAAATGTTCACCTTTAGAAGCCAGCATTGGCAGATCACAAAGATTAATATAATTTGAGTTGGGGTGGGTGAGAAGATCTGTTTACAACAGCCCCACCATCCTATCTGGTGAAGATCTCCATAAGTGTGCACTTTGGGAAAACATTGCACAACAATGTATTACTAAACAGATGGCTTTTGGAAGAAAATGTGTTATAAGTGGTCACAAACCACACCCTCAACCTAGTAATGATACCACTGATACAACTTTGTAAATTGGTGCAACCTCCCACTCTCTTCCCCAAAGTAACACCCTATGCTCAGCGCAGATGATTAGTGAAGTAAAAAAGAAATTCTTGTGTGTGTTTGGGTTTTTTTTTTCCTTCTTCCCTGTGGCGTGAATGTGATAAGAAAATGCACCACTTTTTACACAATAAGATGAGAGATTTTTGGCTCTGAATCTTAAAGATTAAAAGGCAGACCAGAGGACCAGATCAGCAAAGTTATTTGTAGAATGAGACTGGGGAAGAAAATCATTGTGTAAATCAAACACACATTTGGCAGAACCAGAGAAAGAAAGACGTAACTTGTTTACACGCTTCTTTCCATTACAGGAAAACAAATGAAGTGAAATCTTGGGCAGCAGCCCTAAACAGTTGCATTGCAAATACGTTCAGCATTCTTTTGCTTTAAAATTCTAAACGTTAATCCTTAAGTAGTGACTGGACAAATATTTATTCACTACTGATGTTATTTCTGGTGAGGTAAATGTGAGATTAGGTTAGCATGTTTTAAATTCAAGGGTAAACAAATGCTGGAGTATTCTAGAAAGATCATTCCTGAATCTGGTGTCTGAGCAGACACCAACACACTGGAATAGGAAGCTTTATTACAGGCACTGCATCATGAATAGTTGCTTATGTCTTGAGTTACATTTGCATTGTACTGCAGGTTTCTTTGATGGTATGGTATCCCTGGGTGATATGCTATGTATGTGGAGGTAATGGAAAACCTTGGTTTTCATTTTTTTAAATTGCTATTATTTTTTAAGGTCGGTTGGTTTTGGATTTAATTTTTTAAACAAATAAAAGTTCACTAGATAAGCTAGGCTTGATGATGGGCACATAGGCAGACGTTATTGATCAGACTAAAAGATTATGGAAACAGTTAAAGTAAACAGAGCTTTACAGCTGGGCTTGGAAGATTAACTGTGTAGTTAAAGATATAGGGTGCCCCCAGAAAATACCTGCCACAACTCATAACTTAAAAAATCCTCAAACTATTTAGCACAGCTTCCCATTCGTTTCTTTTTTAATAGAGGCAGATGCAATACATTTGTGGCCTCATGGGGTTTTTTAACAAGGAAAAAGCTTTTTTATTAAAAAGGTCAGTTTGATTTGTTTTTAAACCACCATTAAAGACAACCTGTATTTGGCCATAGACTTGAAGCAAAGAACCTCCATAGGGAAATTTTTTTTACCTAAGTAGTTGTGACGTAGTGGGGGTACTTGCTGGGCTGTGGTGACCCCTGCTGTCTGGAGCAAGACCCAGCAGGGAAAATCTCGCTAGGCAGAGATAAGGCCAAACTTGTCGAACCAGTGGCCAGACACCCCCCATGGAGAGGAACAAAGGAAGGTGAATGCTGCCCTGGACTGGGGGGCAGGGCTGCAAGGGAATTTAGTTGTTACTGTGGGAGAGCATGGAGGAGACAGCCTAGGGAGAGGAGCTGGAGTTTAGGGGCCCAGTCTCCCCCCAACTCAAGGGGGCCTGAGGCATCCTAGCCCAGTTCTGTGACCAGACTACATCTGTGCTGTGCTGTATCCTGGAGAGGCAATAAACTTCCTCTATTCCACTGGCTGGTGCAGTCTGTTTGTGCCATCTCGGGGTGCAGGAGACGGGGAACCCCCAACACGCCGTCACAGTAGTCATTTTGTTAGCTTTATTATATTGAGTCCAGTGCCATAGAAGTGACTGTGCCGTCACAAAGGCAGCATTGTGACTTCATAGTAGAATCAAATAAAAGGGGATTCTTGTGGTATCCACTGATGTCCTCACCTTGTTGTGCTAGGCACTGTACAAACACAAAAAGATGGTCAATGCTCTGAAGAGAACACACTGAAATTGAAGTAAAACAACGCAGAAGGCAAAACTATATGCTTTCATTATATGTGCCTTATTTTTCATATATGGAGCCTTCTCCAGTCTCCTCACTTCATTTTTGTTTTGCTTTTTATTTTGCTAACTGCATAGTCGAACCCGGCCATGGCTCTCAGGCCCTGTCCACCATATTAGCCACAACCATACTTAAACATGGCCGTTTTGCTGATGAGTTCTATTATGGTTACCTTGTTCATAAGGAACAAGGCATGATTTCAGTCACAAAGTAGACACAACAGTAGAGAAGTTAGCTGCATTTCTTAAATTTGTTTTCAGAGACGATATGAATCTCTGGTCAAGCTGTTGCTTTATAAAGAATAGTTTTCTAGAGGTTTCTGTGGTGTAAGGAGCATTCCAGAATGAGGGTCTGATTTATACTTTGATGGCCATTTGTAGGTAAACACAAACAGCCTTCTGTTGTTGGTCCTGCTACTTACTCCTATTCCAAGATACCACAGTTTTCATAAAAACATCTTCACAATGCCAGCCAGAATGCATAAATTGTACAGGTTCCCCAAATCATCACACTTTGTTGCAGCTCTGAAAAGTTTCATGCCTTGATATATTTGCTACGAGGGCTACTGGCTCCAAGGAATTTGCATAACATATAAATGCTGTTGTACGTGTTCATAGAAGCAAGGGCAACAATGTGAGATGCCT
Source organism: Pelodiscus sinensis (assembly GCF_049634645.1). Lineage (NCBI taxonomy): Eukaryota > Metazoa > Chordata > Testudines > Trionychidae > Pelodiscus > Pelodiscus sinensis. The sequence continues at coordinate 34,374,452 of NC_134727.1, read as the reverse complement.
TGCTTGAAATAGGCAGGTTAATAATAGTACCTAGCACATACATAGTGCTGTACCGATATCAGTTAGTCCTGATACCTACCTATGCATCTTGGAAACTCCCACTCAAGAGAGAGAAACAGACCACTACTACAATCCCTCACTTTCCAATATCTACACTCCCTGCAATTTAAAGGAGTAAAACAGTTATACAGCATACTTAAATGTAACATTTGTCAATGACTTTCTATTGCATTTTTAAAAGATGTATTACATACTACTTGCTGAAGATCTATTTCTTGTCTTCTTCTGTGTTTGTCACATGTTTTTGAGTATTATTTGATTCTCTCCTAGAGTTGGTTAAACACCACAAAAGTACTTGTCAAGCTTCTCGGCTAATATACTGAGGAAATCTGAACAGTATTCTTGCCAGCATCTGTGTGACTGTTCCTGCTTTTTTGTTTGATCTCCATCCCTTTCCTGTTATAACTCTACTCATTTCCCTGCCACAGACCATAGTGACTCTTTTCCAGAGCTGTTTTTGCTGTTTTTTCTTTGGTTTTCGTTCGTTCTCTCTCCATTCTCATGTCTCCTCCCTCCATCTCTTCCCTCTACTGTTTTTCTTTTTATGCCACTTGTTCTCCACAAAATCAATTTATTTTATTGACTTTATTGCAATAGCCTCTCCTGCTCTCTTAATCCCAACCGCTCTCATCTACTCACCCACTTTGGAAGGTTTACCAGGCACTTAATAGAGAATTAAACATATTAGCATGTAACTGATACCAAAACAGGCATGAGGAGGGAACCCTTCCCAAGAACGATGCTAAACTCAGCCTTCCTGTTTCTGGGAAAGGGGAGAGCATTAGGATGGCTCCCTAGAGTGTTATCAAGAGCTCCCTCATTTGTATCCTCTTCCAGCTAATATGCTTGTGCCAGTATAGTCATGGTGGGACAGCTGTTGGAGAACATTTCTATGCGTGAGCTCCTAGATAGGTACTTGGACTGCTGGCCTGTACAACTGCCCATGTTGTAGCACCTCCATTGCTTAGGGTTGCCATATGGTTTAACAAAAAATACCCCCCCCCCCCAAAATGGGAAAAAATTCTGTTGGGGGCGAACGGGGGAAGGCGGGACCAAAGTTATTGAGCGCAAAAAAAAAAAAGGGCATTGCACCTTTAAATGGCCCTGTGCTCCTCACTCCCCCACCAGACACGGCAGGGGAAAATTGGTTTCCATCCTAGGGAAACAAGAAATACCGGACATTTCACATGCCTGGTATTTTTTTTTTTTTAAACCGGACGGGGGACCCGAATAACGGACAGTCTAGGTGAAAACTGGACACCTGGCAACCCTACCATTGCTAATTTGTAGCATGTGCACGTTGACTTGAGCTGGAAGTTGTACATCTAGCTACAGTAGATATGAATTCCTAACACTGGGCCCCATTTTTCCCCATGATTCTTCAGTAGTTGGAAGGATATGAGGGATTCCCAAGTGCAGGCTGGTAAAATGTACACAGTGCTGTTAGTGCTTAGGCCAGCACTACACTACACCTGGAAGGTTGGATTAAGGGACGCAAAATATGTAGCTGGAGTTGGCTTACTTTGGGCTGAGCTTGGCGCTGTCTTCATAGAGGGAGGCCTATGGCGCAAACGCTCCCATCGGCTTCCCTTACTTCCTGTGACTGCAAGGAGCACTGGTGCCAACTGAAGCCGCCCTCAGCGTTCACTTTAGCAGGTCTTACCGACTGGGGCGGATGAGAGTGCCACAGGGTTCAGGGCAGCGTCTCAGGGCCGTGGGTAGTGAAATTTTGCGGGGCCCCCCCTTTGACACGGTGCATGCGCCATGGCGCCACGGCGCATATGTGGGGCCTCGGGAAGCGTGAGGCCCGGGGCAGCTGCCCCACTCGCCCAGCCCTAAATCCGCCGCTGCTTATCGAGACCTGCTAAATCAAATGCCAAAAGATTGATCTCCGGCAGCAAGTGAAGATGTGGCTTTAATGACCGTAACTAAGATTCAGCCAAAGATGACACTTGTCCCCTTAAAATATTTCCCTCTGTCCCTATGTTAGCAAAAGATTCTTCAGGAACGAGTGTGATCTAGCTGAAAAATAAGAAGAAAACATCTTCCCAAGGGGAGAGTCTCAATTTGGACACCATGCATAGCCACTCCTTGTTGTCTGTGCTGTGTACCAGCCCCCAAACAAAGCTGCTGATTGAGTCTCTTGCAGAGGCTGTGGGAGAATCAGTTAAGCATTTCTGTGCCTCCCGCAGAACCGAGACTTTTGTCTCAGTCAGCTTCGCTCTGAGATTTCTGTGCCCAGCACTTCAGCAGTCTTCCTTCACGCTTCAGTTGTCATAGGCCATGCGTAAATTAAGATGATCTTTGGAGGCTGAAGCCAGGAAAGGAGGTGGAGTGTGCATGAGCAGGGAGGTGGGGACCTTATCAGTGGCTGAGTACAAAGAGCATTTTAAAATTCCACTAAACTGTTGACTGTGGCCAGGGCAGCATTCTCTTCCAGATCCTTTTGGAAACGTTCAGCACCCATTCGTTTCTCAGGGTTATGTAACAGAATAGGTCACTTGCTCCAACAGGTGAATGCTCCTCACCATTACACTGGGGGAGGCAATAGCTCATTTGTGACATGAATATATATTGCCCAAACCAGGGGCGGATATAGGGCAGGGCGAACGGGGAAGCCGCCCCGGGCCCCTCGCTTCAAAAAGCCCCGTGCATGTGCCATGGCAAAGGGGGGGCCCCGCGAAATTATGCTGCCTGGGGCTCCGCAAAACGGTCATCTGCCCGTGGTCCAAACCAAATGCTAAATCAAGAGCAAAATCCAAGTGTAGACGTGTAGCTATCAATCTCTTGGGATAGCCATTGCGGTAACTGTGAAGTCCTGAATCCAGCTGACTCGTTCTCTCTGTAGGGGTGCATCTAGACTGGCAAGATTTTGCGCAAAAACTTGCCAGCTGTTTACGCTGGCCGCTTGAATTTGCGCAAGAGCACTAACGTTATAATGTACAAAATCAGTGCTTCTTGTGCAAATACTTTCATGCTCCCGCTTGGGAAAAAGCCCTCTTGTGCAAGAATACTTGCACAAGAGGGCCAGTGTAGACAGGGAAGAACTGTTTTGCGCAAAAAAGCCCTGATGGCTAAAATGGCGATTGGGTCTTTCTTGTGCAAAATCACGTCTAGACTGGCCACGGATGCTTTTGTGCAAAAGCACTTTTTGCGCAAAAGCATCTGTGCCAATCTAGATGCGCTTTTGTGGAAATACTTTTAATGGAAAAACTTTTCCGTTAAAAGTATTTCCACAAAATCATGCCAGTCTAGACGCAGCCCAGGTGTTTAAGTCGCTGCATACTCTGAGCTATGCACCTCCAATGCCATAGCAGTGAGGAACATCTACAGTTTACATACAGACTGTGCAATACAGGGGGAACAGTTGATGCGCAAAAACTGCATGTATTCCCTTTTTGTCTCCTGCTTTACATTTAGAAAGTAATTTTCTCATGCCTGGGATTGTCTTGGTACAGGGCCTAGCAAAATGGATCTCTATTGCAATACAAATAAATAACTCCATCCAGGGATTCTCATCTGAGATGGACACACCTGGTCAATAGTGAAGTTGGACTTTAGTAGGTCTCATCCTGTTTAACCAAGTATCTGCACTTAATGTTGCTTTAGTGCAGTGGTGGGCAACCTGCAGCCCACTGGGGCTTCCCCTGTGGCCTGCGGATTCCCTGCCCTCCTCCCCTTGCACTGCCTACACCTCCCTTCACCCTCCCAGCACTTGGAGGAGCTGCAAATCACCTGGTTTGCACTTTCTCCCGCTCTTCCTGCCCCCTCCCTCCAAGAGCTGGAATGCCGTGAATCAGCTGTTTGCTGCATTCCAACTCTAGAAGGGAGGGGGAAGGCCAGGTATGTGCAGGGTTCCAGCGTCTCAGGGCATGAGAGGCGCATGGGGGAGGAGGGGAAGACAGGAGCCCATGGGACTGCAGGAGCAACCTCAGTGGGCCACAAGCTGCTGCAGCTCAGTGAGATGGAGGGCCACTCGTGTGGCCCACTCACTATTCGTGGTTGCCTATCCCTGCTTTAATGCATAGATGGCTAGTTATATCTGGGACTATGTTAATAGTGTGCAATGCTTTGAGCAAACATCTGCAGCCACTCATATGATTGAATCTGCCTTTGAGAAAGCTCTGATGTCAGCGGAGAGCAGATGGTCTTTATGGACAGGATGAAGCTGGGGCAGGGAGTGTAGGAAGTGGTTGCATCCCAGCTTCTAGCATGATAGGCGATTCTGAGGAGTAGGGTTTCCCACAACTTGTAGATTGTGATTGAGGGAAATAGTGGAGGAGGGGGAATAGCCCTTCCAGTAAGTGACAGGAAAAGCCACTTGGTGCAAATGGCAGATACATTTGCTGATATCTAGGGAAAGAACTAACAAAGTAACGTATTGATTTAGAAAGAAAATGGAAGAGCAAATTTCTTAATTTGTAAAATCTTGTCTGCATTATTGTTCCAGTAAACGTGTGTGAAGTAACCATTCTGACTGAGTATGGTAATTAAACAAAAGCTGGTGAGGGCTCAGTGTGAAGTATACGGAGTGAATGTAAGAATGAGAATACGGCTTGGGGTTGGCTGCTTATAGGTCATTTTGTGGATCATTTAATATCTGGTTCTGCCCTGCCTGCTGTGTCTTATTAGATTCATTTATTACTTTTGAAAGAACCTCTCTCGTGAGTTGCTAAAATAACTGAGTCACTAAAAGTGATTAGTGCTTGCCATGCATATGCCAAGTAATCTATCTTGTGTTTATTTTGTGGTTTAAACAATCTTTTTGCTTTGGCTATTGATAAGATCACCTATGGACATGGTAACTTTTTGCTAATTTTTGAAAATTAAGATTTAAGAGCTCAAGTTCACATGTTTATTTTACAAGTATCTTGGTGTGTTTTCCTGAGAACAGAAGCTGTATTGCATCTGTTGGGACTAGTTGTGAATATTTGGCATCTTAAAGTTCTCATGTTTTTGAGAGAATAAAAGCCATTGCTGTATTTTCTTGAAACTGAACACAAAATTATAGGCCGAGAACAAACCCTGCAGCCATAATTATGCAACAAATATTTTCTAAAATTTTATCAGTAGGAATGGCCAGAGTCTATACAACCAAAATAAGATGGTGAATAAAATGCTGGTGAATAGGTACTTTTTAAAATGTTCCATCTTCTTCTGTCCTTTTTGAAGAATTGTTGGTTGGTTGATCTCATGGGGTAAATCTGTGAAATAGACTGCTGCTTTGTGGTGGTTATGAAGCAACATAGCATCTTTGTTTTAGGGGGAGATGAAAAATCTTCTGCAGTATTTGTAAGTTATTGAAGTAGTGTGTTAGAGTAGTGGCGTATCTTACTTTGGGGGAAGGTGCAAAATTGAAAATCAGCCACTGGAATTTAAGAGAACTAGCACATGCTATTGCTGTGTCTCGTGTTTTTATATTTTGGTGTAAATACAGTTAATGTAAGACAGCTCTCCTATGGAAACAGTTATAGAGCTATAATACATAGCAGTTAAGAACTTTATGCTTGTTAATATGAGATCTCATACATATAATTTCTCAAGTTTTTAATACTTCTGATGGAGTAAAAGATAATTTTTTCCAATTGTTCAGGAACACTTTCCAGCTTACTCTAGTTTTGCCCTCTAATTTTTTCTCAAGCATAGTCATAGTGAGACGAGATATGTCATAGAACATATTACATCGTTGATACATTCATTCTGCTATCCTGTTTCAGGCGGAGGCAGGTACCAGGAGCAACGCTCTCTGTACTAGAGAACTAGCCATTTGTGTGTTAAGGCAGTTGGGTGAGGAATCTCTTCCTTACCTCTACAGGTGTCTTAGCTCCGGAAGCAGGCAATTTTGTGTGCAGTTGAATTATCTTAGTGTTATCACTTTCTTATTCAGAATAAGGCCCATAGATCCATGATGTTGGCTTCTCTGCTTCATTCACCCTTAGACAAGGCAAAACAGACTTGTCAGTCTGAGGCTTCACCTCTGGAGAAACCACTAGATTTTGTTTCCTCTCCAGCTGTAGGGAGATTGATCCACACCTCCCTGCTGTAGATCAGATTTGAAGAAGAAAAACAAGAGAATAAGAAAAATACTTGAAATTTCCAAGGCATTGGAAAGAGAGAATCCTCCATTGGCAGAGAGAATTTTACGAACAGCTGCTGAATTTTGTGCATGAGTTTGGGCGTGTGCATATTTAGTTGCTTGGATTATAATTGTGTATCATTATCAGGTGACTTGCTTTGATGTAAATAAAGCATGGTGCACCACAGGTAAGGTATCCCAGTGTGCCATGTGCTGCTATTCAGCACAATGCCTTTTGGGGTATTTACTCAATGTTTTGTGAGATAGGATCACTTTGCGTGGAACCAGTATGGTTGTTGGACACAACAAAGGTTTTGATCTGAGGAAGTGGGTCTGGCCCACGAAAGCTCATCATCTAATAAACCATCTTGTTAGTCTTTAAAGTGCTACATTGTCCTGCATTTTGCTTCAACTACCCCAGACTAACACGGCTACATTTCTATCACAACAAAGGTGAGCAGGCAGATGTTTTTGCTCTGGGTGGACTATCCAGAACAGGCATTTCAAAAACACATGATGTTTTTAAAGGGGGAGGTGGGTTTCTGGTCTCTATGGTTCAAAGGCAATGAGCTCAACACTTTTACCAGAGCAGTAACTAGTATGGACGCTGGGGGCATTGTGGGATTGTGACTAAAAGTCTTTTAAGGTCAATGCAGGTCATGCAGTGTCTGCACATGTATTGTGTGTTCAAAAAGTAGGTCCATCATGGCTCTGTGCCATTCAGGTTTTACTTGGTCAATGTAACAGAATATTTGCATTGGCCCGATATGGAAGCAGAGCTTTGACTTACCTGAAGTACTGATAACGACAGACCACACCTCAGCTGTGTCCTATGTTGACAGATACAGGGAATAAGATCTACAGTCTTCAGATAACCCTTCTCCCCCTTTCTGGTGACTTGGGGAAAGGAGATTCTGTAGTCAGTTTTCTCCCTTCATGTCCAAAACAAAATTGAATGATGTGGCTGATTGGCTGAGCAGGCAAGAGTTAGATTAAATGGAAACTGCACAAAAAGTTGTTTCATTAGATATGGCAACTTTTCACCTGAATTGTACTGTCCATGTTCCTCTCTTGCTGATGGGATCACAGAGGCCAGGCAGCAGATTCTTTCTTGCAAAGATGGCCAACAGGAACTCTTTAGGGCTTCTCTACACTGCCACATTATTGCACTGAAACTTTCCCACTCAGGGGTGTGAACAGGGCCGGCTCGAGCTGTTCCTGCGCCCAGGGCAGTGCGCGCGATGCATGCGCGGCTCCGCCCCCCCCCCCCCCCCGGCGTGCTGCGCACCATACAGCTGCAATCGGCACCTGATTGCAGCTCTAAGGGGCAATGCGTGGCCCCCGGGCATGCGGCGCCTGATTGGTAGCTCTAAGGGACGCCGGGCGCATGGCGCCCCTTACAGCTGCCATCAGGCGCCCCCTATAGGTTGGCGCCCTGGGCAGCTGCCCGGCTAACCCCCCCTTTAATCCGGCCCTGGTTGTGAACCCCCTATCCCGAGTGCAAGAAGTTACAGGGCTGTAAATCTCCAGTGTAAACAGCATTCTTAGCTACGTCCCTCATGGAGGTGGTTTACCTACAGCGCTGGCAGAGCTTTCTCTCAGTGCAGGTGCTGTGACCATGTTGCCTCAGCAATGCTTTAAACTTGGCAGTGTAGACAAAGCTTCAGTCTTCCCTCCCATTTCCTCTCCTTACCAGAAGGCTACAGAAGGTCAGGAGAGAAGCAGCACTCATAATCACTCTGGCCAAGGATGTCTGAGTTGTCTGCTCTCCTTGGTGGTGCAAAGACCTGCCTCTGCAACAAGGACCAATCGTGCATCAAAATCCAGACACTCTGGCTGTGTCTAGACTGCATTCCTTTTCCGTAAAAGGGATGCAAATTAGACACATCGCAATTGCAAATGAAGAGGGGATTTAAATCCCCCCCGCTTCATTTGCATAAACATGGCTGCCACTTTTTTCCGGCTCGGAGCTTTGCCGGAAAAAAGCGCCAGTCTAGACGGGGATCTTTCGGAAAATAAAGCCTTTTCCGAAAGATCCCTTATTCCTCTTAAAAAAAAAAAAGTGGGGGGGGGAATAAGGGATTAAAAAAAGGAATAAGGGATTTTCGGAAAAGCGTTTTAAATCCCCGCTTCATTTGCAATTGCGATGTGTCTAATTTGCATCCGTTTTACGGAAAAGCGATGCAGTCTAGACACAGCCCACAAGCATAGCTGCCTTGTTCTTGAACAGAGCCTCTTAAACCAAAGAGGTTATTCAGAGAGATAATAGCCACAGTTTTAGCTTCCAGAAATAAATTATGCTGTTAGTACTTCAGTGGTTGAGCTTTAAATGTTGGTGCCAGGAAAAAGGTTTCAACCTCTCGTGCTCCCCCACCCCCACCCCCACTCCCAATCTGCATTGATATGACAGATTCTTGAATATCTTCAAAATGGACTCGGCAGTTGAGACTCTCAAAGGTCAAAGTGGCTGCTTTGTCTAGCATCCTTTGTGCAGTAGACAAGCAAGAATTTTATCTTACCCAGAAAATACAGCATTTTTCTTATGAGAGCAACGTCTCTTCTACATCTTCCCAATGTGCACACGTTTCTTTTATGGGATTTTACCTGCCATAACAGGCCCCCCATTTGAACCACTCATGAGAGTGCCTCATTACTTTCTAAGTATTAAATGGTTTTTTTTAAGGTCTGTTCACTGAGTGTTTGAATTGGGAGCTCTTTCCCTAGAACCTTGATGCTATTCCGTAATGCTAAAGTGGTACTCAAAACTGGCCCTGCCTTCATGCTTAAGATTAACTCCAGCCTCCACAGACCGCAGGAAACTGTTCTTCATCCTTCTCTCCAGCCCCAAAGAGAAATTGTGGCTTCCATGAGATGCCTCTGCAGAGCACGCAGAGTATATATTCACCATCCAGCTCAGGTCCAATTGAAAATATGTTATTCGTGTCAAAGGCAAAGAAGGGTTTGAAAACCTCCATTTCCAAGTGGCTGAAAGAGCTTGTTTGACACAAGTCAGAAAGCCTAGCTCCATCTTCCAGTTTCACAGCTCACTCCTTCAGAGCCATGGCAGCCTAATGAGTGGAAAGATTATATGACTTATACAAGAAAATCTATAAAGCAGTCATTTGATCGTCTGGTCATCCCACCTTCAGAATTCAACAAGCTGAATATCCAATCACTGTCTGCTGCTGCCTTAACCATATGGGTGTACTCCATGCTGGACCACAGTGGTGGGCAACCTGTGGGCCACATGCGGCTCACTGCGGTTCTACCTGTGGACTTTCCTCCTCCCCATGTGCCTCGTGCACTGGGTTACTGGAGCTTCACACTTGAGTGCTCCACTCCCTTCCTCCCAGCACTTTTGGAGGACCCACGAATCATCTGATTTATGCTCTATTTCCACAGCTCCCTCCCTCCCATAGCTGGAAGCCACGAATCAGCTGTTCACAGCGTTCTAGCTCTGGGAGGGAGAACGAGGAGCATGAAGTGTGGGGCTCTGGTGCCCCCGTGTGTGAGATGCACATGGGAAAGGGAGAAACTGGAGGGGAAGACGCAGATGGAACCCAAGTGGGCCATGGGCTGTTGCAGCCCACTGCGGTAGAAGGCCACTCTAGAATGATTGTGCTATTTAGTCTTGATACTTAATTTTCCTCCCTGCTCCAGAGTGATTAGTTTTCCCTAGGCTATGGCAGTGTTTCAAGTGGCAGTTTCTCGGCAATAGAGCCACACTTCTCCTCCCTTCGATAGGTTCGGTCCACCTCCAAGGCTACATAGAGCAGAGAACCCAGTGCCATGGATGTGTGGACGTTATTACACCAAGAAAAGAAAATTTTCAGATAAAGCACGGATATGTTTCCCTACACTTAGTTTGCATAATTACAGACATTACTTAATACCTAAATAAAAGTTACCCATTTAATGCATATCTAAATAACTTCCAGTAGCTATGAATGCCACAGGTTGCATAAAGTGATACCTTTAACTGATTTTAAATGTTACTGTCCTTCTTCAATTTTATTGGGTCGCCTTCCTTTATTATGGGATAGCAATAAAAAGGAGGCATTGATCAGATTTTTATCATATTCTTTAAGTAATCAAAATTATAATCAGATCCTTCTAATTTTTATATGTTGAAGGAGAAATAGTTCAATATATCCACTCCTCCAGTCTCAGGCCTAGTCTACACTCCCCGCCCCCCATTGCTCTAACTTACGTAACTTCAGCTACGCAAATAGCGTAGCTGAAGTTGATGGACTTACCGTAGCATCTTCTGTGCTGCAAGGTCAATGGGGGCTACTCTCCCGTCAACTCTGGCTACTCTTCTCATCTTGGTGGAGAACCAGAGTTGACAGGAGAGCATTCGGAGGTTTGTTTATCGTGCAGTGAAGATAAGGCCTCGCTTAGGGGTGTGATACAGAAGACATATCACCAATCTAATTTTGTATGGAGGGAGAAGTAAGGAGAGGGGAAGGGTCAGAGTCTAGATTCCATTCAGCACTTCAGTTTGCCAGGTGGTAAAGGAATTTCAGAAAACAAGGCACTGCACCTTGTCTTGGAAAGTATGTAATCTTTTCCTGCAACCAGAGTCTAAAGATAATTCCAATTGGGATTGAAACAACAGAGGACAAATAATACTGAGGAATCTGCTTATAGTATTTCAGGACATGGATGAAACCCACTAATGGGATAAAGACGGATCCAAATAATTATCTCAGCAGCATTAACCTGAGGCCTTCTAGTAGGTTCTTTTTGCTTTGACACAGCGCTCGCATGTATAGAACACTAATGCTGTCAAGATATTTTCAGGATCTAATTGGTTACTTTTTTTCTAAAATAGGGTACATTCCCTTCAGGATCTGTATCTCTTTCCTTGGTGACCATCTGCCTAATTCTTCTTGTTGGTCCCGGTGAATTTGAATATATTCTTGTCATCTGTCTTATCATTTGTATTGAGAATGGGTCATGCAAGGCCGAAGTATGAGAGTCGATGTTTGTTTCCTCCTTATCTGAACAAAGATTGAACAAATAGTTACGCAAATGAAGCAACTGATCTGTCAGAGATGCGGTTACATTTTTGGCACTACTGGTGTATTGCAAAAAGATTTGATGGCGAGTAGTCAGAAATGCAAGGTATCTCCATCCTAGTCCTCTTTTCTACAGGAGGTTAAAATCAAATGATGTGGATTTCATGTAGGCCAGTTTTGGAAACCTTTATATCTTTGATTGCTATGGTTTTAAAAACAGAAGGGTAAAGGTGTATTCTAAAATCTTATGGTTGAAGAGCTGCTTGTAATTTTAAGGTATGTTTACACGCTTTAAATACACAATCACATTTATTTATTTATTTCCAAGGGAACCCTGCTTCCTTTATTGCACAGGGTGGACTGTCCTGAGAGAATTAATTAGGATTGTGTAGTAGGGATGTAAAATCCTGATTGATCAGTTAAGTTAATGTTTAACTTGGTTAACTGACTAAGCGAGTAGTGCTGGGTGGGGGACTGCTGGGAGGAGCCCCATCATTAGAGCAAAATGTTTTTTGCTCAGTTTTTGTTCTTGTTTTGTCTGTCTAAATGAACCAGAGATTTTCCCTGGGCTGCTTAGATTTTTTTTTTCATTCTTTTGAATATCTATGTCGTGCTGGAGTACTTACTTGGGTATAACTGTATTTGAAAGACTTCAGATGCTAAAAACATGGGACTGTAATCTCACACTCCGCTAAAAACATGGGACTGTAATCTCACACTCCGTACAAACTTCACTCTAAACAATTAAAAGGAGAGTGATGAGGTTGCAAGGTTCTAGTAGGCCTTTCAGAAAGCTTCTAGACTTGACAGGTGGCATACGTAAGAAGGTGAAATGGTTGAATTCATTGATGACTGGAGAGTGGACTGAAGCATGAGCTAATGGGCGAAGTCAACTCTTCTGAGGTGCTAAAAAGCATAACCAGGCACATTTCCTCCAGCCTGTCTCAAAAATATAAATTCCTATTTTTCTTTCCCCTTCAATTTCCAATTTTCCCCTTTATGCCTAAATGTCCTAAATTTTCTCCACCAGTTTCAGTTGGAGATAGTATTCTTTTCTCCTAAACTGACCTCGCCTGCTGGGTAGTGTTGCTCTGTAAATCATCTGCCACTTTCCAAACCTAGAAGTGGCTATACTTCTTTGGTAGGCGAAGTGATCCCTGTGTATAACATTTGTAAAAGCACTTCTGGATTCTTCAAGTTGAAAAACACTATATAAAGGTAAGATTACCACCAGGTCTTCCCTTTATAGAGGCTTTTGATTTCACTTGGGCTATGTCTAGACTGCAAGCCTCTTTCGAAAGAGGCTTTTTCGAAAGATACTTTCGAAAAAGCCTCTTTTGAAAGAGAGCGTCTAGACTGCACACGGAACTTTCAAAAAAGCAAGCCGCTTTTTCGAAAGAAAGCAGCAAGTGAGTCTGGATGCTCTCTTTCTAAAAAGCCCTGTTTGCTTTCAAGAACGCCTTTTTTCAAAAGAGCACTTTCGAAAAAAGGCGTTCTTCCTCGTGGAATTAGGTTTACCGCCGTCGAAAGAAAAGCCGCATTCTTTCGATTTAATTTCGAAAGAATGCGGCTGCAGTCTAGACACAGGTGAAGTTTTTTCGAAAAAAGGCTACTTTTTTCGAAAAAACCCCTGAGTCTGTACACAGCCTTGGAGAAATAACGATCCCTTTATAAAGAGAGCACTACAGATAATATGAAAGGAAAGGCACAATTATCTTTCAGTGGAATATTCAACTTTAATGAAAATTGGGTAGCCTTTTAATGGGGACATATCTTGCTGTCAGTTACATCAATATACATCCCGAGCAACCCCATTAAAATCAATGAAGTCACTTTAGGTTTATGTGTTTGTAACTAGGGATGTTAAAATGCGTTTATTTGTGTAAACGTGTACATGTGGGGGAACGGGGGAACCAGTGCTCACGGGGAGCTGGCAATTAAGCTGGCTCCCCACCAGCACTGGCTCCTGTTTCCTCCTCTCCCACCACTGCACTGCTGCCTCTGTGGGTCCAGATGAGGCATGGAGGGGAGGGCTGCATGTAACCAAGAGGGCTAACCCATGAACTTGGGCTCATTGGTTAACCGTATACTTGGCTACACGTTCACATCCTTAGTTGTAATGGAGATCACTGTCTATACCTGGATCTTTTCCACTGATGTAATGCAATCCGAGTAAGGCTCAGTCTGAATGCAGAGTCAAATTCAGAGAAATGATTAATTTGCACAGCTGGACCTGCCTGTTTAGTAATAAAGTCATTGCTGCCCTTTTTGCCTCTGCAAAATCGATAATGGGGCAATAGGTGGGCAATGAACCAAAAGCATTTTTGACCTTTTTTCCTCAATTGCTAACTTGTAGGGTTGTCAGTCACAGTTAATTCATGCAATTAACTCAGAACGAATTAATGCATTTTTAAAAAGAAGTGCTAATTGTGCACCCCTGGAGATGGGATTTGGTGGCGGCTGGGGAGGGAGGGAGGTGGTGTCAGTGAGCAGGAGGTAGCCAGGGACAAAAGACTCTGTCCACATGAGATATGCAGATTAGTGAAATGTTTGCTGACTTCTTGGAGCTGATCTTGTGCCAATTCCCCCCATGATAATCTAGTGCAGTGGTTTGTGACCCCCGGGTCACAGGTGGCCATGGGGATTCTGTGTGCGTGGCCTGCCAGACATCTTGTTCATTGTTACCCATGCGCAGGGTTGCCAGATTCTGCTGGCTTCTGTCAGCTTCGTTTTTTCCCCTGCTGGTATTATTAAAGTGACAGGCACATAAAGCAAGGGCCCATGAAGTGAGATGGGTGCTGGCTGTACGTAACATTGACTGTGAGAGCCGTGTGCTCCCTCTGCATCCCAGCAAAGCACTGTGATGGCTCAGTTGGCACACACTGCAAATTCTAAGTATGCACGTGCCGTCAGCAAAACTGCCCTATCCCGGGAGACCATCTTGTGACCCATTGAGATGGTGGGTCACTCGTGCAGCCCAATCACTAGCCTAAATTATCCATCTGCGATCTAGTAATTTAGTTTTACATGAGGGTGGAGGGCAATGGCCAGAGCCAGGAGGACATTAAGCAAGGAAAGGGGCTTTGGAGCTGCTATTGTGGGACCCAACCCACCCTGGGTAACTTCAGCAGTCTCCATCCCCTCCCTCTGCTTCACTAATCGATTGGGAGCCTGTCCAATAGTCTGTAAAGAAGTGGGCAGCATTACCTCCCTTAAACGTCAACAGATTTGTTTCTTAGGTTACATCAACACAACAGCAGAAAGTCAACTTAAACTATTCAACTCCAGCTACGTGAATGTACATTAAGTTGAATTACTGCAAGCTCTATACTGCAGGAGGGTCAAGAGGAGAAACGCTTCTTGTCTGAGGTAGACTAACAGGGTTGAGCATTGTGCAGTCAGTTTGGCAGGACGTCACTAAATCTGCTAAATAGATTGCTGGTGGACCGATCTCAGAGCTTTAATCCATGGCTGAACCAAAAAAAGCACTGAGTGGACTTGTGGGGCTCTAAAAATTTCATATTTGTTTTCATTTTTGAGTGCACTTACACACAAAAAAAATCTACATTTGTAAGTTGCACTTCCACAATAAAGAGATTGCACTACAGTACTTATGAGGGGATTTGAAAAATATCATTTCTTTTGTTTACCTTTTTTACAGTGCAAATGTTTGTAATAAAAATGTGATCACTGTACACTTTGAATTCTGCGTTGTAACTGAAATCTATATATGTGGAAAACATCTACAAATATTTAAATGGTATTCTGTTGTTGAGCAGTGTGATTCAAACCAATTAACCAATTTAAATTGTTTGATGGCCCTACTAATTTGCTAAAGCTGAACAAATTCTTCCCTAATACTGGAGAAATGTCTGTTATGGTCTAGATGAGATACGATGAGGTTAGGATTAAAACAGGAGTAACAGTTTAATGGTGAACAATGAATATATAAATCCTGTTTTGCACAACAATTTTCTTGTACCAGTGCATCTTAGCAGAATGTGAACTAGCACAGTTTAAGGAGGTGATTTTTTTTTTTCAGAAGGAAGTGATTTGACACAATGAATTTGGAATCTACAGGAGGCCCCTGAGATGCAACCTCCGAAGTTCCAACCCCCCCACACTTACAACCATTTTTGTAGGTGCGGAAGGGACTGGAAACCCCTGACTTATGTCTTCAGCCCACATTTACGACAGCACACAGCACCTGTTGTAAATGCGAGTTCAAGTTCTGATATACCCGACTTGTGACGCTTTCTCCAGAACCAATCACGTTGCAAGTCGGGGGCCTCCTGTAATTTTTCTCATTTCAGGTCTATATTTTGTGCATTCCATGGCAAGTCTTCCTGAAATGCTGAACAGTAGCCCTTACTGTGTATACAGTAATGTGTAATACTGCATTCATAGTGAATCTGTCAAAAGTCAATACTTCTATTAATATTACTACTAATAATACGAGGGATTGATACATGAAGAACTTGCCCTCTTTGTGGCTCAGCCATTTAACAGCTTGAAGTAATTTTATAAGAGGAGTAACTTAGGTTTGAGGAGCATTCAAAATAAATTTCTCAAGGACTCTGAATAGGATATAAAAATGATTGCGTAGGCACATAACAAATCACAAGAATGGTCTAGGCCAATGACTTAAAATAACCTTAGTTTCTTCCTGTGCAGTAAAGTAAATGTGGTAATTGTCTCTTTCTGCTCATTGAACAGTAATTTGTAATTCAAAGCACCTACTTTGCTGTTGCTTATGATGCTTGGTACCTTCCTACTTTTGAATCTTTAGGAACTGAGCTGTCATGGACTGAATATACTGACTTGCTGTGAGATAAGACTGTTTCCGAAAGTGGAGGAATTTTCACTTTGGGAACTTGACCTGTTGTTTCCTGTGCTTCCTCAGGAAATTTCAGTTCCTTTACTGGTATCTTAGAATTGGTTTGTTTGGGAAAAACTAAATTCTATTTGTAAAAGTTGAGAGGAATTGGGGATAGAAGCTCCATCCGTAAAGTATTGTGGCAAAGTAATTGTAACAGAAAACACTGGTGTTGGTGCCACATACAACTCTAAAGAGAATTGTTGTGAGCATTTAGAAGCAGATTTTTAAAAGCACCAAAGCAGGTTAGGTATCTAATATATTAATTTCAGTGGGAACTAGGCATCTAACCAGTTTAGACATTAAAATCCCACTAAGTGCCTATTTTCATCTTTAGCCACTTAAATACATTTGAAAATCTGGCCTGTAGCTCTTACCGGCAGGGGCAGCTTCAGAAGCAGCTTGCTCTAATTGTTTAGGAGTGCCTAGCAGACTCTGTAGGGACTCTGTTGCTATGACTTGGAAGTGGCATTGTTGGTAGGGCCCTACCAAATTCACAGTCCACTTTCGTCAATTTCATGATCATAGGATTTTCAAAAATAGCAAATGTCATGATTTGAGCTGTTTTTAAATGTGAAAATTCATGGTGTTATAATTATAAGGGTGCTGAGCCCTACAGTTGTAGTGTGGGGGTTGGCAGTAACCATGAGCAGTCAGGCTCCAGGGCAGTGAGAGGACAGCGAGGGGCACTGGAAGTCAGAGAGGCTTTGAAAGACAGCTTTGTGAATGGCCAGACAGCAATATGACAGCCATGCATGTTGCTGTTAATGAGGTGTGCCCCCCCCTACTTTAAGTGTGTTTGCCTTTTAACCCTGTAAACTCCCCCAACCTTCAGCATAAGCAATAAAGAGACTCTTGTTGAGATATCATACGTTTTTATTTAGGGAACACAGAGAAGCAGGGACAGAAAAGGAATTCAGGGCAAGAGCTTTGAGGGGGAAGAGAGAAGGGAAAGCAGCGTATTACAACACCCCCGTTCAGCAGTCACAGCTGTGAGAAGGACAGCCTTTTGCTCCGGGATGCATCCCTGGGGGTTGAGTATGAGGCTGGGGATTGACTCCCTCCCTCTCCCCCCACATTCTAGGGCCCTTGGGAGAGGAGGCTGTGAAACTGGGAGAGGAGAGAATGTGAGTCCGCCAGGACTGGTGGGGTTGCTTGTGCACGTGACTGTCCTGGAAGTTTGCCACGCACTTCATCACATCCATCATGACAGTCCAGACTCGCTGCTGGTTCTTCACTTCAAGTTTCCGGCACACTCGACTCTCCTCAAGCTCCGCTCGCTTCTCCTGCAGCAGGGTTTTCCTCCACTCACTTAATTGCTCCCTGACCAAGTGGACAGATGGCAATTGCTCCTTGAACATGTCATCCCCTGTATGTTTTTGCCTTCAGATTTGTGCTAGCAGGACAGCTGGAGGTGTTGGGGGTGGGTGCATCATGCTCGCTGCTGCACCCACTGTAACGAAAGATGAAGGGCAGACGTTACGGGAGGTACATTGTCGAGCTTAAAACCTGAACTCTTAAGTATAAAGTAAGGTCTGTCCAAAGACAATAGGAATGTATTTTGTACAAGGCCACGGTTATGCTTCTAAGTGACCACAATTCAGCAGGTACATCACAGAGATCTTAAGGGAGCAGTTGAAGTCAGTTTGGTGGCAGGCATGGTAAGGGACTGGCTGGAGGTTGAGCCTGCAGACAGAAGGGGGGTCTGGGTATTGTGGAAGGGTAGAGGCTCAAATCATGCCTCAGGCCGCTCTTGGCTGCAATGCTTTGTGCCACAGTGACGCCAAACCACTTACTGCTGGCTGGGCGTAGGAAGGTGTCCTACTCTGGAGGGTGGAATAAGGCAGCCTCCCCAGGAACCTTGTGAGAAGGGTGCAAGAGTTCCTCTGTGAGAGCTTGTCATGTTACTGGATTCTATTGATCACTGTTGTACTCTTGTGGGGGGGGATTGCCCCAAAAGTCTGTACAAAGGGGGTCATGTGAGGTGTCACAAGAAAGCTTATGTTCTACTGATTCTGTAGATGCTATTCCTGTACTTGTATAATATCTGTATGTGTTGATGCTGGAAAATTCTCTGTCTGAGGCAGAGCAATGTGCCGGAAATGTTCGTTCAATGACTATGCTAATTAGCGAGGCTTCAGGGACAACAGATCTCTAGGTGCCAAAGACACACCTGAGGAATGAATCTGGATGCCTGCAGACCAGTCAGAATAATGACTGCTGGCTTGGGACACAAGGATAGGTCCCTGGGCCGTGTGACCCACTCCAGCTTGTAAGAGACCAGGGATGGATATAAAATGCCATATGGTAGACTCCATTTGGTCTTGAGTTCAGCTCCTGATCCCAGATGCAGCCTTGCAGGGAACAATGAGCCAGGAAGAACCGTGGACCCATCCTGACATAGGATGTGCACCAGAGACTTTTAAGATAGCAGTTTGTAACATCTCTGCTAAGAGCCTGCATTGAGAATTTGGTGATTCAATGCATGTAACGTATTCTCCTTAACAGCTTTACTCTCATGCTTTTCTTTCTTTTATTAATCAACCTTTAGATTTTAGATTCTAAAGGATTGGCCCAGCGTGCTCTTGTGGGTAAGATCCAGAGTGTAAATTGATTGGGACCTGTGGTTGGTTTCTTGGGACCGGAATAACCCGTTTGGGGTAGACAAGATTGGGTTCTAAAACCCCTCACCTGTGTGCAGGCCTGGGGCTGATTGGGGCACAGGGAGAGCTGGGGTGTCAGAGGGGTTTTGCTTGTGAGGCTTCAGGCTGGCCAGATTGGCAGCTGGAGCACTCAGTGTGATGGGTTTGTGGCCTATTTGGGAAGGTCCCCAGTCTGAGTTTTGAGCAATTTGCTCTGAGTGGATGCCCTCAGTCCGGTCTGTCACAGAGCTGTCGGGAGATGTGCAGAGAGGACTCTTCTCCATCTCCAGACATGCTAACAAGCTGTTCCGGGGACACACAACATCCTCTTCAGGCACAGTGGCTGCCAGTTGCCTTAGCCCACTTTTAGCATGAATAAAACTGTGAACTCACCAGCAATACCCTTCCTGCCATCACGGCCTGGCAGCCAGACCGCCTGGGAGGAGGGGGGGGGGGTGTGTCCAAAGTTATAAAAAGGTCCTGGCTGTTGGTGAGATCGGATGCCCTGTTTGCCTGCTGACTGTTCCCCTCCTCCTCCTCCTCCTCATTCACACTGTCCTATATGCTGCAGCCCCAGGCTGCCTGAGGAGTGTCTTGGGAGGAATCCACGGACTGGCTTGAGAAACTGGTTAGGTCACCCCCAAGGATCACATGCAGCTGAAGGAGCATGTTTGGTGATGGTGATGACCCAGACCATCTGTTTGCCTCCACTATCTTCTGGTACACCTGCCTTAGCTCCTTGATTTTCACACAGCACTGATGGCCATTCCTGGTATATCCTTTCTTCTCCGTGCCCTTGGCGATCTTGGCACAGAGAGAGACTTTTTTATGCTGCTTCGTAGTTCTGCGAAAAGATTCCTCTCCTCTCACAGCTCCATGCTGCTGCTCATTTGCAACTTGGGCATACACCGTCAGGTCTGATGCTCAGGTGTGCTGCCTGCTCTGAGGTCTGCTCACCACTCTGTCCACACAGGAAATGAAATTCAAATTTTTCCGAGGATTTTCCTGTGCTCCTGGAGAGCAGTAGAGTTGAGAGTCTTGGCCAGAGCGGTCACAGTGGGGCACTGTGGGACACTTCCTGGAGGCCAAGAACGTCTGCTTTCACAGTGCAGTGTCTGCACTACCTTAAAGTCAACCATGCAAGGTCGAATTTACCGTGACTCCTCATGAATAGGAGTACCAAAATCAACTGTAACGGCCCTTAAAGTCAACAGAACAGGCTTAGTGGTGTGGACTTATTGTTTATAAAATTAGCCTAGTGCAGCTAAGTTCGACCTAAACTCCCAGTGTAGGCCAGACCTTAGTTTTATGTGCTTTGCCTGCCCTTGAGCAACTTTCAGTTTCTGTAGTCTTCCAGTCACACTTGCCTGTCTTTTCCATAATGTGTCTGTCGTCGTCCCTATTGCTTTGTGAAAGACCCACACAAACTGATTAACTCCCTCCCTGAGGAAAATGTGGGAGACTTCTGTATTATTTCCGTGACTATTATAGGTGCTTCCGTTTACTTGCTGATTTTTCTACTGCTGCCTATTTTGGACTCTCCAAGGGTTCTCCTACCTGAGTCAAGATCTGCCTGTACAGGAAAGGCACAGATAATACTTTGAGACAAGCCTAGTCACCATATTCAAAAGATAATACGCATGTGAACTGTCTTGAAGGCTCACCTCAGATAGAAATCTGGCAGGCTGGCAACACCAGGAGAGGAGTAACCTTAGGGAGAGGCATAGATCAGTTTTGTCAAGACTGAGAGCACATGAAAAGATTTTGAAGGGGGAGGTATGGGGAAAAATCTGGAACAGAGACCTTTAAACTGTACCATTGTCACATAGGGGGAAAGACTGATGGTTGCCTGGCTAAGTATGCCTTTGCATAAAAGGGCACGTCTAAACTGGTTATTTTTGAAAGGATATGCAAATTCAGCAGGAATTTGCATATCTTCTTCCAATCTCACTTTTGAAAGAGGATCTTTCGAAAGTGAAAGTAGTCTGGATGCGTTTTTTTCGGGGAAAAAACCCTTTTTTAAAAAAAAACCTGCGTAAACTTTCTTTTTTAAGGAAGAGCGTTTTTTTTTCAAAAGTTTTTCCCAAAAAAACGCATCCAGACTATTTTCACTTTCGAAAGATCTGCTTTCAAAAATGAGATCGGAAGAAGATATGAAAATTCCTGCTGAATTTGAATATCCTCTTTCGAAAATTCGATGTAGTCTAGACATCGCCTTCTTGGCTATGCAGCTCCCAAGAGAAAGGACTCCTACGTGGTACCAAGCCCAGTTGTCTCTGCTAAGGAGCCACAATGTGAAATCTGGGTTTCTGAAGCCCAGAGGCACGGTCTCGGACTACAGAGAGGCTGCAAGACATGGCATGTCCTGTGATCTGTGCTATTATAAAGAATAGTTGGATAAACTGATCATAAATGAAGGATTGTCAAATGCAGTGTAAATAAAATGGGGACAAAATATTTATTCTTTTATCTTCATTACAGCAATGTAACAGGGCAACTGGTGGAAAATAATTTTAAGTAGAAATGATTTTTTTTCTTGAGGTGATCTTTTGATTCCTCAGCACTGGCTGGTGCATAGTTCTTTTATTTCTTGTTACAGTGTTTCACTTTGTTTTTCCTCATTACAATCAATATAATCCACTACAATACCGCAATAAGAATTTCAGCTATTTAAATACTTTTCAGAAGTTGGCTTAATTGTCTCTTCCTTTGTTAAATGATAGCTCTTTACTGTACATAATCAGCCAGACTGAAGAAGGGAGCATTAAGCAGATAAAGGCTTTGTTTCTGATTAGTAAATAAAGGCTTTTGAAATATTACTACTTACAACTGTAAATAGGATAAATTACACAGAAGATAATGGTCCTTCCATTCTCTTGGGCACAGCTGTATAACAAAGTAAGAACTTTTTATGTAAGTAGTCATTGATTTTTTTTACTGTGCATTTCAAAGAAATCCAATCCTTTCCTTCTCAGATGTTTTCCTGTGTATGGCAGAAGACCAGAAAAGTCTGTGCTGCCGAAATTAGTGCACACCATTTTTGAAAGATCATAAAATGGGATCACTTATTTTGCACCTCAGAAATTATGCAAATGAATGTGATCTGTGATAAATCGTTCAAAATGAAGACGTGAGGCAAAGGGAAATTCCTTGGTTATAAATGGAATACACATGAAAAATGAAATTCTCCAATGGCAGATATTTGAGTAAAGCAGGGCACTCCTAAATTATGAGAAAACCCTAACATTCTTTAGTCTTCATTTGTATTAATCAGCAGTTCAAGATAATAATTTATAGCAGTTGAGGAGGTCTTACTTCCGATTTACAGGTAGAGAGGACTCTTGTCTGTTGCTACTTCTTCATTGATAGGAGAACTCCCTAAAATGTGGGGTGTGAAACTAAGAGTAAAGGAGGCCTTAAGCCATGCTCAGTAAGGAAGAATTAAAGGGTATATTTTATTTTAGGAAGTTAATGCACATTGCCTCCTTGTAGAAACTTGGAATGGAGGTGGGTGGATGAAAAAGGGCCAACAGATACCTGGACGGACAGACTCCATTGTGTTAAAGCATAACAGTTCTGCACATGTTTGTATCTATGCAGATGTCTGACTTGCAGTATTTACTAATGTACAGTGGTAGTGGCTTTGCATTTATTATTCAGGCCGAACCTCTCTAGTCTAGCACCCTCTGGACCTGACCGGTGCTGAACCAGAGAATTTGCCAAACCAGAGGTGGTCAATATTGTCTAGCAGTATTACCAACACTTCCACTGAACACTGGTTTCTTAGAAGACATTTAGGGGTAAACTAGAGCTAAATAACAGCATAGAACACTGAGAGCCAGGACTAGTGGCAGTGAACAAATTTTATGGGACCATGGGAAACTTGGGACATGTCCATAGGTGGACATCCGGCTAACTAAAATCATGCTGGATCATGAATGTTGCCGGATCAGAAAATGCTGGACTAGAGAGGTTCAACCTGGTATTTGTTTCTGGTGCTAGTATTCATGATGCAAAATACACCCAAATAGAGTATTTTTAAAATCAAGTTCCCAAGGTCCATAGTTTATAGTGAAATTAGATAGTGATGTATTTGAAGGTATGGAAACTAGAAAACATCCCCCCTCTGCTCCCCTGATCCCCACTGCAAAATCTTGTTACTGGGGCAAAACACTCAAAATGTTCACAGCAACAAAAAACACATTCTCATCCCCTCCCCATTTTTTTTCTGTGTTTTGTGTTGTTGTTTGTTTAGCCTGTCTTGCAACATTCAGCATACCTGTTAACCCAGGGCAAAATTGGTGGGTCAAGTAAAAAAAATACACCCTCCACCCCGTTGTCATTTGATGGGGTGGGTGAATAGATCTGATATCTTTTCCTGCTAGTCTTGTAAGTCAAAATCCAAGCACCTTTGGCTGGAGATTCAGGACTGTTTTATGTACCTGTCCCCTTGAAGTGGTTTAATAAATAAATCAGGGAACCAAGTTGTATCTTAGATTTGACACAGAAATGTGCATGTGTCTAAACCCTTGTCTCGTTTACGTAGTTGAAAGTGGACTAGAATTCGGGGTGTTTGCTAAAGTGCTGATACACTTAGTAGTTTTTAAATATGCATTTTAATTTCGGACCGCTTTCTTTCTCACCATGAACCGTGCTGATTGCAGGCTATGTCTCCTAATGTAGATTAATAATTTTACAAAGAGTTGTTCCATAGTAGTCTATGGAACAACTGGCAGACAGAGGTGGCCATAGAAGATCTAACACAGCTTTCTATGATGATATTAAAAACACCGTCAATTCATTTTTCCCGCAGGGGAGTTCTGCTGATCTTCTACTATACATTTGAGAGTGTTCGTCTGCTTGTGTTTGTCTGACCCCCAGTTGGGAGACATGCAACCCTTCCCAGCTGTGCCCACTGCAGTGGCCATGGAGAGGTGCTTCTCACCTGGCCCCAAGCTGCTGCAGTGAGAGGGGGCTGAGGCCTGCCTACTGAACCCCTAATTCCCAGCCTACCCCAGAGCAATGATAGCAATGAAGACAAACAAAAATTGAGTTAAGGACCCAAGCAACGCGGGTAAACCTTCTAGTTCTAAATACAGGCGTATTTACCATGCAGATATCAGTTTGATATGTAAGAGTTTGGATCATCCATTTCTATAACATATTGTTTGCTCTATTGTTGGTAGCTTTCTATATAGACCATTGAATAGCACAGGCCGGGCGGGGATGGAGGAAGAGAAAAAACATTTTTTCTCATTGTGAGCTCGTTTTGGGGCTTTCTTTGCTCCCAGGAGGAGCTGTTATGATTGAAAGTCTGGTACATTTTACCATCTATCCACAATAAGTGGAGGATTTATTTTTCAAATGAAATTTTGTGTGTCTGCCGCATTACCGGCAATTGTATTGAATAGCTATTTTAGTGAAATATAACCTGAGCATTTGTATTGACCTAGCACTTAAAACGTAGCCAAGAGAAGGTGGAATATTCATCTTTATGATACTAGCTTCCCCCATAATGAGACATTACTTCCTATAATAAAGGAAGTCATCTTTGGGCCCAAACTTACTGTGTGTATATTCAGTTATTTCTTTCTGCTCCATTAATTTTCTTCAGAGTCCTTTTATGTGTATGGATGCCTTTTTACTCGTTTATAATCCCTGTCAACTGCCTCTCTCCTCTATGAAATCCATTTCTATAATACTGAGTATTACACAAATTTGCTGGAGCTCTTAACACAGATAATGTGGGTGTGAATCTGTCTTGCCCACTCGTTGGATTCCAACTTTCTAGTTTTCAGCAGAATTACACAAATGGCTTTATTTCTCGCTGAAGGAATAAAATGTCTGCTATAAAGAAAAATAAAATTTGAAAAAGCAGCCAAAGTACATTGATAACATTGTGTACTGCTTTGTAAAATCAAAACACTGCAAAAATGCTACACTAGTAGATATAAGATTAAATACATTTCTGTATGAGAGCCTTAATATCCCATTTCCATGAATAACAAAAAGGCATTTATGTTTTGTGGCACATTTCAATAACTTGCATTTAGAAACTCTTCACTTTTTATAACTTTCTTTTCCTTTTGGATTTCTTTCCTAATTCTTTATTACTAAAAATACTGGCAGAATCTGCTTTTAATCTTTTGACCTCATAATCATTGCACAGTGACCCATTTTGATGCCACAAACAGTATTGTGACATTAAATGGAAAAGTTGAAGGACCAGATGATGCTTCAAAATAAAAAAAGGCTTTTCTGGCAACAACTTAAATTCATAAACTTTTAAACAAAGATACATAGCTATGCATGCAATAAATACCCTATAGTACAATAGACAGAACTATGTAGCACTTTAAAGACTAACAAGATCGTTTATTAGGTGATGAGCTTTCGTGGGCCAGACCCACTTCCTCAGATCAATATGTGGAAGAAAATCGGCACAACCGTATATACCAAAGTGATACAATCCAAAAAAATGAACACATGTTTTTTTGATTATATCACTTTGGTATATATGGTTGTGCTGGTTTTCTTACATATATTGATTTGAGGAAGTGGGTCTGGCCCACGAAAGCTCATCACCTAATAAACCATCTTGTTAGTCTTTAAAGCGCTACATAGTCTGGTGTAGCTGAAACAAAAAACAGAACTAACACGGCTGCATCTCTATCAATATAATACAGTAGAACAGTGCAGTCAGAAAAAGATTAGAGGAAGAAAGTTCTTACATCTTAGAGGTTTAGTTCTTGTCCTGTTGTTTAAAATAGTAAAACTTGTACCTTTGTCTTTTAAAAAATGGTATCGGACACTTGTTTAATATTTTTAGTAAGATTTTCAAAGCAGCCTAACCGGAAATTTGGGAACCCAGCTCCTTGATGCGTCTTAGGAATTCCTATATTGTAGATATATTTTTTATACTAAAATAAGAGGGTATGGCAGGACTATATTGCTCTTTTGCTTGCTTTTTTCCCTTTTTTCACCTTTACTTTGTACACATGGCACGTTTCATAAGCATGGGTTTAGACATCCCTAAAGTCATTTCTCATTTAACTACCGCTACAGACTTCGTAGGACAGAGCCCATGACAATGCAAGCTGCCTCAAACTGCCCTACAGGTGTGTTTCACCCCAACTTGCAGGGATCACTTCTAGCGGTGAGAGGGATTAGTTGAATTAACAGACCTTTCCTTATCTGGATCTGGTTTAACTACAAAGTCTCTTCTGATTGTTTAAAGTGAATAAACTAATTAGGCCATACTGTTTATGCAGCTTTTTAATTTAGGAAGGACGCTAACTGAATAGGATACAACACACATCTAGAAATAGCGTACTAAACATCCTAGCACCATCCGAGCCAAAGAAACTAGGCATGTGAACAGGTAACTAGTTAACCAGTTACCTGGTAAGCATCACCTTTGTGTCAGTAGAGCATAGAAATACTTGGTTTTATGTGTTGTGTAAAACACAAGTAAAATGAAATGGCAGACATCTGTGTAACTTAAATTACAAATTCAATGGCAATTCTTTGTTCTTTGTGGAGCTAAGCAAAGGAGCCATCAGATGGTGGGTTTACAATGTGGCAGTGACGACCGTGCATATTCCCATGTATATTTAGTGCCATTTATATTTATTTTATTTTATTTAGAGTGAATAAAAAGTTCCCACACAAAGGCTCTCTAAGCACCCTGCCAATTATTTAAAATTCTGAAAGCAAAGTGCAGTTCTTTCTGCTCACCCCATAAACTGTACATGGTGGTTAAAAAGATAATATTTTTCTATTCACTAGCACATTTTGTGCTCTGATCAGACATTAGTACAACAGAGGAATTGTAATTTGTTTGCCTTTGCATTATCTCTAAGTTGAGAAGGGATACAATTCATAGGCACAGCAAGTGGAGTTGACATCTGGAGGGTACATGCTGAACTGTGATATAGTCTTGGGTGCATGATAAATGTGGTAAGAAATAGGAATGATTCCATTGACGTCAACTAACATTAACTTCAATTAAATCAACATTTCCCCCTAGATTTCTGTGATCTGCTCTGCAAAAGACTTGCTGTATGCCCAAGGGCATGTCACTTAACTATTCTGTGCTTGTTTTTGCATTTGTAAAACAAAAATTTTAACCCATCATGTGAGATTCTCAAAGGCACTGAAGATCTTTTGTTATTTAAAGAAGTTCCAAAATTTTTGCTTGTTTGTCTTAATAACTGCAGTGTAACATACAAATTAAAAAGCTCTTTTTATTGAAGAGGAACAATATGTGCATATGGATTTTTTGAGGGGATTATGATGAGGTCAAAGTACTTTTTAAGATGAAAAATACCACACTATTTTGAAGTATTTGAGTCTTCCAGAATTCCACCCTTGGAATAATTGGTGCTGCTTTCTTTAACGTGCTCTTCTCTGAGTTTATTGAAAAGGGGTGATAATAAATTTATTATATGGAAAAAAGCTACTATTAAGTCTGCAGATTGGAAGGTAGTTTTTTTTTTTTCTTCCACTAATTTCTTCTTTAATTCTCCATCTGTTCTGGATGTTGGTCTAGCTAATTCATCATTTGCTAAAGTAGTGTCAGTGATGTCGTAGTTTGAAAATGTTGTTGTTGGATCACAGTAATGTTAGGAGGAAGATGAACAGGAATTTTCTTTTAGCTCCAAAGCAGGTAATTAGCAGCAGCTGCTGTTAGAGAGATGATTAACAGAGTGACATTTCTAAAGATCAGCTTGTCTTTCTGAAGGAATTCCTTTTTACTCAAGGTTATGAGAGAGGTGGATTGGCGTGGTGGTTCAGCAAAAACAAAATCCCCTGTTCTTATAATGAAGTTACTTTCAAATTATACACAAAAGTGTTGTAGAATTCTTTAGCATCTGCCCTTCTTGTGGTGCTTTTTTGGGGAAGAAAAAGTTCACTTTTCCAGTAAGCTATGTTTGTAGTACCATTGGAGCAGAGCTGTGTGGCAGATTCCAGACATTTGTACTAATGTAGGAGTGGGCAATAATTTTTGATGGGGCCACTCCAAGACTTTGGACAGAGGTCAAGGGCCACACTCTTCCATGATATGAATGGAGATGCGGGGTCTGGGATGGAGGTTGGGTGCAGAAGGCAGCTTGGGGTAACGGACTGGGGTGCAAGAGGGAGACTGGAGTCTGGGCAGAAGTTGGGATGAAGCAGGGAAGGGGACTGGAGTGCAGGCGTTTGGGATGTGACTTTGGGGCAGGAGATTGGGGTGCCAGATCTGGGAGGGAGTATGGATGTAAGAGGGGAACAGAGGGTTTGGGTATGTCGGGGGGGGGCAGAAAGTTGGGGCAGGAAAGTGCTGGGGTGCCACAAGCAGGCTGTGGCCAAGAGACTTACTTGCCAGCTGCCAAACTAGTCTGCCTGCCTGCAGAGCTTAAAATGTTTCCCAGCCTGCCTGGCCATGTGCTTCATGAATAACTGAACCTGGGAGAGGGGGCGTGATTCTTCTTAGCTGCCTGTTATTCCAACAAGCAGCTCCCATTGGCTGGTTTCTGCCAGAAACCAGCCAATGGGAATGTGGTGGGTGCGGGGAGGTTCCTAAAACTTCCCCTCTCCCTCCAGTTTTAAAACAGAAGCAGAGTCCTGCAGCCGCATTTCTGCCTGGCACACGGGGCTGCAGGGCAAGCAGGGGAGCCTGCCTCTGCGGGCCGGATCTGGTGGCTTGGTGGGTAGGCCCTGTGGGCCGTATTTTGCCCAGGCCTGTACTAATGTCTTTATCTTAGGTTAAATAGCTTATAACGTTCTGACTACGAATTTATTTTGGAACCCATTGTGAGCACAGTATTATGAGGAAGGGGAGGACACAGGGTTTAGTGACTTGCAAGACTCCTGTTGAGAGCAGAGGTTAACTCTTGATTTGGTTCCAAGGAAACTAGAATTGCAGGGATATGCAGTAAACCCTAAAATGAGTATCCAAAGGCACGTCCTGTAGCCGGGTCACTTACGATTTATCAATTCCAAGACCAAAAGGGGCCATTGTGTCAATGTTCCCTCTAATCTATTCCATCCATGTACATATTTTTCCATCCAGGTGCAGAATGAATGTTTCTATGTTCATGAAGGCATATGTGAATGTGCACCACCTGTAGAAACAAAACCTAGCTGTGGGTGCTCTGCTGATCAGCTGGGTGGCATTTGAATCTCTCCTGAGTGGCTGCACAAGTGCACAACTCACAGAGATCATTGATTGGGTTTATCTAGTTTGATCTCCTGTATAACTTAGGCCAGAGAACTAGATAATTTCTAGAGCTTGTCTTTTAATCAAAATTTGAAGTTCTTGTAAAAAAAAAATGTTAGCAACAGAAAATTTCAGCACAACCCTTGGTAAATTGTTCCATTATTGACAACTTTCACAATTAAAAATGCTAATTTACAGTCTGAATTTGTCTAGCATCAACTCCCCGGCGACGGATCACGTTACACCTTTCTCTGCTAGATTGAAGAGCCCAATACTAAATATTTGCTCCCCATGTAGATACTTACAGATTGTACTCAAGTGGAAGTGGGTCTGGCCCACAAAAGCTCATCATCTAATAAACCATCTTGTTAGTCTTTAAAGTGCTACATTGTCCTGCATTTTGCTTCAACAACCCCTTTGCATTCTCTTTGAGAAACAAATCGGGCTCTTTGAGTCTTTCACTAATCCTTTAATCATTCTTGTGGCTCCTCTCTGAAGCCTCTCTGATGTATCAATATCTTTCTTGAAATGCATACAGTATTCTGGCAGCTGTCACACCAATGCCAAATATGGAGGTAAAAGAACTTTTCTATGGCTGCTCAAGATACCAATTTTTGTACATCCTAGGATCTCTTTAGCTCTTGCAGCATTATCACAATAGAAGCTCATGTTCAGGTAATTATCCATGACTCCCAAATCTTTTTCACTCACCACTCCCAGGAAAGAATCCCCCATTGTGTAAATATGGCCTGCATTCTTTATTCCTAGACATATGTTTACCGTTAGCTATATTAAAAAGCATATTGTTTGCTTATGCTCTGTTTACCAAGTGATCCAGTTCACTCTCAATCAATGACCTGCTGTCTTCATTCAATACCAGTTCCACAATTTCTGTGACACATAGAAACTTTATTAGTGATGATCATATGTTTTCTTCCAGGTCATTGATTTAAATGCAAAATAACGTAGGATCAAAAACTGATTCCTGCCAGCATCCATGGTCATTGCTGATGATTCCCTGCTTACAGTTACATTTTGAGGCCTATCTCTTAATCGGTTTTTAATGCATTTAATATGTTAATATGCATGTTAATTTTTGTATCCTTCTAGTGTTCGAATCAAAATGTGCCGTAGCAAACCAAACAACTTACAGAAGTCTTAATTGTGTCAATGCTATTATCTTTATCAACAAAATTCATAATCCCATCAAAAAGTATAAAAATTGGTTTAACAGAATCAGTTTTCCAGAGATCTATGATAACAGGGCACTGCACTAATTGTTATCCTCTTTTAATTCCTTATTAATTAAGTTCCATTATCAGCCTCTTCATTATCTTGCCTGGGATCGATGTCAGGCTGACAGGCCTATAATTATCTGGGTCATCCTGTTTACCTCTTTTTAAAATTGGCATTTCTTTTAGTCTTCTTCCCCAGTGCTCCAAGACTAGTTAAAAATCAACATTAATGGTCCATACAAATTTCTCAGCCAGCTCTTTCAAAACTCTTGGATTTAATTCATGTGGACTGCTGGTTTAAAGTTAGACATTTTTAATAGCTTCAATTTAACATTCTCCAGTGATACTAATGGATTTAATGGAAACTTCACATTTAACTATTTGAAATGTTTATATTCTCACTGTATTGTTAATCCCTGGCAATGTATTTTGTTCCCCAAATTAAAGCTGTAACATAAGTAAAATCTGTAGTATTTTCCTCCAGATATCCGATAGCATATTTAGAGTGTTGAGGTTTTTCTCATGTGTTATTCTAAGATAGTGTGACAAGTTGTAAAGATGCTGGCTTTTCATTTTGCCAGTGGGTGCCCCACACCGGCTCCATCTCTTTCCCTAAAGCTCCGCTCCTGCTCCTCCCCTGGGGGCTCACTCCACTCTTCCTACCCTTGGCTCTGCTCCCTCCTCTGTATCTCCCCTCCCCTGAGCACCTTCTTCCCCCATTCTCTCATTTCTGCCCCTCCTGCCTAAGAGCAGTGATGAGAGGAGTATGGTGAGGACCCCCTTGCTCAACAGCTGGTGACGAGCAGCTAGCCCCAAGGCCACCAGAACAGCAGCCTTGGCCAGTCCCATCAGTGCTGAGCACCCTCTGTTTATTTCTTTGGGGGTGCTTGAGCTCCTGAGGACCCATCTGGCACCTCTGGCTGTAAACATCACTACAGGTTGAACCTTTTCAGTTTAGCAACACTTCTACTGCCTACTGGGCTCTTAGAAGACAGTTAGAGGTAAATTAGAGGTAAATAACAGCACGACTGGTGGCTCTACACAAACTTTATGGGACTGCAGGAAATTTGGCTGCACTCATGATAAGTGGACATCTGCCTAACTAAAATGATGCCGGACTATAGATGTTGCTGGATTAGAGAGGTTCAACCTGTAATAAGATTTGCAGTATGCCTTAAAACTGTTTATGCATACAACCTTAAGGCTAAGCATATTGTTTGGTAGTTTGATAACTTTTAATTTACTAAAATATACAAATGATCCCTCTTCTGGCTTCTCCTGAAAGCCAGTTTTCCCAAAGAAATAAGTTGGATCAAATCCCATGCCTCAACTTTGCGCACTCCCGCCCCTTAAAAAATCCTGCAGAGCTGTGCTTATTTTTAAGTTTAATGGCCCAGGGTTCCTGTAATATGTTGTTCACTTCCAGCATGTTTTTATTCCCCAACCAAATAAGAGCTTAAAAAACAACAAAGCCTTTTGCTTGGTAGAGGAAGGAAAATGCTTAGAAAGCTTTATTTGTGCTGCACAGCTAGAATAATTAGATGGCTAATGAAGAAGTTCTGCTTTGGGGGGAAAAAATAACACTGCATTTGCAATATCTGTGTAAACTTGTAGTAATTGTAGGAACTTTCTGGACCTGTTTCCAAATGTTGGTGGGATAGGAAATGCCACACTGATAAGAGTAGGAGACCATGTTGTCCATTATCCTGTCTCTAGTAGTGATTCTTACCAGGTGCTGAAGGAGAATATGTAAGAACTCTGCAGCAGGCCTACGTGGGATAATGTGTCCCCCATTGTATATCAGTTTGTTCTCTAAGGGTACATCTACATAGCAATTAGACACCCATAACTGGCCCAGAGCAACTGAGTGAGGCTTTCAGAGCTGGGACTGCAAGGCTGTCAAATTTCTGTGGAAATGATCAAGCTCAGGCTGGATGTAGGCTCTGTGACCCGCCTCTCTCTTAGCACCCCTGAACCTGGGCTTCTTCCCAAACCCAGATGTTTACACAGCAGTTTTTAGCCCCATCAGCCTGAGTGACCTCACCCAGGCCAGCCACAGCCAGGCCACAGGTCGCTTACTCCAGGATAAATGTACCCTCATCTCTGAGTTTAACTTGTGAAGCATGAGTTTTAAAATCCCTCCCACAATGTTATTAACATTAGTTATGATAAACCTGCATATACTTGACATCCATGTAAATGTACAGGTCCTTTTCAATCTGGCAACCATCTTTCCTTTTTATGGATATTGAATTTGCAACCTTTCAGTTTAATCGAATGCCCCCTTGTTCTTGTGCTAAGACAGGACAGAAATGCTTGATCTACCTTCCCAAGACCATTCATTCTTTTACGTATTTTCTATTGTGATCCTCGTTATTCATTCATCACTCTAAGATGAACAGTTCCCGTCTTTTTCAATTTCTCCCTGTCTTTCCAGGCCCTTGACCATTCTTGTGGCTCTTCTCTGAAACTCTTCTCATTGTTTAACTATCCTTCTTTCCGAGATGGATAATCGGTACTTCACATGGTATTCCAAATTATGCTGCATCATTGATTTATATAATGATGTTCTCTGTATTAGTCTTCATCCCATCTTTTTATGCATCCTGAAATGCTGTTTGTTTTTCTTCTGACTGCAATTGCACATTGAACAGAGCTCTTAATTGAGTTATCTACAGTGACTCCAAAGTCCCTTTTCTGAACAGATAGCTAATTTAGAACCTTGTAAGGTGTATGAACCTCTTACATTTTTCTCTCCAACATGCATTACTGAAGAAGTGGGCTGTGTCCATGAAAGCTCATGATACCATCTACAAGTTTTGTTAGTTTGGTAGCACTTTAAAGACTATTAGTCTGTACAGGATAAACTTAAAAACAACAAACTCAGCTACCCTCTGAAGCTTTTGTTCATTCATTGACATTCAGCTTCATGTGCCTTCATCCATTAGATATATGCATCTGTCTGTGAGCCTGTTCCAAAACTCCTCCTAAACGGTGAGAGCTAGAACAGGGGTGGCCAATTAGTTAGAGGTGAAGAGCCAAAATAGTTGTGGATAGGGTGTGAAAAGCCACGTATTTTATATTTATTTTTATATATCTATATATAGGTAGATAGATATAGTACACAAATGTAGTGATAAAAATAACATTACAACCCCCCCCCCAAAAGTCTCTAGTCACTTAAATTCACGTCCAGTCCATAGATCTTCAAAGAACTTGATAAGGAACAAACATCAAATTAAAAAAAAAAAACCTTTAAAAATACAGTAATATTCTTGCACTTAAAAACAAAAAGCATCCCCACCACGTATTTTAAATTTTATACTACTGCCCTATTATGTCCTGTGAGTTTTTTAAAATTAAACTGAACTGACGGGTAAATTAGCACAATTTGAAGTGCCTGTATCACTCCAGCTTGTTGATTTCTGGTATGGTTTACTTTTTTTTTTGTTTTAAACTTATGAAAATTATGGCTTTTTTATCATTCTAAAAATTCACGTCTGTCCCCGACTGCAAATATGAGAGGTTCAAAAACAATAAGGGAGGGTATGTCTACACTACCATCCTAGTTCGAACTAGGGTGGTTAATGTAGGCAACCGGAGTTGCAAATGAAGCCTGGGATTTGAATTTCCCGGGCTTCATTTGCATGTTGCCAGGTGCCGCCATTTTTAAATTCAAATCCCGGGCTTCATTTGCAACTCCGGTTGCCTACATTAACCACCCTAGTTCAAACTAGGGTGGTAGTGTAGACATACCCGGAGAGACTTGTATCTCAGAATAATTGCTTCAGCCTGGCAAACAATAGCCTTTGAATTTTCTTTAAAGAAACACAGTGTAAACCAGGTACATGCTGATTCTTTTTTTGCCCTGGAATTTAAGTATGACATCTGTGTTGGCTGCCTTATTTTGCATCAGTGAAGACTTTGAGTTTAAGGTGCTTCAGCCCCCTCCTCTAACCCAATGTCCCACCTCTCCCCCGGAGCCAAGCAACCCCAGTCCCCCACTCTAACCCAATGCCCTCCTCTTCCCCCAGAGCCAGGCACCCCCTCTTCCCCAGTTCTCACCCAATGCTTGGGTTCTGGAGCCGCCGTCGCCACTTGCTTCTCCCTCCAGATGCTGGGGCGTGTGCGCAGAGTGGCCGTCCATGACCAGTCCGGGAGTGTGGTTCAGAACTAGCAAGAGCCGCATTTCTTTAAGCAAAGAGCCGCAGGTTGGCTAGCCCGAGATAGAGCCACCAAATTTGGTATGCAGTTTCCTGTAAAACTGATTTAAAGCAAGGCCAGGATTTGGTTGTTCCAGAACAATGGGATGTGCCTAGAATTTGATTGTTTATCGTAAAATGGAAAGGGAAGGGTCTGGTAGGAGGAAGAGTTATACTGTGGAATGACCACCGGGGGGCAGCAAGCACCCCAACCAGCAGAACTTGTGTGGCTCCCGCCCCTGAGTGGCCCTGGGAAGTGCTGGCAGCCAGAATATGCACACACATACCCCCGGTGGCACCTGGGCTGGTCCCAGGGTGAAGCCAGAGGCCGGGTCTCCCACTCCAAGCCGACCCGGGCAACCCTAAGTAAGACTTCTACTGTTGCCTATTTACATAGTTTGTCTAGCTCTCTAAAGTTCCTCTCTAGTCTTGACTAACCTAAATAATCTAGTTTCATGTGTGAATTCTTGCAACTCACCCCTCCTCTCAGATAATTAGAGCCCTGTGTGGATACAAATGTGCATCTGCTGATATATATTGGTATCTGTGAAACTGCAGGGCTCTCTCAGGAACCACAGTGGCAAAAGGAGCAGAAAGTGGAGATTCTGTTCCTGGGAGCCAGCACTCCA
This sequence comes from Pelodiscus sinensis, assembly GCF_049634645.1. Lineage (NCBI taxonomy): Eukaryota > Metazoa > Chordata > Testudines > Trionychidae > Pelodiscus > Pelodiscus sinensis. The sequence continues at coordinate 34,339,510 of NC_134727.1, read as the reverse complement.
TGCTGACAGCTCCCCCTGTGAACCTGTACCATCCTTAGCCCACCAGGCTCACCTGAACATTCCTGGGCAGGAGATGCAAACAGCTGGGTGGAAGAGGGCAGGGCTGGGGGTGGCACAGCCATACGGGAGGAACTTCTGGCGCATTCCAGCAGCAGCGGCGGCTTCATATTCTGCTCCTTTTGCCGTTGCGGTTTGTGGAAGAGCCCTGTGGTTTGGCTGATATCTGCATCCGTGGGATATCTGCATCCGCGGATATACATTTGTATCCTCACTGGGCTCTATGGACAACTAATGCATATACAGTAGACTTCCGATAATCCAGAACCTATGGGACCTAGGTGGTGCCGGTTTATCAGATATGTCAGACTATCAGGAGGTACTATAAGCTGCTTATATATATACTGTATACATTATATACTGTATATAAAGTGTTCTTAACCCTTTTTATTGTACATACTGTATACTGTAATGTTTTAGGTTTTTTTAAGCCTTTTTTACCCTTTTTGCTCAGTTCAGCTGCTGCCGCTGTTACCTTGTGACTCATTTTTTGCTGAAGATCACTCACTAGGCTCTTGCCATTTTGATGCCGGACTATCAGGAGTGCCGGACTATTGGATGCCTGACTATTGTAGTTTTACTGTATTTAACTTTGGTCGTGATGTAGAGAAACTTGAAGCTCCCATTGTTAGCTCTCTACCAGGATGAAAATTATGCATTTAATTCTACTCTTTTTCTCTTTCCTAGCCAGTTTTTGATCCACAATGTTATTTTGCATCTCACTTACTCATAGCCATACTTTGCTACTTAGTTTCTTTAGTGCTGTCTTGTGTGGGGACCTTGTGACAAATCTAAATAAATTATGTCAGTTGCTTCTCTTTTATCTGCTTCAGTATTAACACATTCAAAGAATTCAAAGAGATTAATTAGAGATGATTTTCGTTTGCAGAAACAGTGCTGGTGGGACTCTGTCATGAGGTTTTCTTGTTCTTTAGCAATTTTCTGCAATTTAAATGCTGAAGCTAGAAGTGCAGAGTGAGGCTCAAACCATCCAGTCTGATTCACCCACTTGGATCTGATTGAAGATTTGTCACCTAAGGTCTGTTCTGGGAGTGGGTGATGACAAATTTCATTGTTTCAAGTTCTCTCCCTTCTCTTAACCTGGAAGCATCAGGCATGCATGATAGATTCATCAGCTCATTTTTCAAACAGTGAATCAAATATTGCATGGATTTTTATCCAGCAGAGTGGTGCATCTGTCAAATGTGTGCTCCAGAAAGCTCTGCCTGACAGCACTGAGAGCTGCTATAGATTCCCAGCTTTATCTTTGCCGGCTTATTCTGGTTCCTTCCTTCCCATATGGCATGAGATTTGAACATTTAGCTTGTTTTCCATTATCTATTTTTATAAGGTGAGATTTACATATTTTCTGAACGTAGATTTGAAAGATCAGCACCCAGTCCTGCTTTGGAGTTTTGGCAGCACAATATGAGGTGCTCATATAACTCTCTATATATTATCCCCTCCTTTGAGAGTGTACGTCTTGGGATGAAACTGAAATCAATAAGGAGATGGATTAGAATATCGCTTCATGTTCTGCAGAAAAAATGGTAACTGTGTGTTATTGAGTGTACCTTTAATTGGTGGTTCTTCACTATGTAATCACACATTACATTGCATTTCTAGTCAATTCTGTTGTGCTGTTGCAGGTTGAAATGTTGTTAAATGTACCATGGACTCTTACTAAATGACTAAATAAAAAAAATCCATACGAATTAGTCTGCGGGAGTGTTCCTTGCACTTGAATTTTTTTCCTAACTGGCTGACATTTAATAAGTCTCCTATGAAGGCTGACATGTTGGCTCTGCACAATAGTGGCATTGTAAGTGTGCTGATGGGCTTTTCAAATCTAAGAGCTACTGTCAGTACTGGAGCTGGAAGCAATGCTGTGAATCCGGGATCAACATGCTAGGAACATCAGTAATGTGCTGAGCCAGCATGTCAGCCCTTGGGAGGCCTTACTAAAAATCTGCTTGTTCTTTAAAAGGCTGAATTTATACTCCTGACAGTCTGTGCAGCCAGACTGTGTGTGTGGAGTGAGACACTTCCAATTGGTTAGCAATTTGATAAATCTTCTAAACATGTACTCTAAACTCCACCTGTGTGGAAATGCAATCTCTCTTAAGCCTTATGGCCCCAAAGCAGGAAAACACTTAAGCATGTGCTGAAAGTTAAGTATCACTGATTTCAATGGTGCTTAAGTGCTTTTTTGATTACTAGTTGCTTTCCTGAATCCAGTTCAGAAAGATACACAGACTTGTAAATAATGGTTGTTCAGTAAACTTGGAAAATTAGAAAACTCTCTTGAGTTCTTAGGCAATGACAACTTCTATTTCAAGGCAGTTGTTGACTGAAAATATATCACCCTGCAGAGGTTATGAGTTATTTGAAAATGCCTCATGAGGAAGTAACTTAGAGAGTTTAACAAAGGGTGCCTTTGTATATAAGGGCTATTGTATAAAATAAGATTCCAACTAAATTAGGGTTTTTAATCCCATCTTATCTCAGCTCTGACAGCTTATTCAGTAGACCTAGTTAGAACCCTGCACAGATACAACACTTGTATCTGCACCCAATTCATGATGGACAAAAATGGTCCACAGATGCTGAAATCCATGGATATCTGTGGATTTGCAGAGTTCTAGGCATAGTGGTTACTTTGTTTAAATAATAATAAACCCTGATTAAATTTTGACTCCACTGTCACTCCTCACAATGGGGAGGTGACAGTTCGACTTGTGATACAACACCTCTGAGTGGAACAATTGTGTGTTACTGTAATTTTTAAAAAAAAATTAACTTAGTTTTGGATCCCCTAAATCCTTATGAGCCTAGCAGTATTTCCCAACGGTAAACAAAAGTGTTACTCATATTGCTAACTTATAAGATCTTCTGACACTGTAAAACAGGATGAGACATATCTCTTCTCTGGCTTTTGATTAACAAGCTGGAATTCCCTGAGGCTCTCATGGCTTAAATCATGTGGTGAACATGGAGTGAAGTTCACTGGGGATATTTATGAAGTGGGAATGCTGACATCCTGCGAACAAATAATGGGTGCATGTCACTTTATTTATTCGTTCGCTTGTTTAAAATATTTATACCCCGCCTATCTGCTTAAAATATTTGAGGTGGCTTACAAAATTTTTAAAACACAATATAAATACATTTGAAACATTTAAAATACAAGACTCCAAGGGGGTCATGAAACATGCTAAGACACTTCAAGAGGAGGAACACACACACACACTCACACACAAACTCAACACCAATAAAAGCACAGGTAAAAGAGATGGCTGTAGCCTGGTGCCGAAACAATGCCAGTGTTGGCACCAGGTGAATGTTCCAGGGGACGGAGTTCCATAGCTTTGGAGCAAAGGCTAAGAAGGCCCTGCCCTGCACAGATGTTAACCTTCTCTCCATAAGTGGAGGAACACGGAGCAGAGCCTCCCTAGCTGACCTCAATCCCCGGGCAGGTTCATATGGAAGGAGACAGTCCTTCAAATACCCTGGTCCCAACCCATTTAGGGCTTTATAGGTCATAACTAGGACCTTGAATTGTGCCCGGAAACATCCTGGAAGCCAGTGCAGCTGCCAGAGCGTCGGCATAATGTGTTCTGTATAGTGAGTGTTAGTTAAAACTCAAGCAGCCGCGTTCTGGACCAGTTGAAGTTTCCAAAGACTCTTGAAAGGCATCCGCACTTAAGCATTTATCCAGCTATTGCAAATACAACATTTATTTAAGGGAGACAAATCAGTGTAACTTGGAGCTTTTAATTCTCTTAAAAGAGATCAGTTTCAACAGCAGCTGAATTTGGACGCCTGGGACAGAGCAGCTGGGGCTCTGCTGGGTAAGTCCACGCAGCGCCGCACCTCAGCGCTGCGGGGACCAACCCGGCAGCACCCCAGCTGCTCTACCCCAGGCGTCCCCAAGTCAGCCGCTGCTGAAACTATTCAGCGGCTGATTCCAGGAAGCCCGGGGCAGAGCAACTCTGCCTCAGGCTTCCTGTAGTCAGCCGCTGGTCAGTTTCAGCAGCGGCTGACTTGGGGACGCCTGGGGCAGAGCAGCTGCGGTGCTGCCGGGTTGGTCCAGTAGCACCAAGGAGCGGCGCTGTGGGAGCAACCCGGCAGCGCCCTAGCTGCTCTACCCCAGGTGTCGTCGGCGAGGAAAGCCTGGTCTGCTGGGGGGAGGTGCGCACTAGCTGCGCTCCCCCCCCCCCCCAGCAGACCAGGGAGACGGGGAGCAAAGCCTCGGAGGACACCGGCAGTGGGACAGCCGCGGCGGGAGACGCGGAGCAGCTTTTCTCGCCCCGGAGGACGCGGGCGGCAGGACCACGGCGCATCTGGGCGTCCCGCCGCTCCCGTCCTCCGGGGTAAGAAAAGCCCCGTTCGTAACTGCGGATCTGACATAAGTCGGATCCGCGTAACTCGGGGACTGCCTGTAATCGTGAATCCAGGAAAAACACCCAGGATAAATTGTTAGTGCTAAATGTACAAATTATAAGGTAGGTATAGGAAATTTAAGATGCATATTATGTGAGATGATTATAAAATGTCTATTTTGGCCCAAGGTCTTGCAATAGCCAACTGATTCAGAATATTTTAGCATCATATATGTTTACACATCTCAGAGGGGTAGCCGTGTTAGTCTGAATCTGCATAAACAATGAGAAGTCCTGTGGCACCTTATAGACAAACAGATTTATTGGAGCATAAGCTTTCGTGGGCAAAGACCCACTTCGTCAGATGCATGTCTATGTTTACACAGTGATTCATCTAATCTGTCTCCGAGCAGACACAAAACAAGAACTGTTAAATCTAGTGTTGACACCCCCTAAAATCTGTTTTACCTGACCTGGGGGAGAAGGCTTGACTCTTGGTTGAAGGGTGACTGAATGATGATAATGCTTATCTTTCTCTGGATACTCAAGACCTTGAATAAAATGTTGTTTTTTGTACATAAAGACTGACTTAATTAGACTATTAATGATTGGATGCTTTTTATTCTCCTGTTTTGTTGTCTCCTTAATTTTACCTAGAAAGTGAAATATAAAGCATTTGATTCCAGTTCGGAGTTTCTAGTAGTGGGGAAAGATTTTTCTAACAAGATCATTTTGCATTTAGGCAACTTATTGAGGTAGCTAGAGACTCAAATGAGAGCAGAGGTCCCTTGAAAGTCCAGTTGTGGACTCCTGAAAATCTGGCCTTGAGTCATGATTAATTTGTTACATCATTAGTTTCTTTGCTAACCTAGACTTGAGTTAGGGAATTCTCCGTGGTTTTTGTATGTGTATTCACATTAATATTTTGCAATTTAAAGTATTTCAGTAATAAGATATTATTCCCCAGTCTGTGTCTAGACTTTATGCACCAAGGAAGACACTTCGTCAATCAAGAATCTTCTGGTGAAGGTAGTTATGTTGTTGTTGGGCTGAATCTGGCATTCAGCAATGTGGTAGGGATTTCCTAGTAAATCAGTGCTTTCTTGCACTCTCCCTTACTCTGCATGCTAGTCTGCCACAAGCATGATCTGTAGCACCAGATGGTCCTGTAGAATTGCCTTCTGCTCAGGTTCCTTGTGGGAAACATCTAAATCATGTATCATGCAGCAGTTTTCCTCTTTCCAGGAACAAACCAGCAGATGGGAGGTCTAATCCAAAGACAAAAACTTATTCTGGTTGGCCTGAGCAGTTTGTCATGGGGTCATTACTACTATCTATGTAGTTGTTGCAAGGATTTTCATCCTCATTATTCTGGTTGCAATGAGATTTGCATTGAGAGAATTAACATTCCTCTTTTTAGACATGTAAGTAATCAAATTTAGTCCCCAAATTTGGGACACTAATTTTTCAAATATGCAAACTCCTTGGTTATATGGAACTTGTTGAACCAGAACAACATCCAGTGTAATTTAAGAAAGCTACACCAATCTATACAAAACTCGACTAGTCATCAGAACGTGCAACCAGTAAACGTAATCTGCATTCAAGGGTGCTTGGTTGGCTTACTCAGGGATGCAGTTGGAGGGTATGTCTACACTACAGAGGGATTTTTTTTTCAGAAATCAATTACGGCCACACTGCAATTGCGTTTTTGAAAAAAATAAAAAAAATTGAAGGGTTTTTCCAACATTGGTAAACCTCTTGCTACGATGAAGAAGCCTTTTTCCGAAAGAGCTCTTTTGGAAAAAGGCATGTGTGAATGGGGAAGAGGGAATTCTTTTGCAAGAAGAGGAAAGAGGAAAAAGCACAGGTGCCCTGGTGGCCACTCTGCCTATAGTAATCACACCTGAAATGCCAGATAGCGTCCATTCAGTGTGGGGAAAAAAGATCGCTTTTTTGATGCACTTTGGCAGGATGGATGCTTTCTTTTGGATGAAGTTTTTTTGGAAGATCTCTTCCAGAAAAGTTTCTTCTGAAAGAAACCTGCAGTCTAGACATAGCCGGAGATATGTGAGCTCTGAGTGCCAGCAGTGAGATATCCAAAGTTGAAAAGGGGAGCTGGAGAGGGGGCCGTTCTGGGCTGTTGAATTACTTAACAGCTTCTTTTTCTGCTTTCTGCAGTTTACATTTGTGAACGATGCTGTCTGACAACTTTTGCTCAACATTGCTGTTCTTGTGAGAATTTTAAACTGGATTTTGCACTCCAAACAAGTTTCACCATACTAATGCCTAAATGTACCTGGAATTAGTAACGGTACTGCAAGCCTGCCATATGTAATCTGAGTTGTAATATTAGCTAATTTAGTGTCCAGATCTACATTATTTATGCCTACAAGTAAGGCTTTAAAATCAAACTGGTACAGTGTATCTGAGGCATATATAACCTACTAGCAGGTGAGGGCCGTCGTTGAAATTAAATATGTATAATAGATTTTGTTATTAATGTGCTTGCAAAAGGGAAGTAAAAGAATAGTTTTAAATTTGTAGGATTTCAACTTCAGACATTATTCATTTTATTGAATAATTACCATATATAGTAAATTTGAACCAGAATCTCGTAAAACTTCCGTTACTCTTTCCAAAACTGTTCTAAATTATTTTGTGATTCGTAACTGTAAACATTTCCCTTACACTAAAATGACAGTTGAATAGGCAACTCAGTTTTAATTTTCTTAGCAAATATTTTATGAACTCTAATCATAATAGTTATGACTTTTTTCCGATGAAAAACAAAAATATTTATTTAAACCTTTCACCCAGTATATTCCAGTGTAAAAAGTAGTGCATTTAGCTAATGTGAGCAGCAGTATTGTTAACGCAAAATTTGGTATCTGTAGGTAATTACGAAGTATGACTTTATTTTGTACAAACAAACTCTTCAAAATATATAATAGATTCTAGCTTGATTGATAAGCACTTTCACCCATGTTTGAAATAAAACCAGGTGGGACAGTCAGTCCTCTCAAATTAGGATTAAATTCCATGGTAGACAGTTTGCAATTATATGCACTAACTAGGATGACTTGTAGAGAGAGAACTTGAACTTTTTTTCCAGCTAATTATACTTGTTTCCTTACCTTTCTGTTCTTAGGAATAAACATTTGCTTCACAGACCTGCAGAATTTTCAACAAAATAGTCAAAATCTGTAGTCATTCTTTCTCAATCAAGATTTTATAAAGATAAAAAGTTTGGGCTTTTTTAAATGTTATAAAACGTTACTTTGTGGAGTGGTAAATGCAGTTTGCAAAGACTGGATTCATTTGCTGAAAGACTGAGGTGGAGAAATCTTATGCTTTGGACATCAATATGCTCTGCTGGGAAAAGTTATCTTCAAAGCACAAAAACAAAGCTAATTGGTCCTGAAACACTGAGATATTTAAAATGTGCAAAGGAGATTGTGATGCTGTTTTAAAGACTAATACATTTGTCATAAAACTCCTGACAAATGTGGATATGGACTAGTCTGAGGCTCACAGAGCTGGACTTGTAATTGCACTTACTATACTGTGTGACTCCCCTGCTTAATTCTAACTCTTTTCTCTGCTTCAGCATTGAAACTGAAAACATATGAGTAAGCAGTAATCTTGCTTCCTCCCCTCTCCAACTAATGAATTCTGTTGTGATGGGTTTGGTCTAGGGTTGCTAGATGGTTTCAGAAAAAATACCGAACAACCTGAGAGTTGTTAAGCAAAAATCTGCGTGGTGAGGCTTTTTGGCCCTAACAGGCTGCTGGCGGCCGCCCTCCATCGTGCTTCCCTGCATCATGCCAGACAGCTCTGCACTAAGCAGTAAGGTTGCCAGGCTGCCTCCGTATTGAGCCGGACAGCCTGGGATTTTCGCCTCCTGGCTGGGAAAGGTCAGAAAGTGCCGGACATTTTAGGTGTCCAGTATTTCTGAATTTTTTTACCAGACAGGAGGCAAAAATAGAGGACTGTCTAGTTCCATACTGGACACCTGGCAACCCTAGTTTGGTCACAGAGACGCTCTTGAGACTGTCACTTAGTGAGCTGATTATACCACTGAACGGGGCTACCGTTCCTCTGGGGCACCCCACCACCCTGTTCTGCTGGCCAGAGCCTCTGATCTCTCCCCCTGCAAAGTCACAGTGTTGGGGTCATCGTCCACAGCAGAGCAACACAGACACCGAGAGCAGCTTGGCTCTGGGAAGGCTTAATCACAGGGACATGACATAGCACCCACGTGGGACCAGAACCCCCTATAAATCTCTTATGCCACATAAGTTTTATATAGAGCTAACTCATAAGTTGTTTGTTCCTTTTATCAATGAAAGAGATGCACAGCTCTTGTCCCCCCCCCCCCCCCCCACCCTCCCAGGTAACAGTTACTTACACTGGGTTTATTAATGAATAAAAGTGATTGTATTAAATCACTATTGTGATTGTATTAAATTAAGTCCTTTACTTCTCCAAACAAATGTTTCAGTCTTCTTCCCCCATCTCCTTAAGTGAGTTAAGAAAAACACACATGGGTGGGTTTCACCACCAGCAGAAAGGCCTGCCACTGAGTTCAGTGGCTCAGCATCTCTGAAAATCAGGCCACTTATACAGGTGTCTAAATACGGACTTGTGATCCTAACTTTAGGCCCACTTTTAAAACATAACGAGGAGTCCTGTGGCACCTTGAAGACTAACAGATATATTTGGACATAAGCTTTCAGGGATCAAATAAATCCTCGTTGTTTTTACAGATACAGACTAACACAGGTTCCTCCCTTTTAAAACATAAGAAATATTGGCCATTGTTTTAAAGAGCAACCCAGTGCAGGATGCCGGAAGGAAGAACATTTTATGTGAGATTGTAACCTATTTTAAGTGATACTGAAAAATGTCGCTCGAGCTCTTCTAGTGCAGTCATCCTGGCCACCAGCCTAGTTACCCTTCCATAAACTCAGCTCAGAAGCTGATGAGTGACACCTTTGTTTAGCAATTAGCTGATTGTTCTGGGACCCAGCAGATGGTTCTGTAAACAGATGATGTGGACCATACCAATTGGTTGTAGAAGAACTTTTCTCAGTGCTGACTTGGATTCCTGAATGGGAGTAGGTTTCAAATACAGGAGGCCTCCAGACTTGCCACCATCTGAATTCCAACCCCCCACACTTACAACCATTTTTGTAAGTGCGGAAGGGGCTGGATACCCCCAACTTATGTCCTCGGCCCACGTTTATGATGGTGCATGGCACCTATCGTAAATGAGGGTTTGAGTTATGACGCCCCTGACTTCCGATGCTTCCCCCAGAACCAATCGCGTCACAAGTCCGGGGCCTTCTTTATATATTTATAAAGACTGTACCTAATGACTGAGGGCCAAACTTAGCAATGTGTAAAACCTGACTTTCTCTGAGGACTGTAGATTTTCATTTTAGCACAGAGTGGTCACTAGATAGCAGAATACCATGCCCGGGATACGCTGGTATCCCATTTGTACTGTCAACTCTATCCCGTAGGAAAGACCTGCGCTACAGGTCAATTTATGTTCTGTTTGCTTTCTTTGCAGCGATATGCTGTATATCAAGAAAAGGGAAATGAGAAAGTAACAGACACACTTTTGATTTTTTTTGGCAGGCATTGTGAGAATTTGTATCTGTACCCAGTGTGCTTGATTCTCTGGATACTTTGAGGCCTACCATTGCAATTATTTTTACAACTTAAGGCAATGGAAGAAAAAAATCTAGATTTTCAGTGTCTGAAATGTGTAGCTAGGAGCTATTTTGAACAGACACTAGCATAGAAATTGCTTCAGCCTGATTAGAAGCAAGTCACTTCTGCGTTTTGAACTTGCTTTTATTTGTGGGAGTGAAGTCCTGTTTTTTTTCCTAATGGCTTTTCAAAGGATATCTTCTCTCACTCAGGAATTGGGCTCTTCTTTTGTGAGGGCAAGAGGAGGACTCTTCCATCTACACAATACATGTTGACATTTACAAAATGGTATGATTGGAAATCCGTAAGAAATAAAGTCATTCTATGATTGCTTTAGTTCTTACTTGTCCAAGCAGGAGGCACTGTAATTAAATCACAAACTCACGTGTAACTTTACAGGGGAGTGAAAAGCCTCCTATGGACATTATGGAATAGAAGCATTAAAGCTAGATACAATTTCACTTTTTCCACTGTTAGCTGGAAATGCAGCAAATTGCTACGATTAGGCATCAGCACTTCAGCTTAATGAAAAGTACTGCTCTCTGCTTGAGCAAGCAGGTCATTAGCGAATGAATAATCAGTGACATTTTGTATTTAACTCTGACAAGAGCAGAGTGTAGTGCTCTAGAAAAAGTCATTAAGCAATGGCTTGCCCCTTAACCCGGCTTCCAGTCTTGGCATACTGGGCCCCAATATCCATCTTCAGTTATTAGCAGGAGAAAGAAGATTAGATGTTGGTAGGCTTGTTAGTACTAACATTGCTAGAGTTGTGACCCCAACCATGCTCCGAACCATTGCACTAGACAGAACACAAATATAGTAAATGACGGTTCTTGCCACAAAACAAGTTTGTTTAAATAGCTTGTGTTTTTACTCTTTACTGGATGCTTTGTGTGTATTGTTTGGCTGAATTAAAAGGTATAAATGGTGTAAAAGCAATACACTACTGCATTTGGGAGTTCTTGGGCATCTGCTTGTATTTGAGTTAAGCAATATCAACCTTAAAAAAAATGTTTTCGGTACTACACCCTACTCTGAATCCTCATGCCACTTTTTGTGGTTTTCAGAAATTTTTCATGTATTTGTAAATGGATCTATCTCTCTTTGTTTTTTGTTTGTTTGTTTGTTTTTGTTTTTTTCCCATTTAAGTGTGGGGGGAAAAACACAAAAAAGGAGAACTAAAAGTTCAGAGGGAGAAAAAGTAGAATGACTTATGTATAAAGTGCTGTCAAAGCCCCAAAATAAACAGGGAGGTTGGAGGGTGAATAAAATTCTTAACAAACAATATCTAAGATTACTGACAAATAGATGAAACATTTTATAGCAAGGACGTAAACTTAAAGTTAACAAGATTTCTTTAACTTTATAGCACAGCTTTAATCCTGATAGAGGACAATCTGTCATATGTGAAAGCTTCACAACTTCTAACAAATTTGGAAACACTGCTTAAATTATTAAAGCATTAAAGAAAAGTGTGTGTGTGTGTATGCGTTAGAAGAGGTTTGGTGATAGTAGGAGTAAAAATTAACTTCGCCTGCAAATTCCAGCTAGGGAAAAGGATGAATTACATAATTGGTTTTAAACATGTCATGCCTTGGAAACTGCGTTTTATAGCTTATGTTCCACGGTATTCAAATGAAAGCTGCTGCTTATTTTAATCATCTAAACTTTCTCTGAACCTCAAAACTGAGTTCTGATGGAATTGTTTCCCTCGTTAAGGGGTCTAAGCTTATATTTAGAATTGTATTTGAAAATTCTAGTGTAATGTTTTAGTCCAGCCAGTTTACAAAACTGAAGAATAGTAAACTATTGGCAGAACCATGCTAAGCCTATGGAGTCAACAACCTTACGTAGTAGCCAGTGCCACAGTCTGCGAAGTTAAAAATAGATTTTTTTCCTCTTTAATTCATTCTCTCACATATGCAGAAGTGCAGATTCTATGTGACAGTGTTGTGTGAGGCACTCTTATTTTAAGATCAGGCTTTTTGGGTGTGCATAACTTCTAAAAAAAGAAAACCCATCTTTAGCTTTGTTAGCTGTACTCTTCTCTTGCCATCAGCCCAAGGTGGCTCAATGTAAAAGTTTAGTAAAATTCCATTTTTTCCACTGAAGATATTGAAATGGGGAAAATTGGCAGTTTATCAGAAGCACGGAAAGCACATCATTTTTTGCATTGCATTCAGATGGTTTCATTTTGAAAATTAAAACGTTGCAATACCTGCCCCCTTTTGTTGAGGAATCTGTGTATTTAAAAAAAAAAAAAAAGGTTTCCAGTCTGTTGTTCAAGTGTCATCAAATACCACTAAAAACAAAAGTCTCTCCATGTCTGTTTAAAAAAAAAAAAAAAAAGACTAACATTGTTTTGCTTTGCAATAAGATTACCCTCCAGTGTGTTTGTGCACACTTTACCATGGTATGTGAGCACCTGTGGTTATATAAGCAATGAGGTGGTTTGTAACATGGGTCACTGTGTGGAATTTTTGCCCCTGTATTACACAGGATGTTAATTATCATAATGATACTTTTTGGCTTTAAAATCTATTAAGGTGAACCTACGAATGAATCCCTTCAGGAGGGTGCACTTTTGTTTTTCCTCTCCTCTTCCCTACCTATTTTCCTTCTCCCATTCTGTCTGTCCTCACTGAGCTATTCTAAGATGGTTGTGTCGAAGCAAACGCCTCACTCAGTTTACGCGGCTAAACAGACAGTTTTATTGGCCAATAAAAGCAAAGTGAGCCAAACGTGGTCTCAGCAAAGCCGAGTCCAGTAAGGCTGGCTAATACAATCAATCCTAGTATTTTATATCCTTAACCAAACAAGTCTGACGTCAGGGCAAGAAACCAAAGCGAACTTCAAAGAGGAATTATTATCAGTAGAGAAAGAAACAGGTTAAAAGGGAGTTCGAGCTTCAGCTCAAAATAGTTCATTAACACATTCCAACAGCGCATCCCTCTGGTCTCTCCCCACCTCGGTGAAGGCCAGTTCACTCCCTTGTGCAGACACAAGAAACTGAAATGGCTTTTGTTATACAGAATGGCTTCTAGCTAAATATGAAATAGCTTCTACAGTTGGAAAGAGAGAACTGAGTTGTACTGTTTGTTTCTGACTATGGTGAGCTCCATGACTACGTGCCTCATGGATAAGGGATGTAAAAGGTTAACTTGTAAGCCTCACCTTTACCAAGTGAGGCTTACAGGTTCAAGTTAACCGGTAGGAGTTGGAGCAACTCCCCGACCACCGCAGGGCCCACCAAAACACCCCTTGTCTGCCGCTGGCCCAGTTGCCTCCCACCTCCACACTGGCTCTCTGGGAGTGGGGCCAACAAGGGCTGCCAGCCCTGCTCCTGGGAAGCCAGCTGCAATACTTCAAGAAACCCTGGCCCCGCTCCGGGGGAGCCAGCTTCACTACAGGCTCTGCAGTATATGTAACCATTATGATTTTTAGCAGTTACACAGTTACCTTTTTAACTGCATTTTCACATCCCTCCTCGTGGAAGGGAGAGCCTTCACATTGAGTGCCAGCTACCAAGACCTGTGTCCCTTCTCCTGGGAGCCTTGCTCTTGGCATTGTTCCCTTGGGCATTACTAGAGACCACTCCTGTGGTCTCAGCAGGGGCAGCCCTAGACTAGATGCCAGCAACTGGCACCCTAGGCGAACCATGCAATTGGTGCCCCCACCTCCAAACCCCTCAATGATATTGCACCACCATTTGGTGCCCCATTTAACTTGGCCCCCAGGCGACCGCCTAGTTCGCCTAGATGGACGGGCCGCCCCTGGATCTCAGAGGTAGCCAGTTCCTGATCTCATTGATAGCCTGAACAAGGGGTCACCAAATGAAATTAGTAGGCAGCAGGTTTAAAACAAACAAAATGAAGTTTTTCTTCACTCAGCGCACAGTCAACCTCTGGAACTCCTTGCTAGGGGATGTGGTGAGGGCTAGGATTTTAACAGGGTTCAAAAAAGAGCAAGATAAATTCATGGAGGATAGGTCCATCAATACTAAGTAGTCAGGATGGGAAGGAATGGTGTTCCTATCCTCTGTTTGTCTGGAAATAGGTGACAGGAGAATGATTACATGTTATGATCCCTTCCTCTGGGGAATCCAGTATTGCTCACTGTCAGCAGACAGGATACTGGGTTAGATGGACCGTTGGTCTGACCCAGCATGGCCGTTCTTATGTTCTTATTATTGTCTTGTGTTGAAGGACTCCTTGAAAAAGGGACCCAGTGCATCATGAGGAACATTGCAGTGACATGTCTTAGGGCTTGTCTATGCTGCCACTTATGGCGCTGTAACTTTCTCGTTCAGGAATATGGAAAAAACACCCCCCCCTCCATATCCCTCTCCCCCACCCCAGAGCACAGCAAGTTACAGTGCTGTAAAGCACTAATGTAAAAATAGGCTGTTTGCTACTCCCCTTGTGGAGGTGAGTTACCTACAGCGCTGGGGAGCGCTCTCCCTGTGCTGCTGCTGTGGCCCTGCTGCCACGTGAAGGGGCTGCCACGGCTGTGCTTTAAACTTACAAGTGTAGACAAAGCCTTAGTTGGCCTATGCAGCTTAGAAGAGGGTCTGCTGTGCACGGGACTTGGATCTGCTCTGCGATACGACCTGTCAGCTGCAGGTGCTGTGCACTGCAGCAAAGCAATTGAGCGTGGAGGAGATGAGCATGCCGAGCAGCTGCAGTGACCTCTGAGAGCAAGGGATGCAACCTCCTGGCCAGTTCAATATGGTAAAAAGCATTTTTGCTTACTGATGTCCCCAGGAAATCCCTGAGACCTAAATACCACTCAACAGCTGGAGGCAATTGCCCTGAATGGAAACTGTGCCTGTTCCTAATGTTTTCCTCCTCCTAACAGTATTGCCTCTGCTTGGTTGGAGGGTGATTACTTGGCCTGGGGAGGCGAGCCCTGCCCAATCTGCACTCACCAGAGCCCAGCTCCCATCTCCAGGCTGCTGCTGGCCCCTGCCTGCCCCCACCCCCACAATGTGGCCCTTTCCACCTACTCCAGGGTACCTCTCCAGCAGGAGTGGTGAATATCATGGAGGGGGAGGTGGTGTATTCCCAAACTGCCAGGCATGTCCCCCCTCCCAATGCCTACTGCTCTGGGATGAGGGAGGCTGGGGCCATGTGCTACCTGCCCTCCCTGTGGTGCTGGGGGGTGGGACTGGAGCCATGTGCTGCCCCCACCCTCCCCATGGTGCTGGAGGGGGCAGAAAAGGTGGGGCTGGGAGTAGGGATTACCTCTCCCATTCCTATCTTGACCCACTGCCCATGCGCTCCAACCTGGGATAGTGTGGCCCCAGCCTCCTGGAGCTCTGGAGAGCCAAGGGGCAGTATGGCCCCAGCCTCTCCTGGTCCCAGATAGGGATGTAATGGTGTAGTTGATTAACCGATAAGCAAAAGGTTATAGGTTAATGCTATAGACACCATGCATTTCTCCCCCTTTCTCTTCCCCTCCCCCCCCCCAACGGGCTGCTGCTGCCAACCCGTGCTGCTGCCTCTTTATCAGAGGCAGCAGCGCAGGGCGACAGGCAGCCAGTCCACGAAGGAAGCTGGTTTTTAAACTGGCTCCTCTCGTGGACCAGCTCCCTCCTGGCATCCCGCTGCTGCCTCTGATACAGAGGCAGCAACGCAGAGTGGCAGGGGGCTCCTCAGGAGTGAGGCTGGAACACGCTGGCTGCCAGCCCCACCCCCAGGTACTATAGAATAGTCGACTATCCTATAAGAATTCATGAGGTTATTCGACTATTCAGTTAACCGATATTTAACATCCCAATTCATGGATTGCTGGTTGGAGATCTGGCCACGGCATCCCCAGGCTGTACCTGTTGGCCAGATCCCTGACCAGCAAGCCCCCCTCCCTGCTCTGTGCGCTGCTGCCTCTGATAAGGAGGCAGCAGCACAGGTTGGCAACAGCCCCTGTTGGGCGGGGGGGAAGGGAGGGAAATGCATGGAGTCTATAGCATTAACCTATAACCTTTTGCTTATCAGTTAATCAGCTACACTATTACATCCCTATCTGGGACCATGGGAGGCTGGGACTATGCTGCCCCCTGACTCTCCAGAACTCTGGGAGTCTGGGGCCGCACTATCCCAGGTTGGAGCTCATGGGAAGTGGTTCAAGGTAGGGATGGAGGAAGCAGCAGTGGGTTGCTAGCATGGCCTGGCGTTGGGAGGACAGGCAGTGTGGCCCTGAGCCTGCCTGCTGCAGCCTCTCCAGCATTGCAACAGCAGGTGGAGCATTGACAGGGCCAGGTGACGCACTTTGGGAAGGCATTGTCTGCCCCTGCCTACAATACCCACCACCCATTTGCTTCTATTGCCACAGGTTTGAATTTGCACCATCTGGTTGTCATTTGGGTGCTTCTCTTCCTCAAACACCAGGGCAGCTGCGTGATTGGGTTCTGTGTCTGATGTGAGTGTGATACAGAGCAGTGTTTCACGTGTAAACCAGTGTACAAGTCAATGTGCGCTCACAGGCTCCAGTAGCAGTTTTATTGAGTTGCTGAGGCAGTTTATTAAGTTGAGGGGGAGAAGATTAGAGAGGGCTGGAATTGAGCCATGGAGGGACTCTGCAGGGGAAAGCTATTAAGACATGGGCGCAGCTGTTTCTCCATCACCACCTTTTGTGTGAGACCCGTCTAAATTACTGTGAAGCTACTGCCTCCGCGTAAGCTCCAAAGCCTCTCTCTCTCTCACCAGCAGAAGTTGGTCCAATAAAAGATATTACCTCATCCTCCTTGTCTCTCCAAAACCTCTCATCAGAAACATAACTTACAAAATACTTTAACAAAAGGCTGTTTATTAATAGTGTATTACTTTAAATGCCCAGTACACCCACAGGGTTTTTTAATCATCGCAAGAGCCTTCGTGTACCATCTGGCCTAGAACACAATCTATGCAGGCTGAGGTCCTGCAACCCTGTCCTTAATTATTCACTCAGATCCACTTGAAGCAGCTGGGACCCCAGAGACAGCTGGAGTTTTGGCTTTTGGACCTGGCTGTGATTTCCAGACCCCACCCAGGAGTGGGTCGGAGTTGTGGTTGCTCTGTTTCTAGCTGTATATCCCAGTAGTTCATAGGCATGAAAAGATGGAGCAATGTTATTGCTGAGCTTTTAAAGTAGAATTTTAATCTAACCAGTGCAGTTTTGCCTTCTTACCCACTTCCTCATGTCTTGAATGCTCACTGCAGTTTGTTACATATTACTATCTGGAGAGTGGAAAATAAACTGGAGAGTTCCATGCAGGAAGCAGGCTATTTTTGGTGTCTTTTCTGGCTGCTGTTCTCAGTAGTCTCAGTTGCCATAGTAAAAACAGTAACATCAACTTGTGTGGCAGCATCTTTTTTGCACAATGGTTTGAGAGCCAGTTGGGAGAAGTTCTGATAACTTCACCCTCGCTTATCACTTTCAGAAGTGTCCGGTGCTGCTTTGTATATGGAAATCACTTAGGCCAGCATGAACAAAAGTTGAAAGTGCTGGCATGAGGGAATCCTACAGCTGTGAGCTATAAAATGTATATATATATATTTAAATCAGGATCATGCCTTCTTTGGGCCCCCTGCGATGTGTAACGCAAACCCAGTATGTGCTACTTTTTATTTTGTTCTGAGTTCTAATGCTTAAAAAAAAAAAGGTGGCAGGAAGGGAAAGAGAAGCCAATGTTATCAGGCGCACCATGCTGTTCTCTAGTTTTTGATGGAGGAACAAAGCATGTGCATCATAAGCTCTCATGGCTTAATTCAGCTTTGCAGAACTGTCACGAATTGTCAGGCAAAAATCTGCTAGCCCACCCTTCCCTTACATCCCACATACTACCCATTAATGCTCATTTGCATGTGCACACCCCCTTCTCTGACTCATAGCTTTGGACGTGTGCTCTCAAACTTGGAGGTATGCATATTGTCATCATACTCCTGCATACTGATAGCTATACACACACCTGGCCATGCTTTCTATTTCACACATGCACTTGGAATGCCTCTCTTGTTTTGTTTGTGTTTTTAAACTCCACTTTCAGGTCACCTTTATAAAGAAGCAGAGAAGGGCAAGTGCCCAATTTCTTTTCCTTTGTAGGAAATCTTTAACAGCATGGACATTTTTATACAGCACACTTTCAACCCACGGGGACTTTAAAATCAGCCAAGTTATATATTCAACTGAGTTGAAAAGAGAAAACTGAAGTTGCTCTTGATCTGTTGCTTTGCTACTATAATTGCCTGTGGATTCTGGACTCTTGCTCCAGGGTATGAGACAGAACTGTAAATATTTAACGTTCTAACTGGGATTACATCCACAAGCCAATGTTAAAAGGTCACAGAGTCAAGCACTGCATACAGTATTATGGGTACTTCTGCCAGAGCTGGGACTGTAAAGGCTTTCAGGTTCCCAGCGTCATGATAAGAAGCCTGGAAAATCTGGCATGTCAGAATGACCCAGGTGCTGCTGGTCACCCACCAGACAAGCTGGTAGGGAACCACGCCAGGTGTCTGTGTGTTCTGATAAAAGTTCCTCAAACCTGAGCAGTTCTCACAAGACTTTTCCAGTTTTAATGGAGCAGCATTTTCCAACAAAACTCATTTCACAGGAAAATTTCCAGCCAACTCTATTTGAAATGTGAGTTCTCAGCACTTCTGTGAGTCAGGCTGCAGGATCCAAAGACACTCACATAGAAAATGAGGGACATACAATTAATGGCCACCTGTGGAAAAGTGTGGTGTAGGTGACTTGACCAGCCTCACATAAGAACTCTGTGGCAGAGATAGGGAGAGGCTATAATTATCCAGAGCTGCACCATGAGACCATCCTTTCTCTGTCTGAACTACTCTACATACTTTCTAAATTCTTCAATAAATGAGGTACTGATAGGGTGGCTGACAGATTTTGCTGGGCCCTGGACAATGTGTATGTGGAGGGGGGCTGGATCCAGGGCTCCAGAAGGGGCGGGGCTTTGGGTGGAAAGGGTGGGGCCAGAGTGAGCCTCCCCAGCTAGCCCTTCAGTGTTGCCTGGGGCATGCTGTCTAGGCCTTCAGTGGAGATTTAAAGGGCCCAGAGCTCTGGCCCTTGATGTTTCTGCTGTAGTAGTAGTAGCAGCCAGGAGCCCCAGGGCCTTTTTTAATCCCTGCCCTGCCTCTCTTCCCTCTTCTCCTCTGTTGGCAGGCCTGGGCACACATCCTGCAGACTACAGTCTCCTTTACTACACAGTCTTGGTTCAGCCGTGCTGTGTACTAGGGATGTGAAAGGTTAATCAGTAAGCATCACCCTAAATGGGTAATGCTTAACAGTTAACTGATAGGGGCTGGAGCAGTTTCCCTGTGCAGGGGGCTGCTCCAGCACCGCAGGGGCCACCACAGGCAGGGCTGGCAGCTCCTGCCGGCCCTGCTGCTGTGGAGGTGGCTTCACTGCGGCAGTGAAGCCTCCCCCCTAGGAGTGGGACTAGTAGCTCTTGCCAGCTCTGCTCCCGGGAAAGTGGCTTCATTGAGGGCTCTGCAATGTAAAGCTTATTTCAGCGTGTAACCACTAGGATTTTTAGTGGTTACTTGGTTACCTTAAAAAAAAAAAATTGTACATCTCTATCATCTACTGAATGAGCCAGGTGTCCATTGGAGACAACATTATGTGATCGTGTCATCAGAGCATTTCATAACACACGTGCACAAGGTTGCACAGACTCTTAATTCTGGCATTTCCAATCTTCCGAGAGCTGGGCTTCGCGAGTTCCGTGTTTTAAGACATGGGTCAGCAGCAGGGTTGGAAGTTTTAGATCCACTGCATAGACCTCTGCCACTGGAGATAACAGAGCAACTGATGGAAGCAATAGTTTATTACCTCTTCCTCACCGTTACGCTCCACATAAATTACTTGTCTTCCTTTTCAGGGCCTGTCTCATCCCTGCATATTGTCACTTCTCTACTATTAAGATGTCTGCTCTCTCCTCCAGTTAGCCCATGATGCCAGCTTCCATTGCTCACTTATTAAATTTTCAAACAAACAGGTTTGCACTTTCTCATGCTGCCTCTTGCAGTTGGGAGGAGCTTCCCCCCAGCCATCTGCAGAGTCTTCAAAGTATTTGAAGGCTTCAATATCTGAGATATAGGTGAGAGGATTATTCTAGGAGGGGGTGGGTGAGATTCTGTGGCCTGCGTCATGCAGGAGGTCAGACTAGATGATCAAAATGGTCCCTTCTGACCTTAAAGTCTATGAGTCTATGAGTTATTTCCTTAGCCTCTTTCAAACTCCTCCTTTTCCATGGAGCTGACAAAAATTTCTCAACAGCTGTGCGGCTGCTATGCTGAAGCCTCTTCCTAACACGCTGACCAGTTATGTCTCTGGCTGTGTCTACACTGGGCCACTTATTCCGGAAAATCAGCCGCTTTTCCGGAATAAGCTGCGAGCTGTCTACACTGGCCCTTGAATTTCCGGAAAAGCAACGATGCTCTACTGTACAAAATCAGCCGCTATTCCAGAAAAACTATTCTGCTCCCGCTCGGGCATAAGTCCTTCTTCCAGAACACTGTTCCGGAAAAGAGCCAGTGTAGACAGCCCACTAGTCTTTTCCGGAAAAAAGCCCCGATCGCGAAAATGGCGATCGGGGCTCTTTTCCGGAAAAGCGCGTCTACATTGGCCACAGACGCTTTTCCGGAAAAAGGGCTTTTCCGGAAAAGCAGCCTGCCAATGTAGACGCTCCTTTTCCGGAAAAACTGAAAACAGAATAGTATTCTGTTTTAAGCATTTCCGGAAATTCATGCCAGTGTAGACACAGCCTCTGTGTTTCCTTATACCCCCTCCTGTCCCGTCTGTAGCGTATCATCGGTTGGCTTGTCTTTAGATCAGGGTTTCCCAACCTCTGGGTTGCAATCCAAATAGAGGTCACTATTATATTTCAAAACTGTTGCCAAGTTCTCCCCAGGTGGCTCTGCCCCTCCTCCTCACCCCGTTTTTGAATTGCCTTGGGTCACCAGGTCTTCCTGAATTGTCAGAATGGGTCCCCATCTGGAAAAGTTTGGGAACCGCTGCTTTAGATCAAGGCTACTCAACTTGGAAGCCTGGCAGGGCTGGCCTTACTATGAGGCGAACTGAGGCAGCTGCCTCAGATGCGACTGTGGAGTGGCGGGGGGTGCCACTAGGTCCCAGAGAATTGAGACCTTGCGAAGTTTTGGCCCAAGCGAGGGGGCATGGGGCCGTCATTTGAGCTCCCCGCCTCAGTTGCCAAAATGTTGTGGACTGCCCCTGAAGCCCGGGAGCCACGGTGCTACTCACAGCACGTGCCGAGGGCTGCAACTTAAGTGTGGTTGCATGTACATGCAAATATATATGCAAATAGCTTCTTTCGCACTGATGGGCATGAATACAAAGATTAAGGCAAGACACACAACACGCAGGCCCCATTTAAGTCTGTTCTGCTGATATTAAGAAAATGCAATATTTATCTCATTTCCACCCATAGGACAGCTCTTCTAATGAGCAGTGACAGTCCAGGAATTACTAAAATGCATATCAACAGAAGACCGTTAAATTGATTACTTTTTTGTTTTAGTTTTACAACAGTCCAGGAATGTAACTCCTAAAACACATACCACCCCAAACTGCACCGTGGGCCGCAAACAAACAGGCTGCAGGCTGCATGTGGCTCACAGGCCGTGTGTTGGGTAGTCCTGCTTAGATTGTATGTTCCCTGGGGCAGGGACCATCTTTTTGTTCTGTTTGTACAGTGCCCAGCCCAGTGGAGCCCTGGTCCGTGGTGAGGGATTCTAAGTGCTATGGTAATACAGATAATGATGAAGGGAGGTGAGATACCCATGCTGTTAGAGGGATTCACAGGTATTTACTGACAGCAGAGAAATGTTGAGAGAAGAATATGAGGTGCCATTCTGAGCTGGGGGAGGGGTTACCCTGGTGATCACAGACTCTTCTTCAAGCGTGTCCCTTCCTGTGCCGTCTCATGCAGCCTGTCCCTTCCCAGCCCCTGGCTCCTTGCCCCAGTCTTCCCTTCCTCCGGCTACTTTTTCTTGCCCCTCCAGTCCTGGTCTCCCCATCCTATCTTACTGTCAGCTCCCCAATTCCCACCTCCCTCAGTCTCTTCGCCCTCCACAAACCAGCCCCTAGCCAGTCCCATCTCCCCTCCTGCTGACGTCTCAGGACTCTCTCCTCTCTAGTTGCTGGCTCCCACTCCTGGTTTCCCTGGTGGGGCCCCTCATCCAATCTGCAGTCCTTGCTGCTTAGTTCCTTCCCTGCCCTCACCGGGCTTTTCCATCTGTCTCCTTGCCCAGGCAGTCCAGGTTTGCCTCCCACACTGCCTCCCCTTGACAGATCTGTCTCCCTTGCCTTCATTCCCCCACTGGTTCCTTGTCCAGCCACTCCCACGCTTCTCTCAAACCTCATCAAATCTGTGTTCCTCTCCTGCCCAGACAACTGGGTCTCAGTTTTCCCCTCTACCCCTTTAGTTTCCCTCACAGGTAAGAGTGATTCAGTGACACTTCTCCCTCCCTCTGTGTTGGGTTTGGTGCTTAGGGCTGCAGAGGAGGAGAATGGAGGACTAATGACTCTTTCCCTTTTGGAGCCAGTCACAGCATGGACAAAATGTGTTTCCCCTCTTCCCTCTCTGCAGGTGAGGTGGTGGATATCTATCAGCGAGAGTTCCTGGCGCTCAGAGACCGTCTGCACGCTGCCGAACAGGAGAGTCTAAAGCGCTCCAAGGAGTTGAACCTGGTCCTGGACGAGATAAAGAGAGCGATCTCGGAGAAGCAAGCCCTACGGGACGTAAACCGGACATGGAGCAGCTTATCTGGTGAATCAGACTTTAACAGGGAGACGCTGTTGCTATAGAGGAGGGAGTGAGGTGTGTGTTTGTGTAGGGCTGCAGATAGAAAGAGTGGTCCTGCCGTTGCCAGAGCAATCATAGGTCAAACTCCAGATACGCTGATTTAACATGAGAGGCTTAGAAGGTTTAGCAAATCTATCTAAATGGAGATGGCCATGTGCCTTTGATCGTCGACTCACGTCCCTGCAGATAATATATACTATCTTGCTTGCTCATGAGCTTTTATCACCGGTTGTTTATGCCGTTCCAGGACAATGTGTGCTCAGTACTGAATGTTTGTGGAAAACAGGTCACAGTGGAGGGTTTAGATTTGCTCAGTGAAACTCTCTTCTGTTCAAAAGTGCAAAAGTTGATTGGATGGGAAAATTGGCTCTTTTTGAGATGATTGGATTGATCTTCATTCTCTTCCCCCTCAGAGATGTGGGACCTAATTATGCCCCTTCACACACAGCTCCCACGAACATTAGTGGGAGTTGTGGGTGCCCATGGAGAAAACTGAGCATATTAATCTAGTGATAACCAAAGGTAGCCAGATTGCTCTGGGAGGGGGTTTTGTCACCAAAAGTCTCTCTGTTTGGTGTCCTGCATATTGACTTCCTTTTCTTCCTTAAGATGAAACCAGATTAAAACTGTGGAATATCACCAACAAGAATGTGCTGCATCTTCCCACCATCTTCCATCATTTGCCACACTTGCTGTCCAAGGAGAACAGTCTACAACCAGCTGTGCATGTGGGACAGGGACGCACTGGAGGTAAATCTCAGTGCTGCTGCTAGGTCTCTTCCCTTCACTTTATACCTCGCCCTCTCCCACCTCGCCCTCTCCTCCCCTCCGTTCCTGGCTGGCGTGCGGAGAGGAGCAGGACTGGAAGGGAGGGAGTACCTTACATGCAGGCTTCCTCAGTGCTGTGGCGGGGTGCGCAGACTGTGACCTTATAAATTAAGAGGTGCAGGGACCTTAACCAGCCCTAAAGTAATATTTTACCTTTGTCTGTCTGAGGGTTTTACTGCCATCCATCAACATAGTATTTGAGCCCCTCCCATGTAAAGCCAATGGCATGTTAAAGCCTGTAGTGGACTTCGTGGAGTTCCTGCACTTTGCCTTTTTTGGGGGATAAAAATTCTGCTTGAGACAGGGTGGTTGTTGGTTTTTTTTTTTTTTTTTAACAAACTTTTTTTTTTTTTTTTTTTTTTTTTACATTGCTTTGTAAAGGGTTTGGTTGGTTGGGGAGCCTGTTTTGGGCAGAAGGACTCTCAGACATGAATGCCAATGTAGGGTCGAAAGGCCTTTCTGAAGAGCATTCCCTAAATATCGGCCTTAAAGCTGTAATAGCCAAACTGAATTCTTCAAAGGGAGGCCCTTCCTGCCAGCACCCAGTTCTTTTCTGTTTCCTGGCCAAAGTGTTCATTAGAAAAAAGTTAACCTGCTGAGAGGGCGTGTTCAGTGAATTAGGCCTGGGAAGCTACTGTTGATGGAACTTAGTGCAAAAAGCAAGTAGAAGGCAAGACCTCAGGAGCCGAGGGAACAGTCTTGTAAGTTGTCCTGGCCCATTGCCCTGTATTCACCTTTCTGAAAACACTTTGTTTTGGTTCTGGGCAGTCTCCATAGTGATGGGAATCCCCAGCGTGAAGCGGGAGGTGCATTCGTACCTTGCGGACACCCTGAATTCCCTGATCTCCGAGCTCACTCAACAGGAAAAGGAGGACACTGTGATTGTTGTTCTGATCGCTGAGGTAACGTGACCCTCGTGTCTCTTTCTCCCACTTCATCAGCTCTTCATTCCCTTTCTCTGTCTGACAGGGACTTGGGACTGGTCCAGGGGGCTGCATGCAGCCATAAAGCAGCAGGATGTCTTCTCGTGGACGTGGGCCAGATCCGCCACGGCAGAGGCAGATAAGCCCAACCTTGGGCTGCTATCCGACAAGGCTCATCAGGCACATCCTCCTGATGGGGGCCAGCAGCCTGTTTTTAATGGGAAACAATGCTTGGATGCGCCCTGCTGCAGAGGGTCAATATGTTAGCAGATGATTACATTAGCTGCCAGCCTGGCTTGTACATTCATCTTTTTCATTTAAGTTGTGCTCAGTGACCTCGCTCCTACAAAACTGCAAAGCAGCTGCCGATGGAAGCCCTGCAGATGCCCCTCCACCTCATTCATGCTGCCCTTCCAAGGCTCCCTCATGATTTACTCTGTCATCCCCCGGCCCGTCTGTCCAAGGCTGAAACTAGCACTTTGTGTTGCTCTGATGCTTGAGGCCAGAATCCATTGCTAAATTCAGGAGCTACAAAGCCTTTCTGCGTTAATCCATGAGAGCTGCTTTTATCTAAGGGTTTATATGGTTATTTTCCTCCATGGCTTTTCCCCTCTGGATTATTTTCTCAAGCCTAAAATGCATTTGTCTTAGTTTTCAGAAATCCCCTGAGCAAGCAAAACCTCAGTGGTGTGTTGCTAGAAGTCAAGTAAGGATAAATTCCCGTCTTTGCTGCCTGTTTACTAGCAATTTGATGGTCTGAGCAGCATTTTGCTTACCGGTCTCTAGCTAGTGTTCTCTTGGGGAGCAAGTGGCTGCTGTCCAAAGTGTTAAGGGAGAGGGTTGGGGTTAGTAAGTAACTCCTGGGACTGAGAAGCATGGGTTTGTCTCCTCCAGTGTGCAATTGGCAGGTTGTGATTGTGGACAAGTCACTTAATGCCTTTCTTTGTGCTGTCTGTGAAATGGAACGCACTGGGATCATGTGACCGTTTAAATGAAAGCCTCCATGTGAAATTAATCTCTTTAAAAATTGGTTTGCAAGTAGTTCCAGGTTCTGAGTTCCTCCTGCCAGACTTTTCCCTCCTCACTATGTTTTTATAAGATCTCCCCTTCTTTTGAAGTATGAAAGACTTTCTGATAGGGGAAGCTGACAGTGGAGAAACAAAAAACAATGAATAGTCTGGCAGCATCTTAAAGAGTAACAAAACATGTAGATGGTGTTATGAGCTTTTGTGGGTACAACCCACTTCTTCAGATGAATGGAGTATTAAAAGTCCAGTTCCAAAATAAATAGGGGATGGGGGGAGGAAGGAAGGGAAAAAATAGTGAATTAGCTTCTTATAACATGAACACTCTGATAGAGAAGGTGCAAATTATTCTTAAGTACCCATTGTTTAGTTGGTTAAGTCATTAGGATGTGGAAGGCAGTGTGCTAGCCAGGTAATGTCTTTATTCATACCTTTGTGGTGGCTCTCAAACTTGTAAACAGTGAAATTAACTCCTCCATAAATGGCCAAATGCACAAAACCAGAGAATCTCTCTCACATCTCAGTTACAGTAACCGTAGGTGTTGCTGGTAACAAAAGGTAAAACTATTTCGGACAGAAGGGGTAAGTAGACTCTGACCTTTGAACTCTCAGGTGCTGTAAGAGCTGTAAATGCACTCTGTAAGTGTGAACTATTGCTGTGCTTGTTACACACCTGATCCAGACAGTGTGTTGCTTCATACATCGCTGCCTGTGGCTCACGAGTCTTCAGGCCTAGGGGAGAAAATGATGTAGCACATGGTGTGGGATTTGAACCGTCATTCTAGGTAACATCAAGCTGCCACTGTCATCTCAAAAGGGGCAGGGGAGAGGAGAAGAGAACTGATGTTGTAAACTCCCTTCTGAGGTGTTTTAACGGCTGCCTTTTACAATTTAGAGTATCTCAGACGTCAAGCATGTGGCTCTGGCAGCAAACTTCCCATCTACGAGTTGCGAAAACAATTCCCCATGATCACCAAGCGAAGCAGCCTGCTTATTCGGCCTGAGTCCCCTAGCTGCGTTGGCACTGAGACAGCTATCCCTGTTGGAGCAGTTAAACACAGCTGTAATGAGAAGAGTCCTCATGGAGTGGAACTGCTGCTTTGCAATGTTCTATCATAGCAGGGAGAAGCCTGTTTAGCCCCTACCTCATCATTAAAGCAGGATGACATGTGTGGGTGGGCAGATGTGGTGTTTGGTATCCGATGCCAAGTGCTGAGAGGGTTATTGTGACAGATGGGAGCTCTTACGGAGTCGTGTGTTTGCTCCCAGATTATCAGGCAGTCTTCTATCCTTTGTGTAGCTGTTTTCCCAGCTCTGCCAGAGTGAGAAACGAGGCCAGGTGTACACTAGACCCGGCAGCTTGGCTTAAGGTGCACAACTCCAGCTACGTCCCTACAGTGGGAGGCTGATGGGAGCAAACAGTCCCATGAGCTTCCCTTGCTCCTGACGAGCAGGAGTACTGGATGCTGGCGGGGGCACCTTCTGAGTTCGATTTAGCGAGTCTTAACTAGACTTGCTAAATTGAACTCCGGAAGATCGATTGTGGCAGCGGTGATCTTCTGCGGAAGGAAGAAGTGGCCTCGGTCTCTCCCTGTGCCCCTGAGAACCTCTTGGGAAGGTTTTTCTCTCTAGGAAAAGCTTTACTTGTCATTATTCTGGGTAACACACTGGCCTTGGTCGCCAACATCGGGATGTAAAATCCTGTTTAATTAGTTAACTGGTTAAATGTTATGTTTAACTGGTTAACCAATTAAATGGGTGAGTGGGGATGGTCTGCTCCAGCCTCCATAGATGGGGCTGCTCTGGCTGGGTTGGAGCAGCCCCCTGCCTAGGGTGGGCCTGGTGAGGCTGGAGCAGCCCGTTGAATATTTAACCGATTTAACTGGTTAATCGGTTAAATATTCAAATCCCTGACATCTCACTCCTCCTCCCGCTGTGGCACCAAATCTGACAGCACCTGCCACTGAGCAAGGCATTGTTGAGCACAAACTCCTAGTGATGGTAAAAGTCGTCATCCCTCTTCTTCAGATCCTCACCTGGGACTTTTGCTCACTTTTTCAACAGCAGTGGAGTCACTCAGAGCAGTAAAATCTTAGGGCTCCTCTTGATCCACCATTCCGGAACAGAGGGCCTGGGTCCTTATTTTCTTTCCACAGGCTCCCTGCACGAGTCTTTGTATTTATATCATTTTATATTAGTGTCATGCAGCATGATTAACTCTTCCCCCTCTGCTGCGAAGAGTGACCAGGTCAAATCTCAGAACCGAGTGGGAGACTCAGGTTTGTAGCTGAAATTAACCCAAAACATAAACGAGCATTTTAATAGAAACCCCTCTGTTTTGCTGATGAAGGATGAACTTTCTATCAGGGACTGTTCAGCCACTTGAATGCCAATAGCCTGCTAGGAACTGAAGAGAAATTAAAGGCAACCGTGGTCCTTGGTCCCAGACACTTGGCATTTTGGTTCGATTTTATACTGGCCAAACAGGAGGCATTTGAAAAAGAGTTCTGTTTTGCTCCACCAAAATAGGGAGGGTACGTCAGGCACAAGGTCTGTACAGAGGACGGCCTGGAGATGAATGGAGGGAGTATGGAAGTGTTGATAGCACAGAGTGGGGAGTACTAGTGATGGCTTCTGAGATATAGCCCTGGGCAGAGAATAAATCTGGAGGAGGCATTTAAAGTATTGGTGGTTATTTTCTCTGAAGCTAAATGATCTCTTCTTATAATGTTTAATTTTTTTTATTTTTTAGACGGATGAACAGTACGCAACTGGAGTGGCAGAAAATCTCAAAAACTTGTAAGCAATTCCCATTCATTACCCTGATGTGGGCTGGGCATGTAGCAATGTAACGGCCTCGTTAAAGAAAATAAATCTCTTTGTGTGCTTGATTTTTCCATTATAAATTCCAGACTCTTATGCTGTTTCTTAATTAAGCTCATCTCAAATTCATCTCATTCTAAAACACTATATATAGTATCATAGTCTTAATTTTTCTGATCTTGTCCAGTCAGTGTTGTACTTTAATGTACTTAATGCACATGACCATGCCATCTGAGCCACTCTTCCTGTCCTGTGGTGTTATGGGAAGATGGATTGTTTATATGTACAGGAATTTTCTTGTATAGTTCAGCGTCCTGCCTGCTCAGAGAGTCAGTGTGTCCTAGGGGAATTCTACAAATGTTGAATTTGGAACCGCAGTAAATTGCAGTATTCCCACAGGACTGGGTTAGAGCAAGAGAACAGCATGATTGGCACACATGATCTCAAACTAGAGTAAGGCTGTTACAGCCTACAGCTTTGTCTACACTTAAAAAGTCTAAAGCGCAGCCATGGCAGCACTTTAAACTGAAAGTGTGGCCACGGCATGAGCTCTAGGAAAGGGACCTTTCAACTCTACAAGGGTCTATTTCTCTTCCCCTTTTAGCTATTCCAGATTAGGTTGCATTCGTCTGGGATCTCTTTGGAATTATATTACAGTAAAAGTCCAGTTGTTCGGCATCCAGTGGTCTGGCACTCCTGATAATCCGGCACCAACTGGAACCCGGAAGTGCTCTGGCCAGCCAGACAATCGGAGCTCCTCTGCCCCCGGCTTCCCCAAGTCCGCCGCTGATCAGTTTCAGCAGCAGCGGACTTGGGGAAGCTGTGGGGCAGAGCACCCCAGCTGCTCGGCCCCAGGCTTCCCCAAGTCCAGTGCTGTTGAAACTGACCAGCGGCGGACTTGGGGAAGCCGGGGGCAGAGCAGCTGGGGTGCTGCCGGGTTGGTCCCGCAGTGCCGCCCTTCACCTGAGCGGTGCTGCGAGATCAACCCAGCAGCACCCCAGCTGCTCTGCCCCCCTGGCTTCCCCAAGTCCGCCGCTGCTGAAACTGACCAGCGGTGGACTTGGGGAAACCAGGGGCAGAGCTTCCCCAAGTCCCCCTCTGGTCAGTTCCAGTAGCAGCGGACTTGAGGAAGCTGGGGGCAAAGCAGCTGGAGTGCTGGCCATGCTGCGCAGCTCCTCGCCAACCTCCCTTTCCCCCCAGATCCCTTATAGCCCCCCTTCCGGTACTCTGACATATCCAATAATCCGGCACCCCCTGGGTCCCAAAAGTGCCGGATTATCGGAAGTTTACTATAGTGTAACAGTTACATTCTGCCCTGGAATGGTAGCTGCTGCTGCAGCATCACATTCCTCCTTCCGTGGCTTTTTTTTTTTAAGTGCTCGAAAGAAAGCTGTGATGAGCTGGTCTAGGTCAGTGTTTCTAAACTAATGGTACGAGTACCCTCGGGTACTTGAGAGGAGTGGTGGGGGTACGTCAACACAACTGAAATTTGGAGAAAACTGAATTTTTGTTTTAAGTTTTGCAGCACTTTATTATTTTTGTACTTTTTACGCCCCAAAATTTTGCCCGCCCAGCTACGATTAAGTTGTTTAAACAAATGTGTTTGCAATGGTAGAAAAAAAATGGTGTATCTGAAAACTGTAGGTACTTTTTTTTTAAAGGGGTACTTTATAAAAAAAGGTTGAGAAGGACTGGTTTAGGTAATAGCAGCAGCACAGCTCAGAGATAGAAGAAAGTGATTATAACAATGGAGGCTCTGATTCCAGTCCAGCTTCTGTGTCTGCATGTTTCCAAAGAACCACAGTAACCCCAGGAGCAAGACTGTAGAAAGGTCGATGTGACCTAATGGCTCAGTGCAATTCCTGAGTGGGCAATAGGAGAGGAGTTAGGACATGCTTGGAAAACATTGTATTCTTCCTGGGCTTGTAGAAGAGCTGAAATGGAGCCCTCTGTCTGCCTGTGCAAAGCAAGGCAGATCCACCCTTCTGCCTTTTGTGGCAGGAATGTGTACTGATCAAGGGGATAATGAGCTGATTAATTTCATCAAGGTGCATTAAACAGTCTAAATTTGTGTTGCTCAGGGAAAGCACAAGCGTTCCTTTAGCAACATCCCAGCATTTAAAAAACAAGCTAAAAGTAGTTTCAGGGACTGTTTCTGTCAGTCTGCCTGTCTATCATGTCTGGTTCCGCCTCTCGCTGCGTAAATAATCACACATAAATATGGGAAACTGATTTACTATAGGGGTTAAACTGGGGATGTTAAATATCGGTTAACTGAATAGTTGATTAACCTCATGAATTCTTATTGGTTACTCTGCAGTCCCTGGGGGTGGGGCCAGCAGGCAGTGCACTCTGGCTGCATTCCTGAGGATCCCCTTGCCTCTCCATACTGCTGCCTCTGTATCAGAGGCAGCAGCTCAGAGTGCCAGGTGGGAGCTGGTTCGCAAGGGGAACCAGTTTAAAAACTAGCTACTCTAGTGGACCAGCTGCCTGTCACTCTGTGCTGTTGTCTCTGATATAGAGGCAGTAGCGTGGGGTGGCAGCAATCCCTGTCCGGGGATGCTAAGCTCCTGGACCCAGCGTGAGCCAGAACTGACCCAAGCTGCCTGCCTGGCTCCTAATACACTTCAAATGCAGAACCACAATAGGAGTAAGTCCCAGACCCAGAGCAAGCTAGGACGGAGCAGGGCTGCTGGCCAGCCTGCTAAAAAATTTACTGGTGGGGGGGAGGGGAGGAAAATGTGTGTAGTCTATAGCATTAACTGAGAAGCAAAAGCTTATAGGTTAATCATCTACACTATTACATCCCTATGTTAAACCAGGGGCAGGCAAGATGTGGCCCGTAGGCCAGATCCAGTCCACCAAGCCATTGGATCTGGCCCTGGGCTGCCTAATCCAGTCTACAGGCCACCCCACCAAGACCTTTAGGCACAGAGCAGCCAGCTGCTTCAGAGCACCCCCACATCACTTTAAGTGTCTTGCTGCTCCTTGTAGCTCTCTGCTCTGGGTGCCAGTGGGAGGAGAAGATTTCACACGCTGCCTGGCCCCCAGCAAAATCTCTCAGCTTGAAACCAGCCAAGGGGAGCTCAGAGATTTTTGCCTCTTGATCAGCACGCAAAGCCTCCCCACATTCCCTCTGGCACCTGGAGCAGAGAGCCAGCCATTTTGAGCAGCCTGAGGCCAGACTCCCTCCTATACTTCACCCCTAGACCAGAATTCTCTCCTGCACCCATACCTCCTCCAGAACCTTTCATCCCAAGTCCCTGCCCCAGGTCACAACCCTTTCCTTCACCTCAACTCCCTCTCAGACCCCACACCCTCTCTTGTACCCCAGTCCCTACGCCAAGCTCCTTTCTGCACCCAACCTCTGTCCCAGACCCCACATGCCCTCCATAGAAAAGTGCAGACGTTGGCCACTTTCCAAAATCTTAGTGTGCACTCCCTCCCCATCAAAAATTATTGCCCGCTCCTGGATTAAACAATTATACAAGTGCTGCTAAAACGTACGGTGTAAAATACTGGGGAAAAGCTGTCTTTCTGTCTAATAATCCCTTGCAGTTACAGGGATCTCTTTGACTATTGTTCATAGTAATAATGGATACACATTTTTCAGACAATGTGATATTTTTATTGACTGTGACCCTTTACATTGTTCTTAACCATATCACGGAGAGAATATTCTTCAGTAGCTTTGTTTGGCATGATGAAAAATCAATCAGCAGTAGAAAACAGGCAGAATTCCAAGTGGTCTTCTGATGATAACCAAGACCAACTACAATGGTTTTGGTAGCCTATCAAATGAGCTTAATATAATTTCTGCAAACAGCTGTTTACTTCATGACACTTTGCAAACAGCAGTACACCTACCTGATATTAGTAAATCAGACTTTGTGTCCCCCAGGTTTGCTGGGGTTAAGTTAATTATCTGTAGGGTGTTACCTGCAAATAAATGCTGATGTTTTTCTTAAAGCAGACTCATAGTTTTAAAGGAGTTAAAGGCAGCTCACTCCAGACAGCAGCGATAGATGGGATACTTGGACATAAGTGGATCCAAATGGCTTCTTCAGGTTCTTCCACCTCCGAGTGGCAGCTGGTCTGCTCCCACTTTGCTGCATCAGACCTACCACGGGCACCCATGGGAGTGAGTTTGTGAGGGAAGGCCTCATAAGTGACCTTTTAAAAAGCCCATCCAGGGGCTTTGCCAAGTCTCCTTTAAAATATTCTGAAATATTTGCAAAACCTCATCATATGCTTATTAACACCCTG
Source organism: Pelodiscus sinensis (assembly GCF_049634645.1). Classification (NCBI taxonomy): domain Eukaryota; kingdom Metazoa; phylum Chordata; order Testudines; family Trionychidae; genus Pelodiscus; species Pelodiscus sinensis. The sequence goes on along the minus strand of NC_134727.1, from coordinate 34,306,659 downwards.
GATGGAGTTCCCCTCCACTCCCAAACATGCCAGCTTGCTACTCCTACAGGGATGCCTCCTTATGGCTATGTTGGACTGTTGTAGCTTAGTGGGAACCAGGCAGTGTGACTTGAGGGGAGGAACCTAAAAGGCTTAGATTCCCTTCTATGGTGAGTGCCAAGGTTTGTAGCATTCCCCACACAACGCTTGTGGATCACTTTAAAAAGTAAGCAAAATGCAGGACAATGTAGCACTTTAAAGACTAACAAGATGGTTTATTAGATGATGAGCTTTCGTGGGCCAGACCCACTTCCTCAGATCAAATAGTGGAAGAAAATAGTCACAACCATATATACCAAAGGATACAATTAAAAAAAATGAACAAATATGAAAAGGACAAATCACATTGCAGAACAGGAGGGGGATGCGGGGGGGGGAGGAAGGAAGGTAAGTGTTTGTGAATTGATGATATTAGAGGTGGGGAGAGTGGGATGTTTGCGAGTTAATGGTATTAGAGGTGATAATTGGGGAAGCTATCTTGGTTTCTATCACTATTTAAAAAGTAAATTTGTGCTGTCAGCTCAGCATTCCCTGAGCAACCTACCTTAACAGATCAGCATGTTTGCATGCCATAGAGACACAAATACTGATAAAGAAACAGATTGCTGTTCCAGGCTTGCATGGGGCTTTTAAACAGTGGGGGGAAATGGAATTTAAAATCGCATGACAAGTATCCTACAGGTGTCCTTTTTGTTAGAGCTAGGCCTGCAAGTGCATTAACTAACTGAATCTCTCATGTTAGGGTTGTTGCAGCAATTGTTTGCTTCCACCTTTGTCTCTCAGGTTCCCCAAGGAAATACAGTCTGGTCTCCTGGAAGTCATTTCTCCCTCTCCACATTTCTATCCAGACTTCTCTCGCCTCCGGGAATCTTTTGGCGATCCCAAGGAAAGAGTCAGGTAATAACTAGATGACTTCAATAATGTTTTATTCAGATTTTTGATTCTCCACTATCCTGACTCAGAAAGGAAAAACATGTTGTGAGAGCTAAGGACATAGTGAATATGTATTGTTGTTAGCTTTATTTGGCTTGGCTTGCTCTGTCATGTGGCCCATGTCTGTTTTCCACTAGTCAGACTGAGACACAGGATACTTTTCTCAAGAAGCCACATGTTTCCAGTTAACTTCAAACTGATTAAACAGTAAAGAACAGGCTTTCTTTAACTCATCTGCTCCTCTGGGGAAAGTGAAAGGTGTATTGGGTTGCATCTCTGCTGTGACATTACCCAGGGTATAATCTGGGCTGATTAACAGTTCTGTCCCCTTAGTTCTCTAGTCTGGGTTGCGTTTTACACTGCTTCACTGTGAGAGCAGCTACTCCTGGTCTGCTCTCATAGTCACCAACATCTAACATGCTCCCAGCTGTATTTTACTAAAAGATTTACCCAGCATTGCTCAGGACCTTAACTTTAATTTTTTTTTTAAATATGATGCATGGACATTTTCATTTTTTGAATCATTGCTCTGGGGTGGGGCTGTGGAGGAGGGGTTCAGGATGCAGGTTGCCCCAGAAAGAGAGGACAACCCAACCCTCTCTCACTGTAATACCTTGGGGCCAGGTGAGAAGCACCTCTCCATAGCAGTTGTAGCACCAGCAGACCCAGCTGGGGGAGGGGTGCATGTCCCCACGGGCAGGTCCAGGTTAGTCTGCCCCGTTGTGCTCCCCAGCCAGAGTGAGGAATGCAGCAAACTGTGCACTATCCCCTTGCTCCCTGATGAAGGGGAATAGCCAGCAATGTCCCTCTAGAAATTGGGGGAGGAGAGCTTCAGGGCCCCCCCAAAAGGGTGCTTGGGGGGTGAGAAGGTCAGGGCTGGGGCAGTCCCGGATGGGGGGCGCACCCCCAGCCAGCCCCTTTCACCTGCCTGGTGATTGTCTCTTTTCTGTGTGGTTGTATGAGAAGCAATCCCATTCCAAGCTGGAGAGTGAGGAGCCCTGAGCCTCAGGGGCGGGGTCCAGGCAAACTTGGGGCCACATCCGGCCCGGGGCCTTAGGTTCTCCACCCTGGTTTAGGAGGAGTTCTTGAATGGACAGACAAACTGTCTCAGTTATATAGTCGATAAGTGCTATGGCCAGCCACTCCTGCATTCCACAGCAAAGCAACACCAGCAAATTCCCACTCCCCGGCTTGCCCCAGAGACGTGTGTCCTGTACGGCCCTGCTCTCTCCTGGACAATGCATGTACATAGAAAGTCTGTAATTTTATTAATAGAAAATGAAGCACACAAATCCTTTTAATCCCAAACGCATACTGGTTTACATGAAACAATAAAACAAAGTTTGTTTAGCTACAAAAGAGAGATTTTAAATGACTACAATAAGGCATAAAAGTCAGAATTGATTTACAAGAAAATAAAAGTAAAATGCAACAAGTGCCTAATTTAAGAAACTAAGTGAATTCAAAACAAGGTCTCTTTCCACATATTTTAGCAGTCTTACTGGCTGAATTCCTTTCAGTCAGGATCCCTTCCCCAGTCCAAAGTTTTTTCCTTTGTTGTTTCTGGCTTTGTGTGTGCCAAGGGGAGAGAGGAAAGAAGCAATAATTTGTGACGTCTACTCTCTTATAGTTGTTTCTCAGCTGCAAGAATAAGTTCCAGCTGAGGTGCAAGAGAGAAATTCTCTGCGTAGATGTGAGCCTCCATCTTTTTTGTGTGTGTCTTTTTTTGTCATGATGTAGATTTTTCATTCACATCCTCTTTGCTGCCAAAGAATGGCAAAGTGATGGTCCATTTGATTTTTATAGACACCTGACTGAGGCATTTGCTAACCTTTTGTGTCTGGGGAACTACCCTGTGGCTGTCCCCCTGACTTGGAACATGTCTTAATAATATCATGTGGAGGAGCCTCATAACTTTACGTACAGTGTTGCCACTCGTACTTTACCAGGACAATAATGATCAGCAAATTATGATTTTTTCAAATGGCACCTTAACTTTGTACACAATGGGTGTGTCTAGACTACATGGCTCTGTTGATGGAGCCATGTAGATGAGTATACTAGACATAGCAAAATGAAGCGGCGATTTAAATAATCGTGCTTCATTTACATCAAAATGGCCACCGCGCTGTGCCGACAATCAGCTGATTCAGCACAGCGGGGCAGTCTAGGTACGCCACGGTCGACAAGGGAAGCCTTTGTCGACCGCTCCAGTAAACCTTATCCACTCATCTACATGGCTCTGTCAATGGAGCCATGTAATCTAGACACACCCAACGTATCCTAGTACTGTTAAAAGGGGTGAATATAATGCTATACAGACAGTCACACTCCCCAAATAAAGCATCTGCTGGCTGGTAGGAAGGCATTTCTCATCACTCTGTCTGTGTTGCAGGTGGAGAACAAAACAGAACCTAGATTATTGCTTTTTAATGATGTATGCCCAGTCCAAAGGCATTTACTACGTGCAGGTAAGTTTGATGAATGAATGCTTGAATTCACAAAGATGTGTGTCTTGTATCAGTTGAGTGAGGGGGGGCGGGATGTGAGTGAGAAAAAACATAAAGTGGAGTCTTTGATTGGGAAAGGGAGAAGAGGTTAATTCAAATGTTGTTGGAGTGTTTGTGATGTTGACTCTGCTCCAAAAGTAACACCCATAGGATATGCTGTCCCTTTCACATTCTGTCCTCTCACGTCCGATTCAGGAACGCCTCTGCATTTCTCCTTCAACCACCCCTCTCTCTCTCTCTCTCTTTCTCTTTTTCTGCGCGTGCAAAGACATTTACTTTGGACCAGGTTAGATTAACCCTTTGCAAGCCAAAACGTAAGTCTTCATTGTAGTGCACTATAGAGTCTTCTGAAGTATATTAGCTCTACATTATGGGCAGCATGCGATTTTGGTGGGGGGGGGGCAGAGGGGTGAAGGCTCGCTCTGAAATCAGTCTGCCTGTGGTGCCGCACTGCAGAAAAACTTTACAGTGGAACCTGTTCGAATGGCTAGAAAAGTAGCAGTCCCAAAGAGCAGTTGTGTCTGAGCTGGAGCTTATCTAACCCAGCTGTTAAAGTTCCCTTTGGCCAAGCGGGCTAAAGAATTGTGCCCAGGAATGGAAGAGGTGGAGATTCACAGAGTAGTTGTCAGTTTTCCCTTAGCCTGTTGGATTAGATTTAGAAGGGTCTGTACAATGTGTCTTCCCGCAATAAACTCTGCCTTTGCCAAAACTTTCCCCAGCCCTCTCATGTTGAATGCTGTGCAGTGCAGAGACTGGAACAGAGCGTGTGTGTTTTTTGTGGTCGGTGCTGAGTTTCCTTCCCCCCTTGCAGCTGGAGGATGACATTGTGGCCAAGCCAAACTATCTCAGTACAATGAAGAACTTTGCTCTGCAGCAGCCATCGGAAGAGTGGATGATCCTGGAGTTCTCGCAGCTTGGGTTTATTGGTAACTGTCTCCCCCCACCCTTCCTCCCCAAAGCAGCGATGGGTGCTTGTGCAGCCCCTCGGGAGAAATTCTCATGCAGCCTGATGAGCAGAGCACCCACAGCGATAGCTTTTGTGTTTCTAGTGGTGGTGCACATTCACACATGCCTCAGCGCACATAAAAAAAAAAATTAGGGGTCAGGGGGAAAAAATCCGCTCGTGGATGGGGGGCTGAGAGGGAGCATTACCTTGAATACTCTTCCAGACATGGCTATGGCATAGCTGGCTGGATCCTACAAACAGCAATCCCTTTGCTTGGAGAAGTTTTCCCCTAGGAAAGGGAAATGGAATGCCAGAGGCATGGCCTCCTCTAACACTTTTATAGTGATCCTTTGGCTTTCCCAGAAAAGAAAGCTTTACTGCAGAGTTTTCTGTCCTCCTGACTCTGGAACAGTTGCACAGATGGAACGACAACCTGCGTGTCAGTCGCCTTCCTGTGGATGCAGCTCAGATAAAACACAGAGCATGGCAGCAGCAACTGTCCCTAACTTCTCACGGCCATGGTGATTTGATTGAGGTGTCTTAGGCAGGCCAAGCTGCCTCTGAGACTTTGCGTTCAAGTGGGTAGGGGGCGGTGCATGTCTGTGCTTGACCAGGTGACCTCTTCTACCAGCCTTCAGATGCCAATATTCTGATCCATTTTTAATAAAAATAAATTTACTCAGTGGCCCAGCAGAAAGGCTCGCTTCCTGGATGCGACTGGTTGTTTCTTGGTTGGATGAGAGTGAGAAGCACCTGCCATAAATCATTCAGACCCTGGGCTGGAGCAGTTTTATATCTACTGAGAACTATTTCAGGACTGTGTAGTTATGCAAGCGGTTTTGTCTATTCCCGTGCCAGGACTATATTAACTTGATGGAGTTTGAACTCTTTCTGAACTCTCAGGGCAGGAAAATGTCCATGAATGACATTTTCATGAATACCCCTCTGGTAGGGTTTTCACCCAGATAGTCCGTTTTTTTTTCTGGCCCCTGTCTGGTTTAAAAAACAAACAAAAAGGAACCCAGAAAATACCACACATGTAAAATGTAAAAATGTCTGTTTCTTTTGGAGGGAAGGCCAGCGGGGATATTGTTCTCCTGCCGCATCTGGTGTGGGTGGAGGGGAAAGTGAGGAGTGTGGGGATTCTTAAAAGGCACAACACCTTTTTTTCCAACAAGTTTGGTCTCCTAGTTTTTTGGGTTTTTTCCATGTTCTGGATTTTTGGTGAAAGCATCTGGCAAGCCTACTCTTTGGTGCTCCTTTTCCATCTGGTGTGAGTGTTCCATGCACTTAAGTGGGACTCATAATGGTGTGTGTTGCTAGCTTTGTAGCAACAGATCTATAACAAATGCTAATTTTAGAATTGTACTAGCAGCATCAGTGATGCTGGTGCATAAGCCCCGACTGCGCAGATCTACGATTACTTGAAACTCCATTAGAGATGCAAGGAGAGAGACCAGTTTTTTTCCCCCGAGGAACTTGCAGTTATTTTCAGTTGCTGGATTTTGTTTTTCACTACCTGTATCTACTCTCTCTCCTCCACCCAAATGTGCTTGCAGGAAAGATGTTCAAGTCGCTGGATCTCAGCTTGATTGTGGAGTTTATACTTATGTTTTACAAGGACAAGCCCATTGACTGGCTCCTAGATCATATCCTTTGGGTGAAAGTCTGCAATCCGGAAAAAGATGCAGTAAGTAAACAATCCTTGCAAAGGGCACCGAGACTCTGCTTGCACTGGCTCCGAATTCCCAGAACTTGTTGGGGGTGAGGAAAAAAGGGAAGATCTGTTGTTATAAGAAGTAGTGATGATGAAATTTTGTTCTGAATCTTGGTTAATCTCATTTAGCCAGGAAAGCTTTGCTCGGGATGAGGGAAATCCTTGTAGGATCTTCCCTAGGAGAAAATGTTTTGAAAGTTCAGTGTGTTGTTAAGAGATGTTTTATGGCAGGGGTGGGCAGGAATTTTCACCGGGGAGGTGCACTTATTGACTTTTGGTACATGGCCATGAGATGGCTCTACCCCTGGAAGTGGTGTGGCCGAGGGCAGAAGGGGCAGGGCTGGCAAGTAGCTTTCCCCCAGACTTGTCTGAGGCTGGAGACTTTGAATTAAAAACATAGCAAAAGACTCCCGGCCTGGTTGCTATCGCATTGCCTGGCAGCTGCCCAGGGTTGCTGCGGCTATTTAAAGGGCTCATGGCTCCAGCCTCGGCCGGGGAGCACCATGCTTGGGAGCTGGGAGCCATTTCAGTAGGATCCTGCTGCCTGAGCCACCTCCTGGAAATCAGTAGCACAGACGGGGGGGTGTAAATAGACACAGCCAGATGCAGTCGGCGAGCCGGATCAACGTGGGAGGCGGGCTGGATCCAGCCCCCAGGCCGCATCTTGCCCAGCCCTGCTTTATGGGGATTCCTTGGGATGAGTAGGAAAGAGTACTTCTCATCTTGGGCAGTCATCCCTCCAAATGCTGGGGGGAATTGAAACCGGCTCCTTGATTCACTCCATTATTAGAGGGGTCTCTTCCCCTTCATGCTATTATCTTGTACTTGTTGGGTGTTCCCTCCGCAGAAACCTTGCTCTCCTTCCCTCCCCACTTACTGGAACAGCAAAGTAACCCTTTGAGAGCGCGCTCCAGGGCAGTTGCAGTCTGGAGTACACCGGCAGGCTGTGGCTGGGAGAAACTCAGTGACATAGACTCTGTGTTGCAACTTAACCACAGCAAATCAAGGATCTCCTTCCAGCTCCCCAAGCTTCTCCATTTGCATTGAGGAGGGTTGCGGGAGGCAGACTAGGGGAATCTTTAACCGGATAGTGTGGTCAGGGTGACCTGTTGCTTAACTGTGCTCATGCTTCCCAGGTGACCATAACAAAGTTCTTTTTTTTTTTTTTATTTTTTTTTTTTGTATTGTATCCCTTTGGTATATATGGTTGTGCCAATTTTCTTCCACAGTTTGATCTGAGGAAGTGGGTCTGGCCCACGAAAGCTCATCCCCTAATAAACCATTTGGTTAGTCTTTAAAGTGCTGCATAGCCCTGTCTTTTGTTTCAGCTACACCAGACTAACATGGCTACATCTCAATTACCATAAAAAAGGGGACATCCTTTCCGGTGTTCTACATTAAACTAGCGCCAAGAGAGGAGAGTGAATGGGATGGAGGAGCAGAGGGCCTAGGAAGATGCAGGTTGCTGCCATGACCGTGAGATGAGCTTGTTGCCAGATGCATGCTCTGATCTTGCGTTTTGAATCCATTCACATCTGAGGCCCCAGGGAAGCAGGGCTTGGATCAGTCACTACTCGGTTTTTGTCTTGCTTCCTCTGCCCGCTCTTCACGGGGAAAGGTAGCCGTGCCCGGGAGCGTCTCTGTGTGTAAGGGGATTTCTGCAGAGCCCTGCAAATCCACATGTCGGAGCGGATGTGGATACAACAAAACAGCGTCAACCAGCCTGCGCTGCTGCCGCCTCTGTGCTGAGATGCAGTGTCTGTTCTAACCCCCCCCCCCCCCACCCCTGCCTGTCCCTGTGCCGCCCTTTAGCCTCACCAGTCTCTGCCTTCTCATGTCTCTTCCCTGCGAGACCCTGCCCCATCTCCACCCTCCCCCCATCGCTAGTTCTTAGGGCATTTAAGAGTGAGTGGTGGGGCCAGCCCTGCACCTCTGCAGAGGCAGATTAGTGGCCAGAGTCCCTGGAAAAACGGGTGCCATCTCCCACCCGGCGCCTACCAGGGAGCGGGTCAGAGCACTTCCACCAAGGAGTGTGGATGGGACACAGGTGTTTGTTCCACTCTGCCCCAGCAGGCGCTCCTGCTGGAAAGTGGGGTTGTGGGAAGTGTACTTGCCCCGCACCCTGGGGAGCACTGGGCAGGGCGGAGCAGGACAAGCATCCGTGCCCTGACCACGCTCCTCTGCAGGAGCACCATGACCCCACTCACCGGCAGGGGCGCTTGGCAGGGCGCAGTGAGACAAGCCTCCCTCGGCCACCCACATAGACGCTCCTCCTGAGAGCCAGGCGCTGCCAGGCAGCCTGCTGCTGCTGCCTAGGTCTGGATGCGGATCTGCAGAAAAGGCGGGGAGCGGATTGCGGATCAGAGGCTGCTTCTCTCCGATGCGGATCCACATTTGTATACCCCCGCAGCACTCGTTTGTTGTTCGTAGGCAGCTTGGGCCCAGGGTGGCACACCCATTCTTGATCAGCATAACCTACAGAATCTCTTCCCCGGTTGGGGTTTGCTTTGTGCATCTGCAGGCAGGAGGAGATGAGATGCAGCTGTTCCATTTTTTGTTTTTTTTCCTCTTGTAAAGCCTGCAGCTTGAGAGGAGTGTTAATGCCATTCCCACTGCACAGCCAGGATAGCTCCTACTCACCTACCTGCAGGAGCGGCCTGAGGCCGGCTGTGGCAGCTGGCTCCCCAGCTGGAAGGCGCGATCGGCACCCCGTCAATGGCCATGATGTAATCATGGGGCACCCTGGTGCCCCAAGATGTCATCATCGGGCGCCTGGGCCAGTGGTGCCCTAGGCAACTGCCTAGTCTACCTAGGCACACAGGCCGCTTCTGCCTATCTGACTGCTTCCTCTCCACAGACGTCTCAGAGGATGCTGCAGACCTCTGAGTTATTGCCTTTTTATAAATTGAACCTAGGGTACGTCTAGACTACAGAGTTTTGTCGACAGATACTGTCGACAAAGCTTCTGTCGACAAAGAGCGTCTACACTACATTCAGTTCTGTCGACAAAGCAAGGTGCTTTGTCGACATGGCAGTGTAGACGCAAGGTCAGTTTACATGCAATAACACCTTCTGTCGACAGAACTCTGTCAACAGAAGGCGTTATGCCTCGTAAAATGAGGTTTACCAGTGTCGACAAAACTGCTGAGTTCTGTCAACGTTGTGTCAACAGAACTCAGCGGTAGTGTAGACGCAGGTATAGTTTTGTCGACAAAAGTCCACTTTTGTCGACAAAACTCTGTAGTCTAGACACACCCCTAGTTGTAGTGTGGATTTCTGGCTTCTCCCACTGTGTGCATGATTAACTCTGTGCAGCACCCCTTTCCGCACGACTGGCAGCTGGTAGGGTTTGCTTTCTTGATTGAAAGTGTTTCACCTGAGCTTTTGGGAATTGCTTTGCCTGGTCTGGATAGCTCCTGTTCTCTTTACATTTGAAAACCAACTGAGGTAAAGATGTGTGGAAAGAGCTGACCTTGCGGTTACTAGCAGTGTGGTTCTCCACCCTAATTTGTCTAAGCTAGGACAATGTTGCTTTCAGTAAATGTGTCCATAACAAAATGAGTCAAGCGGGGGGTTGGGACAGTTGAGGGGACTAATGAATGCCTCGCCTGGTTTTCCCACCTAGATTAAAATAGGAACCTAAAATGAGTTCTGTTTTTTAGTTAGCAATGTAAAGGGATTCTCCCATTAACTTGGCCAGTTTTAATTTTATAATGCAATGGGAGCTGGATTAAGAGATTGGCTCAAATGCAGCCTGTGGAGAATACCCCTAGAAAGCCCAGGTTCCTGGGAGGGGCAGCTCTTGCAGATTGATCCTGAGGGTTGTGATTTCTGAATCAAGTGAAGCCTCGCTCCTGATCGCACCATAGAACTCTCCAGTGTCAGGAGCGGGGTGGAGTTTTTCTGCGGTGGCTGGAAAAAATCAAACTCCTGAGCGCTCTAAAAGTGAGGCTTAGTTTTAACTTAGAAAGCCTCGTCAGCTACATTGGGGGCTCCTGCTACTGAACACAGGCCCCTGCTCCCCTGCCAGCCTGGGAAAGGGGAACGTCCCCAGACCGTGGAAGGGTGAAGAACCATGAGAAGAGCCCAGATGAAGGGGATTGGTGGATAGGATTAATTTCTGGACGGGGGTAGGGAGTAGATCTAGGGGGTGAAGGTTTCTAAAGCAGGGGGCAAAGTCATGTTATTCAGTCCATTAAATTGCAGCAAGGGAGGTTTAGGTTGGACATTAGGAAAAACTTCTTACCTGCCAGGGTAATTAAACACTGGAATAAATTGCCTTGGGAGGTTGTGAAATCTCCATCACTGGAGATATTGAAGAGCAGGTTAGACAGACATCTATCAGGGATGATCTAGATCAGTGTTTCGGAAAGTGTTCTGCGGAATCACCCTCAGAAAGGGGAGCTGCAAAGGACGAAATGGAGCCAACGGGAGCCGCAAGGCGCCGGTAAATAAACAAAGCGGGGCGGCCAGTTAATGTGTTTCTGAGAGTGATTCTGAGGGACACTTTCAGAAACACTGATCTGGACGGGGCTTGGTCCTGCTGTGAGGGCGGGGACTGGACTTGATGACCTCTTGAGGTCCCTTCCAGTCCTAGTGTTCTATGATTCTGTGTGCTGGAGAGCGAGCGACACATGCCCACCTGGGTCTGGGCAGGGGAATTCAGTCATCGAGACAGAGCTAAAAAGCGCAGTATAATCTCTTCTTAAAATTTCATGATTTGAGAGCCAATCTCATGATTTCTGGGAGTCCAACTCATGCTTTTTTGATCTCTGGAAGTTGGCAGAACCACACCAGTACCCGTGGGCGGGTCCAAAGGCTTGTTTAGCATGAAAGGCTTCAGTACTACTGACGGGATTCAGCTGAGCCTGTCCCTTTTTTAAGGTCTTTGTGCCCATGGTAAAGGGTACGTAGCCCTCACTGAGTCTGATATTTTGCAAACATCCCTAAAGTGGGGTCACAAATTGTACTGAACCTCCTTTATATTTACCAGTGCTTAAATACTTATTTGCATCCTGTCGCCCCTCCGGATAAGGAAAATTGAATTAATTTTCCAACTAACGAGACTCCTGTGCAGCATATTGGGGATAAATCCCCACAAGCCAGGCACTGCAATAGGTGTCCTGGAAAGGATATAACTATACAGGTTGTAACGCCCTGGTCCAGCACCCTCAGAACCAGGGAATCTGCTGGACCAGGGGAGGTCGGTGTCAGTCCCTCTTCTGCCACTGGCCATGGGGCTCTGCTCCAGCAGAGAGGCAAGTATTGGCCAAGTGGGGAAGAGGGCAGCGCTCAGGGGAAGAGGCTGCCATCGGGAGTGCAGCCCAGTGGGAGCACTCCACGTCCCACGGCTGCTGGGCTCTGTTCCTGGCCACCAGGCTGCCCACAGGGCACCATGGCCACTCTGTCTGTTCCCTTGTGTGTCTCCCCCTCGCCCCATCCACACTCCTCCTTCATCCTCTCTGAGCATGAGCACTGCAAATGAGCCATTTGCAGCTCTCCAGAGGATGGGGGAGGAGTTGCTGAGCGAGGGGCCCAGCTTTTCCCCCATGAGCGCTCTAGCCTGCAAGCACCCATGGGGATGCTAGACAACAGATGCTGCCAGACTACAGAAAACCAGACTATAGAGATCCAATCTCTAATGTCTTTTCCGTAGGACTCCCCTTTGCTCCCTTCCGCAGTCTCTCTCTCTGTCTGGTTTCCTCTTTACTCCATGTTCACAATGTTTTTCTCCTGTCCCTTTCTGCATTCACTCTCCTCTGCAGAATTAAGCTGATAACGTTAGTTCAGATAAGAGTCCGAACTTTCAGTCTCCTCTTGTTGGGGTGGTTTGAAATCAGGCCAGATGGCTTTGCCAAAGAATCATACAATGCAGTGTGCCTAATGAAAGCAACGAGCAAACTAAAAACTAGGACTGGCCAGGGATTTTAAGAAAAAAATAATCATGATGAATCGCATGATAGAATTCCATTTAAATATTTTTGGGTGTCTTCTGCGTTTTTAAATATACTGATTTCAATTCCAACACAGAACGCAAAGTGTACAGTGCTCACTTTATTTTTTTATTTTTTAATATTCAGACTGTAAAAAACAGAAGCAATGCTATTTTTAATTCACCTAATACAGGTTAATAGTGGAATCTTTGTATTATGAAAGGTAAATGTACAAATGTAGAATTATGTACAAAAATAACTGCATTCAAAACCAAAATATGTAAAACTGTAGAGCCTATAAATCCACTTAGTCATACTTTTTGTTCAGCTCAGACAAACCAGTATGTTCACATTTGCAGGAGATAATGCTGTCTGCTTCTATTCTGACTATCAGGTAAGATTTGTAACTGGTGTCATATGATATTTATGTGCCAATTGTCCTAAAGATTCATATGTCCCTTCGTGCTTCAACCACCATTTCAAAGAATATATGTCCATGCTGATAACCTATTGTGCTTGATAACCACGGTCCAGAGCAGTACAGAGTGTGTTCATTTTCATCATCTGAGTCAGACGCCACCAACAAACAGCTGATTTTCGTTTTTGATGGTTTGGGTTCTGTAGTTTCTGCATCAGCATGTTGCTCTTTTTAAGGCACTTTCGGTTCTTTAAACCTTGGGTCGAGTGCTGTATCTTTTGAAATATCACACTAGTCATTTCCTTTGTGTTTTGTCAAATCTGCCGTGAACGTGTTCTTAAAACAAACATGCTAGGCCACCATCCAAGACTATTCCATAAAATATATAACAGAATGTGGGTAAAACAGAGCAGAAGACATACAGTCCTTCTCCAAGGAGTTCAGTCGCAAATTTAATTAATGCATTATTTTTTTTAAAAACAAGCAGCAGCAGCATTGAAGCATGTCCTCTAGAATGGTGGCCGAAACATGGAAGAGCATACGAAAGTTTAGCATATCTAGCATATAAATACCTTGCAACGTGCAAATGCCTGTTTTCACTTTCAGGTGATACTGTAAATAAGAAATGGGCAGTGTTATCTCTTGTAAATGTAAACAAACTTGTTTGTCTTAGCGATTGGCTGAACAAGAAGCAGAACTGAGTGGACTTACCAGTGCTAAAGTTTTGCATTGTTTTGAGTGCAATTATGTAACCAAAAGTCTACATTTGAAAGTTGTCCTTTCACAATAAAAAAATCTCACTCCAGTACTTATATTAGGTGAGATTAAAAATACTATTTCTTTTATCATTTTTACAGTATAAATATTTGTAATAAAAAAAATAAGGGGAGCATCATACCCTTTCTATTGTGTTGGCTTTAAAATCAATATATTTGAAACTGCAGAAAACCATCCCAAAATATTAAATAAATTTGAATTGATATTCTATTGAACAGTGTGATTAAAGCTGCAATTAATCTTTTAAAATTGCGATTAGTTTTGTAGAGTTAATCATGTGAGTTAACTGAGTAATCGACAGCCCTACTGGTGCTTGTGCCCAGTTTGCCCAAAGAGAGAGGAGTGTTGTCTGGGAGGAAGAGCTAAACCAGCTGAGCTCTCTGCTTTTCCATGGGTGAACCTCCAGGGACTGTAGAAGGGAGGAGTGCAATGAATTTCCAGGAAAACCAAAGTGCCTGACCTGCTTTGTAACAGCTGGAAATGTAGGCAGAAGGGCACTGATAAGGCAGATGGTAAAATGTATTCAGTGGTGTTGGCCGAGGAGGAGAGTTTGCAATGTAGGAGCTTGGAATTAATAATCGCGCATCGGTGCCATTGCTCCTGGTTGGGCCAGCTCACCAAATCCTGCTGCCTAATGAGCTAAAAGTCAAAAACGGGGTGATGCAATTTGGAGTCAAGAGTCGTCATCTTGCAAATCAAAGCCAGAATCACAGGCCACTCTACTAAAGGGTGTTTCCCACCCTTCTCTCCCCCGTGCCCTGCCCTGCCCTTTGCTTTCCCCCACTTCTGGCAATCCGGGCATGCTGGCCAACAAAGGCAAAAGCTAGAGTTTCTCACAGGGCTTTTCTTGTTTCAGAAACATTGTGACCGGCAGAAGGCGAACCTGAGGATCCGCTTCAAGCCCTCTCTCTTCCAGCACGTGGGAACCCACTCCTCCTTGGCTGGGAAGATACAGAAATTGAAAGTGCGTATCTGACCCCATGGCATTGCCTTCTTCCCCCATCCCTGAAGATCTCCCTGATGTCGGGTCCTTCGTGCACCCTGGATCCACATGCACAAGCCAACTTGCCACATTTGGAAAGCAGATGTGACGCTTGGTGTTTCGTATCTTAATGGCCAGGTGTCTGTTTGCGGCAACATCTCTATTCCCCCTTTGGTTTTTTTCACCTTCAAGTTCAGCAAATGTTAGATGAATCTTTTAGACGCCTTTAGTAAGCTGCCCCGCTCTCTCCTTTTCTTCCCTTCATTACTGGACTGCTGGTTGCCATGCAGTCTATCTGTAACTAAATGCTGCTTGTGAATGCTGTGGGAGGGATGTTAAATTGCGTGTAATCAGCTAATCGAGTAATTGATGGAAATTCCATTGACTACTTGATTAGTGGATAATGGGGAGAACTGCAGAGCTGCAGCGTGGTTAGCTCCCGGGCCGGAAGCCAGCCCTGCTGCAGCTCTGCCTTTTAAACATATTAAAAGCTGCCAGGCTGCCAGGCTCTTCATACATACAAAAGGCAGAGGTGCAGTGGGGGGACTGGGAGTGGGCCGGGAATCAGCTGTCCCAGCTCGTCCATGGTCTTAGCTACACCTCTTCTGTTCCTGTTCCCCACCCCTCTGAGACAGTGCAGTGGGGAAACTGGCTTTTAAGCTGGCTCCCCTCAGCACTAGCTCCTGCTCCCCCTCCCCACCCCCTGCTCCTTACTGTCTCTGTCTGATAGTAAGCAAAGGGGTGGGGGAGCAGCTGGTCAAGTCACTACTTGACTACCCAAGATGCTTATCAGGTAGTCAGCTTGTCGCTTACATCCCTATGTTTGGTGGGGGATGTAATGCAAATTCATAGATTCAGTTGAGTTTGACTTTTCTGACTCTTTAGGCAGGGCATTTTAGAGGCACTGAACAGAAGAGGAATGTTTTTACTTCCAGAGATAATGAAGATTTTAAAATGTGTTGGAAGGAAATCAGTCAGAAAACCAGGTCTCGAAGCAGTGCCCGGAGCCCTAAATAAAGAAGTTAGGACACATTCACTAGCCAGGTTTCCCTAATCCTGTTTGTCGCAGGGCTTCAGAGCCACAATGTACTTAAAGCAAGGTTGAGGATGACAGCTGTTTTTCATGTTTTTCCAAAGACTGGAGGTACTTAACCTTCCATCTTGAGCATCACCACAGAACTGTAACTAGCAGTACAGCTTCCTGTCATGTCACAGTCCGGGCTGCGGTGTTTTATCTGATTCTTGGTTTTTATTTTTAGGCAAATTAAGGCCCACTTCTTGAGAGTGTAAATTTGTATGGGAGGGGGGCATTTAAATTTTATCAAAATCAATTAGAAAGTAGTGGCGCTGATTTTTTTTTCATGAAGTGTATATGTTAAGTGTGAGAAGCATGATTTGCCCTTAAGTATGGCTCTGTAACTGATACAGAGATCACTGTATATAAATATATGGTATAATCCAGTCCATATAACTCCATCATTCTTTGATATAACTCAATTACTGGCACAGAATTTGACCCAGATTAACGAAGGCTTTCCTTGGCTTGTCTGGAAATAGGTGACAGGGGAGGGATCATGCGAGGATTACCTGTTGTGTTCCCTTCCTCTGGGGCATCTGGTATTGGCCACTGTTGGAAGACAGGATACTGGGCTAGATGGACTGTTGGTCTGACCCAGTATGGCCGTTCTTATGTAAGGTTTTTGGGGTTGTGTATGTCCGTATGGAACCTACTACCATGGGGCTCTGGTCTCTTAGGGTATGTGTAGACTGCATCCCTCTGTCGGCAGAGGGATGCAGATTAGGCAGGTTGACGTTGCAAATGAAGCAGGGATTTAAATATCCGGTGCCTAATTTGCATAAAAATGGCCACCACGTTTTGCTGAGTCAGCACTTTGTCGGCAAACAGCAGCAGTCTAGAGGGGGATCTGTCGAGAAAGAAAGCCTTTTTCGACAGATCCTGTAAACCTCCTTGCAGGAGGCATAAGGGATCTGTCGAAAAAGGCTTTCTTTCTCGACAGATTCCCCTCTTAGACTGCCTCTTTTTGCTGACTGTACCGAGTCAGCAAAAATGATGGCCCTTTATATGCAAATTAAGCATGGGATATTTAAATCCCTGCTTCAATGTCGACCTGCCTAATCTGCATCCCTCTGCTGACAGAGGGATGCAGTCTAAACATACCCTTATGGAGGCTCCTATATGCTGCCACAGTGCCTATAATGGTGATGATTTCCCCTTTGTGTATTCCTGGGGGATCCACTCCCCCAAATGCCCCAAGGGCGCTGTTGTTCCTCATGCCCTTTCCAAACCAGCTTACATCTCACAGTCTGTAAATACTGCACTGCTGCTTTGGCATGGGGATGTTGGAGCCTGGAATCTGTGTGTCCCTAAGGCTGGACATTGGGTGTATTTCTCACTCAATGAAAGCCCTGTGTGAGACCTCCCTCTCGGTTTGCGTTGAGGACAAAGACTTTGGCAAGCAGGCCCTGCGAAAAGAGCACGTCAACCCTCCGGCAGAGGTGAGCACCAGCCTGAAAACCTACCAACACTTTACCCTGGAGAAAGCCTACCTGAGAGAGGACTTCTTCTGGGCATTCACCCCCATGGCAGGAGACTTCATCCGATTCAGATTCTTTAAACCCCTCCGCATCGAAAGGTCAGTGTGTTGGGGTGTGCGCAGTGGGAGGAGGGGAATGTACAGAGGCGGGGCCTGAGATGTGGGTCCCCTTTTTCCTGTCCCCATAGTACCATGATTTTTATCCCAAATGATGCTGGCTGCTTCTAGAAGTCGGTTTTATTTTCCTTTGCATTTATCTTGTTGCCTGTTCCCCCTTGCAAAAGCAAGCCTCTGTCACTTCATTCCTTCTCTTAGATGTCTTGATTTTTTTCTCTCTGGGGTCTGGTCCCTTGTGCCCAGGCAGGAACCCCATCCCGCTCGCTGCAGGGCAGAAACGAACACTGATTCTAGACTTGGCTTTGCCTAGCTCTGACTTCTGCCAGGGGAAAGCGGCAGGACAATAGAAAGAGCTGTAGTCAATACTCGGTTCTGTGTGGCTGGCAGAGAGTCTTTTGACTCAGATTGGAACTGAATTGGGGAGAGTTGTTAGTGCCTCCGATTTCTTCCTTCTTGATAATAGTAGGAGCTGACTCTTTTTTTCTGGGAAAGAGTCCTGCCATCTCTAAGCATGTCCCAGAGTAAGGAATTGCTCGTCTCTCCTCCCCTGCCCTCCTCAGATCCCCGCAATTAACCTGTTCAATCTTCCGCTACCCCGGTAGTTGCAGGAACCCTTTGTCTTTTTTGAGAACAGTAGTGATACCTGTGCTGCTCCTTGCCTACAACAGGAGCACTTCTCAGCACTTCCATCGCCCTTCAGACTTCCGTAGTGATGTGCAAATATCCACCCCAGAGCCTCTCTCCCCAGGCTGGTGTGTGCTGTTTTTGCTCTCCTATTTGTATAGACGAGGGGAAGCTGTGCTGGCTCTCCAGGGGCTAGAGCAAGGGTGGGCAATAATTTTTGGCCGGGCGGGGCCACTTCAGAAGGGGCGGGGCATCAAGCGAAAAGGGCAGGGCCAAGATACTTCCGGGGTCCCCACCCCCAGACGATGATTGGTCTGGGGGTGAGGGAGTGCCTTGGCCCCCCCACATTTCTCCTGGGTGCCCATACCCCTGGGCTGTGTCTAGACTGGCAAGTTTTTCCGCAAAATCATCTGCTTTTGCGGAAAAACTTGCCAGCTGTCTACACTGGCTGCTTGAATTTCCGGAAAAGCACTGACGATCTCATGTAAGATTGTCAGTGCTTTTCCAGAAATACTATGCTGCTCCTGTTTGGGCAAAAGTCTTTTTCTGAAAGACTTTTGTGCAAAAGGGCCAGTGTAGGCAGCACAGTAGTGTTTTCCGCAAAAAAGCCCCAATCGCGAAAATGGCAATCGGGGCTTTTTTGCGGAAAACCGCGTCTAGATTGGCCACGGACACTTTTCCGCAAAAAGTGCTTTTGCGGAAAAGCATCCTGCCAATCTAGACGTGCTTTTCCGAAAATGCTTTTAACGGAAAACTTTTCCGTTAAAAGCGTTTTCGGAAAATCATGCCAGTGTAGATGTAGCCCTGGCGTGGGAGGAGACTTCCCGCACTCCCCTGCCCCTAAGCCAATTAGGACCTGGAGCAGGGGAGCAGTAGGACCTCCATGGGCCAGATCCACCCGCTTGGTGGGTCTGGTCTGGCCTGTGGAGGCCCTTTTGCCCACCCCAGTCTAGAGGGGCCTCTTTTTCCTGAGAGAGGAAGAACTTCCATCTTCACAGAGCTCGTGTTCAGGTCCAGGATGTGGTGGTTCAGATATCACGGCAACAGGCCTAGCAGTTTTTTTTTTTGCTCTGGGGTGGTGGCATCTCATCTCTTCCATGAGCCAGAGAGAAGGGTGGGTGGATTCCAATAGCCCTGCCTCAGGAGGGTCATGAAAAAGCCTTTCTCCAGGAGCAGTGTTCCCTGTAAGCTGTGCACTTGGGCAGCCACCCGGGAGAGATTCAAACACCGCCCAGCTGAGGAGCAGCGTGCCTGCTGCATGTTTCTACTGGTGGTGCACAGTATTAGCCTCAGCGCAGGCAACAAAATTTATTCAGCACATGGATAGAGGGAATATTGTCCAGGGCTCCATTTATGTAGCCTGCTCAGAACTCCTTTACTAACTAAGATCCCCCCATAGGGATAACGACTGCTTATGTTTTCTCCCAAATGCAGCGGGAACCTTTCATTTGTAGACGCAATAAAACAATAATCCAAAATTAGCTGTTTTTGCAGAAGAGCCATCTCCGTATCCCCATCTCCATGAAAGTGGTTTTCCGTGAGCATAAAGCCTCCTGCTTGGTTCCGACATTCGATCAATCCCTCCTGGCAGGAGACGCGATGATGGTCCCACCCACCCCCTCCAATCCAGTCAGAGTCTTACAGCTTTGGTCTCTGTTACACAGATTCTTCTTCCGCAGTGGCAACATTGAACACCCAGAAGACAAACTGTTCAATACGACCGTGGAGGTTTTGCCCTTCGACGTGAGTAATGGAGGATCGGGCTGGAGGTCGGGCGTAGGGAGCAGTGGAAGTTGTGGAGGGGGGAAATGTTTGCTAAGTGCATGTGATTTGTTGGCTGTGACGTGTCTGCTTGTTCTGCTAGTCTCAGACTTTGTTATTAATAAAGTTAGGGAGGTGCTGGGGGCCCCGCTGTGTTAGGCATTGCACAGAAACAGAGCCGCGGACACTCCCTGCATATAGTCTGAGTAGACGAGACCGACACCAGTGGGAGAAAAAGGTCAAACGCATAAGCAGAGTGATGGCAGCAATTTTCATGTTGTGTCCCAGGACTTCTACTGGGCGGTTGGTTGAGTTCAGAGGGGATAAGCCAGAGGTGAAAGGAAGCGGGTGCGTGGTGCTGGCCAGAGGGAAGGAGGGGCAAGTGTGGAATGAAGCTGACAGGACCGTGAACAGGGCCGGATTAAGACCTTTAGGGTGTGTCTAGACTACATACCTCCGTCGACGGAGGCATGTAGATTAGCCAGATCGGCAGAGGGAAATGATCGGGGCAGTCTGGACGCGCCGCACCGACAAAGAAGCCTTTCTTGATCGGCACAGGTATGCCTCGTGAAACCAGGTTTACCTGTGCCGATCAACAAAGGCTTCTTTGTCGGCGCGGCGCGTCCAGACTGCCCTGATCTGCCAACAAACAGCTGATCGGCAGAGCGGGGCAGCCATTTAAATTTAAATGAAGCCGCGATTATTTTAATCGCGGCTTCATTTCCCTCTGCCGATCTGGCTAATCTACATGCCTCCGTCGACGGAGGCATGTAGTCTAGACGTACCCTTAGAGGCCCTAGGCACTGAAAAGATTATGGAGCCCCCCACCTCCCCATATGTAATTCAAAATAAAAACACTACTATACCATCAAATCTTTTTTTTTTTTTTTTTTTTTTTGTGCCCCTGCTTTGCTGGTGTCCTAAGCACATGCTTAGTCTGCCTATTGGGTAATCCAGCCCTGACTGTGAAGGAGGGGTAGGGAGAGGGTTGGAGTAAACAGCCAATCAGGAAAGGGTAGAGAAAGTTCAGTAAAATTGTAGAAAGTTTCCTGAATGTCCAGTGGTCTCTGCTGTGGCTACTTGTGCAGCTGCTCTTACCACCTGGGGTCTCTGTCTCTGTTTCGCAGTTTTTCTCCACAACAACAAGACAAGGGGAGACGCTGCTGGGTTCTAGTGTCCCACCAGAGAAAAGCAGGGTCCCCTTTGCATGCTTCTGAGTTGGAGGGTGAGGTGCCCCTGCAGGGCCCCCATTTTGTGCTCCCCTACCTGCTTTGATTGCCTCTGCAGCTTCTCCTACCAACCTCTGGCTGGTCCTTGCTGTGGTTTGGCTTCCATCACATGGCAGCGTGGTGTTAGACATGTAACTTCTATACAGGTTAAATGTAGACAAGCACCTGCCATCCAAAACCAGTCAAATTCTAGCTGGGTGGAAGGGCAGGGCGATTCAGATTCCCAATTTGAACCACCCCATGAAGGTTTTGGTTCAAATTCAGATCAGAATCCACTAGGTGCTTACTTTCCAGGCCAGATGCCAACGGAATTTCGCAGAAATACCTGTTCTCCTGTGATTCTCTTGGATGAGAGGGATAGCTCAGTGGTTTGAGCATTGGCCTGTTAAACCCAGGGTTGTGAGTTCAATCCTTGTGGAGGCTAGTTAAGGATTTGGGGCAAAAGTTTGTCAGGGATGGTGCTTGGTCCTGCTGTGAAGGCAGCGGACTTGACTCAATGACCTTCAAGATCCCTTCCAGTTCTAGGAGATAGGCAATCTCCATTAATTTTAAATTGTTTTTTAAATTTTAATTTTAAGATCTCACTAGGCTCAGACCAGATTTTCTTGTCCTATCCCCAAGTGGTGGGAATCTAATCTTTCACTAAGAGCTTGTAAAACTTCTGTGCTGTCTAATCTGAACCCAAATCTGAGGCCTGGCTCATACATGAAGTCTTGGGGGGTAAACCAGATATGGCTGCTGCCTGCCCGTAAGACACAAGCCCATGGCCTGATGGTTTAATACCTACTCTCTGTGTTTTAATATATGATGCTTGTGCTTGAAAGGAAAGACCTTACAGCAAATCTGCATGTTGCAGCAGTGATTTCCTTTGAAAGCTGCAATGCTGTTTGCTTTCTGGCGGCCCTGGCTATTCAAGCTGTACCCACAGCAGGCTTCCTAAATTCATGCCACTGGCTTTCTGCAATGACTGTGTTTCCCCGCACAGAGTCTCCAGTCAGATAAGGAAGCCCTGCAGGAGGGAAGAGGGACAGCGTTCAAGTTCCACAGGACATCAGATGGCTACATACAGATAGGTAAATTACTGGTTCAAGGCAAAAGCAGACCTGCTGTTTGCTGATAATGCACCACTTTTGTTGATCTTCAGATGAATAAAACACCACTAAAAACCTTGCTTGCAAGTGATTTGTCTGGAAATGAGATTGAAAGTCAACCGTGTAGAACAAGTTAGGGGTTTTTTTTTTTTCTCCCCATGAGCCAAAATTTAGATGGGTTTTAATCCCAATTTTCCCCTGGGCTGGGCACTGTCTGTCTCTCATATAACAATATAGAAGGATGAAAGCTGATTCCCAGAGCAGAGAGAGAGGAACTGAACAGACCTAAGGGGAATGAACAAAGTTGCCTTTCAATTAATGCAAAATGCTGCTGTGGTGCATTCATTAGTAATTTCCAGCAAGTTTTCTCTCAGCAGCACCAGCAGTTTTCAGACACCTTATGCTAAGATCCTCTCTGCTGCTGTCTGGTTTTGAGGGAGCAAAGGCTTCACCATGAGGGAAAAATTACAGATGAGATTTTTTTTTTTTTTAATCGATTTTCTTTTTGCTGGCTCTGCTCTGTAGAGCAGGCAGAGGCAGAACTGTGGTCATCTGCATACATTGCTGTGGACACACCGATGAAATACACCACACAGGGAGAGCCTATGGTGGTAAAGTTCTCCACAGGAGCCGATGGCAGTAACGTTCTCCCATCGCACCTGGAAAGCTGAAGAAATCTCTGGAGACAGAGTTATCAGAATCCAGGCTCCAACTTGCCATTCGGAGTAGCCAGGGCTGTGTGGGGAATTTCTGTGCTGCTGTTTGCATTCACGCAGCCTTTGCCGCCCTACAGATGTAGTCAGGAAAATCAGGAGGCTAAATATTCTTCCTGCAGTGTTCTTTTCCCCTTGATTCTGTTTGCGTCCCAAGATTTTGATAAATGTTACCTTGTGAAACACTGACACCTACTGGCCATCTAGATTTCAGAACAGTTTTCTTTTTCAGAGGGGTAGAAGTTGGTTTTGTCTACACAAGCTCATTCGTCTCCAAGGCTACGTCTACACTGCAGGCTTCTTGCGCAAGAAGCTTTTTGTGGAAGAGATCTTCCGCAAAAACTTCTTGTGCAAGCCCGTATCCATGCTACAAAAGCGCATGTACTTTCGCACAAGAGAGCGTCCACACTGCATGGACACTCGAAAGAAAGCCAATTGCTATTCACAGAATAGCTTCCAGGGCACCTGTGCTTTTTTTGATTGGCTCTTGTGTAAAACCCCCATTGCCTGTCCACACACCTTTTTGTGCAAGAACTCTTGCACAAAAAGGAGTTATTCCTCGTAGACAGAGGAATACCTACACCACAGAAACCCCTCTGTTCTTTTATTTACTTTAAATTTACTTGTGCCAAAATACACTTGGAGGGATGGATGCTCTGTGGGTTTTTGCACAAAAACCCTGTTGTGTAGACCCTGGGGGAGGGACTTGAGCCCTTGACCCTGTCCAAGTGGGTGCCCTATCCCCTAGGCAACTTGGGAACCCACCACACCACCTTGCTGTGGGGAGGCCCTTTATCCTGCCTGCCTGGTCCTTCACCTGACCCTACCTGATACTGCCTCCCCCAAGTAAGGGTGCAAACCCGTGACCCTGTCCTCCCCAGGCACCCTAAGGTGCAACAGGACTAATAGTTTCTTTGGTTGTGAGGTCCTTTTTTATTTATTTATTTATTTATTTATTTAAGGCAATGCTATTCTGGGAAGGGCTTATATTTGACCTCACAATGCTCTGAGTTCATTTGAGAGGGGATCAGTCAGGTAGTTTGGTGTGTTTAGCGTGCACACAGCAATGTGCTTATCCAGTTGCTATGGACCAGTTCGGGGGTAGGCAACACTTAAACGTTGCAGCTGCTTAAAGAGTTAGAATGAAAGTTAAGGTCCTGTACAAACAACCCAAAGGCTTCCCGCCAAAGGTCTGGGTTTGGTGTTCTGTAAAACCTATTGGAAAACAAGACTGAAAATGAAACTACCTGATGCAGTGGTGGGGAGCCTTCAGGGACTGCGTGCTTAAGCAGTCTGCTCTTGGGAGGATACTCTACTCCAGACCCATCTGCTTTTCTCCTCCAGGCTCCTTTTCTAAGGGTGTTGCAGAAGGAGAAGTGGACCCTTCATTTGGGCCTCTGGAAGCCATCCGACTGGTCATCCAGACTGATTCTCCAGTGTGGATCATCTTGAGTGAGGTAACATGGTTTTCGGGCTTTAAAAAAAACCCCACAGTTCTTCCCAACAGCCTGGGACAGACAAACAACCCCCTTCTCACCCGAGAATTCGCCCAGCGCTGGAGGAGCAGATCTCTGGGTAAAAGGGGCAGGGGATTGTGAGTTCTCAGTAAGGGGAGAAGGGTGAGTGGCCATAAACGGTTAACCCTTTCATCCTGTTGTATCCAGAATGACTGGATGATCCTGCTCCCATGAAAGCTGAATGGAAAAGCTCACCTAGATGCCCATGGGGGCAAGATAGGCCCCCTAAGTGGCAATTCATTTGATATAGAAGTTTCTGATACAGAGATGAGCCTGTGGAGTTGTGTAAAAGGGACTGTTACTCTAGCAAGTGCTTTCCTGCCAGTGAAACCAGCTTTTTGTATCCTTTGGGGAAATAGCGCTTGCCCCTTACCGCTGGCCAGACAACTGAGAAGGGAGAAAACGGACTTTTACGAGGAATAAATAAGCATCCAGAGCATTTTTAAAACATTGAGTGTGTCCCTTCAAACCTCCCAGAGTTCTAACAGCTAGAGGGTCTGGGACAAGGGATTTGGCATTTATATCCTGCCTAAGGGGGCAAATGCCCCCAGAACAGTTCTGGTATTACTGCAAGATAGTGTCTGTCAGCCAGCAACCAAGAGAAAAAACCCATCCTGGGTCTAGCATTGGGGGGGAGGGGTAGTCCCTTCGTGGGTATCTTCTGTAAAACAAACTTCCCAGTTGCATCCCTGCTAGCGTGAGGATTCCCCAGAAGTTTTGTAACTAGGAAAGTGCCCAATGCTGAAGCGTTTTGCTTCCTTTCTCTTATTCTCCTCCCCCCCCCCCCTTCTATCTTTTCAGATTTTTCTGAAAAAAGCAGAATGAAATTCCCAGGACGAAGGGTTGGATGCACACAGCAGTTGCTCTTCCCTGACTCATCCTCTCCCTTCTCTTCCCGTCCCCCAGTCTGCCAACGGTGCAAACGTGTTGCATGCACAGCACCACCACCTGCTCCACGCCAGGAAGAAAAACCAATGTGGTCAACATGCACACATCCTGGCAAGCTCTGCAACAGACGACAGGGAGGGAAACCACCTCCACATGTGGGTGCTGGCCAGAATAGCACTAGTGCCTGCAAAGGCACATCTTGACTGCAGCTGAATTTGCAGGGGCAGGGCAGTTACACTGTCTGCTCTTGCTGTATAGAGACCAAGGGAAAATAATCCCAATGGATTTGGTTTTGTTCCCCGGGGCGAGGACCATACTTTTTTATCCTTGCAGGGGTATGGCTCCTGGGCTAGAGCAGTGGGATCACACGAATGCACAGTGCAGTTTGGCACACTGACTGAAGGATCTAACGAGCAGGCAGGCAAATATATCTTCAGCCCAGGAAAGAGCAGTCCTGGGTGTGGGAGCCTAGTAGTCCTACTGCCGAGCAGTGTAGGGGAGTGAGCCTTGGCAGTGTGCGCAGGGGGAGTGAGTTCTCACTAACTGTAAAGCTGGGGTGAGGTGTATTGCGGGAAACCGCCAGAGCCTAAATTGCTACAGTTCCCCTTGCCCCCGCAAAAGGCAGTTCTCCCAGGACCACCGCTGAAGATTAAGTGAGCAGGAAGATGGAGCGCCCCTCGTGGTCCAGGAGGGATCGTGGTTCTAGCAGAGGGGATTGCGTATAGCGGTATGGCAGGGAAAATAATAAACCACACTGTGCCTGCCAGGGTTGTACACGGCCCCTGAATTAAACTTACGCTGAAGGCTTCTGTGTCTTCATGCCTTGAGATTTTGAGTGCAAAATCCATCTTTGTAATAACTATTTCAGTTACTGGTTGATGTGAATTTTGGAAATAGTAGCCCTGTTCTAAAATGGTAGGGATTAGTGTAATTTTTCAGAGGTTTTCTGAAATCCCAATGTCTCTTCAGCTATACACTGGAATGCATTATACTACTTTAATGTGCTGTATTTTTTATTATTGGATACATTTGATTTTTCAAGTACATCTCTATATAAATATATATTAAAATGTGCACTGTAATAAAGTTTAATTAAATTTAAAACCCGGGCCTGTGTCTGCACTCGAGCTTCCACTTTCCACCAAGAGGCGCTTCATATTTCACTTGCCGTTTGTACACATTTGCTCAGCAATGCAAGCATTGAAGGGGGTTACACATTAGCCAAGGCAGCATTACGTGTGGCTGTGGTGCCAGTCCCAGAGGCCCTGCGACTGCAGGCAGGATACTGGAGTAGCCTAAGGGAATGGCCTGTATTCCAGCTCTGCCTAGATTAGGAAAAGAAATACTTGCTCAACTCGCTCCTTCATTGTAATATGTAACATGTTTTTTCCTACTACTGCCAAGGGACCTGGGGCCTGAAAACATCCGCAGTAGCCTTGAATCCAAGTACAAGGACTTAATTCCTTTATTAAACCAATGTAAGTTTCTGCTGAGTTAGGGGACAGCCTTTCTTTGACTGGCTTTTGCTTTTGAAGTATGGTAGCCAAAGGAGAAAATTGCTCCAGTGTTATGTGCCTCCTCTTCAAACCAGTCTAAGTTTGGGAAAGTAGTCCTTCACCCTTTCTGGCTATTTTCTGTGGCCACTCCCCAACTAGGCATGCAATGCATCCCTGCATAGCCCATGTGACTTACAGCAGACACCCTCTGCATGTTTCCCATTGCTTAGCTAAGTGCAGCAATAGTAAATGTCACATGAGGCAGCTTTGTAGCTCAGCAAAGGTAAACACCAGCAGGTGGATGAAAAATTGCCACAGGTATAAGTGCTGAGTACCTGATTAAGCCAACCCGCTAACAGTTAAAGTCTATGTCCGGCGGATCGGGTAGTTCTTGGTTTGGTCATGAAAATTCTGTCATGCTTCGAGTGTCCAATTTGACTGCTAGGAGCACTCAGCAGTGCCACAAGCAATTAGCAAACATGGGCCTGAAAGCTTTTAAAGTCGGCCTTATAAAAACAAATGTCCTAGAAACAGCTGGGCTAGACCTGCCTCACTCTGTGTATACTGTACCTGAATGAAGTACTGCTACCAGCTACACAGAAGAAACCGCTTGGAATTGCAACATTAAACAGAAGGGCTGTGTCCCTTTTTTGTAAAAGGGATGCAAATTAGACATCGCAATTGCAAATGAAACGGGGATTTAAATCCCCCCCACTTCATTAGCATAAAAATGGCTGCCGCTTTTTTCCGGCGCGGAGCTTTGCCGGAAAAAAGCGCCAGGCTAGATGCGGATCTTTTGGAAAATAATAAAGCCTTTTCCGAAAGATCCCTTATCCCTCATTTTAAGAGGGATAAGGGATCTTTCGGAAAAGGCTTTATTATTTTCCGAAAGATCCGCGTCTAGACTGGCGCTTTTTTCCGGCAAAGCTCCGCGCCGGAAAAAAGCGGCAGCCATTTTTATGCTAATGAAGTGGGGGGGATTTAAATCCCCGCTTCATTTGCAATTGCAATATGTCTAATTTGCATCCCTTTTTCGAAAAAGGGATGCAGTCTAGACACAGCCAAGCTGATTCTCCTGGCAAAATCCTTAGTTTCAGCTAGTGCATGGGGTGTAGAGGGGAGGGGTGGGAAAAGCATGTGCCAATAATATCTGTCCTTAGCTTCTCTAGCAAGCGTGTGCTTTTCTATTTGTATACACAGAACTTTTAGATGGAGACGAGAGAACCAAATAAGGGAAGTGTAATTTTGGGCTATTCATCACTTGTAACTAAGACTACAGCTACACTACCTTCAGTCGACTTGCTGAGGGAGGATGGGGGTCGATGAGAGAAACTCTCCTGTTGACTACCCCAGCCAAAAGGAATATGGGAAGAGTAATAGGGGGAGGGATAGCTCAGTGATTTGAGCATTGGCCTGCTAAACCCCAGGGCTGTGAGTTCAATCCTTGCAGAGGACATTTAGGGATTTGGGACAAAAATTTGTCAGGGAGGGTACTTGGTCCTGCTGTGAAGGCAGGGGACTGGACTCAATGACCTTTCAAGGTCCCTTCCAGTTTTAGGAGATAGGCAATCTCCAATTTAATTTAGCAAGGTCAACTGGAGAAAAAACTGGAGTTGATTTAGCAGGTCTTCACTAGACCCACTCAATCACCTGCCAGTGGATCAATGTCAGAGGATGATCCCCACAGTAGTGTAAATGTAGCCTAAAACTGTTTTCTGGTAAGTGTAACTTGCTGGGGTGAAGAGGGAAAGGAGGACAGAACCATTTTCTTCCTCTCCCCCCCACCCCAAATTGACACAGGAGACATACGAGTGAAGAAAAATTTGGAAGGGTTTTAGATCTCTTCAGCCATAGGGCACTTGTGCTTTCTAGCTCTATTTGGACCTGCTTTAGTGGGGAGATTCTCATCAGTTGGAAGAGTTGCAGGCAATGCTGAGGGGAGGGGTTAACTCAGAAGTCCCAGGTGCTGATTACCATGAGAAGAGCAGTTGCAATTGGCTTGGCATTTCCATTGTCCGCACAAAAGAATTGAGAGGCAGGAAGTGGATCAAAAGCCCAACTGTAGCCAAACCAATCAAAATCCACAGCACTTTGGCACTGAAGTACATTGGGGCCAATCTGTGCAAGGAGAAAAACACAATTAACTTGCCTGGCTCTTGAAAGAGAACAGCAACTGCCTTGACAGCAATGATTGGGCTACACCAAGCAGAGCTATTACAGAGCTTTGCAGACATCCAAGGGGTTAAAAGCTATTTATCGCCAGTTCTGTACAGCCGAGGAAGGCCTGTCACCGACAACAGTGAGATCACCAGTTTTCTATGTGTGGTTATGGCACTGTGGACACTGCAGGCTAGACTAGCCAGCTTCACAAGTGCTTGTGGGTGACAAGCTAGGATACACAAACTCCATACGCCATTATTTAACAAGAAACGTCTTTGTGCTATTGTTAGCCTGCTTAAATTGGGCGGGGGGGGGGGGGGGGAAGGGGAGGAGGAGAGTTTAACTGATAAGCATCACCTTGTCAGTTTCTGTTCTGGTTAGCTTGTCGGCCGGCTGCCTGCCCCATTCCTGGGAAGCCAGCTGCTGCCCTGCGGGGCTCTTCAGCTTCGAGCTTATAATGCAGACCCTGCAGCACAGCGTGGTATAGCCAGCTTCCTGGGAGCTGCAGGGGCACCCCTCACCATCCTTCCTTCCATAGTCCCACCCAGCCGGAGATTCCCAAAAACAGTTTACCACGTAGCCACTAGGGCTACATCTACATTGGCAAGATTTTGCACAAATACTTTTAATGCAAGAGTACTTTGCATCTACACAGGCATGTGCTTTTGCGCAAGAGATGTGTTTTTAGTGCAAAAGCATCCATGCCAGTGTAGACACAATCTTGTGCAAGAAAGCACCGATGGCCATTTTAGCCATCGGGTTTTCTTGCGCAAGAAATTCATGTTGCCTGTCTACACTGGCCTCTTGCACAAGAACAGTTGCAGAAAAGGGCTTATTCCTGAGCGGGAGCATCATAGTTCTTGCGCAAGAAGCACTGATTTCACACATTAGAACGTCAGTGTTCTTGCACAAGAACTCCCCGCCAGTGTAGACAGGCAGCATGTTTTTGCGCAAAAGCAGGTGCTTTTACCCAAAATCATGCCAATGTAGAGACAGCCTTGGATTCTTAGCAGTTACAGTTACTGTTTTTAACCCTTATTTAGATCCCTAGCTTAAATACCCTCCAGGTAGCATGGAATCTGTTAGAACCTGGCTTCTCAAACTACTGACCAGCAGCAGCGTCACTAAATTGCTTAGGGAGGCTGTGGACTCTCCATCACTGGAGATATTTAAGAGCAGGTTAGAGAGGCTTTTATCAGGGATGATCTAGACCAGGGGTGAGCAATAATTTTTTGCCAGGGGTCACTTTGGAAATTTTTGAAGGGGCCCCAAGACGCACAGGAAGGGGGGGGGGGGAAAATCACCAAGATATATCTGGGTTCCCCACCCCCAGACTTTGCCCCCACCCGACATTCCCCCTAAGTGCCCATGCCCCTGGCGTGGGAGGAGACTTCCCTCGCTCCCCTGCCCCTAGGTCAATTAGGGCCTGGGGACAGGGGAGCACATAGGGCAGGGGCAGAGCGGAGGAGGCTTCACGTGCTCCCCCACCACTGATCTAGACGGTGCTCGGTCCTGCCGTGAGGGCAGGGGACTGGACTTGATGACCTCACAATGTCCCTTCCAGTTCCAGTGTTCTATGATTCTAGAGCCAGCTGGTTACTATTATAGTTCAGCCTGCTGGAGTTAACCTGCACATGGGCGCTGGAGGCTATTAGTATTCCCAAGGGAAGATAGATGTAGGCTTCATATAGAGCAGGGTGGACAGTAACTTTTATGGGGGGGGAGGACTCCATGCATTTTGGTAAGTTGTCATGGGCTGGCTCTAGGCCCACAGAAGGGGCAGGACCTTGGGTGGAAGCAGGAGAGAGCGAGACTGGGACGGGGGTGTGTGTGCTGAGTTTGTGAGACCGCATACACTTTCTCTTCAAGACAGGGAAAGCTCTCAGCTCTGTTCTCTCCCCTCCCCTGCTCTTCAGAGATGCAAAGTAGTGGGGGAGAGGAAATGGAAGGGAGAAAAGCTGCTGCTGGAGAAATCAAACCGTGAACTGCCTCTTTAAGAGGCATTCGTCTCAGTCACTCCTCAGACTTCAGCCTGGAGCAACTCCGCTGTGTGTCCCGCTCTCTCTGACCCCTGCTCTGCAGAGAGGGGATCTGGGGGCAGGGTAGACCCTGACTTCAGCTCTCCCCTTCTCTCCCTGCTCTGCACAGCTAGCAGGAGGCTTCTGGGGAGGGGTGTCGGCACACTGCTGAACAGCAATGTCCGGCGAGTCACATCCTGCCAATACCTGCTTTACAGGAACTTTAGCTCCTCCCAGTGCTGTTGCCTGGGGGGGGGGGAAGGAGGGGGCAGCCTTGTGCTAAGGGGTAGGGATGCAAGCCCAGACCCTTCCTCTCAGTTGGAATGGGCCCAGGGCAGG
Source organism: Pelodiscus sinensis (assembly GCF_049634645.1). Taxonomy (NCBI): domain Eukaryota; kingdom Metazoa; phylum Chordata; order Testudines; family Trionychidae; genus Pelodiscus; species Pelodiscus sinensis. The sequence continues at coordinate 34,275,896 of NC_134727.1, read as the reverse complement.
ATTGTTTTTGGGTGCTTTCACCAACACTATTTCATCCCTGGCTACTTACCTTCCCTGAGCAGACAGCGTGTACCCCTGGAAGTACCGGTACCGAGCATACAAATAGAGTAGCCCACAGACGGCAGCCACAGCTAGAAAACAGGAACCAAAATTATCAGCGCAGGGCACAGTGCCAAAAACTTCACAGCCAGAGCTGCAAAGCCAGACAAGGGCCTGAACCAATCACTCAAAATGGCAAAGTGACCACGAGACCTCTGACCGGCTGCTGATGGGGAGACGGGGCCATAAGGGTGAGCACCAAGGCAAGGGCTGGGGAGAAGAGGTGGTGTGGGAGCAGGACCTGGGGGGGGAACAGGAGTAGTGCAGGAGGGGGATGGTTTGGCGGAAGGGGCAGTGCGAGGAGGGAAGGAGTGGTAGGAAGCCTCCGCTGCCCTCTCTGGGAGAGGTAGCCGTGGCTTTTTCATCAGGCTAAAAGCCGTATTTCCGTACACCCTGCTCCTTTAAGAGAAATAAAATGAACTAGTATTCTAGTGCCGGAGGCCTGTAGAAACTACTGCAAGTCAGAGCCCAACGCACTAGGTACTGTATAGCTACTGGCCAAAGATGAGCTAACTTTAGCAGCCTGAGGAATGGAAAGAAGAATGGATTAGTTCACCTCTAAGCAGGGGTGGCCCGTCCACATAGGGTAACTAGGCAGTCGCCTAGGGCACCAAGTTAAATTGCATGGTTCGCCTAGGGCGCCAGCTGCTGGCAGCTAGTCTAGGGCCGCCCCTGCCTCTAAGAGCACTAATTAGCCAGGGAGCAATGCAGTCACTTAAATGGCTCCCTCAGCGCAAGGCTGGCATGTCAGATTAGCAGTATTACAATTCAGCTGCAAAAACCCACTGGCTGTGTCTAGACTGGCCGCTTGAATTTCCGCAAGAACACTGACGATCTCATGTAAGAAATCAGTGCTTCTTGTGGAAATACTATGCTGCTCCTGTTCGGGCAAAAGTCCTTTTGTGCAAAAGCTTTTGCACAAGAGGGCCAGTGTAGACAGCTCAGGTTTGTTTTGCGCAAAAAAGCCCCGATTGCGAAAATGGCGATCGGGGCTTTTTTGCGCAAAAGCGCGTCTAGATTGGCTACGGATGCTTTTGCGCAAAAAGTGCTTTTGCGGAAAAGCGTCCGTGCCAATCTAGACGCTCTTTTCCGCAAATGCTTTTAACGGAAAACTTTTCAGTTAAAAGCTTTTGCAGAAAATCATGCCAGTCTAGACGTAGCCACTGAGTTTCATTGAAGTCTCTTCTCTATCTCCCCTTTCTGCAAGCCAAAGCTGCACTTCCCTGAGCTCCAGGAGGGTGTTTGCTTCTAGCAATGAGGTGGCAATGGTTTGATGTAAGTGCCCGCAAAATGGAGTGTCGGCAGCTGAGTGGCCTTTTAATTATTCGTTTGATTTTTACCTTGTTGGAAGAAGAGTCCTGCCACCCATAGGACAGACAGAAAGATTGGAAAGTATTCTGAGCAGTTCACCCTAAGGAGAAGCAGAAACTATCAGTACAGAAAGCAAAATCCCGTATCAGCCCTCCCCCCTTCTCCTCCCCTCCGCCCAGGACAGTGCATTTAGCAATTCAGTTTCAAAAATATGTGACATGGAAAGGATCATGCTGTGGAATTATGGGCAATGTAACCAACCCATTTTTTCAGCATCGGGTGCACATGCAGCACCCTAGGGAAAAGCACCAGTAAATTGCTATTTGCGCGGCTTTCTGTCTTTTGAACACTCCAGCTCCGTTTGTTTGGTTTTTTACATGGCAAAAGACAAATGTTTTATGTAAGCAAGTATACAGGGAATCTTCTAAATGTGAAAAGTTCTGCAATTCCATGGACAACTCATCTAAAATGTCGCCAAAATATTCTCCTCTGGGGCAATGCCATATTTGAATCAGAAACAGGCATGCTGCGAATTTTGTAAAGTCAACACATTTAGCTAGAGAGAGGCGGATGGTTTCTCAGTAGGAAGTAATAAATCTGTGTTTTTTTAAGCCGTATGGAGCAGCTCACCCCTCTGAATCAATTTCCACAGAACTAACCTTCCCAAGGCAGCAATTATCACGGCTCCCCTCCCCCGCAAAAGATGCAACAGAGTTTCTCAACCTGGGATCTCCTCCCATGCACAAAATTAAACGGCGGCTGGTGGGCTGGAACTGACCATTGCATGTCAGGTCTGGTGTGTTTTAAACCAGCGGTTTGCAAACGACGGGGCGCGACCCAAGGCTGGGGGGTGGAATGTCGGGCCCTGGGTCTCGTTGCTGCAGGGGATCAGGTGACCAGTGGGGGGGCTAAGGCAGCTCCCTGCCTGTTCAGGCCCTGCAGACTGCTCTGTGCGCTAGAAGCGGCCGGCAGCAGGCCCAGCTCTTAGGCGGGGGTGGGGATTGTGCACAGAGCTCCCTGCACTGCCCCTGCCTCAAGCGCTAGCTCCACCCTCCCATTGGCTGGGAACCTGCTGCTGAGGGCAGCCTGGTCTGCGGTGCCAGGAGAGGCAGGAAGCTGCCTTCGCCCCCCCGCTGCACCGCTGACCGGGAGCTGCTCAGGGTAAGCACCACCTGCCACGGCCCTGACCCCCTCCCAAAGCCAGAGCCTCCCCTCCTACACATGAAAACTCCCTTCCTCAGCCCAACCCTGGAGCCCGCCCTCTAGTCAAATGATGTTGGGTCGCAGCATCCACAATTTCCTTCAACTGACTCAAGAGAAAAAAAAAAGTTTGAAAGCCACGGTCTGAAATGAACTCAAGTGTCGAATTTCTGCCAGTCCCCACATTTGCTGGGGGAGGAAATACAGCCGATCGGCTGTTCAAAACGTACTGCTGCAGTGAAACAGCCTCCTCCATGTGGACACAAGCAGCAGAACGCGGCTGACGTTCCTCCTCTCCCCTTTTGGAAAAAAAATGGAGGCTCATGGTCATGAGCAAGAACCTGTTTCCAAGGCCTTGTGTCTTTCCTCAGGAACAGCACTGAGTCAGCAGTCAGGGTGGGTACAGGGCCGGACTAAGGGGTGGGCTAGCCGGGCAGCTGCCCAGGGCACCAACATACAGGGGGCGCCCAGGGCGGGGGCCGTGTTAACCCCCGTAGCACTGGCCAGCAGCGCCTTTCCCCCCACAGCCGCAGGGCCCTGCACGGCCAGGCGCAGCCCGCTCTGGGCTGCGCGCCATCGGCAGTGGCCGGGCTGACTAGGCAGCGCATGCGACGTGCGTCCGCCCACGCACCCTGGGGGTGGGGCTATGCGTCCCAGGGCGCCAAAATGGCTTGGGCCAGCCCTGGGTGTGTGCACCTGCACTGACCCCTTCACTGGGCAGAGGTTAAAGAAACGCTGGTCTCGGGGCTCCTACAAATCCCTTCCCTGGCACCTCTTTGCTCCACAGTGTGAGTGGGAACACAGACTGGACAGAAGTAACTTAAGGAGCTGGCATTTAACAGGTCAGACTAAAAGTTTCTGTTAAGGGAAATGGCATGACCCCTTCAAAAGATGAGTCTGGGAGTGTAAATTCGTAACTTTTGCAGGACACCGGCAAATAGCTGTGGACGGAACCTGAATGGGAAGATCTGATCTGGCTCTTTCTAACCAGGAGTTCAAGGGAGGTTGGATGTACCATGTGGCTCGGACCTCTCGTTAAGCATAAACACCATGGGTAAGAGAGAAAAAAAAAATCTCTTACTGAGCTCTGAAGACTCTCTCAAATTCCGGTGGGCCTGCAGTACCCGGAGGGGAGACTTTGTACTTCCGCCTGGCGTAGATCACTTGCAGAGAAAAATAGGCTGGAAGAAAACAACAGAAGAGGTAATGTTGCCAGCCTTCCATTGTGGATTACTCAATACACTAGTCCCTGCATTATCTGGTTTGGAAAGAATGGCGTTCTAAAATAGCCAACTTACTTATAGATTTTCATTCCAAAGTCTATGAAAATCAGATACAATTCATGGGTGGACTAAATAAATACCCTATTTATTTTATGTATGTGCTCTGTATTCATGTCTGATTAACAGACTGTAGGGCACAGGCAATTTAGACTCTGACTTGTGCTTTGCATAGCAAGCACACACGCAGCTAGCAGCGATAAGGGACACAGTAGTGTATACATCATAAGCTAAAGTTAGACACGGTCCAAGCTGCACACTGCCCCATAGCAATGCAGGACTGTTAGCCCCTCGAGTTCAAAAATCACAAGTCAGAAACCCAAAAATTGTGACATGAAAAGAGATCTCAATATTTTGGGGGCAAAAATATTCGAGTGGCGTCCAACCTTCTGGTTAACTCCCTGACCACGCTTGGCATGTGTGGCGTGATTATAGAGGGAAAATTCAACCTTAAGTGCATACGAATAATCATAATAATTAATAGCCTAGTTCTTATATAGCACTTTTGATCAGCAGCTCTCAAAGCACTTTACAGAGTGAAGTATTATCATATTCCCATTTTACAGATGGGCAAACCGAGGCAGGGCTAGTTCATTGCCCAAGGTCTTGCAGCAGGGCCATGACAGAGCTGGAAGTAGAACTCAGATCTATTGAGTTCCCAGTCCAGTGCTCTTCCACGAGCCCACACGTCCTCTTACTCCAGCACCTCTGTGCTCCTGCTTCTCACAACTCACTTTCCCCAAACCTGGGCTGCTCTGGGCACGTAGCCCCATTAAACCTGCCAGACAGGTGAGGCTCCAAGAGCTGAGCTTTGGGAAAGGAAGGAAAAACATAGCCCTGCTCCGGTCCTGACCCACTCCGGCTGACCAACTGGTGCCTGGCTGCTGAAGGGGGAACAGTGGGCAGCTCTGGTCCAATTGCTGAGCTGTACGTGTTTGCTGGCAAAATCAGAGCACACCAAACCTTTGATAACATTGTGAGGACTGGTGACATCGGTTCTCAAGCCCTACAAAATAGGAGCTGTGTAGGACAACAGCAAAGAACAGGAATCCAAGGGCCCTGTTAAAACCCCACCTCTTCCTTTTGTCCAGTGCAACCAGGGAGGCAGCATCTGAAGCCTGTGCAGTAGCCAGCAGATGCATAAGAAGGTACCTGAAAGAGACAGGGCTCAAGATCCAGGCAAAAGGACACTGAGGCTGCCAGACCTGGAGCCAAATGTGATCAGCCAGCCTCAGGGTACGTCTAGACTACATGCCTCTGTCGCCAGAGGCATGTAGATTAGGCTACCAGACACAGGAAAATGAAGCAGCGATTTAAATAATCGCCGCTTCATTTAAATTTACATGGCTGCCGCGCTGAGCCGACAAACAGCTGATCAGCTGTTTGTCAGCTCAGTGCGATAGTCTGGATGCGCGGGTGGCGACAACAAAGGTATTTGTCAAGCACCCAGGTATCCCTCCTGGGATGAGGTTTACCTGGGTGGTCGACAAATGCCTTTGATGTCGCCACCCGCGCGTCCAGACTATCGCGCTGAGCCGACAAACGGCTGATCAGCTGTTTGTCGGCTCAGCGCGGCAGCCATGTAAATTTAAATGAAGCGGCGATTATTTAAATCGCTGCTTCATTTTCCTGTGTCTGGTAGCCTAATCTACATGCCTCTGGCGACAGAGGCATGTGGTCTAGACGTACCCATAGTGTACAGACCCATGTCCTGCCCTGGAGGGTTGTTGGGTTCGTTTGTTTTTTTGAAGTTTTTGCAATAAGATGTAGAAGCCTGAGTCTCTTTAAACTGCATGTTGCCAAATCCAATGCTGTGCCTTGCAAGGATGGGTGCTGACGGCTCATGCGAAGCCCGCACCCGGTTGCATACGGCAGGGGCCAGTCTCCAGGGGCAGAGGCAGCTGTTTTGCAGAAACGCGTAATCTTAGGAGGCACAGTCATCGGCAAAGCTCGCGCCAGATGCAAAGGAAATAAAGTCCGTTTGGAAAAGCAAAACCTTGTGGGCCTGCAAGTTGCTCCATGCAGCTTCCTGCAGTGCACATATGGAAGGGAAGTTAGGAATGACCCTTCCTTCCCGACCCGGTCTTCACTGCCCCAAGGACTGCATTTAGTGACCTCACAGAAGAGGAAAGCTACAGCCCTGAGCCACTGCCCCTACAATCTGGTGCAGACAAGTGACTACCAGGACAAGAAGTCAGCTAAAAATGTTGCAAGAGCAACACAGGTGGGCATAGCCCTGCACGGATACTAAGAATGTAGGATACGTTGCCTTACCAGCATGCTTATCAGAAAAACTGGTTAGCCAGTGCCTAGCCAAGCTAGAGCTGGGGAGGTGCTGCTCCAGTGGCCCTCCACCCGCGGCATGATGTGATGGGCCAGTTAAACTATAGGTTAACATTTTAACCAGGTTTTTACATCCCGAGTGGATGCAAAATTGGTAGCGATAGCCACAAAAACAAGCCATGGATATCTGCAAATCTGCAGGGTTCTAGACACAAAATTGGTATCTACACCCGCCTCCATAGATGCCAAAACAAGCCACAAAGTGGATATTCGGGAATTTGCAGGGCTTAAGGGACAGAAATCAGTTCAGAGGAGAAAGATCTTACAACTGAGTGGGTCTCATATTCCATACAGTGGAGGAGGGTGATACAGACACTCAGAGGAAAGAACCCCGATACTAGGGATTTAAATACTCTGAGGCTATGTCTACACTGGCGGCTTCTTGCACAAGAACAGGTGTTCTTGCGCAAAAACTTGCCGAGTGTCTACGCTGCACGTGCGTTCTTGCGCAAGTAAATTTACAGTCTAGTGTCGGAAAACAGGGCTTCTTCTGGAAGAGTTATTCCTCTCCCCACGAGGAATAAGCCCACTTGCACAAGTGGGCAGTGTAGACAGGCAACATGAATTTCTTGTGCAAGAAACCCCTATGGCTAAAATGGCCATCAGAGCTTTCTTGCACAAGAGAGCATCCACACTACCATAGATGCTCTTGCGCAAAAGCACATGCCAGTGTAGACGTGCTCGTGTGGAAGACTTTTTGCGCAAGAACTCTTCCGCAAAACAGTTCTTGCGCAAGAAGCTGCCAGTATAGACGTAGCCTGATTTATAATGCAAACTTAACAAATATTTAATTACTATTTTAAAAAAAAACAACACAAATTTCCCTGCCTAATCTTTGATATGTTCAGCACATTTCTTCATATTAATCAGAATTTAAATGTAAATTTAGAAATGGGGTGGGGTAACTTACATAACAGCTAGAACCTAGTGACTTAGCAAAAGCCCCAGCATCTCTTGGTGCTATGATAAACGTCCCAGCTGTACCTTCCCGTTGCAGAGTTCAGTAAAACCCAGAGAAAAGAGCCAGCGGGGAGATAAGATGCAAACTTCACAGTTCTGCGCTATCTACAGGATACGTGGGGAGCCTTTCAAAAGCAAGATCTGATCAGATGTTAATTCCTGTCACCTCTTCTGCACGTCAGCAAAACATCTCCCTAATAAATGCTTTTTTTTTTTCCCTTTCCATTTTTGTCATCCTTAAGACACACCTCGAAAAAGTGCAGGCTGATTTATGCGGCACACGCTAGTGATCATAGTGCTGAATTTTGGGCATAGCACTGAGCCCATCAAGCATCACTGAATATTCTTAATCCGGTCCCATGAACAGGCAGTACATGCTATTCATTTAATTGCACACATGTGTTACTGCACATGTTTTTAGCCTTCTAACCTGCTACAAGCTGACTTGCCCGTGGACACCCTTGACCAGCAAAACCCTTGAGAATCATGGGGATGTGAAATACATGCATAGTGCAAGAATGAAAGCTTGCTTAGACTGAGGCCTTACAAACCCCCCCTCCCCAAGCTTTGCTCTACCCACGTTCAAAACTCTTCCTCAGAAGTGCCTCCTAGAAAGAAGCCAACTGAATCTGTTCAGACTGCGGTTTTGTCCGTAGAGCCTCTTAGGACAACACAATGTTATACTGCTGCAAGGGAGCAAAAGCAAACGGAAGCCTCGTGTGTTTTCAGGACAGGATATTTGGGTGTATTTTCTGAACACCGAGCTTCCACTATTGTTCCACTGTGATTAAGTGTATTAATATCTTACTGTCAGCCAAGCCACCTTAATTCAATCTCGTCTCATCAGCTTCAGAAATGCCAGGAGAAAGGTGTCTGTCCACAACAACGCCATCCCTGTTTCTCTTCCTCAAGTCCCCAAATAACTGAATCTTACTTTTAATTGTATAACTCAGGGATGGGAAAGCTTTGTGGCCAGAGGGTCATGTTGAAGTTCAATTGTGTGGAGGGCTGGCTAGGGAAGGAGGTGCCTCTCAAAAAAGTCAGACACGGCCTGCCCCCACATCTGACTTCCTAAACCCCCTTGGAACTCTTGGCTCCTCTCCAACACACCTGCCCCACAACCCTTTGTCCCTGACCAACCCTCCCTTCTCCAATCCCTCATTCAACCCCCCTTTCCCCGCTCCCTGCCTCCCGACTGTACTGCTCAGAACACCAGGGCTGGTGGCAAAGCAGCTGCGCTGTCCAGCCAAAGCTCACAACTAGGGATGCAAATGGTTAACTGGCAAGGCTCACCGTCCCAGTTAACTGGAAAGGGACCAGAGCAGCTTCTATCTGTGATGGGCCCAGCCCAGCCCCTCCGCTGCAAGTTTCAGGCTGGCTCCCTGGGAGCAGCAGGTCCAACAAGGGCTGCCAGCCCCACTCCTGGGGAGCTGGCTGCAAAGTCCGCAGCAAAACCTCCTCCCCAGGAGCAGATCTGGCAATAGCAGGGAGCCTTTGCTGCAGGCTCGGCAGTATAAAGCAGGGATGTTAAATAGCGGTTAGACGACTAGTTGAGTAACCTCATGAATTCTTATCGGTTAGTCGACTATTCTGTAGTGCCTGGTGGCGGGGCTGGCAGCCAGTGCACTCCAGCCCCACTCCCAAGGAGTCCCCTGCCACTCAGTGTGGGGTGCCAGGTGGGAGCTGGTCCATTGACCCAGCCCAGAGTGGACCCCGTGGTAAGTAAATCTAAGCTGGCTCAGATTGCTAGAGCTATTTTTAACAAGAGGTTACGCAGAGGTTTTCCAGGATACATCAACTCACTGATGGTAATTGTCTATTTTTTTTTTAACAGGCTACATAAAAATCACTAGCAAGGTCAGTGCAAATTAAAGTTTCGTACAGACAAAATGGGAAAATAAACAATTTTTCAGGAACACGGTGCTGAAATACTTTTGTATTTTTAGGTCTGCTTTTGTAAGCAAGTAATTTTTAAATGAGGTTTAATGTAGGGGTGTGCAAGACAAATCAGACTGCGAACGGAGTACAGTAGTCTAGAAAGGTTGAGAACCCCTGTCCTAGTGAGACAGAGTAGTGATAGAAATGTAGCCGTGTTAGTCTGGTGTAGCTGAAACAAAATACAGGACTATGTAGCACTTTAAAGACTAACAAGATGGTTTACAGGCAGTCCCCGGGTTACGTACAAGATAGGGACTGTAGGTTTGTTCTTAAGTTGAATCTGTATGTAAGTTGGAACTGGCGTCCAGATTCAGCCACTGCTGAAACTGACCGCCAGTTCTGACTTACATACAGAATCAACTTAAGAACCCCAAGCGTCCCCAAGTCAGCTGCTGCTGAAACCGATCAGCAGCTGATTCCAGGAAGCCCGGGGCAGAGCAACTCTGCCTCGGGCTTCCTGTAGTCAGCGCTGGTCAGTTTCAGCAGCGGCTAAATCAGGACGCCTGAGGCAGAGCAGCTGGGGTGCTGCTGGGTTGCTCCAGTAGCGCCGCTCCTCGGAGCTACTGGAACAACCCAGCAGCACCCCATCTGCTCTGCCCCAGGCGTCCTGATTCAGCCGCTGCTGAAACTGACCAGCAGCGGCTGAATCAGGACCAGAGCAGCTGGGGTGCTGCTGGGTTGGACCAGTAGCGCCCAGAGCGGCGCTGCGGGACCAACCGGCAGCACCCCAACTGCTCTGCCACAGGCATCCGAAGAAAAGCCTAGTCTGCTGGGGGGGGGGGGGGCATACTAGCTGCGCCCTCCCCCCCCCCCACTCCAGCAGACCAGGAAGACACGGGCGGCGGACCGAGACGCACCGCAGTCTCGCCGCCTGGGTCCTCCGCGGCTTTGCTCCCCGTCTCCCTGGTCTGCTGGAGACCAGCAGACCAGGGAGACGGGGAGCAAAGCCTCTGAGGACGCCGGCAGTGGGACAGCCGCAGGGCGTCTGGGCTGTCCCGCTGCTGGCTTCCCCCGCGGCTTTGCAAAGCCTCGGGGAAGCCGGCAGCGGAGCAGTCCAGGCGCGCCTGGGGTGCCCCACTGCCCGAGCCCCCCCGCCGCTTTGCAAAGCCGCGGGGAAGCCGGCAGCGGAGCAGTCCAGGCGCGCCTGGGCTGCCTCGCTGCCCGAGCCCCCCCCTCCCCGGCTGCCCCGCCGCCGGCTTCCCTGCGGCTTTGCAAAGCTGCGGGGGGGGGGGGGGGGCTCGGGCAGCGTGGCTGCCCCGCTGCCCGAGCCCCTCCGTGGCTTTGCTCTGCGTCTTCCTGGTCTGCAGACCAGGGAGATGCAGAGAAAGCCCCAGAGTACACGGGCGGCAGGACCGCGAGGTCCCGCAGTCCGTGTACTCTGGGACAGCCCCGTTCGTAACTGCGGATCCGACATAAGTCGGATCCGCGTAAGTCGGGGACTGCCTGTATTAGATGATGAGCTTTCATGGGCCAGACCCACTTCCTCAGATCAAATAGTGGAAGAAAATAGTCACAACCATATATACCAAAGGATACAATTAAAAAAAATGAACACATATGAAAAGGACAAATCACATTTCAGAACAGGAGAGGGATGCGGGGGGGGGGGGGGGGGGGGTTAGGAAGGAAGGTAAGTGTCTGTGAATTGATGATATTAGAGGTGGGGAGAGTGGGATGTCTGTGAGCTAATGGTATTAGAGGTGATAATTGGGGAAGCTATCTTGGTAATGGGTAAGATAGTTTGAACAAACACACTTACCTTCCTTCACCCCCCCCCCCCCCCCGCATCCCCCTCCTGTTCTGCAATGTGATTTGTCCTTTTCATATGTGTTCGTTTTTTTTAATTGTATCCTTTGGTATATATGGTTGCGACTATTTTCTTCCACTATTTGATCTGAGGAAGTGGGTCTGGCCCATGAAAGCTCATCATCTAATAAACCATCTTGTTAGTCTTTAAAGTGCTACATTGTCCTGCATTTTGCTTCAGCTACCGCAGACTAACACGGCTACATTTCTATCACTATTGGCTTTTTTGTTACACTGACTTTCAGCTCATCTTATTTATCATCCACTATTAATATATTTAATAGCTTTAAATCGCAGTCTGGAAACAGAATGCCTAATACAGAGAATGTAGCACGCAATATATTTACGTTGCTCACAAAGCAATAGGTCTGTATGTTAAATTACAACGTTCATCGGTGCCACAGATAGTTTACAGGAACACGCGTTTGAACACATAGCTTTCACAGCTACATCTGCAAGTAATAGAAAAGTTTCCTTAACGCGCTATTATCCCCGGACTTTAGGTAACATTGTGACAACTCCTTTAATTTTAAAATTAGCAATTATTTTTTAACTCAAACATGGAGAATATTCACCCAGTAACACCAGTTTTTCCATTAAAAACTTTCTTTCATTTCTGTAGCTCCGAGGAGGTGTGAGGTCTGCAAATTATTTGTTCTTTGCAACTCAAAGGCCACAGTGGTGAGCATTTTCATGCCAACAGCCCCCAAACAATTTGCATTTTGTATCACCCTGGAGAAAAGCAACCTTTCATCCCACATTGTGTGTTAACCCCTACCGCACCCAAGCATGCAGTGACTGGACTACCCAGCCTTAGGCTAATATACGGGGGGGGGGGGGGGGGGGGGGGGGAGTGCTGAGGGGGGATGCTGGGATAATTTTTATAGTGGGGGCGCTGAGTACCATTCCCTGAAATCTGTGCTCTTGGGCAGCTGCTTAGTCCAAGGCCACCCAGAGAATCAGCAGAGCACCCACCGCTGGGTGTTCTGTTTCTACTGATGGTGCACATTCGCACATGCCTGTGGTGCATATAAAAATTATTCTGCACATGGAAAGAAAATATTAAAAGCACATCGGTGCTAAGAATCACTGAACTAAACTGTTAAGCCCCGTATATAAAGGGAATCTCTCCAAGGCAGGGGTGGGGCAGCAGCCTATTTCCAGCACCCCTGACTGCATAGGATGGCAGGGACGGGCCCCTTACCTTGTTCCAAGACCCCCAGCAGGGTCACAGCAGCGAGCAGCGCGATCTGATCCAGCATGTTGGCTCCTAGGGGCGCTGGAACGAAAGACCCGTCCCAAGTGCAGGTAGGCGAGGGACTGCGGACCCAACCCAGCCGGCCGCCGCTTACTGCTCCGCGCTCAGCCTGTGCTTCCTCCGCCCGGCACGGGTTAACCCCTTGCGCGCTGCAGGGCTAGCAGCAGCCAGCAGGCAGGGAAAGTGCCGGGTCGCTGCAGCCGTGGCCAGCCCCCCTAGGGAGCGAGTTTACGAGTGTGTGGTGGGGAGGAGGCGGCGGCAACCTCAGCCCAGGGGGAAGCTAACGCGGGAACGGGTCGTTTTTCCTTTCCACAAAGGTCTGCAGCCCAGCGGGGCGGGTTTGGGTTTTTAAAGACAAAAGCTGCGCGCTAAAGGCTGGGGTGTTATTGTCAAGCAGCTGGGAACACTTACGGGCCAGCCCTAGGAGAGGCCAAGTTCCAGGCTGCAAAGGCACCATGCATAGGCGGCGCAGCTGTTATTCTTCTCCTCGACAGGGTCCAGCTTAATTCCACATTCTCTTTATTTTTGCCCTGGCCAAGTTTGCATAGCCGAGGGGTGACTGGGGCAGTTGGAACAGGAGGCTATTCTCAGAACAGACTGAGGCTACATCCATCCACACTGCACACGTGTTCTTGTGCAAGTAAATTTACAGTAAGGGGTCGGAACAGAGGGCTTCTTCCACAAGTGTTATTCCTCTCTCCACAAGGAGCAAGCGCTCTTGCACAAGAAGGCAGTGTGGATGGGCAACACGGGTTTCTTGCGCAAGAAACCCAAATGGCTAAAATGGCCATCGGAGCTTTCTTGCGCGAGAGCGCGTCCACACTGCCACATAGCAGTGTAGATGCGCTCTTCCACAAGACCTACAAACAGCCAGGGGGCTGTGTCTACACTGGGCCACTTATTCCGGAAAAGCAGCCGCTTTTCCGGAATAAGCTGCGAGCTGTCTACACTGGCCGCTTGCTTTTCTGGAAAAGCAACGACGTTCTACTGTACAAAATCAGCCACTATTCCAGAAAAACTATTCTGCTCCCGCTTGGGCATAAGTCCTTATTCCGGAACACTGTTCCAGAAAAGGGCCAGTGTAGACAGCCCAGTAATCTTTTCCGGAAAAAAGCCCCGATCGCAAAAATGACGCTCGGGGCTCTTTTCCGGAAAAGCAGCCTGCCAATGTAGACGCTCCTTTTCCGGAAAAACTGAAAACAGAATAGTATTCCATTTTAAGCATTTCCGGACAAAGGTGCCAGTGTAGACATAGCCCATATGTTTCAAAATAGGAGCTTGTCACCCTTAAAGAGGCAACATTCAATTCTGCTTTTATCCTCCACCCAGAGTAACGTTTTCTTGAAGAGGACAAAATTGCAAGAATGCAATCTGAAGAGTGGTTATAGGTCCAGTTTGGAATTCCACTTAATGGCTAATGTGGAGCAAGGGTTTCCTTTGGTTTGGAACAGAGCTGCAACTTAAGGAGTGAATTATGGGACAAGTAATTTTAGATCAGCATCAGAATCCTCTAAAATATAACTATGTTGCAAAACTTGGGTAAAAGGCATTCCATTACTCTTGAATACTGCCCCTTAAATGCCTAATTTGCTTTTACCAAAAAGGGGGAGATGTAAATGAAGGGATTGATTTTGACTTTTGAATGCCCCCATTTCAAATTTGTATATATAAAAATATACTATTAGTATACTGTTTATACAGTTCAACATCCACTGATATGTAGCATATTAATATTTATACTATATATATATATATAAGGGTAAAGAGTAGATATAGTATACTTATATTTATACTATATATGTAGTTCAGCATCCACTGAGGTTTTCTTTACATTGTTTTGGAGGAGGGAGAAAATTTTATGTTTGAACGAACCTCCTGAAAATTCCACAGAAGAGAGAAGCAGGGGCTTGCCCCTAGAATCAGCGCATCAGGCAGAGCTACAGCCAAGCAGGCACCCTCATTCAGACTTAATTATGCAAGTCAAAAGCTAGAAACTTCCGTTTGATTTATATGTCACTCTTATGTTACTCATGTTACAAAAATCAGCAAACTCAAGTATCCATTATAGACAGGCCCAAATTTTGAAAATTTCCACCAACACAAATGTGTCCTTCAACCTTACAGGCAATTTTCCTCCACTTTAATTAAAATCTGTAGTGTCCCAACATTTACATTTTGCTGTTTGAGGTCTCTCTTATAAATAGCGTGTGAAATATCAGTAGGGGCGCTTGCTCTCACTCCCACTAACTTCCATACAGTAGAACCTCAGAGTTTTATGAGCTTCATAGGAACAGAGATTGTTCATAACAGTGAACAAAACGTTATGGGTGGTCTTTCAAAAGTTTACGTAATACAGCTGTGAACCTTTACTATGCAGAAGAAAAATGCTGCTTTTAATAATTTAATTCAAATGTAACAAGCACAGAAAGTCTTCTTACTTTGTCACTTAAAAAAAACCTTTTGCTTTGAAGTCGTAGTAATTTAACAGTACTGTACGGTTTACTTTTTTGGTCTCTGGTATTCATAACTGAGGTTACTGTGCAAGCAGCATCAAGTTCTAGAATCTGCTGATAAAGCACACTTATTTTATCTGCACACAAGTCATCAGTTTACAAGCAAAGATAGTCAAGTAGCTGAGGTGACAGACAAGAAAGAAGAATTTCAGAGCCAAGATTGATAGCAATTTGCATTAGTTCCTCAAGACCTTGGATACTCACATGTGTGCATACATACTGTTCATAGCTGGTAGTCTGGAAAGGCTCAGCATTAGTGAGCAGTAAGTTACAGTGTCTTGTGTGATAAGACATTATGACCTTTAACTCAACAGTTCCACTGAGGTTACTTAGACATGGTGCCTTCTGGAGCTGGTGCTCTTAGTACTCAGACGTGAACAGATTGTAACTCTGTACATCCAGTGAGAACCGGATGCTACAATCTCCTCAGCACAAATAAATCAGATCTAAAAAGTAGGGCTGTCAAGCAATTACAAAATGTAATCATGATTAGTCATGCGATTAAAAAATGTAATTGCAATTACTCACGTGCAACACCCCTTTGAAATGTTATGGCAGTGTTTCAAAGAGGCAGCGCTGCATGGAGCCCAGGATCAGCTGGAGCTCCCAGCTGACCCCAAGCGATATGCAGCACTGCTCCTTGGAAGTGCCGGAGTAGCACTTCAAAGAGGCAGTGCAAGCGGAGCCAGGGATCAGCTGGAGTCCCCAGCTGATCCCCTGCCTCAGGGTGCAAAGCCTCTTTGAAGTTCTGCTCTGAAGCAGGGGGATCAGCTGAGGACTGCATTAGGAGCTGGGATCATCTCCAGCTGATCCCCAGATCAGCTGTTGCAAAGCCCTTTTGAAATACCACAAGCCTTTTGGAACAGGGAACTGGGGATCAGCTAGGCACACACAGCTGATCCGCTCCACTTGCAATGCCCCTTTGAAGTGCCAGAGCCAAGATTGATAGCAATTTGCATTAATGCCTGTGCTTAATGCATTAATCCTGTCCTGCATTAATTGTAGGCATTAACACAGGTTAATTGACAGCCCTAATAAAAAGGACAGGGTTTCAAAGGACATGTTGATGAGTTTGCAAGTAATAGGCAATTTGCTATTTCTATAGTGTTTGCTCCACTACATTTGATTGATTTGGGGTTGAAAATAACTGAAATCAGATTCTCCTCCCTAAGAACTCTCTGATGGGGAAACTAGAACACTGGGGACCCTAATGTCTAGTACAGATTTCTAAGTGGAGGCTAAAGTCATACACCTGGACCAGCTGCAGCATACAAGCCTGTGGTAGCTCTCTTTAGAGACTCCTCATTGAAGAGCACTTAATTCACTGAAGAGCATTAGGCCTCTTTTTAATCCACCCTCCACTGCTGCAACATCCCTCCTCCTCCTTCCTTCAGGTTTAATGGTTGGATGTGGTACATGTCACACTATGCACCTCAGGTGATCGGTATGTCAATAGCCACTTGGAGGACAACTGCTTCAAAGTGCAGATGTGTCTATGTGCTGCATGGGCACCTCAGGAATTTTAGGCAGTCTAAAATTCATGCTGCAATTGAGGTCTTGTCTTCAGTGCCCAGGATCACAGGTAAAGTAGCTGGTCCTGGTAGCAGGGGCTAGTTTTCCCTCAGTGGAGCCAAAATTAATGGAGAATGTAATTGGTGCTCCTACCCCCTCTAATTTCTGATATGCATTGAGATTCTAGGGTTTCTTCAGAATAGTGCTGCATGTGAAGGCAGCATTTAACCACAACCCAAACTCACTACATGGAGAAGGAACTGATGCAAGACGACACAGGTTATCAAAAATATCTCTTCAGAGGAAGTCAGGCTGGATCTTATGTCTATTAAATCCTTGGAACACTATTACAAAACTCCTTATACAGAAAGACACTGCAACAGAACACTTAGCTGATACAGCTAAAGATTATTTACTAATTAAGACTCAGGGTAAGCAAAAGGACTTTGAAAATATTCAAACACGGAAGACATGTTTTGGACTAAAATATGTACCTGATTTGATATTTGTGCAAGTGTTCTAATCATTAGTGCTAATCTGTGGTCAAAGTATGAGATGACTAAGAGAGGATCAGAAATCAGGAAGGCTAAGATAAAAATCAAGCATGTCACTTATTGGAATCTATCTTGTATTTTAACTTTTGATAAACAACACTAAAAGAAACTAAATTTCAGGTTTGCTACGCCTTTAGTATGTGATATGGCTCTTTTTCCAATGTTTAGGTAGAAACAGCAGTGGAAGCTAGTATCTCAGAATGGGCATACACAGATCAAAGATTTTTGCTCAGAGCTATGAAGCCTTAAGAGCACACACTTATTCTGAACAGAGTAGACAGCACCTACCAGAAGAGGTGCAACAAGCTACAGCTATTCCATAATTTTACTTTGGACTTAACTCTTTCCCTACTTGGCTACGTCTAGACCACAAAGAAAAGTCGGAAAAGGATACGCAATTGCAAAGCGCTGGTCTAATTTTTTTACCGCTTTTCTTTCAAATGAGGCTTTTCAGAAACTTGGCGTGTCTACAAGGTGCCAAATTTCAGTAAAACCTGCTCTTTTGAGCCATCCCTTTTCCTCCTCTATAAACCTTGTTTTACAGAGATGTGAAAGAATGTGTCCGCTTTTCCAAAATTTTTTTGGAAAAGCAGACCCGTTCCTTGGATGAAGCATTGCTTTTCCAGGGTAAAGCACTGCAGTCTAGACGTAGCCTCTCATCAACATCAAGCAGCACTGGTAGGCTCTAAAGGAAGCAGCATTCATTCCTCTGCCAAAAGAAATCAGAAAACTTTAACGAAAGGGAAATATTAGAGAACTCCACTTCAGCTTTGTGTTTTGTTGCATAAAGGCAGTGATTTGATAAACTAGGTTTTTTGAGAAATATTTTTCTGTAATGTAAAAAAAAAAAAAATCCACACTATCTGTGTTTCTAGTGCAGATCATCATTGAACAGAAGACAATGTAAGTGTTACATTGTAAACTGTTTGAGTCAGCAATTAAAAAAAAACTACTATGTACTTAAAGTACTAACCACCTCAGGCCAAAATTTTCAAGAACTTAGTGGCCCATATTTTGGTACCACCTAGAAAATTGTGACCTCCAAAGTTGGCAGTTTCTCAATGGTTTAAAATAGGGAGGAAGCATGTAAAGCAGCATATGACTTCATTTTTGCAAGTTTTATTAATGCTGGTTTTTGGAAAGTTGGGCACAATTTAAAAGTTCTGATTTTCAATGCTATTGCAACTCATCGCTGGGGTCTCTCAAAGACAAGTGAAAACCTTTTACACCTGAAATCTAGAAATAAGAGTAGAGAGAAGACTTGAAACTAACTCCCCACTGACAACCATAAGCTCTAAGAAAATAATTTTTAAAAAGCAATAACCATCATTGATATATAGGATGTAGTTGAATATTAAGCTTAATTGTTCAAATTTAAGTGATGTTTCTGGTGGTTGGTTAAAGAATATTCTTGTCTTTCCCCTCTTCACTCCCACTGCAGTACAAGTTCTTTCCAAATTGGGACTAGAAGGATGGAAAGTTTTATTATGAAGACAGACAGAATAGGAGCATTACTAAATCAAAGCAATAGGTGTTCACAAACTCTCACACTTTCTATCATTAGGCTAAAGACAAACCTCACTAAGAATGATGATGCAAAAGTTACGGTCACAGCCATATGTTTAATACACTAGCAAAATATTTATTTGTATAATGATAAAACAGAAATGAAGGATTTCTTTTTTGGTGTGCACCAGTAATTGTAGTAAAAGAATAAGGGGATTAATGGGCTCTTCATACATTTCAATGACAAAAAACACAAAGGTTAACATCAATTTCAATTATTCTCCATTTACAAGCATAAACCTTACCATAACCCCTCAAAACACATATATAAAGAATTATAGTTTTAAAATCTATAAAAAGTAAAAAATATACAGTCAGAAGATCTAACTTATTCAATCTTTAATATAAAACTGTAAACATTTATTTACACAAAGGAAATGTGTATAACAAAAGTCTGAGCACCCTTTTCAATTGAGTTGTGGCTTTTGGAAGGCAGCGAATGTTGCACAGTGACAATTCTGACCCCTTCCCAAACACCCAAAACCGCAGTTTATAAATAAAGCCATGGGCGGCTGTGGCTAGGTAAAGGCGAACTACATCTTATTGCTCTGAAGCTGCGTCAAAATGGAAACCGAAGTGCATATATAAACTACATGTAAAAGTTGAAGGAGAATGTGCAGCCCATCTTCATCCATACATTTATGTATATCTAGAGCCCATTTTCAGTGTCCGCTGAACTGTTTTTACCGCAATATTATGTTTTAACAGTTTCACCACTTTATGCAGTCAGGGACAAACAACATTATCTGTGTTTAAACGTACAATAGCAGTCAAGACTAAGTTCAAACAGTTCTAAACACGTTTAACACTGTTTGCACACGACCAAAAGATGTTAGAAACCAGCCTGCCTACAACTTTGTTTGAGAAGTGTTTAAACAGTACTGGGGCTATCGTAGACAAGACCCTACAGTCAAAGCTGGACACAAGTATGAACAAAACCTTCAGGACAAGCAGGGCAATATCCATCAACTTCCACAACAATGGTGGGAACAGTACCTCTGCATTTTCTTCTCTGTGACAGTCTAGAAGTATAGAGACAGAATTTCTTTTTTTGGTAGCAAGTATACTAATCAGATCCTGTCCCTCAGATTATGGAATAATGATAGATTATATTTTGTTTAAGAGCTGACTTCCGTGTGTGAAATCCACTGAAAAATGTGGACCATTTCCTCACATAAAATAAACAGGGAAGAAATAAGATTTTAATTCTGCAACCCTGCTATTTCTCAGTGTTTAAGTAGGAAGAAAAGTGACATTACAGAATGCCACTGTTAAGAATGAGGTCCCAAGTACCCCCAATAGGAAAGGAAGGCACACCGGTGCAAAGTTAATACTTTAAAAAAGGTACAATGAATGCCCCTTTACCCTGTCCCCCTCCCCCCCCCCAAAAAATTAATAGGTTCAGTAGACTAGTAAATTTTTTCTTGGCCCAATTTTTTGTTTAATGCAACATTAAAAGTCGATCTTACTAAGCTTCACCCCTGCCCCCCACAACAATAGTTGATACCAGAGAAGTTAGGATTAGTAATTTTAAACCTCAGCTATTTTCCCTAGACAATCTTAAAAACACTGTCACTAATACCAGTCACTGGCACTTCTCATTCAACTATCAACTCCCTATCTTACATTGTTTTTAAGAAACCTACAAAGGGATTACGTTTGCTGCAGTGGCATTTCAACCTCTCTAGTCAATGAACTCCACTGGTCAACAACTTTCATCAACAGCCTCCATATCATGCAAACTCTGTTTAACAGGACATAATTAACTCGTATTAGGTAAATGTGTACAACAAAACTAGGTTGCTGTGTATTTGGACAAGGTTAAATTAAAATTAGTGTTAAAAGCAAGTTTTTTTTTTAAAAAAGTGCAAGTTGTCTGATAAAGGAGCTGCAGAGACAGCACAATATTTTCCTTCCTAGAATTCACTTTTATCCTTCACTCCCCCCTCCCACCCATTCCCCAAAAGCTTAAAATCCCTCACACTTCTGCAGTGCAGAAAGCCTCCTGAAGATACCAGTCTGTGTTGAAGGAAATCCTTTTAATCACAATGCAAGGAAATTATAAGGAGCTTTACAAAAATGGGGGGAAAAGTTGGTTTGTTTTTTTTTTAAAATGGAGCTTGAAGGAAAAGTAGTATTTGTGCAGCTAAAAAACAAACTTTCACCTTTATTTCCTTTTTTAAATTAAAAGTTAAGGCAAGGTGGTTTGTTGGAGGGGAATATTTGGTAGCAAGTAAGGACTGTAGAACATTGACTGGTCTCATTGCTTTTCGTACCCTTTGTGAGACTGACCCTAACACATCCGGCCGGGTGAACAGTCTCCCCGGGCTATGCTGAAGGGAACTAGTTTCTGCTTCAAGTGAGATATGAGAAGGCAATCGTCTGTTCACAGAAGATTAACACTCCCTGTTTGTGAAAGAGAGATTTTCAAACTGAAGCAACCTTGAAACAAGTTTAGCATTTTTCCTGGCTTCTTGTGCTATTACTTGCAGATATTTACATTTTAGTAAGGATTTTCCACTTCTCAGCCTCATGCTTCTTTTATGCGCTGGATCCTAAAGTGACAAAATCTTGTGCTTATGGCATCATTGTACTTAGTTTTGGAGAAGACTGATCTAAAAAAAGTCCACATTACAAATACACTGCAGTAACAAATAATAAAACACAATGAGCTGTGATAGGGGCAACACCCTCCTTTAAACACAGCAAACTTTGGAAATGAATTATGATGAAACATGTGCAAAGTGAATTGCTTTATGTTTAACTCAGATATATTTGAAAAGTTCTCCCATTAGAAACACAGCAAGGTAAAAGCCAAGAAGTCTGTGTACCTCCAACACAGAGTGCAAACTGGAGTATGGAAATCCACAATCCATTAAGGAAGTCACCATCCTAAGCCAGCTGGCCAGGTTTTAACACTTTCTTTTCTTTAATTTCAGCATTTGGAAAAGTTTGCTGTAAATATTACTGTGAAATACTACTTGCTTGATAGTGCAGGCACACATTTCACTGGTGCGGAAAAGGACAGATCCTCTCCTCCCACAAAAGTCAAGTAAAACATTTGGTAGGACAGTACTGTAGTTAGTAGCATATCAAGTTGGGAAAAATTATCAACTCAAGTATTAAGTGCAGGAGACCAAGCCCCAAACACAAAATACTTGCCATTTTATTTTCTTTCTGCACCATTGCTGTGGGGTTTTATTTACTTTTAAATAATTAAAAACGTAAAGTTTCAAAACACAGCAAGAGATTTCTGAAGGGCTGATTGGGATGCACACAATTTGCCTGACCTGTTCAAATGTGCAATCTTCTTCAGATGCCACAAAAATTAGCATGGTCATTGCAGACCTGCTTGGTGCACCATTCTGAGTCAGAGCCTGTTGGGAAGTAGCCCCATTCCATTTCCCAACCATTTACCTCTATTGCCTGCAAGTCTCTTCAATGCCACAGGTTTTTGGTCCAAGTGTAGTTTATATTTCATGAAATTAAAAAACGATGTAGAAACCCCCAAGCCCCATTTTAATGAGTTCCTAACAACTCATCCAAGTCATTCATCCATTCCTCTGAAGTCCTGTTTTTCAGCAAAGAGTCTATCAGGTCTGTGTCACCAGTCAAGCTCTGCAGTCCATTATTGCCTGATTGGCCGCTGTAGGCAAAAGGCAGCTCCTGACTGGTTGTCCTCACTGAGTAACCTTGAGTACAGTGCAGAGTGGCTCTACTGGGCAGCTGCTGATTTGCATTCTGGCCAAAAGCGGTCATATCTGGAACGGCCTGGCTCATGCTAGGCAAGACTTGTTGGGAGGATACCTGCTGTTGGGTAGGCGGGTTTGTCCTCTGCTGCGCACCTAAAGATGACAACATCTGCCCAGAGACAGCAGAGTTCATGGAGGCCATTGATCTGCTGGTGCTTAGGTTTACCTGAGGTATCCCTTGAGCAAACTGTTGACTGGCCATCTTTAGGTGAGTTTGCTGCATGTGGAAAGTGGAGCTGGCAGTAAATGACCCTAAGCCACCGTTTCCTTGTGTCTGATTATTCATATTAGGCATACCTTGGTGTTGCCAAGATGGATTTTGGGCCCCAATACCTGCTGGCACTCTTGCCATCTGTGACTTGCCCATGGCTGGATTCAGTGCCCCTTTATTGTGCTGCTGAGAAATGGCTGGGTTTCCCAGGGTGCTCTGCCCATAGCCAGCAGGAACAGGAGTGCCCTGACCCAAGCTGGGCTGCCTTTGCATCTGTAGTTGTCCGTTGGCACTTTGATTTGCATGGTGTGAAATCATCTGTGTCATACCAGATGTCATGTTGTACAGCCCCCCTCGCTGAATGTTTTGCATACTAGTGTACTGAGTCACACCCCGATCCTGCTGACTGGAGCCTGATTGCAAAGAAGGAACAGAGCTGTGTCCAGGTCCCATCTGAATCATGTTCTGGGTCTGAGAAAACATCCGCGGACTGCTGGAGTTGGACTGTCCCAAGTTACTTACACCAGTCATGGATGGAGATGACCCTGTAAAACACAGCAATATTTTCTATATTAACTGTTTATTTCAGTTTATCCAGAGTAAATGTTTAGATGCAATTTCATATATATATATTTTTATTTATATATATATATATATATATAAATAAAAGGTGCATTTAAGTAGATATAATTGTATCTCAAACTCAAACACACACACACACACACACACACACACACACACACACACACAGCGCATATAAATGGGAAAGTTCTATACAACAACTTCCTTGTAGTATGTGTCAGTAAAGAAGCCTCCAACTGTCGCCCCAGTCAGTGCTTGCTACTGATCTAATATGCACAAGTATGATTGTAACAATGTCAGCAATTTGAATGGCACTTCTTTTGGAGGAGAAGGCAGAACCCAAGATTACAAGGGACAGATTTTTAAAGGTGTTTAGGCACCTAAAAATGTAAACAGATGCCAAGTAGGATTTTCAAAACCACCTAGGAATCTAACTCTTATTTAAGTCAACTGGAGGCATCTAAGTGCTGTTCATAATCCCACTAGGAACCTTTACATATCTGACGCAAAGTGCCTATTGCATGGCTAATGAAATAAAAATCTATGTCCTTCACATCAGAGTTCATGTCCATGAAAGCGCTCTGAACAGAGAGGGGGGAGTCAACACGTTGAAATATAGCAGTCAGGTTGAGAATGCAGGCAGGCTCTCCAACTCGCTCATCTTGAGTGGATACAAATAGTCTAACCCCGCAATAGAGTTTCTGCCAAATCTCTTAGCTAAAACAGATGTATTATTAGTATTTGCAGCTGAGTACCTTTTGGATTTTCCTATGAAGTGTTCACTATGCATCAACATGCAAGACTGAATCAAACATGATGAATAAGCAATATGCTCAGTAAACCACCAACATGGCAGCTCCTTTTTAACTCTACATAAAAGCATGTATGCAGAAATCTAGTTCTCGCTTCCTCAAAGTCCAAAATATAAAGAGAGACAAGAAGAAAGTGTACAGAAAAAAAATCCTAGAAATAGCTCCAATACATTTTCTGCAATGAATATAAATGAATCCCCAAAAGAGCTCTCCACCTCTTTCAACTTTATTAAACTGAAGCAGCCATTCATACCAGAAAAGCTGGAGGTGAATATTTTGTATTCAGGCAAGATAAGTACAAAAATTGGATAGTTTCAATGTTAGGGCTTTCAAAGCATTGAATAAGTTCTCAGTGAAATATACCATAAATTAAAAAAAAAAAAAAAAAAAGCAGAGAAAGTCCATTTTTTGCCATGCTAATAAAGAAGTGTCAATATGCCTGGATGAAAGTAATAAAATAACTAGTTATATTAACTATAGGATAGACCCAATGGTGCTTTAACAATCCTGTAACTCTTGCAAATTGTTACATGCTCAGTAATTCTAATGCAGTATTTACCACTGCATTTCTGGTGGCGAGACTGTTTATACTGAAAGCAGTTTTTTGCCCCAGTGCAGGGGAAGCCTCTTTCTAGTATAAAATGATAGATGATTACTGGCCTCCAGTGTTTCCATATCAGCTATGCTATTCCAACTGACTGATGATTACATCCTCTTGCTACCAGCATTATAGTCAGTTCCACCCCTCTCCCTCTTCATGCCATCTCTTTACCCAAGCATTATAGCGTTTTTCCTAGGGGTGTATTATAGAGTTGGACATTGAATATAAAAATGTTCCACTTCAATTAATGTGTGGGGGATAGTTTTGTTAAATAGCAGCTGAAGTTAGAGTACGTATCAAAACAATTTAAAGAGGTGTAACAAAAGAACAAAAAAAAATGTTAACAAGGGACTTTGAAGACACCCTATTTTTATTCCCAAGGAGCCATCTCTTTTCACCGTTGTAAATACAACTTCCACATTTGTTTACCTGTGAACTGTCCAACCTGCTGCTGGTATGGGTTCTGTGCCTGATCCTGGTACTGAGGGGGTGGTCGGGTCAGGTGCCGCTGCAGCTGCTGCTCTTGTTGGTGCCGCTTTTCCTACAAAAGTGGAAAAAAGAAACAACACTTAATTTCAAGTGTGAATTCATACAGAATAGCTACTTGCCTTTTGTAACTGTTGTTCTTAGAGATGTTACTCACATCTATTCCAGTGTGTGCATACTGCATGCACAACCATCACAAGACTTTTCCCTAAAAGGTATCCACTGGGTCCGCTGTGGCACGCCCTGTGGTGACACCTTGCGGCATCGCATATATACCTCTGCTAACCAACTCCCATTTCATTTCTTTTTGCCGGAACAGTCTTAGAGGGGAGGTCGTTGGGTCTCAAATGGACATGAGCAGCACATCTTGAAGAACAATAGTTACCCAAGGGTAAGTAACCATTCTTTCTTCTTCAAGTTACTGCTCATGTGCATTCCAGCAGTTCATACAGAGGAGGGGCTGGACCTCAACTCATTGCTGAGTGCAGTACAGCCCCACTAAACTAGGGATGGGAATGACTAGTTGACTGTCCGATAAGAAAATGCTTATTGGATAATCGACAGGCTAGTCAACCACTCCCTTCTGCCCTGCCCCCCCCCTTGCTGCCTCTATCGGGGGGGGGGGGGGGGACGGAAGGGAGGGAGAGAAGAAGGGAGTGCTTCAAAGTGGCAGTGATGCATGGAGCCTGGGATCAGACATAGGGCTTCACACGGCACTGTCACTTTGGAACACTGTGTGCAGCCTAGGGTCAGCCTGGGGTGTCCCCAAGATGCACACGGCATTTTAAAGCAGCAGCACTGTGTGGAGCCCAGGATCAGCTGGGGATTCCCCCGCTAACCCCAGGCTCCCTGTGCCGCTGCCGCTTTGAAACAGGGGAGTCCCCGGTTGCTTTGAAATGCCATGGGAAACAGGTGGAAAGCATCTGACAAGACAATCAGCCCTGAAACGAGCAGAACCGTGGGCACTTGCTATATAGGCTGGTCATGAACTGGTCCACCTGAGGATGACCCTACTCTCGGAAGATGGGGAGAGCTACGTCTGCCCAGAAACTACTTGTGGGATTGAAAGGACTAACTGAGGCGATCTGCAAGGTTGTTTTGAGTGCCCAAAAGGTACAAGACTTGCAGGTGAATGTTGTGAGAAATGTAAATGTCCCACAGGTCGATGGCCTCCTGGCACAAGGAGAGACACAAGCAGCACCCTGTCAACTGATATAAAACATCGCTGTGATATTGCCGGTCATCATGACGACACACTTGCCCTGTAGGTAAGGCAGGAACACCTGGCAAGTGAGATGGACCACCCTGAGTTCCTGGGTGTTGATATGCAACATCATTTCCATGCAAGACCACAGGCCTCGTGTTTGCAAACGGTTCAGGTGTGCCCCCCACACCGTGTCCAAGGCATCTACACCAGGGTGATATCGGGCTGCAGCCCTGCGAACAGAATCCCTACATACACACTATGTGGGGCTGCACCCAACAGTCAAGAGATTGCAGGGTTGCTGGTGGCATGGTGACCATGCAGTCAAGGGAGTCTAGAAGGGCTGAACACCACCCACTGCCTGTCACACTTGGAGTAGGTGGAGGTACAGGTGGACATGGCGTAGGATATAGGTACAGAATACCATGTGCCTAAGGAGCCTCATGCAGTTGGACACCATAATCGTCGAGCACTGTTGCAGCAAAGAGATGAGGCCCGCCATGGCCTGGAACAGAGACTCGGGCAGGGAAACTGTCACCCAGGTAGAATCAAGAAGGGACCCAATGAACTTGGATCTTTGCATAAAAATGAGGGTGGATTTTGGCAGTTGAGGATCAGACCCAAGTGGGAGAATGCAGCCTTAACCACTTTCATGGTGCCTAAGCATCTGCTCCTGTCCTTGATTAGCCAGTCATAGGAAGACTCGCACTTAGTTCCTGCACGAGAACATGACCTCCATCTCCATGCACTTGGTAAATACCCCAGGCACTATGGCCAGGCTGAAGAGCAGCACCACGAACTAGTAATGCCGGTTCGCCAGTGAGAGTGCACGCACGCACACACACACACACGTGCACGCACACAGAGGAAAAGGTAGTGGGCTGGGATAATGGAGATTTATTGGGGGCAGTGTACGAGTCTCCCTCATCTAGCAAGGGGATGATAGAGGCCAGGGCATCTTGCTGAACTTGAGCCTTGGTGTGACCATGTTCAGGTTTCTGAGATCCAGTATGGGGCACAGACCCCCCCCCCTTTTGGCCTTCAGGATAAGGAACTTCTGGAAGTAAAATCTCTTTGCCCCTGAACTCCTGCAGGACCTCTTC
This sequence comes from Pelodiscus sinensis, assembly GCF_049634645.1. Taxonomy (NCBI): domain Eukaryota; kingdom Metazoa; phylum Chordata; order Testudines; family Trionychidae; genus Pelodiscus; species Pelodiscus sinensis. The sequence continues at coordinate 34,248,805 of NC_134727.1, read as the reverse complement.
TATCCCCACCAAAGCGAGGAGCACTCTCACTTCCTGGACAAGGGGTCGTTCAAGGGTTACTGGTTATCTGTGTACATGGGTACACATACACATCCTTAATTTAGATATGCATTGCAGCAACTTCTGTTGCATGGTTCTGCCATCCTAGCTTTCAGTTAGTGCATTTTTTCTGAGTTCATCAGAATTCTGTTAAGCACTGATCAGAATCTGCTCTCCTTTCCCTTCCTCTTTTAAATAAAAACTGTTGCACTTGACCCCTGCAAAGAGAAAATATTTATCCGGGTTGGCTGTATAGCACTATTAAAGCCTGGCTCCAAAGCTGAGACAGTTGGAGTGAGGCAAAGGAGAAGTCTACAGAAAAGGGAAAAAAGGAGTAAGCATTTCAAAGAAAGGCCTCTAAGGCAATATAGCAAGAGTATATGGATGAGGCCTATAATCAGGTACATATGCTTATTTAAGGGTTACAGACTTCCCGTGAAAGAGAAAAAACCTTCAGCCTCTGTGCCAATGTGGGAATAGTGCTAAAGGAAACAATACTAAGGCCATGGAAATGGTACACCAATGCAGCTGGATCGCCGTAAGCTCTAAGCTAATTGGAGAGAGTGCTCCCATCAGCTATCTACTCTAGCCTCATGAGCAGCAACAGCTACGTTGGCAGGAGATGCTCTCTTATCAATATAGTGCTGCCCACACAAGCGATGTAAAAAATGCTTTAAAAAGTAACTGCTAAAAATCTTAGCGGTTACATCTGCTGCAGACTCTGCTGCATAAGGCTTATACTGCAGAGCCCACAGCATGGTGCAGCAGCTAGCTCCTGGAGCAGAGCTGAGAGCTGGCTTGCATCTGCAGATGAGTAACTGCAACCAGAACTGATAAGCTGATGCTTATCGGTTACACGCTTACATCCCTGGCACTTGTTGGTATAACTTAGGTTGCTTGGTTTGGGGGGGCAATTTATTCACACTCCTGAGCAACATACATTATGAAAATAAACTATAGCACATACATAGCCTCAGAAACCTACATCAAGTGGAGAAAAACTATTGAGGTCAGGCAGGGCTGAAGACTGTCTAGATGACATAACCAAGTTTATGCACTAGGACAGGGGTAGCCAACCCATTTAACAAAGAGAGCCAAAACAGCGGCAGAAAAAATGCAAAGAGCTGCACTAAACTTGTCAAGAAAAAAAAAAAGCCCCCCAGAACAGAATTGTCAAGCAAAACCAAAAAAATGAAAACCTTTAAAAAAAGAAAAAAGAGGCTGCCCCTTTAAGACGGCCACCATTTTATTCACCATTTTTTAACCCCCGCAGCTCCGACCAGGTAAGCCGGAGGCGGAGGGGTGTTGGCAGGGACTATTGAGGGGATGCAGGAGCAGCTTCGTGAGCCACACTTTTGGGGGGGGTGACAAGAGCCGCATGTGGCTCGGGAGCCACAGGTTGGCTATGGCTTCACTAGGAGGATAGATATTACTGAAGCAAAAGGCTACTGAATTGTGTGATAAGCTGGGGTACCAATTTGTGTGCAACTTAGATATCATAACCAATCAGAATTCATACTACTAAACCTCAATATGTAGATCAGCCACGGACTGACCAACACCCTACGCCACATAACACATTGGCTGTTTGGAAGATGCTACAGAAGAAACAAAAGAGGTCATTATCTTTAAATGACTCTGCTCTGCCAGGATAATGGATACGCTAAGTAGGTTGCCTGAACTAAAAGAATCCAGAGTGAAGGGGAGGGAGAAAGGACCGGAAATGAAGGAGAGTTTCCAGAACCTGCTGGCTGTGGAACCAGCCAAAGCAAGCTGACTGCACAGGTCACAGAGACATGCCATGATTTGGAAGAAAAGCCATGCACACTGGAGAAGGGCAGCTTAGCAGTGGGAACCTGGAACCCTGAGAGCATGGACCCAAATCCTAAAGAACATTCAAGAACAGTAAAAAAATCAAGATAGGAAACAGTAAGTATTTATTTTAGCTCAATCTGTTTCTCTCTTGTGCTGTCTAAAGTTAGAGTCATTTGTTTAGAAATCCATTGCACAATCTCTGACTGCTTGAACTATTCTGTGTCCCTGAAGGGACAAACTAATCCAGAATGCCCACAAAAGAGGAGTTCTGGGAAAGGGTGTAACTAAGTTTGTATGTTATGTTTGCTTTCTTTTTTTGGGGGGTGAGGATAGGAGTGGGTATCCAGCAGCAGTCCTCAAGTCCCATTTTGAGGAGGAGTGCAGTCCATGCCCAGCAAGTGTGCCAGAGAGGCTAGAAATCCATCAAGTGACAAAGGGGCCCAGCGTGAGGATCCAAACACAGCAGCCTGGTGAGTGTCTCAATGAAGTCTGTCCAGAGGGTTAAAAACCCATCCCCCTCCATTCCAAATGAAACTGAGGCAGTGATGTCAGTAAGGTAGGCCAAACTAATATGGTACACAACCAAATTTTACCTCTGCAGGTCATCTTTGATGGCAAGAAATAAAAAAAGTTCACTCAGTAAATAGCTGACACTATTAGGCAACTGCTTTGTAGATTTCTTTTGTAAACTAGATAATTTAAAAATCTTGATTTACTTGGGTGAAACTAGAAAGAAATTTAACCAAGTTAGCAAGCCTCATCTTACTACAAAGCCAACACAGAAAATTAACATTTTTGGACTTCAAATGCTTATGCCTTTTTCAGCATGGGAAGGAAGTTAAATGTCAGATGTTGCTATATGTAGAGGAACATCATGAATTTGAGAAATCAATATATGAAGGTATTGGAGAACTGTTAAGCTTTTGATCCTGAACAAACTCCCCCATCCAAAATCCCAAGACTGTACATGATCTTCTGGACTTTTTATTGTTAAAATAACTTGCTCCTTTTATAGGAAGCCTCTCACTGTTATCTCAAGAAAGCGAACCCTTTTAATTCTTACATGATATCCAACATCCCTAGTAATTGAATAGTTGTGAAACGGCATGAATTTCTTAGCAGTTACACAGCTATTCGATAGACCCCCAGGGACAGGGCCGGCAGCCAGTGCGCTCCCGGCCTCACTCCTGGGGAATCCCCTGCTACCCTGCACAGCCTCTGGTACAGAGGCAGCAGTGCAGGGTGGCAGGTGGGAGCTGGTCCACGAGGGAAGCCAGTGTAAAAACCAGCTCCATACGCAGACTGGCTGCCTGCTGTCCCACACTGCTACTTCTGATATACAGGCAGGAGCCCATCTGCAGGGGGCCCAAGCTCCCCACAGACAGAGGTTGCTTCACAGCAGCCTCCTCCCCACCCACTGTGGGTAGGCAGCACTGCAGAGCTGGTGTTAAGGGGAGCAGGTCTGCAGAGCCAGCACATATGGGGAGCCTGCTTAAAAGCTGCGAGGAGTCCTGTGGCACCTTATAGACTAACCGAAGTGTTGGAGCATAAGCTTTCGTGGGCAAAGACCCACTTCGTCAGATGCATGCTGATGAAGTAGGTCTTTGCCCACGAAAGCTTATGCTACAACACTTCGGTTAGTCTATAAGGTGCCACAGGACTCCTCGTCGCTTTTGCAGATTCAGACTAACACGGCTACCTCTCTGATGCCTAAAAGCTGCTCCTCACACGTATTGGCTCCAGCCTGCCTCCTCACCCTCCACACTGCTGCCACTGTAACAGAGGCAGTAGTGCAGGGGTGGGGAGGGCAGGCGGATCTGGTGGTAGTGAGGAGCCTGCTAACAGCCAGCTCTTCATGGGCACTGGCTCCCGCTCCCAACTTGATGCCTCTGATAGGCAGTGGAAGGGAGTGGATATGTGTAATCGACAAGATTAATCAATAAAACCAGGCTTATTGGTTAATTGTGTAGTTGACTACACATTGACATCCCTAATACTTACTGTCTGCTACTATTATTTATCCTCATCTCCCTCACCCTTTACTACTGCCATTGTTAAACTTGGGGATGTCAATTACGGATTAAATGAATAATCATGTAACCACACAAATCATCATCAGTCACACAACTATTCAGTTGTCCCCAGGAGCAGGGCCTGCAGGCAGTGCACTCCTGGTTCCACTCCTGGGGAGCTCCTCCCCCTGTGAATAGGGGTTTGCTGCCTCTATATCAGAGGCAGCAGCACAGGGTGCCACACAGGAGCTGGACCGCGAGGGGAGCAGTCCAGACAGGGGCTGCTTTGTGGCAGCCTCCCCTCCTGTGCTGCTGCCTCTGATACAGGCAGCAGTGGAGGTGCGAGGAGGCAGCACCGCAGAGATGGTGCTGGGGGGGGTTCAGCTTTTGATACAGAGGCAGCAAGTGGGCGGGGGGGGAGAATGCCTAGGCGTACTGGGTAGTCGACTACTCGCTTACATCCCTATCTAGAACATCAGCTACTTAACTTTCTCCTTGTTTAAAAAAAAAAAAAAAAAAAAAAAAAAAAAATTACGCTTCTAGGGTTTTTTTAAACCATTAACCTAGCAAGATTTCAAATACTACAGGAGATTCTGCTTAATAGCAACCTAGATATTGACAGTTTTGAAGGGAACCAATCCTGTCCCATTGACTTTAATGTTAATAGAATTTAGATATCGTCAACAGCTTGCTACTAAACAACATATCTTGGAAGAAAGCCTCCCTTCTCCCCCTCCCCGCCACAGGCTGGCTTGCAGGGGTACAGGAAACCAGGAAAGGAAGTGCTGGGACATGCTTTCCCCAGCTGCTCAACTCAGCCCACTGCTCCTTTTTCTGGCTGCTGCCCTATAAACCTGCACACAAACAGGGACTGCACAGCAGGAAAGGAGGGCTGCACCCCAGATCCTGGAGCTGAGCGGTATCTCCTCTTGCACTCTCCAGATTATGCCCTCTGCCAGAGGACTGGAAACAGGGAAGAGGTGATAGGACATGCCACGCCCTGACCCCTGGAGAGTGCAGTGTAGTCTTACTAGCCCCCAGTGCTCAAACAAAGTCTAAGCTTCCAGTATGCAGCTGCCTCCTCTGCTGCTGACCTGCCCCCAGCAGGTTATCAGGGTTGCAGCCAGTAAAGGAACAGCCAAGCACTTCCTTCCATCGCTGAAGCTACGCAATACTGTCTTCCGCTTATTAGCAACTGCCAGATAATGGTAACTCTTTGCTTGCAACCAAAGGTTGCTAATAAATCAAATCTATTGTACTTAACAATGCTAATGTTAAAAAGTGCATTCTCTTCCTGACCCCACCATTTTTGTATGAATAACCTTAACTATATGTACAAAGTTAGGGGGTCTAATTTAGCTGTTACTATCCCCAAAGAGAGATCTTTGAGTCATTGTTAATAGTTCTCTGCAAACATCCACTCTCTCTGCAGTAGCAGTTAAAAAAACTAACAATGTTCGGAACCATTAGGAAAAGGATAGATAAGACAGTTGCATTATGGTATTTTCTATCTAGATCCATGGTGTGTACACACCTTGAATACTGCATGCAGTTCTGGTTGCCTCATCTCAAAAAAAGGATTAGAATTGGAAAAGGTACAGAGAAGGCAAAAAAATTATAGGTATGGAACAGTTTCCATATAAAGACACATTTAAAAAAGCTGGGACTTCTGAGCTCAGAAAAGAACTATTAATGTGTGTGTGTGTGGTGGGGGGGGGGGGAATAATAAAGAGACCTATAAAAAGACTGCTATGGAGAAAGTGAAGCATTTTTACCCCTTCACATAACACCAGAACTGTGGTCATCCAAAATTAATAAGCAGCAAGTTTAAAACAGAAGGGAGTACTACATCATACAATGCACAGTCTACTTGTGGACCTCATGGCTAGGAGATGCTGTGAATAGTAAAAATGTGTTAAAAAAGAATTAAGATACGTTCATAAAGGATAACTTAATCAATGGCTATTAGCAGGGCTCACCGCAGTGAAGATCGCCCAAACCCAGCTCTTCCAGGTTACAATCTACTCGCCACGGCTGAGTAGATTGTATTATTTGTCGAGCCCTGGCTATTAGCCAAGATGTTCAGAAATGCAATTTCATGCTCTGGGTGTCCTAAGCCTTTAGCTGCCAGAAGTTAATAGTGGATAACTCAATTTTCCTGTTGTGTTCATTACCTCTGATACTGACCACTGTCAGAAGACAGAGTACAAGGCTAGGCAGACCATTGGTCTGACCCAGTGGCTGTTCTTACCTGTTCAGCAAGGAGTTGTTGCTGCCTCTGTCCTATTAGGAACTGCTGCTTCTGTTGCTCCATCAGCAGATGCTTTTGTTGCTGCTTCTGCTGGTCCAGTAACATCTGGTGTTGCTTCATTACCACTGCTTGCTGCTGATTGCTGAGATAGGCTGTGTTGTTATGGTTACCTGCCAGGGAAACACTGGAAGGCTGAGTACTGACTCCAGGGCCTGGGACAGAAACAGGAACACGAGGAACACTGGGAGAAGGGTTTTGATCCTGCAGAATATAAACATTAGTTATAGGAATGGCTTGGGCTCTACTGATTCTACACATGCTATATGAACATATTGAGGTCAGCAAGATAATCACTCATGACAAATAATTACATACCTAGAGCATGGCAAAATACTCTTATTACTTTATCTCCGGCAGGACAGGAGTCATAAAAATATCCCTAAGAAAATAGGCACTTGGCAAGCCAAATCTGTGTATGTTTTTACAGTTCATTAATAAAACTTACCGTAAAAAATGAGTGTAAAAACAAATAAATCTAGCAAAATAATTTTAATCAATCTAGAAGGCATCAGATTAACCCATGACAATGCCAAATTAACTGCCTGGGAAGCAAGGAGAAATGTTTATGAAAGGCCATACATGAATAAAGTGATTAGAGGAAGATCAGGAGCTACAAAACATTCATGAAGGGAAGCTGCAGTGTTAATCTTATTTACAACACTTCCCCACACTTCACAACCTATATGCTTCTATACAAGTAGAAGCACATGCCAGTTATTAATAAAAAAATTAAGGGGAAAAAAATTCACCAATCCCCACCCGGTCAACATGCTAGAGTTCCTGTAGTGAACTATTTATTAACCTTTACTCAATTAATCTTTGCTATACGTCCATTTTTTTAAATGTATCTGGGACATATAACGGGAATGCCCTGTATTGTGAACCAAAAGTAATTGATATGGAACTGCCAATAATGGCTGGTCTACAAAGCTAGAAAATATAGCTAGTTAATTTATTTTATTAATATCTTTTATTATTTCAATGCACATGAGCATATGGATCAGCCCCCAAGTCAGCAAACATGAAAAAAATATCTGTTTGGGTGTTAATGTTCCCCTCCCCCCCCCTTTTTTTTAATCAGTGCAGTGTTAAAGGTGACTTACAAAGGGGAAAAACTGGAATGATGCTTTTTATAAAGCACAAAGCAGCTCTGATTTACAAAAAAAAGTCAGCTTGGTCTTTATCTTAGAAGCACCAATTTATGTCTTTACTATTTTTTGATTGAAATCATTTTGAAGGACCACATTACTAGAGAAAGAGCTCTGACCGCCTCTAGTTAGTTTTTAACAAAGAACTTTTATCTCAACTGTTCAACAAGCATGTCTTCTAGGCATTAAATACTAGAGTTCTAAATATTCTGACAAGTCACTCTCAGCTGCACAGATTTGAACTTGTGACATCATTTGTGTTTTTGTATTAGGGATGTTAAGAACTAGTTGACTAGTCAATTATCTGATAAGCAAATGTCAGTTGACAAGTCGATCCCCCCCCCCCCCCCCCCCCCCCGCTACCTCTGATAGAGGCAGCAATGGGAGGAGGCAGCAATGGGAGGGAGGGGAAGAAGGGGTACTTAAAAGCAGCAGAGCTGCACAGCTGAGCGATACTGCCACTCTGGAACCCGTATCCGTGGCTCAGCTGTGCTGGCGCTGCCCCTTTAAAACGCCAAAGCGCCATGGAGCCGGGGTCAGCTGGGGACTCCCTAGCTAACCCCAGGTTCCAAGTGGCACTTCCCCAGAACCCAGGGTCAGCTGGGGACTCCCCAGCTAATCATGGATTCCGCTGAAATGCTGCATGGAACCTGGGATCAGCTGTGGAGTCCCCAGCTGCCCCCGGGCTTCATGGCACTGCCCCTTTGAATGTCGCTTCAGTGTTTAAAAGGGGCAGCTGCACAGCTGATCCCGGGCTCGGCTGTGCAGCATGGCCTCTTTGAAACACCACCTCAGCATTTCAAAGGGGCAACGCTGTGGAGCTCGGGGTCAGCGGAGGACTCCCCAACTTATCCCGGGCTCCGTGCAGCACTTCAGCAGAATGTGGGATCAGCTGGGGAGTTGGCTGCCCCACGAGCATGGCTGCTAGCTACTGCTGCTGCCCCCCCCATCAGGGGGTTCAGAGGAGAGTACTGCAGTGGCAGCCCATTTAAGCAGTTAACTTATTAACTGGGATTTTATATAATGTGTATCCTATTTGTTCTGCAATCTTCCAGGAATAACAGGATAGATAAGACATGGATTTTTAATGTAAAACAAGCATAATAAGCCTTTGGGGGGGAATATACTATTCCTTTATATTCCTACCTGAGGTTCTACCCCCTTCTGCCTGAGGCCCACAACCACTGCCAAAATACATGAAGTGCCCTTCCCTTTGCAAAAATTATTGCCTACCTCTGCTCTACAACAACACAGTCCCTGTCTCCCCTCACCCCACTCCAGACATCTGCATGCCCTTTTCCTCCCCAGAGTCCAGCCATAGAGCAACACCCAGCCGGGACACTCGCACCCCTTGCCCGCCAGAACCCAGGAATCTGGGGGAAGAAAGACACCTGTTGCTATGTCCCAGGCTTGTATAGAGTTTCCTGCATGGCACCCTCTTTCATGCAGGAAACTGCAGCTGCCAAGAATCCTTCAGTACCTTCCCCCCCAACCCCCGGGGAACATCGTCTACTGTATTTGCAAAATGGGTTCTGCTGGCTTTAGCAGCCCGTAGCAGTGGCCAGCAACTCTGCAGCTTATTTCTGCAAGAGAAAAAGGAAATGCTGCACAGAACATTAATTCTGTGCATTGCACAGTGGCCCAGAATTCTCCCAGGAGCAATACTGCCTTAGGCAAACAAATGTTACCACAGTTAATATCCGTGGTGGGAGTTAAGAGAAGAAAACATACATCTCAGATTTTGGAGAGGCTTGTAAGACAACCAAACTTGGAATTTCACTTAAACACAGTCCAGGCTGCTTCAGCTAGAAAAGACTGAGGGGAGTCCTGCAATCCAAACCCCTTTCTCTAACCCAACCCCAAAGCCTGCATCTCCAACCAGAGCCCTCACCTTCTCCCATACTCCAAACTTTTCAGATCCACCCCTCGCTACACATCACTTCCGTATTTGTGCACGTAAAATACATTCCACACATGGATGTATACAATTAGAGGGGAATATTGTACCTAGCCCTATGCACCCAGCATTCCAAGATGTGTTAGCTTACAATGATAAGAGCCCCAAACATTTACCTGACTGTGTGGTACTAGAGGTCTGTAGGCAATATTTCCAGGCTTCTGCTTCATCACAAACATCCCATTTTGTTCTTCACTCATATGAGGCAGTGATTGTTGTTGGCGTTGCTGCAGATATGCCAATATAGGTGTCTTGCTCTGGCCAGGTACTGTAACTCCTTGCTCACACTCCGCTTTATAATGTGAAAGAGGTTTTGTGTTGCCATAGTCCAGCATGGAGCCTTGGCTATTTACAGGATTCTGGTTCAGGCTGTTTGGCTGATGACTCAACATATTCACATGGTAATTGCCTCCAGTCCTGGGAGAATTCTTATTTGCCATACCAGGAATGATGAGTTTCTGGTTACTGAAGTCCTGTGGGTAAACTGAAGGACTGGTGGGATTCTCCATTGTGTAGGGGACACCCAGTGGACTATGAGAAGGTCCAGACTGCTGCCAGCTGGACATCTGATTGGCTTGGTGGACTTGTGAAGCCTGCTGCTGGTTCTGCAACATCTGTTCTCTTTTCTGCTTAGCAGCTATCTGTTGAAGTTGGTGAGCAGAGGACATTTCTTTGGCATTTCCTGTGCCCTGTCCAGATAACAATACATTGGGTAGAGGCCTCTGCACATTTTGAGATGGGTTTGATGCCTGCATCATGGACTGATTAGGATTTTCAGTCAATGGCTGACTGGAAGGCTGGAACATAGTTTGAGAACCACCAACTGCTGAAGAAGCAGCACTAACAGGTATAGAGGAGGCCCCAATGAATGCTGAACCTGAAGAAGTGGATCTGACTTGTGGAGACCCTATCTGTTCCTGCTCAAAGGCTGCTGGGGAATATTCAGTCTTTATGTTAATGTCCTGGGGCAATGGAGTTTGTGCAGCTGAATTTGAAGAATCTGCATCCTTCTTCTCCTCAAAGTCTTCATTAAATAGATCCTTCATGTCTTCATCAGGCACTGATCTATTAAGTTCATCAATGAGCTCCTTCCATTCCTGCTCATTAAGATTAAGATCAGGCATCAAGTTGTTCTGAGATATAGAACCGCCTGCTCCAGCAATCATACAAGGAAGATCATCTACTGGCTCTTGCTTGAGCTCTTTGTTCAAACTCAAAGGAAATGAATCATCAGCATCACTACGTCCATTCATGTGAAGGTTAGAATCTGGAGGACACTTTTTGTTGATGCTATCCAATCCTATTGAACGCTTTCCATTGACCTGTAGGGTATCTCCACCAGAAGATTTCTTGTCAAGTTGATGTAGTGGCGATAAAGGAGGCATGCCATTGGATGAGCCACTTACCCCAGCAAGATCCTCATGACGTAATTTCTTGGACACAGAAAACATATCCCCATACCCATTCTGTTGATCTCCATTCTGAGGGGAAGCAGCACTATCAAGTTTTCTTTTCACGGTCTCATGGAGCTGCTAAAAAAGAAAAAGGTCATTTTAAGTTTAGTTTTATGTGTTTCACCATTTATCTCCTACCATCCTCAAACATCGGAAGGCTAAAGTTTCCACTATAATGGCACACTTCATAGTGAGCTAATGTTTCTGAACCAATTAATTGTATGCACAACTTCAAGATATGCTTAAGAAAACAACTCTTGAATGCAAGAGCAGCCTACAAAAATGGAACGTAGTGCTTTCCTTTGTTATGAACAAACTCTTTTGCCATAAGTCTTCTGCTTAAGATACAGCAGGTCTAGACTAGGTCTTCAAAAGCATCTTAAATCATAGTTTCCTGCTTTGAATAACAGATGCAGAAAGAAGCTGAAGAATTTAAAACCTACAGAAAATGAGAAAATGTTGTGTATAGAAATTTAACCTTCCCCCCTTCACTATAAGCCATATATGTAGTGGCCTCTTGTTTATATGCTAAACAGCTCATCATTGTAAATTTTTTGTATATAAATCACATTGCTTTGTTTAGTGCAAACACTGACCCCGCCCCCTCTATAAACACCTTTATGATTCACACTTCTAAAAGTGATTCAAAGCACACTGATCAGTGTTCTTATATCACACCGGGATGAATTTGAGTGACATTTTCTTCCCAGATTATTTAATTGATGTATCAATGGCGGAAGTGTGTACGCTAAGCAAACAGCTCACTGCTAAGCATATAAAATTAGCTTGCCTCAGACTGTACATACAAATTTTCTTATTTCATAGTGCCATCTAGGAGCAAGTAGAGGGAACAGCATCAGATTCTAGTCAGCCTTGTTATTACAGAAGTTTGGGATCTCCGTTCATTTTATCTTCTCTGGCAGCACTCCCAATCTATAAACTTGCTATCAATTAAAGATGTTAAATTTCAACTAATCAGCTAATTGAGTAGCCCCACTGTCACAGCTGTGCTGCTGCCTTTTAAATGTAGCAAGAGCCTTACAGGAGTGCTCAGACCTGGTGGGAGCGGGGACTGCTTGAGTCTCCACTCGCACTGTTTCTCCCACTGCTCTTCTGCTTCTGACTATTACTAGACTTACTGGGTAGTCGACTAGTTGCTTACATCCGTACTACCAGTGATGCTAAACAAGGCTTGAAGAGTATTCTGCAAAAACCAAAGATAAACAGGAACATTTCCCAGCAAATGTGCAGAAACAAAGCTTCATTTTAAAAAAGATGTGTCACGTACACTGGGATATTATATGCAAAGTCTTAGCATAAACACATCACAATAGAAGAGCACTGTGTGTTGAGAGCATGGAGATTTATGCTATCACTCCCTCATCTGGGATGCCGAAGACCCCTACACATAGCCTTCAGTAGGGATGGCTGCAGAATCCTCACAAGTAGTATGTGTCTTGTGTCAGCCAGCGCCACCACGATACAAGAGCACAATACAAGGTAGAAGAGAAGTCTGTCTTTTTTTACTAGATTAAATGGACCTTCCCAACTCAGTCCTCTGCTCCCTGTTACGAGTGGAAGGAATCCAGCTAAAGGGAAGGGAAACCTCAATGTCCAATCATTCAAGCAGAAAGTTGTGTGCAGCATCAGTATACGTGGATTTTGGAGGCATGAGAGAAGGAAGGAGTTACATAACATATCTGGGAGGAACCATACGCTGATGTAGTGATCAACAGAATTAATTAATATATCAAAATGGTAGCCAAATATCAATTGATTTTCAGAGGAAACACTGATTATTTTGATATCTGCCTAGGTGGGGAGAGCAATATTTTAATCTGAAGCATAGAATTCGGCAAGCAGGAGAGTGTGATCTTCCAGCTCTATACTGAGAACAGATGGAAGAGGTATCTGACCACTTGAAGACTAGACAATGGGTAATGTCTGAGGATGATAGAATACTCTATAGCTTAGACTAGGAATGCTGCATAAATTTTTCAAGCCTTAGATAAAGAAAAGATGGATACAAAATAAGTTTTTTTAAACTGTCTGTAATTAACTGATCAAGAAGCACAGTACTGATGCAATATTTACCTTTCAAAACGTTTCCTTTGTTTAGTCCATTTCTCAATTGGGATAACTGAAGCACAAGGCACTTTGCCTACGGTCACATAGCAAATCAGAGGCTCAGATCAGAAACAAGATCCTCCTTTGCTTTAAATCATTATACACCATCCATCCATACTCCCATGCAGATAGCTCCAGAAAGAGTGAAATCTAAAAGCGATAACTGAACTTTTAATACTGAACAGGCTTCCCATAGTTGGAGCAAATTCTTATGTTAGATACATATGCCTTACAGCTTTCATAGCATCTCCTCAAACTTCAGAAGCTTCCGATTCATTTGAAAGCCCATTGGTGTTAAAATGATCGTTAGTGCTCAGATATCTGACCACAAAAGGAAAAAAAAAAAAACTCACCTCAAGCTGCACTTGTATCTTTGCTCCCAAGCAGAGTGATTTTAAAAAAAGAACAAACCATCCTTGCATAAAATTGCACCACGTATACAGGCATTAAAGTGATATTTAAGAATTCATTAAGATCCTTAATACCTTGCTTAGCCTCATCAAAGTCAGAGAACATTTAAAAGACATATGAGCCTGTATTCAGCAGTCTGTACAGATTAAGGATGTGAAAGTGTAACCATCTACATGGTTACATGTAGGGCCTCATCACCACCACACAGGGGGGTGGAAGGGTAGGAGTGAGCTGGCGGGTGCAGGTAGCCAGCTTTTAAGCCAGCTCCTCGCATGTATCACTTTGCCCCTCACGGCTGTCTCTGACACAGAGGCAGCAGCACAGGGAGGGGGAGAAGAGAGGTGGAAGCCACAACTCCGCTCCTCACATGTAACTGCTGAAATTTGGTGGTTACACATTTACTTGAAAAACAATGCATCAGAAGCAGCAGTGCAGGCATGGAGGGCAGTTGGTTCAGCAGGAGACCGTACATGCAGGCAACAGGCTTGAAAGATGGCTTCCAGCACGTACCGGCTCCCGCCCGTGCTGCTGCCACTGTATTACAAGCAGCAGCGTGGGGGAAAAGGCAGCCCGAGGCTCCATGGGAGCCTGCTTCCAACACGCAGCAGCTCCCACCTCCCTTCACGCTGCTGCCTCAGGTAGATGCAGCAGCATGGGCATACGGGCGCGTGTAACCGTGAGGGTTAACGATGAGCTCAGGCTTCTTGGTTAACCATGTACAGGTGGCCCCCGACTTGTAACACACTCGGTTCCTGGGGAAGCGTCCCAAGTTGGGGGCATCGTAACTCGAACCCTCATTTATGATAGGCGTTGTGCACCATTGTAAATGCGAGACGAGGACGTAAGTCGGGGGTTTCGGCCCCTTCTGCACTTACATGAATGGTTGTAAGTGTGGGGGTCGCAACCCTGGCAGTCGCATCTCGGGGTTTCCTGTACATGGTCACATCCCTAGTGCATATTTGTTATTGTTGATATCAATGCACACACTCTAAGCCTGAGAGCGCTCTAGGAGCAAGACACTGCATTTTGGCTTACATACAAGCTATTAATTGTTTTAAACTTCTTGATTATTTGTTTTTCCACTTAAAAAGACTGCCAAAGAATGCATTTGGATATGTAGATTTCCCAATGCAAATCACAGCTACAAAAGTTTCCAACAACCAAAAGCCTTCCCCACTATATATCAGTATTTGTGCCTTTGAAAATTAAAAATAGTAACGGACACCAAAGTCCTCCAAATATGTAAAGCTGGTTAGTTGCCCATGTTCCCTGTAAGCTGTGCACTTGTGGACTGTTCAAGAGATTCAAATGCTGCCCAGCTAATTAGAGGAGTACCCACAACTAGGTTTGGTTTCTACTGGTGGTGCACATTCACACAAACCTTGGTGCATATAAAAAATTTATTCTGCACATGGATGGGAAAAATCCACACATGGTTGGAAAAGATTAGAGGGAATATTCATAGCTGCCTTGCAGATTACTCGCCCTAGATTCTGGGATATCGTCCCCCCCCCCCCGCCCGCTTCTGAATGGAAAAATAAACAAAGTTTTCCAAATCTCAGTTCTTGGCTTCTGTCAAGCAGAAAATGACATGTTTGCTAAATCAATGTAGTGACAAGAACTATGCTCCTTGGGTGCAGTTCTAAGTAAACCCAGTTCACAAAATCTGGCAGCTGAGAATTATGAGTCAGTCAACAGAGTCCATGAACAATCAGCAGCCCAATCAGAAAGACCTTGAAGCAAGAAAATCCTGTTCTATTATGAAAGTCCAAACGGAACAGAAACACTGAAAAATAAATTAATGCTATTTGATGGTGTGTGAGGAAAACCCTTTAGACTTAGAGTGTTTAGGTATGCTGGCCATTGCCACTTCAGGTGCAAGTGGTGTTTTAGAATGCCATTCTTGCTAGCTGTTCATAGCACAATCAATCCATTTAATTCGGTGGCCTGCAAACTGTGGGGTACATCTCTCTGTAAGAGAGGGACAGAGGGAGACGGGGGGGTGGGGGGGGAGATGCAGCAGGGACTGGGCCAGCACTCCGCAGAGTGGGGAGTGAGTGCCACCCAGCTTGGCCACAGTTCCACCCCTAAGTCAGCTGTGCCTTCATTTATTCTTTGCCCCTATGCCAGTTCCTCCCCCAGCTCCACCTTCAGCCCAATTCCTCTGCTAAGCCTACTGTGCTGTAATAGAGGGGATGGGTAGCTGGATTCTATTAATGTAAGTGGGGCACAACAGGAAAAGTTTGGGCACCACTGATTTAAATCACTAAAACAGCAAGAGCCAGTGCTATCCCAGTCACACGGGACCAGACATGGATTTCTATCCCCCCCACTAGGGACGTAAGAGAGTAGTTGATTAGTTGACTACCTGCATTTCCCCCCCTTCCCCACCCCTTTGCTGCCTCTATATCAGAGGCAGCAAGTGGAGGCGCAGGAGCGGGTGCTGTTGGGAGCTGGATTAAAAGCCAGATCCCCCCTGCACTGTCTCCCCGCCCCTCCAACCCCGCTGTTTCTATCAGAGGCAGCAGGGGAGGAGGGAACTGGAAGGCTGTTCCAGCAGCAGCTCCTGGCCATGGGGGGGGGGTCCAGTGGGGAAGCTGCGACCCCCCGCAGACAGGGGTTGCTACCGGCTGGTCAGGAAGCCCCACTTAGTTCCAGCTGGTGCCAGAACCAAACCTGATGTGGGTCTGCAATGTAAAAAGGCAGTAGGAGCCAGGCAGCTGCCCCCTGGCTCCTACTACCTTTTACATTGCCAAGCCACAGCTGGGTTTGGTCCCAGCAGGAGTCGGGACTCAGAGGGCTGCCTTCCCCTATCGAGTAATAGAGCTGGAAGCATTGAAGCAGCATCGTATTCAGACTTTTAGGTAAAGAAAAGAAGAGGCTCAGAGTATTCTTCTGCAGACCTTTAAATTGATTTAGGCCTTACCTACAACGGTATTTGTGCCACTGCAAGCAAGTCACTTTACACACCTGCTGCATCTACATTAGGGGTTTGCACCAATGCAGCTACCTCACTACCAAAAGGAAAAGCACAGACCAGGTTTTAACCGATCAATTCTGCATCAATGCTCATCTAGCCTTCCTTACTAGGAAAATAAGCCAACAAGACATAGTGCATTCAGGGGAATGATGATCATAAACTAATGGAGAAATCAAATAAGGAGAACAGGAAGGGCCTTGGGGCTCTGGAAATAGACCCTACGTTTTCAACTTTTCTGTTAAAAATCCATTTGAAGGGATGAAACCCTTAACGCAGTATCACTTATGGTGAAGAAAAAAACCCTCCTCTTATTGAAAGTATTTTACATATTATTGTTGGAAGTATCACAGGTTATTTAGCAAAAAGATTTAAGAAACATACTCCTCTTTCTTCAGTTTATCTTGCACATTAGACAGTATTTTCATATAAACTGGGTTTCCTGTTTGTCCAGGTTTCCCACAGAAACAGGGGAAAAAGCACTTTTTTAAACAGGAAAATGTGATTGCAAAAGTCACAAAAATTAGCAGGAGACCCAGTGTGATGCATTACTTTTTAATTGTTCTTTGAAACTGTTTAGATTTCCAATTGGTTTCCATTAAGTAGATCAGCTTTATTTCAACATTTTTAATTCTAGTCTCCAACTTAATAGTGACTCTTCCATTCAACAGCAATTTAAAAATAATAGTGATAGACTCCTTAACTGTATTAATTATTAAAGAGACAATCAAACCTTATTTTTGAAAATTCTGTGCTTTAAGTAGTTAAAGGTTAATAGAAATTTGTGGCTGTTTATGTAATGTATCTGTTTTGTGGACAGTCCATAATCCTTGCTGAAAGAAACTCCCTGTGCCAAACCGAGCTTAAGAGCAACTGATAAATATCTTTATAAATATTACTATTTTAGTAGTGATACAAGCTCCAGCTGCGATCAGAGTTCCATTGTGCTAGGCCCTGCACAAATGTATAAATGTCCAGCTAAGGACTGAATCTCACTCAAGAAGAGGTAACCTTGTGGTATGGAAATAGATGACCATCAGAGGGTAGGTATGGATGAAAACACAGACAATTTAAAATTATTCTCTTATAAATACCATACATTAGAATTTTCCTACTCCTATTCCGGATGACAAATATAAACAGCTTCCATAATTGCTTTTCTTGAAAGAATCAGAGCATTTAATTTTCAAATGAATTCCCATATCTTGGAATGCTCACTAGGCTATCAGAGAACCATAAACTTGGACTAATTTTAATTTAACTTTAACTTTCATTCCTGAAGATGTGTGTGTTTGGGAGGCAGCAATATGTTGTAATGAAGAATAGCTACAGATGTGTACGTATAAAAAAGGCAAAGTGCCTGCATTATTCACAAGAGGCAACTTCTGCTACAGGAACTGTTTTGCTGAATCAAAACTGACATGCTTTAAGTGGCAATGCTAGAGCCTCCTCCTAAGTTTAACTTCAGTAGCACTGGTCACTCCCAGTTCTTTACAGTTTAGGAAACACCACTGCAGGCCTTATCAAGCCAATAAAATGCCCTAAACATATTGCAATAACTTGTGCCAAGAATAAACAGGCAAAATAAAGCCTACTTGAGTTATTGGGAAATGAACTATCAGCCTTGTCAGCAGAAATGAACAGTGATGGCATTGGTGTAATTACAGTGAGACAGTCTTACATTGTTATAGTAGATTACTGCAAAGTTATTCATGTTTGCTATTGTGGGACCAAAAAATAATTAACCAACATTTCTGACATCCAAAAAAAGTTTTAAGTAAGTCCAACGACCAGTTAGGACTTAATGAAACACTAAGAAAGCAAGAACAGCCGCAGGGGAGCAGAACAAAAGTCCATTTAGCTCAGTAGCCTGTCTTCCAACAATAGCCAATGCCAGGTGCCCCAAAGGCAAAGAAAGGAACAGGTAGTAATCAAGTGATCTGTTACCCATTCCCAGCTTCAGGCATACAGAGGCTATGCACCATCCCAGCTTACAACCGATGCACCTATCCCTCCATGAACTTATCTGGTTCTTTTTTTAATCCTGATATTGGCCTTCGCAACATCCGCTGGCAAGGAGTTCCATAGGTTGACTGTCCATTGTGTCAAAATGATTTGTTTTAAACTTGCTACCTATTATTTTCATTTGGTGACCCTTATTTTTTTTCTTCTCATAACAGCTCTTCTTTATTCACTTTCTCCCTACCAGTCAAGATTTTATAGACCACTAGTACATCCCTCCTTAGTTACTGCTTTTCCAAGCTGAAAAGTCAGCCTTATTAATCCTTCTGCATACAGTAGCCATTCTGTACTAGAGATGTGAATGGGTAACCAGTTACATGGTAAGTATCACCCTTACCAGTTTGATGTTTACCAGTAACTGGTTAATCAGCAGCTCTCTGGAACCAGGTGTCGGCCAGCCTGACTGGGCTGGAGTAGCCCCCTACTACTCTTTGCCCTTTTGTCCCTGATGCCCATCCCCTCACCACCCTCTGCCCCCATTTCCCTCATGTCCCAGTGCCCTCACAGATGCCTTGCTCTATCCCCGCCTTCCTCATGCCCACCACTTCTTTCAAGCCTTCTCCCAGCGTCCTGGCATCCCGCCCCGCCTCCTCACACCGGAGCTGCACGCAGGCAGCCTGGCGGGAAGAATCTCCACACTTCCCTCTTCCCAGCGGCGCTGTGCTCCTCCACCAGCCAGCGGCTAGGATGGGGCTGCACCACCCGTAGTGCGGGCTTCAGCCAGCCTGTCACAACGGCCCACCGGGCCAGCCCGCCCCTGCACTCGCCAGCTAGAAAAATCTACTCACTACGGACGGGCGCAAAAATCTACTCACCACAGGCGAGTGCATTTGTTGAGCCCTGCCTGTGATGGATCCCACAATCCTGGATGACCCACTGTCATAACAGTGGGAGCAAGCCAAATGTGTTCTGTTGTAGGAAGGACTGGATGGGCAGAACACGCCCCATCACCTAGTTCTTTTACTGTGGGACTAAGTAAATAACTTTTCCTTATTCACTTTTTCCACACCAGTCATGATTTTATAGACCTCTATCATATCCCCCCTTAATCTCCTCTTTTCTAAGCTGAAAAATCCAAGTCTTTTTAACCTCTCTTCATATGCGACCCGTTCCAAACCCCTACTATTTTTGTTGCCCTTTTTTAACCTTTTCCAATGCCAATATGTCTTTTTTGAGACTAGGCAACCTGTATGCAGTATTCAAGATGCGGGCATATGATGGTTTTATACAGAGGAAATAAGATATTCTCTGTCTTATTCTCTATCCCTTTTTAATGGCTCCTAACATTCTATTTACTTTTTTGACTGCCACTGCACACTGAGTGGATGTTTTCAGAGAACTATCCACAATGACTCCAAGATCTCTCTCGAGTAGCTGTAGCTAAATTAGTCCCCACCATATAGAGTTGAGATTATTTTTTCCAATGTGCATTACTTTACATTTATCAACATTAAATTTAATTTGCCATTTTTATGCCCAATCACTTGAGTCTTGCCCACATGCTCAGGGTTTAGCTGATCGCCATATTTGGGGTCGGGAAGGAATTTTCCTCCAGGGTAGATTGGCAGAGGCCCTGGAGGTTTTTCGCCTTCCTCTGTAGCATGGGGTACAGATCACAGCTAGAGGATTCTCTGCATCTTGGGGTCTTCAAAGTATTTGAAGGCTTCAATATCTGAGATATAAGTGAGAGGATTATTCTGGGAGGGGTGGGTGAGATTCTGTGGCCTGCACTGTGCAGGGGGTCAGACTAGATGATCATAATGGTCCCTTCTGACCTTAAAGTCTGAGTGTCTATGAGTTTGGTGAGATCTTTTTGAAGATGATTTTCCGAAGTTGATTATGAGGCCCAACGCCTCGAACACTGTCGTGGTGGCGGTCACTGCCCATGTAGCCTCTTCGCAAGTAGGGGCCTTCAATAGGCAATCGTCGAGATACGGGAAGATCGTGATATAGAGGCGTCGAAGGTAAGCAGTTACCACCACTAGGATTTTGGAAAACACTCTTGGCGCTGCTGACAGACCGAAGGGTAACACTCGGTATTGGTAATCATCTGAATCCACTACAAAATGAAGGAATCATCTGTGGGCCGGATGAATTGCTATATGGAAATAGGCATCCTGCAAGTCGAGGGACGCGAACCAATCCCCTTTGTCGAGAGCCAGAATGATAGAGGCTAACGTGACCATCTTGAATTTCTGTTTCCGCAGGTGACAATTGAGTCGACGTAGGTCCAGGATAGGCCTCCAACCCCCCGACTTCTTCTGGGTGAGGAAGTACCGAGAGTAGAAACCTCTCCCCTGGAACTGAATGGGTACCCTCTCCACTGCTCCTATAGTAAGTACTCGAGACACCTCTTGCTGTAGAAGAGACTCGTGGGAGGGGTCCCTGAAAAGGGACAGGGAGGGTAGGGAGTGGGGAGGGACTGAGTTGAAAGGGATGGCATATCCTGAAACAACTATGTTGTTGACCCATCGGTCGGTGGAAATCAGAGACCAGCGACGTTGATAAGGCCTCAGCCGATGATGGAATAAAGCTAGCGGATTGTGTGAAGCTCCCATCAAAGGGGCGATGCACAGTCCCTTGACTGACCCATCAAACTTGCTGCCGCCCCTGCTGGTGGCTGGACTCCTTGCTAGGCTGTTGTCTTCGTTTCTGTTGGCATTGTCTTGGCCTCTGCTGCTCACATAGTTTGGCACGGAATGTCGCGTAAGAGAAGGGTCTCTGTTTGTTATAGGGCGTATACCTCTTATGCTTATACAGAGGCGTATATATCCCAAGCGTTCTCAGCGTTGTACAGGAGTCTTTGCCTGAGTGGAACACCTGATCAGTGGATTGGGCAAAGAGTGACTGACGATCAAAGGGTAAGTCTTCTACCTTGTTTAAGAACTCTTTCGGGGCAGCGGCTTGGTGTAACCAGGATGCAAGACGCATGACTACAGCAGTAGCTGTGGCTCTAGCTGCTGCATCAGTTGTGTCCAGGGTAATCTGCAGTGCTGTTCTAGCCGTTGCATAGCCCTCCTGTATTACTGCCTTTAAGATTTGACACTTAGAGTCTGGTAGGTGTTCTAGAAGAGGGACTAATTTTGAATAATTGTCAAAATCATGATTCGCGAGGGAAGCCACGCAGTTACACATTCGGAGAACTGAAGTGGCAGAAGAATATACTTTTCTGCCTAAAATGTCCAGGCGCTTAGCCTCTTTGTCACTTGTGGTATTTTTAGTTTCAGCCGTCTTGGATCTCTGTTGTGCGGCGTCCATGATGAGGGAATTGGGCTGGGGGTGCGTGAACAAAAAGTCCATACCCTTTTAGTTTATAAAATATTTCTTATCCGACCTTGTTAGTCGGTAAGGAAGCAGCTGGAGTCTGCCATATATCATTGGTGATCTCCAGGATAGCCTCATCGAAGGGGAGCACCAGTTTCAATTTTTGTGAAGACTAAGTTCGTTAGCAACGGGGTGTTGCTTTTGCTACACATCCGTAGTATGAATGCCCTGAGATTGAGCAACCCTCGTAAAGAGCTCTTGAAATTGCATATGATCTTCCGCGGGAAATAGCTCTCCAGTGAAGACAGCGTCGTCCGGTGATGATGATGAATGGTTGGCCAGAGAATCAGGGGTCCGTAGTTCCTTGTTCGAAGTATAATTGTCCTCATGCTCATTGTGATTAGAAACTGAGATAGTGTCCTCCGCAGGTGCTGGTGGAACCGTCGGCGAGGGTGCACGAAGTGGAGACACTGGATGAGTGGACAGTGGAGATCGCAAATGCGGGCATCGCGTGCTATGAGAAGGGAGACGGTCATCATAGTAATGGTCATATCTCTGATGGTGAGTTGGGGAGTGTTTTGGAGAGTAGCCACTGGACGCATCGCATCGATGTGAATATCCTGAGGGTCTTGAGGATCTTGGTGAGATAGATCTAACAGAAAAAAAGAGATGGAGAACGAGAATAGCAAGAGTAGCGCCAGCATGATGGTGATCTATGGTAGTGATACCTGGTGGAGACATAATGAGGAGCGTGATGATCATCCGAGCAAGATGAAGCTGGTGACCAACGTCTCGGGGAGAACACAGCTCGGTCTGGCGTGAGGGAAGATGTCCGAACACGCCTTGACTTGTATTGTGCCTTAGTCAGCACTGAAGAATCAAGAGGGGA
The DNA here is from genome assembly GCF_049634645.1 of Pelodiscus sinensis. Taxonomy (NCBI): domain Eukaryota; kingdom Metazoa; phylum Chordata; order Testudines; family Trionychidae; genus Pelodiscus; species Pelodiscus sinensis. Next base: position 34,226,379 of record NC_134727.1, on the reverse strand, counting down.
AGACAGTGCCGTTTGAAGTGGGGTGGCCCCGGTCGAATAGCTGCCATGCGGATGAGTCAGCAGTGCCACAGGAGCCAAAAGCTGTGCCGGTGCCAGAGGAGGCTGCAGTGCAGATGCTTGCCTGCGGTGCCTGAGTTGGCACTGTTGCTTGTGGCACCATGGAGAGCGTGGTCACAGCAACCAGCCCCACAGGTGTGGGTGCCGGTAGGGCTGTAGTTGTCTGCGCATGCTCAGCATAAGCCGGTGCCGATGCCGCCATTGCCGGCTTTAAAACGGCTGTTAGAGCCGTTGCCGGTGCCGATTCCACCCTTGGCCCTTTGCAAGGAGCCAGCATCAGGTCTTTGGGACGAGCAAGGCTCGGGCACTACGGCCCTTGCCCGTCTTCTCAGTTGGGTGCCTCGGCAAGAAGCCAGAGGTGCCCGGTCTATCCCCCACGCTCCTTCGCTGTGGTAGTTCACCCGGCTTGTGGAGCTCCTTTGTGGGTGAACGAGCTGTGTGAGTCCCAGAGGCAATAGAGGACGACTCACTCGCATCAGTCTGGAGGGCTTTATGGAATAAAATTACTCTGTCGCATTTCACGATCGTGCCTGGCGCGCGCTGTCAGTTTGATACAATGCGAGCACTTCATCGGGATGTGCCCATCCCCCAGACACTTAATACAGCATGAGTGTCCGTCGGATGAGGGCATGGCATCCTGACACTGTGAACATTTCTTGAAGCCAGGCATGGTCTTTGTAAGTTGCAAACAAAAAAAACAGGTGTTTTGATTTTTTTTAGGCTACTGAACACAAACTATAAGATTAGGATGGGAAAACAAAGATTTTGAAAACTAGCTAGAGTAACTATTAACAACTACACTAACTATAAACTGCCAAGTGGCAATTAAAGTCTCTAAAGTAAAAATCCCTTTTTCTCCTCAGGCCGGAGAGGGAGCACGTCCTAGGTCCGTTTGTGGCCGCGGACGGTTGAAAGGAAACTGACGAGCCGGCCCGCGCTCAGCTGTAACAGCTCGGACGGAGGCAGGGCTACTGCTAAGAAAGTTTCTCCGTTTGAGGTGCCGGGACGAGCCCAGCACCTCGAGTGGAGCACCCTCAGGGACATTACTCGACGAAGAACTATACACAATGACTCCAAGATCTCTCTCGAGTAGCTGTAGCTAAATTAGTCCCCACCATATAGAGTTGGGATTATTTTTTCCAATGTGCATTACTTTGCATTTATCAACATTAAATTTAATTTGCCATTTTTATGCCCAATCACTTAGTTTGGGGAGATCTTTTTGAAGCTCTGCACAGTCTGCTTTGGACTTAACTACCCTGAGCAGTTTGGGATAAACTGCAAATTTTGCCATCTCACTGTTTACCCTTTCCTCTAGATCATTTATAAATAAGTTGAACAGGATGGGTCCCAGGACAGACCCTTGGGGGACCCCACTAGTATCCTCTCTACACTCAGAAAACTTATTCCTACCCTTTGTTTCCTGTCTTTTAATCCACAAAAGGACCTGCCCTCTTATCTCATGACAACTTACTTTAAGAGCCTTTGGTGAGGGACCTTGTCAAAGGCTTTCTGGAAATCTAAGTATACTATATCCACTGGGTCCTCCTTGTCTACCTCAAAGAGCTCTAGCAGATTAGGAAGGCATGATTTCTCTTTACGGAAACCATGTTGACTTTCCCCCCAAGAAATTATATTCATCCATGTGTGACAATTTTATTCTTCACTATAGTTTCAACTAATTTGTCCAGTACTGACATTAGACTTACCAGTCTGTAATTGCCAGGATCACCTCTAGAGCCCTTTTTAAATATTGATGTCACGTTAGCTATCTTCCAATCATTAGGTACAGAAGCCAATTTAAAGGATAGTTTACAAACCACAGTTAACAGTTCCACAATTTCCCATTTGAGTTCTTTCAGAACTCTTGGGTGAATGCCATCTGGTCCCAGTGACTTGTTACTGTGAAATGTATCAATTTGTTCCAAAACCTCCTCTAATGACTCCTTAATCTGGGACAATTCCTCAGATTTGTCTCCTAAAAAGAATGGCTCAGGTTTGGGAATCTGTCCAATATCGTCAGCCGTGAAGACTGAAGCAAAGAATTCATTCAGCTTCTCTGCTATGACTATCATCTCTGAGTGATTCTTTAGCATCTCCATTGTCCAACTGCCCCACTGGTTCTTTAGCTGGCTTCCTGCTTTTGAACACTCTTAAACATTCTATTATTACTTTTTGAGTTTCTGGATAGCTGTTCTTCAAACTCCTTTTGGGCTTTTCTTACATTTTTACAATTAATTTGACAAAAGTCTATGGTCCTTTCTATTTTCCTCACTAGGATTTGACTTCCACTTTTTTAAAAGATAAAATTTTAAGTGAGACAGAAAGATTCAAGGTCTATTATAACTGGAATCAAATTATTTTTTACTTGTTTAAGCAATATTTGTTTTATTCTTTTAGCGGTAAAAATTGTGTCTGAATTCTTTTTATATACATGCAATATATTAATTGACCATTCCAGTTATTTTGGGAGAATGTGTCCCTCTTGCAGTACCTAAAGTTTTTGCAGTTGGAAGCAGGATAAAAATGCAGAAGCAAGTGGGAGTCAGTATTGCAGGGCAGGAAAGGAGTGTAATTAAAAAAATACTCCCAATGAAGGGCCCTAATCTAGGACCCCTGTACTTCACTGGGTTAAATAGAGCAGAGAGGTCATTTTCAGTGTAACATCATCTCTTCATATTGCACCCAACTGTTTAGCTGCTAAAAACTATACTGTGTACTCTTAAGATTTAAGTAGTATCTTCTTTCCCATAACAATCAAATTGAACTTCCCTGGACTCTGCAGAAATACCATTTCAAGTTTTGAGGCAAGACTAGACAAAATAAATCACCTATAAAAGAACTATTGACTGATGAAAGCAAATCATAAGGAATAAGTAAGCAGATGTGCTTAATGCTGGTCTCCTGGCTAGGAAAACACAACATGAACAAGCAGTGGAGATGAAAATCCAAATTTTTGAATTCTTCTGAAAACTATCATCAAGAAGAGACTTCCTAGTGAAACTGAATCTATGCTAAAGTTTTTCTAGAGAAATGGAAGAACATATCCCCCTGCCTCATGAACATTTACATGGAAGTTTACCTTAGAGACTGGAAGAAAGTAGCAGTCCGGGATTGGAAACTGGAAAAAGAGGAGGTATACTGCATGACCTACAAGTCTTTTTTCTCTAACATTTGTTTCTTAAACAAGATTAGCATGAAGGACATCGGGTTATCCAAATAGTAATACTTGCCTTCGTAAGGCAGAAAATAGTTAAAACTTAAATGAAAATGGAAAATGTCTGTTTAAAAGAAATTTTAAAGCCTTAAAAACAGTCTTACATTAAGGAAAAGAAGAAACTAAGAATAGTTTATATTTTTTAAACTGGAGGTCAAGCATAGATGGCACACATCCTCAACTAGAAGTATTTCAGTGTCACAACATATTCATCCTGGCCTCAGTGCTCTAGATCCTTTTGCTTGGCAAGCAAGCCAAGGATTGAAACTTCTGTTTATGCCCTGACATGTCAGGTGTCATGGTCTAAAACAAAGAAATGACTATTCAACAAAAGCACTTGACTTCTAACTTTGTTCTACATGGGGATCACAACTACCTAAAATGACACACACAAAAAAAGACAGGGAGGTGCTCATATTGCTCCCCCCTTTACTATTCTGAACTGCTATTGAGTACATGAAGCACCTCGGAATTTACAAGCAAAGCAATACAACTGTTCAAAACTGTCCTTTCCACTATAGGTCACTAGATGTTATAGAACTTGGCAGCTCATTTGGGTTTTTATTATGAATGGTCTTTTTTTTTTTTAAACTGTCAATGTTTCATTCGCTTTAAAATCCAAGTAACACAGAACAAAGCCTTCTAGAAAATGTTTTACATGGAACACTTTCAAATAAGTTCCATGTAGCTCAACAGCAGCATTGGCTGTTATATTACGTGGTTGATGCCTTAACTACATTTAAAAGAAACATTTATGAAACATTTTAAAATAAAATAATTGTTGAGAAATCAAAAGTGTAGTGAACATTCCAGACCATATTCCACCCCCTCCCACACACTGCTTCTTTTTGATAATTGTTACCTGACTGTTGGTGGTGAAACATCAGGCTCTAAGTTAAAATAGTACAGACTACACCAAAGAACTAAAATAAGCATCATACAAAGAGGAATTTTAACTGAATTACTAAGTGATCCAACTTTATAACTAAAGTAGCAAGATGAAGCAGCAGAGGCAACTCCTTTTACAGTCATGTATACTAGGAAAGAAGCAACAGGCCAATACAAGGGTCATTCTTACACTAAAAGCCTCCTCTGTTGTGTAAATCAACAGTTGGGAGGCAGTTTCCTGTACAAGAAGGGCTTCCCCAGATGCATAGTGCACTTCAAAACCACACTGTCGTTGGGGAATTTCGAGTCCTCATTATAATGCAAGCTAATGAGCTGAAAATCCTCATCCAAAGCAACTTAAAAGAATGCAATGAATCAAGACATTTTTTCAGAAGTTCTGTAGGAAGTGTGCTGACAGTCTAAGAAAGTGGATTCAGTATGTTATTAACAGCAGTTCCATCTATATTATCTAATAAGACACAAGTGTGAAACTTTGCAGTCCAGATGCAAAGCAAGAAGTCTTATCAGTTTTATGATCAACAAAGCAGGTATTTAAATCCTGGGTTCCACGACAACTCTACATTCAAGACCCAACCTGCTCTATGATACAGATTATATAAGTACAAATTGTTCCTTCTTTCAAGGATTTTTCTGCTCTATGATTAAGTTTGAGATTCAATTATAAGGATTTTTTTCCTTCAGAAAGGGCAAGGTATATATATAAGATCCAAAAGAATCATCAGAAAGACATGCATCAAACAACTTAACGAGGTAAGAAAACTGATTCATTTAAATGACACTTGTTCATACTACAGCCATGAAAAATGTTTGTAATCATAGTCATACTAAGGCCTAAATCATTGTGACCGGTTCTTCTCGTCTCTTACGTCGCCTTATTTTCATCCTAAGTGAACATTAAATACTACTACTGGTACAAGTGAATATTTCTGATTTGACAGCATTTCACACCCTTTTCACTTTTACAAGTTATTATACAGGACATTAAAAAAAAGCGAAGAATCAGGCCCTCTTCTATATGGATTTGAATAATGCATTCCACAACTTCAGTGCTGGCTGCATAAGACAAAAGGTAGTTATTGAAAGAAGGAAAGAAAGCACTAAGCATCTCACTAATACTTTCAATGTGCCAGATTTTATCCCAGTAGAATTCATTTCCAAATCCCAAAGGCAAAATTAAAGACAAATTTATGATTACTACTTTTGGCTGTGCCTTGAATTAAAGATTCGTAAATGGGTCCTTGTAAATATTTCTCCCACCCATTTCATCTTACGTAAAAATTAGATTATGTATGTGTATAACTGGAAAGGCGACTGATTAATGCCAAGAGGCTTCTTGAAAAGACCTCAGTTTAACAGTTTTTATGGAATTTAGGATACAGTTTACAACCTTTATTTCAATGAAGACTGTGGGTTACTTTTTAAATAGTTGTTCTGCTACACTACATTTCCCTGCTCCTTAGCTACATTATACCGAGCATTCTCAAGACCTCAAAACAAGTTAAATAATACTTTATTTAACAGTACAGCATCACACCCAATAATACTAGTGAGAAGAGAGGAGGTTACTCTTTTGAAGACTGAACTATTTTTAAATGGGTAGAGTGGGATCAGAGTATCAGTCACGATTAGCTCACATCTATCAGGAAAAGTGGCAAATCATCAGCTGCCAGTCGAGCACAGCTTCATTTAGCTCTTTGCAAGGATGGTGTAGTATTATTGGGTGTTACTATTTTGAAAAGCAGAAAGCTTCTAGTTAGTCAGAACCATCTCTACCGATCAACAAGAACCATGGTAAACAGTGGTATCGCCCATCTCCCTTCTTGTTCACTTCCAAAAAAATATGACAGTCACAGAACAAGCACTACCCCGGGTTGCTCTTACAGAGACAACTATAGGTCAATAAGCCAGAACCATAAATAGCCCGGCTACATGGAGCACAGTTCAAAGCTGCTAAAACATCTGTGATTTTTCTAAATAGAAACTACTCCTGTCCCTCCCCGTCGCTAGGCTTCTGCCTGCGGTGTCAGGACCGGACGAGGGCAGTCAGGGCAGGAATAGCCAAGCGAGGAGTTTTCGTATGGACTGCCCAGAGACCTAACACGAACTCCTGCCAGTAAGGGCTGGGGGGCTCTCTCCCCTAGACCAGCCCAGAGGAGGAAGTAGTTCTGCCAGTTGGGCACCGTCTCACCCACCCCGCCTCGCGAACCAGCTGCTCCTTACCGCGATCAAGGTGCTGCTGCGGCCGTGCTGCTCGGTGCTCGCGGCGTCGGCGTCCAGGCCGTTGGCTCCAGCCCGGTCGGCGCTGCCCGCAACCCCAGCCGCCGGAGGAGGGGGGGCGGGCGGCGGCGGCGCCGGGGGAGGCTGGCGGTGCTTCCCGGCCCGCTTGGCCTTGGCCTGCAGGCAGCGCTGGTGCAGGGCGAAGGTTTGCTGTCGCTCCAGCTCCAGGCGCTCCGGGGACACGGCCTGGTAGCGGGACTCGCAGGCGCTGTGGTGCCGCCGGCAGAGCTCGATGCGCCGGCGGAGCCGCTCCATCACCGCGCTGTGCCGCGGCACCACGAACTCCGCCATGGGGCAGGGGGGCAGCACCATGGGCCGGGCACCGAGGGGGCCGCTGCCGCTCAGCGGCTCCTCACGCCGGCCCCACCATGGCCAGGGCGAGACCGGGGCTCCCCTCGAACCCTCCCCAGGCTGCCCTGAGGCCTCGCCCCCTCCCCAAGCGGGCTCCCTTCAGGCCTCGCCCACCCCCCCACTTCCTCCTCTTACGCCCCGGCCCGACTCCGCTCCCCGCGCCCCACTTCCTCCTTCGCCCCGCGGCCGCTTCCCCCCCCCTCAGCCCGGCCCGGCCGGAGCCCGCGCCACTTCCCTCAGGCGCGGCGGCCGCCTCGCTGAGGCCCACAGCCCGGACTCCCCATTGTTAGCCGCGCGGCCGCCATCTTGGAACTGCTTTTCCCCTTAAGAGCCGAGTTCAGACTGACTAGGCGGGGCTTCCTGGGTGGTGTCTGACGTCAGGCGCACGGAGGGCGCCGCGGGAGATGACGGACATCTTGTCCAGCCCACCAGCTTGCCCGAGGAAGGAACCAGGGGCGGGGCCTAATGACGATCCTGTAGGCGGTGCCCTTTCACTGCATTTAAAAGGCATCGACGAGGAAGAGGCGGGGGCACGTTGAAGACAGCCAATGAGAAGCGAAGGGCGGAGCTGTGAGTGACAATTCGGTGGTCCCTGCTCGGGCCAATAGAGGGCCGGTATCCCTTCCCCCCCAGCGTCCAGGCCTGATGAATGAAGAACTAAGGAAGTGGGCTAGAACTGGCCACTGGGTGGGGAAAAGCGGGGATTAACCAAACCGGCTGATAAAACACTCAAGCCTATGACAGACAGCGCTGTTCCACTAAGGCAGATGTTTAAAAAATTAGACTAACCCAGCCATAGGTATAGGCACTAACTAGTAACAACTGGCTCCGGAAAAGGTCACAACTAGGGCTATAAGCCCTTGCTGCCTCTCTGGGGAGGAGAGGAAAAAGAGATGGAGGCAAAAAAGCAGGAGCTGGCTTAAAAGCCAGTTCTCCTCCAGGAGCTGGGGGGTGGTGAGAAGGGGCAGAAGTGCAACAGGATACTGGAGGAACTTCCACCTTTCAAAAGCAGGGAGCATAGGACCAGTAGGGAACTGCTTGAGCCCCTGCTCACTATGGTGCTTCTGCCTTTTAAATGTAGCAAGAGCCAGCAGGGTTCTTGCTACATTTCAAAAGAGAGAACAACCCTTATCGACTAATCAAATAGTTTATGCAAATTCCATCCACTATTCCATTAGGTGATTAACATCCCTAGTCTCAACTAGGAACTCAAGCCCCTTCTAGTATGTTTCTACTAAAGCCTTATTGGCAGTGTTTGCACCGGTCTTTCATCCTTGTGCAGTTTTCGCCATCCACATCAAGAATACTTTTTTACATGTGCAGGCCTGCCAAGGGGGTGAGGGATAAAAGGGGCCCAGAGCTCCTGGCTGCTGCTGGATGGTCAGAGGCCCAGGCCCTTTAAATCACCAGCACAACTCTGCCCAGTATGTTCCAGAGATGCTGAGTAGGGGACATGGTCCAGACAGCACCAGGGGGAAGCTGCTGCTGCTTCTGGGAGCACAAATCCCTCCCCCCCTTCTGCAAACCACCTTGGCTAAAGGACCCAGCGAGTGTCAGCTCACCTGTTTGTGCAAATGTGCACCTATGGGCAGACTGCTCATCAGCCAGGTAAAACTGGAATCTCCTGCATACTTGCACAAGTTACAGGGAACAACTGACCAGTTTGCCCTATGCTACTCATCAGTGCTCCAGGACGACCCCCCCCCCCCAAAAAAAAACCCCACACACCTCCACAAAAATCAGTAATAAGGTTCCACTCCACAAGTATTAGAGTAGTAAAAAAGGAAGATGAGAGCACTACTAGAACAATCTTGATCAGTTGGTAAAATAGGTGAAACAGAAGCATGTACTCTCAGATAACTAAATGTAAAAGTGAACATCAAGGCCAAAAAAGCGCCCAACAAAAACGAGATCACAATGCATGGTACTTTTTAGGGTAGAGTTTTCTACCTTAACTGAAATAAGTTGGGGGGTAGAAGAGGGGGAGTAATGGTGGATTATCAAATTAACATCAACTCCTCTGCAATAATTGTGGCAAAGGAGGGGGGGGCCCTAATGTGATCCATAGGTGCATAAAAAAGGGCAATAAATTACACTTCTATTTGGCCTGAAAACAACTACTGCTGGAATGTTATTACTGGTGCTGATGTCTACAATTCATATAAGATGTTGGAATAAGGGTGTCATAAGAATGGTTAATGGGCTAGGAAAAAAACATAATAAAGGACACCAAGCTCATTTACTATAGAGCAGTTTTTAAGTACCACTGCAGAGAAATACTTTACAATAGGCTCTTCAATCTAGCAGCAAAAAAGGGTATATAATCCAATCCATTGGCTGGAAGCTGAAGCTAGACTAATACAGTTAACGTGCAAGTGTTTAACTGAGGATAACCAACCACTGAATAATTTACCAGAGGTAGTAACAGAATATAACACTAGCAAGTTTAAAATCAGGATTAAAGTTTTTCTAAAAACCATATAGTAATTATTTCAAGGAAGTTCTATCACTTCTGTTATACAAAAAGCTCTGACTACATAACCACAAAGGTCCCTTCAGGCCTTGGAATCTATGAATTTATATACTACTTTTCTTGAAAAGAAGCTCTGAACAGTGGAATCTGTATTCCAAAGTTGAGTCAGAAGAATTTACAGTATGGGAATACAGAGAACAAACCTTTTAGCAATGTACAGAAATGAACTATTCATACCATATGTTTTACTAGATTATGGGTTGTAATACAAGATTGTGCAGATGACCTATGAAAACTGTCATGACAAATGTTTTTTAAACTTGATAAGTATTGTATTTGGTGTGCCACTTGAAATGGGAGCATGTGTACATTCAAAAATTCTTGAGATTTCAAAAGTACTAAATTTACTAAGATTAAAGTATCAGCCAGAACCATGCATAGTAGAAGGTAGAGGAGTACTTACTGGTTCCTGCAACAGCATTATTATGAACTGGATAAGGACAAAAAAATACCATGAGCAGTAATCGATAATGAACCTAAAAAAGCAACATTTATAGAATAAACTGACAAGGGAAAAAACAGCAACCCTCAGAAAATCCACCAACTATGGTCAAAAAGAACAGATTCTTGATAATCGAAATCACAGCTGCAGTAATACAATTAAAATACCGAAGGACTATGACAGAGTTGTTGTGGATCCAAATCCCAGTCCTCTTCTAAAGTAAGTTACTAAACAAGTCAGGCACAACCTGAATACAGTTATATGGTTTGTAAAATTGATGACAAAGTATCTAGATACTGATTTTGTTTATTAAGGGCATATTAAATTTATTGGTGTTTTAAAAAAAATAGAACTTCCAAAAACTTGTTAAGCTTAACCCCTCTTAGCAGCAGTAGTGGCAAATTTATCAAGACTGGTGGCAGCAGATGAAAGAAAAAAAACTGATTCAAAACCCAGCAGTAACCCCCTAGTCTTAGATTTTTGATAGCTATGCAGGACAGATAGCTCAGGTGCTTCTAAAAACAGTCAAGTAAAAAAAAACTCGTCTCTAATTAGCATGGAACTTACAAATGGCTTACCCCAGTCAGGTTTTCACAAGTTCTGAAGTTTAGAAATTTTATACTTGCTACCAAGACTACTAAGAACATTATGGGAGGCATAGTCTTGAGAGGGTGTGTTACACAGCCCAAGCTAAGGTGAATCAAGAGGCAAAAGAGTTCAATTCACATCCTAATCTCTTCATCCAGCTCTTCTCCAATGAAAAATGTTTCATGTGGTATTAAGTTTGAGAAATTTGAGTCTCCAAATTTAAGCTCCGAGTCGGTTACTTGTAACTAGAGGTTCTTCAAGATGTGTGGTCTCTATCTGTAGTCCAGTGAATGTTTACATATGCATATTATTCATCCAGAGCTGGATAATTTAAAATTAGTAGTCTCTTGGTTCATGTATGCAACCTGAACTCACCTCATGGGTTTTGTCACAGGTGAGAAAGAGCAGGGTAGACTAAATGCATCTCCTGCACCTTCTCTACTTCAACAGATTCCCAGCAGAGGGGAAAGAGGGCATGAAGTAGAATACAAACAGGGACCACACATCTCAAAGAACCCATAGTTGCAACATACAGGTAAGTAATCTCTTCAAAAGAGATGGTCTCCTATTGTAGTCCATTCAGGAGCTCTAGTTAGTACCCCAATTGGAAGAGAAAAGGTGAGGGAGAAGGCATCTGTTGGGGATTCCTGTTACAATGCATAATGCATATCAAAAGGTGTGAACAGAACTCCTCCATATGATATCCCTTAGTGGCACTTAGTGGAAGGAGGGCCCTGGTCAAAGCCTAAGATTTTGATGAGAGGGCCTGCATCTTTGTGGGTTAGCTAGAGGTTGGATAATTGATAAAACTGTAATGCAGCCCCAAATCCACTTGTCATATGGAGACTACCCACCCCTTAATTCTTTCAAATATTACAAAAAAGCAGCCTGGGAGACTCTCCTGATTGGTTTCATCTGTGGAAAGTAAAAGGTAAGGCCCAGCATCTAGCTAGTGGAGTCTCCATTCCCCTTCCAATGCATGCAGTTTCAGTAAGAAAACAGGATGATTAACATGCAATTGGGAAATAACCTTTGGCAAAAGTTTGGGTTGAAGATGTATGGATAAAGTATCCACACACAGTGTTGTGAAAAGGTGGCCTACTATCACAGCCCTGAGCTTGCAAACCACTCACACACAATCCATCAGGAAGACAACTTTCGTAAAAAATGAGGGGCAACGAGCATGACATCTGCAACTCAAAGGGCAGTTTTGTTCATGTATATAGGGCCAGGTTATGATCCCATTGGAGATAATGGATTGTATAGGTGTGAAAAGTTCTAGAGGCCCTTCCAAAATTTAGCCAGCCAGCCAATGTGAGGGTAAAGATTGAGTGCCCTTAACATTGGGGGGCAAAGAGGCACTAACTGCTGCTAGTTAGATCTTGATAAAACCAAGGGCAAGACCTGGCAACCTTAAAGGACAAGAGATACTCTAGGACAATGGGAACCCTAACTCCTTCTGAGGAAGACTTTTGCACCCAGGAGGCAAAGTGCCTCCATATGGCTCAGTACCTACACCTAGTGGAGTCCTTCTTGCCACTGGAAAGGGTATTTTGTATTTGTGAGGAACACACACATTCAAGATGATGCCCATCCAAATACAATGCTGAGGGGAAGCACCCATGGAGTGGGATGGCTGATGGAACGTTTGTATCGGTAGACTGAGGAAAGGAATGGGGAAACGGGCATGAAGACATGTGACGGTTAAGAAAGCAAAACCGTCTGGGCTAGCGGGGGACTATCAAGATGACTGTCGCTTTCTCCTATTTGATCTTGGTGTAGTACCCAAGGTAGGAGCAGGAGAGAAGGTAAGAGGTCATAACCGAACAGGGTAGGATGAGAGCATAAATGCCAAGAGTGCTGAGCCAGACCTCCACTTAAGCAATATGCGTTCAGAGAGGATGCAAAGGAAGTCCGTGGTCAGAGGTCCACATTTGTTGAGACCTGTAGTAAGTTGTTGCAGAGTTCCCACATGTAGTTGATCATGAGCCGTCTCCTGAGCAATTCTGCAAATCACTTGAGGTTTCCTGGGGGGGGGGGGGGGGGGGGGGGAAGAGCTTGCAGAAAAGATTATCTAGAGGTGCATGCACCAGTTTCAAAGGGTGACTTGCTTCTCAGCACTTCAGTGGTTGCCCTTTTGCCTGTTTGTTGATGTAGCTGTAAGCACACCATTGTGGTAATGTCCAACAAAAAAATAAAGTGAGAACAGATGCCGCAGACAAAGGCCTGGCATGTTGATGTGGATTCTGGATTCCTGAGGGCTCTATTATTCCCAAGTCATATGTACATCCATATGCACACCCCGGCCTAGAAGGGAGGTGTCTGTGATGATAGTCCTTTTCAGGAAGGGAGAGCAGAAAGATCCACAGATCTAAGGCAGCTTGATACAGATTCCCTCACTATGACTGGAAGTAATGGAAGGAGTCTCCTTTCTTAGTTTTGGAGGAATACTTATGGGTCATGCTTCCTTGCCTCCTGACAAGGCCCCAGCATGGCATCCATAACAATGGTACAACTGATGCCAGACCCCGATTCTGCAACAGGAGGGGGTGTCTCAGGCTTATCTACAAGGAAGTTCCCTGGCTTTATGGCAACTTCTACAAGATGTTTTAGATGGAGAGCCCAACCTTCAGGTATGCCTTGGCAAGGACTGGTAGATATTGCACCTGGATGCAATGTGGCCTTCTTCCAAGCACTAGGCAGTGTTTGTCACTGTCTGGGGGGGAGGGGGGGGGGGAAAGAAGCGGGCAGGAGGCACAAATTTTAAATCTGAGGGGTCTTCAGCATTGTCCAGTATCTGTGCACAGGTACAGAGAAAAAAACAGGTCCCCCCCCAACTATTCAACTCTAAAGATACTAGAAACTAATAATAAAAACAGTAACAATCTGTAACACTATATTCAAGTTTAAAAAAAGTGTCAAAAGTGAATGGACACCAATTATTTCCTTCTCACTGCTGCATGGTGTGGATTGTAATTGGAGATCCAATTGGTCTACCCTGGCCTTTATGACCTCAGACTAAACCATAAAGTGTGTTCAAGGCATGTGCTCAAACCAATAGATACTACTACTTTTAAATTCTCTGGCTCTCAACACACAATGCACATGTGTAAACCCTCACTGGAATACAATAGAGACCATCACTTGAACCATACATATTAAGGAATAATTGCTGCATTAAAGTAAACTTAATTTCAAAAAATTATTAACTGGTGTAAGGGAAATATACTGAAATTGCTGTATGTATGTATGTACGTACGTACAGCAAGGTAGAGAGGACATTCTACCATTCTTCATGTCAAGTGCTTGGAGTAGTCCAAAACCCCACTGCTTTTTAAAATGGAATTAGACTGCAGGCTCTGGCTATTCGCATATAGAAGTAGTCTATTTCTGCAGTTAGTCAATAAGGTTGGAACACCGGGACTTACAAATATTTGTAACAGATTTCCAGAGATATCCAGTCCTTGGATTCAGTAGATTTGCTAGCTTTAAACAATATGCATACCAACAAAGCTTAGGATTTTACTTTTACCATCTTAAAAAAAAACAACAATGTATTAACTTCATTCAAATGTTTAAGTTTCACAGCTTTTAGCAATGAAGGCACCCTTTAAAGCAGAGTAGGCAGATATCATGCTGCCTATGCTATGGAGATAAACACGTTTTGTTTATGCTCTATTTATAAACACTCCACGAAAGAGACATACCACATCACGAGGCAGGACTTAATTTTTAACACTAGTTCATAAAAGTGTCAAAAATCCAAGGCTTTTTGGCCCATCACAGCTATTGGCTTCATTTTGACACTGCATTTACTACCAACTCTAATCGCACTGTGTGCCTATAATAAATCCCATCTGGTATTCAGCTCCAATAGCTACCCCTTTCTCCAGATATTCGTCACCTGCTGAAGCACAGTAGTCTTTTGCTTGATTATTACAATTGCCATTAAACAAGGCTGCAGCTCCTCTTCACCTGGATACTGAAATCCCAGAGCCAAAAAGCCTTTAGCTGTTTCTTAGCCAATTAGACAAAGAAAGCTGTCTAGATTTAAGTTTCTTTATTAATCAGAGTAAACTTACATTTATAACTTATCCAATATATTTATATATGCATACTGCATCTACAATTATCCTTTTTCAAACAAAACAGACAGGACTTTTCTGTGAGAGAAGTCACAGTTCTCATTTAGCAACACTTGAGGATTTTGCTTTTGAAACCATTTATGGAGGCAATACTGGCATTTAGAGATAAGTGCATATGGGGATGGCAGAGGGGTGCAGAGAAACTAGTCACTAGCACCATGTTTGCGGTCACAGGTTGAATGGAGCCATGTGTAGAGATAGAACTTGTTTACCAGTAATAAATATTTGTAAGAATACCCTCTCCATCCCAGAGGTCCAAATCTTAGACATTGTCAAATATATTTTACAATCCATACAGTCTCAAGTTCTGTTAATTCACTGAATTACCACAAATTCTGAAAGGCCAGTTTCTATCTCACTAACATCTTAGCAAACTTACTGGTATTTTCTTATGTTTCTTTTACCTCCTTTCACAATCACAGTTCCAAGACAACTATTTTTCAGCATTTTCAAAACACTCTTTACTATTTCAGATACTAAAGATTTGAATGTTAAGAGTCGTTTGGCTCTGCAGAACTAGTTAGCACAAAGTGTCTTCATAAAAAAAGGAAAGAATTCAGGTTTTGCTATATAAAGACCAAAGACAACCCTTTACAAAAGGTCCATTTATCACTGCACTTCTGTGCGTCTTCTGCTTACTAAAATACAGACTTCTTTCCAAGTATTCTTAAGAGTCACTAACTGTTCAAATCACAGGTGGGAGACACCTGAAGTGTCAGGTATTCAGAAAATAGTATTAGCTTGAATAAATGTATTCTCCCATTACCTGGAAGTGGACAGATAACAATGACAACCCTTTCAACAAGAATGGAATCATATCCTTTATCTATTCAAAAGAGGCTTGCAATTTAAACACTGGAGGCAGCATTAGATGCCATGACATCTTAAAAACTGAAGTGTTTCTACCTATTGTGAAGTTTCACCATTCAATGTAGTGACTATTCAAAATTTGTACTATGGTACCAAAAGAAAGCCATCACATGCAGACAGGAAACCTTTTCAAAGAGGTCCTGTAGAAGCAAAGACTTGTACATTAGCAATATTATTTCATAGCTGATGTCTGCCAAGCATTTCAGAATTTCATCTCTAGTAGTATTTTGGAAGAGTGCATGTATGTAGGGAAAATGTACTGAAAGTTAAGGCAGGTTGTATAAGATTAAAAAAAACAACATTAACTGGAGTGAATTAAAGTAGGTTTAGTGCCGGAGATAACCACAAGAGACCATCTACACCTATTTTTATCCAAGAGGAACTTAAATCACATCTCTATAAAAGTTATCTAGAGAACCAAGAACTAATTTAAAAGCAGTGCTTATAAAACACGACAGCTTCCAACATCAAGGCAAAAGCTATTGGGGGAGAAGGGGAGGAGATGTGTTTAAGAAGTGTGTAAAGAGGTCTGATTTCCAGAAGCCAGTCATTCTTAACAGTCTAAACTTACCATGTTTTACTTGAGTACTAAAATCAAGCAATCCGGCTATGCATTTATGATCACTGTATTTAACCCCTCCCCCCCAAAAAAAACCCTCTTGGTTCAAGACAATCATCCAGATAATTAGTTTTTAAAATGTTAGACATTGGTAAGATAGTTTTAAAATATTGGGGTCATGTTTTTGCTTCTATAGTTTTTCTTCCCCTTCTAACCTAACCAAAAACAAATGGAAAGTAGGAGTGTTTCTATTCA
Organism: Pelodiscus sinensis; assembly: GCF_049634645.1. NCBI lineage: Eukaryota > Metazoa > Chordata > Testudines > Trionychidae > Pelodiscus > Pelodiscus sinensis. The sequence continues at coordinate 34,210,176 of NC_134727.1, read as the reverse complement.
GTGCAAGGAGAGCAATTTAAAGTCATTCTGAACAAAGACGGCAGAAAGCTAATCTATGTAGAAATCTTCCCTCCTAATCCCATTTTGGTACATTAATGAAAGCATCATAGTTTACCCTCTTAGAGGTATGTTCTGTGGGTAGTCATTTACATTCCACAAAGAAACAAAAACTTTAGCACAGTATAGTATATTAGACATGACATTTAAAAAAAATTTATTTAACTGATTTGGAACCCCCTATATTCACAATTTAGAATGCAACTGTATATGAAAAGCAGATTAAAGACTCAAATGGTTACACAGTAGGTTATTCCACATGCTCCTTCCCCATCTACAAATACTGACATCTCTGCTTTTGATATGAGTCTTTAGGTCAACTTGTCTATTCTTTGCCCACCTCCATCTGTTCAGGAGTTTAAATACAGCGGCAACAATAAGGAGATTAGGGACACTGTTGTAGTCAGTGTTTGTATCCTGGAAAGGAGTAGGTATAGCTTAAAAACCCCACCCCTTTGCCCCATCAAAAAAGTTTAATAGTGAGCCAAGCATAAAGTAATTTTCAGCAATGCAGGCCAACTCACACCCTAAAAAAGCTGCACAGTAGCAGAGAAAGCTAGGGCAGAGTGAAGGAAAAGTACTTTTAAAATAAGAACTCCCAGAACCCCTAATCACTGCCTATGAGAAGAGCTCAAGAAATAAAGAATCAGACATCTGGCCCCTGTGAGTCTTGCAAGATTAAGTACCATAATAAAAGATACCTTAAAAGCCCCCACTACCTTAAGCCAATTGTGAACACTTAACTGGGCAACACACTTATTTCATGGCCTACCTATACTTCTCCCTCATCAATTAAAGGAGAGGATTTATTGGGAATATAAACATATATCTTACGTATATTTCTTTACATGGACTTTAGCTTTCTTCCCAGCCCTAATCTCCTTATTTGAGAGGGTTTAAAAAAAACCAACACAGTAACCATGACAACTACTTCTTTAACATGACGACCAAATTTAAGGGATATACAAGCATTGCCAGGAATTTCCATTTTATAAAAAAAATAGTTATAAAAACTGCATTTCACCAACTAGCGTTTTTCTAGATTTGTTATTTTTCATTGATCGATTAATACATTAAATTAAGCTAAGTTTGAGAGACTGGCAATGTTCTACCAATCTATTTAAAAATAAAAAGGTTAGTTTTGTTACATTCCAAAATCCACAGCCCATTACATTAAATGCATCTTTCTACAGGAATGATGTTCTTTTTAAAACAGATGATTGCAAATATTTTACTGCTAGACACTCAGTTATATTGGATAGTGTGACTGGAACCTGTAGATGGTGAAGTCTTGAGGTTTGTCTGAGTTTCAACATAAATGGTGTCCAAGGTCCTCTCCCAGAACCATGTTGGGGGAAAAAATAATCATAGATCAAGTTCTTATGATTTTTTCAATCTATTCACAGTTTCTTCCTCCTGCAGTATTAAAATAAAGTCAAAGTGTCAAAAAAGGTATGGTCTTATTCTTTGAATTTGCTATTAAGATTAAAAATAGTCTTAAATGTTTATACAAATTAAACAGTTTGGAATTATGGCACTACTACATTGCAAAAAGAATGAACTTTTGACAAAGTCAACAATTAGTAAAGCTTCCATTTCGTTTTATTCCGGTAATTCCTGACATACTAACCCACTTTTCAAGGTTGATGCACAGTATTTACTCTGAAATTTAGATGAACTGTGACCTTCCTTTGTTTCCACAAAGAAAGTGTTCTTTAAAATTTGGTTCTAATATTGTGATGCAGTAAGAGGAAAATGTTCTGCTACCATGAAAGCACGCACTCCAGATTCCCTATAAGCACAACAGAAAGTCTGTGTCCTTATTTCTTGGGTTACTGGTTTTATGTTCAAACAGACAGACAACTGTCTTTTACTGTGATCGTGCCAAACAAAATGTTCTTGTCTCTGCAGGGCAGCTATTTACTAGCAGACTTCCACCATTATTCCAGCCCACATCTTTGCAGTATTAAATAATAATAGATAAGATACCTGGGTACCAATGTAGCTTTTAGCCAGATTTTAAATACCATTACTTCAAAAATCCACTGCAGCAAATTAGGAATCCTGGCTAGTTGCCTGATTACAGTGGCACGATTTTCCAGCGTGCTTAATGGAGTTAATGAAGACTCCCACTGAAATCAGTGGAAGTCTTACCACAGATTTGGTACCATCACCCATCACATGGTAGGAATCAGGCCAATATTCAGTGCTTTTGAAACCACCACCAAAAAACACACTGTATAGGAAGGCTCAACTATCCTTTCACCTCTAGAAAAAGTTCCCTCCAAAAACAGGAAAGAAGCAGATTATTACGGGTTACTGGAGGATTTCATTCCATACAGACCCACTGGTTATTCTGGTACCCTTCAAAATGTGCAGTTTTATATAAAAGATTTAGGAACAATTGGATCATCTTGTCCATCCTCACTCATGCCAGTACTACAGATTACTGAATTTTATACTAACCAAATCATGAACACCTCAAAAAACAGTACCCAATGGAGTAACCATGTAACAGCTAAAAAAAAAAATTCAGCAGTTACACGCCTACCACCCAAAACTGCTGCCTCTGATACAGCCCAGGCTTATCAGTCAACTGTTTAATCATGTAAACAGTCACATCCTTACTTCCCAGTAGAGGAGGGTAGCTGTGGCAGTGGGTGACAGGTAGGCAGGGAACTTGGTTCCTGCAGTGAGACCACCCACACAACAAAGCCCCTTTCCCTTCATTGTAGCCCAGCAAATCTTTGCTCTCCTAATCATCTCACTGTATTACTCTTGGGTGGGTCAGGGCAAGTTTCTCTCTAAGCTTAGGAAACTCTAGACCAAAGAATAAGAGCTTTATACATGTACGTATGTTCTCATATCCTGCCCATCATTTTAGTAGTGCAAGCGTCCTCTTACAGATTTCTCCACTATTTCAAGCATCATCGCCTATTAGAACCCATTTTATTATAGAAACACGTACAGACCAGGATACTGAGGTTATCCTGTTTTCCAACCCTTAATGTCAAGTTTTTAATATTAGCACCACTTCAAATTGCAGAATATCCTTGAGAATTTAACCACCGTGGACTGAGCTCAACTAGATCAGTTACATCCCAGTGAAGTTCGATCATGTGTATTAAAAGTTGCCTTTACAGAGCTTTTTAAAAGAGTGAATCATTAATTAACAATAGTGGATCATCACATGATGACCACTTCTACTCAGAACACCAAAACGTTGTGTTTACCTCTGGTGTGGGTTTTCCATCTTCTTCCTCTTCCTCCTCCTCCTCCTCCTCCTCCTCTTGACTAGCATTTCCAACATCAGCATCACTCTTTTGCTTCTCTTCTAACCAAAAGAATCAAGAAATAAGTGAACTTATTTTGTTTTCTCCACTGGTATAAATTTATGGCCTAGTCTACACTAACCCCTGCAGCTGATCTAATACTAAATTATTTCAGCTATGGAAATAGCGTAGCTGAAATAGACATTTACCATGGCATTTTGCATGCAGTAAGATCAGCAGGAGCTGATCTCCTATCAACACCAGTTACTCTTCTTGTCCTGGTGGAGTACCAGTGTTGACAGGAGAGCGCTTGGAGATCAGTTTATCACATCTAAGCAGACATGGTAAATTGACAGCCAGTTGATTGAACACTACAGTGTCAATCCCCAGAGTACCAGAGAGAAGCCCTAGGTCTACCAATACTACTGTCATCACTTTCTGCATGAAAGAGTAAACCAATTCCAGATTTTACCACAGTTCAAGAAGCCTCCATAATGCTTACCCTGCTTGTCTTCATTTGAGTCAGCTTCCTCCTCTTCCTCCTCCTCCTCCTCTTCTTCATCTGCCTTGTCTTTACCCTCCTCTTTCTCTTCCTCCTCATTCACATCAGGTTGAGGAGCATCAGTCTTTTTGTACTCTGCAGCACTTGGCTGTTTCTAGAATGTCAGAAGAGTCAAACAAACATCTGCCCATTTTAAAGTTCTTGTATAGCAGCATTTGGACCTATTTCTAGGCACTTCAGAAGGAAATTCATACCTTTCCAGAACAGCAGAAGAGGACAACAAGGAACACAGGCAGAGCCACAGTTAGGATGTACACTACCCACAGCCAAGGACGCTCTTCAGCAGCTGCCATCATCTGGCCCACAACACCAGGCTAGAAGATAAATTAAATCCTTAAGTCTCGAGTATTTACCTCTCCTACTGTTGTATGCAACAAGTTTTATGGCTATCCATGGGGACTTGTAACTGTCTCCAGTCATACCAAGTAGGGACAGCCACATTTTATTTTTAAATATATAGATCTAGAATTAGTCAGAACTACACAAGCTAATTATTTGCTTTATTCTGTAGCACCTAGATAACCATGAATCAGGACAACACTTTGCTTGGCACTATTCAAAGAGATGGTCCCTGTCCCATGCTTAGCCTTCTATGAATGATTATAACTTTCTCAACTCAGGAAAAAATGTGGGGAACAATATTCATAGAATTTAACCTAAAACAAAAATTATAAACAAACAGTAGGTTATGAGGAAAGCTATTTTTTATGGTCAAGATTAAAATGTTATGTTTCCAATAGGGATGTTAAAATGTATGTAATAGGACTGTGTAACTGCTGAAAATTTTAGAAGCTATATGGTTACACATGGGGCAGCAGTCAGCTTCTGCCTGCCACCCTGCTCACAGGGAGCCAGCTGATAAATGGGATAAATCTCATGCTGATTATCCATTTAAACAAGTACACTCATCTCTCTAGCTTCCAATAGTGTTTAAAAAAAAAAAGAAAAAAAAGAAGTAGTGCTGTGTTCCCTGAAGATCATCATCCTCTTCCTTCCCACCCCCATAGTAACTTTTTTTAAAAATAGTTTTAACGGGAAAAAAATACACAAGATACTTAGGTAGGCTGGTTTTGATAGCGAAGATTATATCCTTCATTTTGAAAGCCTCTATCAGTTCATGTTTGGAAAAAAGTTATCTTTAAACAAGGGCTAGTAGCATAGATTTTTGTAAGAGTAAAAGCTAGAGGAGCTTGAAGCTCTTCTAGATAAGTAAAGATAATAAAAATTAAGAATAAAAGTATACAAAAATAAGCTTCTGCATCTCACCTCAGCAGCACCATCAGCCGCCTTTTTTAGACCCCACCCATCATTGGCCCAATCCTCTGCCACCACTCGGTCTATACAGATGATAAAGTTGTCAAAGAAGATGTCAGAGGTCATTGACCATAGCTCAAGGCCCACAGCAGTGAAGGGAGTCATTCTGAAAGGTTCTAGATCTTCAAAGAAGTCTGGGTTTGGGATCTTCCTGGGCTTCCAGATTCCCTGGAGAAAGCAAAGAAACGTAGCCTCATGCAACATACAAAATTTGTCTCTGAATTGGAAAACTTGGGAGGGGTGGGAAAAAAAGTTCCTGTGTTTCCCCACACTTGTACCAACAAAAGAGATATATTAACTATAACTTGCATTACTGATTGCAACAGAATCTTTATTATGTAAATAAAAAGTTTACAAACCTACTACAAGGCTGAATATTTTTCTAAGGGAGAGTGTCTTCCCTGCTTTACTCTTGCTGCAGCAGCTTTGAGCTTAGCTAGCTTTATTTTTTTGGCTTTCATGGGTAAGTTGTGGGGGTTGGTTTATTAAGGGGAATAAAAAATTGAACCTGTCCTTTGAAGTTATGTGATTTGCATGCCTAGCTATGCTGCCATTTTATTAAGACTATGAGGAATCTCGTTTTGGTGTATTGGGTAGTAAACTGGTATAGCCTAAGATGGAGCAGGGTCAATTATGATTTACTTAGAAGTAGGAGACATACCTGGTAACTGGGGTTGTCAATCATAGGAGGCTTCCATTTGCCTTTGTAGTTGGGATTGTCAACCATAGGCCGTTGCCAGGTACCACAGCCAGGAGCTGACTCACATTTAGGATTTGCAATCTGAGGTGCCTCCCACTCTCCATCCATATCCTCATCCCTGGAAAAAGCAAACTTATTAAGGGAGTTTGTTCTTGGGGTTTGTGGTCTTACTACTTTTACATTGTAAAATGAGGAAGATACTTTACAAAGGAAAGTAGTAATGAGCTTTATGGACAGAAAGCTTTGTAAGGGTTAAACATTTGTTGTATGTTTCAAGAGTAAAGTTATTTGTATTTTAACCATACCTCAGAGCCTAAGTCACAGACCAAGACACCACTGTGCCAAAACAAAATGATCTGGACCAGAGAGATCACAAGGATACCAGATATTGGCTTCTGTTCTGTTCTTGCTACTCAGACATGTGTGTCTTACTCCAGCACAAGCAAATTAGCAACTGGGACACACTGCATCCCATATTCACCAATAGTATACAGGATGAACTTCTGTTATCCAGGAGATGTGGCTGGACTACAGAGCCCCAACAGCAGAGGGTGCCAACAAGGCTGCTGGAGCTCCCAGGGGCAGCGGGACCCCACAGAGCTGCAGCAGCCAGGAGGCAGAGGTGCCAGGTGGCTGGGGAGAGGAACCCAACAGGGAGGCTAGTGCCTCCCCCCACAAGCTTCCCTTGGTCCAGCAAATTCTCTTGTCCAGGATCAGTCAGGTCCCAAGGGTGCTGGGCCAGTGAGGTCCAACCTGTTATAATTATGATGCATCTTGTACAAAATGTGTCATGTGGGTGTCACTAGAAACAAGTTATGGTTTGCAGAATACAATTATCGTGTGTGCATGTAGCATTTTTGTATCTCAAGTTATGAATATTGACTATGCATCTGTATTTCAAAACTCCCACAAGCTCTTTTACATCCAGTCAAGCCAGCAGAACAGTCGCCCTAAGAAAAATGTATCCTCATCTAATGGACTTTCTTGTGGACACTTCAGCTGGCGTGTGAGTAATGTCTGCTATGATTCATCAAAGCATGCAAGCGCATGTGACTAGCTCATGAGATTCTGAATTCCATCTTGTGCCTGTACTTTTCTACAGGCTCTGCTGGGGACTTTGTTGGAACAAATAAGTTCTCTCCACATGGAAGAAGCTATAAAAAGGGGGAAGGGACATAACCTCTGGACCTTCTTCTCCCTACAATTCCACAGCTCAAGAACCAAGACTGAACTGGGGAAGATAGTTCCAGGCAGGAAAGAAGGAATCCCAGTCTGTATGAAAGATCTGCAAACTGTTCACACCATCAGGGTAACTCATAGCTTGATTCAAATTTTCTTAAATTGCCTTTTTTATTATTATTTAGGTAACCAACTTTGATCTGTACACTATTGATCACTTAATCTCTGTAATTAATGGGTTTTACATTTTTACCTAATACTCTTTAAGTGCAAAATGGGAAATCTACTCAGAAGCAGGTGCAGATCCATTGTCCTTTACACATTGAGGAAGGGGCCAACCAGCAGTGAGAAGATACGAGACTTACGCTGGTCAGCCTTTCGACCAGAGCAAGAAGGTACAGCTCTGGAGTCCTAGGATGGTGAGGACAACTGGCTGGAGCCTCTCTATTGTTAGCTCATGAGTGGCTAGGAAAAACATTCATGTAACTGCAGCTGGGATGTCCCCATCTATGAATATTTATGTAAGTACAGGATCTGGAGGGGTCTGCTGTTTGTCACAACATCACACTGAGAAAGAGAGAGCCAAGGTTGATGGGCCAGAGACCTTAGCAATACTTCAGTATCAGGTTGCACTCTGGGAAGTCCATCCCAGGAACATTTTCTCCTACCAGTTTATGCCTAGTCTATGATCACTCAAGTGCCCTATTATATTCCTGAAACCCAGTTAGTGCCTTTGGGTCAAAAAAGTGACTGAGTGGGGTCTGATAAGCTGAAAATTACTACTTTTACACAAGTTGGATAAATGGAAGTCTAGTGACAGCATACCAGTCCTCTGGTTTCTCTGCATCAGGGTCAGCTACATATTCTGGCTCATCATCCAGCCAACCTTCTGGCTTCACAGCATCATCATCAGAAACCTTTGCAGGAGCATCCTCATCCCTTGGGAAAGAGATACAAGATTGTTATAGATTCCTGCCAAAAGGATTTGGCCAAAAAAAAAGCCACACGCTCCCCATAAGGCTTAAGACACTGTTGGATTAGATACAGGTCCTCACCAAGCCTGATTCCTATGACAATGAGTATATGAACAAGCCTATCAACTGACTGAGTAATTATGCTTTGACTATGAAAATGCAAAGTAGTAACTAATGGAAGGATGGGGGTTTTTTGCTACCCCATTCCTGGTAGTCATATGAAGCGCCTATTCCTTTGTCTTGTGTTGGGAGGAGTGTGCACGGAGACAGAATTGTAACATTTCATCTATCCTCGGAAAGAAGCATCCTAGGGAAAGCATATTAATGAGCAAGTACGTGATGTATTGTACCCAGTAAAATGCATTCTCAGGATCCAATTCTATTATATTGGAACTACCAATATTTTACCATGTGTCAGTCAAACTGACAAAGGAACAAAAATTTAGCTGTGCTTATTTAGCATTTTATGACCATCAAGGACAGAAGACAACAATCAGAATTGATCTGGGAAAAAAGTAGTAACAGTGAGGTGGCTAAGTTTGCAGGTACTAAGTTAGTAAGAGTTCAAAACTAAATGCTAAGAGCTACAACAAGATCTCACTAACCAGGCAAATAAAATGGCACATTGAATTCAATGTTGGCAAGTGCATAACAAGCTCATCTACACATGTAAAATAATTGGGTCTATTTTAGCTGTTCCCACTGAAGAAAGTTTTTTGGAGTCATTAGTGCCCTGCCAAATTTATAGTCTATTTTGGTCAATTTCATGGTCATAGCATTTTAAAAGAATACATTTCATTATTGCAGCCACCCAAATTAAGAAAACTTGAATTCTGCCAAGCTTCTTTCTAGTTTAAACAGCTTGAAAAATGACTGCATGTCCAATGTTAGATTGGTCAACACTAACCAGTCAGCTTGGAATACAGAGGACTAACAAGGACAAAATGACTAGCCAGGAACTGTTTTAGACCAGCATTAGGTTATTAAACAGCTTCCCCCAATTCCACCACTCAAGCTACTCACCAATCCTCTGGTTTAACAGCATCTGGGTCTGGGATTTTGGGTCTTTCATCCCAGTCCTCTGGTTTCTGGTCATCTGGGTCCTCAATCTCTCGGGGTGGGTTCACAGCAGGTGTCATATCATTCAGGAGATTCCCACTATTCACCACAGTGTTATCAACCAGAACTTCAAAACTATTATCAGGATTCAATACTGGAAGAGATAAGGAGGAAGAGAATGAATGGAGTCTTTTCCCACTAACATAAGGAAAAAACAGAGCTCTAGAGAACTCATCAGCACTTTCTACTCTGCCATCCTCTTCCAATCCTCAATACTATAGCAATAATCCCTCTAGAATGAAGTCACGAAATAATGATGCCCAAAAGGGGCTACTAAGGGGAAATAAATTAACCTATTTATTCTTGTGTAGAGGGGTAAGACAAAGGAAGGCTTTTCTGGTGTGTCTTAATGTGAGTACCCAATAAGCATTAGTACTATATACCCCCCCCAAATCAATTTTATCAGGAAAAAAGTTCTACTCTGCACATTCATACCTGTTACCTTTACTTATAAAATAGGGGTGGGGAACCTTTTTTGGACCAGGGGCCGATGACCCATAGAAAAGTCAGTCGGGGGCTGCACACAATCAGAAGCAGAAGAAAAAAAAAAAGAAAAAGAAAAAACCCACCTCACTGACGTGGCCCTTGACTGAGGAGAAAGACATTCCCCACTCACATACCAGAGCCAAATGTGGCTAAGGCTAGCAGATTGTATGCTCCAGTCCTGAGGGCTCCCCAATGCTGGGCAGGGGGAGGGAGGAGCCCTGCGCCTTGGGGGACCACATCCAGCCTTAGGTTCCCCACCCTTGTTATAAAGAGAAGAGTCTAGAATTGAGGGATTTATATGCTTCCTCTTTCCCTCACTCCTCCTAAAGAGTCAGGTTGTGTCACATTTTCTTAACAGAGAGGACAGGAACTTTAAAGACCGACAACTTCAATGTCTTATTTATTTGAAAAGTAACTGTGGAAAAAAGATTGTACTACTCTTAATGGATCACCTTTATATATGTTCAAGGTCCCCCAGCCCCAGTCTTTTGTGATATTAAAAAGCTTTTTACTCCTTTTTATTCTTTAGCCTTGCAGAGGCATCAACAGAATTGTTTAGCAAATTCCTATCAATGAAGGGTGGGGAAAGTTGATATGTTAACCAAGGACATATATTGACATCTTTATTACTGGTAATAAGGCATGGAGTTACACAATCCCAGTTTCAATCTGGGTGAGCAATTAAGAGTTTACTTTTTACACATATATTGATCATTTGATAAGAAATCATTGAGACCACAAAATATTAAACTGCATTCTCTTTTTCCCAAAGAGACAAAGTCACTTTTCAGACTAAATCCCACACCTGCCCATACTATCATGCCGCCATTGTTTAAAAAGTTTCTCCTTCATTTACAGAGCCTCAGAGCACAGTCTAAGTTCTATTCTGCAGAAGGAAGAAATGCAGAAAAACAAAAAGCCTTGTACAGGCAGTCCCCGGGTTACGTACAAGATAGGGACTGTAGGTTTGTTCTTAAGTTGAATCTGTATGTAAGTCAGAACTGGCATCCAGATTCAGACACTGCTGAAACTGACCACCAGTTCTGACTTACATACAGAATCAACTTAAGAACCCCAGGTGTCCCCAAATCAGCTGCTGCTGAAACTGATCAGCAGCTGATTCCAGGAAGCCCGGGGCAGAGCAACTCTGCCTGGGGCTTCCTGTAGTCAGCGCTGGTCAGTTTCAGCAGAAGCTGACTTGGGGACGCCTGGGGCAGAGCAGCTGGGGTGCTGCTGGGTTGCTCCAGTAGCGCCGCTCCTGGGTGCTACTGGACCAACCTAGCAGCACCCCATCTGCTCTGCCCCAGGCGTCCTGATTCAGCCGCTGCTGAAACTGACCAGCAGCTCTGCCACTTCCCCAAGTCCCGGCAGACCCATTACAGGGGGTATAATCCCATTCCCCTCTTCTCCCCTTTTCTTTACCAGCCACAAGTGCCCATGGGGCTCACAGCAGCTCTGTCTGGCTGGCCAGAGCACTTCTGGGTTCCAGGTGGTGCCAGACTATCAGGAGTGCCGGACCACTGGATGCCAGACAATTGGAGTTTTACTGTATATTCAGTTACTTGAGGACCCTTTTCCTTGCTCTTGCACACGCCCCCAACCTCCAAAAATTACCCCTTAAAAAGAGCTGCACATTTTCTTGAAACAAATTTATGGCTGCTTTACCCAGAGTATAGAGGTGAGTCTTCTTATCCGTAAAGTAGGTCTTCAGATCTGCATCTGGACGCTTTGCATGCTTCTCTTCATACTTGCCAGTTTTGGGGTTCTTGTGCCGAAAGATGAAGTGTAATTTATAATCTTCTCCACATTTATCAGGACCAAACATGATTGTGTACGGAGTTTTGTCATGGAATTGATCCTTTAAAGAGAACAATTGGAATAAATCGTTTTAAAGTTCAGGTTTAGACAAGAGAGCGCTTACCACAAGTGAACTTATATAGTTGTCACAGAAATTTGAAATGGAAGAAGCTAGTTAAGACAATCCAATCCAGAACCCTACTGGTGCATAGTTGGTCCCTGCAAATTCCATCATCTTGTTCAGTGGTCTTTGCTTTTCCCTGGCTAATAAGAAGGAGCTTTCAAGAGTGACAGGCAATATTAAAAACCTCAAGTAATAAATTTGTGCTTAAGAGGGGGCCATGTGCAAATGTTAAATAACCTATTAGATTAGCCAGAGGTTAATTTTTAAATTCCAAAAATCCCAGATATCCCACAATGCAAAAATCAGCACTGAAAGAGTGAAATCTTTACTGTGCATTTGACACTACTGTGTCTAGTCAGTCGCAATTTCCCTTCTGGCTGAAACAAAAGACAGAACTATGTAGCACTTTAAAGACTAGCGAGATGGTTTATTAGGTGATGAGCTTTTGTGGGCCAGACCCACTTCCTCAGACCCCCTTCTACATTCAGTTCCTCAGTCTGGATAGCTCTCACAACAGGAACATAAGGCATTAACAGGGTAAACTTGAATGAAAAGCCACAGAAGTCTGTACCAAGCATAGGGCTGATTATATGAAGCTTTAAGAATTAACTAGATGTTGGTTAATACCATCCCTTTAATAATTGCAACCCATGCTTTACACTCACTGTCCCTATTTGGGCATTCAATTCATAAAGAACTGAAGAAGCAACTGCAGTGTCACTAAGTGGCCTTTCACATCTTCAATGGCATATCCTGGTCAGACGTGGATTTGTATCAATAAAGATGCTGATGAAACAGCTAAGGAGAAGGAGAGCAGGGACAATAATTTTGACTTCTACTTTCATGGGAAGGAGCCTACTGAAAACTGGAGGACTTGGGAGTAAAGACATCCAGTAGCTAAATACAAAATCCTCTCATTTTACCTTTCAGATAATGCTGCTGGAATAGTTGCCCATGGGCCAGGCACAAGAGGTGTTTAACTCAAGACATTTACAGCACATAGTGCATCCTGCTAGCCCTACACTGCAAGCAGCAAGCCTCTAGTATTTAGGCACCAAGCTCTTTACAAGCAAACAAATGTAAGAAATCTGACGTAAAGAAATATGATTAGGATCATCTTAGTCTATTTCTCTTTGCAGGCTCTCTCTGGAGCTCAATTTAGAAGACAACAGTATTATCCCAATCAGCTTTTCTCTGCATAAAGAAATGGATAACCCTTTTTGGGTCAGCAGCCCCAGATCCACAGAAAAATCAGTTAGGGACCAACTACATACATACATACATACATACATACATACATACATATATATACACACACACACACACAGTCCCTAAATGAGGAGAAAGACACTCCCCACATTCCCCTCACACACCAGAGCCTGTGGGGGCTCAGGCTAGTAGATATGTGCTCCAGCCCCATAGGGAGATGAGCTGGAACACCAGCATAGGCATCCCAATCCTGGGGAGGGGGGGAACCCCAAGCCTCAGGGGCCGGATCCAGGCAAGCTGGGGCCCAAATGGCCTTAGGTTCCCCAACACAGCATAAAGAATACATTTTACAAGTCTGCACCTAAATACAAACAATTGCTTTCAGGCCACTAGGATAATACAGTTTGGAGGGGGCTAGGGGGACGGGACTTTTTTTTTTTATGTGTAATAACTCAACAGCATGCACACCACTCACCAGGTTCAGCTCAGTGGTTTTAGAAAGCAGCTTCACATAGGCACCACCGCACTCAATCCCATTTTGGAAATTCACTTCATACCTGATTTCATTTGGGCAAAGAAGCAGAAGGCCATTATAGTACATGGAACAAACTAGACAAAAGTTCCCTTCATATAAAGGTGTAACAGAGCTTCTACACAATTAAGGGGTTCCCCCCCCCCCCACCAAATAATAGTGTTTCCCACATTTCATGATGGATCTTAGGCAGAGACATAAGAACCACAAATTAAATAGTTAGACAACACAGGCAAAATGATTAATTCATTATCCTATGCAGACTGATAACTCTCCCCTATCTCGCTGGGAAAGTCCCACAAGATCAGCTACTCTCAGTAAGACTGCATTCTTATGTATCTATCATGACCCATCTAGCAACTATTGCTAAACTTGACAGGCTGTAAACATCCCATGGCAAAAGAGTTGAATCCGTTGAAGACAACTGCCAACACACTAGTTTTACCTTGGAAAGGATAGACAATGCATTGAACTAAGTTCTATTCACTCTCAAAAATTGTCTTTTACTAGGCTCTTGCTATTACAGCTGTAGCAGAGGAGTGAAGCCAACCGTAGCGGTCAGTGTCACGCTGCAAGGAACGGCTCATTTTTAGAAATTCAGACATAGCCAGTTTGCAATGGAAGAAACAGCATCCCCAAGAACTTGAAATGGAAAAATTGTGGTATGCTACAGTACCAGTGTTCCCTGTAAGCTAAACACTTGGGCAGCCACTCAAGAGAGATTCAAATGCTGCCCAGCTGATTAGCAGAGTGTTTCTACTAGTAGTACACATACCTGGGTGAACATTAAATTTATTCTGCACATGGATGGAAAAAATATTAGAGGGAAAAATTGTACAATACCCTATTTTTTAAATTACACAAAAGTGGTAGCTGGTATGCTAACAGGTTACCATGTTAATCTACTACTTGGTAAACCAAACTTCATATAATTCTGAAATAAGCCACTAGCCCTTTTTGGTGCAACAAAACTTTCTTTCCCACTTACTGTACAATGAGGGGTTTGGTATCAAATATGAAGGGCTGTGTCAGTTTGGCAGAGATTGCATGATGCTTGGCCCGGGACAGCAATACAAGTCCTTTGTCCCCTGGAAGTTTAGAGTCCTTCATTTCCTGTACTTCCCATTTACCTGCAAGGAACACGCATCCTTTCATTACTATCAGAACCCCCAGTTACTTGTTGTCTTAGTTTACTGAACTTCAACTAAAAATTATCATCCTGTACAATAGAGGTTAACAGCATTTCCAGAATTCAGTTATATTACCAGAGTTATAAATTGGTGCCTTCAAAAGTTGAAATGTTAATTAGGAAAGTAACACTTCAACACTCAGGAGAACTTGCTGCAAAAGCCACAGCTCACTGCACATAAGCTGCTAAACACTACACCCAAATGCTCTGTAGTACAGATTAGCTTTTGTTCAGAAAGTTGATGGCACTCACCATCGTATTTTGCAATTTCATCATCTGTATCATCCTTCTTGGCCTTGGAAAGAACCCATCTGCAATGATATCCCCAGCAGAAATAAGAGATGGACCATTACAAACTTTTATACAAAGCCAGCTCTAAAGGAACATCCTGCCACTACAAGAGCTACCCTTAAACTAGCCCTTACTGCATTCTGAACCCCCATCATTGATCAATCTCTTTGATAGTCCTGCTTGGACAATTCTAGATTTGCTTCAAAAGAGTTTTGTACCAGTGATCCTATTATCAGCCTTCCACTAGGGATAGTGCTTGTAGCACCATTATCTCCATCTAGTCATATTTCCAAGAGAGGCTACTGAAAGCCAGCTTGTGTAATTCTATACGTGCACATGGTACACTTCCCTCTCTCCCCTTAGTGAGCATCTAACAAAATGCTTATTTGAACATTCTCCAAGGTTTCAAGAGATATTAAAGTTAGGAGAAAAGTACAGTAAAGTAGTTATGAGTCATCTGAACTCATCTATTAACATTAGCTATTCAAGAATGGGTGCTCTGGAAAGGTTATTTCATTATACCTTATTGAAGGGCCAAAATGACTACTTTGATTACTTCACTAAAATCATCTTGATAACACTTACCCTTCCAGGGTTCCCTTATCAAAGTTTTCCACGAAATAAACCTCTCCTGTTGGAACTGGGGTCTTATAGGTAACCTATTGGAAGAGGAAGATAAAAAAAAGTTACACAGACCTTTAAAAAAAAATCTTTGCCGCCCTACAAAAAATTAAGGATTTGAGTTCATCTGCTTTTCCTGAATCAGACAAGGTTTCTGCCTGAAACATCTTAAGTTATTTACATTCCCAACAATTTGGTTACCATTGCTGGAAAGTTATCATTTTAGTTAAAGGATAAAGACACCAACGTCTAAGAATAATAGCACTGATAAATCCTGGTATATCACAAGATTCAAATGCTCTTACAGAAATTTTCCTATGGAAGAAATGCAGCTCAAGCTTCATTGCAATGCTTTTTTAAAATGAATGCCATTACTCTGACGTATTGAGTTTTTATGCTCAAGATGGTCCCCAGATCAGACCAACATGGTACCGGTTATAATAACTGACTACCCAAGTGTAATTCTGTTTGTTATTGTAAATTGAAATCAAACCTTTGGGGATGGAGGAGGGCTGCTGGCTTCAGGCTTTGACTCGTCTACTTCCTCAACACCATCTTCCAAGTCATCCTCAATATCAATTACATCGTCACCATGGTCATCTTCCTCATCATGCATCTGGACATCAACTATCCCAAGTATCAGCAATGTCACACACAGTAGCCACTTTAGTTCCATGGTCTGTTCGAACAGGAAGCAAGCATTATAACCCTATACCCACTAGCAAGATAAAGGGTATGGACTTCTGTAGTTCACTAACAAGTACCCAATAGCAAACAGGCAAGTGCAGCCCAGAAGAGATGAGAAACATACCACAAAGTTCCCTCTGTACTTTGTAAATCTATTAACTATCTCTCGGTAAATTTCATGTTGCTTTTATCTTAGCCCTGTGCATACCTTATTCAGTACACGGCTTAGAGCAGTGTTAAGGAGAACAAACTTCTGGGGTATACTATACGAAGTGTCGTATAAGCATTTATTGTTGCTCTTCTACCGTATGAAAAGGTACCTTCCTGCTGAATGCTATGTTCTTCTTCCCATCTCGTAAGAGCAGGAGTGGGCAAAAGGGCCTCTTCAGGCTGGATCCAGCCCGTCAAGTGAGTTCATCAGCCCATAGAGGCCCTGCAGCTCCCCCGCCCCCAGGCCAATGGGGAGGAGGCTGGGGGGAGAGCACATGAAGTTTCCTCTGTTCTGCCAGGAGTGCTTAGCACTTCTAAGCACATTGTGCTCCTTGTAGGGTGGGGGCAAGGCAGAGGAAACTTCATGCACTTCGCCCTGCCCCCAAGCCCTGATTGGCCTGGGGGCAAAACGGGAGCACACAGTCTCCTCCCACCACAGGGGCATGGGTGCCTAGAGGGAACCTCTGGCGGTGGGAGGGAAACACTTCACGTGCTCCTGCACCCCCAGAACAATCATGGTCTGTAGGTGGGGAAGCAGGGATGTATCCTGGCCTTTTGCTTGAGGCCCGGGGCCACTTCAAAAATTTCTGAAGTGGTCCCCAGCAAAAAGTTATTGCCCACCACAGCCTAAGAGAACGCAGGCGTCAACCAACCAGCCAAATACTGTACATGCAAGATCACTTTTAGACAAGGATATCTTTGTCTAGGTTGATGCACTACGGATTACGCTGCAGCTCAAACTTCATAGGCAATTTCATTTTATAAATAGTAGTTAAAAGCCACCTAAAAGGGTGATTAAAGAGAGGCTCTTTTTAAAAGCAAAATCAAATTTTAAATGGCTTTAAGTTTTTTTGCAGAATTATTCAAAGAGTTTGTTGGGTTACAAAAACCCAAGCCAAAAGCAAATCAAGATACTTTGCTGTTCCAAGACAGACAGTACTGCAGCAGTGCCAGCCATTTTGTAGGTCATCATTGCCACATCTCAAAAGAATCAAAGGACAAGTTTCAACACAATGTCATCTGTTGATTGCTCACACAAGTGCCACACTGCACTTGTTTACTTCCAGTAAGTTATATCTCAGCTTCCTTTTAAAATTAAGTTTTTTCAAGTGGGAAGACTGAAGTTCAGATTTTACTATTGTAGTAAGATAAAGGCCTAAAACATAAGCCAGTGCAGCACAGGCCTGGTCTGAGGCCTAGCTAACAATGGACAAAACACAGCTAACAAAGCAAAACTAAGCTGTGAGCAAGAGGCAGGCCCCAGCTCACAGAACTTGGCACAAACAGGGCTGAGAGTGCAAAACACTAATTGGTAATAGGCCCAGGTGCAGAACAATAATTGGTACTGGTCAGAAGTGGAAAGTACATAATATCACTAGCTCATTAAAAAAAGACCTTGGTACACACTTGTCAGATACAGACTCAGATTCAGGAAAGGGTTTAAGTTGACAGTGTGTTGGATAGAGATGGTGTAACCACAAGGTACAGGGTGATGAGTAGTATCTAAGCAGCATCAGAAGGTGGCAACCTTATACCTCAGCAGTGAGGTGTGATTTGTTGTACCTGTATATAAGGTGGTGTCTTGGGGGGACAGCCTTTGGATGATGGGGCGGGGAGTGGAAATTTCCCACCGATTGAGTCATTCCATTGTGGCAAGTCAGGTGTGTAATGGTTCAGTAGAGTCTACTGACAACTGTTATTGTACTTTGCTCAACAATAAACCTGGCCTGGCACCTTCAATCCTTATCTGGTTTGTGGTCTTACAGGGACCCTCCTGGGGTCTGCAGTGGAGACTAAGTGCACAAGTCTACACAGCACACATCACTAAGCACACACACAAGCAGCCTTCTGGTTATCATCATCAATGGAGCCAGAGATCTGTGAGGACCCCTCAGCAGTAAATCCCGACCGCCCTTCTGAAGAACTACACTATTCTATGCAACATTTAGAGAAAGTCTGATTTTAAGAAAAGGACAGATTGTTTAAGCAAAATGCAAAGGGAAGCACTACAATTCTAGCAGTTGTCTTTACAGTCCTACGCCACATCCATCTTCAGTTTGCATTATACGTGCTTTCTTCTCATGGCAACATCCCAGTCAGAATGTTACTGCTCCAAGCAGCTCTGTGCTAAACAGGATTCAGTTCATCCAACAATTAAGAAAGAGGCCATTAAAGGCATCACTATTCAACTGGTATTTTTTTTTTTTAAATAGTGCATAGAGGGGTCACTCCCTGTCCTATGAGATCAGCAGGGCAACTGTAGAGCAGACCCTGAAATCTTTATTTACTTGTTAGAATTGTGAGGATTTTGTTATTATTTTCTCTAGAATCTGGATCTTGATTATATCTTGACCAAGACATTTGGAACTTGACAAAAAAATAAACTACTAATATCCAGTGTTTCCTGTAAGCTGAGCACTTGGGTGGCCATCCATCAAATGCTTCTCAGCTGATTAACAAAGTGCACACAGCTAGCAGCATGTTTCTATTGGTGGTGCACATTGCACATGCCCTGTGTACATAACATTTATTCTGCACATGGATGGAAAAAGTTAAAGGGAGCATTGCCTCTGTCATATGGTATGCCTATACTGAAATTAAACACAAAGCTGCCCTGTGTCTGCTGACTGGTTTGTGGGGCTCAGGCTGTAGGGCTGTTTAATTGCACAAAGTTGTTCAGACTCCGAGACCCTGCGAGTTTACTGCTAGAGCAGGGGCACAACCTGAGTCAAGTGTCTGACTTGTGACAGAAGAACCATAATATGAAATCAAAGTAACAGTTTATAAAGCAGCAACTACAAAACAAACACGGCTATCCTTGAAAGCTCAAGGGGTTTTTTTTGGGAAAGCAATTTGGTCTCTGTGCTAGCTCATTGTTGGAACAGAGTGCCCAACAGGAGTTTACATAGGATACTGCTCAGCGGAAAAGCAAGACCCTCCAAAATTTCATTTGGAACAGGAGACTGAAAAAGTACTGAATAAAGAGGTGACTAGAGAGTTCACAGGGAAATAATTCACCAGACTACAAATGTAATACAATAGTCGATTAACCAATAAGCAAAAGCTTATTGGTTAATGCTATCAACTACACACATTTAAATGCAGAACCTCAGCAGTAGATCTACTCACACTGCGATTCTGCATTTAAAGTGTTGTAGGAGCTGGTCAGGTGGGCAACCTCGTGGAACCTACTTCCACTGCAGCTCTGCAGTTTAAATGTAGCAGGAGCCAGGCTGCCTGCCTGCCTGGCTCTTACTACATTTAAACTGCAGAGCCACAGCAGGTGTAAGTGCTGCACCTGGCGCAAGCCGGGACTGAGCCCTTATCAATTAATCATGTAGTCCATACAAATTCTGTCGGACTACATGATTAGCAAATTACCCGCTTCTTAATATTCCTAAACCAGACCATGAGTTACTAGGGGTCAAATTCTGCCTGGCCTCATTCTCTGTGCTATTCCCCATTCAAAATTATTGCATTTCTGACGTAAAAGTAAGGCCCTATCAAATTCATGACCATGAAAAACATCACAGACCATGAAATCTGCTCTCCCACTATGAAGTCTGGTCTTGCATGTGCTTTTATCCTATACAGATTTCATAGGAGACACCAGCATTTCTCTAATTGGGAGTCCTGACCCAAAAAGCAAGTTTCAGGGAGGTTATTGGGACAGGCAGGGTGACAGTGTTGCCATGCTCACTTCTGTGCAGCCATCAGCAGATGCAGGACAGCAGCAGCTGGTGGATGAGCACCCAGCCATCAGCAGCAGAGCAGAAGTAAGGGTGGCAATACTATACCATGCCATTATTACTTCTGTATTGCTGCTGGTGGCAACTCTGCCATCATTCTCCAGAAGCACCGTTCTGAAGGTAGCAAAAACTGCCAGCAGCAGTGAAAAAGGATAGCAGTACCGTAAACTCCTCCTTTTTAGATCTACAATTACAAAACACTGACATTTCAGATTTAAACAACTGAAATAATGAAGTTTCCTATTTTTCAAGTGTTATGGCCATGAAATTGACCTCAACAGAACATGCATTTGATAAGGCTCTACATATTAGTTCAAGGCATTAGTTTACCTCCCAAGTTTTTGCTTGTAGCAATCATTCTAATTTCAGTACAGCCAGTCCCTGAGTTGCAAACGGTCAACTTACGACCGTTCGCAGTTATGACCCAAACGGTCATAAATGGCGGACCCCGAGTTACGAATGCAATCTGCGCTTACGAACAGCGCAGTCGCGTGTAACTCTATGGGGTCCAACTTACGAACAAACCGAATTACGACCAATAGCTGGGTCCGTAACCACTTTGTAAGTCGGAGAGAGGCTGTATTTTCGTTTGGAAATGTTTGGATTATGATGTCCCTACTTAGTTTCGGTAACCGGGTTTGGTTCCTTTCACACTTAGGGATACCTTTTTAAACCAGTGATATGGTTGTCAAGCACTAGACTGCCTACACATATCTTTCCCCCTCCCTACCACCTCCTGTAAGAAATATTTTGACAGTTTATTAAGAGGCCTCAAACACGTTACTTAAATATGAGCCAGTTAGCATCCAAAGAAGGGAGCATTTGATTAATCTAGTTGTCCCCCACCTCACTTTCTCTAGAGGCCAAGTACCTAGGCTTGGAGGCTTGACAAATATCAGCTGTCAAGTTCTCCATTATCTACCCCACACCAATTATATTTATTCCCACCCACAATCCAGCATTAAGCAGGATCAAGGGAAAGATTCTCAAAAGTGACTGGGCTTTGTAAATTCCTGATTCTTACACTCAGGTATACAGTTCTTCAGGCAAGATCAAATTAATAGTCTTCTTTTTTCTTAAGGCAACAACTGTAACATATCCCAAAGCCTACTGCATGAAAAGTAATTCTTCTATTAAACAGTGAAGTGAGAAAAAAAAATCCACAACCAACCAAACACCAGACAAATATGCCAGTTACCCGTACAGAAGGCAGAGTCTAAATTTTCATTTTGCTTCTAATTGATCATTTAAGGTACATTCCATCAAACAGCAACTTTTTGTTCTTGCATCACTACTATTGTACAAATTTACAGGTAAGCTGGTTTAAAAAAAAAAGTGGCAGTAGATAGACAAGCTGATCAAGTTTTCCATTCCTGCCTCCTTTGTAATATGAGCAAGTAGTTTCCCCAAAGTGTTAAAGACTCTTCCCATGTGCTAACTTCTAATTCTGAACCTGTGTGCGCAAATATACTCACTATTCAATCAGTCTTAGCACCTCAATCATTATCGTTTCCTAAAGCCAGGACTCCATGTCATCACACTCAGTAAGGCCCTGTCTGCACTACATAGCTCTGTCAACAAAAACAGTGGAGGATGCACACAAACGCTCCTCTCAATGACATCTTCCACTCTGCCAACATAATAAAGAAGAGACAAAGGGCAACTTAGTGTCTAAACAGTTGCTGAGATCCTTATATCAGCTGATGGCTGTCATTCTTGTCAACTTTTTACAAGACAGACAGCTCCACTCCAACCCCGGTTGCACTCCAGGCTCCCAGCATAGACTATTACCCTGACCTCTCTGTTTGGGAGTCCTGTTGCTCCCCCACCTTCTCACAGGGTTTTGGGTGGGACTGGGGAGGCAAGAATCCAAGCCCCGCTCATTGCTCTGACTTATCTTTGGTTGTCTAGACCTACTCAGGGCCCTACCAAGTTTATGGGCATGAAAAACATGTCCTGAACTGTGAAATTTGGTCTCTACCAGATGTTAGAGGAGGGATGTAAATGTGTAGACAACTACACGATTAAGCAATAAGCCTAAATTTATCAGTTAACCCTGTTGACTATACTGTATCATAGGGAGCAGGGAGACAGGAGCTAGCTTTAAGTCAGTTCCCCATGAGCACTGGATCTGCCAGCCCACCCCCACCACCAGTATGGAGGGTGAGAGGGGCAGGCGAGAGCGCATGCGCTGGTTCCATGGACCTGCCTGCCTCCCCCTTGATGCTTCCTATAGAGAGAGCATGGGGTGAGGAAAGCAGGCAGGAGCCAGTGCTGAGGGGGAGGAGCCATCTTAAAAGCCAGCTCCCCCTGTCCCCCCCCCCCCCAGCACCAGCTCCATGGACCTGCCCAGCCCACCCCCTTGCACTGCTTTCAGAGGTTACATATGGAGCAGTCAGCTAGCTCCCTGGGAGCCTGTGCACGAGGGGAGCTGGCAGCAACACAGGGAGAGAGGGCAGTCATGCAAATGGGGAGCCAGATATTAAGCCAGCTTCCTGCACATACTGGGAACCTGCATCTAACCATGAAGGTTAACTGATGAGCCATGGGTCATCAGTTAACCATGTACCCAGTTACACTTCCACATCCTTAGCTCCCATAGTATATATTTCAGAGAGCATGTAACATTAGCTACAATGCAGACATACGGCAAACATCCAATTTCCATTCCCAACTTCAGAAACAATTCCACAGCTGGGCAAAGTCAAGAAATTACCTTTTAAAATGAAGCCAGTGCTTCTGGGAACTGCCTATCAACAATTAAACTGGGAAAGCAGTACTGCTTCCCATTCGAGCAGCACTCGAGAGTTTACCACTTCTTAATTTCCAAAGATAAGATACAAAAAGAGATTAGAATATGTCTCCAAAGGAGAATTTCTTGGAAAGTTGTGCAGTTGAACATTCAGATCTCAGTACAAACATTAAAGGTTCTTGTAAAACAATGCAAAGCAAAAAGTACAGGTGAGAATATGGCTGCATGCAAGGTACAAATAGGGAGTAATAATACAAACCAGAAGTCAGACAGCTGATGTATCCCAAGCGTAAACCTGGTTTCAACACATACTGCAAGGAGAAAGGATAGAGAGAGAGATGATGACTGTCTTTTACTGCAGGCATCCTTTTAATTGCTTCTGGATGTACGTTCAGCCATTGCAGTTTATGAAACACTCCATTATTTAACTTAAATTTCTTTTAGGCCCTTACTAATGAGCTAACAAATCCTATTATTGTGTCCCAATACATCTCTGGACATGTCCTAGTGTTTGCTAGCGGTTCTACTTTTCCCAAGTGAAATTCAAATGAACAGTTGTCCCTTTTTCATGGGATTGGAAGAAAAGGTGATTGCTTGCTTGTTTTCTTCTGACAAGATTAGCTTGTCCCCAGATTGTTGTTTTTTTTGTTTTTTTAAACACTACAGGATTGTTGCATCCCACAAAACAGGATTATTTTTGCACAAACTCATTTTAGAACCAATAAAATAAGGATGAACTCAGCAAAAGGAGCAAGTCATTTGACATTTTGGTAATCCTTAAAAGATTAACTATACAGCAGACAAAAAAATAAAAATGTCTCACAATTACAATATCACATAACCCTTACTTTTGCAATGTTGCTGCTGGTGATGCTGCCTTCAGAGCTGGGTGGATGAAGAACAGTTGCTGCTGGCCAGGTGCCCAGCTCTGAAGGCAGTGCAGAAGAAAGAGTGACAATACTGCAACAGGCCTGCAACCCACTTTTGGGTCAGAACCTCCAGTTTGAAAAATACTGTTCTAGGCATGGCCTTCTTTTTAGCAACATCCACTAGGAGTCTACTCAAATCAGATTCCACCAGAAAAAAACAACAGAGAAAGCTGGTCAAGATGATGTACAAGGTCCCCAAACATTTAAAGCCTTAGAAGTGAGTTAATGAGTAATCCAAAGGCAGAAACAGGACAGAGAAGCATTAAAGACAGTGCAGCATTCCACAGCAACTTTTTCTTCAAGTCAATAATGCTAAAAGGGGAGGTGGGCTACATCCCTTTCACATCCTGAAGATTTAGAGCAAGATTGGAGGATCTACGTCACAAGTCAGATCCAGTCCACGAGGCTCATAGCTCCCCCAACAGTGGCATTACTCAGTGCTGGTACTCCAGCCATGAAGGGGGTACTATGCTGGACCTCAGAACTAGAGTACCAGCACTGGCTCCTTGCTGCATGCAGGGGAGCCTCACGCCCATGGGCTCTACTTGGCAGGGAGAAGAAGGGGCTCTGCATACTGCAGAGAGGTGCTTCCCTGCAAGGTGCAAAGCCATGTGGTGCTACTTGCCAATTTTCACCTGGGTTTGTTATTGTAATATGCACCATAAATTCATGGGAAAAATTAAATTAAAACCCCAAAATGATGGGCCCTGGGTTTGTTGGATCATTATTTTCTTGACTGTCACCCAGCAGCCCCTTAATGTTTCTTAATACAGTTTTTTTTTAATGTAATACACATTTGAAATAACCTACATTAGGCTCCATCCTGAAAGTGCAGACTGGCACACTCAGAAGTCTATTTTCCTGTTCAGGAAAACATTCTCAAAAACTATTATGACAATCCTCGAGAGGACTCGTCATTAAAAACAAAAGTTTGTATTATGTGCCATTTAAGATAAATAACTAATGCATATAAACAGGGCTCGCCGAATCGCAGCGAGCGCACTGTCCAGTGATCTACGCATGCGCAGATCGCCCAAACCCGGCTCTTCCGGGTTGCAATCTGCTCGCCATGGGCGAGTAGATTGCATTATTTGTCGAGCCCTGCATATAAAGATTATATGTTAATAGCTTTAATCTTCCAGTCTGTTCCACAAAATGGATTTTAATCCACAGCAACTACCATAAAAGGAGTCCCAACAGTTGATAGGATTCCTTACCCCACCCACCCAACAGTTATTCAACCAGTAATAAATAGAAATAAGAAAAAAGTCTCATCCCAAAAGGAGAGTCCATTACGGCAGCCCTGTAATACTGAACATTCAATACAGCTAAAAAATACAACACTGGACAGGGGGAACAAAGTACTATTCCAGAACTCTTAAAGCAGTAGGGCCTTCTCACATTTTGCTGAACTCCCTTTGAGTCTGCCTGCTTTTTGAGAACAGGAGGTCCCAGAAAAATAAGACATTCCTATTCATTGTATTACATTTGTGCCAAGTTTACAATGAACACGTAATTCAAAGCTTCAACTCAAAAGTCATCCTAAATCAGCTGAGTTGGTCAGTGGAACACTCATCTTCTGCCTTAGATCAATTTTCTTCCTACCTTTCCCTCTTCAGCAACCTACCATATGGAAAAACACTTTTCAAGACTTCAAAGAAATGAATATTTGTATATATGGTTGTACAATGTGAAGATTTACAACAATAAAACTTAATAGCCACAGAATTTGCAGTTACAAGACACCTGCACTAATTTACTAGTATTTCTGAGCTGCCCAAAGTTCTACCCATTTGATACAGCATTTCTTTTTACAATGAAACCTAAAGATCTGATAGCAAGTAAAATTTTAGACTATACTCACCTTAATCACTGCTTGATGTCCTTCACATATGTAGCCTATAATTAAGTTGAAAAATGGCCTTACTGTTGCAGCATCAGATTGGAACTTCTGAGACTTACATTCCACAGAAAATTTGGTAAGGATTTCACACATGACCTATGCCAAGGCTTGCTCTCTTGGCTTCAGCGCCTCTCCCCCCCCCCCCCCATTTGTAAAATGGGGATATATTTTTTCTCTTCTACACTTTGTTCATTGTGTCTATTTAAATTGACTCATTATTATACTTTAATAAGTAGCCCATACATTACTTGACTTAATGCAAAGAACATGTGATGTTGACCAGTTGTATGAATGAATATTCAGATTTATTCCAAAAGACACTGATGACCAAGTGCAGAAATCACATGTACAGGCAGTCCCCGACTTACGTGGATCTGACTTATGTCGGATCCCTAGATACAAACGGGGCTTTTCTCGCCACGGAGAACTCAGGTGGCGGACCACCCAGATGCTCTGCGGTCCCGCCGCCCGCGTCCTCCGCGGCGAGAAGCGACGCGGAGCAAAGCCGCGGTGAGAAAAGCTGCTCCGCGTCTCCCTGGTCTGCTGGGGGCCGCCCCCCCCAGCAGACCAGGGAGACGCAGAGCGCCTTTTCTCGCCGCGGAGGACGCGAGCGGCGGGACCGCAGAGAGGCGCCGCGGTCCCACCGCCCGCGTCCTCAGAGGCTTTGCTCCACGTCTCCCTGGTCCGCTGGGGCGCAGCTAGTGAGCGCCCCCCCCCCCCCCCCGAGCAGACCAGGGTTTTCTCACCAACGCCTGGGGTAGAGCAGCTGGGGCGCTACCGGGTTGGTCCAGCAGCACCGAGGAGCGGCGCTGCGGGACCAACCTGGCAGCACCCCAGCTGCTCTGTCCCAGGTGTCCAGACTCAGCCGCTGTTGAAACTGATCAGCGGCTGATTCCAGGAAGCCTAGGGCAGAGCAGCTCTGCCCCGGGGCTTCCTGGAATCAGCCGCTGATCAGTTTCAGCAGCAGCTGACTTGGGGACACCTAGGGTAGAGCAGCTGGGGTGCTGCCGGGTTGGTCCCCGCAGCACCGAGGTGCGGCGCTGTGGGGACCTACCCAGCAGCGCCCCAGTTGCTCTGTGCCAGGCGTCCAGATTCAGCCGCTGTTGAAACTGATCAGCGGCTGATTCCAGGAAGCCTGGGGCAGAGCAGCTTTGCCTCGGGCTTCCTGTAGTCAGCTGCTGGTCAGTTTCAACAGCGGCTGAATCTGGACACCAGTTCTGATTTACATACAAATTCAACTTAAGAACAAACCTACAGTCCCTATATTGTACGTAACCCGGGGACTGCCTGTGCTTAGCTGCAGAGAAGAGTAATCAATGTGACAGAAGGATGAGAGAGAGAGGTGGTATGGGAAGGATTATGACAATAATTTGCCCTTATATAGTTGCTTTGTGTTCAAAGCCCTGGAATGACAGATCATCACAAACAGTAAACATGGTTGGGGTAGACAACAAACCCTCCTTCCACCAGTTTTGTATAAAGATCTGATCCCAGGAATTAAGTTTTAAATTTTACATTGTAAGGCTCTGACAGTTTGTGTCTCTTTCCTATACTAGGCCACAGATTGGCAACCTATACCATATCATGCGTTTCAGAGGTGTTCTCCAATAAGCTTCATAACGATCACCATGTATTAAGAGGTTCGATTAGAATCCTCAAAAATATTTCCGTTGAGAAGCAGTAGTCTTAACATTTGTGTCATCAGAAGCCTAACTTAAAATAAAACTGCAACACCCAAGACCCACCTGTTTTTAGTAGAGTGTTGCAAACAAAAGAGCTTCCAAAATTAAGTTGCATTAATGGAGATGTAGTAAAGGAAAGGAATTCTGCAAAATTATGCTAGCAAATAAGGTAATTCATGCATACCTGGAAGCCTTCAAAGGCCACTGGCGGTACTGTAAATCAAAACAAATGGGTATTTATAACAAAAATTATGGAAATACCTCAAGATACAAGAATTCACTTAGTGGGAAAAGCATACTTAGCAGTCTTGCTGTCACTTTTGCAAACCAACTCAAATTTGTCTTGGGATCAAAAGCAACAGCCTTTCTTCCAGGTGGAGTTTTCCATTATGGTGCCAAGTTAAATGGATGAAGACAAGCACTGAAGAGACAGGAATATGAATGCCATAAATGCAGAATGGGCAGGAGAGGGAAGAAGGGGACAAAGTTAAGTTTATTTGGGAAAAAACTGAGTAAGTTACACTGAATTCTTAGGATCAGAAGCTGTTGGAAGGGAAATGTTTAAAAACTAACTGTAGGGATGGTGTCACATTAAAGACCCCCCTGATTAAATTAATCTGGCCAGCATCAAGTCTCTATGCCACAGGCTAAAAGCCCTGAGCCTTGGTGTGTTGCGCCGCGCCCCCCCCCCAGGCCAGGCTGTAATTGTCAGCACCACCACTTGCTCATGAAGCTTCAGGGGTGACACCTGCAGGCAAGGACAGCATGTGTGTTGTCTTCTTCCCCCGGCCCCCCGCCCCGCATGAGGGACCACAGGGAAATGCCAGCTATGGCCGCTTTGCAGCAGAGGTACAGGATCGGGGCAGGTGGGGAGCCTGCTTTAGCACCACAGTACTGTGAATGGGAGCTGCCTGAGGTAAGCTCCTACATCCCATCCCTTTGCCCCAGCTCTAAGCACCCTCTTGCACCCAAACGCTCTCTAAAAACCCACATCCTCACTCCTTGCCTGGAGCCCCCTCCTGCACACCAAACCCCTCAATCCCAGCCCAGAGCCTGCACCCCCACTCAGAGCCCTCACCCCCTCCTACATCCCAATTTTGAACTCCATTCTACACTTCAAAGTTCTCGTTTTGGCCCAACCCTCAACACCCTCCCTGACAGAGCTGAATATGGCCCACTATTGATGTTTTTCTGGAGGTCAATGGCCCCTGATAAGAAAAAAGGTTCCCAACGCCTGCCCTACTCCATTACTGTAGCATTTCAATTGTAAATGGTGTAGAGAAATTTCAGTGTATTTTAAACAACATTTCTATTGAGTCTAAGAAGTTTATACACAATAATTTTAGAATTAAGTGAAAGTACTTTGGGCTGAAGCCAGGTGATTTTATGGCTGGATTTTAATAGTATCTTTGAAAAGACCATTATGAGAGTTTTGCAAGTTAGAACTAACTGCAGACTGAACATAAATGCAAATATTTTATTGTTCTCGGTGGTTGTTATTCAAAGATGTATTATCCTATGCGTTGTCACCTCCCCAATTTCACTAGCGCACACTGATGTTACTATCATTCTGCCTATAAACCAGCCTTCAAGTTCTCTGGGGCACCACACCTAGAGCCAGACAACAATATTGCCAAATCAGGATAGGTAACTGATACACACACCTCTAGTCAAGAACACTCCTAAGCCTGATTTTCAAGTGCACACAAACTGCAAACCATTCTAGTGTGACTAGAATATTTTTATATTCTATATTTTTGCAAATATAAAACCATTTGCAAAAATTGTTGCAGCAACTAAAGAGCACTGCTAACAGAGATAAGTCAATTACCTTCCACATTTTAATGAATATTTACTACTACTACTACTACTATTGGATATTTGCCATGAAAAATTAATTCAGGCTCTATGCAGACATGATACTCGAAGGCAGTTGTCAACTCAGATAAAAGTTCCAAGAAGATGGCTGCTTACTCTGTAATTCAATCGCTGCATTTCTTGTTCAGTCCAGAGTACTCTCCCTTTACTTTCCCATTCAGAGCTATCTAAAAAGATTAGAGGTAGCAAGACAGAAAGCATCTACTTTAACTCAAGGTCTGTGTGATGCCAGACCACCACAATGAACAGCAGCAAGGGTTCCATTACATACTGCCTTGAAAAAGACACACAGCTTTAAAAAAAAAAAATAGAAGCTATGTTCAGGAGATATACATTTTAAATTGTATAAAGTGCTGCACTTTATAGGTCACCTTTGTTTTACATGCCTTTTACTAGGCATATTGTTTAATTTCCGTTTCCTCCTCCACACCTTATTTCTGTTTCCTCCTCCACTCTTATTTCTGTGGTCCGAACTCTTTCATTCCAGTAACTTCCACCCGTTTCCCTCCAGTCATACTGCTCCAGTCCTGATTGCATCTTTCACCCTCTGCAGAAACGCCCGGTCAGAAGAGCCATTTCTGAACACCCCGATTTTTGGCAAGGGCAGATCCAGTCCTAGTGACTTCACCTCCCCCGTACGCATATTAAAACCCCACCAGCTCGGCCTCCACCTCGCCTCCGCCCAAGCCCACAGTCTCTGCGCCGCATCGCACTGGGATGAGCACATGCCCCCGCAGCCCTCGGCCACGCGGGCCAGTGTCAGTCGCTCGCCCCACCCACGACAAGAAGCTACCAGAACGGGCTGCCTCGCCCGCCACTGGTCGAGCCCAGAGGGGGGAATGGAAGAGCCGCGGCACCCAGCCCTGCGCGCACCTTGGACGCGGCTGGCCACGCGCCGGCCTCCGTTCGCCCGTCCCGGGCTCCGCCGGCGGGTTCCCAGCCGGGACTGGCAACGGACACGCGGGGGCCGCACCGACCCCCCCCCCCCCCGGCTTCGCAAACCCGTTACAGGCCCAGCCCCGCCGCGTCCCACAGGGCTTCGCTCCCCCTCACGCCGAGCCCTGCCACGCCCCGCGCCTGCGAACTCCGCGCCCGCCACCCCAACCCCCGGCCCTTCGCGCCCTCGCCCCCCGCCAATGCCCCAGCATGCCCCGCGGGCAGAGCCTTCCCCGGCAGCCCGGGGGGGGGGGGAAGAGAAGCAGGCCCGGCCTTGCGATTCTACCGGGCGGGGGTTACCCCCACTCACCTCGCCACGCGCCCCCCGCAGCCGCCGTCCGCAGCCTCAACACCCCCGTCACGTGTCCTAGCCGGAGCGGCCGCCCGCGCGCGCGCCTGCCCTCCCGCCCGCCTATCTACCGCGCGCTAGCTCCGCCCCACTCCTACCTCCCCATTGATTGAGCCAGCAATCGACCTCCCGCGCCGGAGCGTATGTCGCATTCCCATTGGTCAATGGCGCCGCTTCTCCCGTCTTAAGCGACGCCCCTACGGCGCTGCCCTTCGTGGAGCGCGGTGATTGGCTGGCCGCTTGCGCAGGAAGTGTGCGCTGATTGGCTAACACGGGGAGGTGGGTGGAGCGTGAGAGAAGAAGAATCAGATTCCTGCAGGAGGAAGCGTTGGGTTTCTTAAAGGAGCGGTGCCTAGGTCCTGTCCTTGCTCCTGGGAGCAGTGTAGCCGCTAGGCCAGGATAGGGGCCAGTGCTGGGAAGGGGGAGCTGGCAGCAATGTTCCCTCTGTTCTGTCCATGTGCAGAATAATTGTATGTGCACTGAGGCACATGCAAATGTGCACCACCAGTAAAATCAAAACCCAGCTGTGAGTGCTCTGCTAAGAAGCCATAAGAGGCCAATGCTGGGAGGGGTGGTGGGAACTAGCAGAGGCTTTCTCTGCTGTGGCACTATCCATGAGTGCAGGGGGAGGGCGGCACTGACCCCTGAAGGGCTGACCAGCAACAGCTGCTGGAGCCCATACGCACACACTCCCCAGCAGGGCTGATGCGGGGAAAGCATAGTAAGGCAGTTCTTGCTGGTGCTGCTCTTGGGGAGTGGTGGGACTGCCCCTACACTCACTGGAAGTGGTGTGGCAGAAGGAAGAGATGGGGTGGGAGAGGAACAAGGGTGGGGAAGGGGTAGAGAGAGGCAGGGCTTGGGGCAGAGGAGGGTTGTTCCAGGCCTTCCTCAGGTTGTGGGGGGAGCATATGGCTGCTTTCCCCCCTGGAAACTACCTCACCAGTTGCTTCTGGGGGCTAGTGCTGGGGCAAGGGTTGAGAGGGCTGGAAGAGGTCAACATAGGAGGTGGGGCGGGACAGCTGGCAGAGATCTGCATAGGGGCTAGTGCTTAAGGCACAACCAAGGAACTGTTATCCCTCAGTCTGTTCCAGAGGTGGGCAATAATTTTTGATGGGGGGGGCCACTCCAAGATTTTGGTAAGTGGTCAAGAGCTGCACTTTTCTATGGAGGGCATGCCATGGTATGGCACAGAGATGGGAATAAATGGGAGCTCAGGGTAGGGGACTGGAGTGCAGCGAGGGTGCAGGGTGTGAGAGGGAGTTTGAGTGAAGTGTTACCTGGGGCAGGGGATTGAATGCAGAAGAGGACTCTGACCTGGGAGAGGGGTGCAGAAGGTTTGGGTACACTGGGGCAGGAGATTGGGGTACAAAGTAGGGGGTGCAGGGTCAGGAAGGGGGTATAGGTGTGTGATGGGCCGGACACAGCCCGCACTCTGGAGAGTGCGGCGGGGGCTGAGCTGCTGGCTGCAAGCCGCGTGGAAGCCGTGGCAGCCGATCATGGCCGGGGAGAGGGGCAGCCGAGCGCCGCCACGGCATCCCGCGTGGCACCCGTGGCAGGGCCCAACCTGGGGCAGAGGTTAGGAGGTAGCGGCAGACGGAGGGGAAAGTGGGGGGGTGGCTCGAGCCAGGGCCACCCCTGGCGGGACCCCGATCACCACCCCAGCCCTGAGGCCAGCCCCGGTAGCAACACAGGCCCTCCCAGAGGAGGGAGGAACCCCTGCCCGGGGCTGGACGCCTGTGGGGATTACGGCAGGGGGCAGAACCATGCTCCCAAGCGCAACATGGCGGCACCCTTGAAAAGGACGAGAGCAGAAGATGGAGGGGTGGCTCCAGCTTTGGGGACAGCCTGCAGAATCGGGGGAAACGGTTCATTCCTCCTCGGTGGCAAAAGCTGGAAAGTGGCCGGGCAAACCAGAACTCCGCGCAGAGATCATCGTGACCCGCCGGAAGGATAACTCTTGGGGTCCCCAAAGAGGGACCCAATAGTCGAGGGGGTGTTAGGAAGCAGCCCAGGGCACAGCGCTTCTGGTGCCTGTGGGCTGGAGAGCTTCGGGTGGAATCCCCATCAGCTGGGTAGGGACGGCCAAGCCCACCCTAAGGGCCCCGGGCTGGGACCCAGTGGAGAGGGAGGGCCCGGGTCCCCCTACACCTCCTCGATCCACTCATCCATCCACAAGCCTAATCTGATGGAGAAAGTTCTTACAGGGAGGGCCAGAGTCCCCACAGGGTTGGCGGGCCCACAGGGCCCTGCCCTCAGACTTGGGGCAGAGGCTCGCACCCATATAGCCGACCCGGGGAGGTTAAGACAGACAGAGGGAGGGCTCGCTGGGCCCTGCCCTCAGCGGCGGCAGCTTACGCTCCAAAACCCCGTCACACGGTGCAAGAGAGGATTCTAGACTGGAGAGAAGCATAGGAGGGCACGTGAGTCTGGGAGGGAGTTGTGACCTGGGGTAGGGGTACCAGAGGGGTGCCAAGGATTTGGGTGGTTACCTGGGGCAGAGAGTTGGGGTATGGGAGGGGGTGGGATGCCAAATGAAGGTTCTGGCTGGTAGGCAGTGCTTTGTCAGCTGCCCAGTGGGACTCAGGCAACCCCAGACTGCTCAAAGTGGCTGGCTGCTTGGGGCCATGTTCCTCTGCACTGTGCTGCGGGGCGGGGACGGGACAGGGACTTCACATGCTGCCCTTACCCCCAGCACAATCTCAGCCAATGGGAGTTGTGATGATTGGGCTGGGGGTGGGGGCAGCGCACAAAGTTTCCCCCACTTCTGCAAGGGGTACACAGTGCCTAGACGCACAAGGCCTCAGCAGCTGGCTGCTTTGAGTGGCCTGAGGCTGTGGCAAACAGGCTGTATTTTGCCTGCTGCTAGTCTTTTTCTTCAGCCTAAGTCTGCCAATCTGTAACTGCAAGACAGTTACAGCAATTTGATAACACACCTCTCAACACACTTGCACATCCTTCCCTTTCATCCTGAGCACTGTACGTTACCCAAAACCCACTCCTCAAAACATAGAGCTGTGACCAACTGAGAGCAAGCCTAAAAAGAGGACATGCAGGATCTAGGCAGGCCTTCCATTCTCTAGTCATCTGAAGAAGTGGGCTGTGCCCACGAAAACTCATGATATCATCTATGTGTTTTATTAGTCTTTAAAGTGCTACCAGACTATTTGTTGTGTTTTAAGTTTTTCCTGTTACAGCCTAACTTGGCTAACCCTCTGAAAGTTTTAAGCCAGACAGTCCAGGGCTACATCTACATTGGCATGATCTTGCGCAAATACTCTTTAATGGAAGAGTTCTTGCGTTAAAGTATTTGCACAAGAGAGCATCTACACTGGCATGTGCCTTTGTGCAAGAGATTTGCTTTTGCGCAAGAGCATCCGTGCCAGTGTAGATGCTCTCTTGTGCAAGAAAGCTCTGATGGCCATTTTAACCATCGGGCTTTCTTGCGCAAGAAATTCATGTTGCCTGTCTACACTGGCCTCTTGCACAAGAACAGTTGTGGAAAAGGGCTTATTCCTGAGCGGGAGCATCATAGTTCTTGCGCAAGAAGCACTGATTTCACATATTAGAACATCAGTGTTCTTGCACAAGAACTCCCCGTCAGTGTAGACAGGCAGCATGTTTTTGTGCAAAAGCGGCTGCTTTGGCGCAAGATAGCGCCAATGTAGACACAGCCCTGGTGTCACTACTGACGGGGCATGCAGTAGGAGCTAGTTGTCCTTGAGAGGCCATTCTGGCAGGTGGCAGGCCCACACCATGCAAGAAGTACTCTGGAGATCTGTCAATGGCCATCCTAGCACTACATCTGAGGCCTTGGGGTGTGATTTTTTTTAAATGACATTTTTATACCTGCATACCTGGTCTCCACATATATTACTGTGCTGCTCACCACTTAGGACTTCACTGCAACAGTCAGGACAGAATTCCCACTCTTTTGTTCCACAAATACAAACTAAAAGAAGACTCTCCAATAGCAGAACACCGTTTTGTGATTCATTGTTGGGCTCTTCCAATTCTATCCAGTAGATGGCAGTTATGCACATACACAGCCCAGTTTATTATGCGTGCCACTGAGACAATACTGATGTAAAATTCTGATAACGTTTTCTATATCATGCAGAAAAATCTAAGCTATGCTGCATTCATTTCTCTGAAACAAGATATAGCACCGTAGATGTAAAATGTTATGTAAATGATAAGTATGTTGCAAACATGAGCTTCATAATTTTCCTACCAATGTTGTGAAGTGGGGAAAGTACTGTTCCCCATTGTTTAGAATAGGAAACTGAGACACTGAGAGGAGGAGCAGTATTTGTAAGATCACACAAGAAATTACTGGCACAGCAAGGATGAAAACGAAGGAGTCTCTTGCTCCTATTCCCTCTGCATAGCTTACAAAAAGGTCAGTGTAGGCTAGCAGTAAATAGGGATCAAAAATTAGGGAAAGTTGAGACAGACTGCTAGCACCATTAACCATAACTTCTAGATAGATACCACTTGAGTGGCCTGTTCTAACAAAGGATGGGTGCTGTGCTAGTAGTGTCTGAATGTATTGCCCAGGTCAGGGTATAACAGGATTTTTTTTTGTTAATGTAAAACTGTTTTGGGTATACTGAAAAGCAGCACACACCAGAGTTTTGGCTGAGTTGGTGTTTAAGCAAGCACAGGTTACTGAGATCCACCCAAAGAATGCCAAGACGGGTGATGAAAGCGAGAGAGATGACAGACACCACAGGGAAAACACAGCTCCATGACAGGAGGTCATTGTTGGTGTTTTAAAATACATACATCAGAAAGTTTACCTGTA
Source organism: Pelodiscus sinensis (assembly GCF_049634645.1). Lineage (NCBI taxonomy): Eukaryota > Metazoa > Chordata > Testudines > Trionychidae > Pelodiscus > Pelodiscus sinensis. Next base: position 34,174,871 of record NC_134727.1, on the reverse strand, counting down.
GTCACTGGTTAACTGCAGTCTAAAGGAAACCATTCCTGGTTTTTTAAAATAAATTTTAAGGAGGGCAACACCACAAATGTGGTGTGAGGGGAGATGACCACAACTAAGGGTGAGTCAGAGAGCCCAGAATCTTCTTGTAAATGCATGAAATTCAAAACCAAGAACAGATTAGCCAGATCCTGGAATAATTGGTTCTTCATCTGATAATAGTTCTTCTCTGGGACTGTCTCAGGATCAGACACTGAGCGGCACCACCTCCTTTCCTTCAGCTAGTTCCTTATTTCAGTTCTCTCCAAGGGTGAATCTCCTACCAGTGTAAATTTCGAGTCCCGCCCACCATCTGCACTACAATTGCCTAAACCCCCATCCCACTCCTACCCCACCACTTTGAGCTCTGTTTTCACTGCAGCTGATAAGAAACAAAAACTGCCTGGACTCTTTCACTTCACTGCTAACTGGCAGACAGCAAATGAAAAATAAACTAGATCAGGAGCTTTGGGGCCATCAGTGGTTCTGTGCTCTGGCAAGGCGGCAGGAAGTAAATACAACTGAACAGGAGAAAATTGACTTTGCTCACTTGAACGTTGCTCTGGGAGAGTAAAGAAAAAACATATTTCCATGCATTGGGTGCTAGTCATATGCTCCAGCAAGCATTCCATATAGAATAATGCCTGACATGCTATTTCTGTAAGGAAGTCAGGCGAATGTCGAGACAGTTCCTAGCATGAAGAGAACAGAAATCCAGGAAGGCAGAAAGAGATGTAGACATGGTCTAAAGGAAAGGCAGAGTTTATTTTAAAAGCAGGGAAGATGGATGCAAGCAATTATAGATTAGTTACAAAGAATGGCAGAGGGAAAGGGGTAGGTGTTAAAAGAAAGAGGCAACTGAGGTCCAGGGCAAATCGTCAGTGAACAGAAATGAGGAAACAGGGCAAAGCAGCAGTGAACTGCATCTGGGTGGAGATAGGGGGTTCCTGTCTAAAAACTGCTGGATTAAAAGGGGTCAGGAACACCCCCAAGAATTGCAGCTTTACTGCCCAGAGCACATATGCTCATAAAGCTTCAGACTCACCCAAACAAAGGGGAGAAAGAGGGGATCATTTTCTGGGAGCATATCACCATTTGCTGCCCTTTTTAATCTCCTCATGCTGCCAGTGCCTCTCAACAGCAGCTGCAGCTCTCCGAACTCATACTCACGTAACCGGAGGAGATCGAAGTTGGTAGTTACAATACCTTCACCCTAAAGCCAGACATCTCCACCGCAGTTAACACGAAACTGGCAGCACCTTGAAACTTGTGACTTGTGATAGTCAGAGCTGTCCCATCCATAGGACAGTTCGGGCTTGATGCCCCAGTTCCCATGCTTTAGGGGGCTCCACAGTGGCTGCTTCAACCATCCTATGGTCCTCCGCCACTTTGCTCAGCGAAGTGTCTGAGATGTTTGTCCAATGTACCTACAACCCCCAACTTAAACCTGTCCAACACATTATCAATAAATTACAGCCTATACTGGAACAGGATACCATACTCCAAGAGGCTCTGGGAGACAGACCCATAGTCTCCTATAGACAACCACCTAACCTCAAGATGATTCTTACCAACCACCACAGGACATACCACACTAATACCAACCCTGGTACCTTCCCTTGCAACAAACCCTGTTGCCAGCTTTGTCCACATATTCATTCTGCTGATACCATTATTGGACCTAACAAAGTGAGTTATAAGATCAAGAACACATATTCCTGCGCATCCAGAAATATAATTTATGCTATCATGTGCCGAAAGTGTCCGTCTGCTATGGACAAACATCTCAGACACTTCGCCAAAGGATTAATGCCCACAAAACAGATATCAGACAAGATCACAAAGAAAAACCAGTTTCTTGCCATTTTAACCAGAAAGGACACTCTCTCAATGACTTAACCACCTGCATTCTGCTACAAAGACCTTTTACATCTGCACTTGAAAGGGAATCCTCTGAACTGTCATTCATGTTAAAATTCGACACTCTCCGGGAAGGAATGAACAAATGCGCCAACTATCTTACCCATTACCAAGATAGCTTCCCCAATTATCACCTCTAATACCATTAGCTCACAGACAACCCACTCTCCCCACCTCTAATATCATCAATTCACAGACACTTACCTTCCTTCCTTCCCCCCCCTTCCCCCCCCGCATCCCCCTCCTGTTCTGAAATGTGATTTGTCCTTTTCATATGTGTTAATTTTTTTTTAATTGTATCCTTTGGTATATATGGTTGTGACTATTTTCTTCCACTATTTGATCTGAGGAAGTGGGTCTGGCCCACGAAAGCTCATCACCTAATAAACCATCTTGTTAGTCTTTAAAGTGCTACATAGTCCTGCATTTTGCTCATGGGGTAAGCTCTCAAGAACTAGGCCCCTGGATTCCTCAGCTCCCACAGTAGCTTTTTGGTCTCCAACCTCTGCCTAAAGGCTTTGCTCCAAGGCACACACCTCTGTGAATCCCAGGATTGGACCTGCCCCCCGCTGTTTCCATGCCCCTCCTGGGCATACCACAGCCTGGACAGACCCACTAATACTGGGCAATGACACAGGGTCAGGGCTGGCTTCCTCCACTCCTCCCCCTGCCTGCAAATTGTCCAGCTCAGCTGCAGGAGAATGAGAGAGATTCTCTCTTGTGCCCTTTACAGCCCTTGTGGCATTTCCCTCCCCCTCTGGGATTTCAGCACAAGGCTCCTCCTTATTGCTGACAGTTCCAGGGATAGTCTCAGCCACATCAAAAAAGTCATTTCCCAAAATAAATGGCACAAAATTCTCAGTCAGTTCATGCAGCCTCTCCCTCCTTTCCCTCTTCTCTTAAGCAGCTCTTCGAGCTTTTCCTTCTCTGTCCCGTCCAAGTCGTATTAGTTTTAGGGCTTCCTCGCGGGCAGCTTTCTTCCAGGCAGCTTGGGCTTTTATGGCCTCTATCTCACGCCCCTTTAACTCCGCCAGTCTCTTGTGTTCTGCCTCCTTAGCTGCTTCCCGGATTCTGTACGGCTCCCATTCCTTCTGCACCTCACTCTCACTCATTTCCCTGATTTTATTTCCCTTACCCGAAATAAGCAAGCAGAAAATAACAAACTAGTAACCCCTTTCGCCATCACAATGGCGCAGCGAGCAGGGTAGATGTGCACAGCTAGTTATTCTGGTCGGTTGTAGTGATTTTAGGTGGGTTCTAAGCAGGGGCGGATATAGGGCAGGGCGAACGGAGCGGCCGCCCTGGGCCCCGCACTTTAGAAAGCCCCGCGCATGCGCCGTGGCGCCGCTGTGCATGCGCCGTGGCAAAGGGGGGGCCCTGCGGAATTATGCTGCCCGGGACCCCGCAAAACGGTCATCTGCCCCTGGTTCTAAGTGTGGTTTTGGAAGGCAGAGAATGGGGTTACTAGTTTATTTTCTGCTTGCTTATTTCAGGTAAGGGAAATAGAGTCAGGAAAATGAGTGAGAGTGAGGTGCAGAAGGAATGGGAGCTGTACAGAATCTGGGAAGCAGCCAAGGAGGCAGAACACAAGAGACTGGCGGAGTTAAAGGGGTGTGAGATAGAGGCCATAAAAGCCCAAGCTGCCTGGAAGCAAGCTGCCCGCGAGGAAGCCCTAAAACTAATACGACTTGGACTGGACAGAGAAGGAAAAGCTCGAAGAGCTGCTTAAGAGAAGAGGGAAAGGAGGGAGAGGCTGCATGAACTGACTGTACTGGCTGAGAATTTTGTGCCATTTATTTTGGGAAATGACTTTTTTGATGTGGCTGAGACTATCCCTGGAACTGTCAGCAATAAGGAGGAGCCTTGTGCTAAAATCCCAGAGGGGGAGGGAAATGCCACAACGGCTGTAAAGGGCACAAGAGAGAATCTCTCTCATTCTCCTGCAGCTGAGCTGGACAATTTGCAGGCAGGGGGAGGGGTGAAGGAAGCCAGCCCTGACCCTGAGTCATTGCCCAGTATTAGTGGGTCTGTCCAGGCTGTGGTATACCCAGGAGGGGCATGGGAACAGCAGGGGGCAGGTCCAATCCTGGGAGTCACCCTGTCTAAGATTTGGTATCTGATTGACTACTTCGTCACCAAGCAAAAAGACCTTTCTGATGTCAAGTTGACTCGTGCAATGCGTGGTACTGGCTCCTAGTCTGACCACTATATAGTACCTAGCGTTGTCTCCTTGAACCTTTGTTCATCAAAACGTCATCATTCTGCTGCATGCCGAAAAAAGTTGGATGTAGGTAAACTTGCAATACCCGAGACACAAGCACTGTTTCAATGCACTCTTGATGCTTCCTTAGTCACCAGCAATGAAGGTCTAGAAAGGTCACCCACTATTGAGGATGATTGGAGAAACATCAAAGAAACCTAGAGAATTGCTGTCGGGGTCCTCAGTTTCCAAAAACACAGGCACAAGGACTAGTTTGATGACAAGGAGAGAGATGCCCAAATTCTTGATAAGATGCATGTGGCACACCTGGCTTGGATCAATAATAAAGAGAATGTCTCCAGGAAATGGGCATATATTTGAGCTAAGCAGGAGACAGAAGTCAAATTATGGCAAATGAAAGAGGACTGGTTGAAACATCAAGCAGTTAAACTCCAAGATGCAGCGGATAGACATGACGTTAAAGCATTCTGTGACGGGCTGAAGGCAATCTATGGGCCACACATTGCTGGCTGAACACCAGTGCGCTCTGCTGATGGCCTCACTTTGATCACGGCTAATGCTAAAATCCTTGATCTCTGGGCTGTACATTTCCACAAGTATTGAACCAGACCTCATCTTTTGACAGCAATTTTCTTGAAGAGATTCCTCAGCGGGCTAATGATTTACAGCTGGATATACCACCAACTCTTGATGAGGTACAAAAAGCTGTTAAACAGATGAAATCTGGAAAGGCACCTGGCAGTGATGCAATTCCATCCGAAATTTATAAAGCTGCTGGTGGCCAGATGATATACTGTCTCACCCAATTATTTAGCACCATCTGGGAGAAAAGGAGCTAGTCCCCCGGGACTTCAAAGATGCTCTGATTGTACATATATATAAGAGGAAATGTGACTGTGCATGTTGTGATGACCATCGGGGCATATCTCTGCTCTCTATAGCTGGTAAGATCCTGGCCCGCATCCTTTACAATCGGCTCTCACTGCATGTGTTTAAAAATGGTAGTATTCCTGAAAGCCAGTGAGGATTTTGTGCCAGTCGAGGCACTGCCGATATGATATTTACAGCCAAACAGATAGAAGAGAAATGTAGAGAGCAACATCAGGACCTCTATGTGGTTTTCATTGATTTGACCAAGGTGTTCGACACAGTCAACAGAAATGGGTTCTGGAAAATACTTGGACAAATTGGTTGTTTTGAAAAATGTATCAACATTATTTGGTCTCTCCATGATGGCATGCTTGGTCACATCCTTGACAATGGAGACACATCAGCTCCTTTTGAATATCAAACGGTACAAAGCAAGGATGTCCTTGGTCCTCTCCTGTTCAACATCTACATTTCAATGCTGTTAGTTGCTTTTAAGAACTGCACATTGGGCATACCTATTCAGTTTTGCACTGATGGCAGTCTCTAGCGACTCCAGGCTTGCACTAAAGTGATTACTACAACTATTCGTGACCTTCTGTTTGCCGATGGCTGTGCATTGCTGGCTCATTCGGTGGCTCATTCAGTGAAGGATGCACTTTGTTACTTCTGCTTACCATTTTGGACTCACAGTGAGCCTCAAGAAGACAGAAGATATGCCTCAGCCTGTTTGGAAAGAGCCCAGCACTTCAGTGATTACAGATGCTGGTATAATCCTTAAGGCTGTTGACAAGTTCTGCTACCTGGGAAGTGTACTGTCCTCTAGCATAAATATGGATCATGATGTATCTGCTTGACTAGCCAAAGCCAGCGCTGCATTTGGAAAATGGACCAAACGCTTATGGAATTACCATGGTATTAAACTCCATACCAAGATAGCAGTTTATCAGGCAGTTATTCTGAATGTCCTGCTGTATGGCTCAGCGACACGGACAATATATCATTACCATGTTTTGAAGCTCGATTAGTTCCATATGCATTGTCTGAGGAAGATTGCCCATGGGAACTGGTAGGACAAAATTCCTAATACGGAGGTCTGTAAGCTGTGTGGTGTCATGGGCATGGAAGCAATGCTTATGAACAAACAGTTTCACTGGATTGGTCATGTTATGAGGATGGATGATACACGGATACCAAAGATGGTCTTCTGTGGCCAGCTTGCTCATGGAAAACGCTCTATCGGTGGTCAATATAAGCGCTATAAAGACATCTTAAAGGCCAGTATGAAGTCATGTGGCATATCTCCCAATGATCTGGAAACTCTAGCTCAGGACAGATTGTCCTGGAAACAAACCATTGTACAGGCTCTTAATTGCTTTGACAGTCAGCATATCCAGGCATTGCAGGAAAAGCGGAGGATCCGAAAGGTACATACAGCGCCTGCAGTTGGCAGCTTTTTATGTGACATCTGTAATTGGCTCTGCCGATCAAGGATTGGTTTAGATGCTCACCAAAGGCTTCATAGAGGATGAGATCCGTCGATCGACAGCTTAGTCCAAGAAGAAGGGTGGGGTAGGAGAAAAACGTAGTTTTAAACCATACTAAGTGTGCAGGCAGTTAGGAGTTCTATTCATTTTACTGGCTCATAAAATACACTTATATAAAGTGTGCTTTATTCCATAACCTTTTACTGTAATTAAGTCTTCTCAGTTTTCCTGCAGGAAGATAAATTGGTGTTTTCCAGTTTTCTTGTAAGTTACAACTTTTCTTTAAAGAGCAGCAATAATTCTGACAACTCAGATGCCTTATTTAAACAAATACTGCTTGAATTAAATACATGCTGAGTCTGAATTTTATCTGTCTTTTTAATTTCACATCATCCTTCCCCTTGCTCTACCTTACTCATGAATGAAATTAAAATAACAGGTACATTTTAACCAACAAGACCCATTTTTAAAATTTGTATTTATTTTCTGAGCCATTCTCTTTCAAGAGAAATTGTATAAAACTTATTTTACAACTTAGTACAGTAAATGTCCGATAACCTGGGACCTTTAGGACCCAGGGGGTGCCGGATTATCAGATATGCCGGACTATCAGAAGGGGGGATTATGAGAGGTCTGGGGTGGGGTGGGGGGAAACCACCCCAGACCTCTCATAGCCCCCCCTTTCGATAGTCCGGCTCTGCCACAGGCATCCCTGATTCAGCCGCTGCTGGTCAGTTTCAGCAGCGGCTGAATCTGGGACGCCTGCAGCAAAGCAGCTGGAGTGCTGCCGGGTTGGTCTGGTAGCGCCGACCCTTGGTGCTGCGAGACCAACCCAGCAGCACCCCAGCTGCTCTTGGGGACACCTAGAGCAGCTGAGGGGGCTGCCGGGTTGGTCCCACAACGCCGAGGAGCGGCGCTACTGGACCAACCCGGCAGCACTCCAGCTGCTCTGTCCCAGGTGTCCCCAAGTCAGCCGCCGCTGATACTGACCAGCGGCTGACTCCAGGAAGCCCGAGGCAGAGCTGCTCTGCCCCGGGCTTCCTGGAATCAGCCGCTGGTCAGTATCAACAGCGGCTGAATCGGGACGCCTAGGACAGAGCAGCTGGGGACCAACCCGGCAGCACCTCCGCTGCTCTGTGCCAGGTGTACCCAAGTCAGCTGCTGCTGAAATTGACCAGCAGCTGATTCCAGGAAGCCGGGGAAGAGCAGCTCTGCCTCGGGCTTCCTGGAGTCAGCCGCTGGTCAGTTTCAGCAGCGGCTGAATCGGGGACAGCTGGGGTGCTGCCGGGTTGGTCCCACAGCCCCAACCCCAAGGGGCAGCACTACCGGACCTACCCGGCAGCACTCCAGCTGCTCTTCCCTCGGCGTCCCCAATTCAGCCGCTGGTCAGTTTTAGCAGCGGCTGAATCTGGGAAGCTGGGGGCAGAGCAGCTCCAATGGTCCGGCTGCCCAGAGCACTTCCAGGTTCCTGATGGTGCCGGACCATCAGATGCCGGACCATCAGAGTTTTACTGTATATACACAACTATAAATTGACCCAAGAAAGTTTCTAAATTTGTATTGATGAAACCTGCTACTGGTGACTTTCTTCAGGTTCATCATATTGATCATGTATGGTGTTGTTAATACTTCTCTAGTCTTCATCTTCTTCTTTTGGCTTGTCAATTGACTGTGTCTGCTTAAGTCTTGCATTATCTCATGTTTAAGTCCAAACTTGTATTTTTCTTGTACAGCTAAACGTACTTGTTTATTAGCTCCAGAGGGAGAGCCATGTTAGTCTGATTCTGCAAAAACAACAAGGAGCCTTGTGGCACCTTTAAAGATTCACAGATTTATTAGGGCATCAACTTTCATGGGTAAAACCACTTTTGTCAGATGCATGAAATGGACTTTAGAGAGATAGGGACATACATGTGTACTAGCATATCAAAAGAAGGGAGTTACTTATCAACTGTAGGGCCAGTGCTAAGGAGGCCAGTTCAGTCAAGAGTTCACACCTCCTGGCAGTTGATGAGGAGGTGTGAATACCAAGAAAGGGGCAAAATTGCCTTTGAAGTGACACAAGCATTCTAAATCTTATTCAGTCCTAATCTGATTGTATTAAATTTGCAAATTGCAACACTGCTGTTTCTCTTTGTAGTGTATCAGCTCCTGGGTGTGAGACACATCCACCCTGACTGAAATTTGAGTTTTGTGTCCTTAATTTATTTTTGGGTTTTTGTTTTTTTTTTAAATAAAATGAAAATGCACATGCTTCATTTAAATCATTGCTCTGGGGTGGGGCTGAGGATGAGGGGTTCAGTATGCAGGCTACCCCAGGAAAGGAGGACCCTTTGGACCATTGAACTATAGAGTAAGAAGTGAAAAAGAATAAAATGCTAAAGGTGATCTGTAAAGGGATGAAAAGAGTATTGTCCATTTTGAGGATAAAGAGGCCTGAAGAATTTTAGCTATTCAGAAATGTATTGATTGGTTTTGCTTCTGTTTAATATTAAAATGTCAGGACCTGCTTTTGCTGGGTGATTGGACAATTGGAGGGATGATGATGTGACATGATATTGAGAGGAGGAAGGGTTTTTAAAGTTCAGATTCTTTACAACTCTTCAGACCTGATTCTCTTCTCATTTACACTGAATTTATGCTCATAGAGCTCTGCCCATTGCAGTGCATATTGTTCTGCTGTACACCATTCTAAGAGAGAGAAGAACTCCAGGGATCTTGGATTTCTGTTATTTGCTTTTTATTTCCTTTTGTTAAGGACACCAAGGTGACCAACATTTGGTAGAAAAATTATTGTTTCATATTTAAATATTCCAACCTCTTGGACTGAGGTTTGATAGAAGTCCTGTCCTTCTTGTCTCCTCAAGAAAAGTCCAAGAAGAGAAGACAGTATTTCCAGTACTTCCAAGCAAAAAACAATTGAAGCCAGTCCTCTGGTCTTCCTTCCTTTGTTTCCTTTGCTGTTCCACCATTAAAATAAAATGGGAAGCATGTTAATTCCCTTGATCTTTGGTTTAATTCCTTTCAACTAGGTGGGTTGAGATTGTTTTCTTCCATAGTCACATTTAATGATTGCTTTATCTTATTCCTCTCTCCTTTTCTGTTGAGTTTGGATGAAAAGGAAACTGCTCAGCGATAACAGAGAGGAAGGAAACAAAAGACCTACTTCAGCTCTTGCATGTGCCAATTTTTTATCAGCGGGAGGACATTAATTTCACTGGTGCTGCTCCTGATTTACATAGGTGAAAATGACAGCAAGAATTCGGGGGACGGGAGGGGTATGACAGCGAATTGGGGTTCCCCAGATCATGCAGCCCCGTAGCAGCAAGAACAGACTCTGCCCTCCAGTAGAATAGAGAGGGTTTATTGCTTTTCCAGGATACAGCACAGCCTAGACATGACGTGGCTAGAGGAGTCTGGACTAGGATGCCTCAGACCCCTTGAGATGGGGTGTCTCAGCCCTTAGACTCCCAGCCCTTTTCCTTAGTCTGTCTCCTTCATGATTCCAGCCAGAAACTGACCCTTTCCCCAACACTCACATCCTTTGTTCCATCCCTTCCCTTAACCGGTAGAACCGGTTCGTCACTGTCGGGGGGGGGGGGGGGGGAAGGGGGGGAGGGGCCTCAAGGCGCCCCCCAAGGCGCCCCCCACTGGGCAGTGCTCACAGACAGAGGCCAGTAGGGGTCATCCACAGCCCAAGCACAGCAACCAGCAAGGTACTGACACTACATCACAAGGGGTTGCGGTTTTTGTATGTCCCATCCTGCACCCTTTACACTCCCATTGATGCCAGTGGGAGCTTTTTCAAAAGTGAGAATTCCAAAGCTGACTGAAGGATTTAGGCGCATGACTCCCATTTGTGTCACTGGGAATTGTGCGTCTAAAATGCCTCGGTGGCTTTAAAAATCTCAGCCTGCGGGGTTTTACAGATCGCAGAAGTGTAGGACAGGAAGGGGCCCCGCAAGTTGTCATTTAGCCCCCACACCCCCATGCACTGGAGGCAGAGCCAAAATAAAATATAATAAAATAAAATACTACCCTGCACAATGGACTGGATGGGGGCGAGGGAGTTCAAAGACAATGCCACTATTATAGCAGAATCATCTCATGGGAATGTTGCATATTGATTCATTATTATTGTTTCACCACTGTTAATACATTCTTATTTTGACACAGTTATTTTTGAGGCTGAGTAATCTGAAATTAATTAGCAAAAATATACTGGCAGTGCTGGGTTGCTAGGATCCAAAAAGCTGCCAGATGCATATACCCAGCATCTCAAGGAGAGCTTTGTTTTCTTTTCAATTCCAGTAAGAAAAGCATGTTTTGGCCATCCCTAGGTGTCTGCATGTGTGGTCAGGATGTTTAGTTTTAATCAGACCTCTTCTAGGCTGCTGATTGTTGGGCTAGGAGTACTTATCTTCTGCTCCCAGCTGCTGGTCCACTCCTAGCTCATTTCTGCCCTGTGAGGTTTTCACCATTTCCCTACACTATATTCTTGGAAAGAGGAGGGGCGGGAATGGAAATTCTGAGCTGGTCACTGATTGTAACATCCTGTTGCTTCACTTTGCCAGATTTGTGCCTATCGAGAGGAAAGCCAGGAACCGCCTCACTGTTGGCATTAGTCCCTAGAACTTGCATGGCTGCTAGAGCAACTCTCCTTACTTTCCATTAAAACCTATGCCGCCTGGTCAGGGGAGAGGGAAAATAACCTGCAGAGCATTCTAGCAAGAAACTGACACTACAGTCTGGAAGAGACAACATGCTGGATCAGATTCACTTGCTGGCTGCTGTGAGCGTCCTGGGAGTCCTGGAGCAAGGTATGGTGATTGACTAACCATTCTTCCCCACTTGGATTAGCTAGTTTACATCCTTGTCACTCTCCTTTTATTTACATTAATTAATAACTCCTCTGACGGGGTTCATTAGGCCATTGACCCTTAGGCTGCACCTAGATGAAATCCACAGCATGCTAGGTCCTAGTTGCTGGTGAAGTCCAGATGGGGGAGGAGGTAGGCAGGATCTATAAAGAGAGGCAGGCTGAAGGGGTAGGAAGAGTGGCAGGTCTATGCCCTGATGTAAGGGGTAATAGAAATGTAGCCGTGTTAGTCTGGTGTAGCTGAAGCAAAATACAGGACTATGTAGCACTTTAAAGACTAACAAGATGGTTTATTAGGTGATGAGCTTTCGTGGGCCAGACCCACTTCCTCAGATCAATATGTGGAAGAAAATAGTCACAACCATATATACCAAAGGATACGATTAAAAAAAAGTGAACACATATGAAAAGGACAAATCACATTTCAGAACAGGAGGGAGATGCGGGGGGAGGAGGGGAAGGAAGGAAGGTAAGTGCCTGTGAATAAATTATATTAGAGGTGGGGAGAGTTAGATGTCTGTGAGCTAATGGTATTAGAGGTGATAATTGGGGAAGCTATCTTGGTAATGGGTAAGATAGTTAGAGTCTTTGTTCATTCCTTCCCGGAGAGTGTCGAATTTTAACATGAATGACAGTTCAGAGGATTCCCTTTCAAGTGCAGATGTAAAAGGTCTTTGTAGCAGAATGCAGGTGGTTAAGTCATTGAGAGAGTGTCCTTTCTGGTTGAAATGGCAAGAAACTGTTTTTTCTTTGTGATCTTGTCTGATATCTGTTTTGTGGGCATTAATCCTTTGGCGAAGTGTCTGAGATGTTTGTCCAATGTACATAGCAGATGGACACTGTCGGCACATGATAGCATAGATTATATTTCTGGATGCGCAGGAATATGTGTTCTTGATCTTATGACTCACTTGGTTAGGTCCAATAATGGTATCAGCAGAATGAATATGTGGACAAAGCTGGCAACAGGGTTTGTTGCAAGGGAAGGTACCAGGGTTGGTATTAGTGTGGTATGTCCTGTGGTTGTTGGTAAGAAGTTTCTTGCCATTTCAACCAGAAAGGACACTCTCTCAATGACTTAACCACCTGCATTCTGCTACAAAGACCTTTTACATCTGCACTTGAAAGGGAATCCTCTGAACTGTCATTCATGTTAAAATTCGACACTCTCCGAGAAGGAATGAACAAAGACTCTAACTATCTTACCCATTACCAAGATAGCTTCCCCAATTATCACCTCTAATACCATTAGCTCACAGACATCTAACTCTCCCCACCTCTAATATAATTTATTCACAGGCACTTACCTTCCTTCCTCCCCCCCCCCCCCCCCCCCCCCGCATCTCCCTCCTGTTCTGAAATGTGCTTTGTCCTTTTCATATGTGTTCACTTTTTTTTAATTGTATCCTTTGGTATATATGATTGTGACTATTTTCTTCCACATATTGATCTGAGGAAGTGAGTCTGGCCCACGAAAGCTCATCACCTAATAAACCATCTTGTTAGTCTTTAAAGTGCTACATAGTCCTGTATTTTGCTTCTGATGTAAGGGGGGATGAGTAGAAAGTAGAAATGATTGAGGAGGAAGCAGATCAGGGAAGGCATTAAGGGCTGGAAAGCAAAAGCAGAGAGCTGCTGGCTTGAGGGCTCCCCGGACTGAAACCAAGTGTTACAGGGTGGGCCTGGGTTCACCTATGTGTCTTTGCTGGAGTGAGGCAGTAGGGGGATAGCTCATTTGGTGGTGGCTGAAAGCAGCCTTTGATAATATCCTGGAAGTAGGGAGACCTTTAATGTGGCTCAGCTAGAGGAAAGAACGGCAGCATCTGGCCTACGACAGGCCGTTCAGTAAGCAAGGTGAATGACTGGCTGAGTAACTGCAGGATATGGCATCTAGGGTTCCTAGGTGTCCGGTATGGACCTGGACAGTCTGGTATTTTCGCCTCCTGTCCAGTAAAAAAATTCAGAAAATACCAGGCACCTAAAATATCTGGCATTTTCTGATTTTTTTCCCCCGGCCAGGAGGCGAAAATGCTTTCCTGGGTGCTTACCTGGTTCCTCAGGGAGCAGGAGGACAAGATAGCAGATGGCCATCAGCAGCCTGTTAGGGCCAAAAAGCCTCAAAAGCATTTCTTAAAGGGGCCGTGCTTTTTTTAAAAAAAAATTTAAATTTTTTTGCTTAACAACTCTTGGGGTCCTTTTTTTTTTTTTCTTCTTCTTCTCAACAACTTTGCTCTTCCCCGGCAAGCAAATGTCGTTACGCCGATTACTTTTCAGGAAGAACGGCATTGCGCAAGAGGTTTTTTCTTGCGCAAGAAGGGGCAGTGTAGACAGCTCCTTCTGGCGCAAGAGCCTCTTCTGCAAAAATGGTGGCTCATTAGGTATGCAAATGAGGCTCAGCGATATTCCATGCTTAGCCTCATTTGCATATTTCTGGTGCAAGAAGCCGCAAGTGTAGACATAGCCTCACACTCCTGCTTTGTATATTACATTTCTGAGATCAGCTTTTAAGACACTCAACAAGTAATTAGGCTGGGCTTCTAAATGCATTAGCCCTAAGGACTGTCAGTGATACCAGAGTAATAAGATGGGAGAGTCTAGGGCAGGACCTGTTTCTCAGGCATGGCATAAACCTAAACAGGCCCATACACAGGAATTTCTGGGGGGGGGGGGGGGGCGAGCTGTAGGAGGGGCTGATGGCTGCCCCACAGCCTAGCCCTGCCTGCCCCATGCCTCGCTACTGGGAGAGGTCGGGGAAATCAGTCACAGCCTTCCTTGGGCCAGCGTGCCGCCCAAGCCTCACACTTACTTGGAGGACCATGGGTGGAGAAGGGGTGCATTCACACGCCCTTCACACTCCCCTTGCATACAGGCCTCGTAAATCTTAAGTCAAACTATCTTCACCACTTGGGTCTGTGGAAAAAGTGTGTGGCCTGTGTGATGTAGTTAGATTGACCTACTGCAGATACAGCTCTGTTGAGGGAAGAATCCCTCTGTCAAAGTATAAACAATGAGAAGTCCTGTGACTCCTTACAGACTAACAGATTTATTGGAGCATCAGCTTTTGTGGGCAAAGACCCCCGTTGTCAGTAGGGTTGCCAAGTGTCCGGTTTTGAACCAGACAGTCCTGTATTTGAGCTTTCTGTTTGGGAAACAAATTGAGAAAATATAATTGTCTGCTATTTTCTAAATAAAACGTAATGTAGATTGTGATGTAATGTCAAATATGTCCGATATTTTTGTTGAAACCATATGGCAACCCTAGCTGTCAGATGCATCAAATCTGTTAGTCTATAACAGTGTTTCTCAACCAATGGTACGAGTACTCCCAGGAATACTCAAGAGAAGTCTGAGGGGTACGTCAACGCAATTGAAATTTGGAGAAAACTGAATTTCTGTTCTAAGTTTTACAGCGGTTTATTATTTTTGTACTTTTTACACCCAAAAATGTCATTGCCCACCCAGCTACGATTAACTTGTTTAAACAAATATGTTGCAATGGTAGGAAAAAAAAATGTGTGTGTCTGAAAACTGAAGGTACTGGGGGTACTTATAATTTTTTTTAAAGGGGTACTTTATAAAAAAAATGTTGAGAAACACTTGTCTATATAAGGTGCCACAGGACTTCTTGTTGTTTATGCAGATTCAGACTAACACGGCTACCCTCTGATTCTGTCACAGGAGTTACTGTCTCTCAGAGAGGTAGATTACTCTGCATTAACAAACAAAAAACCCAACAATCCCTGCCCCCTTGCATTAGCATAGGAAATATCTAAACTACAGTGGCATCGTGGAAATGCTTGGAGTGCAAATATACCCACTTCTTGGGAATTTCTTGGTGCATCTTAACTTACAAATGTAGAAAGCTCCCCAGGAAACAGGAAACTCCCTCCATTTTACAAATAGGCTCATTGTTTCCTTGAGGGACTGTGGACTTCAGTGCGAACAAAAAGATAATTGAAGAACGTCACATGGGCAGAAAAGTAGAGCAACTAGAGACAGTGAAGTAAAACCTTTCTACGGGCAGGAAGCAAAGGGTTCTGGTAGAAAAGGAATCTTCTAGATCTTGTTCCTCACTGAATGGTAAAAAAGCAAGTGGCTAGGAACTTTTTCAGGAACCAGTGTGCATGATTTCCTGGCAGGTCTGGCTTGGCACTTGCAAACAGCACACAGGATTATCTAATAACATTGGCCATTTTTACTTGCTTTCTAGTGACACTAGGCTTCCAACAGTGCCTACATAGGGATACACACACCTATTACTTCATCCTAAACCCAGCTCACTGGACTCTGGGGAAGGAGCATGGGTGTCAAAAGTGTGTGTGACTGCCATGGTGAGATCAAAATGAGGAGGTGAACGGAGAGGCTGTGTTCCATCAGATTCCTTAGTTTGTAGTGATCTTTCAGAATCTGGTACTAGGATGCAAATGAGAGGTATGTTTGTGTCTTTTCTGTCCTTGAAAAATAACAGGCCTGGTCTATATAATCATTCTTTGCACTGCATGTAAGTATATTGTAATGAGCCCCTTTGTCAACAGGCTAATTAAATGTAACTGGCATTTATGGTGGTGTGTTTGCAGTGTGGTTGGAGCCACTTATCTGTGCCTGTGTAGTCAGGTTTGCTTCTTTCCCTAATGAAGGGTAGGGTTAGACATGGTGATGGCTTGAATGTTCATCCCTCAGTGCTTTCAGAACTTCTGGCTGTATAAACAGGCCAGACTCTGTAAAGGTACCTATTGTAATGATACCCACTGATTCCTAAGACTGCTTCAAATTCAAGGTGACTCTCTCTCACTAGGGAAGTAAAGGGTTAGCCTATTACCTGGTAAGCATCAGCCTTACCAGCATGCTTACCCAGATAACCAGTGAACTGGTGCCCCTTCCCCCCTCGCCTCCCTCCCTCCCCCCCATCTGGGGCAGTCTCCCATCCACAGAATCCTGGTTAATCTGTTACCCATTCACTTTTTTAATACCTCTCACAGGCTGTGTCCAGACTCAGGGTTTTTTTCGAAAAAAGTAGCCTTTTTTCGAAAAAACCTCACCTGCGTCCAGACTCAAGCCGCGTTCTTTCGAAATTAAATCGAAAGAACGCGGCTTTTCTTTCGATGGCGGTAAACCTCATTTCACGAGGAAGAACGCCTTTTTTCGAAAGTTCCTCTTTCGAAAGAAGGCGTTCTTCAATGTAAATAGGGCTTCTTCGAAAGAGAGCATCCAGACTCACTGGATGCTTTCTTTCGAAAAAGCAAGCCGCTTTTTCGAAAGTTCAACGTGCAGTCTAGACGCTCTCTTTTGAGAGGCTCTTTTGAAAGTATCTTTCGAAAGAGCCTCTTTCGAAAGAGGCTTGCAGTCTAGACATAGCTACAGTGAGAATTAGGGATTTGGGTTAGAGATAAGTGATGAGACTAAGTCACCAGTTCTTCCTGGCTACATGGGCAGTTCATACAGATGAGTCCTGAGAGAATCTAATTTCATATTGAGCTCTGACACACAGTGCTGAGTGCTTTGTATCCTTCCACACAGAGGCCTGGAGGAAGGGGTGATGTTGAACCCAATTACAGAGACAGGGTGATTTTATCTATGCTGCAGAAGAACATTTGTCTTCCATTTAAATATCTTTTCCCTCCTTAGAACTAAGATGAGAGAGGATATCACTTGATAAGTTATAAATATTTCCAGCCTGTGCACTTGACATAATAATATGTTGGTTCCTGAAATTAGACCCACATGTGGCTAGTCTGTCCTGTGAAATCTGGATGGTATGTGTGGAGCCTTGTCAGAGCTGGAGATATTTCTCTGGAAACTCGTGAAAATCTCTTATTAGTGGAGAAATACGGTCCCTTCCAGAGGCATCACTTTTTTTTTCCTGAGGAAATATTTGTATGAGTCCTGGGTATAATTATTTTATGGTAGAGCTATAACAATAGTGTTAGGAAGTGTGTGGCTGGGTTGGGAGAGGGATAACTCCATTTCATATATGGACATTACACCAACTTCTTCTTTCACATGGTTGCGGAATGTTAACAAAAGGATCATGAGTGATCTTGTAACACAACATGGAACTCCATGTATAACAGTCTCTGTGGAGCCCCATGAGATCATGCTTTCTTGTTTCTTTCTTTACAGCTTACTTCTCCCTCCAAGTGATCTATGCCAGGCGAACGTATGGGATCTCTCCTCCAAAAATCTCAGGGCCACCTGAGTTTGAGAGGGTCTTTCGAGCACAGTAAGACTAATTTTTTTAATGACCTGCTCTGTAGGGCCAGAAGTCTCCTATGCTATTTTTGCTGACAGACTGATCGGACAATTTGCTCACAAAAAATACTGAACAACAACAACAAAAAACATGCCAGGAAAAAGTTTGTTGATGGGGGAGGGGAGGAGAGGGAAGGGGAGAGGAAGTCCCCCCCCCCCCCCCACCGTGGCCCCTTTAAAAACCGCATGCGTGAGGCTTTTTGGCTTTAACAGGCTGCCGGTGGCTGCCTGCCATCTTGCCTCTCTGCACTAGACCGGACAGCTCCCCAGTAAGCACTAGGGTTGCCAGGCTGCCTCTGTATTGAGCCAGACAGCCCGGGATTTTCGCTTCCTGGCCAGGAAAAGAATCAGAAAGTACTGGACATATTATCTGATTTTTTTTACCAGACAGGCGGCAAAAATAATGGACTGTCCGGTTCAATAACAGACACCTGGCAACCCTAAAAGACTTCCTCCAGGACTGCAGGTGGTTACAGTATTGGGAGACCAGAGAAGGGGCTTTAGGGGCTACATGACTGATAGAACGGCAAGGACTAATCTCACCGCTGCTCTCAGTCAGCCTGCTGTCATGGTGGAAGAGGACTGATTATTGCTATAAATCCCTCCCTCTATGGCCAGGGGGGCCATTTCAGATTGGGGGGGGAGGGGTGACTTGTGCATGCCGTGATGAAGGGAGGGAAGGGAGTGAGAGCATTCAGGTGGACTGAGAACAGAATCTGCAGCAGTGTTACTGAGCATGCTCAGTACAAGCCAAGCACCAAATGGGAAGGAGGGAAACCAGCCCCCTCCCGCACATCATCATCTGTATCCAGAGGCTACTAATGCACTGAAAAATTCTACTTTTTTGGCAGACAATTTAGCAGTTAGCTGACAGGAGCACTGTATCTAATTCTTGTATAAAAGAAATACCATTAAATAAATATTAGATCCACTCAGCTCTAACTAACATATTTTGATCTCTTGTAGCAAATCACGTAAGGGACACTTGCTAGCCTTAAAATTTTAATAGATATTCTTACTTTGTTTACTAACTCTGTGGAGAGAGACAGACCCCATCTGAACTCCTCGGCTCTATCTCAGCTCTGGAAGGGGAGTGGGGTCTAGTGGCTTACTGCAAGGGGGCAGATACATTTCAGCTCTATAGAAGAACATACTGGGTGAGGCCAAAGGTCCTTCTGGCTCAGTATCCTGTCTTCCGATGGTGGCCAATGACAGGTTCTTCAGAAGGAATAAAACAGAAGAGACAATGCTCCTCCTTGCAGAAGGAATAACAGTAGTTCGAATTAGGAGCCTTAATTCGAACTATCTAGTCCGTGCCGCGTGTAGCCGCGGGCAGGTAGTTTGAACTACGGGCATTTAAAAATGGCACCCGCTTGGGAACATGCAAATGAAGCCCGGGATATTTAAATCCCAGGCTTCATTTGCAAGTTCGAATGCCTACATTAGTCACCTTAGTTCGAACTAGGGTGGCAGTGTAGACAGACCCCCAGAGAGGAACTCTTTCATCCTTCTTACAAGGTTTATGGGGAGGCTGCCTTAATCTACCCTCCAGAATAGGACACCTTCTACGCCAAGCCAGCAGTAAGTGGTCTGGCATCATTGTAGCACAAAGCATTGCAGCATAAGGTCCAGGTTTCTAGCCACATTCAGTCAACATCTGCTCCCTATCATTTTGTGGGTACATCTAAACTACGTTCTATTTTTGAAAGAGAAAAACTGCAGGTTTTTTTCGAAAAAGGGAGTTTTTTCAAAAAAACCTGCATCCAGCCTACTTTCACTTTCGAAAGATCCACTTTCGAAAGTGAGATCAGAATTCCTGTAGAATTTGCATATCCTCTTTCGCAGATAGAATGCAGTCTAGACATAGCCTCAGTGACTCACAGAAGACTGATCTCTCTCATGGCAACCTGGAGGAAGCAGGGGAAGCTATTAGCTGATGCCTCTGCAGTAAACCTCCATTTGCTCATCCCCAAGGAGGCATGGCTTGAGCCTCTGCCCTGCTGCCGTGCCAAGACCCCCTACCTCTCCCGCTCACCCACTCCTGCAGTAAGGGAAAGTTAGACCCTCCCAGCAAATGGGGGTGCTGAACACATGGGCGCTAGCCCTGCAGCCATGCCCCCCCTCCCTCAAGCTCATGCCCCAGCCTCTCCCTACCATGCCTGCCATCAAACTGAGTCCAGCTGCTCCCCTAAAAACTCTGATGTCTACCTGCTGTATAGTGGCTACCTAAAAGCATAACTGTGGCCTTGTACACAATGCATCCCGATTGTCTTTAGACAGACCTTCCTTTTATTTTAACAGATTAGGTGTTATGCTCTACAATGCATCTCCTGTTACGTTTGCCCTTTACTTTTCATTACAGCAAGAAAAGCAGTGAGCCTGCTGCTCCCTCCCCTGGCCTCACCAGCTATCCGTCTGGTGCAGATATCAGGCAAAATGGATTAGGGATGATACATTCAAGGCACAAATGCAATCTGCCAACTTGGACATGGAGCATTTAAGTTAGTGGAGGAACATGCTGCTGAAGGGGATGCATGTGGAGCATGAGGACAGGAGAGTGTGAAGGGACCTGAAAGTGAGGGACTGGGAGGGAGTCTTGTCATCCATGGTGGATATGATGGACCACATGGCAGCTTTCCAGGATGCCCATATGCACAGGCACCCCTCTAGCTCTTGCGGATCACCATTCCCTCCTCATCGAGTTCCATGGCTTCCTCTCTCAGGGGCCCTAGAATCCCGGGGGAGTCAAGGGCAGCCTCACACTCAACTCCTAGGAGTGTCATGAAGCAAAAAGCTGTCCTGCCAATTGTGATCACACATATATGCCCCTGGAGTCCTTTTCCATTCCTGCTTTGTTCCCTAAATAAAAATGCAGGATTTCTGAACAATGGTTCCTTTACTGCTTTTGTTGAAGTGGGGAGGAGGATTACAGGAAAGGATACTGAATGCAGAGGCACCTTGTTGAGAGCAACCTGCGTGACTCTCAGACTGGCCATTTATAAAACTGCTTTTAAGTACCCAAAAGCACATTCTACCACCGTTCTGCACTTGATCAGCCTGTAGTTGAACTGCTCCTTACTGCAGTCTAGGCTGCCTGTGTACAGCTTCATGAACCACAGGCGCAAGAGGTAAACTGGGTCACCATGGATCACTGTTGACATTGCAGTGTCTCCAATGGTAATTTTCTGGTCTGGGAAACAAGTTCCAGCTTGCCAAAGCGGTAGGAGTTCCTAAAGATGCACGCATCATGCACCTTTCCCGACCATCCCATGTTGGTGTCTGTGAAATGGCCCTTGTGATTCACTAGCCCCGTGGTCCCCAACACGGTGCCCGCGGGCGCCATGGCGCCCGCGGGGGCATTCGTGTGCGCCCGCCACGTGCTCGGGGCTGGCCTGGCCTTGGGCGCGTGGCGCTTGGGGTGGGGGGCGCCGGCCCCGGCCCTGGCCCCGGCCGCTTGGAGGAGAGGGGGGGTGCTGGCCCCGGGCGCACGGAGCTTGGGGGGGGCGCTGGCGCCGACCCTGTCCCCCGGCGCTTGGAGGAGGGGGGGGCGCCGGCCCCCGGCGCACGGAGCTTGGAGGGGAGGGGGCGCTGGCCCCGGGCGCACGGAGCTTGGAGGGGAGGGGGCGCTGGCCCCGGGCGCACGGAGCTTGGAGGGGAGGGGGCGCCGGCCCCGGGCGCTTGGAGGAGGGGGGGGTGCGCGGCTATGGGGGGGCCCCGCCACCGTCCCCGCCCCCTGGCGCCCGGCGGGCGAACGGCCACGCCCCCTGGCGCCCGGCCACCACCACAGGTTGGGGACCACTGCACTAGCCCCTGCAGCACCATTGAGAAGTACCCTTTGTGGTTTACGTACTCCTTGGCAAGGTGCTTGGGAGTGAAGATGGGGATGTGCATTCCGCCTATTATCCCATCACAGTTAGGGAACCCAACTGTGGCAAAGCCTTCCACTATGTCCTCCACATTTCCCAGAATCCCTACCCTCCATAGCTGAAGGGTATTGATCGCCTTGTCTGCTTTGATCACAATGGCCCCCACTGTAGAGCTCCTCACTCCAAATAGATTCCCAAATAAGTGGTAGCTGTCTGGCATTGCAAGCTTCCACAGGGGTATTGCCACTCACTTCTCCATTGTAAGAACAGGACTCATTCTGATATTCTTGCGCTTCAGGGTGAGGGAAAGCAATTCACAAACTTCCATGAAAGTGGCCTTACACCTACTGAAGTTTTGTGGTCACTGCTGATTGTCCCATTCCTCATAACTATGCTGTTCCACCAGCCTGTGCTTGTCTCATGGCACCAGAACCGGTGTTCCACTGTGTCCAGAGGATCAAATGCTGGCAGCATTTGCTAGTCGTTCAACTCAAGTGCTTCACAGAATAGTATGTTCATGGCCTCCTGAGAGTCAGCCTTATTCTGGCAGACTTCAGCATTAGGCTCTCCATGATTAATATTATCATAATGCTTTGATGCTCAACAGGATCTGCAATGAGTTCCATGCTTATGATGTTATGGCATCTGCATGGATAGCCAAGAAAAAAAGGGCACTAAGGAATTGTTGATGTTGTTCTCAAGCATAGGGGGAGGGAGGAAACAAGTTAATTATGGGACAGTGACGACATGTACCTGGAGCTATCAGTTGCACAGTTTTGGTCCTGGCGTGCACTGGGAGCATAACCACAATGAAAAGGGGTACAGACACTGTGGAATAGCTACCCATAGTGCATCACTCTCAAAGTCGACAGTAGCCACCCTGCTGAGGATGCACTACTTCAAATTATGTCGAATTCTTGCACACAGGACATGTGCCTTCAACTTTACAAAATTGGGTGCTAAAAAGTCGACCTTAATAAATTAAACCATGTCTCTCGGTGTAGACATGGCCTTATTCTGAAGACGGGGATAGGAGAGGAATGGGTGCAAGCCACTAGAAGTAGCCTATGGAAAAGCAGAAGCCTGGAGCCACTGGGAAACCCCAGAGAAGCTCAGAATGGTGACCCTGTTGTTCTTCCTCCTCCAGGGCAAACTGCTCTGAGTATTTCCCCATTTTCCTGGCTGTTCTGTGGCAGGCTGGCCTCTTCTTCCATCAAGGTGAGACTGGCTATTTCATTGGTTAAACGGGTGAGGTGGGAATGTTGGCTCTGTTTAGCTTCGCGTCTGCTACGGGCTGACCCCCTCGGCAGAGGTCAACAGCACTAGGTTCCTCAGCTCTCTGACACGATTGCACCCCAGTAGAGTGGGAATAGTCAGGATCGTCTCAGAAGGTTCTAGCTGTACAGGGACAGGCTGGGAAAAAAGTTCCCAAGAGCCTTTGTCTTCTGCTGTTATTTGTCTCCTTCTCTTAATTGCAGGTCTGACTGCTGCCCTGGGCCTGCTTTATCTCTACTCCCGCTACCGCTATTTTGTGGGATATAAGGCATCCTCCTCAGGAAGGTAATGGAGCCCTGCTGAAGCGGGTCACAGATTTCTTTTTTGGGGCTTTGGGCATGGAATTAAAGGCGCTTGGGGGTTTGGTTTCAGAGACTACTGTCCTGCCTATTCAGGATGCAGCAGGGTTCCTTTCTCTAGTAGAAAAATCAGCATTAGTTAGAACTGCCAAGAGATCTCTTCCCTTGAATATAAAAATACTGTCAAGGCTAATTAAGAAAATTAGAGCCTGCAAAGATTTATAGGGGTCTCTTTAACATCACAATGTCATGGTGGGTGTTTTGAGAACTGTGCTCTGTATTACAGGCAGCCAGAACTCATTCATGTGGGCTTGGATGTAGGATTAGGACTAAGCATACAGAAGAGTTTTCTGCTTCAGGGCTTCCCTTGATTGTGGGCAGTCTGTGTGTGTGTGCATGGGTGCACCTGGGGTGAGCCAGCACAAGGGAAAGGACTGTACAGATGTCAGAGTTCTAACCTTACCCTCCCTTTTTAGAGGGTGTGGGGACGGGAGTCAATGGGTTTCATTATACCCTCTCCCCACTTTTCCCCTCTTGGGGTGTATTATTGTCATTATGTGAGGCTTCTAAGTATGAGCACTCTTGTCTTCCTTCAGGTTAGCCCCAATGTATTTCAGCGCTGGAGTTCTCTGGATTCTTATTGGACTAGCAGCAGTTGGGATCTTGCATTTCTTGCTCTTTCACTATGTGGGGCTAAATGTACTTTTATTCATTAGTTTGTGAAAGGAGAGTTTCCTTGGACTGCACGCTCCCGTCTTGGCCCCTCTGAACATGTGGATCCAATGGAGGGAAGATCCAAGTCCCCAACCACCCCAATGTCTCAATGTGTGCTAAAGGAATGGGTGCACATAGCACTGCCCTGTACTGGTAGAATGTGAGTCATGCTCAGTGTCTACATTCTAAGCAAGGGATTCTCAAACTTCGTTGCTCTGCAACTCCCTTCAGACAACAAAAATGACTATATTATTACAAACATTACACAGGGGATGAGAGACATTGTTCCATATTCTTTTTGAAAATATGCTTATGGCATGAGTGACATAACTAAGAAGTACTTTCTGCAAGGTAATTCATTTAAGCGGTCACTGGCGAGGTTATGATTTACTGAATGTAATTATCTAATTTGTATCCTTGTATCATTCCTGTAGCTGAAGTTAGGAATATTGACCAGGTATCTGTATTTCATATATGCTACTTTTGGGTGACATGCCCTGCTAACACTTCAGGTAACAATGAAAATGCCAGACAGAGTTGATGGCCCATTAGCCAGGACAATGGACTGTGAAAAGGCTTGGTTCCATACTGCTGCTGACTCACTGGATGCAGTGATGCTACAGAGTCAAAATGCAGGACAATGTAGCACTTTAAAGACTAACAAGATGGTTTATTAGATGATGAGCTTTCGTGGGCCAGACCCACTTCCTCAGATCAAAAAACTTTTTTTTTTGATCAAAGATCTTTTTTGATCTGAGGAAGTGGGTCTGGCCCACGAAAGCTCATCATCTAATAAACCATCTTGTTAGTCTTTAAAGTGCTACATTGTCCTGCATTTTGCTTCAACTACCCCAGACTAACATGGCTACATTTCTATCACTATGCTACAGTCAGGTAACCAGGTCACCTGATACTAATCACCACCTTGGACTGCTGTACTTCTCCACTGGGTGTGAGGAGTCAAACCAGATTCCCACCTTATGGGAATTCTATATAAGGTGGAGGAGGAGGAAATAATAAAGGTCTTCAGCTTGCTTCACCTCTGTCTCCCACTCAAGAAGATACTTGAAAACACTTGGAAACAAAAGGATTAGAACTGAGGGATGGGATGGGGGGGAGGAACACTGCTGGACCCAAGTTAGAAAGACACCTCTGGCCTGTGAAGGACTGTAAAAACAGTATCTAGGATGATGAATTTGTAACCAGTTTCTTTAGTGAATCTAGCTTAGTTTGCCTGCTTTATTGCAGTATTTTTTTAGTAGTCTGCTTGCTATATCTTTAAACACTTAATTCATCTTTTTATAGTTAATAAACTTACTTCTGGCTTATAATATAATTCAGTTTATGTACTTTCTAACTGGGGGTGGGGAGACTTGTGCATACCCTCCTCCACTTCAAGAGAGGGGTCAAATTTCACATAACTTTAGGTTTGCACTCCAAGGGAAGAGGCCATCTGGGTGCTAAGCCCTCACAGAGCTGATCTCAGTGTCTGTGTCATTCTGCAGCTGCATGTGGCCCCATCCGTGTCTGTGCTGGAGGAAGCTTAAAGCCTGGCTCCACAAGACAGGGTAAAAGGATGCCCAGGCTGGCAGAAAAGGGATCTCTAGCACATCCAGTGACGTCTGACGGGGTCCAACCCATCACACCGGCGCTATTTGAAACCCCTGGGGTGGATGAGTGTCAGCCCACGCACTTCTAAAATCCCCTCTCCCAGCCTCGTGGGAGGGACAACTGGACCTAGGGATCAACCGATTCCAGGGAACAAATAATGAAAAATATGGTTAGAGGGTGCAGGTCAAAGGTTTAAAACAAGGGAGCCGGATGGGGACACAGAGCAGAGAACCCCGGACAGCGCCCACTGCTCCTCAAAGCTGTCGATGGAGCCAGTGGGTGCTGCCCAGAGGAACTCTGCCTGGCTACGTGACACAAGGGAGGAATGGAAATAGGCCCCACAGTGACAGAGCACCCCCTCATCCAGCATCCTCTTCCTGGTGTTGTAGATAGAGGCTTCCACCAGGGCCAGGAAGAGGTTGACGAGGAGGTCTCATGACTTTGTGGGGCCACGGATAGAATGTGCATAAATAAAAAGGTGTGGGGAAAAGTGCAGCCAGAACCTCAATAAAAGGTTCTGGAGGAGCAGGACTAGGGGCTGCAACCTGGTGCATTCCAGATATGTGTGCACCAGGTTTTCCCTCGCCGCAAAAGGGGTAGGTGTCGGGGATGGGGGTGAACTGCACCCGTGCTTGTAGCTCTGTGAAGGAGCCGCCAATTGATGTCCCCGATGGGCCAGGGAATTAGGGTGGAGTACACACTGGCCTCACGATTCCCCACCCCCACAGATCTTCAGTAGTCCTGCCACTTGGTGTCAGGGTGGGACACGAGGGTGAGAAGAAGCAGCATGGGAGCCTGAGCGTGTACAGGTGGTCCCTGGGCACAGTTTGAAAACAGACTGACTGCAGATCACAGGGGCATGGAAGCCGGAACCCACCCTCAAGGGGGGCCTTTCTGCCCTGGACAGGGGGCACCAAATTCCAAAGGCTTGAGCCCCAAGTTAGTGCCCTATAACCTGAGCCTAGAAGCTCTCGGGCTTTCGTTTCAGCCCCCATGGTGTGACTCGGGCTTCTGCATGTCTAAGCCAGCCTTGATGACCCCACTCAAATGGGATTGCAACCCACTCTGTGGTCCTGCCTCTGTTTGAGAACCTCTGTTCTAGGCACTTCTCACCTGGCCAACAGCTCAGTCCTGCTCCTATTGAAGACAGTGGAAGTTTCACTAATGTCTATGGGTACGTCTACACTGCAGCGCTAATTCGAACTAACGCATCCAGACTAAAAAACTAGTTCGAATTAGCGTTTTGCTAATTCGAACTAGCATGTCCACATTAAGTGGACCCTGAACCGGGCTTAAGGATGGCCAGAAGCAGTGCCGGCAGGGCATCAGAGGAGGACTTAGAGCGTGGAGATGCTGTCTCAGGCTAGCCGAGGGCTGTGCTTAAAGGGACCCGATCCCCACCCCGGACAGACAGTTCTCAGGGGTGCCTCGCTTGCAAAGCAGTCCTGTCTTGGAGTGCCCTGAGTGCCCACACTGGGCACATCACACCACTCGGCCATCAGACCGGCTGCACTTGCCGCAGGCAGCCATCTGGGGAGAGGGGGCAATTGGGGGGCTGCAGGAGAGCTTCCACCCCCAGAAGCCCGCAGAGCCAGCCCAGTCCTCCCCATTGGGGGCTCGTACCCCATTCCTCCCTCACCTCCTTCCACTTACCCTTCCCTAGCTCCCCTTCCTGATGTACAAAATAAAGAAAACGTGTGGTCAAAAATGGAATCTGTCTTTATTGAACAAAACTGGGGGAGACTGGGAAAAGGAGGTGGGAGAGGGGAAGAGAGAGGGTGGGAGAGGGGAGGGCAACTAAAATGATCAGAGGTTTGGAACAGGTCCCATATGAAGAGAGGCTAAAGAGACTGGGACTTCTCAGCTTGGAAAAGAGGAGACGGAGGGAGGATAGGATAGAGGTCTATAAAAGCATGAGTGGGGTGGAGAGGGTGCATCAAGAAAGTTCTTCATTAGTTCCCATAATAGAAGGACTAGAGGACACCAAAGGAAAGGAATGGGTAGCAGGCTTCAAACTAGTAACAGAAAGTTGTTCTTCACAAAGCAGAGAGTCAACCTGTGGAACTCCTTGCTGCAGGAGGCTGTGAAGGCTACAACTAGAACAGAGTTTAAAGAGAAGTGAGATAAAGTCATGGAGGTTGGGTCCATGGAGTGGTATTAGCCAGGGGGTAGGAGTGGTGTCCCTGCCCAAAGTTTGTGAAAGGCTGAAGAGGGATGGCACGAGACAAATGGCTTGGTCACTGTCTTCGGTCCATCCCCTCCAGGGTCCCTAGGGTTGGCCGCTGTCGGCAGACAGGCTACTGGGCTAGATGGACCTTTGGTCTGACCCAGTACGGCCATTGTAAGCTCAGGGCTCAGGGTCGGGGGTCTCAGTGGACCACCTTGATTTTCATGCACACCTGCTCCTGGGTGGCCAGGCTGGCAGCTCTCCTGCCCTAGACGGCCACTTTCCTGTGCCTAGTGCGGAGGTCGTGGACGAGGTCCACGATGTCTGCACTAGACCAGGCGGGTGCCCGCCTCTTGCGGTCCCGGGCAAGCTCCCGGGAGCCGCCAGCCTGGTCCTGGGAAGAGGGGGAGGGCTGGGGGGCATCGGGTGGCTGGCTTGAGCCGTGCCAGGTGCAGGGTCTGCTGGCTGGGTGCTGGCAGGCTTGCACCTGGCACGGGCATCGTAGCCAGCCCGTGCTCCTTTAAGGGGGCCGGGGCCGGGAGGGGGGCATACGAGTTTCCCTGGTGTTGGCCAGAGTGGCCACCAGGGAAACCTGGGGAGGGCTAGCCTCCCACAAATTCGAATTAAGGGGCTACACACCCCTTAATTCGAACTAGTAAGTTCGAACTAGGCTTAGTCCTCGTAAAATGAGGTTTTCCTAGTTCGAACTAAGCGCTCCGCTAGTTCGAATTAAGTTCGAACTAGCGGAGCGCTAGTGTAGCGCCTATCAAAGTTAATTCGAACTAACGTCCGTTAGTTCGAATTAACTTTTTAGTGTAGACATACCCTATAGTAGTTGAGCCCAAGTGGCAAGGAAATGGAGCTGATTTGTTGTTGTGTTTGCGGCAGCTAATGGCTGCATTCTACATTTATGGGGGTATCTACTCTTGGAACTGGGGATGCTCCAGGCCCCCAGCCAATGTTCCCTCAAGTCTTTTCCATCCAGGTGCAGATTATTTCAATCCTTGTGCAGACTTAATTTTTTATGTGCACCACGGCTCATAAGAAGGCGCACCACCAATAGAAACAACAAACCTAGCACTGGCGCTCTGCTGATCAGCTGGGTGGCACTGGAATCTCTCCTGAGTGGCCTCACAAGTGCCCAGCCTCTAGGGAACCCTGCCCCTCATCACAGGTAATCCCACGGGTCCCATCCATAGAACACTTGGGGTGGTTGCCACAGGGCCTCCAAAAGCATGGGGCTTTTGGCAGCCTCCCCAAACCGTCCTCTGGACCCCACTGGCCCTGATCTGTACAAGGAGAGTGCTACAGTGGTGCCTCTGCCTCACTATAATAATCAGCACATTCTTGTCCCTCTCCCTGGTCCCTTGAGTGTTTTTAGTTAGGTATTCACTGTGCAGTTTCTTGAGAGCTACTCTCTCTCTTTCTAGACCACACGGCAGAGACGCATTCTCCCTGTGGTCACTGAATGGCAATTCTTTTTCCTGGAAAATGCCTTGGCTCACGGATTAAAAAAAGCCTTGTGTGGCCATGAGAAAAATCTACACTAACATTTCAGGGTGTAATGGGCATATGAATGGCTGTGAAATGGTCTGTTCAGAGCTTTAATCGAACACTCTCCTTGTTCGGATCAGAAGACCAAAGAAAAGTTTACAAATCTCTCTCCAAGGGACAATAACTCCTGTCCCTGGGTGGGACGGTCTGTAAATTAGACTGAGTACCTCAATAGCGACTAGGCTGGTTGTATCTCAAACATTACTGTGCAACCATATCTATGGAAACTAGCCTCAATGAAAACACAGGAGGAGAAAAGCATAACTTGTGTGTAACTCAGGTCCACATGCAGCGCAGAACACTAAAGCTCTCATGCAAAACAAATGCATGTCTCTGTGGCATAGACAGATTGGGACACTTGGGTGAGCCCCAATTTAAGGTGGGCAGGGCCAACTCTCCCCACCTCCAGCACCCTTAGGGGGAGAAGAAAAGTGCACCCCACCTGTGCTGTCCCCCCCACCTGGCACTGCTGCTAGAGAGTGGGATTGGGGGCTTGCCCTGATATGCCCGGCATTCCTTTAGGGAGCAGGGTCAGGGCAGTGGGGCTTGCCTATCACCAGCAGAAGAGAAAGGGCCATGGGCCCTTGTCCTGCTCCACTTACCTGACGCTCCTGCTGGAGAATGGGGTCAGGGTAGGGGTGCTTGCTGTACTTCTGTGCTCCAGCTGTGGAGTGAGGGTCGGGGGCTTAGAAGCCCCCAATCCCACTCCCTGACAAGAGAGCCAGACTGGCTGATCAGAGCAGGAGTAAATCTGGGGCAAGGGTGGATGGGCCTGGATGATAATTGAGTGGGCCATGGGCTGACCCTCTCAGACTCACCTGTGGCTATGTCACTGCTCTGACTCCCTTTCGCTGCCTGTGAATAGGGCTTTTGTGAGGTTAACAGATTACAGCCTGGTGACCAGAAGGCCTGAGCACCTGCATCGGTTGACTTCATCTGAAGCTCTGGAGGCTCCCTCCGTCCCTTTGAAAGTCAACCCCAAAGGACCAGATTTTGGAGACCTCAGTGCTCATGTTTATGGCCAACTTTCCTAAAGAATTCAGCATCCAGCGTGCAGAGCTCCTTCAAAAACCAGACCCTTAATCTCAGTATTGTAGCTTTAAGAAAACAAAAACAAATGTGTGCCAATATGATTAGTTACAAGGGGACTCTGCTTCAATTCCATAGCATACAAAGCTATATTTTACCTAAAACCCCCACCAAACTAGTTTCTTGCCCATGTAACAACCCCTAACTTTATGAAAAGCAAACATTTTTTTTAAGAGACCCATTTCACAATTTTTGCTGGTCCCTCGTTTCTTGTATCTCACTCAGTTTGAACAGCAAAACTGATTCACTGTAGAAAAACAAGGTATGGAAAGCAATATATTTTATGGGACTCACTTCTGGTGAGAGAGACAAGCTTTTGAACTTCAGAAGAGCTCTGTGGCAGAAGTGGGTCCCATCAAAGATCTCTCTCATATCCATAGACCAACATGGCTACACCAACCCTGCTCCCAAGGATGGAACAGGATAAATCACTTTCACTTTCTGGCTTTCATGCACCTCCTTGCAGTGTCTGGGGTAGTAAACATTTGCCTGGCAAGGTTCAAATACAAGCACAAACAACTGCACAATGACTTAGCACAATGGAGTTCCCAGCTTGTTGGGGACCAGGGGTGGAACTGCAATAAAAACACCAATATAGTTGTGTTCTAACAGTTTTTGTAGAAAGCTTCAGGGAACAAGACAGATTTTCAAGTTAACATTGATGGTGTCGTTTAACGTAAGGGATGAACAGACATTTTACTACACTGGTCACGTAGCGACAGGTTTCTTAATTACGGATACCAACAAACTACATAATCTTTTCAACTTTATCCCACCTCCCACACATTGTAACCAAAATAATCTACCAGGTCTTGAGTTAAAACAAAATAGCCAGTTCCAGACTGCCCCTGCAGCTCCCCTTTCTTTATTCGAAGCATTGCTGCTGGATTTAAATTCACTGTGTGGTGCTTACCGCTCCTCCAGAGGCCAGTTCCATCTTTCACCCAACAAGGCAGTTTTACAAGGCAGCTAAGCCTGCAGATGCTACCCACCTTCTTGCTCCTCTGTCTTCTGCTTTGTCCAACACAGCTGCAGAATGACTCAGCAAAAAGAAGTTAATGACTCAGCAGCAGTAAGTGACTACAGCAAGCTGTCTTCTTTCTTGCTTTGCAGGAGCATAAGGATTGCAAGGTGGAGCTGAGGGGCTTTGGCACCAGGAAATGCCTTCTAAGCTAGTCTGCCTTTAAAGGTGCTGTGACTTAGAATTTGTGTCTTACTGTCCTGTGTATTAAATACCCTGTGCAAAAGGAAAACTCCTCCTCCTCATTCAGCGATGTTTCATCCCACTGCTTAATGATCTTCAAACCAAAGATTCTGCATGAGGCCAAGACACAATCTAATAGCATGACAGGCACCGTGCGGATAAGTGGAAAAGGACAATCAAAGCAAGAGTCTCCCTGCAATTATGTGATCGATAGGTGTGATAACACCAACCCCCACACTAAACTGGTGGCTCCAACCCACCCCATTCATTTCAGGAGAAATGACCCACAGATATTTAAGCACCTACCTGGGCCTTTCTGCCCATCCTGAACACTTCTTGGTTTTTAATATACTGATCCCATTTTACAGATGAGGAACTGAGGCAAAAAGGATCAGATCCTCTAAAGTATTTAGGCACCTAACTCCCACTGAAACCAATGAGACATGGGTGCCTAAATACCTTGAGGATTTGACCCAGAAAGAATAAGGTCTTATCTACTAAGAAAAAGTTGCAGCAGTTGAAGCAAAAAAAACCATGCATATGTTCACATACTCATAGTACTAGTAAGGACTAAATTGAACGCTGATGGTGCCCGCATAGACTCTGGTACTCTGTGGGATTGCGAGGAGTAAGAGAAGTCGATGGGTGAGTTTCTCCCATCAACCTCCTGCAGTGGGGATGCTGAAGAAATTCGATTGTATCTGGAGTTGTGTATCATATATCTAATACAAGGCAACTCAACACGCAGCCTGTAGGCCACCTGTGGCCTGTTTGTTTGCGGCCCACGGTGCAATTTGGATTTATACAGGGCTCAACTTGCAGCCTGCGGGTGGGAGCCAAAACAAAAAAGTAGTCAATATAATGGTCCTCTGTTGATATGTGTTTTAGTACCTAAATTCCTGGACTGTCATTGCTCATGAAAAGTGCTGTCATATGGGTGGAAATCGGGTAAATATTGTATTTTATCAATATCAGCAGAACTGACTTAAATGGGGTCTGTGTGTTGTGTAGTCTTGCCTTAATCTTCATATTCATGCCCGGCAGTGAGAAAGAAGCTATTTGCATACATATTGGCAACCACACTTAAGTTGTGGCCCTCAGCATGTGCTGTGAGTATCATTGTGGCTCCCGGGGCTTCCAAAGTTGAGTAGCCCTGATCTAATATATTGCATAGTGTACATCTGGCGTATGTTTTCTTTCACTTGACAAGAGCAAGGAATTGCGAGCCAGCAATTCCTGAATTTGGATCTTGGTTGCCACTGACTTGGAGTTTGACAATGTCCACGTCATTGAATGGATTAATGTTTCAGTTTCCCCATTTGTAAAGCAAGATAACGGCTTATTTGTTAACACATGCAGGGGTGAGTTTTTTTAGTCTGTAAAGTATTTTGAAGATTAACATGCTCAGTGTTGTTTAAAAATGTGATCCTGAAAAGGCTCAAAAGTCAGAAGCCAAATAAAATGAACCCAACGTGAACTATGTATACAATCTCCTAATTGTTAAGACAATCTCATTTTTAAGAACTTTACATAATTTTTGAGCCCTTGAGATTGGCAATAATCACTATATTTTTCCTCCATAACTATAACTCTTAGGCTACGTCTACTCTACCACTTATGTCAGTACAACTTGTGTCACACAGGCTATGTCTACACTGACGGCTTTTGCCGGCAGAGAGTATGCAAATGCAACACTGATTAGTATTTAGTTGCACTTCATTTGCATAATCTATTCGAGCTACTTTGCGTAAAAATGAGCAGTGTGGATGTTTCCTTTTTGCGCAAAAATCTCTTTTTGTGCAAGATCCCGGAGAGGGATACGGATCTTGTGCAAAAAGGGGGTTTTGCACTAAAAGAAAACGTCCACACTGCTTGTTTTTGCACAAAAACCCCTTGTGCAAAAAGGGCTCGAATAGATTATGCAAATGAAGTGCGACAAAATGCTAATCAGCATTCCATTTGCATACTCTCTGCTGGCAAAAGCCGGCAGTATAGACAAAGCCTCAGGGATGTGAATAAACCCTGATGTGGACAGCGCTATGTCAGTGGGACAGCTTCTTCTGCTGACATAGCGACAGCTGCTCATTGTGGGTGGATTAAGTCAACACGAGAGTTTCTTCCGATTGGCTTACAGTGTCTATACTAGAGAATTTACTAAGTGCTTCAGCTGCATCAGTGCAGCAGCACTGCTTTAAGCTCGCTAGTGTAGCCATGGCCAAAATGTTTGTTTTCCTCAGCTGTTGGTCCTATAACTGATTGAGTGCTTCAACATTATTCAGTCTACACCATCTTTTCCGAGACTCAGGTCATCTGAAGAAGTAGGCTGTGCCCATGAGAGCTCATGATACCATCTACATGTTTTGTTAGTCTATAAAGTGCTACCAGACCATTTGTTGTTTTTTCTTGTACAGACTAACTCGGCTACCCCCTGAAGCTTTTGAGCTATTTTTAGTCACTCATGCCATAAACTGGCACCATAGGAGATTCACTTATCAAATAAAATATGATACCATCCATTGTTATTTGCAATATTGGTCCCAGAACAATAGAGAGACAAAGTGGGAGAGGAAATCTCTTTTATTGGACCAACTTCTATTGGTGAGAGAGAGAAGCTATCGAACTACTCAGGTGGCATTGTCAACTACTGCTTAGACTTGAAGGACAAACAATGCTGTTCTCAAGTCCTTAAAATTGACCACGCACCCATTATGGTGTCCCAGAATTGGAAATATAGTCAGGAGGATTTACTCTGGCTCTGTCGATGATGATAACCATAAGACTGCTTGCATGTGTACTCAATGGTGTGGGCCCAATGACCACCACAGATAGGGTTGCCAGACAGGGTTTCAACAGAAATACCGACACACTTGACATGACATCACAATCTACATTACATCTTATTTAGAAAATACCGGACATTTCTATTTTCTCAATTTGTTTCCCGAACAGAAAGCTCAAAAACTGGACTGTTTGGTTCAAAACCGGACACCTGGCAACCCTAACTGCAGACCCTGAGAGGGCTGCCAAAGACCACAAATCAGATAAGGATCAAAGGTGCTGGACCAGGTTTAGTGTTGAGCAAAATACAGTAATAGTTGTCAGTAGACTCTACTGAATCACTACACACATGTTCTTACAACAATGGCCTCAGCACAACCCGTGGGAAACTTCCATTGCCTCCCAGCTGGACAAAGACTGTCCCTCCCAGACACCACTTTATATACAGGTACAAGTCACACATCACTGCTGACCGGTCAGGTTGCCACCCTCTGACCTTGTCTGGTTACCACCCTCTGATGCTTCTTAGATACCACCCATCGCCCTGTACCTCATGGCTTGATTCGATCATCTCTATCCATCATGCTGTCATTTTAGACCCTTTCCTGAACCTGGGTCGGTAACTGTGGGGAGTGTGGGTACCAAGGTCTTCTTTAATGAGCTGGTGGTACCATGTGCTTTCAACTTATGACCCATTACTGTTCTACACCTTGGCCTATTACCAATTAGTGTTTTGCTCTCTCAGCCCTGTTTGTGCCAAGTTCTGTGAGCAGGGGACTGCGTCTTGCTCACAGCTTAGCTTTGCCTTATATTAGCCATGTTTTGTCTGTTGTTAGCCAGGCCTGAGGCCTCAGAAGAGGCCTGTGCTACATGGGGTTATGTTTTAAGCCTTCATCTTACTGCAGCAAGCACCCTTGATTGCTTTCATTTGCACATTTAAAATCATAAACCATTCCATACCCCATATTTCAAACTTAACATACAAGAATGGTACATACACCAAAACAAGACATACCGATCCAGCAGACTGTGACATTAAAATTGATAGGTTACATGAAGTATTTTGTCCAAAGCATCCTCGAGTTATGCACATTTGTATACATAAGACAATTTTATAAAGCATGGGAAGGAACTTGGGAGCTTGGGGTGGGAGAGAGAAGGGAAAGTGTCATATTACAATCCCCCCTGTTCAGCAGTCACACAGGTGTGAGAATGACAGCCGTTTGTTCTGGGAAACATCCCTGGAGATTGAACGTGAGACTGATTTCACTGCCCCACCACATGTTCTTGGGCCCTTGGGAGAGGAGACTATAGAACTTGGTGAGGAGGGAATGTGGGTTAGCATGGGCCGGAGAGGGTTCCTGTACATTTGGCTGTCCTGTGAGTCTACCACGAGCTTCATCAACTCCGCCATGACCATCAAGACGTCCTCCTGTGTCTTCACTTCACACTCCCTGCTCGCTTTGTTGTCCTCATGCTCCGCTCCGATCTCCTACAGCAGTCTTTTCCTCCACTCACTTAATTGCACCCTCTCCAAGTGCGCGGACTGCATTTGCTCATTGAGCATGTCGTCCCTAGTACATTGTTGCCTTTGGATGTGTGATAGCTGAACACCTGGAGGAGCTGGACCCAGGAGAGCAAGCTGCAAGCCTGCTGCTGTGTCCGCTGTAATGAACAGTGTAGGGCAGACTACAGGAGATACATTGTGGATCGTAGAACCTAATCTCTTAGCATAAAGGGACGTCTGTCCAAGATAATAAGCGTGTATTACGTACAATGCACAGTTATGCTTTTAAATGCCCACTCCTCGGCAGGGACACCACAGAGATCTGGGAGCAGCTGGACTCAGTCTAGTGGCTGGCAGTCATGGGAAGAAACAGGCATGCCCAGCCTTAGGACAAGGTGAGCAAGGCAGTTGCCTTGGGCCCCGTGCTGCCCAGTGCCCGCCCACCCGGCAGCTCACTTGCTGTCCTAGCTAGGAGCCACCTGGCCACGCGATGCAGCCAACCACAACATGCCTCCTTGGACCCCGCAAACTCTTTGGCCGGGCCTGGGAACAGGTTTTGAAAGCATGTGCGACACAGTGCTTGCAAATAGCAGCTCCTGCAACTAGGTAAGACTCTGCATTTGCAAAGTGGGGGTCAGGGTGGCAGGGTAGGGCAAAGGCTCACACAGTGACTGTGTGTCTGGCACCCCCCTATTTACAGGGAGGGTGCAACTTTTCCTTGCCACAGGAGCATGTTGGTCTGGGCATGACAGAAGGGCTGGGGCACATGTGGCTACCAAAGAAACTGCAGGTGGGAGGCGGTCCAAGCGGCAGCTGGGCAGGGGCTCAATAGGGCTTTGTAGGGGATCAGCAAATGGAAGTGAACTACGGTGGTATCAGTTACAATAGCTTGCCCTACTTCCTCCAGGTTGCCATGTGATTATAACAGTGTTCTCCAAATCACACAGAGTGATAGGGAGCAGATGCTGACTGAATGTGTCTAGAAACCTGGACCTTATGCTGCAATGCTTTGTGCTACAATGACGCCAGACCACTTACTGCTGGCTTGGCGTGGGAAGGTGTCCTGCTCCAGAGGGTAGAATAAGGGAGGCGTCCCCATAAATCTTGTGAGAAGGATGAAAGCGTTTCTATCTGAGAGCTGTATGGAGACGTGCAGGGAGGACACGTTAACAAACTGTTCTGGGGAGCCCCCACTGTGTAGGCAGATTGGTCACCACATATCACACCCATTTGTCTTCTTATAGCATGATTAAAACAGTGAACTCACCAGAAGTGCCCCCTCTGCCATCAGGGCCCCGGCAGTGATATGTCCTGGGCGAAGGGATTGTTTCCAAAGCTATAAAAAGGTCCTGGCTGCCGGTGAGATCAGATGCTCCACTCGCCTGCTGACCATTCTTTTCTTCTTTCTCATCCACACTGTCCTCCATACTGCTCCCCGAGGCTGCCAAAGGAGTTTCTTGGGAGGAATCAATGGACTGGGTTGGGAAACTCATTGGGACCCCCGTAGAATCTCATGCAGCTTCTCATGTTTGCAGCACGTACCCAGACTGTCCGTTTGCCTCCTTTGTTGTCTTGCATGCCTTCCTGAGCACTGTGGGGTGTCCCTGGCATATCCTTTTTCCATCATCTTGGCAAAGATATAAGTGAGGGTTTTTTTCTGCTTCATAGCTCTGCCTGAACTGATTCCTCTCCCCGCACAGCAAAGAGGTCCGGGATCTCCTGCACATTCCTTGCCGGTGCTCATTTGTAACCACAGGCATTAATGGTCAGATGTGCTGCTGAGATGTGCTGCCTGTTCTGAGGTCTTCTTGCCATGCTCGCTGCACAGAAAATGAAATTCAAATTTTCCTGGGGCTTTTTCTGTACACCTGGAGATCAACAGAGTTGATTGTCCTGGCCATAGTGGTCACATCAGGGCACTGTGGGACACCCTCCAGAGGCCAAGAACAACGACTTTCATAGCCATAAATCTATATTACTGGAAAGTCAACCCTGCAAGGTTGAATTTATCATTATTCCATGTGAAAGCAGGAATACCAAAATTAACTTTAACAACCCTTAAAGCTGATGGAATGGGTTTGGTTGTGTGGACTCATTGTTTAGAAATTGACCTAATGCGTTCACCCTACACTCCTTGTGCATCTAGACTGGCAAAATTTTGTGCAAAAGCGGCTGCTTTTGTGCAAAAACTTGCCAGCTGTCTACACTGGCCTCTTGAATTTGCGCAAGAGCACTGACTTTGTAATGTACAAAATCAGTGCTTCTTGCGCAAATACTTTCACGCTCCCGCTCGGGAAAAAGCCCTCTTGCGCAAGTATTCTTGCGCAAGAGGGCCAGTGTAGACAGGGAAGAACTGTTTTGTGCAAAAAAGTCCCGATGGCTAAAATGGCGATTGGGGCTTTCTTGCGCAAAATTGCGTCTAGACTGGCCACGGATGCTTTTGCGCAAAAGCACTTTTTGCGCAAAAGCATCTGTGCCAATCTAGATGTGCTTTTGTGGAAATACTTTTAACGGAAAAACTTTTCCGTTAAAAGTATTTCCATAAAATCATGCCAGTCTAGACGCAGCCCTTGTGTAGACCAGGCCCTGGTTGTGTTTGAAAATCGTAACAGAGTTTAATAATGGTGCACAACAGTGTTACAATTCCCATAACTTTATTAAAAGTCTAGTAGTATTTGGTATTTTAATTGAAACCCTTCCCCCACCTTCTGGATTACGAGAAACTCAGCTTCCCTTTTAAAAATGAGGAAGTTTCTAATTCTTGTGGTTGAAGAAAAAAAGCTTGAAAAACATGACCCAAGAGCAACCTAAAGGATCAAAGACCAAAAGGGAATTAAACAAAACCAAAATGCATTATTACTTTTTACTCTCGGCATTTTTAAGCCAAACTGACGATTTTTGAATATCTGATTTTGGTAACACTGACACAGTCTTGTTAATAAAGACAAAACCTGAGAAGAGGTGGGATTTGGACTCTACGCAGTGTGTGTCCTTTGTAATAGAGCAGGGAAGACATCTGCTCAGGGCATTATCTTAATTTTGCAGGTAGGGATATCGAGACATAGAAATGATTTGTCCAGTGACAGACCTGGGAATAACATCTGTTCTTATAGTGGGAGCTAGAGATGTAAGTGAGTAGTTGAGTCGACTATCTGCATTTTCCCTCCACCACTTGCTGCCTCTATATCAGAGATAGCAAGGGGTGGAAGCATGAGCCAATGTTGGAAGGACCTGGCTTAAAAGCTGATTCCCCCTGCACCGTCTCCAAAGTGCCTCTTACTTCCCCCCCCCCCAGCTGCTGCCTCTACCAGAGGCAGCAGTGTGGGGGGCCTGGGAAGACTGCTCCAGCAGCAGTCCCTGTCTGTAGGGAGTCCCTGCAGGGAGTTGGGACCCCTGCACGGACAGGGGCTGCTATCAGAGCTGCCTCTGTTTGCAGCCAGCTCTGGCTGCCCCAAACAGAAGCTGCTCCATCGTGCTTGGCTCTTATTACATTTAAACTGAAGAGCCACTGCAGAGTGTGGCGAGGTGGTTAACCGCCACCCCTCGCCTCTCCCATCCTTCTAACCCGGCTGCGGGCTCCCGGGCCGCCGGCTGACGGTCCTTGTGAGTGTCTTGTTACCGGGTTGTCCCCACGGGCTGCTGCGGCCTCAATGTCCTGGTTCGGGCTCTGACCGCTCGCATCCCTGGTTGCGACGGCGTCTCTCTGCGTCCTGCAGGCGTTCCTCCGCCGGCAGGGTTCGTCCTCCAGCTCCCGGTCGGGTCCCGAGCAATCTGCCACGCCCCTGGGAGTCCTCCGGCCGCCACTCCCCCTGGGCTGCCTGCAAAGGAGGAGAGACCACAGCCAGCCCTGCTCCCTCCTGGCTCTCCCCCATTCTGCCCTTGCCGCCGCCCTCTTGAACGGGCTGGTTGCGGACCTGCCCCCGCGCGGCGTGCGTGCCGTCTGGACCTCCCTGGATCCGAATGCCCGCCCCGGGCGGTGGGCTTGCAATCGCGGCCCTGCCCCCGGCCAGTCGCCCCTCCCCGGCTTCCCCGGGGCGCTCGTCAGCACACGCACTGAGTGCTCCGGATGGCCGGCTTCCCCAGGGCGCTTGGCGTCCTCCCCGCCACGCACCTGCGTCGGGCCACGGCTGCGAGTGCGGGGAACCCTTTCCCCGTCACACGGGGTGGCTCCTTCTGAGCGCCTTCCCTTATCGACTAATCATGTAGTCGATACAAATTGTATCAAATTGTATCGACTACACGATTATCCAATTACCTGCTTCTTAACAGCCTTAGTGGGAGCTCTCTGTCACCTCTATGACTTCTGACAATCAGAAGCTACCTCACAGATACCTTCACAAAGGACATGTTCAATTTCAGTAGAAATCTACTTAAGCTATTTCTGTTGCTTTGTTTGAGAGTGAAGGGGTGGGCTCAAAAGGCATTTATTTGTGTGTCTGCTTTGAATGACAAAGGCTTTGGCCAATGGCAGCTGTTTCATTTCTGAGGCTGCATTAGGGTCAGTATCTCGCCAGGTGGTGCTGTTTACGAAGTCACAAGAGCTACTGGTGTGTGCGAGAGGAAAGACTGACAAATATGTTCTTGTAAATAAGCATTTCATGATTAGTCACGTTGACTCAGGAAATGCGGTTGTTTTGGCATTGAGGATTAAATTCATCCAAGTACAGAGGGCTTGCGCAAGGCCCTACATGCTGTTATCTCTTTGTTACACACCAACTCAGTGGCATAGCTAGGATAGGAAAAGTGGGTGGACCTCGGGCTTTTGAGTGAGCAGGCAATGACAGGGGACAGGGATAAGGAGGCTGCCTCCTGCTACCCAGAGGTAGCTTTGTGAAGCAGGGAATTGGGGGGGCCCTCTCACCCATTTTGCCTGCAGTCCAAACTACCCCCCACCCCAGCACTCCTGTGGGGGAGCAGGGACCAGGGACTTGCCCCATTCTGCATGATGTGCCTACCAAGGAGTGGGAATGGAGTGTGAGGAGTGGGGACAGGGTGCAGGGGCTTGCCTTGGTTCGTTTGCCGTCTTGGATCTCAAGACACAGCTGGGTAGGGTAGAAACAGCATATCTATGTGCTTCCCCTGGAAACTGAACTGCTTACTTTCTAACTGGGTGTGTCTGTGAAAGAAACCTGCTGTGAAACTGAATGCAGTAACTGATGCATAGGGCTCATTTAATGGAGACCTTCCTTTGTGATGCCAGCATGTTACATAGGTTACCATAGTAGCAGCATCCATATCAAAAGGGCCAAGGGGCTGGAAGAAGTAGGTCAGTGCGGTCTAAATAATACCCGGACATGGCAGTTTTAAACTACAGCTTGATCAGGGGAAAAGGAAAGAAAAAGAAATCCAGATACAAGATTAAAATAGATAGCTTCAAAAAGTGCATTTCTTTTCATCACAAAAATACACCCTGAGCAACTTTTTAAAGCTACTTATTTTTGTGTTATTACAAGAGATGGGCCTGAACCGAACTCCAAAAACTTGACCACAAACTATGAGGAAATGTAGATGCTAGTTTCAATACTAATTCTCAGTTGGTCTTTTATTTTTCTAATGGCTCAAATCAAAATTCCCACACTCTGCTCCATTAAACTATGATCACATTTGGATCTGGACCCAAATGTTACAGACTGTCCCCCACACATTTTTATTACCTTTGCTTTATTTTTATATGATTACATCAAATTTACTTCAAGGAGCATAGGAAGAAAAGGAGTCACGCTGAAGTTATGCAATAAACATTTTATTTCCTTCTGTGTCATACATAGGCTTCAGTGTTCTGACGCTTGGTTGGAATTCTCTGTGCTGTTATGAAACACATTCTCTAATATCAATTGTATAGATTTAAAATTAGAGTGTTTCAGATTATATTATCTCTTTCAGATGTGCTCTCCCTTTAACATAAGGTATATCCACACAAGGACAAGGGTATGTTCTTACCTCATACTAGCTAACGTGATAAAATCCTACTAAAGACAAGACAGTTTGTAGGTTTCATACTTGTTAGCAGGTCAAAGTAGTGATTAAATGTGAGTGTAGGGTTTATCTTGACCTCCAAAGCTATTATTACTGTCCCTGATACTACCTGACCTTTGCTAGAATTTTATTTATTGTTAATTACATGATTCATGTTCATGATTAGTGAACACGGGCTAGAATAAACACACCTTTTCCCTAGTGAAGACAAGACCAAAGAGTGTAACAGAAGCATGGGGCTTTGCATGAACTGTTTGCTTATGGGCGAATTTCCTCCAGAGAGAAAATCTTGAAACAACTTAGCCATTCATTACACTAAAGTTTAGGAAAAACTGTGTCTTGTCCCCATCCACATAATTAACAACACTGTCGTATTGCGGGTACTTATATTTCAAGTTTTTAAAACATTTTTGAAAAGTAATAATTATATCAAAATTGCCAAATCAGGACTCACTGAGCAAGAATGAAGGGTCTTATAGTGAAGTCCTTATAGAAAAGGAAAAAGGAGGAGGGAATGAGGAAAGATCCTCAGTTATCTTGACAAAAGTACAATGTTCAAGGCACTGACGTGTTATTTGCATTGGAGGCATTAATTAGGTATCAAATTACCTGGTTTCAATATATCCTTAATCCTAAATACTTAAAGCTCTGTGCTACTTCCTGGTAATTGGAAAGTATAAAAGTGACCACTCAGCTATCCCTCCTGTGCGAAAATGTGGCTAAAGTTCAGGGGTGGGGAACCTTTTTTGGGTCAGGAGCCACTTACCCACAGAAAAAACAATCAGGAACCACACACCACACAAGTGAGAAGCAAAAAAAAAACCCCAAACATGCCCCCAAACAAACAAACTCCCATTAATGTGGCCCCCAACTGAGGAGAAAGATACTCCCCACATTCTCCTTGCACACCAGATCCTAGGGGGCCAGGCTAGTAGATTTTGTGTGCTCCAGCCCCACGGTGGGGCAACAAGGGGGCTGGAGCACCAGTGCAGGCTCCCTAATGTTGGGGGGGACTTGAACCTAGGCGGCCAAATCCAGCTCCCAGACCTGAGGTTCCCCACCCTTGGGCTAGCTGAAACAGGGCAATTGTGAGTCACTGCAAGCAGGGTGATGAGGTTGAGCCAGGCCAAACACCAAACAGCTAGGGTGTCAGTGAACAAGCAAGTCCCAAACAGGTGAACTCCAGAGCTAGCCCTTCCTGAGGATTCACTCAAGTGAGAATCAATTCAGCACTTTGGTGAGTGGGTGAAACAAAGGACATGTTAGTGAGCTGGGTGTGCTTAGGATTGGAACAAGGCACTTTAGGTCTGGTTTTGCAACTGTGGAGTCAGTGGGAGTTTTGCCAATCATGTCAGTGGGCCCAAGATCTTTTTTGAGTTGGCTGGTGACCTTACAGACTTGTTCTGAAAGCTCACTATATAGAGTTTGCCAGAGTAGCCAAACACTAATGAGTCACTGGCATGGAGATCACTCCTGCATACAGAAACAGAAGATCCAGCCTAGCCTACACACAAAATATATGCAAGTATACAGTGGTAAAACTCCCCTCCCGCAGCGTGGATGTAGTTAAACTAGTATTAATGTGTTATATCACTATATCTTAGGCTCTATCTACAATGGCATGACTGTGCCACTACAGCGGTGCCATTGTAAGGTACAGCGTAGATGCTCTTTGTCACTGGAGCTCTCCAGCTCTTGGTGATAAAATAAAACCAACCCTCAACCCCCAATAGGACTTCATCAGTAGTAACTTTATCAGCAGTAGCTTCATCAACCAGAGAGTGGCTCCCACTGATGAAATGCTGTCTACACCAGCACTTTTTGTCATTACAACTTTCGGGCTACAGCTACCCTGTAGCCTTTTTCCGGAAAAGCTTAAGCAAATGAAATGTGGCGTGGAATATCACCGCGCTTCATTTGTATAATTAATTAGCAGCTGCTTTTGCACAAGACGCTTTTTATTTTTTTCAGGAAGAACGGCTCTTGCACAAGAGGGGGGGTTTGCACAAAAAGGAACTGTCTAAACAGCTCCTTTTTGCACAAAAAGCCTCTGGCACAAAAGTGGTTGCTAATTAGTTATGCAAATGAAGCAATATTCCACGCTGCGCTTCATTTGCATAAGCTTTTCCGGAAAAAGGTTACAGTGTAGCCGTAGCCTTGTTGTTCAGGGCCAGGCCTGGCCAAAGAGTTTATATGGCCCAAAGCAGTATGCTGTGGTTGGCAGTACTGCGCAGTCGGGCAGCGAGTGAGTAGCTGGTTGGGCACTGGGCAGTGTGGGGCTCTGAAGGCGTGGGGCCCAAGACGACTGCCTTGCTCGCCATGCCCTAAGGCCAGGCCTGTTCAGAGGGAGAGTATTTTTTTCATACCTCTGAACAACAAAAGACAAAAGTACAGTATAGACATTTCTTTATTTTCTGACAGGCAGAGGAATAATCTAGACTTGCATTAGGCAGCTTTATTTTGGTATAATTGTACCCACACTCAGGGTGGTATCAGTATAACTATATCAGTAAAAAAGTCGCACCCTTAACTATTATATCAGTACAAAAAGTGTGTACACATCAGGCCTCAGTTTACCTAAAGATCAGAAAAGAAGTAAACAGATGAGCTCCCAAATAAGCACAGACCGACCTTGGG
The DNA here is from genome assembly GCF_049634645.1 of Pelodiscus sinensis. NCBI lineage: Eukaryota > Metazoa > Chordata > Testudines > Trionychidae > Pelodiscus > Pelodiscus sinensis. Next base: position 34,130,544 of record NC_134727.1, on the reverse strand, counting down.
AAAAATCTGGTGGACAGAGGTAATGTTCTCAGATGCTTTAGGTCGCAAGTGAAGGCTGATGCTGGTGACAAACCTGGAGATAAGCTGATGGTGTAAAAAGGAGGAATGTGCATTCAATAAGCATAGAAACAGTTTCTGAGTTGAGAGATGACTGGATGATCTGGTCAACACTTGAGCGTCACCCCAGCAAAACAGCCTGAAAAATACAGTAGCCTAGCTTGTTCGCAAATTTCAGCTTGGAACAGTTGGGGCAGTTGAACTCTCATTCTACTTCAGTAAGCAGACAGTCTCTTTGAGTATAATTCATAAGAATGCATACTCTGTAAGAAAAGGTGAAAAAGAAGATTACAAAGGTGCAGTTGATGCTTGAACCTTCATCATTTGCACAAAATGAATGGGAGGCCCATTGTGATTATCTAGTTTTGTGAATTAGCAAAAAGAAAAGATTGAATCACACAGTACACTCTTTTATGAATATGGTTTTGCTTTTATTAATCATGACAATGTACACTAAAGCTTACTCTGAAGCCCATTGACCTCCATGAAAAGAGTCTCATTGACATCACTGGGCTTTGGGGCAAGCCCGCTGCACATAAAGGAAAATCCCAAAGCCCTGGCAGTAGATTTCTTCCTGTATCTCCCTGCTTTAATCCTCTCATGACAAAAAGAACAATGTGACACTGCCAGTGTTTTGGTGAGAATTAATCCAGTTTGTAGATTAATTAGGGACCTGCCCACATTTAAAATGGTACAAAAGCACAGCTGGGTCACTGTAACACTTCAGTGTAGACACTCCTTATGCCATGGGTGGGATAAGTAATCCACTCCTGTTGTTATAAGTAATCCACTTTTCTGAGAAGTGGCAGGTTGATGGAAGAATTCTTCTGTGACCAAACACTTTCAACGCAGGGGCTTAGGTCATCTTAACAATGATGCACAAGGGTATGGATTTTTCACACTGCTGAGCAATGTAGGTAGGCTGACCTCATTTTTTAGTATAGACCAGCTTTAAATGAGAGTTAATGCGGTTTAACTGTGTGTAAGTTTTCATACATAAATGCAGGGAGCAGAGGAAACAAGCAACACAATGATGCCCAGCAATGGCGAGAACAACCTACTACACATAGCTGAAATATGGTGGGATGAGTCTCATAACTTGGGTCTGAATGTCAATTGGTACACAGGAGCGGCCCGATGCCGGCTGCAGCAGCGATCGGCGCCCCCGCCTGCACAGCCGTCAATGGCCGTGACGGCATCATTGGGTGCCCAGGTACCCCAGGACGGCATCACCGGGCGGGCCGGGGATGCCCTAGTGACTGCCTCGTCTGCCTAGGCTCACGGGCCGCCCCTGTTGGTACACTATGTAAGAAAGACAGGGTTGGGGACAACAGATAATGAGTCCCTTAGGCTACGTCTACGTTGCATCCCTCTTGCACAAAAGCCTATGCAAATGAAGTGTGGATTAGCATATTGCCGTGCTTCATTTCCATAATTAATTAGGAGCTGTTTTTGCACAAGAAGCTTTTGAGCAAAAAGGAGCTGTCTACACAGCTCCTTTTTGTGCAAAACCCCACTCTTGTGCAAGAGCCGTTCTTCCTCATTTTTTCAGGAAGGACAGCTCTTGCTCAAGAGGCATTTGTGCAAAAAGGAGCTGTGCAGACGGCTCCTTTTTGCTCAAAAGCCTCTTGCACAAAAACGGCCCCTATTTAATTATGCAAATGAAGCATGGCAATATGCTAATCCACGCTTCATTTGCATAGGCTTTTGCACAAGAGTGATGCAACGTACATGCAGCCTAAATCTTTTAAGGAGCAGATTTTTGAGCACTGATCAGTTCTCCTCCTCCCCAAAAGGGTGAGTACTGACACATTAGCTACATCTACACTGGCATGATTTTCCGCAAATGCTTTTAACGGAAAAGTTTTCCGTTAAAAGCATTTTCGGAAAAGCGCGTCTAGATTGGCAGGATGCTTTTCCGCAAAAGCACTTTTTGCAGAAAAGCGTACGTGGCCAATCTAGACGCGGTTTTGCATAAAAAAGCCCTGATCGCCATTTTAGCCATCGGGGCTTTTTTGCGCAAAACAGTACTGTGCTGTCTACACTGGCCCTCTTGCGCAAATGATTTGCGCAAGAGGGCTTTTGCCCGAATGGGAGCAACACAGTATTTCCTCAAGAACACTGACGATCAAGTGTTCCTGCGGAAATTCTAGCGGCCAGTGTAAACAGCTGGCAAATTTTTCCGCAAAAGCAGATGATTTTGCAGAAAAACCTGCCAGTTTAGACACAGCCATTATGTATTATCTATACTGCATTAATGCTGAAGAGCCCCAGTCCAGGATCAGAACCTCATTGTGCCAAGCACCCTATAGATTACAGAGCTATAGTCTCTCCCCTAGAATGTTTACAGCAGGTTTCGGCAACCTTTACAAACCAAAGAGCCAAACTACATCAAAATTCAGAACAAGTGGTCAACAAAGAGCCAGAATGCCCATCTGCATGACTGAAAATATACAACTTAATATTACTGATCATTTACATGATGATTAATAATAGCATAAATGAAATATTGTACTCACAAACTTCGTTTAATGGGACTTTTCGCACATTTCTTTGAAGTTTACATCATAACTGGTCAAATTCAGGTTCATGAACACATTCAAACTACATGAGTAATTACGTATTTTTTAAATTTTGAATTAATTTTTCATATTTAGTTTAAAAATTGCATATATTTTAGGAATGATGAAAGGGCCATATTTGGTTCCATACTGAGCTATATTTGGGCTTGCGAGTCATAGGTTGCAGGCCTCTGGCTTACAGTCTTCATGCTAGACAGTGTGAGACAGATGTACAAAACAGAGTGAGGGTGGGGTGGGAAGATGAGGTAATAAATGTAACAGGGTTTAGTAGAAAAATAACAGTCTGGGCTTGCCCTTTTCTTACTCAGTGCCACATGACAGGGATGTGAAGGCATCATAGCAGAGGGGGTTTTTAGGAGGGAGTTGGAAGAGAATCAAATTATTTACATACAACAATACTTCATTACTTATAGAGTAGCCTTGATTTCCTAGAGCTGTTGGGTAAATCAAGATAACCCTAGGCTGATAACCTGCCAGATTTTTTTCACTTCGACTACGTCTACACTTCCCCCTCTTGCGCAAAAAATATGCAAATGAGGCAAAGCATGGAATATTGCCATGCCTCATTTGCATAATTAATTAGGCTCTAATTTTGCACAAGACTTTTGCGCAAGAGCCATTCTTCCTGAAAAAAAGCAGAGTGGGGTTTTTGTGCAAAAAGGAACAGTGTAGATGGCTCCTTTTTGTGCAAAAGCTTCTTGCACAAAAAGTGGCCTCTCATTAATTATGCAAATGATGCATGGTGATATTCACACTTCACCTCATTTTCATATTTATTGCGCAAAATAGCGCAGTACGTAGCCTTCTTGTTTTATGCCGTCTCTATCTGACCCTCTAATAAGAGTGGTAAAGCTGTGGATACTATCAATAACTATGACCTGCCCCAGGCATCCTTCTTCTGTGGCAATGGTTGCTAACCAGTAGATTGGGATCTACTGATAGATCTTGGAGTCTCTGACAGGTGATCCCGACTGGTTTGGCCAAGAGATTTTCAGCTGCCCTTCCTCCCACTGCTGCTCATCTCCTGCCCTTTGCTTTGGAGCTGCCCCTCCCCCTGGGGAGCCCCCTGCTTTCTGTGCAGGGCAGTGGAGGAGGTGAAGGGGCACTGATGTTAAGGTGCCCCCTCTCCCACTCTGTACCCTTTCTCCACAGAGCGGAGGAGGGAGGGGGAACAGGACTTGAGATGGAGATTGCTGGCTACCTTAGGGAGTGGTCCACGGCCAGGGCAGGGTAAGCCTGCCTAACCGCACTGCACCATCAAACAGGAACCACCTAAGATATGCAGTGCCTAGCTGGTGCCCACATCCCAAATGCTGACCCATCATGAATCCCCTCCTGCCCCTCAAGCCCTGAGCACCTCTGCATCCAAATGCCGTCCCAGAGCCTGCACCTAAAACCCCTCCTACGTCCTAACTGCTTGTCCCAAGAGCAGCTCAGAGCCCCTGTTACACTCCAGATCCCTTGATCCAAGACCAGAGCCTGCACCCCAACACTCTGTCCCAGCCTGGTGAAAGTGACTGAGGATGGGTGAGAAAAGGAGGACGGAGTGAGCAGGGGCGGGGTCTCAGAGAAGGGGAGGGAAGGAGATAGGACAAGGGTATTTATATTTGAGGTAGATCTTGGATTGCACTTCACTTTTTAAATTTATTTCATGCTTAATAAGGTTGGAGACCACTGTTCTATGGGAAACCCTAGAGAGCAGAAACAACTGTGAAGATTCCCTGTCAAGTTCTGACATGATTGTTCCATCTACACTCCTCATACCTCCACTATGGGGCCTTCCCCTGAATGTGCTGGATCTTCAAGTATCTGGGGAATGGCAGGGGTATTTGCTTAGATGCACTGCCTCTCTGCTCCTGTTTCCTGGCAGTGCACCTTCACTGCAGCCATGTTCCAGGGATCTCCACCTCACAATGGTTGCCTCTGGGATTCTGGGAAATCAAGAAAATCCATGGAAAAGCTGGTATAGCCTCATGCTGTAATATCTTTTCCAGGCCAGGCACTCACCAAAAGACAGAGGAGGAATGATGAATGTTCTTGTCCCCCCAACTACATGTGCCTCTTTCCCTTCCTCAGTAAAGACCTGCAGAGCACCTATTAGCTTTGCAGATCCCTATAGATCCTGTTAGCTCCAGAAGAGAGGGAGGCAGTGCCAAATATGCTGATCTTGCTTCTGCAGTGATGGGGGTGAGGGAGATCTACAGATGGAAGATCCCCTCTATCTCTGGATGTTGGAGGCCAAAGTGGGGGATTATTAGGTGTGTGATTTCTAACATCAAGGTGCAGTCTGTGTAATACTTACCATATGGATAACTAATACTGCCAATACTAAAACATTATTGAAATTTCTACATATTATAGATCATTTATTAATTCTGAAGCCAGCAAGGGGGAATTCTATTGTCTTAAAAACTAAAGAGGAACTGATCATAAAAAGAAAAAGGAATGATAGCTTATGCACAAGTGATCATGATTTAATCACAGTTACAATGTGCAAGCTGAATAAAGTCCAGACTACTAATATATACACTTCATGCTTTAATAGGACCAATTTCACAAGGCTGAAAACAATTATGAGCCAAATGAGCTGGGGAGAAGTTAATCAGAAAAATATGAATGATAACTGGAAATCATTTAAAAGCATCTTACTAGATGCTCAAAAAACCACAATCTTACAATTGAAGAACACGGACATAAAGGTTAAAAAAAAAAGACTTAGTTCAGTAAGGAAGAGAAGGCAGCTATAAAAATGATATATAACAAATGGAAGAAAGGGAGTAGATAGTAATTAATATAAATCACAAGTTAGAAATTGTAGAAAACTGAAAAAGGAAGCAAGGGGCCATATGTGGTCAGCAGAGTTAAGGAGGAGTTTTTTCAATCTTTCAGAAACTAAAAGAATCCTGAAAATGGTACTGGTTCATAATTAGGAAGAAATGGTAAAATTATCAATAATAATACAGAAAAGGCAAAAGTGTTCAATGAATATTTCTTTTATGTATTTGGGGGAAAAGTCTTATTGTATGGTGGTGATAACACTATTTCCATTTTGCTAGTATATCTGGACAGAGTTAAACAGACACTATTAAAGTTATATATTTTTAAATCAGCGGGTTCAGATAACTTGCAAACAGTTTTAAAAGAGCTGGTTGAAGAGTTTGCCATTAATGTTGATTTTCAGTAAGTCTTAGAGTACTTGGAGAGTTCTAGAAGACAAGAAAAAAGATAACATGCTAATATTTAAAATGGGTAAACTGTAAACCTGACAGAATTATCTTGAATCTGAGGACGATAATGGAACTTGATTAAAAAGGGTAATGTAATTAATGCAGGTCAACATGGGTTTATGGAAAATAGACCTTATCAAACTCAGCTATTTTTTACGAGACTACACATTTAGTTGATATATAGTGCTGACTTAAATATACTTAACTAATATTTTATAGAAGGTGATACTGCATGAAATTTTGTTTAAGAAACTAAAATGATATAAAATTAATGTGGCACATATTAAGTATATTAAAAACTGACTAATTAAAAGGTCTCAAAATGTAACTGTAAATGCAGAATCATTATTGAGTGGATATGTTTCCAGTGGGGTCACACAAAAATGGGTTCTTGGCCCTATGCTTTTTAATATTTAACTTTTTCCTCAAAGATCTCAAAGTAAACATAGAATTATCACTGATTAAATTTGCATATGATATAGAAATTGGGGGAGTAGCAAATAAGGAAGAGGACAGATACAGAATGAACTGGATCGCTAGGTAAACTTGAAGCAAGTAGACAGTATGGCTATGTCTATACTGGCGGCTTCTTGCGCAAGAACATCTTGCGCAAGTGTTCTTGTGCAAGAAGTCTTGCGCAAGAAAACGTCCACACTGCCATGTGTGAGCTGTGCTTTTGCGCAAGAGCGCCCATGGCAGTGTGGACACTCTCTTGCGCAAGAAAGCTCTGATGGTCATTTTAGCCATAGGGCTTTCTTGCGCAAGAAATCCCTGCCGAGCGTCCACACTGCCCTCTTGCACAAGAGCTCCTGCACAAGAGAGCTTACACCTGTTAAAAAAGAGCGCAGCTCTTGCGCAAGGAGCCCTCTCTTACCATGCCGTACTGTAAATTTACTTGCGCAAGAGTGGGCGGGCAGTGTGGACGCTCTGCAGATTCTTGCGCAAGAATGGCCATACTAAATGTAAACGTATACATCTAGGAACAAAGAGTGAGGGCATACCCTTGGGAAGCAGTGACTCTGAAAAAGATTTGGGGATCATGCTAGATAATCAGCTGACCATGAACTCCCAGTGTGAGGCTGTGGTCAAAAGAACTAGCATGATTCTGAGGTGCATAAACCAGGGAATTTTGAGTAGGTGCAGAGAGGCTTTATGTATATATTTTACACAGGTAAGCTGCTGGAATATTGCATCCAGTTTTGATGCTCAAAATGTAAATTGATAAATTGGGGAGGGTTCAGAGAAGAGCCACAAGATTAGAAAACATGCCATGGAGTGATAGACTCTAGAACAATCTTATTCAGCTTAACAAAGAGAGGATATGGAGTGACTTGATTAAAGTCTGTAAATGCATGCATGGGGAACAAATATTTAATGGGCTCTGTAATCTAGCAGAGAAAGGTATGACATGATTCAATGGCTGGAAGTTGAAGCTAGATAAATTCAGACTGGAAATAAGGAGCACATTTTTAATGGAAAGAGATTAATCACTGGAACAATTTACTAAGGGTGGTGGTGGATTCTAGGGATGTAAAATCCCATTTAAATGGCTAACTGGTTAAACATATTATTTAACTGCTTACCCAGTTAAAGGAGAGGAAGAATGCCTTCCCCACCCTCACTGGGCTGGAACGCCCACCCTCCCCCACAGGCAGGGGCTGCTGCAGTCTGGCCATAGCAGCCCATCTATGGTAGGCCAGGGCATCCCTGCCTCCAGTGTCCTGATCAAAGCAGCCCCTGCCAGAAGGGTGCCCTGGTTTGCTGTGAATAGAGGCTGCCAGAGAGGCTGAAGCAGCCCCACTCATTAATCTTAACCAGGTAAGGTTTACTGGTTATCCAATTAAATCTTCACATCCCCCTAGTAGATTCCCCATCATTCACAAATTTTAAATCAAGGTTGGATGTTATTTTAAAATATATGCTTTAGGAATTATTTTGGGGCAGTTCTATGACCTGTATTATATAGCAGGTTAGATGAGATGGTCACAATGGTCCTTTTTTACTTTGGAATCTATCAATATGAAAATCATGTGCTTGGACACCTACCAAAGCCCCATGGATTCTGTATTATTTTCATGCTCAGTAAAGAGACAAAAAAAAAAGCTGCCAGATATCATTTTATGATTACCATTTTTGGTCAATGACAGTCTTTAGAGCCTAAGTTTTAGCTTCTGGTTACCTGTTCTAATTCAGTACTGTCCTCTCAGCTTTAACTCTACAGATTGGATTTGCATTTCACAATTTTCTGCTATAGCTCTCTTGACTGATACCTCTGTTTTCATCCAGCTTCAGTATGAATACCATTGCTAACATAATGCAGGAGCTGCGAGACTATTGGGCAGATCATTTCTCACGCAGATTTCTACCCAAGAGGCCTCCCCTTCGCCGAATCACCTCCATTTCCACTTTTTACCTCCTGGACTTCAGAACCCGGCAGGCTGAACTAGGTTTGGATTACGGCCCTCCGCGGGCTCAGCTGAGTGATACCAAGTTTGTCTTCCAGGATGGCAAATGGCAAGGTGAAAGTGGCCTCTCTCATCGGCCTCCACTGCTGCAGTTATTCTCCTCTGGTGACAGGGAGCAGTCCTGTAAAGCCCTGAAGAAGGAGAACAAGGCTCTCCTGGAAGAGAACAATTACCTGAAGCTGCAGCTTGAGCTGTTGATGGACATGCTGACAGAAACCACTGCCCGACTTCACATGATAGAGAAAAAGAAGGACAACCCCACATGGCATAACAAGATGAAGAAGCCAAATAAAGTATTGATGCTTAAATCCTAGCAAGAACTGTGGATGCAAGACCTGGGAGTTTGCATTTGTTGAAACACATGCAGATCTGCCTCCTTGGTTCCAGAAGTTTAATACATTCCTGAATCAAATTTATCTGTAGAGTGATTTTTGCTTTAATTGTATGTATTAAGCAAATTAGAATTTATTTTATGATTGACAGAAAACAGGAAATCAGTCTGTACAGTTCATTACACTTCAAAACCAGATCTGACCATTCATGAATCATGGCATTAAATAAATGAAAAACAGCTTTACCCATTATCCAAATGCAGAAATTGAGACTTATGAATATTCTTGAATTTTAAATCTCTTTTAATGAACAGTGTAATAAAATAATGAAACTTAGCACTTTTATGCTCTCACTTTTCATATATACATTTCAAAGCATTTTAAAGGAAACTAAATATCATTACCTGAATACTACAGTTGGAAAGCTGATGGCAGTTAGAGAGGAAGGATGGTCCAGTGATTAAGGTGTTAGCCTAAGAGTCAAGAGACCCTTCAATTTTTTACTCTGCCAAGGGCTTTTTCAGTACATGGAGTTGGTCAAATTGCCTACTCTCTCAATTCTTCAGATAAAAATGGGGATGATACTTCCCCTCCTCTCAGTGGGGATGTGAGGATAAACACAACCTATTAAAAATGGTGAGGAATTAAAGTAATGAGAAGGGCCTTAGATATGTGATAGAAATGTAGCCATGTTAGTCTGGGGTAGCTGAAGCAAAATGCAGGACAATGTAGCACTTTAAAGACTAACAAGATGGTTTATTAGACGATGAGCTTTCGTGGGCCAGACCCACTTCCTCAGATCTGAGGAAGTGGGTCTGGCCCACGAAAGCTCATCGTCTAATAAACCATCTTGTTAGTCTTTAAAGTGCTACATTGTCCTGCATTTTGGAACTGGAATTAGTCTTCTTCCTCTCAATTACTCTGAGGTTACAGGGATCCATTGGTCTTTGTGTTGCTTTGTCTGACTGTTGCACTGGCAGAATGGCCAGAGACTGTAATAGCAGATAAGACAGCTCCACCCCTAAATCCCCCTCTAATGCTGCAGAGACCCCCCCAAACAGGATGCAGAGGGTGTGTGCGTCTCTGAGGGTGTGTAGTCTGATCAATTGCAGTGGCCGTGCTGCTTTTAAATGACAAGCAGTTGGTCCCCAATTTGATCACAGTCGTCTCCCCTGATTCTAATAAGATATGTGTAACCTTCTCCTTTAGCATCACAGACTCGGCGACCAAATAAACCACCCCTCTCTGCACGAGAGAGACCACATCTATGTTTCTGTGTGCCCAATGCCTGACAGCTCAGGGTCCCGATTCTGGTGGTAGCCTGTGGCTGCCATGTTAAAATAAATGCAAAACAGCTCAGGGTCCCGATTTTTCTGCTAAAATAAATGCACCATAAAAGCGTACTCCCCCAGCCAGAGCGGCATCTCATTACAGTCCATTGTGAGCTGCCTTCCTCCTTCATTTGCAGTCACGGAGCCCCCCCTCGGACCCCGCCCATTGGCAGTCGGGCAGCCCCCTTCTCCCGTTTGCGAGGGCGAGACAACAGTGCGGCAATTGCTGCGCTCGGGCCGTTCCGCTGCTTTTAACTGGTTTGCTGCTGGTTACCCCCCGGGCTCCCCCTGCCCCCCTCGGCGGGAGCCAGACGCCTGCCCCCCAGCTCAGCCCGCCGGTCGCTCAGGCCCTTAGCACAAGCCCCTGGGAGGCGGAGCCAGGAGCACCTGACCCAGCCGCTTTCCCCGGAACGATCGCAGCCATCGCTTCGCCCTCTCGCTCGGCGGCCCGGCCTCGGGGGTGGTGACCGCTCGCCTCTGCCGGACGCAACAGCGCGGCCAGGTTTGCTGGCACGGGTCACGCGTGGGCCTCCCGGCCGGCGCAGCAGGGGTGGCGCGGGGCGGGGCGGCCTCGCCGCTGGGTCGCTCGGCGCGGGGCTGGGTCGCTCGGCAGCGGCCTCCTTCAGGCGCCCGCTTTCTCCGGGGGAAAACGAGCCGAGCGGCTGAAGCGCCCCTCCCCCCGCCCTGGGAGACCGCCTGGCAGCATTGTGCGGGGCGCGCGGCTCGTGACGCGCCGGAGGGGGGGGGGGGCGGTCTTTGAGGGCGGCCGTTATTCCTCCGCCAGCTGCCTGAGGCGGGGCGGCTCCTGCTGCCGTCCCCCTCCCCCCTCCCCACGCGGCGCGGCGCTCGAGCAGCCTCGCTGCGCCCCCTCCCACCAACTGCTTTTCTCGCCACTTCCCCTGTCCCTGATGCGTAGGTCAGTGACTCTTTACACCCCTCCCGCCATGGCGCCAGCGCGCGCGCCGCCCAGCGGCTGAACTCCCCCCTCCCTCGCGGCTGGCTCTGACGTCTCCAGTAGCCGCTGTCGCTTACACCAGGGGCTGCTTTTGGCCTCGCGGCTGTACTGCGCAGCCGTGCGAGCCGGTCTCTGATTGGCGGCAGTGGAGGAGAGGGGCGGGGTTATTTAAGATGACGTTACAATCCGACAACGGTGTAATCGGCTATTTATAACCCTGCCCAGAACCCGCCCGCTTGTGAAAGGAGAAGAAGGGAGAGAGGCAGTTGGGGCTGGGCTGCTGGACGCGCCGCTTCAGACTTACAAAAGAACCGCGAGCGCCCGGGAGGCAGTTGCCTTGGGGGGGTGTTAGCCTGACGCCCTCTGCCTTTGTTGTCTAGCGATCAAGCCATCCGTCTGCCGAGCTTTTCTTTCCGCGGGACCGTGAGAGCGCGTGGCCAAGATGGACCCTCTCCGCAGCGAGGAGACCGAGGGAGAAATTCCTGGCCTGAGTGAGTAGCCGCTGCTGCCTAGCGCGCGTGCCCGCCCGCGCGCGCTCCTTGGGTTCCCTTCTAGAACGTTCCGAGCCGTGGCCGCGCGGGGATCGCCTGAGCCTGGGTGGCGCGCGGAGCGCGCGAGCCCGGAAGTGGCCGTTTGGCGGCCTTGGGCGCCGCGACGATATCCCCCCCCCCCCCGTTTTCCAGCCTCGTGGCGTACAAAAGGGTGGGGTCCCTCGCTGGCGAAAGGCCCCCGCGGTGTAAAGGGTCCCCCGTCGGCGGCCTGCGAGAGCCCCCGAAAGCCGATTGCGTCGGATGGGATCAGAGCGCGGCCCTGCCTCTGCGCTAGGCCTCTATCGCGGCCTACAGGCCGCCGCGGAAATCGAGCCAGGCTTCCACTGCGGCCTAGGCCCTGCCTGGCATCGCGAAGGCGCAAAAGCAGCTTCACTTCCCTTTTCCTCTCTGGAGCCCCCCCTCTCCCCCGAGAGACCTCGTTCCGAAGCTGCGTCTTATCCACGCCTTTGGGAATAGTTTGGGTGGGAGCACCGCGAGAGTCGCCAGTCTGCTGGGTTGTGACCGCCCATGCGGAGAATGGCGGGGGGTAAAGGCGCGCACAATTCAGATGACTTTGTTGCTCCCCCCCCCCACCCTCGGCGTTTATCTTCCTCTTCTGTAGAAGTGCGCTGGCCGTTTTTAACACACTTAACTATGCTCGTTAAAAACGTGCAGTAGCATTTGCTCGGCAGTTAAGGATACATATTCAAGACTTCATTATGGATGAAATATTCATTCCAGTAATTGTAGTGACTTCTACTACTAGTTATTAGCATAAATATTGTGAAACCCTGACTCCTTAAGTTAACCACAGAAATTTGTGGAAGCCATAAAATGTGTTGTTTACACTGTTGAGCTATGCCAATTGTGAAATACCTTAGAGGGTTCCCCCACCCCCCCAACTTTTTAGTTTCTGGTTTGTCTGCCATTGGTTGGTAGCTAACTAATTTTTCTCCTGTCAGGTCCCTCTTCTCTCCCCCCCCCCCCCCCCCACTTCGATACATTTTTTTAAAGAAGTCCTTGCTGAGCAACTATGGAGACCCAACTTTTGTGCCTCAATGCGCTGCTGTTGTCTAGCTCTGATTTAACCATATAGCAAACTAGTTAGTTTCTTATGCAGCTGAGCATGCCCTGAGATGCATGCTTCCACCCTGAAGAGGAGGCTTTGAACCATTGTTCAGACTCCCTTGAGTGGTGAGATGAAAACTAATATTGAAAGTGACTGTTGCAGCAGCACTCCTATTTTCTGGTAGGAGGTACACAAGAGATGCCATTCTTAGGTCTGAAGGAGAGAGAATATTCCTGTGCTGATTATGCATCATATAATGTTTACCCTTAAGACCTTGCAACAGCAGAGCTGTACCATTGCATCTGCCTCACAGCAGGTACATAGGAGACCATACAATATTGCCATTGCCAACCTGAGAGAGCTCTTCCCCCTGAATAATTAAACCACCTCCAGTGTGTACATGGCACTTTTCTCAGTGTGCAAGGTCAGGGATATGTTTTTCCATAATCTTAAGTGATAAAGTAAAAGTGCTGAAGTAGGTATCTTCCCCAACACATGAGATCATAACTTTAGTGTAGCATGACCACCAAGGTCAACTCGCCAGGGTTCCATAGGAATAAGCACCATTGATTGATTATGTTTAATTCTGTGTAACACCCTAGACTTTCTGAAAAGGTTTCTTTAAAATTTAAGTCTGGTAATTCTTAAATTCTCAAATATTCAGAATTCAAGAAAATTTGACAAATTTTGAAAATTTGTCCCTTAAGTGTGTATATAAAAAAGAAATCTTGTAACAGTTTGTAGCAAGAACTAATCTCATTACTGTGAAAGCTACACTCTTGGCCTGAAGTGACCCTCTCTGAGAGAGGTGGCTACGAACCCAGGGTTTATAACTTGGCACTGTACTTTAGTGGATTGCCATGAAGTCTATCCTAAATAAGTAATAGTGCTGTTGTCCTGGTTATAAAGGAGAAACAGGAGGGTGGCTATTTGAGAGAAGAGAAAAGATATCTGTTGTCATGTTTTTTTCTCAGATATGTGTGCTGAACCTAATTAAATAGAGGAAAATCTTTGTCACAAGGAGTGACTGACTACTTTGGGTACAGGGATGTGGTCATTTCACATTCTGACAATAGTACTTTGCCTTCTATTTTAAAGGCGCATATTGCACCAGGGAAAATTAGAAGTATAGATAACTTCTACATTTTATGGATTAGTGTATCGTAAGATGCATTTGTTTAGCTTTCTTTGGTGCATATGACTTTGGGTAAACAGACTGTCCACAGGTTGGTAATATTTTAAACCTGTGGTGCTTGTACTTTACCTTTGGAATTGACTGTTAATAACTAATTTATCTCCCCAACTCCTTTAATAGGAAACCGATTCAAAATACCATACAAGAAAACATGAACCACGTTTCTAGCTTTCATTTGGAAACTAAGCCTCTGCAAACTAATACAGGAGACTTTTCTTCTCTCATTGCTACAAACCTGAAAGCAGACAGACTAAACTTTCTCTACATTCCACAACATAGGCTGCACTCCCTTTTTCTGTTGAAATAACTAGGTCATGAGTTTCTCCCTGTAATAATTACACTTGGGTGTGTAGATGCTGTAACTAGTGTAGGTCTTAATGTGTTTTTGCTCGATTTAAGTGGTAGGAATCTTTTGCTACGCTTCTCTGAAATGGCTTTCTGGTTTCAGCTAAAAAGGAATTCTGAGTTCTATCATCAGAAAGATGTGGCAGATACATGTCCTGGCAACAACTTCAGTCAGTAGCCAAGGATTTAACCACATACCTTACAGTCTATCATGCCCTGCAGTGGATTTCAAGCTTCAGTAAAGGAAAGAGAAACAGCTAGACATGTTTCTAAAACATAAAGAATCTAGAAATCATTATGGAGTCTGGACAAAGCTTTTGTAGAACTCCTGCGTCAATCTACAGTGAAAGCTGTTGTCTGGGACAAATCCTGCAGCAACTGGTTAGCTGGTTCAATTGCTTATCTTGAAACTAGGATTAATATTTAAATGCTAGTTCAACTATAATTAGCCTTAGTTTAAATGTGATCATCAGAGGTTCTTGCCCATATCATAATTGGAATTTGATTGGTAAGCAACTATCTGATCAGCCAGCTATTATGGTAGGGAGTTCTGGGAAGGACCAAAACCTTAACTCTCCACTGAAGTCTTAAAACATTCAGATTACAACTTTTAAAATTTTCCGTTTTTCAGTTAGGTAAGAGAGGGACTTAAGATAAGCACATTACATAGATGTTAGTGCTGCAGAGTGAAATGTTTAAAGCGGACAAATTTCTGTAAGCTACAAGTTATGGTTGAAAGACCAATTTGGATGAATGGTGCTTAATGCCTTACATAGTTTTCTGACGGTAGATAGCTGCTGCAGTTTACATGTTGAGGAGTGAAATTGAAGGAAATGAAACCAAAATGCCCAAGGGAAACCTTGAAACAACAAAAATTCTCCTCAGACTTTAAATTGGGGTAAATTTACCTAAAAAAAATCTCCATTGACTGATTTGGGATTAGTTCTTATGGGCGCTTAGTGTAGATATGGTTACAGCTTGTCTTGCTTTCAAAGTGTTCACAGTGCATCTCCACCTGCAGAACTGGTTTTTTAGGCGTACTTCGCTTTAGTTGCAGTAAATCCCATGCTAAATTTAAGTTTCCATTAGTGTTAGTACAGCCTTGCAGACAAAGCATAGTTAGTGGGTAATGGCAGTTGTAATGAGCCATAAATCCAGTATTTTTTGTCCATGATTTCTCGTATCTAACCGTTATGAATTTATGCTCCCAGTCTGGTCTTCTGCACAAGAAGAAAAACCTTCAAAAAAGACAATACTGTAGGATCATGTTTCTGAACACAATCCAAATTAGAAACCCTTTCTAATACTTTCCTTTCCATTGGTCTCATTATTCAGATGTCTGGTATGTAAATGCATTTTTCAAGCAATCTCTTCTGAACATATGAATCAGTCTGGTTTAACTGATTTCAGACTGATCCTGGCTAGTGTGCAAGTTTCTTCACCAGAATGGATTTATAGAGCTAAATACATAAAACCGTAGGATTTTTGTTGAATACTAAGAGGGGTGTAAGCAGATAGTTGACTAGTGATGAGACTAGTTGCCCCCCCCCCCCCTTGTTGCCTCTATCAGAGGCAGCAAGGCGGGGGAAGGGAGGAGCAGGACCTGGTGCTGTGGGGGGAACTAGCTTAAAAGACAGTTTTCCCCCAGCACCATCTCTGCAGGAGGTAGAGGCATAGCAGGAAATGACATGAGCAGGTGCTAAAGCAGTCTTTGCTCATGCTGCTTCTACTGTAATTCTGCTTTTTAAATGTACAAGAGCCCCAATGGCTTCATTTCAAAAGCTGAGGCTCCACAGGGAGTGGGGGGCCAGTCCCCTGCTGGCCCCATCCTCCCTGAGGGGTTTCTGCTTTTGAACTGTAGCAAGAGCCCAACAGGGCTCTTGCTACAGTGCAAAAGTAGAGGCCCCTTATAGACTAATCAAATAGTCGATGGAAAGCCCATTGATTATTCATTTAGTTAGTTTAAAATTAGCTTCCTTATAATACTACATCTGTCAAATGGTGTAAACCGACAATACAGCTTTCGATGGCAGTCCAGGGCCTTGAGCAATACTGGTCATTATTGGCAACAATATAGAATCTGATGACCTCAGTATAGTGTTCAGAAAGAAGAATTTTGTTTAGAATTTAGTCTGTGAAATTACTGGAAACTAGCTGTTGTCTGTAAGTATGCAGAGATGTCCTGTCCTTATGGCTATTTTCTAAATTTGGTTTGATACATACACCCCAAGACACACCTATATCTGTACGGAGTACAATATAATAAATAGTGTCCAATATTCTAATCTTAAAGCTTGATATGTTATGAATGCAGACTTTCAGAATGCTGTTTACTTTGTTTTTCAAATTCATTAAAATCCTACCACCTGGTGTCAGGGTTTTAAAACCACACATGAGGAAGAGTAAAAGCTATGTGGAATTTTGTTGTAAAGGCCCAGCCTTCCAATTTTGGACCAGTTTGTACCCCTATTTGACCCTTATCTCCTAATGCCAGTAAGTCACTTCAGTATTAAAATTAATTACTGGACCCCATAAATCATGCAAACAAGCATATGCAATATATTTTCCTATTTAAACTGTAGAATGTGATGTTTTCAGGCAAGGGAGAATAATGTTTTAAAGCAAAACCTCAGTTTTCAATTCTGCAGATCACATCATCTAAAATGTCTAGTGACATTTAGCCTCTGCAGTCCTCCCAGGAATTTTTGCTGTTACAGAAATTCTGTGCTGTCTTTCCCAAAAGCAGACTAAAATTTCATTTCCATCTGCTTAATTTCAGGATGGAAATACCTTTCTGAACCTTCCCCAGAAAGGGGAATGTAGAAAACTCCACTTCAGTGTTGCTTTTTAATGAAAAGCCATGAATTTAATGTCAGGGGTATGGGAGACCAAGTATAATTCTAAAATGTTGAAAATATGGTGTTTCTTAAACATTGACACCCCATTCACACCCATTACATAGCCTGTATATTTACATTTGCTAACACAACTTTGGGATCCGCACATAGATTAAGGCTAGTTCAATTGCTGTTGGCTCTTTTATAGTCAAAATATCAAAATTACATGGTCACCTAAAGTGTAATAACTACAGTAGTGAGTCAGACTGTGTGAGATGAGCTTGACTTACATATGACATGTTTTACAAGAAATAGCAACCAATTCAAGTTTTCTTGTTTAAAAACATCTGGAAATGGCTATTTAATTCATGATATGGAGAAGGAGTCTTTCTTCAGGTGTAGTTGAGGTAGATGAAGTCATTCAACTCTCTCGGATTCTCACTGGTGCAGAAACCTTCTTGGCCAATCTTAATATATAGGTCACTCTTTCATCGATGTTTTCAACGTGACTGGAAACACACATTCCTGCAACATAAACTTTTTATAATCCAGTGATAGATGTGGCACAAACTTGTATGTAGAATGTCAGAAAAAACTTTCTAAATAAACTGATTGAGAGCATAGTGGACGACTGTTAGAATGCATTCTATATCAGTACTAACTCAAATGTCTACACTTGAAGGTTGGATATGAATTTTAAACATAATAGCTATTCCCAAATAAATCCATGTGTAGACAAGCTCTCATGTTGTTACACAGTACTGCATAAGTGGGCAAAAAATGCTTGTCGCTATTCTTGTTAATCTTCAGAAAGCAGCATTTTGCTACTTTTTCTTCCTACCTGCATCTCCACTACAAAAAAAAAAATGCACTGCTGCTTGTTTACCATCCACATTCATTACAAAGTGCAGGTTCACTGAGCCTTTTGTTTGCTGGTAATATAATGGCTGGAAAAGGCTTTTACAGTTCGCAGTTGATTTAAACAGGATTTAAATTGGTCGGTGGGGTGGGGTGGGGTGCAAAGGGGGAGAGAATAGATTAGGCATGTTATTTATTGCTCTCCCCCAATAAAGATGAGGGTTTGTCTGAGGGAACTTTCGACAAATAAGGTAAAACAGTGTTTTTCAACCTTTTTCATTTGAAGACCCCCCCAAACATTTCATATGGAGATGCCAGACCCCTTTTGAATGGGGATAGGAAGATTGCAGACCACAGGTTGAAAACATTGAGCTTAGGGGATGTGAACATCTAGTTGACTATCCAGTAAACAAATGCTTATCTTATAGTTGAAGCAAAATGCAGGACAATGTAGCACTTTAAAGACTAACAAGATGGTTTATTAGATGATGAGCTTTCGTGGGCCAGACCCGCTTCCTCAGATCAAGTAGTGGAAGAAAATAGTCACAACCATATATACCAAAGGATACAATTAAAAAAAATGAACACATATGAAAAGGACAAATCACATTTCAGAACAGGAGGGGGATGCGGGGGGGGGGGGGGGGAAGGAAGGAAGGTAAGTACTTGCCTTCCTCCCCCCCCCCCCCGCATCCCCCTCCTATTCTGAAATGTGATTTGTCCTTTTCATATGTGTTCATTTTTTTTAATTGTATCCCTTTGGTATATATGGTTGTGACTATTTTCTTCCACTACTTGATCTGAGGAAGCTGGTCTGGCCCACGAAAGCTCATCATCTAATAAACCATCTTGTTAGTCTTTAAAGTGCTACATTGTCCTGCATTTTGCTTCAGCTACCCCAGACTAACACGGCTACATTTCTATCACTATCTTATAGTTGACATGCTAGTTGATTTGTAGTTCTTGGTACAAATTGCACCTGCTATTGGATTAGCCAATTAATCGAAATTTTACATTCCTAATTGAGCTTTATATATAAATAGTTATTCTAGGCTACTGCACCATATACTACACCCAGACACTGAGATAGTTACTGAACTCTTGAACAAGCCATCACAGCTTTTTGAATTATGGATGTTTGCTTCATGGCACTTAGCTGAGGCAAGCTTTAATTGTGTTCTAACCCTAGTCAAGTATAAACTGGAAAGGTATGAACCTATATTGTGAGTTTGACACTGGAAATAGAGTTCCTCCACTTTTCTTAGAAAACTTTTGGAAGTAGTGGTCTTAAGAGCAGCATTTGTGAATTACAGAGAATGCACATTCTTATGAGAAGACCGAAAGAATCTGTGGGTTTGTTTCCCCCATAATTCTGGGCACTGTTTAACATGTGATTTATTTCAGCTGCCTTGTGTGAACTGCAAAAATTTTACATGTAGCTATTTCAGCATTTATGGCATCTCTTTGTAATAAGTTTGCAATGGGGGTTCTGCAGCCTTGAAAATGTACTGCTCTTTGAATAAATAATTTTTGCACCCTGAAACTTGCTTTGTGAAAAGGCTATGCTACTTTCTCCCCCTGATGGCTTTTAAATGACTGCTAGCATCTAATAAGAGAGAGCTTGTGTGAACAAGCACCGTTAGTGACCAATCTGTTTATACCTGGATGTTAGCGCCTTCCTTTTTCCAAAATTTGGATTTTCATTTTTTAATATCATCTGAAACTTCTGTGAATAAATAAGGAGACCAAACAGTAATTGGTTTTAAAATCACTGAGGTTGTTAAATCTGGAAATTAAAAGGACTGACTTGTTGTCCTCCATATTAAGTTGTAGTCTTGTCTGCAACTTAAATCGTACAAATCTGTTTACCTGGTTGGAAATATTTCGTATTTCCATCAGAACATTTGCTAAATTTGTATCCTTCCGACAGCATATTACTGGACTGCTTATACAAGTGCCACCAAAACAACTTGCTTGGAAGCCAATATGTTAGTAGTGGAGCAAGGATTAAAATGTTGGAAGACCTTTTATCACTGACTTTGTAGGAGCTATTGTGTTAACTGTTCCATTAGATGCAAAAGGGAAAAAAAGTATCTGTAGCATTTCTCAGTACACAAACAGTAAATTTAGCCTGCCTTGTTTACACTAAGTCAGTAGGTGGAGCTGGAATAGTGCTGAACACAGACTGGAGCTACTGTACATTTGCCGCTAAGAATTGCCACCATTTTAGAAATCATGCCTAAAACATGGAGATGGGACTTAGATGCTGCTAACATGGCATTCTTTAAGAGCTGGGCATGGGGTGGGAGAGAATGTATAGTTGTTATGCATGTTCAGCAGAGCAATTGAGAGTGATGGGTGGAGTCTGGGAGAATTGCCAGAACTTGTGGTTCAGATCAACCATTATCGGCAGGCTTGCCAGAGCAAAGTACAGAACTGCTGAGCCAGAATGCCTCATACAATATATTGGTTTTGGGTCAGTAACAGGAAATAATACAGCAAGTGAAGACCCACATTGTATGTGAATTTTATTTAAATCCTGTAGAACAAATGCTGTTTTTCTTATTGTACAAGGGAAGGACTCTCTAATTAGTAGTTAGAGGCTGAAAAGAATCTTTGCTCTGTGAAATTGTAAATGCTGGTTCCAGTCATGGCAACATCCTGACAATGCTATTACTTGCTCATAGCAAACACTAGTGCTAATCAGGGATGCAAAAGTGTAAACTGTTAACCAGATGACCCTGGATTCAAAGGTCAACCTTCATGGTTACATGCAGGGCTCTCAGTATGTAAATGTGTAACCACTGACATTTCTTAGGTTACACGTTTACCTAAGTAAACACATTGTAACATCCCTAATGCTAATGGTTACCACTGAATTATTTCCCCTGCTTAAGGCTAATAATGCTGGCTGGGATTTGCTGCTCTTCTTGCTGTGTCTGTAATCTAAATCTTGCAGTGTCCCAGGGAAACTGACCGGTCTTGCTGATAGCCATTAAAACTCAGCTGGCTGCAAAGGACTGTGTGGCTCTTGGCAGCAGTCTGGTGCTCTGAGGCATTAGCTTCATGACCTCACTCTATTTCTTTTCGCCCCTCCCCCCAGCACCCAACCTCAGGTCTCTGGCACCTTCCCTGTGCCAGGGGAGGCTGCACTTGTCTTTCACTGCAGGAGGAAGACTCAGCCCCCCCTTCTCCTATGTTGGAGAGAGGAGGGTAGGGCCTCATTTCACTGATACTCCCCTATGGACACTTCAAGTTGGAGGGGCTGAGGCATTGGTGTGTGCCTGGGGGAAACACCAGGTTCCACAATCTAGGGAATCACTGCAGTTGAGCTTGCTCTGAGCCAGCAGTTTCAATTGTCCTGCTTCTCACCAGCTACATGGCTGTTCCCTCTGCAGTTATCTGAAACTTGGTGCCCTATGCCCAGGTTGTACCCACTGTGTGTGTTGCCTCCCCCAATCTGTAGCTGCTGCAGGCTGAACCCCTTATGACTAGCCTTGCCACATTGCCATTGCTTTTAGAATAGCTGTTGCTGTCCCTCTACCATGTTTCTCCATCCTGTTGCTGGTCTGAACCTCCAGTACCTGGACTGACTTCTCTAGCCAGCCTCTGTACTAGTAAAATTGCATTAGTTTTTAATTAAATAGATTAACATTGATCTGGTTTTAATTATTTTTTTTAATGTTAGTTTTCAGCCAGGGCTCAGTCTCTTCTATTCGTGCAGCCTTCAGGTTAGGGATGTTTGAGCATGAACAACTATCCATTTAACCGATAAGCATTAGTGGTCGTAATTACACTTAGTCAGCTCCAGGCTGGCAGGGCTTGCAGTACTGCTCTAGAGGAGGCTTTGCTGCAGGCTCTGCAGTACAAAACTTATTTAAGCTTTATACTGCAGAGTCTGCAATGTGCAACTGAGCTTTTCAGTGGTTACACGGTTACCTATTTAACTGATTTTCAACATCCCTACTTCATGTGTACTGGATCAAATGACTGTCTCCTCTTCTATATCCTGTTTCTTGTGTCAGCTCTCAGATCCTGCAGTCTGAAAAAGGAGCATGAAACTGTATTGAAAATAAATGGAATAACTTGTTCCCGCCAGAAGTTTCTTTCCTAATTGGTTAGATATTGCTACTTTAAGACAACCACAAAGTATTGTCTGGCCCCTCTACTCTGTTAGGGGCCGTGTGAGGATAGGAGCCTGCACCAGGATTGTCTCTGGGATCCACAGGGCTGCATGTACCAGAACAGAAGTGGTTGGAGTTATTCAAGCGTAATTGTGTGCACATACAGTTTTCAGTACAGGCTGGGCCTACTAGCTATGCGGGATTGAGGGCCCTTGTTTTGAAAACTCTATGGAGGAAGTGCATGTGTGTATGGCCTGACCAGAGATATGAGGAGTGGCAGAAGGATGCATGCTCCCTACGTCACTGTGACTAGGAAAGGAGAATGGATCCTCTGATAGAGAGCATGTGCCGTTCGCTTAACCCGCCCCTTCCCATTTTGCAAGCCATGTATGTATGGCAGAGGCATGCTGCATAGTCTTTCAACTGCTGCAGGGTTGCTGAAAATGAGGTCCAGGATGCATGTGCAAAAAGAAGGGGGGGGGGGTTGGTTAGTGTAGGCTGCCCAAGCATCTGTCTCAGAGCTGTCTTCTAGCCACCCTCATTCCGGCCCTCCTGGCAGTGAGCAGGAAGAGTCTGCTATGAACATCGTAGGGGGTCGCTACAGCTTGGGCCTGTCTTGTGTAGCAACAGGGCTTGGCTCACGGAAACAGAAGCACACAGTCTCATTGCAGGTTCACCTGTTTGACTGGGGACTAGGCTCAGACCTTTGAGGTTGCTGCGGAGCACCGCTATTAGTACATGCAGGGGAGAAGGAGCATAGGGTGGAATCTGCCCACCATTAGGATGCATCAGTTGGGGCTGGAGGAATGAGCCTGTCTGAATAGCATCAGCCATGCAGGAGTGGGGGAGGTGGTAGAGCAGGGGCGGGGAGATGGGACTAAAAGGCAGTACTCTGGAGTAAGGGGATGGCTGTGGGAAGGGAGAATTTTATCTCTGCCTCAGTGTGTTGTTCTCTTCTCTCCCCCTTTCCCCTGCCCCGCCCAGCAACGGAAGGTGAATCTGAGCCAAGTCTTGCTTCCAGCATGATGTTGAATGTTGAGGGCGGTGAGGGCTTCGTGGTGAAGGTGCGTGGGCTGCCTTGGTCCTGCTCCGCCGAGGAGGTCCAAAGGTTCTTCTCCGGTAAGTGTGAACCGAGGGCTGCCTCAGCTTGGGCAACATCCTAAGCGGAACTGGCCACTCCACTTGTTAGCCGCATGGGGGGAGAGGCAGGTTCCATAGCGTCCCAAGAAAGGTTAGTCAGAGGAAGTGGTAAAGGGGTCCTGTGGGGAGTCAAGGCACCACCAGGGAATGGAGGAAATCTGTAGAGTACCCTCGCTACTCAAAATAAGTAGCATTTTTGAAGTACTTAATTACCGTAAGTAAGAGTTAACTTACAGCATGTTTTTAGTATTTGCATGAACAAGTACACTCACTATTTACTGAACAGATTTAAAGTCCCATATTGCAATTTGTTGTTTTGGTTTTTTTTTTCCAGATGGGATAAGCATTCTTGCAGCCTTAAATAAGGCTTTGAGTATTTTCAATTAAATTTAAAAAAAAAAAAAAAGCAAAAACCCAGTGTCGTCTTTAGAGGTCTGTAAGAGGGGTATAGTTTAGCTTCTTTTATAACTCAATTCATCTTGGGTATTGATTGCCTTCAAGGCATGCTGGCAGGCAAGCTTGCCTTGCATCTCTCAGTTGATTTCAGTCGTAATAGTAAATTTAAAAAAAGACTATTTAAATTCAGCTAAACTAAGAAGGAAAACAGTCATCTTTGTAGTATTATAGTAAATGTCTATAGCCATTTAGGATTAAAGCGAATATTTCCAGGAACAACACTTAACAGCAGTGATTCAGATCCGTGTATGAACAGAACTGTCTGGGGTTTCTCTTATAGAATGTAAAATTCAAAATGGATCTTCAGGCATCCGTTTCATCTATACAAGAGAAGGCAGACCAAGTGGAGAAGCTTTTGTTGAACTTGAAACAGAAGATGATGTGAAATTGGCACTGAAGAAAGACAGAGAAACAATGGGACACAGATATGTTGAAGGTTTGATTTAATTGGCCTAGTAATCGATTAAATGTTCGTATCAGCTTCTCTTTTTATAACTTGTGGTGTTTAAATGCATGTAAGTTGATTTAAGTGAATTTTAAGATTATACCGGTTGGCTATCTTCTCAAATGGCAAATGACTTAAAATGGTTTTTACTGCATTCCAAAATTCATTAATTCTAAGTGCCTCTTACAGTTTTCAAGTCAAACAACGTTGAAATGGATTGGGTTCTGAAGCATACTGGTCCTAACAGCCCTGATACTGCTAATGATGGTTTTGTACGTCTTAGAGGACTCCCATTTGGCTGTAGCAAAGAAGAAATTGTACAGTTCTTTTCAGGTATGTGGGGTATAAGTATCAGCTGTAGCATTATGGGTCAGTGCACATCAGTAGCACTGAACTCTTGCCCATTAATGCTTTCAACTGGGCAAACTGTGCCATAGTGTGTTAAATTATATTGAGCTCTGTTTGCAGATAAATACTGAATAGCTAATAGCTTTTAAATATCGTTATCTGCTTGTTTAAAATATCGGTTATCTAGATAACTCCATCTAAACACATTTGTTTTACTTAGCTCCATAGAAAAGTCAAAATTGTATTCTTCAAATTGAGAATTAAAGTGAATATTTAAATATTTGAGGTTAATTTCTACATGCTGTTCTAGCCATTCCACTCATGCTGCTCAGTCAAGCACATACATGCTTGAGCCTTTTTATTGCTGGACTCAGTAAAATGGGTGGAATCTTTAAGGATGACAGACTAATGTTAGGCTTAAAATTTCTGAATTCAGGTATGTAGAGTCAATATTGTACAGTTCTGTCATTAAGTACAGAGTAGTTGTGATACAGAAGTTTGGTTTCTTCACATTGAATAAGTGTTTTATGAACTTTGTTTTAGGGTTAAAGACTGAATTGTAAATTTTATGACTTTGAATACTTGCCAATTTGTTTTTAATATTGATTTCCTATTTTGGGAATTGGAATGAGATCTACAAATGCATACAATTAGATCTTGATTGGGCCTAAACCTTACCTGTCTGTTTGAAAGCAGAAAGTGTCAACTTCTAAATGTGACTTTTGCTTAAGTTATAATCCTGAATATTAGAATGTCTAATGGAAAAAAAAAAATCCCAAAGCACTTGACACCCTGTTAAAGGTTTAGTAAGGACACTTTTTGTTTTTAATGTAGGCTGAAAACTGATGATTATTCTATTTTAGACTGCAACTAAATTGTTTTGTGTATTTTGGCAAATTGATGTATTGAACGTGACCCTTTTTTAGCATATAAATGAACTGTTTATCACTGTTCGTGTGGTTAACAAGTAACTTGTGAGCAGTGGTGGTAGAAATTATACATGTACCTTGTATGCAAAGTTCTGCTTTCTCTTTAGCAGTTATACTTCTGAAACGAGTCATGAATTTCTTAGATAAGCGGTACTCTACATGTATAATACTGGATTTAGAGATTTAAAATGTTTGTATAAGAGTATTGTCTTATATGAATGTTACTTTTATAAATACTACGATGTGTAAAGCTGTTACTGTTTGACTTAAGTTGTGTGAATTTAACAGATTGAAACATTTCGTAAAGTTCTCTTAAGAGGCTCTGCTTAACTTGTCTTAACACACCCTGCACTATTCAATGAAAATTGATTTTACTGCTACAAAGTAAAAGTTTTTTTTCTGCACAGCAGGATGGGTTAAGAATGTAAACTGAATGGTATGTAATAGTGAAGTTTCATGTTGACATGTTTTCTGTTAGAATGCTAATTTAGAACTAGCATACCATTCGCTTACAAGTGTTAACTTTCTGGTATATTTAAAGCTATAAGAAAAATTCATGCCTGGGCTTGTGATGTTAATATTGCCCCCTACTGGGGTTATTTGTCCTTGGGTTGAAGGGTTGGAAATCGTGCCAAATGGGATAACATTGCCGGTGGACTTCCAGGGGAGGAGTACGGGGGAGGCCTTCGTGCAGTTTGCTTCACAGGAAATAGCTGAAAAGGCTCTAAAGAAACACAAGGAAAGAATAGGGCACAGGTGGGGATGGATGGTTGGTTGGATACGTCACTTTTCTTATGGTAAATGCTAATTAAATCCATATTCTCTCTTCTTAAAGGACAGATTCATAAACAATTAAAACTTAGTCTAGTATTTGAATTTCTAACTTAAATCATGTAAGTAAAAGTATTGTCACCACCTTGTTTTTTGTGTACATAGCATATAATATTTACTCATCCTACAAAATTGAAAATTTAAGTACTGAATGAGGATAAATTCAATTAACTTTTAAACTATAAATTTGATAGCTTAAAAACTGACAGAAGTTGAGAGATTATGGCTTTAAATTTCTCAAGTAGCACCTATAATATCTCTAGCTGTAAAGACACATATAGTACCCTATTACCATAAGAAAATGTGATAATTTCTAAACTTGTTTTTATAAGTTGAAATGTAACAAATTTTCTTATTGTATTACTCTTCAATGTAATAAGCATAGCTTTCAAGAAATTGTCACAAAGGGTTTTTATTCTATTTTACTTGTGACTATTTTTCATTGAAGCATGCATTTTTTTCCTATGCTGTACCACTGAAGCATAGGGTGGGTTGACTAGCACATATGCAAAGCTTTTTTTATAGACTTCTGATGGGTTAAAATCTTGGTGGAGACTAGGTTTTTAACCCTCTTTATGTATTGCCGCGTGCGCAAAACATGAAAGTGATGAGTTGAGTGGACTTGTCTCCCTCCTATTTTTTTTTTTTGACAGCCATTAAATTTAAACTTTACATGCTCCCCCACCCTTAAGGCTGGGCTACTGTTAAGTATGAGGAGCCTATAAACCCTTCAGTAATTGTAATTTCTTGAAAATTCACTATTTTGAAAGTAAAATAGTATTTGAGTAGAATTTGTCATTGCCTGTATAACAAAGAAACCTGGCTTAAAATAGACTGCCAGTTTCAAGGCTATGACTAGACTATCTTGTTCTAATTTCAATTTAATACTGACTTAATATTCCTGTGTGGAGAATTAAAGACTGACTATCTTTCTTATGCGGAAAACATCCTAGGTATATTGAAATCTTCAAGAGTAGTCGAGCAGAAGTCCGTACTCACTATGATCCTCCCCGCAAATTACTGGCCATGCAGAGGCCAGGTCCTTATGACAGGCCTGGTGTTGGAAGGGGCTATAACAGTCTTGGCAGAGGAAGTGGTTTTGAAAGAATGAGACGTGGAGCTTATGGTGGAGGTATGTATCATAAGGTTTTCAGTTACAGGCGGCCTCCAACTTGCAATGTGATTGGTTCCTGAGGAAACGTTGCAAGTCGGGGGAGTCGTAACTCGAACTCTCATTTACGATAGGCGCCATGTGCCGTCTTAAATGTGGGCTGAGGACATAAGTTGGGGGTTTTCAGCCCCTTCCGCATTTACAACCACTTTTGTAAGTGCGGGGGGTCGTAACTCGGGCAGTCGGAGTCGGGGGTTTTCTGTACTTTAAAACCATAACCTATATTGCACGTTATACTATTTCATACCTATTGGCGTGTGGTTAAAACCTGGAAAAATCAAATTCAAGAAGCAGAAGTCTAGCTTCAAATTTTTTAGTATGTTGCATACTAGTTTCTCTATGTAGGACAAGCATTTTAATGTATTTTATTTGTTTTTTTTTTATAGGCTATGGAGGCTATGATGACTACAATGGATACAGTGATGGCTATGGCTTTGGTTCTGATAGATTTGGAAGAGGTAAGTCTTCTTTAATAGGGGTGGTAAAAAATTTTAAATACATCCAAAATGTAACTGCCAATACATCTGAAAGATCTAGAATGGACTCTTCTCTCCGCAGGTATGTCGGACCATAGATACGGAGATGCGAGTTCTACATTCCAAAGCACAACTGGTCACTGCGTACACATGAGAGGATTACCTTACAGAGCTACGGAGAACGACATTTATAACGTGAGTTCAAATACTTTTGTGTATAACAAGCAATTTCTCCTAAATGTACCACAATATTTTGCCAGATGAAGAAAATCTTATGTAAATATTTTCTACCTAGTTCTTTTCACCTCTGAACCCTGTAAGAGTCCACATTGAAATTGGACCAGATGGTAGAGTGACCGGAGAGGCAGATGTTGAATTTGCTACTCATGAGGATGCTGTGGCCGCCATGTCCAAAGACAAAGCAAATATGCGTAAGTGTGACTGTCTTTCCTAAAGATGTCTTTGAAGAAAAGTGAAAACACTACAGCTGAAAGCTTGTATTAAAATTATCGGTGACCTCCTGTTTTGTAACATGGTAGAATAGTTATCTAAGACAAGACTGTCGATGTACAGATGGATTAAAGTTATACGTGTAATAGGGTTTGTATAGTTCACATCCTCTATTTGGTGTGACCTGACAGATTGTGTGGATTCTGTAGGAATTAGTCTAAAGCCAGACTTGCTGTAGACATCTGAGCTATCTTAAATTGAGATGATACTCTGTACCACACATCATAATGTCCGATACATCTTTCAATGCTCTGTTAAACATGCTTTTCCTTTCAGAACACAGATATGTAGAACTCTTCTTGAATTCTACAGCAGGAGGAAGTGGTGGTGCATATGGCAGCCAAATGATGGGAGCAATGGGTATGTGTGAACAGTCTAACTGCATTTTTATTCCAAAACTTGATATTTAACAAAGCTGGCTAATTTTATGCAGCTCCTGCTTATTCTATGCCTGGCATAAAAACTGAAATTCAACATTCTGTCTTAATCACACAGTCAAGGAATCGGAAGGGGTAGTTCAAGATTGGAACACTAGCACATTGCCAGGTATATAAACCTTTTGGGAATACATTAAAACAATTAATTAGGTTGTTAAATAAATTGTGCTGAATGTGAAGAGTGTGATGATATGAGTGCTTTCTATAAGTATGTGATCTTGCACAAGTGGTATGGGAGATGCTAGTTATCCTTGTCCTGTCTTTTTTTTCTTTCTCTTCCCCCCTTCCCCCCTCCCCCCCCGACCAAGCGTTGATAGAGGGTGTATCAAACTTACAACTATCTCATGAGTAAAGTGTCAGCGTAAATCTTTTTGGAAACAGGGAGCAAAAAAGCCCCACTCTAAAAACTTAAGCTCTAAGATATCATAGCAAACCTAAAATTACCAAGTTTAAAATATGTTTAAGTCCAGTAATGTCCTGTTACTGCTATTGAGGAACCATTTCTCATAGCAATAGAAGCTTGGATGCAACATGGTAAAGTAGATACTCCTCTTGAAATTTACTTTGCTGGTCTCCTCAGATAAAATCTTGAAGTGGTGGTTGGCTTCTATATCTTTGTGGTGGGGGTGTGTGTGTGTGGGTGGTGATTGTAAAGCACTTTGATTGTGGAATGAAATTTCATTATTTCAGAATACTGTACTGTAATGTTGTTTTAAGTGTTTTTAAAAGCATATTTCATAACTTCAACTAGTGTTTTGTAGAGGGTACTGTACTCTTGCAGATTGTACTTTTCAAAGGGAGCTTGAGTGTTTGAGAACTTTTAGTAGTAGTTGCTGACTCAGTAACGTACCAAGTTCTCATACAGGTATAGAAACTTTCCCATGTGGTGCATGCAAATACAGGGTAGGAATAAGTCTCAGACTGTCTGAAGGATTGACATTCCAGATGTCCTAGTATTGACTTCTCCTGTGCCTCTGAAAGTACAGAGGTGTCTCAGTTGGCTTAACTATAAAAAATTTCCAGAAATCCATTACATGGATTTTTGCTACGCATTGTCAGACATTTCTCAATTGCATTTCTGAATAGTGGGCATTTTGGGGATGAGACACACCAAAATATAGCACCCCATTTAAAGTCTCTTGTAGCTGAGTAGACTATTTAGACTATTTAAGCCTTAAATCCTCAGACATATGGTGACTTACGTAGTGATGAGTGAACTGATGCTCTTCTGGTGAAATAGAGTAGGGAGCAATACAACGTTACTATTCTTAATTGGTTTTTTTAGCCTAGATTAAATACCATTTAGAATCACAGGTATCTTGCTCTTGGCCAAATTTCTACTAGTGAGAAACAAGAAAAATAGGCAGAACGGTGTCTAAATAGACCAGATATGTGGCACCACAAGGGCTAACATCTGTTAGGACGTTCATAATTTGGTAGTATGTAGATCTGTTTGTTGGACAGATTGTTGGCAGTCAAGGTATTAACGTTCATATCCTTAACTTGAAAGGAAACCAATCCAGTTATGGTGGTCCTGCTAATCAGCAGCTGAGTGGGGGTTATGGAGCAGGCTATGGCACTCAAAGCAGCATGAGCGGATATGGTAAGATGTTTTTTTAAAGCTTTAGGTGGTTGTCATACAGTTGGCTTGCACATCGTGTGTAAGGATCTCTTTGTAGGAGTGTAAGGACAAAGAAAGATAAGCTGATGGGCAGCACCACCTTAAAATAGAGCTTTTGTTGGCATATGTTTTCAAAGTATGGTATTAGGGGGAATTAGTTTTCTAAAAGTCAAATTCTTCTGAAATATGAAAGATGGAAAGTGGATCCATTTCTGTTTGGGTAGCTACATTACATAAGCTAAGTAAATCCACCCTTCCAGTAACTACAAGCTTTATGGCTTGTTGTCTTCTCTCTCGTAGGTATAAATGGGGAGCAGTTCCATTGCAGTTACTAGTTATACCAACGTGAGGAAAAAAAACAGTCCTTTGCCAGTGCTTTGTTTCCCAAAATAAAAGCAGGATATACTAGAAATGTAGTGTATGGACTTAGGTCTTTCAGTGAAATAACAGACTATTTTGGTGAAGAAAGAAACAACTTTTCATTTTTAAATATCTGGAAGGTTTGTCTGTGGTAGTAGTAGTGAAGTGTGTGCAAGGTGATGAGTGGATTTGAGTCTCAAGAATTAAGCACTTGAGGATGAAAGGGGTGTGGAGTTGAATCTCTCACCCAGTCTTGTACTATGATAAATAGGAAAACTTTTCAATTATTTGTTTGTTTTTCCTTTTAGGTAATCAAAGCGCAATGAACAGCAGTTACTACAGCAGTGGAAACCGCGCATCAATGGGAGTGAATGGAATGGGCGGGATGTCCAACATGTCCAATATGAGCGCTGGCTGGGGAATGTAACTGACTGACTTTTGGTCAACCTTTTTTAAAAAAACAAAACAAAACAAAAAACTAAGTTTAACAGTTTTGCAATACAAGCTTGTGATTTATGCTTTACTGTAAGTGAAATCAGGATTATTTTAAAACTTCAGGTTCAGTATTTTTGAACACATGGAAATAAACATTCACTTAGGGTGTAATAACCAAGTTGAGTAAAGACTATAACTGTTAAACAATTTTCAGCTTTTTCTCAAGTTAGTTTTGTTGTAGGGGCGTATTTAAACAGTAAGCGTATTTAGGTTAAAGCTGTTTCAATTATGTTAAATGTTGCTCTTTTACCATATTACATCCAACACTGTTTTGAATGCATGTTGAGAAACATGCTTTTTTGTAAACTGAAATATAGGGGCTATGTCTGCAATTCAAAGTGAACATTTGGCATGTTAGTTCTAGTTTCTTTCTTTTAATATCTTGTAAGGCACGTTTAAGCTTTTTTTTTAAGTTAATGGGGAAACATGTTGAGATGTGATACAGCTACTTTAGGATTTTGGTCTTGGTGTTCGTATAAAATTCTGAGGCCTGAGTTAATCTTTCATTGTATGGTGATTTCTTTTTTTAGGTGTATTGCGCTAAGTGAAACTTGTTAAATAAATCTTCCTTTTAAAAACTATTCTCTCCATTTGATATTCTGTGTTCCATCCTTCATAACTACAAGGGGTGAAGAGTTGTAATTGACATTCTTGCACATACAGATGCAGATAATTTTAGGTACTGCTAACCCAGTAGCATACATATGCCAGCCTATCTAGTTCTACTGCTGGGAGTGCTGCTGATGAATAGCATTCTGTATTGCATTCCTGGACAGACTATTGTTTCTGACAAGCGAATCTATTCCTTTGCCTAGTTGGTGCCACTTGGTTATGTTGATTCGGTGGTAACCGTTTTTAAAAGCGGTCTATAATCATGTCTATAGATGCAGAGTCCTGGGGTTTATAGCAGGGAGCTAAGAACAGCAGTAAAAACACTGCCTGAGCTTGTACATAGGTGGTATATTACAAGTTTCATGATCCTGAACCTGTAGATCTGTCCTGAGACTCACTGTTGTGAGTTTGAAAACATGCTGCAGATGCACTGCTTGAGGCTAGAATGAGTTACCATTTCTATGTAGACTAGATTCTGCATCGAATTCCATGAGGAGTCACATCTCAAACTTTTATGTTCATAAAGCTTCCTAGAGCTGCTCTATAACCTATATTCAACCCAGATTTGTTTCTGGGCCTTAGTTTTTCCTACCACAGTCCAAAACTTAAATCACTATAGGGCAGTGGTCACCAACCAGTAGATTGGGATCTTCTGATAGATCTTGGAGTCTGACAGGTGATCCTGACTGGTTTGGCCAAGAGATTATCAGCTGCCCATCTCCTGCCCTTTCCCTTGGAGCTGCCCCTTCCCCTGGGGAGCTTTCTGTGCAGGGCAGGGGAAGAGGTGGAGGATCACTGATAAGGTGCCCACTCTGTACCCTTTCTCCACAGAGCAGAGAGGCGGCAAAACAGGACCTGGGATGGAGTTTGCTGGCTACTTAAGGGGGAGTGGTCCACGGCCAAGGCAGGGTGAGCCTGCCTAACCCCACTGCACCACCAACCAAGAGCCACCTGAGATATGCAGTGTCCAGCTGGTGCCCACATCCCAAATGCCGACCAGTCATGAATCCCCTCCTGCCCCTCAAGCCCTGAGCACCTCTGCATCCAAATGCTGTCCCAGAGCCTGCACCTAGAATCCCTCCTACATCCTAACTGCTTGCCCCAAGAGCAGCTCAGAGCCCCTGTTACACTCCAGATCCCTTGATCCAAGACCAGAGCCTGCACCCCAACACTCTGTCCCAGCCTGGTGAAAGTGACTGAGGATGGGCAAGAAAAGGACGACGGAGTGAGCAGGGGTGGAGCCACGGAGAAGGGTATTTATATTTGAGGTAGATCTTGGATTGCACTTCACTTTTTGAATTTCTCATGCTTAAAAAGGTTGGAGACCAGCACAATAGGGGCCGTGCGGTAACATGGCTGACAAATCTGTACGGAAATACTAAGGTGCTGTGGTTTCTTGCTAACAACTGCCAATGTGCTTTGTTCCCCCACTCTCTTGGGAGGCCATCAGAACACAAATATGCCCCTGACTGTACTTCACACTTGAATAACTCATTATTCAGGTGCTATACAAGTGAAGGAGAAAGCATTTAGCTGCCATAGATGTCCATACTGGAAAAGGGCACTAGTTTAACTACATTGAAAAATGAACACAATAGCAGTACAAAGAAATTAAACAGTACTTTGACCATTGTTTATTATATTGACTTGGTAATTGCAAGCTAACCAACTCAAATGAGTTAGTCCTTCAAGCTCTTCTAGGAAAGCTAATTCACTTGATGTTGTAGTTTCCAATTCATGTATCCCCAATACTACTAGAGCTAGGGAATATTTAAAGTGTAGGTAGCTTTCATCACAGGACTTAATCTTTGAATTACAGACGGAGATTAATGTATGAATAATACTGGGTACCCCAGACAAGCAGCAGAGCTGAAAATTGGAGTCCCCTGTTCTATGGCACAACTACATCCTATCTTAAAACATCCACTGAGGCCTGAGAAGGTAGTTTAAGAAACGGACATCTCTGCTATTGTATCTTTCAAAAGTACAGTATCTGGGTTGAACAAAAATGACCAAAATATGAAATGTATTTTAGCTTACTGAACTTCGACTTTGCAAATAAGCTTCCTACAAAGTTAAGTCCCTCCCCTTTAAGCAGTGCATTAATTTCACCAACTCGCCAGTAGCTTGTTCTCTTCTCAGGCTGAGATTTGCATGACTGTCAACAGTCTGAACATGTACATGAAAAGCAACAGTAATGCAACTGTATCACACCTGTCCCTGCTTCCTCACCCCCTAAAAGGAAGTGTAATTGAAGAGCTTTTCTTGTAAACAGCAGCTGGTTTAGATCCAAAATACTATCTCTTATTTGGTATGGCTTGGTTTTGTATCTTTATTCCTCTACCATGCTTTATTAATGTCTCTACTGCATCAGATCCTCAGGCTTGCCCTCTTGCACCCTTCACTGGCTTTATTCTTGGTTCTATTCACCTTGCTAGTTCCCCCCCCCCCCCCCCCACTGTTACTTATTGCTTTTTAATCCTGTCTTACCTAGCTATGCTAGTAAGAACAGGACTCAAATCCACACCCCTCTCACCTGACATCTGAACTACCTTCCACCTAGGCCACTCCTCTCTGCCATGTTTATTTAGAGCAGTTATTCTAAAACTAACACTCAACCCCTTGTGATCTTTGAGCCAGGAACTGCTGGAAGCTAGTTCTCCAGCTCTATCTGACCCTGCCTCTGTCATCTAACATCTGTACAAGGAGCTGGAGTGGTGGTAGACATGAGTTTGATGAGCTAGTGTGCTAAAAATAATGTAGCTGTGGTAGCAGATGCTGGCCATGCCAACTGCCTGCAGGTCTAAGTGGGTTTGTGGTTAGTGTGTGGAGCATATGCCACAACTACACCTTTTAGCACTCTAGTTCAAGAGCGCATATGAGGATATCTGAGCTGGGAATCACACCTCCCTACTTAATGCAGCAGACATCACTGAGTCCTCTCATACTGCCTAGATTGGATGAGCCATAGGAATGCTGGGCTTCTTTGCTCCTGCTTCCAACTCCCTTTTGAATAACACTTTAGTGTCCCACTAGGCTGCTATTAGCTGCCATCCACCTACCTCTTCCTCTCTGCTTTCCATTCCTGGCTTGCCATCTCCTGTGCTTATTCTGACTTATACTGCACACCTCATCTTTGTTCAACCTGCACCTCGGGTTGAACAACTCACTGAAAGCATAATTCGTTCAACTTAAAGCTCTGGGCTTTCAGCATCAACCATCTATCACTCCTAGTATTCTGCCAACCAGCCTTTGCCTGCTAATCCATCAGCACTCATTTGCTGAGTCCAGTCCTCCCTTTCGTTATGTCTGACTTTACCCTGCAGCATATCAGCAGCAAGAGAGGAAGTGAATGTTGATTGAACAAGGGCTGAAAGTTGGCAAGGTTGACCCTAGTGTTAAGGGTGGAGAACAGCAAGACAAGATAAAGTGAGACATGTAATGAAAGGGCGGGTTGGGCTGGGGTTTTGCCAGCTATCTTGACTTCCTCCATTACATTTGTGTTCTGTTGTATCCTAATGCCGTCAACCCCGAAGTCCAGGCCATCTCTTTGCCTCTTTTCACACTCCTTATTAAACAAGAGAGACAAAATACATGGCCCTAAGCTTTCCCTCCTACCATGCATCTTTGTCCTATTCCGTATGGAGGGAAAAAAAGTGACCTCTACTTGGTCCATTTCTTCATGGCCACTGTTTTTAACTTCTGCCCAGCTCTTTGGGCAGAAAGAAAGCACTTGGCTCAGCATTCCTCCCTGGGTTGGTGAATCCCCAAGGCTATGCCTACACTCGAGGCTTCTTATGTGAGAAAAATGCAAATGAGGCTAAGTGTGGAATATCACAGCCTCATTTGCATACCTAATGAGCTGCCATTTTTGCAGAAGAGGCTCTTGCGCCAGAAGGGGGAGCTGTCTACACTGCCCCTTCTTGCGCAAGAAAATTCCTCTTGTGCAATGCCATTCCTGAAAATAATCGGCATAACGGCATTGCGCAAGAGGGTTTTTCTTGAGCAAGAAGGGGCAGTGTAGACAGCTCCTTCTGGCGCAAGAGCCACTTCTGCAAAAAATGGTGGCTCATTAGGTATGCAAATGAGGCTCAGTGATATTCCATGCTTAGCCTCATTTGCATATTTCTTGTGCAAGGAGCCTCGAGTGTAGACATAGCCTTGAGGATTAACTGTCCCTGCTGGCTTTGCTGTATAAAGACATGGTAGAGCAGTTAAGAAAGCATTGGGTCAAATGCAAGTGGTATCTGAGGCAGCTTTTCTGGCTCAGTAGACAGGAAGTTGAGCCCAGCCTGCCTCCAACCTTTTGTAACCTCTGTTGGGTCCTAGGGCTGGGAATGAAACAGGCAGATGAAGTTCCCTAACTACCCATTCAGCCCCAGCTCCAATGGAGGGAGAATGGACCAGGAACCCTGCTGCAGAGCATGGAGAGTGCACGTTTCAGGGGGTGAGTCCCAGGGCACTCCTTCAGAACAGAGGGAGAGACTTGAGAGGGCACAAGTCATCCTCTTCAAGAGGACTGGGGAAACAAGCCAGGCTCCTAATAAGTCCTCATCCTTCCTAAGTCAACCAGGAAGGTGATGCCAGACATGTTTTTGCCTTCTTAAGGGAAGGGGATGTCCCCTGCTTCCTCTACTACTGAAGGTGAGTGGCTGGCTCTGAAGAACCTGCTCAGGGTTAACAGGAAAAACTTAAACAACAAAGTCTAGTAACACCTTAAAGACTAACACAACATGTAGATGGTATCATGAGCTTTTGTGGGCACAACCCACTTCAGATGACCTGAGTGTTGGAAGTCCAGATCTAAGAATAAATAAGGGGGTGGGGAAAGGAAGGAAAAAAATGGAGGGGAGGAAGAAAAAAGACAGTGAGTAGATAAGCTTCAAAGGGATAGCTGAGTTATTCTGTAACAAAGTTGAAAAAACAACAAATAGTCTAGTAGCACCTTATCAGCCTCTTGTAACTATTTAGTCTTTTAAGAACCATTAGTTTGCACTTGGAAAGGAAGATGAGCAACACCAGATTCTACAGGGTTAATAGTGAGCCTTACTTGTGAATTTCTCCCTTCATAATCCTCCTTAAAGCAGCACTATTCTTCACTTCTCCTTTGAGGATGTGATTAGGCAGAGAAGCCTGAAAAAGGCAATTTCAGGCTCTAACATTCAAGAACCCAAGAGTGAGATGAGAGGTGGATGCCATTTGTTACTCCCTTTGAAGATGAGCTTTCGTGGGCCAGACCCACTTCCTCAGATCAAATAGTGGAAGAAAGTAGTCACAACCATATATACCAAAGGATACAAATAAAAAAAATGAACAAATATGAAAAGGACAAATCACATTGCAGAACAGGAGGAGGATGCGGGGGGGGGGGGGGGAAGGAAGGAAGGTAAGTGTCTGTGAATTGATGATATTAGAGGTGGGGAGAGTGGGATGTTTGTGAGTTAATGGTATTACAGGTGATAATTGGGGAAACTGTCTTGGTAATGGGTGAGATAGTTCAAATGTTTAAGTCCTTGTTGGCAAGTGTCGAATTTTAACATGAATGACAGTTCAGAGGATTCCCTTTCAAGTGCAGATGTAAAAGGTCTTTGAAGCAGAATGCAGGTGGTCAAGTCATTGAGAGAGTCCCCTTTCACCCCTCCTCTACCTACGGTACATCGATGACATCTTTATGATCTGGACGCATGGCCAAGAAACACTGGAGATATTCCACAGAGATTTCAACAACCTACACCCCACCATCAACCTCAGCCTGGACCATTCTACACGAGAGATCCACTTCCTGGACACCACCGTACAAATCAACAATGGAAAATTAGACACCACTCTCTACAGAAAACCCACCGACTCATACAGTTACCTACATGCATCCAGCTCCCATCCAGAACACACCACGCGATCCATCGTCTATAGCCAAGCCCTTCGATACAACCGCATTTGCTCTAATCCCACTGACAGAGACCAGAAGCTTCAGGATCTCTACCAAGCATTTATAAATCTCAACTACCCACCCAGAGAAATAAAAAAGCAAATTGAAAGAGCCAGACGAATACCTAGAAACCATCTACTTCAAGACAGACCCAAGAAAACCAACAATAGAACACCACTTGTCATCACCTACAACCCCCAACTTAAACCTGTCCAACACATTATCAATAAACTACAGCCTATATTGGAACAGGATACCATACTCAAAGAGGCTCTGGGAGACAGACCCATAGTCTCCTATAGACAACCACCTAACCTCAAGATGATTCTTACCAACCACCACAGGACATACCACACTAATACCAACCCTGGTACCTTCCCTTGCAACAAACCCCGTTGCCAGCTTTGTCCACATATTCATTCTGCTGATACCATTATTGGACCTAACCAAGTGAGTTATAAGATCAAGAACACATATTCCTGCGCATCTAGAAATATAATCTATGCTATCATGTGCCGAAAGTGTCCGTCTGCTATGTACATTGGACAAACATCTCAGACACTTTGCCAAAGGATTAATGCCCACAAAACAGATATCAGACAAGATCACAAAGAGAAAACAGTTTCTTGCCATTTTAACCAGAAAGGACACTCTCTAAATGACTTAGCCACCTGCATTCTGCTACAAAGACCTTTTACATCTGCACTTGAAAGGGAATCCTCTGAACTGTCATTCATGTTAAAATTCGACACTTGCCAACAAGGACTTAACAAACATTTGAACTATCTCACCCATTACCAAGACAGTTTCCCCAATTATCACCTCTAATACCATTAACTCACAAACATCCCACTCTCCCCACCTCTAATATCATCAATTCACAGACACTTACCTTCCTTCCTTCCCCCCCCCCCCCCCCGCATCCTCCTCCTGTTCTGCAATGTGATTTGTCCTTTTCATATTTGTTCATTTTTTTAATTGTATCCTTTGGTATATATGGTTGTGACTACTTTCTTCCACTATTTGATCTGAGGAAGTGGGTCTGGCCCACGAAAGCTCATCATCTAATAAACCATCTTGTTAGTCTTTAAAGTGCTGCATTGTCCTGCATTTTGCTTCAACTACCCCAGACTAACACGGCTACATTTCTATCCCTTTGAAGAGGCATTCTACTCTAGGAAACCCATGAATAGAAAGCTGGAGGTCACGCTTGAAGCATCCAGCACCTTACTGCTTTGCTGGAACTGCTTTCCTGGCTGAACAAAATCTTAAAGCTTCTAAGGACGCTCATCGTTCTGCTTGTGGCTTCATTTTTTAAAAGTCCTCCATGCAACAGTAGACACAGCTCCTATCAGTAAATCTCAAAGAGCTTTACAAAGGTTTACAAACCTTCCTCATATAGCCACCCTCTTCTGTACACAACACGTGCTATGGAATTTTATAGAATCATTTTTCAGCAGGATTCATGTTTTTGTTTTTTTAAATGCAAAGGTTTGACTCTCACAGACCACCTCTCTCTTCCCAGTCTTTCCAGAGAACACTAATCTACAGGATTTAGGATTTAAATACCAGACAATTTTCAGCACCAAGAAAGGAAGTTAGATTAATCTTAGACCTTTTTTAAGTACTAGCTTTTTCACAAAAAACGCCTTCAGTTGGAAATCTGGGAAGGGAGCATAGAGATAGGAATTGTGTTGGGGTAGCTTTTCCCAGTGTCCACAATAGTATTTGCTGTTCTGATTTTTGTGTTAAAACAGCCTTAGATTCTGGCCTGGAATGGCTATTATCAGAATAGGACTATGGTGAAAATCTGGAGGATGCTATGTAATGAATAATGCTGGGATTCATATGCTGAACACGCTGTACAACCATCATATACATTACATTGTCCAGCCAGCACACAATAACACAGGATTTCTGTAGAAAAGAGAATTTAAAACTAGTTGGGCTTTTTTGGAGCAGGGTAGTGTTTGTGAGTAATACAGCTGCCCGTGTATTGCCAATTCTGGCTCTTAAGTTTCCCCCTCCCTCTTTTTTGTATGTTTGAAAGACTCAAATCAATTGACTTTACCAGATGCTACTATTCAAAGCAAACGGAACATTATTAACCCCCCCCCCCCCAAAACTCCACCTATTCAGAACTAATTTTGGAGTATCCCTAAGAGAATTAAGACCTGCACTAGCAGCTATAAATCTATTACTTGAATGCTGTTCTTTGCCCATTGATAAAATACATGAGGAAAGAAGGAACTAGTACCCCGAAGCAGCAGGTAAGTGATATATGGGATGGATGTGAGGAAGGGGTCCACCTAATAGAAACAGCCAGAGCAGGGCAAGAGGGGAAAAGCTAGGAGCAAAATTAGACTGTTGTAAACATTTTCAAAAGAATGCCCTGGATTAAGTAGCACAAAATAAAGTAATTGCCCTGCTTTCCACAGAGCCCCATGGGTAGGACACTGCACTGTGGGGCAGTCAAGTGTCCTCATTCAATATCTGACAACTGCACTATCGGCAAAAAACAAAGCAAACCACTTCTAAGAGTTATAAAGTATGCAAACATATCCCAAAAATTAATACCTCACTTCCACTACTTGTCTAACATGGTAATAGAGTAGATGCTGGTAGTTCAGAGTTGACTAAAATGCCCTTGAGATTTTTTTTCATGTAATCAATTGCTGTGTTTGCCAAAAGGATGTCATGTGAGCCTAGCGGGACATTGATCTGCACACAATATATGGATTGGGAGGTAGTTTATTTTAGGATAAAGTAGATGATACCTTGATCTAACAGGATGTCTTAGGGAAATTTTATTCTTTCGGCTCCTAGCCTTCTCACCAAGTAGCTCTGCAGCTGTGTGTCTAACTTGGTAGCATAGCTTTTATTTTTTTATTCATTCTGTCGTTAGCAGGTAACACACTAGGATGAAGCCCAGGGATGGCCAACCCATTCTGGGCAAAGAGCTAAGATAGCAGTGGATCCAGCATGAAGAGCCAGGGCAAAGTTGTTGAACAAAAAGTCCCTTTTGCCCCTTTAAAAGGAGCCCCCGGTTGAGTTTGGTAAAGCAACAACAACAAAAAAACCCTTTAAGAAAACGCATTTTGGCCACACGAGGCTCCTGACGCCATCTTTAATTCTGCATCTTTCATGGCCGTGCCAGACAGCTCCCCTTCCCAGGTCAGCACAAGGAGCCGGGAGGAGAGGGCCGTTTTTGCTGCCATAAGGGGCGGGGGGGAGAGCCGATAGCTGCATGCAGCTCGTGAGCCTAGGGTTGGCCATGGCTGATGTAGCCCAAAGAATAAAGAGCAATATATATAAGTAGAGCTAGTTATGTAGAAAAAGCATTTTCTCTGACCCTCAAGCAATGCAAAACCATGTGGCTATTCTATCAGTTTTGGAAATCATCTAAATGAAGCAACATGACCTGAAATAGCATACACCTATTCAGCTTTGAGCAACTGAATTAGTACAGGCAGTCCCCGACTTACGTGGATCCGACTTACGTCAGATCCCTAGATACGAACGGGGTGAGGCAACTCCCGCACATGCGCAGCAGCATTTCCGGGGCTCGCTCAGCTGGGTCCTAGGATCCTCCTCCTCCTCGGGCCGGCTCCGACTGGGGTCCCGCAGAGCTGCTGGGCAGAGGAAAAGTGCCTCCCCATGCCTGCTGCCCCCCCCAACCTCCCTGCCAGCAACAGGCTGCCCCCTCCCCTGAGCAACAGGCTGCCGAACAGACAAAAGCAGCCTCTCCGCCCCTCTATACATGCCGGGCTCCCGGAGCGCAGCAGCGTCCCTGGGGCTCGCTCACCTGGGTCCTAGAATCCACCTCCTCCTCCTCTTCGGCGGGCTCCAACTGGCCTCTGCCTGCAGCAGCTGGCCACAGGGACAGGGATCCCGCAGAGCTGCCAGGCAGAGGAAAAGTGCCCCCCCCACGCCCGCTGCCCCCCCCCCCCCCCGCGGCCTCGCATCCTGCACGCCTCCCCCCTCCCCCCCTGCCAGCAACAGGCTGCCCCCTCCCCTGGGCAACAGGCTGCCGAACAGCAGACAAAAGCAGCCTCTCCGCCCCTCCTCCCCCTATACATGCTGGGCTCCCTGGGCAAACAAAGACTCCACCAAAACAAACAAAGTGCTGGCCTCATTGTGTTAGCAAAAAAAGGACCCTCCTCCTAGAACCCTGGGTGGTGTGTGGAAATAAAGCTATTAGCTCAAAGCATGGTGCAGAGCTGTTTGGTATTTGATGAGTTACTCCTTTAGTCCTGAGTTTGTCACAGGGACAGAAATAGATGTGAAATCTTCTGAACAGGGGAACAGACAGCAAAACAAACCTTTCCCTATGCTATCCAAAACTAAAAAAAAATGTTTGGCTAGAGTTTCCCCTACAATATGTACCAGTTCCGACTTACATACAAATTCAACTTAAGAACAAACCTACAGTCCCTATCTTGTACGTAACCCGGGGACTGCCTGTACTGGAAAAAGTACAACTGTGTTATTCACAGACTGAGTTTCAGAGACAATCTGACATGATTTTCTATTAGCAAGTTAACTGCTGAAGGCAACAAAACGTATAAAGATATTGCCATTATCAACAATTACATTCTCTTTTCTGGACATTCCCACAATAGTTGTTCTTTATACAGCCAAATGCAATGCTTTCACACGTTTATCAATAACCAATAAGGTACTTACTTCTGGGAATATTCCAACTATTAACAAAATTTAGATAGGAGGAAAAGTACTACTGCTAATAGTAGGGTCCAGCTTTTCTTGGGGGTGATACCTGACAGATTGCTGAACCAGCCATTTTAGGTTTAGTATTGGTGAGTGCTAAGGGCCTTATGGCTGTACGGGGCTAGGGATGTAAAAGGTTAGCCAGTTATCGGTAAACAGGCAGCCTATCAAATTACTTAATTTCTGCAATCTGAAGGGAAGGGCTGCATGAAGTTGCAAACCCAATAGCAGGAATTTTTAATACATTTTCAAACTCAGGGATTGTATCTTTTGACTGGAGAATTGTTGCTATAGCTTCTATTTTCAAGAAAAGGAAGGAAAAAGTGATGTAGGAAACTATAGGCCTCGGGCAACTCTGCCTCGGGCTTCCTGCAGTCAGCGCTGGTCAGTTTCAGCAGCGGCTGACTTGGGGACGCCTGGGGCAGAGCAGCTGGGGTGCTGCTGGGTTGCTCCAGTAGCACCGCTCCTCGGCGCTACTGGACCAACCCGGCAGCACCCCAGCTGCTCTGCCCCAGGCGTCCTGATTCAGCCACTGCTGAAACTGACCAGCAGCGGCTGAATCAGGACCTGGGGCAGAGCAGCTGGGGTGCTGCCGGGTTGGTCCAGTAGTGCCCAGAGCGGCACTGCAGGACCAATCGGCAGCGCCCCAGCTGCTCTGCTCCAGGGTCCAAAACAAAAGCCTGGTCTGCTGGGGGGGGGGGGCACACTAGCCGCCCCCCCCCCAGCAGACCAGGGACACGGGGAGCAGAGCCGCAGCAGCAGCGGGGTGCCGCGCCTCTGAGGCTTTGCTCTGGCAAAGCCTCAGAGGCGCG
Organism: Pelodiscus sinensis; assembly: GCF_049634645.1. Taxonomy (NCBI): domain Eukaryota; kingdom Metazoa; phylum Chordata; order Testudines; family Trionychidae; genus Pelodiscus; species Pelodiscus sinensis. The sequence continues at coordinate 34,087,337 of NC_134727.1, read as the reverse complement.
GGACCCCCCCGCGGCTGCGGCTTCAGTCCCGGTGCCTGTGGTCTGCTGGGGATGGTCCCCAGCAGACCACAGGCACTGGGACTGAAGCCGCAGCCACGGGGGGGTCCCGCGCTTCTGAGGCTTTGCTCTGGCAAAGCCTCAGAAGCGCGGGAACCCGCCCGGTGCCCCTGGTCTGCTGGAGACGGTCTCCAGCAGACCAGGGGCACCGGAGCAGCTTACGAACGGGGCTCTCTGGCCCCAGAGCTCGCAGGTAGCAATCCGCTACCTCGACCTCCGGGGCGAGAAAGCCCCGTTCGTAAGTGCGGATCCGACGTAAGTCGGGGACTGCCTGTACCAGGTGTAAGGTGATGGGTAGTATTTAGGTAACCTCAAAAGGAAGCAAGCTGATATGTCAGGAGTGATGTGTAACTTGTTTATACCTGTGTATAAAGATGTGCCTTGGAGAGGCTGTCTTTCCTCCATCGGACTGAGTGGAGTCCATTGTCAGGGGTACATGGGTATAGTAGTTCAAAAGAGTCTGCTGACAACTATTTACTTACATTTATTTGACAATAAACCTGGTGCCTTTGATCCTTATTTTATAGTTTTTGGGGGGCTCTTTTGGCATTTGCTATATTGGCTACCTGCACAGAGCCAATGCAGCACATACAACTGACAGCACTGGACAGTGTGAGATATTTGTCACCGGTGTGGTGTCCTGACTTCTGACCACAAACTATAATTGGTATAAACTACAACATATCAACAATAGACTAAATCAAACAATCCTGATCACTTTGAAAATGTGCCAGGAGTTCAGTAAGGCATTTAATACACATCCACATGGGGAACTATTAGTTACATTGGAGAAGATAGGGATTAATAAGAAAACTGAATGGTGGGTAAGGAACTGGTTAAAAGGGAGATTACAATGGGTCATGCTAAAAGGTGACTGATCAAGCTGGAGAGAAGTTACTGGCGGAACTCCTCAGGGATTGATCTTGGGACCAACCTTATTTAACGTGTTTATTGTTGATCTTGGCACAAGAAGTTGGAGTGTAATAAAAATTGCAAATGATAAAAGCAGGGAGGCTTAGCCAACTCAGAGCAGGTCCAGAATATCATATAAGAAAATTGGATGACCTTGTAAACTGGAGTAATAGAAATTGGATGAAATTTAACAGTGTGAAGGGCAAGGGCAAGCATTGAGGGCCTAACATGTTATAAGCTGGGGACATAACATTGGAAGTGAGAGGGAGAGAAAGTCGTGAGTCTATTGATTGATCACAGGAGAACTATGAACTGCCAATGTGATGCAGCTGTGAAAAAGGCTAATGCAGGGCATCAGGTGAAATATTTTAATTAGAAACAGGGAAGTGTTAGTGCCATTATACATGGCACTAGCAAGACCTCATGTGGAATACTGTGTGTAGTTCTGGTCTCCCATATTTAAAAAAGATGAGTTCAACTTGGAATAGTTGCAGAGAAGGGCTACTAGGATAAACTGAGGAATAGAAAACAGATTTTATGAAAAGCCACTCAAAATGAGCTTGGCTTATGTAGCTTAACCTGAAGAAGACTGAAGGGAACCAGGATTACTTTCTGGAAATATATCAGAGGGACAACCCCTGGGCAGACAAAGGAGTTAGTTAAGCTTATAGTATAACAAGACTGCTTGCAATGGCATGTAGCTGACGTGCAACTGTTAGCAGAAAATATCTCCACTGGCTGCTATGGTTCTGATGGGGAGGGTTCTGATTACCACAGAGAATTCTTTGCCAGTGTCCAGCTGGTAGGTCTTGCCCACAGGCTCAATGTCTAACAAAATCACATTTGGGGGTGGGAAGGAATCTTCCCCTGAGTTTGATTAGCAGAGACTCCCGTGGTCTTTTCTTATTCTTCTGCAACATGAGGCTCAGGCTACGTGCAGGTTGAAAATGGTGGATTCTCTGGAACTTTAAACAATGATTTGAGGACTTCAACAACTCAGCCAGAGGTTAAGTTACAGGACTGAGTGGGTGAGGTTCTGTGACCTACAATGGGCAGGAGATCAGATTAGCTGATCATGATAATACCTCCTGACCTTATAGAGTCTCTACACAGGTTATAGGAGCAGTGGCATCCAATCTGCAATTTCCCCATTTCCCTCCACATAATGCTTTGAGAGACCCTTTACAGCAGTGGTCCCCAACCTTTTTGTGGCCAATAGCACATTCAAGTTTTCAGAAGAGTGTAGCGGACGCCAACAATTTTTCATGGCTTAGTTTGTATTTGTACATTAAATAATATTAAATATGATGGTTTTTGTATTACATAAAACTCTGCATTAATAAAAAGGGTGGATGTTCAAATATTGAGCAAAAAAAGCACCCTCCCCCACCAAAATCATGGCACCTTTAAATCTCACACTCCCCTTCCCCACCACCTGCTGTCTCCTCCCCTTACTCCATCAGCTCCCCTGGTGCCTGCTGCCCCCCAACCTCTCTCGCTCCTCTGCTGTCCTGACTCCTGCACTTCTCACTGCCCGGAGTCCTGCCCCCCTCCACCAGCCCTTCTCTCCCCCTTGTGCCTACTCCTCCAGTAGCTCCACTCTGATCATGTGAGCTATCCCCTTTCCTAACACCTCCCTCTACACACCTGCCCTGCCTCTCTCCTCTGGTGCTGGTCCCTCCCCTGCAGGTGTCTGCCCTTCTGCTTCACCCCCAGAATCCCCTGGCAACTGCACCCTCCTGGTGCCCCCCTTCCCTCACTGCCCCTTTGCCCTCTTTTTCCCTGATGCCCCTGTTCCCTCACAAATAATTTGCTCCATCCCCACCTTCCTCATGCCCACCCCCTTCTTTCAAGCCTTATCCCAGCAACTCCCCCTCCAGCCCCCAATGCCCTTACCCTCTCCTCTCCCAGCATCACCCTGTCCCCACTCCCACGGACACCTCCCCTACTGCCCTTTTCCTCATTGTCTCCACTTGGCGCCCTTGGCATTTGTCTCTCCTCCACCCTGTCCCTTGGTGCCTTTCCCTTTATTCTCCTGACTTGCCCCCCTCCCCTTAGCACAAGCCCTTCCTCTCTCACCCCTTCCCCCTATTTCCCCCCCCCCCACCTTCTGTCTTCCAGTTTGAGTCTGTGATCAGGCCCAGCCCCAGCTGCTTCCGTGATCCCAGACCATGTGCCAGGCCTGGAGCTGGGCCGCATGGTTTTAAAATTTAAAGTCCCAGCATGTGACATCATGGCATGCCAGGCGTCTCCCCTCTCAGCTGTTGCGTGGGCATTTGAACACGCTGCGCATGCGCTCCCTCAGATGTCTTGTGAACCTTGTGTCTCCCCTCTCAGCTGTTGTGCAGAGGGGGTGCATGAGACAATTGGAAGGAGCACATGCCCCTGCGCAACAGCTGAGAGGGGAGACACTGGTTTGCAAGACATCCAGATGTCTACAAGGAGTATTTTTTTTGCAAAATAAAATTTTTAAAGATTTTTTTATTTTACTTATTGCTATTTATTTAAAAAAAACCCAAACAGTGTGAAGACTAAGTTCATTTTCATAGTTTAACAAAGACTTTATTGCATAATCACTATTTTATTCATAAGTGCTTTAGAAACAAATATAGTCTATATACGTATATTGTGAAGGCACATTCATTTATACACTTGCATTCTAAAGCTTTTTTTCGTAGACAAACTGTGGAAGGCTGACTCTTTTCATGTTCAACTTACTTTGACCACATACAAAACTGTACATAACTAACATAATATAATGTGGAGTATATTAAAAGTGAGTAGTTACAGTAGAACCAGGGAGTTACTGTGTGCGGGGGAGGGGGGAGAGGGGGGGAGAGAAAGAAAGGTGATTTTTTTTTTTTAAGAGAAATCAGTCAGATGTACAAATGTGAAGTACAAAGTTTAAATAAAGAAAATAGTTTTTTATAAAACTCAGAAACGTGAATTTTCACCTCAGTTTCAGCAGGTTGAGCATATTTTCTATGATTTTTTTAAATTTCTCCTACTTGATTTCATTATGAAATATATTAGCAAAACATTAGCTTTCTAATTCCCATAAATACCATTAGATCTTTTAAATTACTTGACCAGTTTTAGAATGGGAAGTGTTGAAGTCTAAACGGGGTATTGGAATTCAGAGTTTAAAAACCAACATGGCTCCTTCTCCAGGATTCAAATGGTCCTCTTGAAACAACTGAAGCATTAGGAAGCATTAGATGAACATCTCTGAAGCAGTAAAGTATGACATGTATCACAAACACGCACAGGTTTAGGGTAGGATGGCAGTGCAAGTTCATTACTGGAACAAGTGTTGCAAAAGATGTCACCACAGTTTCTACAGTGATGCTACAAGACAGTTTAAAACATAATAAAGGTTGAGTAAGCATAAATGTGCAGTTTAACCTTTAACTTCAGCATGCAATTAGCAAGATGTGATAAGCTCCTGCTGGCACCATCCACTGCTTCCTCCCCAAATTAAGGGCCCACTTCCTTCCACTGAGAGAGACTATACAGCCTTCAATCTGGAGGCTATCTTTACAGCCGCTTAGCCAGAAGGGCCTATTTGTGTATCTTGAGGCATTTATTATTCTTTCAGAAGATTAAAAAACTGACTTTTAGCACTTTCACTTCTTGCTGCTTAGAAAAGGAAGCCACAATGGGAACTGAACTTAGTTTTTCCAAGGGCAGTGTATCATGCTCACAGAAAACTACAAATTCCTGATATCAAGCAACAGCCTCGAAAGCACACGCAAAATTCGGATTTATGAAAAAAAAAAAAAAATCAGTTTTTTTTTTTTTTTTTTTACAAACACATTCAGTTTCTAACATTTTTAAAGAACTTGTTCTCCCTCTCCCATCATATTAAAGGGGTAGATTATTACTCAGTAACATCTATTTTCTCTAGTTAGGGATGTATGACAAGATGTGGAATTAGAGACTTTTAAATAATACTTTTTCCCCCTGGCAAATGAGCTGGGCTACATTAGAAGGGAGATGCACCAAGTTATAATTCTCTTTCATTTACTGCTTTAACAAAAAACAAACAAAAAAACCCCCCACCACCAAGGTATTCTTCCTAGATTATCTACTGAAAACCACTACCTTTCTTCTTGAAATGGAGAACTCCTTCTCACATTGTTTACAGTGGGTTGCTTCATCATCTTTTAGCCAGGTATGACCCTAAAACAAAACAATCACATATGCAAGAAAGATCCATTCAGTTATGAATTACTTGGAGAAAAGATATGAAGTTGAAACTGGTTTAGGTTGCAACACTTGTAATTTACCACAGCCATAACTGCTCAATTTTAAGAATTACTTTCAGCATGAGGTCACGTAAAATAAAATATGTATAATACTTAATTTACATTTTCAAAAAGTGTATATTACCTTTAGTGCTTTATTTACTTCTTTAATATCTTCCATCTTCAGTTTGGATCTGGAAAATAATTTAAGAAGTTAGCTCCAATGTTAACATCAGATAAGGACTACTTTATAGATAAAATGTAGCAGTTCAGATGGAACTACTACAGGAAGGGGGGGTGGGGGAAGGTCCCAAACCCACAATCCTTATTTGTGCAAGTATAAAAAACCCAAAAATCATAGGTTGCCCAAAATCTGTGTATACTTTTTCCATACTTACTTTCTAAAATTCACACATCTGATTTATATAACTGGGATGCTCATTAACTGTAGCATATGTTATTGAGTTTGAAACCCCAACCTCATTTAGTTACATAGTTTGAGTTGTCAGAACTTACTGGCTAAGGTGTAGTCCCATTTCTTGTAGAGCTTGTTCCTGTTCTCCACAGATCTTCTCTAACTGCTGCTTCTCTTCTTGCAATTTTCGCAGTTCCTGTAATTAACACACTAACTCAGAGGTGGGCAATAATTTTTGATGGGAGGCCACTCCAAGATTTTGGAAAGTGATTCAGGGTCACACTATTCCAGGATATTAATGGAGGAGGTGCAAGGTGTGGGACAGAGGCGGGGTGCAGAAGGGAGCTTGAAGCACAACACTCAGCCGAGCCGCCGCAAGGGAGATTGGGGCGGGGCAGTGACGTACATGGCCAGGGGGTGGGGCTGTCTACGTCACCGCCCCCCCGTCCCCTCCCCCCGCCCCCCACATGTGGTGGCCCAGCTGAGGGGTGCATCACTCAGTGCCACGGCAGGAGGAGGAAGGGGGGGCAGTGACGTATACAGCCCCGCCCCTGGCCATGTACGTCACTGCCCCGCCCCAATCTCCGTTGCGGCGGCCCGGCTGAGAGCACAACACTCAGCCGAGCCGCCACGGAGGGAGGGGAAGGGAGCGGGGCGGTGACGTACACAGCCAGGGGGCGAGGCCAGTATGTCACCTCCCCCCTTTCCCTCCTGCTGTGGCACTCAGCTGAGTGCTGCGCCCCTCAGCCAGGTCGCCGGGGGAGCCAGCAGCACAAGGGGCTGTTTGGGCTGCCCCGGGGTGGGAGGGCGGTGATGTACACGGCCCTGGCCCCAGCCGTGTACGTCACCGCCCCACCCCCCCTCCGTCGCGGCAGCCCGGATGAGCAGGCAGCCCTCAGCCAAGCGCCACGGTGGGGGGGAAGGGGAAGGGAAAGGGGGGTAGGGAGAGACGGAGGGGAGGAGGAGGAGGAGGAGAAGAGAAAGGGAGAGTGAAAGGCAGGAGGGGGAGAAGAGAAAAAGATGGAGAGAGAGAAGCAGGAGGCAGAGGAGAGCTGAGCAGGGGGAGGCAGTAGGGAGGGGAGGAGAGAGAGAGAGCGGACGAGCGCTCAGGAGAGAAGACCTGAAAATCCCATCTTTTGACGGGCTAATTGGTTAGTTTTGAAATAACAGGCCATGGAATTCAAAATCTGTACCTCTGCTTTTCATGAGGAATAACACTAATTCCAAACCAGTTATTTAAAAATAACGATATAGTGTGGACTCTCTGGTGTCGCTATGTCAAACTAATTACTCCCCCGTGCTTCCTTGGGCTCCAAGTCCAAGGTAGCATGTCCACATTAATGGAGCCTGCCTTGGACTAATTTTGATGCTTCCCTGTAGCGAGGACACACTAGTTTGATTTTGTTAAATCAGGAGTTAATTGAAATTAGTAATTTCGAAATAATTTCCTAGTGTAGACATGGCCTAAGTGACCCTAAACTCCTCTTATCTGCGTTTTCCTGCACAAAGTAAGTTGAGTTGTTGGGCATTTTCCAGTAACAACTTTAGCAAGTGGGCAATCTGGGGAAGTCTATAGACATTAACTAGTTATTCAAGGCAAGGTGGGAAAATTTTGCACAGCTTCTGTTGACTTCATTTCCAAACTACAGATGTAATAGTGTAGTCAATTAACCAATAAGCAAAATCTTATAGGTTAATGGTATAGACTATAAGCATTTCCCTCTCCCTGCCAGGAAACTTTTTAGCAGGCTGGCCAGCAGCCTGGCTCAGTCCTGGTTGGTGCTGTGTCCGGGACCTATCCCTGCTGCAGCTCTGCATTTCAAATGTATTAAGAGCCAGGCAGGCAGACAGCACAGCTCAGTTCCAGCTCATGTTGGATCTGGGAGCACACACCTACCCTAGACAGGCACAGCTGCCACACTGTGCTGTTGCCTTTCTCTCAGAAGCAGCAGCATAAGCCAACAGGCAGATGGTCTGCAAGGGAAGCTGTTTTTTAAACTGGCTCCCCTCATGGGACCAGCTCCCACCTGACAACCCGCGCTGCTGCCTCTGATACACTGGCTGCCAGCCCCACCCCCGGGGACTAGAGAACAGTCGACTAACCGTTAAAGTTTCATGAGGTTACCCGACTATTCAATTAACCGATATTTAACATCCCTATTCCAAACCACTCACCATGAGCCCAAAATACTTACCTTTTTCAACCCTTCCATTTGTTGCAGTTCTGTTTTTAGCAGACTAGTAGTATCCTTCTCTTGATGTAGCTCGCCTTGCAGAGTCTGTCTCTGTTCTTTTTCAGATTTTAACTCCTTCTCTAGAATTGAGCTGTTAAAAAATACATTTTGGTTTTAACAGAAGCTGTTTTCATAATAAAAGTTAAGAAAAAGAAAGGCAGGAACAGTTGTCCAACTGAGGGCAAAACTGGAAACATTGTCCTCGGAGGTAGGAGGAAGAGACACCTCTTAGCAACACAGAGATAAAAAAATTATGTTCAACAATCTTTTTCTTTGGTCACAGCAAGTGTGGGTTGGAGGAGTTGTGGAATTTGTATTCAGTTAGGTTTTCTTTTTCCTACATATGTATGAATAAGTATTGAACATACAAACCATTACAAGTCAGAGTATATGCGCATGCGTACTTAGCCCCATCAGTGAAATCCTGGAAAGACTTGGATAAGAATTGGCAGCACAGTGGGATATGCATTTGGTATTAATTCTAGACCCTTTTAATGCAGTAAAAGCTTGTTTCTTAATTTGAGCACTGACTCAAAGTGAATCAGATGGGAACAGGATAAGCCACAGAAAGGAGCAAGACAGCATCCCATAAAGCTTCCAATCCACAATCAATTTAAAAACTTTTGGAGGCTACTAGGGGGCTGTGTCCCTTGCTCGCTGCACTTGCCAACCCCCATCTCACAGGGGGTAGGCAATCCTGGCTCTCTTCACAGCCACCTGGGAGGGCTGGGCTACGGCCATGCCAGCCCAGGTCCCTTCTCCCTCCCCAACCCCCGGCCAGCCCAGCCCTCTCTCTCCCCCCAACCATAGCCCCTCCTCTGTCGGCCATAGTGCGTACCAGGCCGGCTCTACCCCTGGCTGTGTGCATGCAGTGCTCCGTGGCACAGCAGCCTGCTGGGGTGGGGGAGGCAGCTGTTGTCCTGACCTCTCCCCTGCGTGGTCCCACCTGCGCTGCTCACTGCCCCAGCCCTGCCCGCCGAGCCCAGGGCTGCCTGTCTGCCCACCAGAAGCAGAAGGCATGGAGCAGACAGGTCAGTGTGGCAGCTCGGGGGCGCTCTGGCAGCTACGGGAAGTGCAGCCTCTGGGGAGGGTGAGTCTCCGCAGAGGCAGCTGGACTCCGGGCAGTAGGGCACCATGCTCCAGTTCCCCAAGAGTCTGCTGCTGCACATAAGCGCAGCTGGGAGCCCAGGGCTGCTGTCCTAAGCACCGTACCCTCCCCCCTTCTGCCCCTGAGCGGTCATGGCTGCAATGTGGGGTCTTGCTGGCTACTGTGGGAAAACAGTGAGGTCAGGCTCAGGCTCAGAGAGGAGGAAGAGGGGAGAGAGGGAGAAGGCAGGGGGGACATAAGAACGGACATACTAGGTCAGACCAACAGTCCTTCCAGCCCAGTGTCCTGTCTGCTGACAGTGGCCAATACCAGATTTCCCAGAGGGATGGAACACAACAGGTAATCCTCACACGATCCCTCTCCTGTCACCCAGACAAAATCAGAGGCTAGAGACGCCATTCCTACCCATCCTGGCTAACAGCCATTGATGGACCTAACCACATATAGCTCTTTTTTGAACCTTGTTAAAGTCCTAGCCTTCACCACATCCTCTGGCAAGGAGTTCCATAGGCTGACTGTGCGGTGATGATATCACTCTGTCACCCCCTAGGAAAAAAATGTTTTACCAGATATATCTTATCTCTAACAGGATAAAGCAGTGTCCATGCATATAGCTAGGAGCTGTAAGGATCCTAGTTTGAGATTTTCTATGCGAGTAAAAGGAATCAAATATTGGTGGGTGTATTTGTGGGAGGGGAGGCATTTGCAAATTTCTAATTAATCATATAGTTCTGTGTAACTATACTGGGTTGCTGTCTTTAAGGAAGCTGTCCAAGTTCTCTGAAGGAACTTTGATAAGTAGGATTCAAGGCCACCCATATAGCAGTGAATAAATCTCTCTCCACAAACACACTTTCCATTCAGCTGAAGCTCAGAGTTAAGAAAAACAAATGTATTTCTAGATTGGCTTATGAGAGTGGTACCATTCTTAGGACTCATTCAGGGACACTAATCTTGTTGAAGATAAACAAAATCTTCAGTCCTAGAACAGGATGTCAGGTTGTTTACTGCAATTCTGAAGACATGGAGGCAGATCTTTACCCCTCCCAAATCCCATTTGTGCCACTCCAGCAGCACAAAGGGGACTGAAAATTGCCTTAAGGCAGCAGCTGAGAATTACCTTATGCTAGGAAACTCATCTGGTATAAAATGCCAGGCTGAATGTGGGTCTCCTTGGAAGCTATTATTCACTGGCACAAATTAAAGCAGCTTGAAAATGACAAGTAGACTTGGGCTACTTTTTAAAACTAGATGTCTCAGTCCAAATAGGGGAAAGAGGGAAATGGTACTTTTACTACTGCTATCATACAACTTTGAAGAGTAGTGTGCTAATAAATTACAAACAATATTTTCTGATGTATGGTCACACAAGTGTTCAGGTTGCCAAGGCAGACCTATTAGAAAATGAAGAGACATCTAAAAATGAAAGGAAAGGAAAGTGAAAACCCTACAGTTCGATCTAAAATTTGATGGTTTATTTAGCACAGGGTTAGGCAATAATTTTGGGGTTGGGGGGCACACAATGAATTTTGATACATGGTCACTAGTCAGCTCCACCTTCGGAAGGGGCAAAGCTTGGGGTGGATGTGATGGGGTTGGGGACTAGCCTCCCCTCAGAGTTATCTGGGTCTGGAGGCTTTGAATGTAAAAACACAGCAAAGGGCTCATGGGCCTACTACTTTCCTTGTTGCCTGGCAGCTGCCTGGGGTTGCTGTGACTAAAGGGCTCATGGCTCTGGCTCCTGTCAGGGTATCACAAAATACTAGAACTGGAAGGGACCTCGAGAGAACCAAGTCCAGTCCCCTGCTTTCATGGCAGGACCAAGCATGGTCTAGATCAGGCATGTCCAAAGTCCGGCCCACGGGCCAATTGCGGCCCGTGTTCCGGTTTAATACGGCCCCCCAGGTAATATGGCAATATCTATCTTTTATGGCCCCCAACGAATCCATATGTATTGAGATGAATACATTGTAAAATCTCAGTTAATGTCAGTTGGTCTAAATCAGTTATAAATATATTTGGACACAACATGTATACTTGGTGTTATGTTCCTGTTCATATTTTTTGAACTTAAAAGTTGACAGACAAACTCTATTACCAATAATATGTAATGTACTTTACAATGTTCCTGACATATATTTCAGCTTCCTGGATTTTTTTTTTAATCTGGCCTTCAGATATGAAAGGCAGAGTGATTTAACACCTGTTTAGATTTGTCATCCATGTGACGAAATGAAAAGTATGCCGTTTGCAATAAACTTTGCATAAAATAGTTAATTTGTGTTTAATTTTAATGGTTCAAAGAATGTCAGGCAAAATGGTCGGCCCTCACGCATGTTCACTTCATCAAATCTGGCCCTCTTTGAAAAAAGTTTGGACACCCCTGGTCTAGATCATCCCTGATAGATGTCTATCCAACCTGCTCTTGAATCTCTCCAGTGATGGAGATTCCACAACCTCCCTAGGCAATTTATTCCAGTGTTTAACCACCCTGATAGGTAGGAAGTTTTCCCCTAATGTCCAACCTAAACCTCCCTTGCTGCAGTTTAAGCCTATTGCTTTTTGTCCTATACTCAGAGGCCAAGGAGAACAATCCCCCCACCCCCGCCCCGTGACACCCTTGTAGATACCTGAAAACTGCTATCATGTCCTCTCTCAGTCTTCTCTTTTCCAAATTAAACAAGCCCAATTCCTTCAGCCTTTCCTCATAGCTCATGTTTTCTAGGCCTTGAATCATTTTTGTTGCTCTTCTCTGGACCTTCTCCAGTTTCTCCACATCTTTCTTGAAATGTGGTGCCCACAACTGGACACAATCCTCCAACTGAGTAATCAACGCAGAGTACAGTGGAAGAATGACTTCTGGTGTCTTACTCACAACACTCCTCTTAATGCACCCCAGAATCATGTTTGCTTTTTTTGCAACACAATGTCACACTGTTGACTCGTATTTAGCTTATGGTCCACTAGGACTCCTAGATCCCTTTCTGCAGTACTCCTTCCTAGACCATCACTTCCCATTCTGTATGTGTGAAACTCATTGTTCTTCCTTAAGTGGAGTCCTTTGCATTTGTGCTTATTAAACTTAATCCTCTTTACCTCAGACCATTTCTCCAGTTTGTCCAGATCATTTTGAATTATGACCCCATCTTATCAGTTGCGTCGTTCCTGAGAACCACGCATCATTTAAATAGGGTCCTGTTGCCTGAGCTGCTGCCTGGAAATTCAGCAGCACGGGCAGCAAGATAATAATAGAAAATGGCCAGATGCAGTCTGTGGGTCAGATCAAAATGCAAGGCAGGCTGGATCTGGTCCCCGGGCCACATCCTGCCCAGCCCTGATTTAGCACATAGCATTTGGTGCGACATTGATCCCTTATGCTCAAAAACCTGAAGTTATTATAACAGATGCCTCCATTAAGTGCATTATTATATGAATTACACTTGTTAAAACACCTGGAATGCTCAAAAACATCCTAATGTACCCTTTCCCATTCTTTTGTCTGAATGATTCCCATTAAGTCTGTAAGCCTTTTGGGTCAGGTATTTATCTGCAGAAGAACTAGCACACTCCCTGATGGGAAAGAAGTTAGTCGTTCATAGCCTTTTGTTATGAAAGAGGCAAAGATGCAGGTTTAATCTATTATTAAAGCATCCATTCAGCATCTTACCTGTGTACATACATAAAGTTAATGATTGCAAATAAATAGTTCTTCATGGATGGTAAATTATTACTCTTTACCACTGATAGAGAAGAAACATAAATCTTAAAAAAATTTAACGTCTTTCATCTTCTTTATATTAAAATATTACAGAAGTAAGCAAAGTACCATTGACTGTCCAGCTGTGAGAGTTGTTGCTGAAGCGTCTCAATTCTGCCATCAAACTCTTGCTTCATCTTCTTGTTTTTACCTTCTACTATCTGCTTAGCCTGTTCTGCCTGCTGCAATCTTAAAACAAAAAAAAGATGGGTGGTGCATTTATTATAATCAATGCACAAAATATTTTTGAGTACACATGATACTTTTTAAATATTCTATTGTATCACTGTATAAAAATGGGTGCAACTGAAAAGGAGTATGCACAGCAATAGGACATTTAAAGCTCTAGCTCATCCACAGAGGTAGTGGGCATGCCTTAACTGAGTGTATGCAGAATACATTACACATGCAGTATGTGTTGTGGGCCAGATCTACATGTATAGGGGCAGAAAGAGAAAGAGGGAGGTCAGCAGGAGACCTTGACACATAGGGCAGAGGATGGTGTGGTGTGAATGGCTGGAAGCTATGCAAAGTTTGGGGGGATGGGAGGCAGTGGAGGGGGGGAAATTTAGCACATACTGCTGTGAAACGTGGGCAGAAGTGGGTCTGTTGAGACAGCCACAGGGAACCCCCCTCCCCCATCACACTGGTCTCTATTACCTAGTTTCCCTGTTCTCATCCATCAGAATAGTCTTATTATTCTAATGCATCAATGTGGCCTGTCACAGACTGACTGGCAATTTCTGCAAAGACTGGAGCTCGGGAGGAGGAAGGCTGTGAAGCTGGACCAGGGAGGCAGCCTATGAGGACAGAGGCAGGCAGCAGAGTGTGTCAGACCCATTAGCGCTTCTCTTAATATATGGGTATGGCAAATAAGGAGAGTAACTGCGTAAGTTTTATACAGGTTGGGCCTTCCTGATCCGGCACCCTCAGGATTTGAGCCGTCCCAAATGAGGGGAGATCCCTTGCTACTGGCCTCCCAAGACCCCGCCCCTCCCTCTGGCTGGCTCCACTTCAGCCCTGCTGCTACGGGGCTTGGGCTTGGCTCCGGCCCGCTGCTGCCTGGGGCTCTCCCGAGACAGAACTCCTTAGCTGTTGTGGCTCCACTTCAGTCCTGCCCAGCTAGGATTTCCCAGGGACTGGGCTTCGTGGCTGCCCCACTGCTGCTGCACCTGGCTGGGGCTTCCCCGAAGATGGGGCTCCATGGCTGTCCTGCTGCACCAGGTCAGGGCTCTGCAGCTGCTCTGCTGCACACGGCTGGGGCTCCCCAGGACAGGGCTTGCTGGTCCCAATGGAGAGGAGAGGCTCCCCACTGCTGGACTCCCAACCGGCTCACACTCCTGGGTGCCAGGAGTCTCTGGACCGGCAACATCCATGATCCTGCCGGACCACAGATGTTGTCAGACCAGAGTCCTGGGTTTAGGAGGTTCAACCTGTATTTATATACATTTATATTTACACTCTATGGGGATCGTGTGAGAAGTGCCTAGAGTTTGGCCTTCATGATGTAAGTACATCTATTTGAAGGCAAAAGAAAGTGTTATGCTGACAGCTCTGCCTCAAGACAGGGGTGGAGTTGGTGGGGAGGCATGAAGGGCCAGTAAATATTACCTCTCTTCCATTTGTTTCATCGTAGACATCATCTGATTTGTTTTTCCTTCAATAGAAGATATTGCTTCTTTTTTCTGTTGCAGTGAACTCTCTGAATTCTGTAGGAAGAAATTTGAACAGATAAATTTCACAAAGTATTCTTTAATATTCCAAAGTATAACCAAAACAACAAGTTTAGGGCCAGAGTTTAGTGCTTGAGAAAGGGAAAAAACAAAACAAAAAAAAACCCCAAACACCCCCCCATACACACAAAAACAATGATATTTTGAAGAATTTGATGCACTTATAAGAAAACTGAAAAAGGCAAGATGGTACTAGGTGTTCTCTTCTTTGAAGAGTTAGGCTATATCTACATTGCCGCGGGGATCCACTGGCAATTAAGCAGCTCTAAAGACTTGGACAAGAAGAGTTTCTCCTGTTGACCCCCCACGGTAACTCGACTTAAGGTATGTTGACTCTAGCTACATTATTCAGTAGGGCCATGTCTACACTAGGAAATTATTTTGAATTTACTAAAGTTCACATTTGTAAAATAAGGTGCCCAGAAGTTGAAGTTGTGTGTGCTCACTACAGGAAAGAATCAAATTAGTCTGAGGCAGGCTCCATTAATGTGGATGTGCTCTCTCGGACTCAGAGCCCCAAGAAGCACTCTGGGGAGGTGCAGGAGGCCTCCTGAAAGCCAATCAGTTCAAATTAGCGGCCCTGGAGCATCCACACTTAACGTTATGTCAAACTTATAAGGTCAGGAATAGCGTTATTCCTCATGGAAAGCAAGACTACAGAATTCGAATTCCACAGCTCCTTATTTTGCAATAATGGGCTTGGCAGCATTGATGCATCACTTACCCCCCAAAAAACAAACAAAAAAAACCCCACCCACCAGCCTGGGGAGGACTAATTTCGGACTAAGGTCCTAGTGTAGACTAGGAGTAGCTGAAATTGTATACCTTAAGTTGACTTTCTGCAGTAATATAAATGTAGTCCTAGAGAGGGAGTAATGGGAGAGCAAAGGTCAGGAAGCTGGCATAAGAAGGGTTCTTGGATCAAGTAACTGAAGGTGGAAGAGATAACAATGGAGGATTGGGAACATTATAGGTTGGGAGGAAAGGAAGGTGACAGTAATTAAAGGGTTATATTAGAAGCTAAGGGGAATTAAGGGTATATAAAACTACTGTTGACACCTTAAAAAAAAAAAAAAAAAAGCTAAGCAAAGGAAAAAAAAAAGATATGACTATAGGACTTATTCAAAGATCTTGAGTCAGTGTTTGCCTTTTATCACGAGCATCAGTTGAAATAGCATTAAAGTTAAAAAGCAAAAGAGGAACATTCCAGTTTCCTCTTTGGAAGCTAACAGTCAGTCACTTAACATATGCAAATCTGTGATAAAGGAGAAGTGAAAAAACCCAAGCCACACCATTTTTAAAGAACTACTTGGTTAGGATGAGAAAAACCATTAGTTAGACCATAGTATTTCAACAGAAGATACACGGGAGCAGATGGACTATTCTCTTACTTCAAAATTCAAAGTAATCAAAAGCTTCTCTTCCTCTAAGTGTGTATTTCTAAAAAGTGAAGCGATTGGGTTGGGTGAACTTGGAGGGTAAGTTAAAGACATGAGTGATGGTGCTCAAAGAAAAAAAAAAAAAAAAAGGAAGTGAAGATGCACATACAGAAGCTGAGACAGGACAAGCAAGGGCAAATGTGAGACCACAACAGGAAGACGTATATGTAACTTTGGAAGTAAAAGTAAATGAAGATACACAAAGTGGTGAAAATATAGGTACAACTGAAAAATGAAATGAATAGATGAACTAAAAAGTACGTCACTATAGTGACTAGAACCCACTGTTATTCAACTATGTATGCAAATATTCATTTGCAAGGGCAAATTTTTGTTGGCTAAATTACACTTCCATAGTACCTTAGTATTATCTTAGTATGTATTTACAATTGTTTTACAGACATCAGGGAATCTTCATAATACTGCCAAGTTAGATTAATATTCTATCCATTTTGGAGGAAACAGGAAGTAAATTACTTTCCTAATCTCTCACTGACTTCCTGTGTGACACTAGGGCTGTGTCCAGACTCAGGGGTTTTTTCGAAAAAAGTAGCCTTTTTTCGAAAAAACTTCCCCTGCGTCCAGACTCAAGCCGCGTTCTTTCGAAATTAATTCGAAAGAACGCGGCTTTTCTTTCGATGGCAGTAAACCTCATTTCACGAGGAAGAATGCCTTCTTTCGAAAGTTCCTCTTTCGAAAGAAGGCGTTCTTCAATGTAAATAGGGCTTCTTCAAAAGAGAGCATCCAGACTCACTGGATGCTTTCTTTCGAAAAAGCAAGCCGCTTTTTCGAAATTTCTTCGTGCAGTCTAGACGCTCTCTTTCGAAAGAGGCTCTTTCGAAAGATGCTTTCGAAAGAGCCTCTTTCGAAAGAAGCCTGCAGTCTAGACATAGCCTAGGGAACAGAATCTAGGGGATTCTATTTTTCCATCCTGCAGAATGCAAGTAACTCCCATCACCAGTTTGATCTTATGGCCCATCTGCTCTAAGCAACTGATATGTAAGCAGTCTAGTGGCTTGAACAGAGGACCAATAATCAGGATTCCTGAGACCCTATTCTCCCCCTGTGCAAGAAATTGATGATCTTTAGTTCATTCCCTTGAGGGTATCAAATGGTATTCCAAAAGGGAATTTACAGCAAAGCCTATTTAATCTACAATAAAAATGCAGAACGTGTGGGAAGAGAAAGCTGTGGAAGCAAAGTTCAGACAGGTGTTAGGGAAGGACCTCCTCAGTGGATTATTGGACAGTAAAACTATCCAACACATAATGATACAACACATATGAGTTTGTAACAAAGAATCATACACTTGCAACAAAGAATGTTTACGTTAACCAAATACCAAAACATTTTTATTTCTCTCTGTCTATAAATTTGATAGGTTTACCTGAGATTTGTGAAACATCTGCAAATTAATAGCTTTAACTTCTTCCAGTTGTTGGCGAAGAGCTACCAAAGTGTCTTGTTTTTCATGAGTATCTTTTTCCAGAAGTTTCATGGCAATTTCCATTTCTGTTTTCATTCCAATCTGCAGCTCCAGCTCTTTCTCGAGTTCCTTAGAAGGAGATTTCCTAGTTATTGCTATTTAGGGCACATAACATATGTAAGAAATTTCTATCGTGCTAAACCTATATAAAACTTGTTTGTGCATTATGTTCAAGGAACGATGTTGAGTTATTATATGTAAAGAGACAGACAGTGCAAATAATACAACATGAGTAAGTAAGAATGGCAAGAAAAAAAAAGCAGCACACAGTATATTGTAGCTATCAGCATTCTTCTATTTTATTTTATTTGCAGTCCTTCTCTAGAAGGTAGGACTGAATGTTTAAGTCTGTCTTTTCCATTCTGGGTATTTCTTGCTAGGTAAAAACTGGCTAGAGGAGCTGAAAGTCTTAATCCAGCCAATCCATAACTGCTGAGAAAATGCTCCACCTGAGAGCTGATTGTTGTAAGTTGCCACAATGCAAGACTGCAAAGAAAATGACAGTTTGTTTTCTTACAGTGACAGTTAAAAAAAAAAAAGTCAAAGTCAAAAATACAGTATTAATTGAAGCAGTCTTTACCTAGAAGCTATATTGGTACGGCACACAAGAGAGGAGGATTGTATTCTTTGGTTTTTTTTTAAATGGACTGTTTGCTGTCCACCTATTTGAGCTATGAGAGATGCTTGAAAAATCTACTGTGCAGCAATGAGCTTAGATTCAAGTAATCCATAGCACTTCCTGTATTACATGCTTAGAATGTTACAGCACTAAAAATTAAGATAACCCCCTCTCCCCCACCCCCATCTCACTTCACCCGCTGCCAGGTAGGGTCCTCACCATCCTAATTCTTTTTTCCTCTTTTAGCTGCTTCCAGACATCACTGTACATTTCATCCAGACCTTGGCGCGACTGTTTATAGGTATCCAGTTCTATTTTTGTATCCTGTATGGTTACCTACATGAAACATTAGGCAAAGGTAGTTTTGAAGTTTGCTTGTAGTTTGGTTATGCACCATAAATATTTTTATTCATTCTTTTAATAGAAAATTTCCTGTGATTGCACAGAATTGATCCTACATCTAATAAAATGGTCAATATTAAAATGAATTCTCAAAAATAAATGTTAGTATGAAGGTTTTTACAGTACAGGACTTTTGAAGATAATTCAGTTCTCAAAAAAAACAAACACCCCCCCCCCCCAAAAAAACCCTACCCACACCTTTGCAGCCTACCTCTACATATTGTACACTAGATACTAACATTTTTAAAAATGTATATCATACGAAAAGCAAATTTTTAAACAGAAAGACCATGTTCAATACCAATGTGCTGCATACTAACAGTATTAGAATTACAATGGTTCTATAATACTAAAGAGGGCTTCCTGTCTTAAAATATTTCCATATTCTTAATTGGGTGTCCAACCTCCACACTCTTTTCACTCTGCTCACGAATGAATTCATTTTGATGTTTTAACTGTTGCTGTTCTTCCTGAAGTGAACCAATCCGATCAGTTGCTGCTGCAAGCTGGTGAAAGAAAAAAAAAATCACCAGTCTGTAGTGATTAAAAACAGACAAGAGCACAGAATCTGGATGAGATTTAAACACACAAGTTAAAATAGTTAGAAATAAGAGTTAGTACAGTATGTTTCATAATACAGCTAATTGAAACAATACTAGTGCCTGCTAAGCTTTACATTATTCATTAAGGGGCTATTTAATTTGGTGAGTTACTACATTTACTTCTCATCGGGAAACACCAGATTGAATTCTGGCACAGAACATAGGAGCTGCATTATTTTAATCATACATAGCTTTGGGATGTGCAAGATTAGGGCTATCATGGGTTGTCAACATAATTATCTTTAGGATGCTCAGAAATGAAATATAAAGCCACACGGACATTAGACCCAACATGCTTTGAGTGGATGGCAGAGCTGTCACAGTCGTATCTCCAGCAGGAATAGAGGGTAGACTTTGCAGAATGCAATGAAAAGTGTGAAATCACACTCAGATTATTTTAAATGATCACATAGGTTGAGAACTGTAGTAAGGTGGGAATCTTATTGTTATTGGCAAATGTTTCTTTGGTTGGAAACTGAAGTGTGAAACCTCCCCCCCTCCATTGTTTCATTTTTGCTTTAGTTTTTCTTCTCAGTTTTAGATAGGAAATGAGAACATGTGCAGACAGAGTTAGGTCCTGTTGATGTGACTATGGAGAGAAACATTTTGAAGAGTAAGTTGAATGAGATATTTAATGCCTCTTCATTATTGGAGAAGTTTGGATTTTTGTTTGTTTGTTTAGAAAAAAAGCTTTATAAGAACACTTGGACAGAGCAGTCTGCAGACATCTTGAAATCTCTGGTATAACAAGGAGTCTTCTTGCATCACCAAATATATTAACTAAAACTTTCTAGGTCTTTATACCACATTTTTCACCATGGCTATTGTACGAGAGAAAGCTTTCACGGTGTTCTGACTCAAGCTAGTCCCATTAGCCCCCACATTTCTCAAGCATGAAATGCATTCCAGATGTCAGGTGAAACTCTGGACCAACAGAAATAAGTAGCAAAACTCTCCTTTTCTTTTTAGGGATGTAATAATGAAACTCTCTCAGTTAACTGTAGAACACATTTGTATTTTAAAAAAGATAAAATTAGCCACCAACCTCTTCCTGGAGTTTTGAATTGGTCTTTTCTAAACAGTCTATCTTGCTCTGAAGATCACCAACGGTACAACTGTGGCAAAAAATTACATTTGGTTTTAAATAAAAAGAATGAAAAATTCAAGCTGGAACCTAGCCTCTGCATGTGACAACTACTTCTTTCACAAGGTGTGAGGAAGAAAGAGAAAAATCATCATCAACTTGCAAAGACATATATTTGGAACAATCAATAGTCTCCTACAATTAGCATACTGCATTCATTTCTCAGGCCCCATTCTGAGCTGGCTGCTCTGAGTTACGGTGGCCTTGAATCATGTTCTGCTGCAGATATACCTGGGTTCCCGCTCCTTTATGGATCTAAAGCTGTGAAAAAGGGGCCAGAGCATGGTCCAGGATTTGGGTCTGAGTTTGAAAAGAATCATAAAACCCCTACATACACCTAAGTTATTTTCCAAGTCAAAGAGTAGCTTTTCTGCGATTTTAAATATTTTAGACCTCACATCTTACATTAGTAAAATGTTTAGTTTCTTGGTATTTTTCTAATACAGAGCCTGTACAAATGGCACCACATACAAAATTATATAGTACTAGTTTTATTTAGTTTTTAAATGGTGCTGATTTTGAATTACCAGATTATCTGGATTTTGACGTAATGTATCTGAGCCTACGGACACAAACATTTAATTAACAGGTAACCAGTAGATAATGGAATGCCAAGTGGAAAAAGTACATACAATGGCTATGTCTACACATCAGAGTTTTTTTGGAATAACTAACGTTATTCTGAAATAGTCCGCATCTACACAGGAAGCAGTTATTTCGACATAATGGTGAAATAATGTTGAACTGTAACCCTCATTTTACAAGTAATGAGGGAAGCTGGAGAAAGAATGCTCTAACAGACTTCCTGCTGCATATACAGTGCCAAAGGCTGAAATAAGCTATTGATGTAGCTGAGGTTGTGCAGCTTATTTTGGCTTTAGCCATACTATATAGATGTGCCCAATGAGATTACCTGTATTTCAATATGGATAATCTCATTATCTACAGGGGATTATTTCAAGTTGCAATAGAAAACAAATAATTAACTTTTAATTATGGTGGAGATCTCTGGTGGGGACCAGTGGTAGAGATTATGCACCCAGAAAAAGAATTTAGGGCTATCTTGGTGGAACCAATCCAGCAAAGCACTCAAAAGCAACTAACTTTAAGCACGTGTAGTACCAGTCAGTTGTCTCCCATAGACACAGCTGGATCAAGGACTATTGCCCTGCTTCAAAATAAATCTTTAACAGAACTATTTGTCAGAGTTTAACCACTGATAAAATCCCAAGGTCAGCTGTAATCCTTGATTTAGTCAGAAGAGTTAAAAATACTGCTCATTGTAATTCTGAAGAGCTGCAAAGTGTCATAGTTAAAATGAAGATCTATCACTGGATTTCCTCTCCAGCCTACCCACAGTGCTCTGTTCATATTTCTACAAGTATTCTTGCTTATTGTATAATTTATTTTTAACATCTAGAACAGTAATACTAGCTTTCTTTTGCAAAAGTAAGTCAGTTCACATTTTAGATTAGGATAAGATTAAGTTTGGTGCAGTCTGTTTACATGAAGTCTGAGAAAAAAGCAAAAAGTACTGGCTAAGAAACCTGAATATATTCTGCAACATTACTGAGATTTCAGTCATTTCTAAAATGGAAGTAATCAACGCTTATTTTGCTCCGTCACTGAAGTTGTTGAATAGCAATATAGTGTGCAGATTAAAGAGAAAGTACTGGTATAGGTGTGGCTGGAAAGATAAGAATTTTGTTTAAACAAGTGTAAACTAGTCATGCTAAAAACATTTGAAGCAAGAGGCACAGTTACAAAACGAGCTATGGAAAAATTAATTTAGTGTGTTGTCAATGTTAAAATAAGTAAAAAAATAGATAAAATTCTAATAAAGTTAATAAAACATACATATAAATACATTGAATAAATTGCAGGGTATTGATTTTTAACAAGGTAAGCAAAAATGCCTGAAAAAAGCAAAAAATATTAAAAAAAACCCACTACTTTTCTCTAGTTAATGTTTTAAAAATGCATATGGCCATCCAAGAAGTCAATACACTGAATACAAAAAAGAAGTTTAATTTGTAGGAGGGATGCTCACAGCAGAATGATTAGAGCTTCTCTAGATTTTCCACCAAAGTTGCGTTTGTTATGCAGATTCAGTCTTGGATACTTCTACTATGCATTTTCATTAAAAAAAAATATCACTGCTAAGATTGTAATAAGTGCCAGAATATATTTAGAAATAAGAGTATGATAAATAATTTTGAATCCACACAGTTGTAGTTCCATCTTCTGATCACAAAAGTTTAGGCAACTGATTTTTTTTTGTATAAAATGATCAAACTGAACAAGATTCCTTTTTTTAAAATTGTATCTCAGTAATATTAATTAATATTAATATCGCTTTCATTTGGAGACTGTGGAGTACTAAGTACAAAGCTGAAAGAGACTTGTTCTAAAATATCCAAAGAAGAAGAAGAAGATGATTTCACAACTGATGAGAAATTAAGTTTCCTTTGGAAATTCACGTATTGTGAAAAGAATCATAATCATTCAATGCAGGGCTGGGGATACGGTTGCCAGATACTTTCACAAAAAATACTGAACATGGCAGGGAGGGGAGGGGGGGGGAGGGAGAGAAAAAAAAAGTCACTGCGCCTTTAAATCTCCCCACTCCCACCAGTTGTGGCAGGGGAGGAATGTCCCACCCGGCCTTCCATCCAAGAAAAATAGAAAATACTGGACATTTTACATGTCCGGTACTTTGTTTTTTTTAAAATTGGACAAAAGCCGCAAATACTGGACACCTGGCAACCCCAACGGGGGAACCTCAGGCCTGTGGGCCAGAGGTGGTCCCCAGCTTGTCTGGATCTGGTCCTTGAGGCTCAGGGGTCATCCCCTCTGTGAGGCTGGAGCACACATACTAACCTCATCCCACCCCCCAGGCTCTGGTGTATGAGAGGAATGTCTTTCTCCTTCTCATAGTCAGGGGCCACGTTAGTGTGGGGGGCTGTTTTTTGGCTCCCCCCCCCTTCTCACTTGTGTGCAGCCCACTGACTGATTTTACTGTGGGTCAGAGGCCCCTAACCCAAAAAATGGTTCCCCACCCCTGATTTAATGTAGACATTTTTAAGTAACTTCTAGAAAAAAAAGTTATAGGAATGGCACAGAGAAAGTCACAGTGGAAAAATGAAAACAGAATGAATGTTTGCACATTCAGACAGACAAATCTTACCTTAGATGACGGTTAAGTTCTTCCACATAATGCTTCTGGTCAAGCACAGCAGTCATCCCTGCATCTCTAATTTTTAAAGATTAAACAATTTTTAAAAGTGTATTCATTTAAGTGTTACTCTGTACTGAACACTACGCACTTTTTACACTGTTAACTGGACACTCTTATTTAACAACCTCTGTACCAGGCTTTAGTATTAGTTTATCTTAAGTGCACTGACAAAGTAGGTCATATTCTTGAGGAAATACAGAAGCGTGAAGGAGTAAAGTAGTAACACTAAAAGCTAAAAAAGAGGAGAGAGAAAGAGTGAATAAAATCTCTCTCTCTCAAAAAAAGGAAACAATAGAATGCCACCAGAAATTTCAAGGATAGAAGTTAGTTACCAAACCCATATACATTCCAAATGAGAATGTTCTTTAGAGCAAATTTAGGGATGCTGATGCTAACAGGGTATCCTGTGACAATGAGAGATTTCAGTTAACCAGACATAATGGAAAAAGTTAGAAAGTAAACAAAGAGCTAGGTATTTAAGTATGTAACAGATGATGCCTTTATAATTCAAGCTGTAAGGGGCAAGGAGGCAAACTAATTTAATCTTAGGAAATGTTAAGAGAAGTAAAAATACGTAACATTTTGGGCATAGCAACCACCTGCATTTGCTCTAAGAGGTAAAAGGGAAAAACAAATGAACTCATTCTAAAGATGTGAAGACATAGCAACAGTTAAATAACAATGTCAACTTAAAATCTAGTCACTTTCAAAGTGCCTTACAGATGCAGCATCTGCCCCTAGTTCATCTAGAAACCATTTTTACATTGACTTTTTTCAATTTTTGTAGATGTCTCCCCTTTGTTCAACTGTGTGAAAATGTCCATAGAGTGTAGGGGAAAATGTAGTTATCTTTCTATGTTCGATAATATAAAAACAAAGTAATGTTTCCATTAACGTTTTAAATACTATAATTATGATGCTGTTTTACTGTGAATCAAGTGGTAAAAAGGTTCAAAAAGTAACATCTTCTTTTGGAACAACCTCTGTTGGTGAAAGAAACAGACTTTAAATTTCCATAGATTTCTCTAGGTCTTTGGAGCTTGAAAGCTTGTCTTCTTCACCAAACAAGTTGGTTCAATAAAATATATTGCCACATCAACTTTGTCTCTTTCATATCATGCAACCAACATTGTAATCAGAAAGAAGTAGAAAGCTTCTTCTGAATGCCTTTCACCCACCCACACAGCCATTCTAGGGATGTTAAAGGACATTTACTAAAGTAACCATGTAACCATTTTAAGATATTTTTTTTATTTTGTTACACGCACTGTGGGCTCTGCAGTATGAAGCTTAAATAAGCAGAGCCCACAGCAAAGATGCCTCCATGGGAGCAGGGTAGAGTTTAACCAAAAGCACTAACCAACGAGCATCAGTTTATTGGTTAATTGGTTAAACTCTAACATCCTTTTCCACCCAGTGAAGAGAGTCACCAAGGAAATCAGATGTTCCCTTAAGGAATTTAATGCACTGGACCCCTCAATACTCAGATCATTCTATTTTAAGGACTATGGGGGCCCCGAGCTCAGGGCATTAACTCTTATCCTGTTCAATATATCTCCAATACTGATGCACTCCAAGGGTAGGTCTACATTAGCTCGTTAGTTCGAGCTAGGTAGGCAAATGAGGGCAATCAGAGTTGCAAATGAAGCCCGGGATTTAAATATCCCAGGCTTCATTTGCATGTTCCCAGGTGCCGCCATTTTTAAATCCCCCTTAGTCCAAACTCCGTGCCCGCGGCTATACGCAGCACGGAGTAAGTAGTTTGAATTAGAGATTCCACGAGGAGTAACGGTAGTTCAAATTAGGATCTCTAATTCGAATTACCTACTCCGTGCCGCGTGTAGCTGCGGGCACAGAGTTTGGACTAAGGGGGATTTAAAAATGGCGGCGCCTGGGAACATGCAAAATGAAGCCCGGGACATTTAAATCCCAGGCTTCATTTTCAACTCCAGTTGCCCTCACTTGCCTACCTAGCTCGAACTAACGAGCTAGTGTAGACATACCCCAAAGGACTAAGAAAGATTCGGCAGTTTAACATTCTGAGTTTTCTATAAAAAGAATAATTAATAAATAAGGGATAGCACATCATTATACATACTGTTTGCAATCATCATTGTTCTGTATATCCTTAAGGTACAAGGAAAAATCAATCACTCCAACCTGATAAAAACAAATTTTAAAAAAGTTACATACCTTCACAATGCAAGTTAGATAATGGTAGCAACTACTGCTTAAAAGACTACATTTCATTTACATGTTTAAGTTTAGAAATTCAATTTTTATCCTCCAAAGCAAAATAAGTTTGCCTTTTTTAATTTAAAAAAAGATCAAAGTGGAAACAAATTATATCCAATGGATTTTATTCAATCTATCCTTGTCCTTTATCCTAGGAAACTGAATATTGCTGACAGTTACTTTCAGCAATGATTCCCTTGAATAGGTACTGAACAATTATTTAAGAGCTACATAGAACAGGGCAACAGTTGCCAGTAGTAATTCAGAAAACAGGACAAATGAATACATGGTAGCCAGCAAGTCTTGTCACACCTTCTGAAATTGTGCAGGAAAAGATTTGTCCATTCTGCACTAGAACTTAAATACTTTTCAATATACATTTGGTACCATCTAACTATAAGAGGTAAGTTTCCTAGTGTAAGCTGTGTTTTGTGAATTTCTGTATTAAACTTACTTTGATTTCTCTGTAATATTCTATATAGGCCTTGTTTTTCACATCAGTAGCCCTTGATCTGATGAAATGTTATCAGTTTTTAAATTTTTATTGCATCAGTAATCCATACTAGAATTATAATTCAGCAGGGGTTTACATAAGGTCATATAAAAACTACAGTAAACTTCCATCTTTGTTGTTAAGCAGGATATGGACTCAAGCTTGAAAGTGATTTTTTTTTTTTTTAGGAACTAAATATCAAGCTGGATTAATTTGCTGGCTGTAAATACAAAATTAAAACCACTATAACTTCTACTAAAGGCAGACATAGAAGGTATAGTCTGGCATGTTTAATGACAGCATTACTTTTCACAAAATTGTATATTTAAATAATTCATTTTCATTTATTGTCTGTGTTACTTGATTTTATGAGAAATGTATCTGCTTCTGACAGCATTAATTCAACTAGCAAATCATATCTGCACATTACTATCCCATTTCAGCATGTGTTTAAGCATAATGGGACCTAATAATATGCTGAAGTTAGAGCCTTTTGAGATGACTTTACAATAGAAAACTAAAGTTTTCACCTGGGAATCCAAATCTTCTCCTTTCAAGCAAAGGTTTGCATCAAGAACATTCAATCCCACCAGCAGACCTATAATCACTGCACCTTCTTCCTCCATCATCAATGCATCAGGTTCATAAAATTCACTAAAATAAATAGTTTAGAGGAAATTGTCACATATTGCGTTTCCAACATCAGCAATAGCACAAGTAGCATTTAACAAGTGTTACATAAAGTGGTATTGTAGCCCTATATTAGTGTATTCTGATCTGCTCCTTATTATATACTGTACAAGAGGAAGATTAGACCTTAAAACCGGAAGGCAACAAATGCAGAACCCCTGTAAGAAACATTTGTTTGCTAACTTGTGAAAGTCATTGCCTCTGTTGCTAGATTTTTTTTTAAATTAAATTGTTAGATTCACAAGCACTAGCATTTGTAGGAATGTAAGGTTTTATATGAACATTATAACTATGACAAAACAGCATTTGAGGACTTGGAAGTACCAACCCTTTATCTATATAAAAGATAGAGAATTACAATCTCTGTTTAAAGAAAGATTACCATTTTAAGGACAAAGATTATGCAAAATAAGCTTCACTGTCCATTGTTTTTAGAATAAGATTTGGTATGTTTTGCTTCAATAATACCAGTATTCTTTTAATTTCTGAGTACTAAGTAATTAATCAATTTGGATTAAGTCATATTAGGGAATGTTGTGCTTGGGATACTATTGGAAATTTTGGTTGTTCAGTAAACTAAGGTTTTAAAGCAACAATTACATTGTATGATCTAAACGCTCATTGTATAGGTTCCAAACTATTTAGAAAGTACATAGAAATTTTGCAGAACTGTTGTGTTCTCTCTCAGATCACCAGACAGGATTTTGAAGAACTGCAACAGCATCCTCTTACAATGTAAAACTACTATTTCAAGCCTTAGATACAAACACTCAGAAGAGAAGGTTGCTATTTAAGTCACTACCTCACATAATTTTTTCATTCCATGATTTTATATGCATATTTTATTTAGTTCAATTCAATCTTGATAGGTCCAGCAAGATTGAAAACGAACACTCAGTTCATTAATAAATGACATGCAGTTTCTGCTCATTTACATCCACTGTCCCCAGCATTTTTCAAATTTAACTCATTCTTTGTTTTTACTTCCCGAGAAGCTTAAAAGTGAAAGGAAATTTATCTCAAAACCAACATGCACAGACATTTCTTTTTCTATATAAGATTGATCATCATCACCACCACCACCTTAATTTGGTGTATAGTTACCTTAATAGATTTTTGTGGTCCAAGAGTACTTTCAAATAATCTGCCAGTTTCTTTTGCATGAGTGCAAGGTAAAGCCAAGCCCTTCCTCTTCCTACTGCTGTCCTAGAATACAATACAGATGCAATATTAAATATTTTATTAAACAAGCACAAAAACCCATGAAAAAATTAAGTGAGAATAGAAGTGTTTCTACAACTATAGAGGAATTATTAAACAAATGAAGTAATTAAGTGAATGGTAAGCATCTGGTGAAAATTCAGCCCAAACAAAGATAGTTTAAGATATAGCAAAAACTTAAGAGAAAAATTCTCTATAATTATTAATGCCAATAAAAACAAAGTCTTTTAAAAACACAAATATTCTGCTGCAATGTTTGTAATCTTCCCATTGCAGCATTCTGTTAGTGTTCAAGAACTTGGAAGTTGTCTAATTTCATCCAAAAGCAAAGGAGACAAACTGCACTAAAAATAATTTTAAAACTGTTTCATATTGAGTAATGTAAAGGTTACTTGTTGCACAGGTAAGGAATTTGTAATGTACTTTTTTAGCCTGACAAGTTCTTTTGAAAGTTGGGATGAGTATACAAGTGTTGAAAACTGATGTCATGAAAAACAAGAAGAGTTTTGTGCTGTATTTACACACTCTCTCCTCAACTGAGAGAAAGAGACTATAGAGGGAATTTTTCTTCACCCAAATTATTGTATTATTCCAGTCTTCCAACTCACTTCAGTTCTGGCAGATTTTTAACACTGGTTGCTAAGTCTGATGCTTCTGGACAAAGTTTCTCCACCAGCTCCAAAGGACCAAAAAATGATTTATTCTGACCAATAAAACTCTTCTTAGCTAAAAGGGAAGAAATATGGTGGTATTAATAAACAGGAAAATGACAAACTTCCTTCTTTAACTCCATAATTGAAAAAAAAAATGCAACAAGAGAGCCTTAAAATATATTTCTTTTTACAGGTTCTCAGTATATATAGGGAGTTCATTGCTCATTCAGGAGATGACAAAGACCCCATGCAGAACATATCAGATTGTAAAGAGACAATGCTATTGATCTTAGCTGTATTCCAATATTTCTCCACAGAATTTTGCTGATAAAATACTAACATTTTACATTGTAATAGGATGTGAAACAACACTACAGCAAATCTGAATTGATTTCCACAGCCTCTCAACATTCTTAGGATTTCAGCAAAATTCATTTAAGAAAGAACTATGGTGCTCACCTTTCAGTCCATGCTTTAGACAGTGTTCCATCACCACAAAGAACTGTTGCAAAGGAGGAAAGTCGGAATCCAGAGTCCTACCCAAGCTCAGTGCTGACTGGATCAAGACTTTGATACTGAGCTTCAACATATTCATCAAGTTTGAACGCTCTTCCATTGTATGGCATTTAGCAGCTAAAAGTTTTAGAAAAATAAGCAAACAATTAAAACATACAAGGTTGTTTGCCCTTAAAAAAAAATCTATGCATGGGAAAAATACCAGCATGAACAGAGGTTCAGTTAGGTGCCAAGTGTGCAGTATGTGGTTTCAGGTTCAAGAATCACCACATCAGATTCAAATTGACAGTAAAACATGGGAAGTATGACTGAGATGTAGCCAACATTTGGCTCTAAAAGAAACTCTTTGTAATAATATAGTTATGAGGTATATGGGTAAACAACCAGCCTGAAGGATGCTCCTGTCACTGTTTCCAGATTCAGGACGGCTCCATGGTACCCTAGACTGTGTCCTTCGATTCCCAAAACCTTAAGCTATTGCAACAAGTATGACACATGGGGAAATGCCACCTTAATCCTTCACCCAGAGAGTGGGAAACTTTGTTGCAATGCAACAACTTTATCCTAGTCCCATACCTCCCCCAGAGAAGTAGGAGGACTGGCAGTAAACACAAGCACACAACTTGTGGTCCTGAACTTCTAATGATTCAAAATCTTCCAGTGGCTCTGAAAGGAAACCCTACTACATCCTTGGCAACTCAGTGGCAGGGTTGCTTGAGTTCCCACAATTAATGTCCATCTAGCATATTTAGGAGAGAAAAAGACAAGTGAAATAACTGGCACCTAACTTGAAGGGGTCCGCTCTTTAACCTCCATCCTCCCACCTCCACTATCCAACTGTCTCTTGTCCTTCCCAATGGGGAGTATCTCCATGGCCTTCTGGCCCCCCAGCATTATTCCCCTGATATCTCCTGCCCCTAACACTCCCTGAGACTTCCATGATCCCCTGCCCCTCCCCCCATTATTCTCCCAAGTGGAACCCCCCTATTTGCAGCTCCTCAGGCTCTGCCCCCCCCCATGGGTGCTCCCCTCCTGCCCCTCATTATAGTTTCCCCATTCTCCTGTTTGCCTTCCAAACAAGGATTCCCCTGCGGCCAGACCCACAGCCCCTAAGCGGGGGGGGGGGGGGGTCACAGGAATGGTACGGCCCCAGGCAGAACACCCATCACTCCCTCCATCCCTGCCCCCCGTTATCCCGCACTGATGTCTCACCCGCTCTAAGTGTTACCAGAGAAACAGCTCCCACCCACTCTCCTAAGAGAGGCCATTGATTGGGCGACGGATGCTCAACATTAACTCCCCATCCAAGCCAATCAGGGCGCAAGGGCCACAAACGCCAATTCCAATTGGCTGGACGTTCAGGCCGGCCCCTCGCACGTTTCCATTGGGGGCGAAAGCCTTCGCCACCTGCCCACCTCGACCCTCATTGGCTGGAAAGAGAGCCGCGCGAGACTTGAGGGACCGGGATGTGGACAAACGCTCCTGGGTCTCTCGCGAGAGGCAGCGGAGCTTAGACGCCATCTTAGACAGAGGGTGCTGGCGCGAGACAAGGCGGGAAATTAGCCCCGCCCTTCAAGCCCCGCGAGTTGCTGACAGTGTCGGTCTCGCGACGCTCTCCCAGCTCGATCGGGAGCGGGAAAAACCTCCTGTCGCGCGCCCTGGTTCGAGAGACGCTTCAGTTAATTTCCCGCCATGCAGTGGGGGTGGGGTGCTGCCTACCCCCGTCCCCTCATTAGTCCCCTTCCTCATCTAGTGGGGGGGGGGGCATGTCTCTCCCATTAATCCTCCCTTACGCAGTGTGTGTGTGGGGGGGTCTGCCCCATTAGTCTTTACTTATTCAGTGTGTGTGTGTGGGGGGGGGGGTCTACCCCCCCTTACCTGCCTATCTGAGCCCCTATTGGGGTGGGAGCTGCCTAATCCTTTTGACAAGATACTTCACCTTATCCTTTTATAACTAGAGACACGTTTTTATGGGGGGCTCTGCCAGCTATTGACTCACTGCCAGACATTTCAAATGGAGAGGGCATCTGTCCCACCCCATGCCAGATTAGGACAGACCTAAAATGTCTTCCCCTGGATCGGATAACAAAGTCCCTCTGCAGAAGCAGTGAGGCAACCGTTTCAGAACTACGTTAAAAGGTGGGTCCCGGTGTTGTTTGTGAGTACAGGACTGCTTGACAGCCTGGATAAAACAAAGTACAGGACTATGTAGTTTCAGCTACACCAGACTAACACGGCTACATTTCTATCTCTGGATAAAACAACTTTATATGTGGTACTTTAGGATAACATCACAGTGGTGAGAAGAGTTATTATTTATGCTACACCTTATGCTTAGCTAAACAAACCTAGAAATAGGAAATCCAGTTACAGCAACATCAACATATCCAGATCGATCTCAGCTCGCGTGAAAAGTTATTACTACGTAAATACTAACAACATGCTGAGAAATCACAACACACTCCTTTCCAACAGACAGCACAAGGTATTCATGAGATTCCTTAAAACCACATTCATAAACACACTGCTGAACTAACTCTATCAGATAACAGATTTCAGGTATATATAATTCATCTTGCTGAAATTGCAGGTAAACTTGTGTTTAAGTGATTTTGAAGAATCTGATGCATGTGCTGTATTTAGATGCACAATACAAGGGAAAAGAAAGTTGATTGTAGAAATAAGGAATTCATGGCTTTGTTTACATATATTTCAGCAGTAATACATGAAGTTGTTGCAATGGTTTCCTAGATCTGAGTTTAGACTGAAAGGAAATACACTTTTGCAACTGTAAATCTAAGGCCTGGTCTACACCTAACATTGCCTTGGTTTAGCTAAAAGTGTAATTTTAAACAGATATAGTTAAGGTGGTGCAACTTTGTTCACGGGCAGTCTTAAATAGATTTAAACCTGACATATTGGTTGAGTTGCACCTGTAACTTAATGCAAATTAAACATGTAAGTCAGTTTTCAACTGATATAAAAGTCTCTGTGCTGGGGTTTGCATCAGTTTAAATAAATTGATTTAAAAATATTTAAGTTAAATTGATGCAATTTCTGAGTGCAAGGGATTGGACTAGATGACCTCTTGATATCCCTTCCAGTCCTATGATTCTATGATTAATGAATGTAGACTCAAAATACCTCAAAGTAAAGTGGTATTATTATCCTCTATTTACAAATGGGGAGCCAAGGCCAAGTAAGAGCCCTTTAATTTCAGGGCCCAATTTGAGATGCTTGATTTTTTTAGAGTACTTATTTATGATAGCATTTTTATATGTCCACTGACTTCAGTTGCAGTTGTGAGTGCTGCAAGAAATATGCAGATTAGGGATGTGAACGAGTAGTCGACTAGTTGATTAACTGATAAGCCTAGGCTTTATTGGTTAATCTGATCGACTGCTCGCATTTCCCCCCCTTGCTGCCTCTCGGTGGTGGAAAGCAGGAGCTGATGCTGTGGGGAGCTGGCTTAAAAGATGGTTCCCCCCAGCACTGGCTTTTCAGTGTTGCCTGCCCACCCCCTTGCGCTGCTGCCTCTAACGAGGCAGGGAAAGCTGTCGCAAAGCATCCTTGGCTCACAGGTGGTCCAAGCTCTCTGTGGACAGGAGCTGCTGCCAGAGCAGCCTCTGTGCCTGGCGACCTGGGCTGGCAGCAGACAGAGGCTGCTCTGGCAGTTTGCTGGGAGGCCGAGCTCCCTGCAGATAGAGGCTAGGGCAGGCTCCTCCACTCTCCCCTTCCAGCAGCCTCTGTCTGCATGAAACCCAGACCCCCCCCCCCGGTGGACAGAGGCTGCTGCAACCCCATGCTGCTGCCTCTAATCACTAAGAATCCATGTGGTTATTTGACTAGTCTTTTACTTGCTATCTAACATCCCTGCTGCAGATCAGATCCCAGCATCTCAAATTGGACACCCAAAAAACTGAGGAGTGTGCAACTGGTGATAACTTGTGGGAAAAAATGTGATTGAAATGACTTGCCCAGCATCACGTATGAACTCTGTTGCAGAGACAGTAAAATCCAGTTACCCAGGCAACTTTCAATTGTCTTTACTATGAAAACATCCTTTCTCTTCTTGCCATCCCTTCCTCATTCAGTACACACCATCCAACTTCTGCAACAAATGAGACAACAGTTTCCTGCACTGGACACAACCTTGATTCCTCCCCAGAGCAGGTTCATTCTGTGCAGTGAACAAGGCATGGATCCTTCCAAGCCAGTCAACCTCCCTGTCCTGTTCCCCTTCCACCCTCGCAAAGTCTGGGTCTTGTTCTCTTTGCATTAGAGTTAGGCAATGCAAAGTCCTCCTCTGCCTGGGTGACAGCATCAGGGCATTGAAAGCACAGGAAAAAAAGTCTCATGACTTTCTATATTTGTATCTGGCACCACAACAGCTATGAGGAATAATTTGAAGGGAAAATTGTGATCAGCTCTGCTGGCTTGGGTTGGAGTATACTCTGTGCAGATGGAATCTTTGAAGACTTTATCTGCCAAACTCTTAAGTCTCTGGGCATGTGTGAACTGTGATTTTTCAGAGGTGTAGCCAGACAGGAACCCCCCTTGTAACATCCATTTTTGCTTGCCTGGATATGCAGGCTCAGTGACCATAAATGGCTGTAAACAGAGATATGCCAATTGCTGACCAAGAGGCTGCAGAAGCGTGCCCTTGCCTTAAACCCATATTGATACGAACACACAGCCATCCGCGGGGGGAGGAATCTCCCGCCCAGCAAAGAATATCCGGCACTCCTAATTTAGCTATCTTCCTCTCTTACAAGTATAAATTATTTGAAACTCCCTTGTAAGAACTGGCGCCACAAAACGGACCAGTACAATTTGGCATCTTAAGATAAGAAAGAGGATACGGGCCCCCAGGGGTATAACGATGGGTCCAGCAGCACATTTACTCTGAGTGTCAATCTACCATCTATTTGCTGGTCGGGTTAGGTGTTTGACCTCCCGAGGTTCCACCTCGTATTCGTCTTTTCTAGGAATTGAGGGACCAGCCCTGGCTTGACCCGCTGGAGTCGAGAGGCACAGAAGGGGTTAAAAATTGTACCTGGATGTGGTCCTTTGTCTTAAGTGTACACATAGACTTGGAGCTCTTTAAAGATTAAGCTGTCACTTGGTACCATTATTTCTATTTTCTACCTTTATTTTCTTCGTAACCATTTTTAAGATCTATATTTGCTAGCAGTTAAGAAATAGAGCAATAGCCATTGTAACCATATGATTTATAAGCTTCTTTAATAAACCTGTAACTGTTTAAGTTTTTAACCTGACTCCTTCAATTGCTGTAACAGAACCAAGCACAACTTAAAAGAACTTCAGCTGGTCATAAAGGACAGGTATAGGAAGAGCTTGGGCGTTTGGATCGTGTCACTTTCAGGTGACAGATCCGTTGGGGCATCTCTCAGTCTTCCCTAGCCTGCCCTCTGCGAAGGGATCCCGTATCCTAGCAGCTAAAATCTGAGATGTAATAAGTTCTTCCTATAAACTCGGGGCGTCTGTCAGCCTGTTGGCTGCCCTCTGCGATGGGACCCCAGTCCTAGCAGTAAAGTCACGAACGTTAAACCCTTTTCTCGGTAACACACACACACACACACACACCCTCCCTTCTAATCCATGATGTTTGGGTGTTTTTTTCAGGAGGGGGGCAGCAAAAAGTATATCCCTGACATCAGAATAATGGCCACATTTTGAGGCCTTGATGGATGGGAGTACTAGGACTCATCAAAGATTTGTAATTTTTTTTAACATGGACTGTAAGCCTGTTTGTTCTCCCTAATCATGTTCTCCAAAATGTATTTACCATTTTAGTTTAAGTTCCTCCAAAATGTGTCAGCCTGAGGAGAGACCAGCCATGGGAAATTTCAACCCAAATGGTTAAAGTTTGGCAAAATTGTAAGCAACTGAAAACAGTCTTATAATGGGAAGTACTGGTCAACCTTAACTATAGGCAGTGCTATCATATTTATCATATCTGCCCCCTTGTAATATTTACAGCAGTGGTGAGCAACCTGCAGCCTGTGGGCAGCATGCTGCTGACTGGGGTTCCATCTATGGCCCGCGCACCCACTGTCTGCTCCCTCCCTCACCCGCACACCTATCGCACACTGGGGCACTGGAGTCCCGGACTTTCTACTCCTCCACCTCTCTCCGAGCACTTTCAGAGCACCATGAATATGCTGATTTGCACTGCATCCCTGCTTCTCCCCTTCCCTCCCAGAGCTTGAACCACATAGAGTCCCGGACCACAGAGGTTCAGCCTGTACAGTAAATTAATTATTGTGCTTTCTATTTATTTTCATGTTTTAAATATCATCAGGATTGCATCAAACAGCTAACTGTTTGCTTCACATCATGACAATGGAATTCAAGTCAAGTAAATAATTTGTTGCAGCTACAAAATATGTGGTTTACTAATCAAAACTAATAGTTATCAACATTCATAATTTACATAATTTAGGATATAGAATAAGAAAAGGAAACTAAAATTAGATTAAAAGAAGTGTTAATTACTGAAGAATGTCACAAAAGCAAGGAATTTAAGGCCGGAAGGGACCACCAAATCATCCTGTCTAATCTGTATATCACAGGCCACCAACACTGAAAGTTAGCGCTAAGTATTACAGCCCACTAGAGACTAAACTATTATATGTCACCACAGGCAAATAATTTGAAGGTCTGAGGTGTACCAATGCCCAAGGCATCAGCAAAGACAGGGAGCTGACATATATCCCGATGATCCTGGCAAGTAGTCAACACTCCACATAGCAGATGGAGGCTTCCCAAAGGTGACTTCTCAAAGAAGTAAATCAGGTTAGTTATGGCACTATCTATCTTTGGTAAAACCATGTTGCATAACATGTTTGTCTCTATACATTTAATTATTCTTTCACAATTTGTTCTAAAACTTTACATACTACTGAGATCAGACGAACTGGTCTATAATTACCTGGATCACTTTCCCCTCCTACCTCTTCCTTACATATGCATATGGCTTTCGCTATTTTCCAGTCATTTGGTACTATCCCTGGATAGACAGAATTGTTAAAAATCCTGGTTATCAGATTAGCAATCTCCCATGCCAATTTTTCAGTACTCTGGATTCAGCTATATATTTTTCTTCAACTTCAGATGTAGCAGTATTTCTGTACACTATCCATATCCCCTTCCAACCCTGGAGTTCTACAACAGACCTTAACACTATCACCACAGATCTTCTTTCATGATCAGATTCAGTTTTGTCCACACTATTACTTTGTATTTTTGAGGGGTTTACTAGATCTTTGATGTACAAAGCTACCTCCACCAATTTTACCTTTATTTGTGACTCTCCTAAAGAGCACATCTTCTTCAGGACTTTTATTCCAGTCATAACTGCTATTTCACAATGTGTCTGTAAGTCCCTAAAATGTCTAATTTGACCTGAACCAGTAGTTCCAGTTCCTCCATTTTATTGGCAAGACTTACTGAATTTAAGGATCTGAGTTTCTCCGAGACCTCACCCAGTTTTCCATCTGGGAATGCAGTGCTATTTAAAAACGTCACACATCTTTATATATTACCAAAGTAATCATGGTTACTTGCTCCTCAAATGGCAAATCTGTAAAGATTTGAAATTTCTGTGGCAGAATTTGTGTGCAAATCTGTGAAGATCTGAAATGTGTGGCAGGAGTTGTATAGCTGCTAAGCTTTAATACTCTGGAGACATCCCATTAATTTCATTACATTGCTCTGTAAGGGTGGCATATACAATTTTAATAACTACACACAGAACCCCATTTAAGCCTGGTCTACACTATAGCATAAGATTGAAATAGGATACCCAACTTTAGCTACATTAATTATTTAGCTGAAGTTGACATCTTAAATTGAGTTTCTGCACAGTGGAAGGCCAATGGGCAGTGGGGTGGATCCTCCAGTGGCCTAATGGGTAAAGTGCTGGTCTCCAGTGTCTGGGGTTGGGAACTTGATTCACACCTCTCACTCGCCCAGGGAACAGAGAGGCAGCAACATGGAGGGAAGGGGGGCACGCCATAGCCGATATATGTGGGGAGCCAGCTTTTAAGCAGCTGGCAGGCAGGAGCCAGCGCTGGGGGAGTGCTACCTCAAAAGGCAGCTCTCCCCAGCACCAGCTCCATTGTGCCATCTCATGGGGCAGGGGCAGGGGAGACTGCAAAGCAACCTCTGTCCACAGCAAGCCTGGGCTTGCAAGCTTGATCACAGAGGCCTGCAGCAGCAGCCCCTGTCTGCAGGGAGCTCAAACCCCATGAACAGGGGCTACTGCCACCTCATGCTGTTACCAATGTATCAGAGGCAGCAGCGCAGGGCAGCAGGCAGCCGGCCTGTGCAGTGAGGGGCTGGTTTTTAAACTGTCTTCCCTTGTGGACTGGCTCCTGCCTGCCATCTTCTGCTGATATAGAAGCAGCAGCATGGGGTGACAGAGGGCTCACTGGCTGCTGGCCCTGCCCTTGGGGACAATTGAATAGTTGTGTAATCACTAAGATTTCATGCAGTTACACGATTATTCAATTACGCAATACATTCCTATTTTTCCGTTTACTGTGCAATTGAGAGCACTATCAGTATTCATGTTCACTGTACCCCACCCTCTAGTTGGTTCTCTCTGTGTACACTAAAACGGAAGGGAAGTTACATAAAAAAGCTAAATATGAATGTTTGTCTTTTAGGTAGGACTTGAACTGTGTTAGATCAGCCTGCCAGGGGACAGAGCTTTCAGTAAGTACAATAGACTATGACACTTCAGGGTCACCTCAGAATCTGATACCTCAATATAGAAATCCTAGATAGAGAGGTGAGCCCTCTTAGAGAATGTAGATAGAGACTTCATGTCCTGCCTTTATCCCCTATGCCTGGGACTATTTTGTCTCTTTTAAATTAATGTTGCATTTAATCTGCAATGTTGGAAGATTTCCAGTTCTTCTGATTTTGTCTGGTAATTTTTGGAAGATTGACAAGAAACACTAGCTAATAGATGCAGCAGTAAACACTACAGAGAAAGTGACATCCTGACCCTACTGAAATCACTGGCAAAACTCCCTTAGACTTCAGTGGAGCAAAGATTATACAGGCAGTCCCCGAGTTACGCGGATCCGACTTATGTCGGATCCGCAGTTACGAACAGGGATTTTCTCGCTCCGGAGGACTGGAGCGGCGGGACGCCTGGTCCCGCCGCCTGCCTCCTCCGGGGCGAGAAAAGCTGCTCCCCGTCTCCCTGGTCTGCTGGGGGAACCAGCAGACCAGGGAGACGGGGAGCAAAGCGGCGGAGGACCCGGGCCGGACCCACGGCGCTGATCTGGAAGCGCCGCGGGTCCGGCCCGGGTCCTCCGCCACTTTGCTCAGCGTCTCCCTGGTCTGTAGACCAGAGAGACGCTGAGCAAAGCCACGGAGGACCTGGGCCGGACCGCGGCGCTGATCTGGAAGCGCCGCGGTCCGGCCCGGGTCCTCCGCCGCTTTGCTCCGCGTCTCCCTGGTCTGCTGGAGGGGGGGGGGACGCAGCTAGTGCCCCTCCCCAGCAGACCAGGGAGACGTGGAGCAAAGCCCGGGGCCTGTGGTAGAGCAGGTGGGGCGCTGCCGGTTGATCCCGCAGCACCGCTCCTTGGCGCTACTGGACCAACCCGGCAGCATCCCAGCTGCTCTGCCCCAGGCGTCCCCAAGTCAGCCGCTGCTGAAACTGACCAGCGGCTGACTACAGGAAGCCCGAGGCAGAGTTGCTCTGCCCCGGGCTTCCTGGAATCAGCTGCTGATCAGTTTCAGCAGCAGCTGACTTGAGGACGCCTGGGGTTCTTAAGTTGAATCTGTATGTAAGTCGGAACTGGTGTCCAGATTCAGCTGCTCTTGAAACTGATCAGTTTCAGCAGCGGCTGAATCTGGATGCCAGTTCCGACTTACATACAGATTCAACTTAAGAACAAACCTACAGTCCCTATCTTGTATGTAACCTGGGGACTGCCTGTACTTATTAAGCAGATTTAAGTTCTGCAAGGACATCCATAAATGTTTGCTAATAAACTATTCAGTTTTTATTAATATTTTTCTAAAATATACATAATTTTAATATATTATTATTAGATTTTTACATCTCTTATTTTATAATTGCTTCATGATGTTTCAATACTGTGTGAATGAGGGAGACAGATTAATGTGATTCGAAAGCAATATATATAGTTTCCTTGTTCTAGTCAGCCCAGCTGTAAGTAAAGAAAGAGACCATACTAGACACTGTTGCGGTCATGCTACATGTAAGCTGAACTTTTCTGGGTAAGTTAGAAAGAAAAATGTATAAAATAAAAAGCCATCCTCCCAAAAATATCAAAAGGTTATGTTTTCCCTGAGCATGTAAAAGTTCGCTGAGATTTGTTCTCTGGGTTCAAAAGTACTTTGCATAAATCATTACAGTATCCACAGGGGATAGGTTTTTTTAAATAAATGCAAAGTAATAATGCATCTCTGACACTTGCAGATTATAACTAACTTATTTGTACACAGTACAAGGAAGTTTACTGAATAAACATAATCATACTTGTTTTTGTTGTGTTGTCATTGCTGACTGGTTTGGGTACGAGTCCTATCAAAGCTGCAGACTTCAGAGCGTTGCCATAGCTCACTGCTAAGTTTTCTGAAGCTTTCTTGGCCAGTGAAAAGATGGGAGCAGACCATCCCGATTCTTCAACAGCTTTTTCTTTCACCTCGTTTTTCAACTCAGTTACATTAGGAATCAGGTTTCTGTCAATTATTTCAAAATCTTCTTTCTGTTTCACAGCAGATGCATTGCAACTCTCTCCTTCAGCCATCTTTAAAATGTCATATGACACTAGTCATGAGCAATCGAGTTAAGCAGAAACTCCCTGCTCTGTAGGTGATAGGAGTTGTTTCATGACAAAAGTGCTGTGCGTGGTTACACAACAACCAGTCGCATGAGCAAAAGTGTCAGATACTAAACATCCTGATTGTGATATGCTCCAAATTATAGCCACAGCTAGTATATTTTCTGGTTACTGATTATCACAACAAATGATACTCTGTTAGATATTGTATAGTGAATGTCCTTTTATATTATTACAATTCTTATTTGTAGCTTTCTGAAAAACCCAATGCAGCCTCTGTACTTCTACACAATATTTTAAGTTAGCATTTTCCCAGAGTATATGAAGTCACAGATTTTGCAGCATTTAAAAAACACATTGAGTCTTTTGAGACTGGATTGTCTTTTCTAAAACGGGACCATCATAACCTAGAAAAGAGTATTGAAAGAAATTACTATATATTATGAAGAGTTTGTTTGTGGATTTGTTTGTGCAAAATAAAGTCATATCCCGATTACCTACAGATACCAAAATTTACATAAACAATCCTGCCACTGAAATGATCTGAATGCACTACTTTTTACACTGGAATATGATGGGTGAAAGGTTTAAATCAGTGTTATTCAAATGGCAAACCGCACCAATGGGGGTACGTCTGCACTGCAACACTATTTTGAAATAAATGGTGCTATTCTGAAATATCTTAGTCCGCGTCTACTCAGCAGGCAGTTATTTCAATAGTGTCAAAATACTGTCAAGCTTGAGGACTTTTTACTCTGACTCCTGTAACCCTCATTGTATGAGGAATAAGGGAAGTCATTAGAAAAGTACTCAAGTTAAGCCTTGCAGTGTAGACATACTCTGGGAGCCGTGAGGCTCTGTAGCTGTGGAGCTAATAAATACACAAACTGGAGCAGCCTGGTATCAGCTTTCTCAGAGTGGGTTCACAGACCACTTTGAGAAACACTGGTTTAAATAGTAATTTTTGGTTTTCATTGGAAAAAAGTCATGACTATTATTATTAGAGTCTATAAAAAATATTTGCTAACAAAATTAAAATCGAGTCGCCTATTCAACTGTCATTTTAGTGCAAAGAAAATTTTTATTGTTACAAATCACAACATAATTCAGATTAGTTATGGAAAGAGTAATGGAAGCTGTATAAGTTTCTGATTCAAATTTACTATGTGTAGTGATTATTCAAGAAAATGAATAATGTTTGAAGTTGAAATCCTACAAATTCAAAACTATTATGTTACTTCCCTTTTGTAAGTACATTAATAAAAAAATCTATTACATATATTTAATTTCTTGAACTTCCTGTAAGTGTAATCTACGCAAAAACGCACCTGGTCAATGTTGGGCCTCACCTTAAGTTTCTTATATATTTTTGAAAGTGAAGTATGCTTCCCTGCAGCATCTACACTACAAAAATAGCCATATTTAAGCAGAGTTGGGAAACATGGCTGCAGCTTAGCCACGATACAACTAGAGATATTAAAAAGTAGGTAATCAGGTACCGTATATTATACTGCTGATACAGAGGCAGCAGTGCGGGGCAGCAGCTGGTGAACGCTGGAAGGTGGCTTAAAAGCATGTACCAGCTCCCAGCTTCCATCCCACTCCCAGAGAGCTGGTTGCTACCCTGCACTGAAGGCTCTAATATAGAGCCAGCTGTGCAGGGTGGCAGCTGGCTTCCTGGGAGCCAAAACTTTATTGGTTAACCGAGTAAACAGTTATCCTATTACATCCCTAGTTACAACATGTCTGTGTGGACAGAAAGGACATATTATAATGATTTTGAGGCAATCAACAAACCTGATCCTGATTAGAAAAATGTGACCTCGCAAATTATCTATTTAGACTAAAACACAGTGCCTTAATATGTCCGTAACATGCAGTTTTCTGTCCAGCAGCAACTATATAACACAGCTGGACTACAGCTTGTTTAAACTTGTCTTAATTATGGTTGATTTCCCTCCCCTGATTCTATACGGTTATTTTTGTTGGATAGTCCTAGGAAATATTTTGTTTGGTGGAAGCTAAAGGACAGGGACAGGTAGGTAATTGGGGACCTCTTGTTACCAACAAACTTGGTAACAAAAGAAATACATCTTTAGGCTAGAACAAGTCCCTTATCTTTTGTTTATTTATTTATTTTTGTTTCTACTTTAAAGTTTTTTATTTGATGCAAAAGAGAGGTGCCAAGCTATAAGGAGAGTTATAGAAGTTTCATTGGGGTGTGTTTACACAGCAGGGCTTATCTCGAAATAAGCTACGCAAATTGAGCTTATTTTGAAATAGCAAAACTTTGTAGCTTATTTTGAAATAGCTTATTTCAAAATTGGGAGCATCTACATAGCACTTATTTTGAAATACAGCACTCTTCCTTTGACTTCCCTTACTCCTCAGACAATGAGGGTTACAGGAGTTAGAATAAGAAGTCCTCCATCTATTTTGACATTATTTCAAAATAACTGCCTGCTGTGTAGATGTGGACCAAGCTATTTCGAAATAAAGCCAGTTATTTCGAACTAGTGTTGCTGTGTAGATGTATCCTTAGTAAGCACAGCATATTTAATAGATAATGGTTAGACAAGACTGATAACAGTGGGGGGAAAGGAAAGAAGCTAGTCATCATGTCCTGTTGTGAAGTAGAGAGTCTTTTTGATCTGGTTAACTTTTGTAAATTAGAAAGATTGGGGCCAGACTGAGGCCCTTTTGTCCCAGGGAAATCTGCTAGAGGGATCTGAGGGAAGGAGTCTGACCATTTCTGTTCTGACCATTACTGATACTATTGAGGCATGCTGGTGAGTGGATGGCCTGTGGTATTGGTGAAACAATGTAACTTCTCCTTCCAGGGCCCATCCTCTGCACCAGTTTTTCTCAACCAGTGGTATGAGTACCCTCAGGGATACTCAAGAGAAGTCTGGGAGGTACATCAACACAACTGAAATTTAGAGAAAACTGAATTTTTGTTTTAAGTTTTACAGTGCTTTATTATTTTTGTACTTTTTACACCCAAAAACTTCATTGCCCGCCCAGCTACGATTAAGTTGTTTAAACAAATGTGTTGCAATGGTAGAAAAAAAATATGTGGGTCTGAAAACTGTAGGTACTGGGGGTACTTATAACTTTTTTTAAGGGAGTACTTATGAATTTTTTTTTGAAAAAGGAGTACTTTATAAAAAAAGGGTTGAGAAATACTGCTCTGCACAATGCTTCTGAGAATGGTGAGTGTGGTGCCAGGGTGGTGGATGAACCAACCCTCTCATAAAGGGAAGGAGAGAGATGTGTATATGTAGATGTATGGAACGCAGTCTGGTCCCAAATATGTGTCTTCCTAACATTTTTTATATAAACTACTGTTCTGCTCTCAGGTACTGTAAAAATGTAAAATTCCACAATTAACTTATTTTCCACAAAACAAATCGCAACTCCTAAGTGTCTGTGAAGGATAAGAGAACCTCTGAACTGAAGTCTGAAGTCCATTATTCACCCAGGATTTATTCAGACTATAGGCTCACTGTTCAGCAGCAGGGTTACAACCATATGTTTTGCACTCCATCTAGTGGGATGAAATGGTATTTGGCACAGTGTCCATGTGTTTGTTTTTTATGGAAAGTAGGACAAAGGACATTTGTTTTGCAATAGTTGTATAAGCCCTAGTCCTGCAATTGACAGTATGGTCAGGGCCTCATAGATTTCATTTTGGGCTCCCCATTAGGTGC
Source organism: Pelodiscus sinensis (assembly GCF_049634645.1). Lineage (NCBI taxonomy): Eukaryota > Metazoa > Chordata > Testudines > Trionychidae > Pelodiscus > Pelodiscus sinensis. The sequence continues at coordinate 34,043,576 of NC_134727.1, read as the reverse complement.
AGAGGTCATGTTCTGAGTCAGTTAACAGGAGCAGAACCCCATAGGACTAAGGAAGTCAAACAAGTGTGATATTTCCAAAGACCTTTGATTATATGTCCTCTCAACTGAACTATATGTAAATAAAACTAAATAGATTTCTACTTTCAATAAAGTGGAAGCAGAACAGGGAGGTGGAGGGGAAATAGAAGGCAGAGATTCCTTCCCTTCCTCCTCATTTGCTGTTTCCAACAACTAATGTGTCTGGCAGACACAGATTAATATTACAGTACATACATTCAGTAGCAAAAATATTAACTGGAAGTAAGACACAAACAACAAAAGAATATATGTCCCCTTAAAATAAGAGAAAATGAAAAACTCAAAAAGAAACATGAAAGAGTACAGTGAGATAATAGCAGAACATTTTATTTCAATCTTCCATCATTTGAGCTCAGAAAAGAGCTATTTTACCATGTCCAAGACTACTAACATTCATCCTGCATAGTTTTATATTTTTAAAGTAATGAATAGAACCCAGTTATCTGTATAGCAAAAGTGAATTTAAAGTTAATAAGTCAACTATGGAAATAGCATTAAACAATTCCCCGTTTTTTGGAGGCCAGAGTCCTTTTGGGGCATGTCTACACAGCAGGGCTAAAGCTAAAATTGCGTAGCTTAAGTCAAAATAGCTTATTTCGGCTTTTGATGCTGTCTATGCATCAGGAAGTCAGAGCAAGAGCACTCTTCCTCCAACTTCCCTTACTCCTCATAAAATGAAGGTTACAGGAGTCAGAAAAAGAAGTTCTCCAGCTCAACATTATTTTGATATTATGTTGAAATAACTGCTTGTAGTGTAGATATGGATTATGTTATTTTGGAATAATGTCAGTTATTCTAAAATAACACTGCTGTGTAGACGTAACCGTAATGATATAAGCAACCTGAAATGCTAGGAGTGTTCTAGTTAAGTTCAAATTCCCGTGGAAATTTGAAAGCAACTCAGCATGTTTTAGTGTGGTCAGGCTTTAGCAGAATTGCTGGTATATCACATACTCAGAATAAATTACTATTTGTTTCATATAGCAGGTTGTTACAGTTTATTTTGTTTCAAACCTTTGTTTAATAGCAGGGGCATTAAACCTGGGCTGTGCTTCCGCTGAAAGTTCCCTTTGTTGATACAGATCCCAAAGAGAGTGCAGCGCTTCTGCATGGTCCCCTTCTGCTGTTACATTTTATTTCAGTATTCACCTCTGCCACAGATTGTTAGTGCAGCTCTTACTCTCTGTTTGAAGGCAGAACACAGTTTTCTTCTGACAGCTCATTAAGTTGCCTAGCAAGGTTGCTGAAGAATATAGAGGTCATGCCTGTTCCGTAAGTATCTGTCCTGTTTCTACTTGCCCTGATGTAGAAATCTGCCAGATGCTTCTGAACATGGGCTGCTGTAACAGCCTATCTTTGATACTACTGGAACCAGGTTCTGGTTTCACACAGCTCTTACGTCTCACTGTTGTGTTTTACTATATTTAAAAATACTGTTTTAGATATCAAAATCATACATATGATAATGGAGGGTAACAAGATATATGCTTATTATGGATTCCCAACTTTTATCCCTAAATTACATACTTAGGGATATCTGAAAAAAATATTCACAGGTTTAAACTTTAAGAGGATGACTTATATCAGCGGTGCGCAACCCATGGGTCGTGGCTGTCTTAGGGGGGTCGCAACGCCTTGATCCGGATTGACTGGTATTTTCTTTTCCTGGCTCAGTGCCCATAAATGTGGCGGGGGTGAGGGGAGTGGCAGGAGCAGAGCAGAGCGGCAATTAAAGGGGTCGAGTTTTTTTTTCTCAATGAAAATTTTTCCAGACCCCTTTTATTGGGTCCGGGGGTCGCGAATGCATCAAGGTTGCGTACCACTGACTTATATCAACTGCACTGATCTTCAGTGACATTTAAAAGGATGGAGAAAGTATCACTGACTGAAGTATCACTTAATGTAATTTTACATAAACAGATTCTTCTAGTTCAATTTTTTTCTAGTTCCTTTCTTGAGCTTTAATCTGACATTCAGTAATACAGATTGTAAAAGGTATATTTTTGCTATGGAAAGTAGCCTGATATTTATCAAATGCATCATTCACTTAGTTTCAGTATCTACTAAAGGATGAAATTGTTTTATTATTTACTCATTAATAAACATGCCTCGTGCAGCTGCAGCTTAACTCCAGCCAGGACCGCCTGTGGGGACCCAGACTGTGGTACTAAATATAGCACCGCAGGTGGCCTCTGCTTCAGTCCCGGCACCTGTCGAGCCCAAGCATGTCCCGCCCCACAGCGCACGAGGTGGGCTCCGCGTGGCTCCTGCTGGGGCTCCAAGGAGGCCCAGAGGAGGAGATGGTGCTGCTGGACCAGGACCCCCCATGGCAGAAGTGGTCCCATGGGCAGAGAGAGGGTAGGAGGAGAGGGAAGGGCTTCACGCCACCGGAAGTTGGCTCAGCTGCCATATGTACCCTGCTGGGGGGGAGGGGGAGGAGGCTGCCGCTCTGCGCAGGTGTCCCCATCAAATAGTGAAATATCTAGTAGGGCTTTCCGGGACATTTCATTACTTGATGGGGCACCCGGACAGAGTATTTAAATTTGGGACACACCCAGAAAAATCGGGTAGTATGGTCAGTGTACCTATGGTTAAAATGGGGTTTCAGTTACAATATATGGAAAAAAAAGTTCCCCAAAAAATTACAATATAGATTCTCCAAAGTCAATTCTTAACAGGTTACTAACAAATTAATCCAAATCCCATTCATAAAAATTGGGCCACAGTTCATGAGGTTACATAATATAATTCATTAAAAGGGTGATTTCATGCTGCAGCCCTATACTATGAGGTGTTAGGGTCCGTGAGGTGAGGGGATAACTTGTGTTGGCTGAGTGAGGGGAGTTAAAAAAATAGATAAAGCAGGGGAAGAGCCAGGGCTGGTGTGGGTGGGAAGGGCCTGGGGGGAGGGGAGGGCCAGTGTGGCCTTGGTGCCGGGGGGGAAGAGTCAGGGGCAGGTGGCCTCGGACCCTCCCTGACAGGGGGAAAGCCTCGGCCCGATCCTCTAGTAGCTGGAGGGAGAGAGCTGGACCAGCCTCTGCCCGGCTCAACCCTCTTGGAAGCCAGGAGTGGGGGGAGAGCTGGGGCTGGCCTGGCCTGAGACGGGGGGAGGGCAGCAGCAGGGGGACAGATCCGGGGCAGGCCAGGGCTGCCAAACCTCGGTCTGGCCCTTCCTGGAGGCTGGAGGCATGGGGCCAGGGCTGCCTATCCTCAGAGAGGGGGATTGGTGAGTGTAGTAAACAAGAGGCACCTCCCCCTAGTAGAGAGAAATAACTAGTTCTGACTTTTCAGAGCTTCAGATATAGTAAAGGTTGAACTCTCTGGGTTGACAACATAGATGTTGCTGGACCAGACAGCTCCCTTGGCTAGAGTACCTTTTGGGCTGGCTGGGAGTCCGGTGGCAGAGAGCCCTGGCCAGTGGCTGGGAGGGGAGCCAGTCCGGTGGCTGGGGAGCTGTCTGGAAGCCAGGTGTGGAAATGGGGGGGCCAGCAGCAGGGGGACTGGAATTTAATTCCCTTGGTCCAGCAAACTTCCTCATTTGGGACCAGTCAAGTCCCAAGGATGCCAGACCAGGAGGTCCAACCCGTGTAGTTAACAGAAATGAAACTAATTCAGGAATGTTACCTTAAAGCAGGGCTACTCAACATGTGGCTCAACATGTGGCTCACAGCACGTTCATTTGCGGCCCGCGGGTGGGAGCTAAAACAAAAAGGTAGTCAATATAATGGTCTTCTGTTGATGTGCGTTTTAGTAGGTAAATTCCTGGGCTGTCATTGCCCATTAAAAGTGCTGACATATGGGTGGAAATTGAGTAAATATTACATTTTATTAACATCAGCAGAACTAACTTAAATGGGACCTGTGTGTTGTGTAGTCTTGCCTTAATGTTTGTATTCATGCCCATCAGTGTGAAAGAAGCTATTTGCATATATTTGCATTCAACCACACTTAAGTTGCGGCCCTCGGCATGTGCTGTGAGTATCATTGTGGCCCCTGGGGCTTCCAAAGTTGAGTAGCCCTGCCTTAAAGTAAACATCTACCCTATAGTTGTGGGAGCTGAGTCAATCAGTAGGGCCCCCACTAGATGGCACCGTAACACTTTAATCCCAGGTTAGAGCCTCAGAGAGCAGATTTTTTTTTACCTTGCATTGAAATCAAAGGGAGTTAGACACCAACATACCTTTAAAAATAAGATCCCAATGTCTTGAGAAGCATGTTGAAAGAGCAAGAGGGAAACAGTAACTCCCTGTGGCACCTGCACATTGCATGGACTCTCTAGAACAAATTATAGGTGTCGTATGAAATTACCTGAGACACAGAAAATAACTTGCAAGGATTCATTTTTCTCCCCAAACTCTATGCAGTACTAATACACTGAGTGCAACCCTTAAAATAAGATATTAATTTTGGGGAGACCTTTTAGTGCCTTTGTGTCAGGATAGAGGTTGAAAGCCATGGCATACATACATTAGATATTTTCTGAAACAGTTTTTATTTGAAAGGAAGCCAGCTGATCTGCTTACCTGAGCAACTCCAAAAATCATTATCCCGAGTTAATGTAGCCATGCTGATGGAGGCCATTTTAAGGGAGGAAGGTAGCAGTCTGGAATGCATTTAGAGAAGATATAAAGATGTGATTGGTGAGCATAGGTTACCCAGATCTACTTAGATAATTTTCCCCTTTGGTGCACCTGCAAAATTGGTTAAATCCAGGTGAATTCAGGGTCACTGGAAGACCTGAAAGTCTCTTGTGACCTGATTTTCAAGGGTGCGGAGCATCTGGAGCTCTTGGTGACTTCTGTGAGATGGGTGGGTGTTCAGGGATTATGAAGTAAGAGCGCACATGTCTGTTTAACTTTCTGTGTATGTTAAATTTGTTGATAGTTATTTATGTAATGTTACAAGGCCTTTGTAAGAGCCAAATGAAGTTGCGTGATCTAGCCTACAGTACAAACAATCTGAGGACACCTGTACAAATGGGAAGAGTTATGGACTTTGTAAAGGTCAAAGCTATGATCTACTTGTGTATTTTCCCTCATCAGTGACCCTGTTAATTACTGTCTAAGCCAAAACTGGTTGCATGTAAAAGTATCTCATTCCACGTTGATCCTGACCCAGCTTGAACTGTGGGGGGAGGAGGAAGCAGTCCAGGCCCTGCACACCCGGCGCAGGAACGCCAGCATCTATGGCCGCATGGCTCAGGGGCTGGCCGATAAAGGGCACCACCCAAGGACACTCCAACAGGTCCGGGCCAAAGTGAAGGAACTTCGCCAGGGATACATGAAGGCCCGAGAGCAGAGCTCGGCTTCAGGTGCAGCCCCAGTGCACTGCACCTACTATCAAGAACTGGACCGCATCCTGGGAGGAGAGGAACCTATGTCTGCACCAGTGCTCGTGCAGACAGGGTTGCACACACCAGTGCAGCAGAGCCGGCAGGAGGTCCCCAGGGAAGATGTGGAGGAGGAGGAGGAGCAGACGGAGGACACCCTGACCCTGACTCTGCAGCCTGTCCCAGAGATGCAGGAAGCCTCGCAGGCACCCTCCGACGCTGGAGAAGGAACATCAGGTGAGTACAGGCAGGGTCACAGACACAGCACAGGGGAGGTGGAAGCAGAGAGGATGCAGAGCAGTGTTCACATCTTGGTCCTCCTCCTGGACAGCTTGCATCTCTCTGTGCATGTACAAGCAGGCGGGCAGGTGGTGGGTATGTGGGTGGGGGGCATGGGAGACCCAAGGTGCAGCAGGCCCCTGTCCTACTGTGGCTGCACACTGATCTGGCCTGGACGGCCACAGTGGAGGGTGGGAGGATCTAGGGGGTGGAGGTGGACATTGTCCTAGCCACAATGGGTCCCCTGTGCAGCCGAGGTGGCTGGCAAGGCCAGATGTGGCCTACCAGTAACAACATTCCCATCCCTTGTTGTATGGACTTGTGTGTGAATTGCTAACACTGATCGGTTCTCCCTCTTCTTCTCCACAGCTGGACCTGCTGCTGCTGTCCGCCAAGCTGCTGCTGTCCTGTGCCACCACCCACCCGGTCCCACAGCACCCGCAGGCATTGGAGGACCTACAACGACCTCCTGAGGAGGCATGTGGAGGCCATGGAGAAAATTGAGGGGACCATGGCCAAAATGCAAGAGACCATGGCTGAAAGAGCGAGGGAGGAGGCTCGGTGGCATACTCGCCTGCTGCAGGACTTCCTCCCAGAGTGGAGCACAATGTGTGCCACCGTCCGGGAGTCCCTGGCTGTGCCAGGTCCTCTCCCCTGGCGACTCCTCCTGCCCATGCAGCTCCAGCCCCCTCTGACCCCCTGTCCTCCCCCTCAGTCCCCTCTGACCCCCCTTCTTCTCCCTCAGCCCCTGCCACCCCTTCCTCTCCCTCAGCCCTGCCACCCTTCCAGCCCTGCCCCTCCCCCCCTGCTAGAACAGAATCATTGTCAGCTCCAACTCAAGCCCGAGGACGGCAGGGTCCACGGACAAGGGGTGGCAAAGCCTTGCGGCCCAGGCGAGGCCGCCATTACCCTTAAGTCTGCCCTCCCTCCCTCCCCTCCAGGTTGAAATCCCCCCTCCTACCACAGTTATAAACACAAGTTAATAGTTAAAAAAAAGTTTATTTTTCACAGTTGTTAAACAATTCTATTTTTTATAACAGATCTAAATTCTAACGTTACTCCTTGATAAACATATATTTCAAGTTTAACATGGTGTGTGCGCCTTAACTGTTCAGAGGCTGATGCAGGGATGGATTGTGGGAGGGAAGGTTTTGGGATGGGGGGAAGGCCCACAGACCCCATTGGGGATACCTTGGGGAGTCATAGGGCTCCAGCTGAGAAGCGCTCACGCAGAGCCTCCCGGATGCGAACCCCCGCTTGATGGGCTTGGCGAACGGCAGCTGTCCGAGGCTGCGCAAACCGCCTACCCTCCACTTCAGCCATTGGCCCCCATCCTGGGAGGAAGGCCTCCCCTTTGCTCTCCACCAGGTTGTGGAGGATGCAACATGCTGCCACCACCTCTGGGATATTGTGTTCCCCCATGTCAAGGCAAGTTAGCAGACACCTAAACCTTCCCTTCAACCGGCCAAATGCGCATTCCACCTGTAAACGGGCGCGTGTCAGGTGCGTATTACACACTTCCTTGCTCGGGTTCAGATTCCCTGTGTATGGCTTCATAAGCCAGGGCATGAGGGGGTACGCCGCATCGGCCACAATGCAAACCGGCATCTCTACATCCCCGATAGCAGAGGTTCGCTGGGGGAAGAAGGTTCCTGTCTGCAGCCTTTCATACAGGTGTGAATTGCGTAAGATCCGAGCATCATGTGCCCTGCCCGACCACCCCACACACAGGTCCGTAAATAGTCCACGGTGGTCAACCAGGGCCTGCACCACAATGGAAAAGTACCCTTTTCTGTTGATATACCGGGCGGGTTGATGGGGTGGTGCACGGATGGGAATGTGCGTTCCATCGAGCGCTCCTCCGCAGTTTGGGAATCCCTGCCCTGCAAAACCAGCCATGATCGTGTTTAGGTCTCTGAGGCGGACAGTCTGATTCAGCAGCTGTGAGTTGATGGCCCTCACCACCTGCAAAAATTGACACATACAAACACACACATTATGAAGTCAGAGGGGTTGCCCAAGTCCTTTGGCGACCATCCGCCCCCCTCCCCCCAGTGATTGCTCCCAGTAGTATCATGGTATAAGACACAGGAGCCCTCCACCACCTCCCCTCCATTGCCCCCCCCCTTTTTCGGTTACAGTCCCCTTACGGACTGCCCTCCCCCCGTCCCCAAGGGACTTACCTCCATCAACACAGCACCTACAGTAGATCTCCCCACACCAAACTGCTGTCCCACTGACCGGTAGCTATCAGGAGTGGCCAGCTTCCAGAGGGCAATAGCTACCCTCTTCTCCAGCGGGATGGCAGGGCGCAGGTGGGTGTCCTGTCGTTGCAGGGTGGGGGCAAGCCAGTTGCAAAGCTCCAGGAAGGTGGACTTCCGCATACTGAAGTTTTGGAGCCAAGCCTGATCATCCCACTGCTCCATTACGAGCTGGTCCCACCAGTCCGTACTTGTTTCCATCCTCCAACATCGCCTGTCTGGGAAAAAGTTTGGAGGCAGGAACAGTGCTGCTGCATCCTGAAGGAGGGGCTCCAGTCTGGGCTCAGGTTCCGGACCAGGCATTAACAGCATGATAGTCTCATGCAGTTGCAGCAGCATTTGAAGCACCGTGGAGTGGGGCCAGCACCTGGCCAGGGGAAGCTCTCGCTCCATGGTAAACAAAGGTTAGGAAAAACCTTCAAAAAAAAAAAAAAAAAAACCCCACACTGCTGTGCTGTGTCAGGAAGCAGGGCACTCCAAACAGGCACTGCAGAACCTTTGCTATCCCTCTAGGCAGCTGCAGCAGCAGAGCAATGGCTAGTCGGGGGGTGGCCCTTTTAGCATGCGTCTCTGCAAAGTGCAGGCAGCAGAACAAGGAAGTACATGCTGCTCCTGTGACCTGGCAAAGCAGTTCCGGGTACTTTCTTCTGTCGACAGAGTACCCTGCAGTCTGGACGCTCTCTGTCGACAAAGCAAATAGTTTTGTCTATGGCTTGATGTAGTCTAGACGCGCTTTGTCGACAGAAGTTTTGTCGACAGAATCTGTCGACAAAACTTCTGTTTACAAAACCCTGTAGTCTAGACGTACCCTAAGACAGGGATGGGCAAAAAGACCTCCATGGGCTAGGGATGTAATAGTGTTGTTGATTAACCAAGAAACAAAAGCCTATGGGTTAATGCTATAGACTACGCACATTCCTCCCCGCCCTTCTTCCCCAGCCAGTACATTTTTTAGCAGGCTGGCCAGCAGACCAGCTTAGTCTCAGCTTGCACCAGGTCTGGGACCTACCCCTGCTGTGGCTCTGCATTTAAAGTGTATGAGGAGCCAAGCAGGCAGGCAGTCCGGCTCAGTTCTGGCTCACGCCAGGTCCAGGAGCTCAGATCCCTCCTTCCCCTGGACAGGGGCTGCTGCCACCCTGTGCTGCTGACTCTGTATCAGGGTATGTCTACACTGCCACCCCACCATTATTCCTCCTGCAAGGAGGTTTAATGCTAGTTTGAATTAGGAGCTTTAATTTGAACTACCTAGTCTGTGCCGCATGTAGCCGCAGGCAGGTACTTCGAACTATGGGGCATTTAAAAATGGCAGCTCCTGGGAACATGCAAGTTCGAATGCCTACATTAGCCACCCTAGTTCGAACTAGGGTGGCAGTGTAGACATACCCTCAGGGGCACCAACGCGGGGTGGCAGGCAGTCAGTCTGTGAGGGGAGCTGCTTTTTAAACTGGCTCCCCTTGTGGAACAGGTCCAGCCTAGCACCCCCCACTGCTGTCTCTGATAGAGAGGGAGCAGAGCGGGGCGGCAGGGGGCTCCCCAGGAATGGGGCTGGAGTGCACTGGCTGCCAGTCCCACCCCCCAGGTACTATAGAATGGTCGACTAACTGATAAGAATTCATGAGGTTACTCGACTAGTCAATTAACCAGTATTTAACATCTTTACTGTGGGCTGAATCTGGCCTTCCAAGTGGGTTCATCTGGCCTGTGGAGGCCCTGTCGCTTCCCCGCCCCCAGGCCAATCGGGGCCTGTGGACTCTAAGCCCCGTGTGCCTGAGGGTAGGGAGCAAGAGACTTCGCGTTCCCCCTCTTCCCGTCCCCAGGCCAGTCAGGGCTTGGGGGCAGGGGAGAGCACACAAAGTCTCCTCCCGCCCTGCTCCCATCCTGCAGGGAGCATGGGGCACTTAGAAGCACCTCGTGCTCCTTTCAGGAACAGGAGCAGGGTGGGAAGAGACTTTGTGTGTTCCCCTCTGCCCAAGCCATGATTAACCCGGGGGCATAGGCATGCGCACGGAGTGTGCTGGGTATGCCCAGGCACATCCTAATGTTTCAAAGGGGGCGTGAGCGAAGGAGAGCCGCTTTGGCGCTCTGGGAAATGGACGCTGCGCCGGGTTTGCCGCGCATGCGCGGCCAAAACCGGCAGTTCTTAGGATCCCACGGAAAGAGGCGGGAGGGACGCAGCAACATCACCCGGCCACCCCATCAAGTGAGGTGAGTTTAAACCGTGGGCGGGAAGGCGGGGTGTGTGTGTGCCCTGGGCAGGGGATCGGGTGCAGTGTGGCTGGCCCCGGGGAGGGGGGGGTGGCTGGGGTCGGGGGCAGCCTCACCAAGAGCTGCTTTCCATCCCTCTTCTTCTCGGCCAGTCCCTGCCCCCCAGCCAGTCCCTCTTCCTCCCTGCCCCCCCCCCAGCCACCCAAGATCAAGACCTATGAGTCGGACCCGGTGCAGGAACTTTGGGAGCCAGAGATTGTGGGGTGGGGGTTTGTGGCCCAAAAGGGGGCTAAGAAACCTAAGAAAGACAGAGTAGTGGGAGCACCAGAAGGGTGACAGTCAGGGGGGCCCTAGAACTCTGTTAGGGTATGTCTACACTACCCCGCTAGTTCGAACTAGCGGGGTAATGTAGGCATACCGCAATTGCAAATGAAGCCCGGGTTAGACGAGGGGATGAGGAGGGGTAGCTCACATGATCAGAGTGGGGCTACTGGAGGAGTGGGCACGGGGGGGGGAAAGGCTGGTGGAGGGGGGCAGGTCTCAAGAAGGCTGAGGGCAGTGAGAAGGGCAGGAGTCAGGACAGCAGAGGTGAGTGAGGAGTTGGGGGGGGGGGCAGCAGGCACCAGGGGAGCTGATGGAGCAAGCGGAGGAGACAGAGCAGCAGAGGGGAAAGGTAGAGGTTCATAAGATATTTATTAATAACTTGGGTGCCACAATGGCACATCCAAACAAGCCACAAACTCAGTACTGGTGCACAACACAAAATTTATTGTGCTCATGGGAGAAAACTCTTAGAGGGAACACTTCCCCCAGCCTCTTCACCCCCCGAGTTAATGTCACACGCATTGGGTTAATGCAATTGCAAGATAGTTGCATGAGGGGGGTTTGGTGAGGGCCAAACTAATCCCTATTGGTAAGAGGATGGTGGGAAAAGTCCTTGGGGCGGGTCACGTGACACCTTTTATTTTTGGTCATGTGTCCATATTGCCCCGAAAGTGTTACCTCTAGAAGTGTGGTTAATGGGGGTCAAAGAGTACATTTTAAAAAAATTATTTGGGTGCATACCCTAATGAAATGTGCTGCGCACGCCTATGCCTGGGGGCAGGGGAGTGTGAAGTCTCTTCCTGCCCTGCAAGGGGCATGACACTTCTAAGCATCGCATGCTCCTTGCAGGACAGGGGCAGGGTGGGAGGAGACTTCACACGCTCTCCCCGATCTCCAGGTCTCGTCCCATTGCAAGGGGCATGGGCACCTAGAGATAACCGCCAGCTATTCAGAACAGCTGGTGGTTCTCTCTGGGCGGAGCAAAGACTTTGCATGCCTACCCACCTCCAGACCAATCAGGGTTTGGGGATGGGGAAGAACAGAAGTGTTATGGCCCCACCCCTTCTGCCCAAGGCCCTGCCCCTTCCAAGGCAGCCCAAGGCCACTTAAAAAATTTCTGAAGTGGCCCCTGGTCAAAAATTATTGCCCACCCCTGCACTAAAAGGTTTTTAAAGGGTATTCAATAACTCTATCCTGATATCCCACCAACACAACCGTGGGACCTCTATCTCGTGCTGAATGCTTCAGCTCAGCCACCTTTTGAACCAATGGCCACCACCTCTCTCTTGCATTTATCCATGACGACTGTCTTTCTTGTAGCCATTACCTCAGCGAGATAAGTGGGAGAGATCACAGTCCTGATGGCGGATCCCTCATACACCATCTTTTTTAAAGACAAGGTCACTCTATGTACCTATGACTGGGTGGTGCTGCCCCACACTGAAGCCCAAGGAGTTCCCCTGGCCCAGCTGGCCCAACGGGCTCCACCCCCGCCGTCCTGCCGGGCATGCTCAAGAGTTAGGCCGCAGACAAAAGCCGGGCAGGCAGGCAGGGGGAATAGCTGGAGGGGCAGGAGCTCATGGAGGAGCTCCTGAACTGCCCCAGCCACTCCAGGAGCTGTGCCTACTATCGCTGCCATCCCAGGAGTAGCGCCCACCGCCGCAACCGCCCAGGAGCAGCACCCATAGCCCCAGCCCCAGCCTCAGCCTCAGTGACAGCGCGGGGCGTGGAGAGCGCCGGATTGGGTCTGAACTGGTGAGCAGCCCACAGAGCATCCTGCACAGTGGGGGAAGAGGTAGGAAGGAGCCCAGGGCAGAGGAGTGACCTCCTGGAGGTCGGTGTGTTCCGACAGGCATCCCCGCCGACCAGGCAGTGAAAACTTTTGCTGCCATCAGGGCCCTGGGCTGGGACCTGGTGGAGTGGGAGGGCCCAAGTCCCCCGACCTTTCCACCCCACCACAATTCAGCCTCCAACGCTTTGAGAGGGGCTTATCTAGGAACTAGGCCAGAAGGCTGTCTTCGCCCTTGGAGAGGGCTGAGTACCTGGGGACTAGGCCAGAGGGCCGTATTTCCCCTGAGCAAGGGGCATTGAACTTTGGGAGTAGGCTGGTAGGCTGTATTTCCCCTGAGTAAGGGACATTGAATTTTGGGACTAGGCCAGAGGGCCGTATTTCCTCTGAACAAGGGGCACTGAACCTTGGGACTAGGCCAGGGGGCCGTATTTTCCCCTGAACCAGGGCGAGTCCGTTCTAGGACCTGAGCTCACCTCCTGACAGTACCCAAATTCCTCCGCAAGGTACACTTATCCTTCCACCTTAGTACACCTTCCTACTTTTTCCCCCAAACCTCATGCCAACTCCTTTGAGAGGACAATGCACGTCCTTGACCTATGCAGAGCACTCTTGTTCTACCAACAATGAACTAGGCCTTTTTGAGCGTCTCCGAGACTTTTCGTGTTAATAGCGAACTACAATAGGGGCCAGGCCCTCTCATCAAAAAGACTTTCCCACTGGATTTTGTACTGTATTAATCTCTGCTACCCCAATTTCAAGTGATCCCTCCAGACAATATAAACGCACACTCCACCAGAGCCATGTCTACCTCCATAGCATTCCTCCGCAAAATACCCATAGGAGACATTTGTTCAGCTGCTGCATGGTCCGAGGACTACACTTTCACAAAGCACTATGAACTTATGCAAGGACCACTCTCCAACCTAAAATTTGCTAAGGTGGTCCTTTCCACTGCTTTTCTGCCAGATCCAAAGTCTCCACCTCCCTAATTTGGAATAGCTTTGTAGTCCCCTAATATGGAGCACCCATGGGGACATTTCTTGAAGAAGAGGAGGTTACTTACCTCGACAGTAACTGATATTCTTCAAGATGAGTGTCCCCATGGGTGCTCCACAACTCTCCCTTTTCTCCCCTCTACTTTGGAATCCTGGCCTCCTCACTGGGTAGAGGAGGAACTGAGGAGAGCTGGGGGGCCTCGCGCATGCACGATGCCTGCCACTTAGGAGTGCACAGCTGCAGTCATGCACATGCGCAGTCCCAGGGACACTACTCTAAAATCTCGGATTGATGGCTCAGTGGCGGTGCACCTACCTAATGTGGAGCACCCACGGAGACACTCATCTCGGACACATAACTTGGAATGGACATAAACAGCACATCTCAAAGAACACCAGTTATGGAAGGTAACTGTCTTTTCCCCTCATTCTTTAAATACAAACAACGTCAGTATCTCCTCTCCCTCCATTTCCCCCTTTTTCATTTATCCTTTCTTTCTTCCTCTCTCCTTTCCTTCTTTTATTTCCTCCTCTCCTTTCTTTTCCTTAGGCTCTAGGATTTTTCCTCTGAAGACTGCAGCTAGTAAAGGGTGCCATGTTTTTACACACACACACTTGATAAGCTCTGACATCATCCTATCCAAAAAAGGGCAGTAAATGAGAAAGCAGATAAACCCAGTGTTTTACAGATGTACAGTAAAATTTTGAGGACTCAAAGCTCTCAACCCAAAGTCTTTGGGTAATTGGTTTCTTAGCTCAGACTTTAAAATGTTCCTCATTCTGGTTTCTCCTGATCCCTGAGTGTTTCCTGCTGAGCGGAATCCTCTAAGAACTTGCCCAGCTAGCCTAAGGCTTTTCATATAAGTATGGCTTCAGATGGAAGTCTCTATGAGCTGTAGCTTTCTTGGGCACATGAAGTCATACCTGAAGCCCTATTGAAAAACAAGAATATTGGCTCCGGAGGATAAGTTTCAGGTGTGTACCTAGTTCTGGTATGCTGTTCTGATGTCAGCACACATCATGACCAATATTTCCTCTAATGTTTTCCATCCATATACAGATTTTTTCCATCAGTGTGCATAATAAATTTTACATGCACCAAGACATGTGCTTATATGCACCATCAGGAAAAAAAACCCTAGCTGTGGGTGCTTTGGTAATCAGCTGGGTGGCATTTGAATCTCTTCTCAGTGGCTGCACAAGTGCACAACTTACAAGCTGCTATCACAGTATGTCAGTCATAAGTCTCATGATTTTTTTTTTTACTTTAAAGCCTCAGCTCCTGAAAGCAGGTGACAATGGAAAATCTCAGCTTTCATTAAAAAATAAGGAGATGTCTGCACTATGGAGACTATACATTCAAAATACTGCAACTAGGGGGGATATATCTGTAAAATCATGACTGATGTGGAAAAAGTGAATAAGGAACATTTATTTTTACCTGTTTCCATAACATAAGAACTAGGGGTCACCAACATAACCCTGAGGTGTAGACACAACATTCACCAGCAGAAGGTTTTTTTCTGTCAGTGTCGGAGCATCACTTCCCCAAATGATGGCAGCTGCATCGATTGAAGTATTCTTCCATTGCTATAGCTGTGCCTATGCCAAGGGTTAAGTCAGGATTTCACACTGGCTGATGCAGCTATATTGATCAAACTTTTAAGCATAAACCAGAGCTAAGTTTCTAGTTCTCCTACTTATAGAGAAATGCTTGAAAATATCGCCTGAGTGCACACCCAACATTCAGCCCTCCAGAAGGCAAAGGAAAACAACTTGATGTTTATTTTTAAAAATCTCATCTCATGGATGTCTGATACCTGATTCAGTTTTTCTGAATGTATGGAAGGTTTGCAGTACTGCCATTGAACCAAATAGCTTATGTTACTCCCTTCCCTGAAACTTCATCTTCTAGAAATTTTTCAACATCCATACTATATATGCTGCAAGCTGAGGATTTGCCACGTTGCACATGGTACTCAGACTAGGAAGCATTATAAGTTTTCTGCCCTGAAACAAAGTTGGAGGGAATAGTAAAGCCCAGAATCCTTACATACAGGGGGCAAACCTGGGGGCTGTGTCTACACTGCACCCCTTTTCTGGAAGAGGGATGCAGATGAGACAAGTCGGAATTGCAAATGAAGCGGGGGACTTAAATATCCCCCGCTTCTTTTGTATAAACATGGCTGCCGCTTTTTTCCGGCTCGAGGCTTTGCCGGAGAAAAGCATCAGTCTAGATGGGATCTTTCGGAAAATAAAGCCTTTTCCGAAAGATCCCTTATTCCTGATTTTAAGAGGAATAAGGGATCTTTCGGAAAAGGCTTTATTTTCCGAAAGATCCCGTCTAGACTGGCGCTTTTCTCCGGCAAAGCCCCGAGCCGGAAAAAAGCGGCAGCCATGTTTATACAAATGAAGCGGGGGATATTTCAATCCCCCGCTTCATTTGCAATTCCGACTTGTCTCATCTGCATCCCTTTTCCAGAAAAGGGGTGCAGTGTAGACACAGCCATATTATTCCCTTACTTCATGTAATATATTCCATTTAAAACATCTCTCATATTCAAGATGATTTCTTTTATTTATAAAGCTTCTTTTTGGTGGTGTCCTATGAAAGCTACTGCATTTATCAAATGGTGTAACAGCTGGAATTTATAGTAATCAGGGTGCAAAATAGAGACAAGAAATAATGCTGTATGTGAAGTAAAATGGAGATCTTTTAGGTGAAACTTACCTGAATTGTTCAGCTGTTTGAAAGGGAAAGGGATAACTAAATTGAATTGCTTCTTTGTACAAGTGGGGAGATAAGAACACCTCTAGTGGGCCCCTATGTTTTCTTAACAGAGAACAGTAATTGGCATCCTGCTGTTAAGATTCAGTATCTTGTCATCTTTGCTTTTTTTTCTTCATCCTATTAATTCTAAAAGATTTTACATGTTGCAGTGGCTGCAGTCTGGAAATATGGGGTTAGTCACCATAGCAAAATTTTCAATAGTGCATATGAATAATATCCTCATCTAAAGATGGTCTGGATCACTGAGGTATGAAACTAAAATGCACGACCCTAAAACTAATAAAGGAGGCTGAAGTTAGATACAATTTTATTATTTGTTTTCCCCCAATAAACATAAAACAAACTAGTTCATTTTTTTATTTAATAAGACAAAATGAGATATTGTCATTTTTTCTGTCATTTTCTCAGCCTATGATGTTGTCAGATCTTAAAAGCTAAGCAGAGGTGATTTACATCAGCATTATCTGGGGTATTTTTTCATTAACTCTTGTACTTCCAGGATGTGGTATTATTGATCTTCTCTGAATCATGTTCGGGGTGTCCCCACTATATAACTATACATCTGACATTCAAAAAACTGCAACTAAGGGGGGGATATAAAATCATCACCGGTGTGGAAAAAGTGAATAAGGAAAAGTTATTTTTACTTGTTCCCATAACATAAGAACTAGGGGTCACCAAATTAAATTAATAGCAGATTAAAAAAAAAAAAAGGAAATTTTTCTTCACACAATGCATGGTCAGTTTGTGGAACTTCTTGCCAGAGGAAGTTGTGAAGACCAGGACTTTAATAGGGTTCAAGAAAGACCTAGATAAATTCATGTAGGTTAGGTCCATCAATGGCTACTAGCCAGGATGGGTAGGAATGGTGTCCCTAGCCTTTGTCAGAGTCTGGGAATGGGTGATGGGAGAGGGATTGCTTCATGATTCCCTGTTCTGTTTACTCCCTCTGGGGCATCTTGTCACTGGCCACTGTCAGTAGATGGGATACTGGGCTAGAGGGACCTTTGGTCTGACCCAGTATGGACATTCTTATGTACGTCTAAGATACATTCCAAAAAAGTAGATGTGTAGCGAAATGATGTAAAGCGGGGAATTTTTTTCCCATGACTGACTTCCGTTTGTGCAAACTGATCTTTTTTTTTATGCATGATGTCAGAGTGGGGAATGGGAGAACTTATAATACAACAGTTCCTATTAGTGTCAACAACATTAGTGTGGAACTGGGGCGACATATAGTGGGGACACCCTATGTATGAGTCTTAGTCTCAAACACAGCATCTCTCTTTAGAACAGTAAAGAGCAAATCATATAGTGGCCAAGTGATTCTACAACATACTACTCAAGGTTTCACCCTTCATGCACAGTACTTGGATGAGGCATAGGAAGGCCTTGTATTCCACTTGGTGTCATTTTTCATCTGTCTTCCTGCAATGCCATTATTTTTAAATGCCACAGTCAATCAATTGCAACATTTCAGGGAATTTTTTCAACACCAATGACCAGGACCATTTTGATTTTAAGGAAAATTGTCAGATTGAAAGGGGGAAAAATGGTGGACACATGGAGACAACACCATTTATTTAGCACACCCATAACAGTCAGGCACTTCTACAATTGTCTGTACATCAAACAACTGGATCATGACGCTCATTAACACCATCCAGCATAATAATACGTCACCTCCTCATCCCTTCTACTAGGCTTAACATACCGACACTCTGAATAAAACATCTCTCAGAGGAAAAAAAACAGTGTTTGGGGTGTGTGAGAAAGGTAGAATGGAAAGGGGCAGGCAGCCACTGGAATAGGGATAGAATGGGGGATTCTTCTTCGAGTAGAGTCCCCGTGGGTGCTCCACCATAGGTGCTGGGCTTGCCCCAGCGCTGCAGAACGGAGACTTTTGTGCAGCAGTACTCAGCTGGACCATGCATACGCAGCGGCGTCCTGCGGTGTTCGCACTCTTTTCTGTGCTTGCACGGTCTGGCCCCCTCCAGTTCCTCTCGACCGCTTCAGGCTGCAGGTGGAGTGAACTGCTCTCCTGTGATCTTCTCTTCTGCTTGCGTGAGCCTGTTCCATTCCTAGTTCATTCTCCTCACCTTTCTCCCGAATACCTTCTTGTTAATCTCCTACAAACCCCGCCCCCCAAAAAAACCAGTTTTTCTCTGTTGTTCATAACCCAGTTATAGTCCTACTATACTCCTTTTCCCTCCAGTTATCCCATAGTAATATTGTACATAGTGTGAGATTTAACTAGTTATTAAAAAAAATATATAATATGCCGTTCCCCTCAGGGTTTAAGAAATGTGACGTGTCGTGAGGCAATGCCTGCCTCAGACGGCCACTCCTGTTGCATTTGCTGCCTGGGAGAAGCCCATGTCTCTCAGAAATACCCGCATTGTTTAAAACTGATTGTGCGGGCCAGACGGGACAGAAGGATAAGGCTCCTCATGATTTTATTTGATAAGGCACTTAAACCAGCCTCTTCTGGAAGTGCGGCCTCCTCCACTCAACCTCAATAACATGGGGCTTCTTCCCCTACTACGGCGGCCCATAAGAAGCATAGGGCATCACCTACAAGATCTCTGCCAGTTATAACACAGAGCAGAGTTAGTTCGGGAGATAAGTCAGGGACGTCTGGTACCTCAAAACTGCGCCCCAAAGCTCCGACGGTGGTGGAGATCAAGAAATCGTCTAGACTGGCGCCGGCACCGAGGTCCACATCGGCACTGGCCGATTCCTCGGCACTGAGGGAATCTGCCCCGAGAGCGTCAATGGCACCAGTGGCACCCAACTCACCAACGGCACCGACCGCCCCTGTGACGTGTGATATGGCACCAACCACGCCTGCCGCAATTCCTGCGGCACTGATGCTACACGCACCCGGCACTGATGTGCCCGGCATTGGGACACTGCACCGCCCCGAGTCCATATCGGAGCAGAAGTCGCTCATGCTCTCGATCATTGATTTTTTCACCGTCACCATCACCGCCGGCACCGAGGTCCCCCACGCTACATGATCTGCGTCGGCACCAATTGCTGAGATCCCGAAGGCAAAGGTTACCTTCACCATTCCTGGAGGCTGCCATGACTCACCACCATCATTGACACCATAGTCACCATTCTCTTTCTCCAACTTCATCTAGAGCTTTGCATACTCATTCTCACTCACCCCGTTCAATTCGCTCATCCCACTGGGAACAATCTTGACATACCTACTTTGATCAAATTCCTGAGCTCTCTGCAGCATCTTAAATCAGTCTGGGGTAATTATTGCAATTCCCCAGGACAAATTAAAAACAACTCCAGACAAGTGCCACTCATCAAATCTCAATCAGTATGTGGGATGTGTGCATGTAGCCTTTAAGGGTATGTCTACACAGCCCATGCCCGTGAATCTTCCAGCTAGTTAAAGAGATTTGGGGTTGTAGAACTTGTGATAATGCTCTAAAAAGAGCTTCTAGGCAGCTAAAAAGTATAATACCTAAAAAATAAAACACAGATTTTCAGTGTTGGTTCTTGTACTCAGGATTGAGTTGCCTTTTTACCCCCTTTGCCACCAGCATGAGGGAGACTTGCGTGTGCCTAGCTGGGTGTGAACTCCTTTACACCATTTATTAGCCACTAAAGCACTCTCCTCTGGGCTTTGCCAGCCGCTACTTTTGCCTTGTGGGTTAACAGTACGTGCACTCCAGACTCTGAGACCCTTTGACTACCTGTTATACCCGGTCCCTGAAGGTGTGTCTAGACTACACCTGTCTATCGACAGAGAGATGTACGTTAGGCATGTTGAAATTGCTAATGAAGCCGGGATTTAAATATCCCATGCCTCATGTCAGCCGACGGTCAGGGCAGTGAGTGGTGTGTGTGTGTGCTATACACCCGAGACTTCAACTGCTGAGACCGGGGTCCCTTGCAGTGGGCAACCTGGAGGAGGTTGACGGATGCCCCAATAAGTTTACAGGGAGAGCTTATTACACTTCAGATTTTAGCTGCTAGAATCCGTGATTCCTTCGCAGTGGGCAGCCTGAGGGAGGCTGAGAAGTGCCCCAACGGATCTGCCACCTGGGAGTGACACAAATCCAAACGCCCAAGCTCTCCCTATATCTGTCCCTTAAGACCAGCTGAAGTTCTTTTAAATTGTGCCTGTTCTGTTACAGCAACTGAAGGAATCAGGTTAAAGCTTAAACAGTTACAGGTTTATTGAGGAAGCTTATAAATCATATGGTTGCAATGGCTATTGTTCTATTTCTTAACTGCTAGCAAAATATAGATCTTAAAAATGGTTACAAAGAAGATAAAGATAGGAAAACAGAAATAATAGTACCAAGTAACAGCTTAATCTTTAAAGATCTCTAAGTCTGTGTACACTTAAGACAGAGGACCACATCCAGGTACAATTTTTACCCCCTTCTGTGCCTCTCGACTCCAGCGTGTCAGGCCAGGGCCGGTCCCTCAATTCCTAGGAAAGACGAAAATACGAGGTGGGCGTCCCCATAGAACCTCGGGAGGTCAAACTCCTAACCCGACCAGCAGGTAGAGGGTAGATTGACACTCAAAGTGAGTGTGCTGCTGTACCCATCTTTATACCCATGGGGTCACGTATTTCTCTTTCTTATCTGTGATGTCAAATAGTGCTGGTCTGCCTTTTGTGAGACCAGTTCTTACAAGGGAGTTGTGAACTTAATTTACACTTGTAAGAGAGAGTTGAGAGGATTAAATTGGAAGTACTGGAGATTCTTTTCTCAGTGGGGGATTCCTCTCCCAGGGATGTCTGTGTGTTCGTATCAACATGGGTGCCAGCCGGGCACTTCTCGCAGCCTCGAGGCCAGCTTATTGCCTTAATCGTTCTCTCCTCATATCTATGTTTTCAGCTTCTCAGGATCAGATGAGCCAGCATAAACTATGCTGATTTTATTGCTCCTTCTCTGTCCTGTATGCTTCAGGAACCTCAGAGAGGCAAATAAGATGGATGAGATGGGGGGGGGGGGGTCATTCTGGCTACACCTCATTATCATAAACATGGCTGCCACTTTTTTTCAAAACGGAGTTTTTTTGAAAAAAAAACGGGCAGTCTAGATGCGGATCTGTCGAAAATAAAGCCTTTTTTGACAGATCCTGTAAACCTCATTTTTTGAGGAATACTACCCAGTTTTGCCAGAAGTTTTGAGATTTTTACTTCCATTTCCAACGACTTTCTTGTGTGAATCAGGCTTCTCACATTTGCTTACAATTAAAACCAAATATCGAAATAAATTGAACATGATCTTCGATGTGTACTTGCCACAACAATTCCGAGGATACAACAGTTAGCAAAGCAAATGCAAACTCAACCATCCCATTAATTCAAGTTCAGGTGAAACTGTTTGGTAAAATACTAAATTTTACTTGTTTTTTTGAATAATGTGTATTATGTTTCTAATATTTTTGTAACACCTGTGAGACTCCCAGGCCCAGAGTGTGTCCCCCAGGCCCTGACTCCCAGCCCCTGAGTGTGACTCTCTGTGACTCCCAGCCCCTCCAGCCCTTGAATGTGACTCTCTGAGTGTGACTCCCAGCCCCCCTACTCCCAGTGTGCCCCCCAGCCCCTGAGTGTGAGACTCCCCCTGAGTGTGTGACTCCCAGAGAGACTCCCAGCCCCTCCAGCTCCTGAGTGTGACTCCTCCAGCCTCTGAGTGTGGGGTTTAAGTTGGGGCGGGGAGTGGTTTGGGGACGAGTGTCTTTCCCCCACCACAACTCAAATAAATGTAGTGTTATTATTTTATTACTATATTTTCAGTTTTTCTATGAAATAACTACTATGAATATATAAACAGGAGGGGGCACAATTTTATATTCTTGCCTCAGGCACAAAATTAGCTAGTTATGGCACTGCCCCCACCATCCCCCCATTTTTGAATTACCTTGGATCACCAAGTCTCCCTGAATTGTCAAAATGGGTCCCCATCTGGAAAAGGCTGGGAACTGCTGTTAGGGTACGTCTACACTACAGCGCTAATTCGAAGTAACTTAGTTCGAATTAGTTAATTCGAACTAAGCCAATTCGAACTAACGCATCTAGAACTAAAAACTAGTTCGAATTAGCGTTTTGCTAATTCGAACTAGCGCGTCCACACTGATTGGACGCAGGGGGGCATTTAAGGGCAGCTGAAACCGGTTCTGGCAGGGCATCAGGTCAGTAGTTGCTTTGTGTGGCTGCTGTCTGACGCTATCTCTGAGGCTCGAGCTTAAAGGGACCCCCCTGGACAGCCGGTTCTCAGCTTTTCCTGCTTGCTTGCAAACCTCGCCGAGGGACAGCAAAGCGTTGGTCTCTGTGCCCGTCTGTGTCGGTGCTTCCCTTCGGGGGGGCCGCCGCAGGTGGCAACATGGAGTCACGGCTCGCCCTGCACCTTCTGGTGCACGTTCTGGACTTGCTGCTGCAAGCCTGCCAGCAATGGCTCGAGGCTGCCTGGCACCACCTGGTGAACGTCAGCCCCCTGCCTCTCCGCCTGGCCGCCCTGGGGGCCGTGGAGGAGCCGCGGCGGCGCCCCGGTACCGGCGTGCCCCGCCGCATCTGGCGTCTGGACACCAGCACCGACTGGTGGGACCGCATCGTCCTGGAGCACTGGGAGGACCGACAGTGGACCCAGAACTTCAGGATGAGGAGGGACACCTTCCTGGAGCTCTGCGAGTGGCTCACCCCTGCCCTGCGCAGAAGGGACACTCGCATGAGACCCGCCATCCCCCTCCAGAAGCGGGTGGCCATCGCCCTCTGGAAGCTCTCCACGCCGGACAGCTACCGATCCATCGGGAACCAGTTCGGCATGGGGAGATCCACCGTCGGAGCGGTGCTCATGCAGGTATGGCGCTCGTCGGCCACCGAGCCGGGGGGGAGGAGGGCTGCGAGGAGGGGATGGGCCGCCCCAGGGACAAAGGGGGGGCGGGAGGAGGCGAAAGCGCCCCGCACCGGAGGGGTCGGGCTGCCCCGGCCGTACTACACGCTGCCAGGGGGGTTGCTTCTGGGAGTGGGACGCGGAGCACTGCCAGGGCACGCACGCTCCCAGCCACCCGGGCGCCCCACTGATTGGCGCTTTGCTGTGTCTCTCTCTGCAGGTGGTCAAGGCCATCAACCGGGTGCTGCTCCGCAGGGTGGTCCGCCTCGCCGACCCGGATGCCATCATCCGGGGATTCGGCGCCCTGGGCTTCCCCAACTGCGGGGGGGCCATCGACGGGACGCACATCCCCATCCGTGCCCCGGAACACCAGGCGTCCCGGTACGTCAACAGAAAGGGGTACTTCTCTGTGATCCTGCAGGCCGTGTGGGACCACCGGGGACAGTTCACGGACATTAATGTGGGCTGGTCCGGCAAAGCACACAATGCCCGGGTGTACCGCAACTCCTCCGTGTGCCAGCGGCTGCAGGCCGGGACCTTCTTCCCCGACCGCCACATCAGGGTCGGGGACGTGGACATGCCCGTGTGCCTGGTGGGGGATGCCGCCTACCCACTGCAGCCGTGGCTGATGAAGCCCTACACGGGGCACCTCAATCCCTCCCGCCAGGCCTTCAATGCCAGGCTGACCAGGGCCCGCATTGTGGTGGAGGGGGCCTTCGGGCGACTGAAAGCCCGCTTTCGATGCCTCCTCACACATCTGGACCTGGCCGAGCACAACATCCCTCCCGTGGTGGCGGCATGTTGTGTGCTCCACAATTTGTGTGAGCGAAAGGGGGAGGCTTTCCTGCCAGCCTGGATGGCTGAGGCTGACCGCATGGCTGGACACTACGGTCAGCCCCGCACCGCCGCCATCCGGGAAGCCCAGCGGGGGGCCGTCCGGATCCGGGAAGCCCTGCGGGAGAGCTTCCTGGTGGAGGAGGAGGAGGACTGACCTCTCCCTGCATGCCCCACTGGGGCCTTCTTCCACCCTACCCCCCTTCCCCTTTCCCCTCCCTATCTACTGTAAAATAAAGACACCTGTTTTTGAAACAAAAACGTCTGTTTATTTAACATAACTGGGTGCGGGAAGGGAGGAATGAGGTTTGGGGTGGGGAAGGGGAAACCTGGGACGAGGGAGCTGGAAGGGGAGGGAAGGGAGGAAGGGAAAGGAAAGCTCAGGGGTGGGAGTCCGGCTGCCTCTCCTGTCTTGCCACACTGCGGGTCCGGGGGGCGTCGGTGGGAAATGGTTGTGGGGGGGGGCAGGAGGGACAGGGGGTGTGGAGGAAGCAGGAGCGGAAGCAGGAGCGGGAGCAGGAGGGGGAGCAGGGGGAGCAGGAGGAGCAGGGGGAGCAGGGTGAGCAGCAGGAGGAGGAAATGGGAAGCGGTCGAGCAGGCTCTGGAGGTGGCCTCGCAGGGCACGGCCCTGCTCCTCCAGGGCCTCCAGACTCCTCCGGCGCAGCCTCAGGTCCTCCTGGACCCAGTGGTCCTGGAGACGGAGCTGTTGATCCAGGAACCGGAGGTGCCGCCTCTGGTACTCCTCCTGGTTCCTGGCTGTCCTGCTTGCCCGGGCGTGGGCGGCTGCTGCAGGCAGGGTGGTGTGCCCTGCAGTCCCAGGTGCTGCGGCTGTGGTGCAAGAAGACCAGTGGTCAATTACCCCAGGGGCCCAGGTGTGTGAAACCCAGCTCCCCTCTGCAAGGCCAGGGCCCCTGCAGGATCCCCAGCTGCTGCTCCTTGATGGGCAAAGCCCAGGCACACGGTCCCGGGGCTCCCTCTCGCCCCAGCCCCCTGTACACATAAGGGGAACACGAGGGTACTCACAGGTGGACGCCTCCCAGGCCTCAGACGACACAGGCGAGCGGCTCTGTGGCGTGCCTCGGGGGTCCCGGGTCCTGGGCAGGCTGGCGGCAGGCTCCTGGCTCTCAGAGCCCTCTTCCTCCTCCTCCGTCTCCAGGAGCAGTTCCTCTGCCCTGGGGTCAATCACGTCCCGGGGGGCAGGGACAGCATGAGCCCCCAGGAGGCGGTCCAGGGCGTGGAAGTGGGGGCAGGCCTCCGGGTCGGCCCCTGGCTGGCAGGTCCGGGAGTAGGAGTGCCGCAAGTCCTTAATTTTGCAGCGGATCTGCTCCCGGCTGCGCTGGTGGCCCCTGGCGGCCAGGCTGGCAGCCATGCAGCGGTAGACGGCCGCGTTCCTGTGGCTAGTGCGGAGATCGTGGACATTGGAGGCTTCCCCCCAAACCTCGATGAGGTCCACGATCTCCGCACTTGACCAGGCGGGCGCCCGCCTTTTGCGCCCCCGGGCAGGCTCCTGGGAGCCGCCAGGCTGGTCCTGGGGAGCAGTGGAGGGCTGGGAGCCCTCGGATGGCTGGCTCATCCTGTGGCAGGTGCAGGGTCTGCTGGCACGGGTGCTTGCAGCCTTGCAACTGGCACAAACTGTGTAGCCAGCCCGTGGCCCTTTAAGGGCTCCGGGGCCGGGAGGGGGGCAATAGAGTTTCCCTGGTGTTGGCCAAAGTGGCCACCAGGGAAACCTGGGAAGCCTTAGCCTCCCACTAGTTCGAATTAAGGGTCTACACAGCCCTTAATTCGAACTAGCTAGTTCGAACTAGGCTTAATCCTCGTAAAATGAGGTTTACCTAGTTCGAACTAAGCGCTCCGTTAGTTCGAACTAACTTTGTAGTGTAGACATACCCTAATAGACTAACAGATTTATTGGAGCATAAGCCTTTGTGGACAAAGTCCCCATATGCATCTGACGAATTGGGTTTTTGCCCACTAAAGCTTAACTTTCATAGGCGCTACACATGCAAACCGCTAGTTCGAACTTAATTCGATCTAGCGGAGTGCTTAATTCGAACTAGGTAAACCTCATTCTACGAGGACTAACGCCTAGTTCGAATTAAGTAGTTCGAATTAAGGGCTGTGTAGCCACTTAGTTCGAACTAGTGGGAGGCTAGCCCTTCCCAGCTTTCCCTGGTGGCCACTCTGGCCCCGGAGCCCTTAAAGGGGCATGGTCCGGCTATGGTGCCCATGCCAGTTGCAAGCCTGCCAGCACCCAGCCAGCAGACCCTGCACCTGGCACGGCACGAGCCAGCCAGCTGCTGCCACCCAGCCCTCCGCCTATTCCCAGGACCAGGCTTGCGGCTCCCAGGAGCCTGTCCGGGGCCGCAAGAGGTGGGCGCCCGCCTGGTCTAGTGCGGAGATTGTGGACCTCATCCAGGTTTGGGGGGAGGCCTCCAACGTCCATGATCTCTGCACTAGGCACAGGAAAGTGGCCGTGCAGGGCAGGATAGCTGCCAGCCTGGCCACCAAAATCCACATGCAAACCCAGGAGCAGGTTTGCATGAAAATCAAGGTGGTCCAGTGAGACCCCCAACCCTGAGCCCTGAGTTCAGAACCTAAGAACATGAGAACGGCCATACTGGGTCAGACCAAAGGTCCATCTAGCCCAGTAGCCTGTCTGCCGACAGCGGCCAACACTAGGGACCCTGGAGGGGATGGACCGAAGACAATGACCAAGCCATTTGTCTCGTGCCATCCATCTCCAGCCTTCCACAAACAGAGGCCAGGGACACCATTTCTAACCCCTGGCTAATACCACTCCATGGACCCAACCTCCATGACTTTATCTAACTTCTCTTTAAACTCTGTTATAGTTCTAGCCGTCACAGCCTCCTGTGGCAAGGAGTTCCACAGGTTGACTATTTGCTTTGTGAAGAAGAACTTTCTGTTATTAGTTTGACGCCTGCTACCCATTCATTTCATTTGGTGTCCTCTAGTCCTTATATTATGGGAACTAATGAAGAAATTTTCTTTATGCACCCTTTCCACAACACTCATGATTTCATAGACCTCTATCATATCCCCCCCTCAGTCTCCTCTTTTCTAAGCTGAAAAGTCCCAGTCTCTTTAGCCTCTCTTCATATGGGACCTGTTCCAAACCCCTGATCATTTTAGTTGCCCTTTTCAGAACCCTTTCCAAGGCCAAAACATCTTTTCTGGGGTGAGGAGACCACATCTGTACACAGTACTGAAGATATGGTGTACCATAGTTTGATACTTCCCCTCCTCCTTCTTCCCCTGGCTTCCCCCTTTGAGCTCCCTCCTCCCAGGTTTCCCCCTCCCCTCTCCTACCCTCTCTCTTCTCCTCTCCCACCTCCTTTTCCCAGTCTCCCCAGAGGTTAATCCCCCCCTCCCAGTTTTGTTAAATAAAGAGAGTTTCTATTTTTGAACACACATGTCCTTTATTTTGTACATCAGGAAGGGGGGCTAGGGAGGGGTAAGTGGAAGAAGGTGAGGGAGGAATGGGGTACGAGCCCCTGATGGGGAGGACTGAGGTGGCTCTGCGGGCTCCTCGGGGTGGAAGCTCTCCTGCAGCCCCCCGATTGACCCCCCCAGATGGCTGCCTGCGGCAAGTGCAGCCGGACTGATGGCTGAGTGCTGTGATGTGCTGAGTGTGGGCACTCAGGGCACTCCAAGTCAGGACTGCTTTGCTGTCCCTCACCGAGGCAGACAAGCAAGCGGGGAACCTTGAGAACTGTCTGTCCGGGGTGGGGGTCGGGTCCCTTTAAGCACAGCCCTCGGCTAGCCTGAGACAGCAGCTCCACGCTCTAAGTCCTAACCTGATGCCCTGCCAGCACTGCTTCCGGCCAGCCTTAACCCCGGTTCAGGGTCCACTCAATGTGGACATGTTAGTTCGAATTAGCAAAATGCTAATTCCAACTAGTTTTTAGGTCTAGATGCACTAGTTCGAATTAGCTTAGTTCGAATTAAGTAATTCAAATTAAGTTAGTTGGAATTAGTGCTGTAGTGTAGACATACCCTAAGGTGCCACAGGACTTCTTATTGTTTATCAAGGGAGCTGTGTGGCACGGGGATGGCAGGGCTCATGGGCTGTGTCTAGACTACATGGCTCCATTGATGGAGCCATGTAGATGAGGGTTGTAGGCAAAGGCAAATGAAGCCGCGATTTAAATGATCGTGGGATGAGGTTTACCGGGGCTGCCGACAAAGGGCTTTGATGTCGGCAGGGGAGCGTCCAGACTAGAGCGCTGAGCGGACAAACAGCTGATCAGCTGTTTGTCGGCTCAGCGCAGCAGCCATGTAAATTTAAATGAAGCCGCGATATTTTAAATCGCGGCTTCATTTGCCTTTGCCAAAAAAACAAATCTACATGGCTCTGTCGACGGAGCCATGTAGTCTAGACATACCCATGGTGTCACAAGCCACTTTCCTTCTGCCTTCAGCTTTAAACTATGCAGGAGAAAGGGAGCAGTGGAGTTGTCAGGGGTGTGGCCAGAGTGGCCACAAGTGCGAGGCCTCTAGAGGCCAATTATTTTGAAATAGCAGCTGATCATCCACTAATAACAATTTCAAAATAAGTGTTATTCCTATTCACAAGTCGGAGTAGTTATTTCAAAATAACAGGCCTGTTATTTTGAAATAATTTCGAAATAACGAGCTTGCTGTGTGGATGCTCGCCTTGTCATTTCAAAATAAGGGGAGTTATTTCAAAATAACTCCCTAATGTAGGCATGTCCTGAGATACACTTACAGTAAAAACAGAAATAAGTTTATTGTCAAATTCTAGAGATCTAGGAAATAGTTAGTAAGGACATTGGAAACAAATGGTTACATATAAAATTAAATCATAACACTCTTTCTAAAGACTAAATTTAGCTATCAGGTTAATCTGTCTAAAGGAATTTATTTCATCCCAGTCTTTTGAGTATTTTAAGCCAAGTTAGTCTGAGATTCCATTTTCATGAATGTAAATGCACTGCCCATTACTTTTTAGGGGCAGGATAAGAGGGTGTGTCCTCTTTGTCTCATATGTATATCCCCAAAGTTAATTGCCTGTGCTCAGGGACAGTAAATCCATCTACTGTCCCTGACTGTAGCTTCTCTGTTGACTTCACATTTCTTCATTTATATCTGAATTTGCAGGTAAATGGGCATCCATTATGTTAGCTAATGATGCTTAATTTACATCCTGGCAGAGAGATATACACTTTACTATCTTCAGTCTGAGGAAAACCTGTTTTTCACCTTTCTTGGTAACTAAAATCTTGATACAGATTTGAAAAATGTATTCTCTATATATACATATAGTATTCTTATATATGTTTTAAACCAATATTAACAAGCAGTGCAACTCCAGCTTCTGTTTAAGACCTCACATGACATTCTTTGGTGAAGTAGAATATAGTTCTTCGAGTGGTGTCCTCGTGGGTGCTCTACTGTTGGTGATGGGTCGTCCCGGAGCCACAGCTCAGAGTTTTGATGAGCAGCTGTCAGCTGGACCGTGCACGTGCAGTATGCGCTGCGGGCTGTTCGCATCCTTTGATCTCTCGTGCGGTCTGGCTCCCTCCAGTTCCTTCACTGCCTGCAGTCGCAGAAGAAGCGAGCTCCTTCTCCTCACAGAATCCTGTCAGGAGTTAGGAAACGTTAAATTAGTTAGCTATTTTTAGTATTTAGTGTTAGTTAATCGATTACATTATAGTTTGTTCGTGTTAGTATAAAAAAATTTTGTTCATTAGTTATAGCATAGATAGGACTTAGTTATGCTGGGCTCCCCCTGGTTTTAAAAAGTGCGTCACATGCAGAGACACAATACTGGCTTTGGACGGCCATGCCGAATGCATTAAGTGCTTGGGCGAGGCCCATGTCCCACAAAGTGTGTTCACTGCACCAAGCTTACTGTAAGGGCGAGAAGAGACAGGGAAATGAGGCTGAAGATGATACTTTTTGACAAAGCTCTGCAACTGCCAGAGCTCTCGAAGCCAGCCTCAACCCTGCGATCTCCTAGATCTGAGAAAAGGAGAGACGCTTCACCTATGCTGGCCCCAGACTGAAAGAGACCATCACCAGCCTACCTTCAGCCAGAGAGAGTGTAGGAGACAAGCTGGGAACCTCTGGTGCAGTTGGGCACGGGCAAAAATCAGCTTCAGAGCCAAAGCCACGGCAAAAACTATCTTCAGTGCCACCAGCGGCTATAACGGTCCATCGCTCGGCACCCTTGGCAACCACACAGACCACTGGGCTGGAGTTGGCACTAGCACCGGCGACACCGGCGCAGAAGTGAGTGCCAGCCACTACGGCATCGTCCACATCGGCACCAGTGGAATTGGTACTGTCGACGTTGGTGCCAAACACAGTGGCATGGGGGCGCACAGCACCGACCGCATCGACACTGGCTATCTCACACCCAGAGTCCACATCGGCACCATCGGCATGGAGAGACTTGGTGCCACAATCACCCGATTACATTGTGAGAACATTTTCTAGCCCCATATAGCCCTTCGACCCTGCCCACACCAAGAAAAGTGGCCTGAAAATCGAACCCTCCGGAACAATTAAGCCCTGAGCCTTTGACTGTCTCTCCAGCACCATCCTCACCACATTCACCCTACTTAACAAGAGCAGACTGGCATAGAGCATATCAAGACATCAGGTGTTACAGGTCCAGATATGATGTCTCAGCATTGCCATATAGGGCATACGACTGCTTTCCTCCCCTTTCATCAAGAGGGTCTCCTCGTTCTGCATACTCGTATATTACAGGCATCCTTCTCCATATAGAAGTCATAGCCCCACTTACCATTGGCATTATTCGCTCCATGATTCCAATCACTTGCATCGCCACCAGGAACACCGCTACCCCTGCTGTAGCAATTATTCGAGGTCTTGAGCACCCTCGGCTTCACTGCAACAAGCACAGAAGCAACAGCTGGCAGCAGCATCTCCTGGTGTTCCCTCTACATCTCACTACTCAAGGACGGGAGGATGGAGACCCATTTTAGATCTCCGCAGATTAAACCGCTATCTTCGAAAAAATATTCAAAATGATTACCCTGGCAGCCGTAATCCAAGCACTAGACAAGGGAGACTGGTTTGCGTCCCTCGACTTACAAGAAGCATATTTTCATGTGACTATTCATCCAGCACACAGGCGCTTTCTCCATTTCACGTTAGGATAGGACTACTGCCAATACCAGGTGCTTCCATTCGGCCTTTCCACAGCATCCAGAGTATTTTCAAAGACCCTGGCTCTGGTGGCAGTGTACCTCCTCAGACAGCAAGTAGTTATATTCCCTTACCTAGACGATTGTTTAGTCAAAGGCACATCAGAGGCAGAGATACGATGCATGATTTACACAAGACAAGTATTCAAACTCCTGGGCCTCTTACTCAATGTGCAAAAGTCCACTCTACTACCAACGCACGATCTAGAGTTTATAGGTGCCCGACTAGACGCCGTGTCAGTGAGAGCTTACCTACCGTTACAGTGGTTCCACGCCATTCCAGACCTGGTTACCACTATCACCATCAGCCCTACAGTTACGATACATGTCTTCAACTCATGAGTCACATGGCTGCTATGACGTATGTAGTCAGACATGCACGCCTGCACTTTCGTTGCATCCGCATTGGATAGCTGCAGTTTACTCCCATCGAAAACGACAAGTACACAAGTGAGTATTCCCCCCCCCATTACGGGTACTTCGATCCTTTATATGGGGGACCAAACCTTCCAATATCTTAGCAGGTATACCCTTCCATCGGGTTCAGCCCTCGGTACACATAACCACAGAATGAGGAGCCCTTATGAAAATAATTTCAATACAGGGAAGATGGTCCAGTCGAGAGGCCACTTATATCCATTTCTTAGCGCTCAGGGTGGTTTTCAACACTTTCAAACAATTTGCCATACATATCCAAGGCAAGGTAGTTGGGATATTGACCAACAATATGACAACAATGTATCAGCTGTTGGGGGCACTCGATCCCATCAACTGCGTACCGCGGCAGTCCGATTATAGAACTGGTGCATTCGAAACAACGTTACACTAGTAGCCCCATATTTGCCAGGAATAAACAACATAGCGGTGGACGCTCTCAGTAGGCGTTTTGCACCAGATCACGAGTGGGGAAATCCCCACATCCCCAGTATCTTCAATTCATTTTTCAGCGATGGGGTTTCCAGATATAGACCTATTTGCATCCTACAGCAACAAGAAGTGCGATCAGTATTGTTCCAGAGCTGGCATTGGCTGTGAATCTCTAGAAGATGCCTTTATCCGCAGCTGGAAGGGTTCATTTCTGTACATGTTTCCCCCATCCCTCTCATTCCCAGAGTACTGGAGAAGATCCGTATGGATGAAGCCACGGTAATACTCAGCACCATTCTGGCCACAACAGGTGTGGCTCCCTTACCTGTATCAGATGTCTCTTTGACCTCCCTACCACCTGTTGATCCACCACAGTCTTCTGACTCAGAGACTGGGCACTCTCCTCCACCTGCAACTGCACGTCCCGAGACTCACAGCATTGTTCCTTATTGGTTCTATCAGAGGGAAGTACAATGCTGAGACCAAGTAAAAGAGGTCCTCTTGCATAGTAGAAAACAATCTACCTGGTCCACTTACCTGCAGAAATGGCGTAGATTCCTGTCTGGGTGTTCTAACCAGAATCTGCAACCAATAACAGCACCCTTGGAAAACATTCTAGACTACATATTATCGCTTGTGGATTCAGGCCTTGCCCTTACATCAATAAAAGTACATTTAGTGGCCATTACTGCCTTTTACCAGCCTATAGATGGTTTCTCAATCTTCGTACATCCCACCACAAGAAGATTCTTTAAAGATCTCATGAACTTACACCCACCACGCAGACCACCGTCACATTTGTGGAATTTAGAAATGGTGCTGGACACTCTTATACAAGCCCACTTCGAACCTTCGGCTATCTGTTCTCTTCATATGATGTCACTCAAGGTAATTTTTCTACTAGCAATTACTTCTGCCCGAAGAGTAAGTGTGTTGGTGGCAAGGTGATCACCCCCGTATACCATTTTCACCAAGGATAAGGTTGTACTTCGTCCTCACCCTTCCGAAAGTATATTCCAAATTTTGCTTAAATGAACCCATCAAACTACTGACTTTCTACCCTAAACCTCACAGATCTGCAGCAGATGAAAGATTCCATCTGCTTGATGTACGCAGGGCATTGGTCTTTTATGTGGACAGAACTCAAGCTTGGTGTAAATCAGATTGACTACTCGTATCCACAACGGATTGAACAAAAGGGAAACCCCTATCTTCTCAAAGGATTTCCAATCTAGTGGTAGCGTGCATCAAGCAATGTTACACTATAAGGAATAAGCCACTACCTCAGACTCCAAGAGCACATTCGACGAGAGCTGTGGCAACATCAACCTCTTTCCTTTGTGGGGTTCCCCTCAGAGATATCTGCAGGATAGCAACATGGTCCACCAACACCTTTATGAAACACTACGCAATTCTACATTCTCAAGCAAAAGATACGGCAGTGGCCTCAACTGTCCTATCTATGATAGTAGGACCTTGAATCTGAGCCCACCTTCCTCTGGTCTTGAGTACTGCTACATACTCACCAACAGTGGAGAACTCACGGGGACACCACTCGAAGAAGAAGAGGAAGTTACTTACCTTGGTGCAGTAACGACAGTTCTTCGAAATATGTGTCCCCGTAGGTGCTCCACTCTTCACCCTCCTCCCCGCTTCAGATCTTCCAATTATATCTTTCAGATACCACGGTGGACTCGAGGAACTGGAGGGAGCCGGACCGCGCAAGAGACCAAAAGATGCGAACGGTCTGCAGTGCGTGCTGTGCATGCGCGTTGTGGCTGACAACTGCTCATCAAAACTCCGAGTTGTGGTGCTGGGACGACCCATCACCAACAGTGGAGCACCCACGGCGACACACATTTCAAAGAACCGTTGTTACCGCACCAACGTGAGTAACTTCCTCATATCAGAATCAAGATATTCCTGTAATACACTTGCCAGTTGGTATTAAGAGGTTTTTTGATCACATGGATATGTTTACCTTTTTTCCACCCTAATGCATTCATTTTTATACTGATATTTGACCACAAGTCATGAGATTATCACTAATAATAATAGTTCTTTGAGAGAGACATCCCTGTGAGTGCTCCACAGGAGGTGTTGTGTTCCACCACCACAGATTAGATTCTTCACAGCAGTGATGGGAGGACCCACATATGTGCAGCAAGCATGCGTGGCCTCCCTCCCCTCAGTTCCTTCTTACTAACCCCAGCTTAAGACAGAGCTCGGTAGTGCTCTTCACTCAGTGTCATATCTTGTAGATAAGAAATTTGTTCTTCGAGTGGTCCCCGTGGGTACTCCATTACTGGTGTTGGGCTCATCCCGGCGCCCTGGATCGGAGACTTGCCATAGCCTTGCTCCACTGGACCGCGCATGCACGGCCAGCGCCCCACACTGTTTGCGCTTTTCATCCGTCGCGCACGGTCCAGCCCCGCCCAGTTCCTCTCAACCGCCCTTGGTTGCGGACAGAGCTCCCTCTTCTCCTCAGCGTTCCTCAAACAAGTACCTTTAAATCATTGACAAATTAATAGTTCTTCTTAATCTGTTTAGTCATTCTTAGTGTTATAGTTTTAAAAAGAAAAAAACCCCAACAACCCAGTTTTAAGCAACTTAGTCGTTGCGGATCAGCCGCCTCAAAAAAAAATTACATAGAATCTGAACAACGACAAATAGGAAAACGACGCTACAATGCCTGGTTCTCCAGGTTTTAAAAAATGTACCATTTGCCGCGAGGCAATGCCGGCCTCAGACGGTCATGCAGCATGTATCAGTGCTTAGGTGAGGCGCATGTGCCACAAAAATGCATTCATTGCTGCAAGCTGACTGCCAGAGCTGGGAAGGACCGAGAAATGCGCCTAAAAATGATATTGTTTGACAAGGTGCTCCAACCTTCTGATGCCCCTGCGGCTGCTAGCGCTGAACATCCTACACAAAAACGCAGGGCATCTTCTTCTGGGACTGCTACTTCAAAGACAGTAAGGGAGTCCCCAACTTGGTCCCTACCAGCCACTCCAATTGAGAGAGTGAGCTCGGGGGGATAAACATGGCACGTCTGGGATGGCCACCTCTGGCTCTTGGCAGACTTCGGGTGGCAAGCCAAAGAAATCGGCTAGCACGGCACCGAAAGCATGTCCATCACTGTTGCTGTCAGCACTGGAAAGGCTGCTAAAGCAAACCGGGCCAGCGGCACTGATATCCTTGGCACCAGCCTTGGCATCATCTGTGCCGGCACTGTTACCGGCACTGACATCAACGCCGACGCACGCACTTCCCACTACAGCAGCACTCACATGTTTGCCAGCACCGGGAGAAATGCAGCCGGCACCACACTAACCAGCACCGACAGCGGACAATGCCACGGCACCGAGGAAGGCTGCCGTAAAGACACATTCACGCTGCTGCAAAGACACATTCACACAGTTTCCCTCTCCTATTTTTTCTCTGGAGCCGTCCACCACTTCTGCAGTCTCCTATACCGATTTTCTGTACACTGGCGTGTAGGGACCACCCTCAGCGTAGTCCATCCCCATACCACCAACGCTGCAGGGGCTCTAGCTGTGATCAAAGAAGACTGTCTATGTCGCGTTCTCCTTTGCTGAGACTTTCATCATGCCACCCATGATCACTGATACAATCACCACGTCGAGGTTACTATATCCGACATAGCAGCGTATCATCTTCTAGACATTCGTCACCTACATGCTCAGAACAGTTATATGCAGGGCTTGCCGAACCGCGGCGAGCCCCGCTCGCCAGCTGCACTGTCCGGTGATCTGCGCATGCGCAGATCGTTCTGCGCATGCATAGATCGCCCAAACCCAGCTCTTCCGGGTTACAATCTACTCGCCTGTAGCGAGTAGATTGTATTATTTGTCGAGCCCTGGTAATATGGACACTACCATAAATCATACTACTACATCCCTAGACATGAACGGAGGTCACATTTCTACAGGAGGTCCTCATGTTGCTGCCAATTACCCAGCCCCTGCTCTTTACCCCCCAAATCTCAACGACACTCACCTCTACCACCTCCAAAGAGTCCAACGATTCATTTGGAACAATCGGAACCCGAAGAAGGACAGTTGTCCGAACTGGAGGACCCTCAGCCTGATACATTGCCAACGGGCCATTCATCATCATCACCAGATAAGGCGGTAATTCTGGGCGATGTCTCCCCACCAGATGATCTGAAACAATTTCAGGATCTCTTTAAACATGTGGCGGAGAATCAAGAGGTGCAGTTGCGTGAAATTCAAACAAAACAACATTGGCTACTGAACAATTTACACCCTCAGCACCGGGGTAGGATTGCGCTCCTCATCGATGAGGTGATCACGGAGGCAGCAGAAGAAATCTGGCAGTCTCCAACATCCGTCCCACCAATGAATAAAAAGGCGGACAAAAAGTACTTTGTTCCCTCCAAAGGACTGGAGTTCTTGTTTAACCACCCCCAGCCTAGTTCACTGGTGGTTGACGCAGTCCAACATAGAAACAAAGTGCCTCAATTCAGGAATTCCCTCCCGGACAAGGATAACAAAAAACTGGATATCTTTGGGAGGAAAGTTTATTCATCATCTACATTGTTACTATGTATCGCAAATTACGCCTTCCTTCTTTCAAATCATAACTTCGACAATTATTCGAAGTTACTGGAGCTTATGGAACATCTTCCCGAGATGAAAAGACCACTATTGAAATCAGTGGTACAGGAGGGATACGCCGCAGATCACTCCAAGGACCAACTGTTATCTTCTCAATGCATTGCAAAGCTAATAGTTGCATGTATTACTACTTGTTATTCCATCTGCAATAAGTCGCTCTCATCGCAACCTAAGGCTCATTCAACAAGAGCAGTACCGACATCTACAGCCTTTATAAGAGGAGTCCCATTTTGTGACATTTGCCGAGCAGCAACATGGTCCTCCAATGTCACTTTCATGAGGCATTATGCAGTCATACAGCAGTTTGCTTCAGACTCCTTGGTGGCCTCGGCAGTACTTCCACTCTATCACAAACCTTGATTCTGTAGCCCACCTTCCGGACTGGGATACTGCTCCGAAGTCACCAGTAGTGGGGCATCCATGGGGACCACTCGAAGAAGAAGAAGTTACTCACCTTCGTGCAGTAATGATGGTTCTTCGAGATGTGTCCCCGTGGATGCTCCACGACCCGCCCTCCTCCCCGCTCCAGAATCTTGGTTTTCTTTCTTGTTACAGATGACTGAGCGGATGAGAGGAACTGGGTGGGGCTGGACCGCACGCGACGGATGAAAAGTGCGAATGGCGCGAGGCGCTGGCAGCGCATACGCTGTCTGGCGGAGCACGGCTATGGCAAGTCTCCGATCTGTGGCACCGGGATGAGCCTGACACCAATAGTGGAGCACCCATGGGGACACATCTCGAAGATCCATCGTTACTATACGAAGGTAAGTAACTTCTTCTTTTCACTTGTTTCTTCTCTCGTTACCCTTCGTTTTCATCCAAGTTTGTTTCCCTAAGAAACAAGTAATCAAACAAACTTTTTGTCCAAGTTGTTTTTCCCTATTGCTCCCGTTTTGTCCCCGTTGGACAGCAGTGTCTGGATCACCAGGATTTAAATGCTGCTCCATTTGTAATGATGTGATGCTTGTCTCTGATGGACACTAAGGTGTGTCAGATGTCTAGAATCACATACATCAGGACTGTCACCATTGTGCTAAGCTTAAGGTGCGTACGCACAGGGATAGAGACCTCTGCTTTAAGATGCTTATGCTTGAAAAAGCACAGTATCCATCCTCGGACCCAGGCAGTCAATGGCTGGATAAGCGTAAACCTGACAAAGGGGAAAAAATCCTCTCAGAAATGCACCTTCTCTTTGCCTCATAAATCTCAGTCACACATGCAGCATGTGATCAAGAAATCGGCACTGAAAGTTGAGGCTGCACCAACTCTCACTATCTATGACGTGTCAGGCATCTCTGGCATCAATTGTGGCATCACTAAACAGGGCACGCACAGACCCCATTCTGAGACTACAAGCCTGAATGGGCCTACCTTATGAATTTCAGGGCCCAAGATAGTACTGGCTAAACCAACAGTGGAATTGTAGGTACCAAGAGTACCTGACTCAGCACCGCAAATTGCACCGGCAGTGGACACCGGTACCATTATTACAGCCACTGGTGCCATAACATCTCAGTATTGCAGCAGTCATTGGTGCCAACTACTACCCAATCAACATCGGCACCACCCATGGTGCCGCCATTAATGGCACTGTCCACCCTGGCACTGAGGTACCTCCATCAGAAGAAACTCGCTGTTTTTTCTATGTTTAACTCCCCATTGCTCTGCACTGATACATTGCTGACCACAGCGGCACCAAAGCATGTTTCCCACACCCCTATCCAGTGATGAAGATGATAGAGGGGAGGTATCTTTTTCATTCCAGCTGTCACCCGGCACCAAAGTATTGATCCTGTCCTCTCATCCCAGCTTCAGACATTTGCTGGGTACCGGCATCCCCCCTTGCCGACCATACCCATGGACGCCACCACTCATGCCATATGCCACAGAGTGACAATACTGGTGCCCATGGGCATACAACTACAGGAGAAAGCACACCACAAAGAGGGACAATCAACCTGTGCCCTCTCCTCCACCTCAGTCTCCATCTTTCTGGAGGTTACAGGAGGAAGAACCAGATCCGCAATTGTGTAAATCCGGCCCAGATATGTCTTCTGACACTAATTCATTATCTTCACCAGATGAAGCAGTAATGCCACCACCTCCAATCGCAGCTGACAATTTTATGTCCTTTCAGGATCTTTTCAAAAGAGTGGCGGCAGACCTAAATATCACTATGGAGGAGGTCTCTGAGACCCAACATAAGCTTACCAAATCTACTCTAGGCTGCCCCCACCACAAAGATTGCTCTGCCCATAAATCCTGCCATTATGCACTAGGGATGTAAGTGACTAGTCAACTACCTGATAAACCTAGGCTTATCGGATAGTCAAGTCACTACTAGACTAGTCACTTCCCCCGCCACCCACTGCCTCTGTATCAGAGGCACCAATGGTGGGGGAGAGCAGGAGCTGGTGGGGAGCTGACTTAAAAGCCGGTTTTCCCCAGCACCATCTCCACAGCGGGGCAAGGGAGACAGAGGTGCAGTGGGGGAAACGGCGAGAGCAGGACTGAAGCAGTCCCCGCTCACGTGGGTTCCCTGATGTGCCTTTTCCTTTGAAATGTACAAGAGCTGCCCATGGCTCTTGTATAGTTCAAAGGGAGAGGCACAGCTGTCAGAACCTTATGTGAGAGGGGACTGCTTTGGTCCCTGCTTGCGTGGGTTCCCTGCCTGCGGCTCTTGTACATTTCAAAGGCAAAGGTGCAGTGGGATAGAGAGCATCCCCCCCATATCAACTAATCGAGTAGTTGATGTATCCCTGTCAGATGAGCCATGGGACTTACATTTGGTCCTCAGCTCTCTCACCAAGCATCCATTTGAGCCCATGGTGACCTGCTCGCTTGTCCATTTATCAGGGTAAACTGCATTTTTAGTGGCAATTTTAGTGAGTGGGAGAGATGGCTGCCTTGATGGCAGATCCTCCATATGCTATCTTTTTTAAGGATAAAGTCACGCTATGTACCCATCCAAAGTTCCTCCCCAAGGTATGCTCCTCATTCCACATAAACCAGACCATTCACTTTCCCATATTTTTTTCCCAAACCTCATGCAAATACTTTTGAGGCAAGGATACCCTTGATGTCCACAGGGCACTTTCCTACATTCACAGAATAAGGTCTTTTAGATCTTTGCCCAGACTGTGTATAGCAGAACGCAACCAAGGATAACAGATATCCTCTCAAAGATGATCACATTGGATCTCCGACTGCATCACCATGTGCTATCAGCACAATCACCTAAGGCCACCTATCTTGATATGAGCCCATTCCACCAGAGCCATAGCCACATTAGTGGCTTATCTCTGCAAGATTCCTCTCAAGGACATATGTGCTGCTACCACATGGGTTTCTGACCGGACGTTTGTCAAACACACACAGTTTCTCACAGACCTCCGTCCTCAACTCAGGTTGCTAAGACTGTTCTATCTACAGCTTACCTGCCAGATCCGAAGTCCCTACTTCCTGAGGACATATTGCTTTGCAATCACTTGCTGTGGAATACCCACAGGGATTTGTCTTGAAGAGGAGGAGGTTACTCACTTTTAGCAGTAACTGCCATTCTTCTTCGAGTGATGACCCCGTGTGTAGGTGATGGGTCTTCCCCGGAGCCGCAGATCGGAGACATTTTCTTAGCAGTTCGCAGTTGGGCAACATGTGCGCAGTGAGCCTCTTGTGCAGGTGGCAGTTTGCAGTTGAGCGTGGCCCGACTCCCTCCCTTCATTTCCTCGTCTACTGCAGAGCAATGGGACTCTGAGTAGCCGGGAGGAAGGGATGGTCGAGGAGCACCCACAGGGACATACATCTTAAAGAACAGTTGTTACTGCACAAGGTGAGTAACTTCCTTTTCTTCTTCGGGGGATGTCCCTGTGGGTGCTCCACTGTAGGTGACTACAAAGCAGTATTCACTGTGGCTGGTGGGAGTCAAAGTCACTGCTTCATAATGGCGGATAGAACCATCTTAGCCATTGATGTTTCAGTTGCCAGGTGAGGCATGATGGCATAATGTTTTGAGAACGTGTGGTCCGATGACCATGTGGCTGCCTGATAAATGTCTTTAAGAGGCACCCCCTTAAGGAATGCCATCGACATTTCTGTAGCATGGGTGAAGTGTCCCCGTGGGGCTATCTTTAGTGATTTGTTACCAAAGGAGTGGCACTGGAGGATGCAGCTCATTATTAGTTTCGAAATGCATTGTGTGGAGAGTGGGTTGCCCCTGGAGTAGTTTGCAGTAGAGACAAAAAGGTGTGGGGACTTGCGAAACATCTGCCTTCTGTCGATGTAAAAAGCCAGGGCCCTTCTGACATCAAGGGTGTGAAGCATGGCAAGTGTAGCCGATGTGTGTGGCTTTGGAAAGAATGCAGGTAAAACTATCAGTTCATTAATGTGAAAGTGTGTGTTGACTTTTGGTATAAAGGCTGGATGTGGTCTCAAAGTCACTTTATCCTTAGCAAAGACCATGTATGGGGGGCCCACCATTAGGGCTCCTAACTCGCCCACCCTCCTTTCTGACGTGATCACCACCAGAAACAGCACCTTCATTGTGCTACTCACCACACATGTGCAGTTCCCTTTAGGTACTACTGTAAAGAATCTGCTCTGTGGCACTGGGATGCACCGACACCTGCTGTGGAGCACTTACAGGGATGCTCATCTTGAAGAATGTCAGTTACTGCTAAAGGTCCATAGAAGAGCAACAAGAATGATTAAAGGTCTAGAGAACATGAGCTATGAGGCAAGGCTGAAAGAATTGGGCTTGTTTAGTTTGGAAATCAGAAAACCGAGAGGGGACATAATAACATTTTCAGGTATTTAAAAGGGTGTCACAAGGAGGAGGGAGAAAAATTATTCTCCTGGGCCTCTCATGATAGGACAAGAAGCAATGGGCTTAAACTGCAGCATGGGAGGTTTAGGTTGGACATTAGGAAAAATTTCCCAACGGTCAGGGTGGTTAAACACTGGAATAAGTTGCCTGGGGAGGTTGTGGAATCTCCATGGAGATATTTAAGAGCAGGTTAGATAGACATCTATCAGGGATGGTCTAGGATGGTACGGGGTCCTGCCATGTGGGCAGGGTACTGGACTGATGACCTCTTGAGGTCCCTTCCAGTTCTAGTGTTCAATGATTTTATGAAAGGTGAATAACTTCCTCTTCTGTCAGTGGAAACACATTTGCAATGTACCATATCAAACCAAACCAATGAATTATTATTTTAATACAGTTCTAAATTTGTAATTCATTCCAGTTACTGAGACAGTCAGCCTGGCTTAAATGTCGGAAAATACTATTCAGGTGCATAAGGCTCTAAAGATCACAGCTGACTAGAACACTGAATTTTAATTAGCAAAGAGACCACATAAAACTCAGAAGCTTCCATGCACTAAGAAAGCAACTTTGACATTCTTTGTTCCACTCTGGATATTTGTTACTGACTTTGATTTCCAGTAATAATCTCCAAAGGGTTGTGGTTTTGGCTCACTTAAACAATGGCTTTAACTGTCAAACTTTGCCTATTAAATCATTATTACTAAGTAACACTAGAGCATAGAGCCTCATGAAATGATGTTTTTCTCCATTACGGTTAGGTAACAACATGGTATAAACCAGGGGTGGGGAACCTTTTTTGGCTTGGGAGTGGCTGACCCACAGAAAGATCAGTCAGGGGCCACACACAAGTGAACAAGAAGAAAAAACCCCAAATCCCTCACTGATGGGGCCCCCGACTGAGAAGGAAAAAGACATTCCCCACATTCCCCTCACACACCAGAGCCTAGGGGAGCCCGCCTTGTAGATTTTGTGTGTTCCAGCCCCACAGTGGGGCAGTGGGGATGGGGGGACGGGGGCAGCGCTGGAGTATCACTGCGGGCTTCCCAGTGCTGGGGAAGCGTGAGCCTCGGGGTCCGGATCCAGGTAAGCCGGGAGCCACATCCAGCCCCCAGGCCTTATGTTCCCTACCTTTAGTATAAACCAAAGACATCATTATTTGTCTTTATCTTAGTTTATTTGGTGGTAACTCGAACAATAGCAGTTATTGGGCAATCCCATCCTGTCAGTTTTATGAAAATGTCTTATTGTTTATTTTGTATGTAATAAACAAATGGTTAT
Source organism: Pelodiscus sinensis (assembly GCF_049634645.1). Taxonomy (NCBI): domain Eukaryota; kingdom Metazoa; phylum Chordata; order Testudines; family Trionychidae; genus Pelodiscus; species Pelodiscus sinensis. The sequence continues at coordinate 34,000,965 of NC_134727.1, read as the reverse complement.
AAATAGGATTGATTTACACTCATTTGCAATATGTCCTTTCTCGCTTACCAGTGCCATCAGCCCCACTTGCTGACGCTCCACGGCATCACACTGCCAGGGAATACTGCAGTTCACCCCCCTCTATCGGCATTACACTCTTCAGCCTTTCCTCCTCCTTCATTAAGGGTCATGTCCAGATCACGTAGGTCTCCAATGCTGTCAGCACATGCCAGTTATCACGATGATCTCCAGGCACTCCTCCCCTACTAGATACTATTACAACCATCACCGTAGGTACCGCACTCAATATGAACATCCTCGTGCGGCACGCTACTATATTTCACCATGCCGTTCTCGACATTGGTCACTTTGCTGCCATTGATCTGACTCCAGATGACACCATGTTCCGTCTCCTACCCCAGCTGACACCCGCTCTCATACTCTCACACAAAGTACATCCCATCCGCCACAGCAGTCCAACCCTGAGGAAGGTCATCTGTCCGACCACAAACAGCCACAGGCTATTTCTCCCATGGCCCAATCTTCCTCTTCACCCGATGAGGTAGTAATTCTGGGAGATTCATCACCAACCGATGACCTCAGGCAGTTTCAGGACCTCTTCAAGCACCTAGCAGCCAGCCAAGATGTCTAGCTCATGGAGGTGCAGTAGAAACAACACTGTCTTATGAAGAACTTTAGTCCTCTCAAAAATCTAAGGTTGCCCTGCCCGTCGATGAGGCCATTCTAGAGGTAGCAGATGACATCTGGCAAAACCTGGCCTCCGTCCCTGCAACCAACAAGAGAGCGGGCAAGAAATATTTCATCCCCTCCAAAGGGATGGACTTTCTCTTCTCCTATCTGCAACCTAACTCGCTAGTGGTTGATGCAACTCAACAAAGGGCAAGCCACCACAGTACAAAAATAATGCCACTGATAAGGACAGCAAGAGGCTCAACCTCTTTGGCAGAAAAGTTTATTCATTGGCGATGTTAACACTCAGAATGGTCAATTATGCCGCCCTCTTGGCCAACCATGACTTTGACAACTACTACAAGTTAACCACGCTTATGGAACATTTGCCAGATAACAAGCAGCAGATACTGAAATCTGTTGTCCAGGAGGGCTATGCATCTTCTTGTACGGCCCTCCAGATTGCATTGGACATTGTGGACACAGCGGCCCACTCTACGGCAACGTCAGCAGTGATGTGTAGAGCCTCATGGCTTCAGTCAGCAGGGGTTCCTAAAGACCTACAGGCAAAGATCTCCCCTTTGACAGGCAAAAACTCTTAGCAGAAAAAAAATGACAAAGTCCTCCATACCAGCAAGGATTTGAGGACTACGTTGAGAACGCTAGGCATGTATGCAGGTGCTACACCCCGTATCAAAGACATCAGCCCTTCCCGTATTCTGCACCTTAGCTTACGGGATTCGACCAGCACCATGCTAGGCAGTGTCCCCAAAAACGGCTCTCAGAGTGCTTACACTTGTAAGCTTGATTCCTATCATAGAGATATTAATAAAGACATTGGCTGGCTAGCACACTACCTTCCACATTCTCATGATTTAACCAACTAAACAATGGGAACTTAGGGTATATCTAGACTACAGGCTTTTGTTGACAGAAGTTTTGTCAACAGCTACTGTTGACAAAGCTTCTGTCGACAAAGAGCATCTAGACTACATCCAGTTCTGTCGACAAAGCAAGCCGCTTTGTCGACATGAGAGTGTAGACACAAAGGACAGTGTAGACGCAATAATGCCTTCTGTCAACAGAACTCTGTCAACAAAAGTCATTATTCCTCGTAGAATGAGGTTTACATCCGTCGACAAAACTGCTGAGTTATGTCGACAGAACTCAGCGGCAGTGTAGACGCAGGTATAGTTTTGTCGACAAAAGTCCACTTTTGTTGACAAAACCCTGTAGTCTAGACACACCCTTAGACAAGGTGCAAATTGTTCTTATCAGCTTCTTATCATAGAATCATAGAATCATAGGACTGGAAGGGACCTCGAGAGGTCATCGAGTCCAGCCCCCCGCCCTCAAGGCAGGACCAAGCTCCGTCTACACCATCCCTGACAGATGTCTATCTAACCTGTTCTTAAATATCTCCAGAGAGGGAGATTCTACCACCTCCCTTAGCAATTTATTCCAATATTTGACCACCCTGACAGTTAGGAATTTTTTCCTAATGTCCAATCTAAACCTCCCCTGCTGCACTTTAAGCCCATTACTCCTTGTCCTGTCCTCAGAAATCAAGAGGAACAAATTTTCGCCTTCCTCCTTGTGACACCCTTTTAGATATTTGAAAACCGCTATCATGTCATGTTCTCTAAACCTTTAATCATTCTTGTCGCTCTTCTCTGTACCCTTTCCAATTTCTCCACATCTTTCTTGAAATGTGGCGCCCAGAACTGGACACAGTACTCCAGCTGAGGCCTAACTAGTGCAGAGTAGAGCGGCAGAATGACTTCACGAGTTTTGCTTACAACACACCTGTTGATACAACCTAGAATCATATTTGCTTTTTTTGCAACAGCATTACACTGTTGACTCATATTCAACTTGTGGTCCACTATGACCCCTAGATCCCTTTCCGCCATGCTCCTTCCTAGACAGTCGCTTCCCATCTTGTATGTATGGAACTGATTGTTCCTTCCTAAGTGGAGCACTTTGCATTTCTCTTTATTAAACCTCATCCTGTTTACCTCTGACCATTTCTCTAACTTGCTAAGGTCATTTTGAATTATGTCCCTATCCTCCAAAGAAGTTGCAACCCCAACCAGTTTGGTATCATCTGCAAACTTAATAAGCGTACTCTCTATCCCAATATCTACATCATTGATGAAGATATTGAACAGTACGGGTCCCAAAACAGACCCTTGCGGAACTCCACTTGTTATCCCTTTCCAGCAGGATTTAGCACCGTTAACAACAACTCTCTGACTACGGTTATCCAGCCAATTATGCACCCACCTTATCGTGGCCCTATCTAAGTTATATTTGCCTAGTTTATCAATAAGAATATCATGCGAGACCGTATCAAATGCCTTACTAAAGTCTAGGTATATGACATCCATCGCTTCTCCCTTATCCACAAGGCTCGTTATCCTATCAAAGAAAGCTATCAGATTATTTTGGCATGACTTGTTCTTCACAAACCCATGCTGGCTATTCCCTATCACTTTATTACCTTCCAAGTGTTTGCATATGATTTCCTTAATTACCTGCTCCATTATCTTCCCTGGGACAGACCTTAAACTGACCGGTCTGTAGTTTCCTGGGTTGTTCTTATTCCCCTTTTTATAGATGGGCACAATATTTGCCCTTTTCCAGTCTTCTGGAATCTCCCCTGTCTGCCATGATTTTTCAAAAATCATAGCTAAAGGCTCAGATACCTCCTCTATCAGCTCCTTGAGTATCCTGGGATGCATTTCATCAGGACCTGGTGACTTGCTGACATCTAACTTTCCTAAGTGATTTTTAACTTGTTCTTTGTGTATCCTATCTTCTAAACTTACCCTCTCTCTGCTTGTATTCACTACGTTAGGCACACCTCCAGACTTCTCGGTGAAGACCGAAACAAAGAAGTCATTGAGCATCTCTGCCATTTCCAAGTTTCCTGTTACTGCTTCTCCCTCCTCACTAAGCAGTGGGCCTACCCTGTCCTTGGTCTTCCTCTTGCTTTTAATGTATTTATAAAAGGTCTTCTTGTTTCCCTTTATGCCTGTAGCTAGTTTGATCTCATTTTGTGCCTTTGCCTTTCTAATCTTGCCCCTGCATTCCCGTGTTGCTTGCCTATATTCATCCTTTGTTATTTGTCCTAGTTTCCATTTTTTATATGACTCCTTTTTATTTTGAGATCATGCAAGATCTCCTTGTTAAGCCAAGCTGGTCTTTTGCCATATTTTCTATCTTTCCTACACAGCGGAATTGTTTGTTTTTGGGCCCTTAACAACGTCCCTTTGAAATACTTCCAACTCTCCTCAGTTGTTTTTCCCTTCAGTCTTGCTTCCCATGGGACCTAAGTTCTCTGAGCTTATCAAAATCTGCCTTCCTGAAATCCATTACCTCAATTGTGCTGGTCTCCCTTCTACCTTTCCTTAAGATCATGAACTCTATTATTTCATGATCACTGTCCCCTATACTGTCTTCCACTTTCAGGTTCTCAACTAGTTCCTCCCTATTTGTTAAAACCAAATCCAGAACAGCTTCTCCTCTGGTAGCTTTTTCAACCTTCTGAAACAGAAAGTTGTCTCCAGTGCAGTCCAGAAACTTATTGGATAGCCTGTGCCCTGCTGTGTTAGTTTCCCAACATATGTCTGGATAGTTGAAGTCCCCCATCACCACCAAATCTTAGGCTTTGGATAGTTTTGTTAATTGTTTAACAAAGGCCTCATCCACCTCTTCCACCTGGCTAGGTGGCCTGTAGTAGACTCCTAGCATGATATCACCCTCATTTTTTACCCTTTTTAGCTTAACCCAGAGACTCTCTACACAGCTATCTCCTACGTTCATCTCCACTTCAGTCCAAGTGTGTACATTTTTAATATACAAGGCAACCCCTCCTCCCTTTTTTCCCTGTCTGTCCTTCCTGAGCAAGCCATACCCTTCCATACCAACATTCCAATCATGCATCCCATCCCACCAGGTTTCTGTAATACCAATGATATCATAGTTGTATTTATTGTTTAGCAATTCCAGTTCTTCCTGCTTATTACCCATACTTCTTGCATTTGTATATAGGCATCTAAGATACTGATTTGATCTTGTCTCCCTGTTGTGCCCTGACCCTCCTTTCTCCTTGCCATTATAGGCCGTAGTCCCCTCCATTTCCAACCCATCTCCCAGTCCCGCACATTCAGCACTTACCTGTAGGCTTTGCTCACCTGTCCCCGTTATAACTTGTCATATTGATTTCCTGTGGCATGGTGTAAGTTTATTAGACATAGGATTGGTTGACTCCCTAGAGCATGTGTAAAAACCAAGTTTATAAAAGTCTCAATCTTCTTTCATTCTAGTCTAGTAGGAAGGGTTTCTATGATATACATTCAGTTTCTATATACAGATTGTGCTGTTTTCATGAGGGGTATGTTGCTATACCTGTACTCCCCATACAACTAATGATTGATTTAGAGAAGTGTGTCACCTATTGAATTGGTACCACTTCCTATATTATCTACCTATAATATTTCCCATCCACCTATTGACCCTACCTGGCCTAGCAAGAACTGACACCTCAGTGCATGGTTGCAGACCAATAAACAGAGAAAAGGTTGATTTAGGATTGGATCAGAGCAACATAAAATTCAACACTGTGTGTCAGTATAACCACAATAAACCTATCCAGTGGCTGTTTATGTTTACATAAGCCATGCCAACCCTGCAGCCATCTTACATAAGTTCTGTTAGTTGCTATAGTTAATCAATTTGGCATGCAGACCAAAAAGGTACTAAGCCTATGTACATTGAAGTGGAACAATTTCATTAGACAAACTTCACCAATTTGGTTGATAAAATTGACCTAAGCCAAGATGCATGTAGAAAGGCTGGTTGTCGACTGGTAAAGGACAAAAGGAGAGAGTTTCCTGTGTCCAAACAGTGCCATGAGGTAGATGCTTGAGGTTAAAGTGGTCATGGGACGACAAAGAAGATCCACCTGGTGCCAGTGTCTAATTAATTAGATTTAATGTGTGCTCAAAGTATGAGCAACAACTTTGACATTTAGAAGCTTTTTACTAAGTAATAGCATATTTTACAGTGTCCAGATGTTTTCAGTTTGAATAAACTAAAGAGTGTGAATCCTGCAGATGTTAGTGGAAGTGATTTTCACTTTAGGGAGCTGAGCAAACACAAAATCAGCTAATCTAAGGGTCTCTGGAGAGCTCAAACCAAACAGTTAATAACGCAAAGCAAGCTTTGTTAATTGCTTACCTGTGACTGATTTCAGAGGCAGGTTATGTTCTGAAAGAAGACAGGGCCTCACACTAGGTCAGATTGGAGACTTCAGCAATCAGCATCAGAATAAAGACTAAGGGGAGAAGAAAGCAGGAGAGTAAAATTGGCTCTTCAATAGAGAACAGACTGTTATTGTACCTGACTTTTATCCTTCCTGTATCTGTATTAATGTCAGACATTTTACATAGTAGTTTTTTATCTTTGGATCTCAAAGTATTGTCTAAATCTAGGGCTTCATCATACCCTGCTGCTGCAGTAAAATCCATGGAAAGAGGATGAAATGCCAAGGAACTTGGCAACATTGATCAGAAGAGTTAACTTGGAATTCTCTCCTCCGGCCTGATATTGTCCCTCTTGACATGGCTCCCAAGGGCCTATAATGTTTTGGCTCCTTTACCTGAACAAGACTTCTCCCCTTTGAGGCAGGAGTGGGAGTAGAGCACAGGAGTAATGCTACTAAAGCAGCCCTATCACAATAATATCTGCTAGGCGCAGAGTGGCTGCTTTGCTGGCCTCAGCCACTCCTGTCACCTGCAAGCCTTCCCTTCACCCCAACAGGCGTTATGAAAATTGGCTTATTAATATAAATGTGCATAACTCAAAGGTGCTTCGGACAAAATTCCTCATGTAACTTATCAATTTTAATGTTACAGTCTGCTGGATTTGTAAATTTGGTGCATATATCATTCTTATATGTGAATTTAGAAGTATTTAGTATGAGTCTGTTTATAGTTTTAAATGTGCTAATGAGCCTAATGACTGGATGATCAACTTAATGACTTGTAAACATCCTTGTTTGTCCTGCAAGTCTGGAACTCATACTACCTGGTACTGAGACCCATCTTGAATCTTGTAAATTTTCACACAAGGGAAGGTGTAAAAATTCCTGCCCTGGGGGAGAGTCTATTTAAGCAATGGGAAGCTATCAGGCCTTTGTCTTGGGCTGGCCTGTGAAATGGCCTGGCCACAGCCTTAAAGGATACAAGAGAGGGCTGGAGACCCAAGTCTGAGTAAAAAAGTTTGTCTCTGACTTGAATATAATGCCTGAATAGCTCTTTAGGGCAAGAAGTTGATTGTAATAAGTTTCTTAGTGAATTGAAACTAGCTATGCGTTTTCTTTTCTTTTTAATTTAGCAATTTACTTTGATCTGTCTGTTGTCACTTGCAACCACTTAAAGCTTACTGTTTGTACTTAATAAAAAACACTATTACTATCAGGCTCAGTGTAAATAATTGGTACCTGAGAGAACAACCATTGTGCATGTCTCTTGTTCATTGATAAAGTGGGCTTACCTGATGATCTTTCACCGTGTAAAACTTTTACACTCAGAAAGATGGATTTATTTGGGGGTTTTTGGTCCCATTTGGGGGTTGGTGTCTTGGTTGCTAGGCCATAGAACTGCATCCTCCCAAAGCAGAAGTGATTTAGTGTCTGCATTGCTCTGCAGGGGGTCAGTCTTTTCAGTCTTTTCTTTTCCAGACTAAACAAGCCTAGTTCTCTCAATATTCACTCATAGGTCATGTTTTCTAGACCTTTAATCATTTTTGTTGCTCTTCTCTTGAGGCCTAATCGGCACAGAGTAGAGCAGAAGAATTACTTCTCATGTCTTAGTGTACGTCTAGACTACATGCCTCTGGCGACAGAGGCATGTAGATTAGACTACCTGGCATAGGAAAATGAAGCGGCGATTTAAATAATCACCACTTCATTTAAATTTAAATGGCTGAGGCGCTGAGCCAATCAGCTGTTTGTTGGCTCAGTGCGGTAGTCTGGGAGGTTGACAAATGACTTTGATGTCGACCGCGGAGCGTCCAGACTACCGCGCTGAGCCAACAAACAGCTGATTGGCTGTCGCCAGAGGCATGTAGTCTAGACGTACCCTTACTTACAACACTTTTGCTAATACATCCCAGAAAGATGTTAGCTTTTTTTGCAACAGTGTTACACTGTTGACTGATATTTAGCTTGTGGTTCACTATGACCCCAGATCCATTTCTGCAGTTCTCCTTCCTAGACACTCATTTCCCATTTTGTATGTGTGCAACTGGATTGTTCCTTCCCCAGTGGAGTACTTTGTCTTTGTCTTTATTGAATTTCATCCCATTTACTTCAGACCATTTCTCCAGTTTGTCCAGATCATTTTGAGTTTTAATGTTATCCCCCAAAGCATTTGCAATCCTCCCCAGTTTGATATCATCCACAAACTTTATAAATATACACTGTTTGCTATTAGCTAAATCATTGATGAAGATAATGAACAGGACCGGACCCAGAACTGATCCCTATACAACTCCACTCATTATACTCTTCCAGCAAAACTGTGAGCTATTGATAACTACTTTTCTGGGAATGGGGTTTCCAACCAGTTATGCACCTGCCTTATATTAGCTCCATTTAAGTTGTATTTCCCTAGTTTGTTTATGAGAAGGTCATGTGAGACAGTATCAAAAACCTTACTAAAGTCAAGATATATCACTTTACCACTTCTTCCCCATTCACAAGGCTTGCTACCCTGTCAAATAAAGCTATCAGTTTGTTTTGACATGATTTATTCTTGACAAATCCATGTGATGGTTAGTTATCACCTTATTATCATCTAGATGTTTGCATATTGATTATTTAATTTGTTGACCCATAGTATTTCTGGGTACAGAAGTTAAGTTGACTGGTCTGTAATTCCCTGGGTTGTCCTTATTTCCCTTTTTATAGATGGCACTATATTTGCCTCTTTTTAGAATCTCTCCTGTCTTCTAGGATTCTTCAAAGATAATCGCCAATGGCTCCGCAGTCGGCTTCTTGAGCATTCTAGGATGCATTTCACCAGGCACTGGTGAATTTAAGACATCTAACTTGTCTAAGTAATTTTTAACTTGTTATTACCCTGTTTTAGCCTGTGATCCTACCTCATTTTCACTGGTATTTACTATGTTAGATGTTCATTTGCCACCAACCTTCTTGATGAAAACTTTAAGTTTAATCCACTGCTGCTCATCTCCACTACAGACAGTTGAGGGGAGAATATATACCCTAGAGAATTATGGTTAATATTTGTATTTGTACTGCTTGGCCAGGGAGTTAAGTCTCTTACTATATATTCTGTTTTGTAAAAGCTGGTATAGCATGGCATTTAGAGCCTTTTCCTGGGAATTGCTCAGCATGTCTTGTAAGGTACTGCATGCCAGTTCCTATTCAAATGTCCTTCAATGCAGCTGAGAATTCTTATAATCTTATGGGATCTGTCTCTAATACTGTTGCAGTTTGGAGAGTCAGTAGCATTTTCATTTGACAAAATCACAAGCTCACAAACCCACTGCTGCGTTATGTGGTTCAGAAATAAAACTGTAATTATTGCCATCAATTTTAGGAAGAAAACATGTACATTCAGCAGTAGGTATCTGGCTTGTATGCAGAAGACCCTGCTGCAATCAGTAATGGCACTTTTCTTTCATCATAAATGCAAACAATGATACACTGTTATAGAATAGTAAAGGGTGGGCTGTGTAATGGCATTTTCATCATTGCTGCTACCGCAAATGGCCTTTCATGAAGTTCTGAGACAGCAATGCTTTCCTAGGCATATGCAAATCATTCCCTATTGACCTTGGTAAATGTCAAGGTATTTGCATTTTCTGGGAGCAGTTTGTTCCTGCTGTCAATCACAATATTGCTAGGTGCACTAAAATTATTTCAGAGCCGATATTAGTGGTAAGGCAGCCTAAATATTTAATTGGTACTTGGGAGATTAAGATTGCATTAATAGTTCTGTTTTCTAGTATTCCATCATCATGCATAATCATCAATCACTGTAACCTGGAAGTAATCATCAAAAGATAATGGAGAAAATATGGGGACAGTTGTTGCTGTATCAATTTTTGACTGGTTTAGGACCAAGTACAGCCATGGTATAAATGGGTACAACATGTTTGCCTTCACTGGAGTTAAACTTACTTACACGAATAATAGCTCATCAGCTAATGTAAATTCATGTAACTCAACTGAAATTAAGGACAGATCCTTAAATGGTGTAATTTGTCATCCTTCATTGAGTTCAGTGGATGTACACAATATTGTCTGCAATGTAAATGATACACTCCATAGGGAAATATGTTAACATCGCCACCTTTTTCTCTGTTCCTCTGTTTAAACCTTGTTGCATTAAGAATTCATGCAGGCAGGTGGAAGCAGAGAAATGTACCATTTCATTCGTATTTCTCGAGAGTTATTTTTATAACCAAGTTGTCCTCCTGAACCATTAGCTGAACTGCACTATAAAGAATTCCACAGTTCTATAATTTACAGAGGAAATGGCTGAGACTCCAAATAATCAGAACCGTTCATTTGACTCCATGCAGTGGGTTGTGTTGATGTGGCAATTCCTGGCAAGAAGCCAGGACACCACGCAGGGCCCAGCAACTGTCTCCAAAAGTAATTTTATTCAGTCCATAGATGATGCTTACAATTAACTGTTTCAAAATACTTGTCTAAAATGTATATGTTGTATTTTATACATGTTAAACTCATTTTAAATGTTTAAAAATGAAGCATGGGTTTACTCACTAAACTTCCTCTTTCCCCGCAAATCTATAGACTTTCTATGGACAACACTTTTATTTCTGCTGCAGCCAGATGTTAGAAACATAGTGTGCAGTGGATTGTTATCCTTTTTTCTTTTTATACTTAAATTATTTAAATAACGGTTTTGACACAGGAAATTGGTTACTAACAAGAGGTAATTACAGAGCCAAAATAGATTGTAAGAAACATCTAAATTCTTTAGATTATATGTTTGCTACTTTAAAATAAAATTTAAAAAACTGATGACTTTGCAATCTTTAACCTGTATTTATCTGGATTAGATTCCATATGTTTATTTAGATTAAAAATTGTTTAAAGAAACTAATTGGATTCTTTGCTTCAGTACTTCACTACCTAATAAGCTACTGCGATTTATCATTTCAATGACAACAAAATGAAGCTAAAGCTAACATGGATTCCAAAATACTTATATTTCAGTTGTTTGAAGCCTTTTTTTAAAAATCAGACATTTGTATATAATTTGGAAAACAGAAGGCCATTCTATGACACTTTTACCATAAATAGCTAATCAATTTAATTCCTTGGCAGTCATAGTAATATTAATTCAGCTACACTCATTAAGTTTTAATAAAAATATAAAATAGTATGTACTTAATTCCCAAAATATTAACTTATTCAGGTCCCTAAAGATGTGTACTAAGCTTAATTGGCAACTGTACAGAAACCTGAAAGCTACCACATTGCAACTGTCTTTATCTTATTATAAAGATGAGCTCAGAAGGCCCCACATATAGCAGTATTCAGTGTTCCTTATTGAAACAGACAGTACCATCCCGTCCTGGGAGCTACAGTCTCCATAGCTCTTTATTAAAGATTTGGGCAAGTGCAGGCCACATTCCTAAAACTGGGAAACACTGTGAAATCCTTAGGCATGTACAGCATAGTAACAGACCAACACACCTAGTGAGGTGAAGCTTCAGTATCATGTGAGAACAAAACACTATTGGCAGTTGGGTTATTAAACATTCTCAGGTGCCAGTTATAAGACTACAATAAAACTAAGATGGTCAGGCATCTGATGGTCCGGCACCATCAGAACCCGGAAGTGCTCCGGGCAGCCGGACCATTGGAGCTGCTCTGCCCCCAGCTTCCCAGATTCAGCCGCTGCTAAAACTGACCAGCGGCTAAATCGGGGAAGCCGGGGGCAGAGCAGCTGGAGTGCTGCCAGGTAGATCCTGTAGCACTGCCCCTCTGGGCTGCAGGACCCAACCCGGCAGCACCCCAGCTGTCCCCAGTTCAGCTGCTGCTGAAACTGACCAGCGGCTGACTCCAGGAAGCCCGAGGCAGAGCTGCTCTGCCCCGGGCTTCCTGGAGTCAGCCCCTGATCAGTTTCAGCAGCGGCTGACTTGGGTACACCTGGGACAGAGCAGCTGGGGTGCTGCTGGGTTGGTCTGGCAGCGCCAAGGGTTGGCGCTACCAGACCAACCCGGCAACGCCCCAGCTGCTCTGTCCCAGGCATCTGGATTCAGCCGCTGTTGAAACTGACCAGCGGCTGACTCCAGGAAGCCCGGGGCAGAGCAACTCTGCCTCAGGCTTCCTGGAGTCAGCTGCTGATCAGTATCAGCAGCGGCTGACTTGGGGACACCTGGGGTAGAGCAGCTGAGGTGCTGCCGGGTTGGTCCAGTAGCACTGCTCCTTGGCGCTGTGGAACCAACCCGGCAGCCCCCCAGCTGCTCTGCCCCTGGCGTCCTGATTCAGCCGCTGCTGAAACTGACCAGCGGCTGACTCCAGGAAGCTCGGGGCAGAGTAGCTCTGCCTCGGGCTTCCTGGAGTCAGCCGCTGATCAGTATCAGCAGAGGCTGACTTGGGGACACCTGGGACAGAGCAGCTGGGGTGCTGCTGTGTTGGTCTGGCAGCGCTGAGGAGTGGCGCTGCGGGACCAACCTGGCAGCACCCCAACTGCTCTGCTCCAGGTGTCCCCAAGAGCAGCTGGGGTGCTGCCGGGTTGGTCTCGCCGCGCCAAAGGTCGGTGCTGGACCAACCCGGCAGCATTCCAGCTGCTCTGCTGCAGGCGTCCCCGATTCAGCCGCTGCTGAAACTGACCAGCAGCGGCTGAATCAGGGACGCCTGGGGCAGAGCCGGACTACCGGAAGAGGTGGCTATGAGAGGTCTGCGGTGGCATCCCCTCCCACCCCAGACCCCTCATAGCCCCCCCTTGTGATAGTCCGGCAAATCTGATAATCCGGCATTCCCTGGGTCCTAAAGGTGCTGGATTATCGGAAGTTTACTGTACTACTTAAATACTCAGAAAGGAGCAGACATGGTTATGACTCAGAAACAAATCAATTTCTTGTCTGGTGCACAAGTTACACGGCCCCTGGCCAACCTAATTTTTGTAGCAGACATTCAGGTGGTAATATAGTGTCCTCTGCCCTTCAAATGTTTCGTGAAAATCCAGATAGTTTCCCCAATTATCACCTCTAATACCATTAACTCACAAACATCCCACTCTCCCTACCTCTAATATCATCAATTCACAGACACTTACCTTCCTTCCTCCCCCCCCCCCCCCCCGCATCCCCCTCCTGTTCTGCAATGTGATTTGTCCTTTTCATATTTGTTCATTTTTTTAATTGTATCCTTTGGTATATATGGTTGTGACTACTTTCTTCCACTATTTGATCTGAGGAAGTGGGTCTGGCCCACGAAAGCTCATCATCTAATAAACCATCTTGTTAGTCTTTAAAGTGCTACATTGTCCTGCATTTTGCTTCAGCTACCCCAGACTAACACGGCTACATCTCTATCACTATTCCAAACACCTGCTGATCCTTGACAGTGTATTTTTGTTAAGAACTCTCATTGGATTGTTTTTGTTTTTCTCCATAGCTGTCATACATGTCACCATTTCAGGAGGGTTAGGAAGAAATATCTTATCCCGAGAGACTAAAGTAATACAGTCATTTAATTTATCCAAGAAAAGGTTAAAAAATTACTTGATAGTTTTCAAGTTTGTTGATGAGAGAGATTTCTGATTGCAGATAGCTCTTTTATGTAGCAGAAAAAAGCATATTAAGATCCAATGGCTGAAAACTGAAGCTAGACAAATTCAGATTGGCAATCAGGTTTACATTTTAAACGTGGGTAACACTAGATGTGGCAGATTCTCCATCACTTGTATTCTTTAGTCAAAACTGCATACCTCTCTAAGGGTATGTCTACACTACCCCCCTAGTTCGAACTAGGGGGGGTAATGTAGTCATACGGAGTTGCAAATGCAGCCCGGGATTTGAATTTCCCGGGCTTCATTTGCATAAAGCCGGCTGGCGCCATTTTTAAATGTCGGCTAGGTCGGACCCCGCGCCGCGCAGCTACACGCAGCACGGACTACCTAGTTCGAATTAGGCTTCCATCCGAACTAGCTGTATGCCTCGTGGAACGAAGCCTAATCCGAACTAGCTAGTCCGTGCTGCGTGTAGCCGCGCGGCACGGGGTCCGACCTATCCGGCATTTAAAAATGGCGCCGGCCGGCTTTATGCAAATGAAGCCCGGGAAATTCAAATCCCAGGTTTCATTTGCAACTCCGTATGACTACATTACCCCCCCTAGTTCGAACTAGGGGGGTAGTGTAGACATACCCTAAAAGATATGGTATAGATCAAACAGAAGTTTTGGGCTTGCAGAAATTACTGACTAAGGTTCTATCTGTTTGTCAGGGATGGTACTTGGTCCTGCTGTGAAGGCAGGGGACTGGACTCAATGACCTTTCAAGGTCCCTTCCAGTTCTAGGAGATAGGCAATCTCCATTTATTATTATTATTATCTGGAACTGATAAAATATTTTTTATTATAAAATGCATATTTACCCAAACCAAAAGTATTTGTGGGAAAAGATTGGTGTTGACAAGTAAGTCTCCTCATTTAAGAAAATTTTGGAAACAAAATTTTGAAATTGATGAAATGTCTCATTTCAATATTATCAGAATGAATATTTTCATTTTTCAGTTTGAAATTACTTTGTTTTGAAATTATAGTTAATAAATAGTATAAAAGGAACTAATTTTAAAAGGTTAAAATTAAAACAAAATGTTTGGAAATTAATGGAAGCAAATGTTTCAATGGATGTGAATTGAACATTTTTGTGATTAAATTTTTTTTGCAAAAATTTTCAAGTTTTTGACTCTTCATCCCCTACAGGATACATACTTATTTGATTTCTCAAGTATTCTTGCAGGATGGAAAAATGGTTCCCATCCAGCTCAACTTCATGGCGTTTGCAATGCAAGAGGTTAGAATAGATGATCATAAAAGTTCCCTTTGGCCCCAAAACCTATGAATCTTCCCCCTAATTCTTTTTTGAACAAGAACCTGTTACTCTGTCCCTGTTTCTTTGGCTACATATACACATCATATTTATTTCAGAATAAGCTATTCTGGACAAAATATTCTACACAGTGCTGAGCTATTTTGAAATAGTGTCCACACTGATTGGACGTTAATTCACATTTAAGGCCACTGGAACTACTTTAGGCAGGGCATCAGGACAGCAGTTAAAGGGACCCCCCCCTCCATACAGCAGTGTCTCCGGCAAAGGAAGAAAGCCTATCTCCTCAAAGGACAGCAAAGCCTTTTCTTTTGCGGTGGTTGCCCTTGCAGACACCTCAGCAATCCAGCTAAGGAGCCAGAGCTGCCTCCCAGGCCCTGCAGGAAACCAACCCTAACCCTCTGCCCCACTTGGAGACCCTCATCAGCTCTCTGCGGGCATGGCTTATGGTGCTGGATCTCACCCACCCTCCCCTGCGCCCTATACACTGCTGCTTCTGGAGTCTGGACACCAGTTCCGACTGGTGGGACTGGCTCGTCATGGAGTGGTGGGGCGACCAGCAGTGGCTTCAGAATTTCTGAATGAGGAAAGACACCTTTCTGGCACTCTGAGAGTCTCGCTCCTACCCTCATGCGATGGGACCCTCACATGAGACCTGCCATCCCCCTCCAGAAGCAGGTCACCATAGCCCTGTGGAAACTTGCCATGCTGGACAGCTACCATCCTGTTGGGAACCAGTTTGGCGTGAGGAGATTGACCATTGGGGTCCTGCTCATGCTTGTATGGTGCTCTTGTCCCAGAAGGGGGGTGGATTGCTGGAATAGTCCATAAGGGGTAGACATGCCAAGGCTGGGCACCCTGAGGCCCAGTAAGAGGTGCGGGATGGGGTTTTGAAGCCCCTAACCTGAGCACCTTGTGCCCTGGCAGAACCTGGAGGGGGGTGGCTGAAGCCACAAGTCCAGGCTCCCCAATCATTGCAGAAGCTGTGAGGTAGAAGCCCTGACCCCTGTGAGAAGTCATAGGGTGGAAGCCTTGAGCCCAGTTCCAGGACTGCTGCATTGTAGAAGTGAGAGTGTACCACCCTCACTTCTGTGCTGCCTCTGGAGCTAGGTCTGATTTCTTCACTGAGAGTAGTTATGCAGCGGAAGGACACGTCCTGTCCCTCCCCATCCTGGACTATCAGCTTGGAGTCCCCAGGTGGTATACTCCCAGAAGCACAAGAAGATCGAATTTCATGGGGAAGGGCTTAATTTACAGGCTGTGATCTGTTTTTATAATTATATTATTAGGAAATGTGAACTCCATAAATATTCGAGGCATCAGAGTGTGGGTGCATACTCCTTAAGTAAATGAGGTAAATACTTAGAAATTGAAATTTCTAATGAGGATTATTTTTCATTTTTGGCATCTTCAATGGCAAAGTTTTTTTCTCCCTCTACAGGCTTTTGAGTTGAGGGTTGTTGGTCACAGATTTAGTTCAGCATAGTAACTGATTTCTTGTGGTGACTCAAAAACAGTTGAGATTTTGTATGAGCTTGAGTCCTCAGAAAATGTTGTAGAACTTTTATGACCTTAGTGCTAGTGGTGACCAAACTACCAACATATAAAGATCCCATCAAAGGCAACAATTTAACATTTTGGTTTCCTGTCCCACAGAACAGCTGGGGGTCTGAGTCCACATATCCGCAAATATTGTAGAATTCAGTCATAAAAAAAATATGGGCTGGATTCAAATGGAGCAAATTAAATTTACTGGAGGGATTATGGGCTGGGTTCATATCTGTGTTGCTGCCATTGCCCTTGCAGGGTCAGGAGGAAGGTAGCTTGCAACCATGGGACTTCCCTTAAATTGAAGTCCTCCAATGATTCGATGGTTCAGAAGGGGCAGCGAATTACTGGCAGTGGTGTGTGCGTGTTTGTTAAAAATGCCTCAACCATGTCCCAGATTCACCTTCTCTTCAGCCAACCCCCAACTCGTGTGCCTCTGGAAGTGGTGATAAGCTGGAAGAGCTGGCTCTGCCTTTTGTGTGGATGTTCTCGGAAATGAGGGCCTGCACCCCTGGGCTATGTCTACACTCGTGGCTTCTTGCGCAAGAAATATGCAAATGAGGCTAAGCGTGAAATATTGCCGAGCCTCATTTGCATACCTAATGAGCTGCCATTTTTGCAGAAGAGGCTTGTGCGCCAGAAGGAGCTGTCTACACTGCTCCTTGTGCAAGAAAAACCCTCTTGCGCAATGCCGTTATTCCTGAAAATAATCAGTGTAGCGGCATTGCACAAGAGGGTTTTTCTTGCGCAAGAAGGGGCAGTGTAGACAGCTCCTTCTGGTGCAAGAGCCTCTTCTGCAAAAATGGTGGCTTATTAGGTATGCAAATGAGGCTCAGCGATATTCCACGCTTAGCCTCATTTGCATATTTATTGTGCAAGATACTGCGAGTATAGACATAGCCCTGGTGTGGGGTGTAATGCAGCAGGAAAGTGATCCTATTGGAATTCAGGAAGTGTGCCTAACCATGGCTAAAAGACCCTCCCCCAGCCTATGGAGAAGAACAGGAGAGTGGTAGATGGGAAGTATATAAGATCTAGTATAATTAAGGCCTTATTCCCAGAGTATGAGAGAGACCTAATCCTAGACCTAATCCTCCCTCTTCCCCCCATCCCCTTTTAGTCAGGAAGAAAAGGGGAAGGAGAATTGACTAGAATATAGAGGATTATGGCTGTTAACCAGAAGACCAAAATACCAGGGAAGGAGAACCCAAGCAGGGGGGTTTCCCTGACATACAGGCCCAAGGGGATCCTTACCCAAAAGAAAGAAGGTAAAAAGTACACAAAGTGGAAGGGTTTGGGCCCTGAAGTAGGGGGCAGATCTTGATTCCTTCCATGCACTCTTCATTGCAGCAAAGAAGAGTGTGAGATCACCACAATAGTATTGGCCATTTGGGCTATGTTGAGCCAGGAGAAGGACACAGGGCCAGTTTTATAAAAGTATTTAGGTTCCTATATGCATTAAGGATGCTAAATTGCGGTTAATTTACTAGTCGAGTAGTCAATGGAATTTTCATCAACTACTCAACTAGTCGATAGGCACTTCTGCATTCCTCCTTTGAAATGTACAAGAGCCCCCGCTGGGGCATTTCAAAGGAGGAATGCAGAACACCGCGTGCAGCCGGGGCTAGCGGGAAGTCCCACTGACTCTGGGCTGCACGCGGGCCTGCCAGCTTTGAAATGTACAAGAGTACCCAGCTGACCCCGGGCTCCATGTTGTGCTCCCGATTTGAAATGCCATGCGGAGCCCGGGACTAGCTGGGGAAATGCTGTGCAGCGCTGCCCTTTGAAGTACCTCCTCTTCCCCTCCGCCCTTTGCTGCCTCTATCTGATAGAGGCAGCAAGGGAGGGGGGATCAACTAGTCTGACTATCTGATAATCTTCTGCTTATCGGATAGTCAACTAGTCTTTAACATCCTTAATATGCATCTTCCTACATGCATCTTCAATTGCCTAAATCCTTTTGTACCTCTGGCCCTTACTACTTCAGTATCTCACTCATAGGAGCTGACTTCCCCTCCAGTTGGGGGTGCTTGTGCATCTGCCTTGCTCCCATTCCACCCCTTTTTCCAAGCCCCTGCCCTGCCCCCATTCCATCCCTTTCTCCAAGCCCCTGTCCCTGCTCTGACCCTATTCCACCTCTTCCTCCAAGCCCCGGTCTCTGCCCTGGCTGTTCCTTTGCCCTCTCAGAGCTTTCTGAACACTGCAAATCAGCCATTTGCGCCATATCGGTAGTGCTGCAAGGGCAGAGGAGGAGTAGGTCAGTGGGGTTGCTGGTGCTTGGGGGAAAAGGAGCAGAGGGGGGAGCTTAGTGCTGGTGGGCCACTAATTTTTCCCTGGGGATGCATCAGGCTTGGAGTGTGATGGGGTGCGTTCATAGAAGACCTCTTGGAACTGTTCCCTGGTGTGCTGATTCTGCCACTGACCCTTGCCTTCTTGGTCTCTGGAGCTCCCCACCACCCTGTTGTTCTGTGCTGGGTCAGATTCTCTGGTCTCCCCCAGATAAGTCACAGAGCCCCGAGAGAGCAATACAGACACTGAACCATTTCAGCTCTGGGAGAATACAGTTCTAGGGCACAGCACCCATGAAACCACCCTCCTAAAAGGGACCAACCCCCCGAAAATAAATCTGTCTTTCTCTGAGTAAAAAATTTTAAACAAGGAAAGCTCCTGTGGATGTTTGCCCTCTTTAGCAACGAAAGAGAGAATATGCACACTGATTGCTACACTCCAGGTAACAATTATTTACACTGGGCTTGGTAGTAAACAGAAGTGTTTTTATTAAGTACAAACAGTAGGATTTAAGTGGTTGTAAGTGAAAACAGAGATCAAAGTAAGATACAGAATTCAAATGAAAAGAAAACAGATTGCCAGTTCTCATACACTAAAACTTAATACAAATTCACAGGGCTCGCCAAACCGCGGCGAGCCTCGCTTGCCAGCTGCGCTGTCTGGTGATCTGCGCATGCGCATATCATTCCGTTCATGTGCAGATCGCCCGAACCTGGCTCTTCCGGGTTGCAATCTACTCGCCATGGGTGAGTAGATTGCATTATTTGTCGAGCTCTGCAAATTCACCCCAAAACCTGTTCTTATTTCAGGAATGCTTCCAAGTCAAAGTTGATCTTTTTCTCTGACTTGGGTTGTTGGCTCTCCTCTTGTGTGTGTCATGCCAGCCAAAGACAAAGGGAATGATAGCTTCCCATTATTTTTATAGAGATTCTCTGTGTGGGAATCTTTTGTCTTAATCCTCCCCTTCCATGGAAAATTACCTGGTCAAACTGGTATCATGGCACCAGGTGATATGATCACATGTTTTCATAGCACCAACCACTGCTTTAGACTTAAAGGACAAACATGGCTGACCTCAAGCTGTTAAGGCTTTTGGAGTACCATTGATCAGTGTCATTTGCACATTTAAAACCATGAACAATCCCATACTTCACATTTCTAACTTTACATGCAAAAAATGATACATGTACCAAAATAAGACCTAGAGATCCAGCAGACTGTAACATTCAAATTTATAGGTTTACATGAGGTATTTTGTCCAAAGTGTGTCTGAGTTATGCATATTTATAGTCAGAAACCAATTTCATAAGTTACAGGGAAGAACTCGTCACATGGAGCACTCATGGAATTAGTGTCTATGCTTTCACTGCATCTTGAGATGAGCTGGCAGCTACAGCCATCCCTAGATGAAGGGACATATTTGTTGTAAGAAGCCCATTAGATATCACTGAGCAAACTCTGGTTTCAAGAGATAATTTTGTCTCCTTCAGTAAGCTGTCAGTTTATCTAACTCTCACAGGATACTTACTCAGCCTGACACTGTGCTCACTGTCTGAAGCGTGAGGGTCAAATTTAGATTTTACTTATTCCCATGAAAACCCCACTTCCATTAGTGCAGTTACAAGTTTGCAACCGAGAAGACTTTGGAACTGTCCCTACTAAAGTGTTCTTAGAAACAAACCAGAGCTTTATAAAAAAGATTTCCCCTCCTCAACTCTGTGGCAGCTGAATTAGGAAATTAATAGATGAGGCAGGGTTAAGTAGTGTGTAATACATTGTGATCTGAATAATGGATATGTAAAGTACATATATACGAGAATCCGAGCTGTTAAGCAAAAGGCAGCTTGTTTCAAAAGTGAAACAAGGATCAGTATCGAAGAGAAAGGGAAGCTTTTAAAATACAAATTATATGATTCAATAGGTGAATTAAACAAGTTCAAAAGTAATTAGAGCCCAAACTCTATTAAGCATCACTTAATTTGGGAAATTTTTCCTAAGGCTATGTCTACTAAGGCTATGTCTACACAGCAGCGTAGAATGGTTTAATTTATTATTAAACTGATTAAGCATTTCAACTTTCTCATGTTAGTTTAACAAACTTCATTTTAAATAAAGTAAAATATTAATTTATGTCCATCACAAAAGGTTTCAATATTTTCTTTATTTATGGCAGGGTTCGGGAACCTTTTTTGGTAAGGGGCCACTGACCCACAGAAAAATAAGTTGGGGACCACACAAGTAAGAAGCAAAAAAACTCTTCCACAAACCTCCAACCCTCACTAATGTGGCCCCCAACTGAGACACCTTGCTTCTCTGGCACTCCAGCCCCATGGGGTGAAGGGAAAGGACAGGGAGGATTGAGGTTCAGGGCTTCCCATAGGCCAGATTTACTTGTCTGGGGTTCCAGATTTAACAGATCTGTGTGGATCCTCTTAGGCTCTGGTGTGGGGACAAAAATGAGGGGTTCAGTGTGCGAGACAGGGCTGCCAGCGAGTGGGATAGGGATCGGGGTGCAGGAGGGGGTGAGGGTGCAAGGTCTAGATGGGAGGTAGGGTGCAGAAGCAGGCTGGGAGTAGGGTATCTGGCCAAGGGGAAAGGAGCAAAACCAAGGGAGGATGCAGCGTGTGGCCATGAGGGAGGGTGCAGGAGCAATGGTGGATGGGGGTAGGTGTCTGGCCAGAAGGAGGTGCAGGAGCAAGGGAGGGTGCTGAATATGGTCAGGAGGGTGAGTGCAGAGTGTGGCTAGGAGGGAGCGTGCAGGAACAAGGGAAGGTGATCCTGACTCTGGTGTATCTGGTCTTGGTGTATCAAGGATTGGGAAGTTTCAATGACCTTAGAGTTTCCATGGTGGCGACCCCAGCCCATATGCTTCTGTGAAAAGAGAGAGCTACTCTCTCTTTGCAGTCGACCCGGAGCACCATCCTTCACTCCAAATCCCTCCAAACTTTGCTCTGCCCCATAGCTTGTACCCTTCGTGTGAACCCCCAACCCTCTACCCCAATCCAAAGTCACGTATTCCCAGTCCCACCCCAGTGCTCACACTCCCAGCCAGAGCCCTCACAGACTTGCACCCCAACTCTCTGCCCCATGTCTGAGCCCTCTCCCATGCTACAAATCCCCTTGCCTTCCTCACTACATACATTTTGCTATGTGTACCAATAGCAAGGTGATGTGTCTCATATCACCTCCCTGTTGGTGTGCACAGCAAATTTTATGTGGTGAGGGGGTGGGAAAAATTATAGAGAACACCAGTAGCAACCTAGGTTTTTTAATCTAGGGCTTCAGTGTGTACCCTCAATTATAATTCCAGGTTAGGAATAGTTGAACCCTGGGTCCCAACCTGGGGATCCAGTGTCTGTGGGTCCATGTCCAGACTTCCTAAGGCCCTTCCAACAATGTAGCTGCTCTAGGCTTTTCTTCATGGTGCAATGTAGGAAAAGTTGACTGTGCACCAATCTTGACTGCTCAGAGGACAAAGAAGGTTGGCCTATGGGACCGTGGAATACTTTTGGCAGACTCCCATGGGGCTACGTCTATACTGGCAGCTTCTTGTGCAAGAACTGTTTTGCGGAACAGTTCTTGCGCAAAAAGTCTTTCACAAGAGCATGTCTACACTGGCATGTGCTTTTGCGCTAGAGCATCTATGGCAGTGTGGACGCTCTCTTGTGCAAGAAAGCTCTGCTGGCCATTTTAGCCATAGGGGTTTCTTGCGCAAGAAATTCATGTTGCCTGTCTATACTGTCCTTTTGTGCAAGAGCTCTTGCGCAAAAGGGCTTATTCCTCGTGGGGAGAGGAATAACTCTTCCGGAAGAAGCCCTGTTTTCCGATGCTAGACTGTAAATTTACTTGTGCAAGAACACGCGTGCTGTGTAGACACCCGGCAAGTTTTTGTGCAAGAACAGCTGCTCTTGCACAAGAAGCTGCCAGTGTAGATGTATACCCAGATTATGAGTCCAATGGGGCTGCATTTACCCTGCAAAGCAAAAGGGTTTGAACCCTGGGTCCCTATAGGGCCCCTGGGCTTGAGCCTTGGGTTAGTGTGATTTGTTTGTAGACAGAAGGGAGGTTAGTTTCGAGCCTGAGTTTGAATCCTGAACTTTTAGTGAGACATAAGCTTGTAACTCACTGAGGCATTTCTGATCATTTTAACCACCATCTACTATTTCATTGACCTTGTTTGGAGAAAACCAGTGGATTCTAAACACGAGGGTATCTGTTCTTGGGTTTTTTTAAATTCCTTATGTAGCGAATCAAGCTGAATAATTTTCAAACTGCTCAGAAATTAGAACAAACTCAAAGAGATGAATTTTTTGTAAGAAAAGTCAATGTTTAGTGCTCCCTCTGCTGGTTCTATAGCAGTAGTTGTTTGGCAACAATAAATAAACAGCTGTGCAGATTTAGTTATGAAAGATGGTATACAGATAGCAATACTTTGGCATTTGTAACCACGGTACCATATGCTCCCCTGTTTAGACTGCCAGGTGACAGATGCTTTCTAAATATCTATTTAAAAGTTAGGTAGATAGTGGACTAAATTGAAGTTATTTTTTATATTGAACATAAGAGCTACTTTAAGTTGATTTTAGCTCTATTCAAAACAAAGGAATAAAATGTCAATATTTGCTGAATGCAAAGGGACAGATTCTGCAGGAATAAATATTTTTAAACTGTAAGAATAGCATTTTAAACAATGCAGAGGAAATAACAAAGATTAAAAAATGACTTGACATGGAACTTTTAAACGCTGGAAATTCTGAAGCATTTCAGATGGTTACATTTTAAGATGAAGCAAGAGAAGCTAGATGTAAATTAATTTTAACTTACCTAACACAGACTCTTACTGCAAAAACACAAAACCAGATTTGGTTTCTTGTCAGTCAGAAATAGCTAGCACTTCTGTGATAGTGTTCATATAACCCAAATGTATGGCTTTAAATGAGTGTATGACAAGCATTGACTAGACTTCCTAACAGCCGGGTAGATAAGAGGTGCCCACACTATTTAAATAACATTGCCTTTAGGTTGGAACATGGAAACTGTCTGATAGCACATAGTAATGCTGTACAACAATTTAAGGTAGGAAACAAAGTAAGGTGCATACAATTGAAAAGACAGGGGAAATTTAGTTAGGGAGGAAATATTTAAAGGAAATGAAATAACTCCAAAGAGCAGCTGAATAAAGTTTCTTCAGTATGCTGGATACTTTGGGCATGAGTCTGTGTGGTCAGAAGACTTCAATAAGGAGATAAAGTTTTTGAGTATCTCAAAGACTTGGTCTGTCAGCATATGTCCACATTGCAATAAAACACCCGGTCTGGCTCCAGGACTTCCTGAGCTCAGATATTTACACTGTAATTTTATAGCCTTTGTGACTCTGACTCAGCTGACATGGGCCAGCTAAAGCTGTTTTATTACAGTGAAGTCATATCATTGGAACCATATCTTGCAAGCCACTTAGCAGCCTCTATTCCTGCTGATGTGAAAGGGAACTGAGGCTAGGTCTACACTAACAGGTTATTTCGAAATAAGTTATTTTGAAATAATAAATCTTGAAATAACTATTTTGAAATAAGCTTATTCCTCTCCACAAGAAGGAGTTATTATTTTAACATAACAAGCCCATTATTTCAAAATATTTTGGCCTCCGTCGGTCAGTTGACCATGGATGAAGTATCCTAGTTCTCGTCTTGGTTCGTGTCGAATTGTCTGGGACAGCGTCGGGGACAGCGTCGTTGGTGGCTGAAAAGGCCAATCCGGTACAGGCATTCTTTGCCGCAGAAGTCGCAGCTATAGGTGGTCCTCTGGCTGTTGTTGTTGCGTAACTTCCTGCGGGCTCGCTTTTCTTCTGATGCACGCATCATGTTCGTTTCAAAATAACAGGCTTGGTAATGTGGATGCTCATCTTGTTATTTTGAAATAATTCTGCAGAGTAGACATACCCTGAAGGTGCTCACCAACTTTTAGGATATGGACTGGGGTAGAGACCCTATCTTCAAATCTGTTAGCAATAATCTCTGCTTCCTTAGCCTAAGCATGTTATTTAAATAGGCCGAATTTGCTCTGTATTAGAACTGTTCTTTATGTCCCAACTTGGTTTTGTTTTGCATTTTCCATGAGAGCTAGCTAACATTTTTTTCATTTGCACATTCTTTTGGTTGTTAAAAAATGGAAAATTTAAATTAAGCTGAAAAAAAATGTGTGGAAAATTTTCATTTTGGTTGAAAATTTCCTTTTTTTTAAAACAAAATACTATCACATTTTCCTGGAGAAATATTTATTGGAAAGTTTTTTAATCAAACCATTAAAAAAGTTGCACAAAATTCTAAAGCCAAATTTTTCAACGTGTCTGTCAAAATAATTTTGACACTTTACAGTTGGTTGTAGCTTCCTTGTGCTGCACCAACTGGAATCCCATGCTATTTATTGAAGGAAACATGCTGGTTTAGAGAGAGCCTCAGCCTCCATGGCTGGATAGCTAGGAATGCTGCCATGTGTGTGGGGGCAAGGAATCACAGTTGCTATTTTCTGTATGGCATAGAGTACTGTACTACGACACGAAGACTAGCTGGAGTATGTATAAACTCAGATATTTCCAGTTGCACTGGTAATGTAATTTACACCTCAGTGTGCTAGACATACACCCTTCCAGTGTAGCTTTTGTTTCTCTCCCATTGCATTTTTTGCATTTTCAGGACTAACATACAAAAGTTCAAAGGAACTTGAACAAAATTATCATATCACTGATACTCTGTAACTGCCCATACCCTTCACTGCCACTGTAGATTCCTGGACATTTTCTATACAACTATAAAAATATAGCTTTTTAGTTTGCTGCCAGCAAGGATGCAGTTCAAAATTCATTTTTATTGGATTGTCTAAAGCCCTTAAGTGCGTGCACAGACACAGATGGAGACTCACCCCTCCCCAAACAAAATCATATACTGTTTTAGCCTTTTATCTTATTGAACACAGGAGGTTAAAGCGACATAATGAAAAGTCAGAAGCGGGCTGAAGTGGATCAATATATTGCTAAATTTTTATTGAAATTCTAATGCTTTGACTGTTCCATGCAGTTTTATTTCTGCTTAACATTTGCTGAGTAAAAGTCATTGCCCTAGAGATGCAAGCTTTATTGACACAAAGAGATGGAAATGATTAGCTAAAAGGTTTCTCCACAAAGAGAATAAAAATCTGCTGAAACACTACAGGATGGATCATGAAAAGGAGGCTGAATGAGTTCAAACAAGTTATTAATTTTCAAAGGTACTGCATCTTAGAGCTTAGCATGCACAGATCACACCAAACCTTTATTCTATTTCCTTTATAGAATAACATATGTCTCAAAAAAGCTTTGAGTTATGAAGGGTATATACATCCATGCTTTTTAAATTGCATAAAGATATTTTATCATTTCCTAGACAGATGATTATTTTAATTAAAAAAAGAAATGAATGGACTTTCATGGGTTGACATTATGGATGGATCCTACAGTTCTGACAAAGTCAAAACTCCCATAGCAGTAAATTCTGACTATTTGCACTCCTGCCCTCATCTATTTTCTATTTGATCTGTCCTGCAGTAGGGTAGGTGTATTACTTATGAGTGTTTAGTTCTTTAGAAATTTGAGACATGCAGGCATAGATTTTGCTCACTAGGGATGTGAACAACTATGCTTATCAGATAGTTGACAGGATAGTCTATTAGGGTACGTCTACACTACAGCGCTAGTTCGAACTAACTTAGTTCGAATTAGTTAATTCGAACTAAGCTAGTTCGAACTAACGCGTCTAGAACTAAAAACTAGTTCGAACTAGCGTTTTGCTAGTTCGAACTAGCAAGTCCACATTGAGTGGACTCTGAATAGGGCTTAAGGATGGCCGGAAGCAGTGCCGGCAGGGCATAAAAGGAGGACTTAGAGCATGGAGATGCTGTCTCAGGCTAGCCGAGGGCTGCGCTTAAAGGGTCCCGACCCCCACCCCGGACACACAGTTCTAAGGGGTGCCCCGCTTGCAAAGAAGTTCTGGCTTGGAGTGCCCTGAGTGCCCACACTGGGCACATCACACCACTCGGCCATCAGCCCAGCTGCACTTGCCGCAGGCTGCCATCTGGGGAGAGGGAGTAAT
The DNA here is from genome assembly GCF_049634645.1 of Pelodiscus sinensis. Taxonomy (NCBI): domain Eukaryota; kingdom Metazoa; phylum Chordata; order Testudines; family Trionychidae; genus Pelodiscus; species Pelodiscus sinensis. The sequence continues at coordinate 33,974,207 of NC_134727.1, read as the reverse complement.
TGGGGGGCTGCAGGAGAACTTCCACCCCCAGAAGCCCGCAGAGCCAGCCCAGTCCTCCCCATCGGGGGCTCGTACCCCATTCCTCCCTCACCTCCTTCCACTTACCCTTCCTTAGCCCCCCTTCTTATTGATGTACAAAATAAAGATAACGTTTCTTCCAACATTGACTCTGTCTTTATTGAAAAAAAACTGGGGGAGACTGGGAAAAGCAGGTGGGAGAGGGGAAGAGAAAGGCTGGGAGAGGGGAGGGCAACTAACATGATCAGGGGTTGGGAACAGGTCCCAGATGAAGAGAGGCTACAGAGACTGGGACTGTTCAGCTTAGAAAAGAGGAGACGGAGGGGGGACAGGATAGAGGTCTCTAAAAGCAGGGGTTGGGTGGAGAGGGTGCATTCAGAAAAGTTCTTCCTGAGTTCCCATAAAGAAGGACTAGAGGACACCAAAGGAAAGGAATGGGTAGCAGGCTTCAAACTAGTAAGAGAAAGTTGTTCTTCTTCACAAAGCAAATAGTTAACCTGTGGAACTCCTTGCTGCAGGAGGCTGTGAAGGCTAGAATTAGAACAGAGTTTAAAGGGAAGTGAGATCAAGTCATGGAGGTTGGGTCCATGGAGTCCTATTAGCCAGAGGGTAGGAGTGGTGTCCCTGCCCAAAGTTTGTGGAAGGCTGGAGAGGGATGGCACGAGACAAATGGCTTGGTCATTGTCTTCGGTCCATCCCCTCCAGGGTCCCTAGGGTTGGCCGCTGTTGGCAGACAGGCTACTGGGCTAGATGGACCTTTGGTCTGACCCAGTACGGCCATTGTAAGCTCAGGGCTCAGTGTCGGGGGTCTCAGTGGACCCCCTTGATTTTCATGCACACCTGGTCCTGGGTGGCCAGGCTGGCAGCTCTCCTGCCCTAGACGGCCACTTTCCTGTGCCTAGTGCGGAGATCGTGGACGAGGTCCACGATGTCCGCACTAGCCCAGGAAGGTGCCCGCCTCTTGCGGTCCAGGGCAAACTCCCGGGAGCCGCCAGCCTGGTCCCGGCAAGAGGGGGTGGGCTGGGGGGCATCGGGTGGGTGGCTCTGTGCCGTGCCAGGTGCAGGGTCTGCTAGCTGGGTGCTGGCAGGCTTGCACCTGGCACGGGCACCGTAGCCAGCCCGTGCCCCTTTAAGGGGTCCGGGGCCGGGAGGGGGGCATAGAGTTTCCCTGGTGTTGGCCAGAGTGGCCACCAGGGAAACCTGGGGAGGGCTAGCCTCCCACTAGTTCGAACTAAAGGGCTACACAGCCCTTAGTTCGAACTAGCTAGTTCGAACTAGGCGTTAGTCCTCGTAAAATGAGGTTTACCTAGTTCGAACTAAGCGCTCCGCTAGTTCGATTCAAATTCGAACTAGCGGAGCGCTAGTGTAGCGCATAGGAAAGTTAGTTCGAACTAACGTCCGTTAGTTCGAACTAACTTTGTAGTGTAGACATACCCAAAGTCTGTTCTCCCTCACCTCTATCAGAAAGAGGCAGCGGGGGGCGGAGGGGAAATGGAAGGGGTGCTTCAAAGTGGCACTGCTGCATGGAGCCTGGGGCCAAACACTGGGCTTCACACAGTGCTGCAGCTTTAAAACACTGCATGCAGCCTGGGGCCAGCTGGGGTGTCCCCAGGCTGCACGTGGCGTTTCAAAGTGTCAGTGCCTCGTGAAGCCTGATGCTGGGCTCCTCGTGGTGTTTCAAAGCGGCAGCACCTCATGGAGCTTGGAGTCAGCTTAGTCTCTGAGGGTATGTCTACACTACCCCCCTAGTTCGAAGTAGGGGGGTAATGTATGCATACCGAACTTGCTAATGAAGCCCGGGATTTGAATTTCCCGGGCTTCATTAGCATAAAGCCGGCTCCGCCATTTTTAAAAGCCGGCTTGTTCGAACCCCGTGCCGCGCGGCTACACGCGGCACGGGCTAGATAGTTCGAACTATGTAGTTATTCCGAACTATCTGTACGCCTCGTGGAACGCTTGCTCCATAACCTAAGCCATGCAGAGTGCAATGCCCCCTGCGCCTCTTCCTACGGGGCCCCAGGCTCCTGGGCTTCTGGGCTCTTCCTTCCCCCTGGGCTCCTGTCCTTGCTCCACAGCTTCCCAGACTCTCCGATTCGGTGTTCGGGGGAGGAGGGGGGTTCCAGTGTGGGGCAGAGGCGCCCCATTACAGACACACACTTTGCTTCCCTACAGTGAGGATACTAAACTATCTAAACTCCTACATGCCACAAGGGGCCATGACAGTGGTACCCTTAACTCACCCAATAGTGTTAATCTGTTTAGCTACACACTTAGCCTTGCAGAAGAGTCTGTCATACCTCAGCAGTTTTCTTTCTGCCCTACCAGTCCCACATGCACAATACAGTTCTGCGGTGATCTGGAAGCCTACTTCTGCCATCTCCAACTCAAGGAATGTTTCCATCATGCCACTGAACAGTGCAGTAACCCACAGAAACCATCCTACCAACACTAAAAGAAGGATTCTGCATGGTCTCCTGATGATCAAAACAACAGACTAGATTTCTACATAGAGGGCATCTGCTGACGTTCACAGGCTGAAATTGTGGACAAGCGGCATCGCTTGCTCCATAACCTAAGCCATGCAGAGTGCAATGCCATCCACAGCCTCAGAAGCAATTCGGGGAATTCATTATAATGAAAGAGGCCGACAAAGGAGGGGCTGTAGTTGTCATGAATAGGTCTGCACCATCGATGTTCTTACATATTGGAGCTGACAGACTCTGCAGGCCCCTGGGTAGGAGGGGGTTGGCTTTGTGCTTGGGGGAGGGGTGGGACTGAGGCATCAGCATTGCCCAGAGTGTAGCACGTCCTTCCCGAGTCCTTAGTGCTGCCAGGAGCGCACAGTGTGGCTCTCTGGCAGCGATCTAAAGAGCTCGGGGCTGACACCACTGCGCCCTTTTAGTCAGTAGGCCCTGGGGCAACTGTCCCCTTTGCCCCCCATTGTTGGTGGCCCTGCTCCTACAGCTTAGAACAGGACTTAGGCTTCTCTAAGCCGGTGGTTTTTAAACTACGAGTCCTGACCCATTACAGGGTCCTGGAATGTCAGGCCCTGAGCCTTGTTGCTGCAGGGGGATTGGGTGACCAGTGGGGGTGCTAAGGCCGCACCCTGCCTGCCCTGGCACCGCAGACTGTGCTGGGCCCCAGAAGTATCCAGCAACAGGCCAGGCTCCTAGGTGTGTGTGTGAGAGGGGAGAGTGCACAAGGCTCTGCACACTGCCCCTGCCCCAAGCACTAGCAGTCTCATTGGCTGGGAACTTGCTCCTGGCTGCTTCTGAGGCACAGCATGGTCTGCGGTGCCAGGAGAGGCAGGAAGTTGCCTTAGCCCCCTGTTACACTGTTGACTGGGAGCCACTCAAGGTAAGCCCCTCCTGCCCCAGCCCTGACCCCCACACCCCTAAGCCAAAGCCACCTCCTACAGCCCAAAGTTCTCAGCCCAACTCCAGTCAAATTATGTTGGTTGTGGGCATCAACAATTTTCTTCAACTCAGTCATGAGAAAAAAAGTTAGAAAACCACTGCTTTATGCTGTGCCAAGGCTGAACTTGCTCCCAGTTGTCCCAGGGACTGTGGGTAGGCAGCAAGGCGGCACATCTTACAGCACAACTTGACCATATCTAAGGATCTATACTGGGCACTTTTTAAAAACATGGGAACTTCTCAACAAAATTTACTAAATCAAAAAGACTAAATACAAATTACAGTTCAGAGAAAATGAGATGAGAGCTCAGTAAACCTCAAACAAAGCTAGAAGGGTTGAATAAGTATGTATATTGTTGCCAGAAATGTATGGAATTTAATTCTGGTTTCATGCAGGTTTTAAAGCTTTAAGCAGGTTTTATTTTCAATGATTAAATATAATTTTTTCAGTGCTTTTACATGATTAATGTAACAGTCTGAGCCTTCCGGGAGTGCATCATAAATACAATCCACATTGGTGTGCTGTGTATGGTGAGTTTTATTGCCGTAGCACTTTATGAAATTATTCTTTGGGAAATCACAGATAGTCAATGAATAATTCAAGGCACAGAATAAAATAAAATCTAATAAGCACCGGGTATGATTGAACTTTGACATTATTATAGTAAAGTGTATATATAAACCTCCTTGTTCTTCTGGAACCAAGATTCAAATGTAGCATGATTTTTGTAGGAATAGACATTTTCATAAGTAACTCGTTTGAGAAGAAGCGTGACATTGATTTACTAATTGGTAAGCTGTCAACCCTTAAAATTTGGAACTGTTCCAAGAAAAGTGACAAAATAAAGGATAATTGCAGAGGAAATATAAGGTTTTGGATGGGGATCCCAAACACACAAAGCAAAGCGCTGGTCTACACTAATGAGTTATTTTGAAATAATGGGGTGGTTATTTCAAAATCTGTACTCCTGCTTTCCTTGGGGAATAATGCTTATTTCAAGATTGTTATTTTGAAATAGTGTTAGTGTGGATGATCTGGTGCTGCTAATTCGAAATAATTGGCCTCCATAGGCCTCTCACAGCTGCAGGTGTGGCTGCTCTGGCCGCCCTTGCCATCTTCACTGCTCCCCTTCTCCTGTGGAGCTTAAAGCTCCAGGCTGAAGGGCTTATGGCATGTGGTCAGCTTGGCAAGCACTGTGCCATATAGCAGGAGTCAATGGAGCCATGGCAGACCCTAATGCTCCCTCAAACCCTTCCACAGCTGCCAGCACACCTGCAGCACCCCAAACTGCCACTGGCCAGAGATGCAGGAGAGCTCCAGCCTGGACTGATGTGGAGATCCTGGACCTCACTGAGATCTGAGGGAGGAGACCAACCTCCAGGATCTCTGCACCAGAAAGTGGAATGCTGATGTCTATGGCTGGATGGCTGCTAGCCTGGCCGACAAAGGCCATACCCGGACCTTCAACCAGGTCCACATGAAGATTAAAGAGCTCCGGCAGGCCTACAACAAGGCCAGTGAGCAGAGTGGACGCTCCAGGATGGCACCACACATGTGCTGCTACTATAAACAGTCACCTCCCCAACTGTCATCATCAAGTCCGGCCAGGACACACTCAGCATCAGCCTCCACGAGAGTGGGGTTGAAGATGATGAGGAGGCAAACGAGGTGACAATCCCCCCCCTCCCAGGATGCCTCCCAGGCCTTGATCGATCTCAGGGAAGGCACTTCAGGTCAGTTCTATAACTTTCCCTATCTACACATGGGCTGCGAGGGGCTGTGCACTCCTCACTCAGCCTTCTTGGCCTGGGGTGGGGGGTCTCACAACAGCCTGTGCACAAGTGTGTACATGAGCACCAGTCCGGAGCACTCAGCCCCATGATACTCTCACATGGGAAGCCCTCAGTCCTTCTCACAAGGTTCCTGGAGAGACCTGCCTTACTCCAGCCTCTTTGGTGCGACACCTTCCCATGACAAGCCACCACTAAGGAGTCTGGAGCCATGGAACCACACAGCAGTGTTGCACATGGCACAGGGTCATCTTGCACTCAGACAGCATCCGCTCCTGGTCAAGTGCAGCGATGCAGAGGAGACTGATCTCATGTATGGGAACCTTCTGGGAAGGAAGAGGAGGGGAACCCAGTATAACTCTATCCGGAAAGTGGCCTCTGCCGTTAACATACATCTCCCCCCAAGATTCCCACTCAGCAGGCAGGGATAGAATTTCTCTCTCTGCAGGATGCTGGCAGTGCCAGATCCAGAGTATATGAAACACACAAGGAAGCCAAGCCACTCCATCCCCTCTCCCATCCGCAGGCTGCTGTTGACTTGGAACACCAGAAGGCCTCCTGGGACCAGCTGGCATGCCAGCATGATGCCATCTGCACCTCCCTCACCTTGGTGATGGAGCACGTGGCCTTGGGCATGGAGTGGGCCAGCAGCCACCTCCCTGAAACCTCCACCCATGGCTTCCCCTCTTAGCTCCCCCAGGGGCTCCCAGGCCAGAATATGGAGTGGTGGGACCTCTTGGGCAGCTGAAGCCTCCTGAGCTATCCAAGGCAGGCATAAGCCCCAGCCGCAGCCCTGAGCTCCCCTTTCCCTTTCTCCCTCACCCATTCCAGGTTCTTTCCCCAGTCCCTCCACTGTTGCATATTTCCCCAAAACTGTCTTGTTTTTTCAACAAAGAAGGCTTTTTTAGTGACTCTGCGGGCGAGGGAAGGGAAGGTGGGAAGGAGGGTAGGGGAAGGAAGGGCTAGGGGAGGAAAGACACACAGAAGGAATGTAGGGGCCCCTTGTGGAGATGCATGGGAGGGAGTCTCACAGCTCCTTTGAACAAAACTCTCCCTCAAGGCCTCTCTGAAGAGCACAGCCCTTTCATGTACTTACTGAATGGCACTGGTGTCTGGCTGCTCGTATGCTCTGAACGGCTGTTCAAGCCTCTGCCCTCTACCCTGTCAGGAAAGTCTCCCCCTTGCTCTCAGACCACCACCATGAAGGGGTTGTTGCACTCGCTGAGGTCCAGATGGGTGAGGAGACTCCGGAACCTCCCCTATAAGCAGTTGAATGCACACTTCACCACCATGTGGCACCTGCTCAGCCTGGCATTGAAGTGCTCCATGGTGGGGCCTTCCCCAGCCACCTGACATTGATGTCAGTGAAACGTCCCTTGTGAGCCATGAGGGCCAGCAGCACCAAAGAGAAGAACCCCTCTCTGTTGATGTAGTCCGAGGCATGGTGGTTGGGAGCCAGGATGGGGATGTGAGGGACATCTATGGCCCCCTGCAGTTGGGGAAGCCCATGGTGGCAAAGCCATCAATGATGCCGTCTACATTCCTCAGAGCGATGATCCTGCATAGCAGCTGACTTGGAGCTGACATGGTTGCTGGCCTTGGCTACTTGCAGGAGTACGGCCTCAACTGTGGATTTCCCAATGCTGAACTTGTTCCCAACAGAGTGGTAGCTGTCCACTGTGACAAGCTTCTATAGGGCAATGGCGATGTGCTCCTGCATGGGGATTGCAAGTTGCTTGCAGGTGTCCTATCGGCTGAGGCCAGCGGCAAACCACTTGTAGAGCTCAGGGAAGAAGGTGCTCTTCAGCATGCAGAAGTTCTGGACGCACTGCTGGTCATCCCACTGCTGCATGACAATGTGGTCCTTCCAGTCCGAACTAGTCTTCTGCCGTCATAAGTGGTGTTCTGTGGTGTCCAGGGGACTTAGGAGCATATGCAGCAGCAGGAGTGCCAGGACCTGGGTGAGTAGTGCCTATGGTCCAGGCTGGTCCTTGTCCTACTGGAGCAGGGCCTGTGGTCCAGGCTGGTCTTTGTCCTACTGTGGGTGGTGTGGACAGACTGTACCATGAGGCCAATGAGCCTAGCACTGCTCTGCAGTCACTCTAGCTCCATGTTGTGAGTGCTCTGGCATCCACAAAGGCAACCAGAGACACTGCGTCTGTTCTGTGTCCCGTGCGGGGGTAGGCAATGGAGGAGTGGCGTGTGAGACGAGGAGCCTGTGAAAGCATGTGTGTCAGCTTAACTGACCAAGCAGCCACAGGAAATGTCCACTCTCCTGGTTCCTTTCCCAGAGTACTCTCGGGAGCTTTAAGTCTGAGACAGGTGCCAATCAGTATGGACGTGCTATTTTGAAATAATTCTGGGTAATTTCAGTGCTCCCCTGTAATGGGGAGAAGCTATTTTAATTTTGTTATTTCGATTTTAGTAATTTTGAAATCATTTCTTAGTGTAGACAAGCCCTAATTGTCCGCTGGGGGTTGAAAATGCCACCATAAGCAAGACAAAGTAAAAGGGAAAGGAAAGGATGAGTCTCAAGAGAGGATAACACAACTCCGATCCCAGGCAGACTGAAACTGGAGCAGAAATCATGGCGAAAGCCACCAATCCCCCTGCTTAAATTTGAGCAGGGAACTGTAGCTTTGCTGAGGAGAGAAACAGTTACTGTGTTCTTTCTCCCCTAGCACAGTGTCATGCCAGGCCTGCTGGCCTTTTTATGGGCATGAAGGAGACAGAGTGAGAGCTGGTTGGTTTAGGGAGGTAGGCTGCAGAAAGATGAGGATTTAGGGGTGAGACAGAGGAAGACTCAGGCAGGTGAGCTGGTAGTCTGAATGTTAATACTGTATTGAGGCTGATCCTTTCTGGAAGGTTCTGGTGCTTAATTTCCATTCTGTTCCCAGCCTCATGAGTTATGAAACTATCTGGTCTGAGGCCTAGATGTACACTTGATGTTGGTCTGCTAGGAGTCGAGCAACTGATTTCAAATAGAATCTGCACTGGCTCTTCCCATGAACTATGAGGAGCTAGCTAGGGCTCTGATGGGTGTGCATGCCCAAACACTGAGTGTTAGTCACCAGTTTAATCCATCTTTAACATTAGAGATGGATTTAAACCAAAATCCCCAGGAACAGAATGCCTGCTAGCTTTAGAATAAGATAAGATTCAAAATCTGGCCCATCCCCTGTTTCAAACCACACCACTGGATCCAGACTGTACTCATTAAAAACAACGCTGCTCCAACTACTCCTTAGCACTTTCCCATTGATGTATCTATTTTACCCAGCAGAAACACAGGGCCATTTCTGTGGCTGTTGTAAATCAAAGTAGCTCCATTCATTTTAATAGACCTAAGCGGATTTATATTAGCTAAGAATCTGACTTGCTGATTTCAATGGAGCTATACAACCTTAACATCTGGCCCACTGATTTCAATGTAGCGACACTGTTTTACACAAGGTGAGCATATGGCTTGTTCAAGTCAGCTGAGTTACACTGATTTAAAACTGGACCAGGCCCTTTATATTTTTTATTGTCTTTTGCTGGTAATTGAAGCATCAGTAGAAAAAGGAAGTGATGGATAAATGAGCTGTCTAAAGAGATGATAATCAAGGGGGCAGAATTTTCAATTACCTGGACCCGTAAAGATTGGCAAGGATCTTGGTGGATTGCCATGAAAATGACACAAAGATCCATAAATTTGAAATTGCACTTAAGAACTTGCCTCCCTTGTTCTTTAGGGGAGTCTAAAAAATTAGAGCAATTTTCTTTTTCTTAGACTTATCACTATTATGCAAATATGGAAATTTGAAAGTGCCTGGGAATAGACCTGTACTTAATTTTGTTGTGTTTTCCCTGCTCTGTTTGGGGATTTGCACATTTAATTTCTTTTGCTTAGCTTGTGAATTAATGTTTATTTCACTAAGCAAGGGAATCAGCATGATTATTATGGAAGGATCTGGCATAAATGTAAACTAAAATGCAATAAAATACAAAGAAGGAGCTGGTTTGCTCTTGGAAACTGAGTGTAAGAGATCTTGGCCAAAGCAGGTAGGTACATGCTACATATTATATCAAGCTTTTTTGTTTATCAAAAGAAATTATCAAGTTTCAGACAATTCCTATATTGTTTGCAGTGTTGCAGTGGTGTTGATCCCAGGATATGAGAGACAAAAAGTAGATGAGCTGAGGTACAAACTTTCTGAGCTTCATAGAGCTCTTTATTCAGCTGAAGAAGAGCTCTGTGAAGCTTGAAAGTTTGCACCTCCCACCAACAAGTTGGTTCAATAAAAGATATGACCTCACCTATCTTGTCTCTCTCAGTTCTCATATTGTCCGTCTGTGGCTAGTTGATTAGGAACATCATTGTCAATTTGGTCCTGACTCTGTTGTATATTACTGTAATATTTGTGATTGTAAGAAGGTTAATATAGATCCATGTTAATTTTAAAGAACCTAGGGAAAGAATTACTATTTTCATTGGAAACCATAATTAATGGATTGTTTTAAGTCACTTCTCTGTCTTTAACCCTTAAAACACTGGCTAGTCCAAAGAGACCAGATCACAGCCCAGAGAGAAATCAAACTCTTTCCTTGCATAGGTCTTTCAGTTGTTAATGTAGGGAGCAGGAGGTGCTGTAGGGAGAGAAACCCTTAGTCCTACACTGGATCTGCATCAATGAAAAATCGGAGAAATATGTGAAGTTGTAGCAGTTCTAGCAGCACTGGGCAGTTTAAAGTGGGACCCAGTCAGGTGCCATTTTGGTACGATGGGGGGCACATGTGCATGTAGCAGTAGTGTGTGGGGGGCAAGTGAGGGCATGGGGGCAGACTTAGGACAGCAGCTTCAGCAGTGTTACTGAGCATGCTCAATACAAGTCAAACAGCAAATTGGAGGGGGGGGGGACCAATCTTGTTTGCCCTCTCCCTCTGACATCACCTCTTTCCAAGGGCTACTAAGAAAACTTGAAAACTAGTTTTTTTGGCAGACAACTTAGCAATTATTGGACAGGAGCACTGTATCTAATACCTATATAAAAGAAAGAACATTACATAAATATTAGATCCACTCAGCTCTAACACTAACATGTTTGGACATCTTGTGACAAGTCACTTAAGGGACATTGGTTAGGCTTAAATTTTTAAAGCATATTTTTACTTTGTTACAACACTGTGGAGAAAGAGACACACTGTTAGGACCCCTGGGCTCTATCTCAGCTCTGGGAGGTAGGGGAGTCTTGTGGGTTACTGCAGTGGGAAGATATATCTAGGTTCTATGTAAGACTATCAGACTAGTCATACTAGGTCAGACCAATGGTCCAGTATCCTGTCTTCCAACAGTGGTCAATGCCTAGTGCTTCAGAAGGAATGAACAGAAGAGGTAATCATCAAGTGACCCATCCCCTGTCACCCATTCCAGCTTCTGGCAAACAGAAGCTAGGGACACCATCCCTGCCCATTCTGGCTAGTAGCTATTGAACTTATTTCATTCTTATTGGAACCCTGTTATAGATTGAATTTTTCCACCATCCCCTGGCAAAGAGTTTCACAGGTTGGCCATGAAGAAATAATTTCTTTTGTTTTAAATCTTCTGCCTATATATTTAATTGAGTGATCTTCTTGTGCTATGTTAGTGAAGAAGTAAATACCATTTCCTTATTTAATTTTTCCACGCCATTCATAATTTTCTAGACCTCTAGCATATCACCCATTCTTCAGTCATTTTTTCCTAGCTGAAGAGTCCCAGTCTTTTTAATTTCCCTTTATATGGAAGCTGTTCCTTACTCCTAATCATTTCTGTTATCCTTCTCTGTACCTTTACCAAAATCCAATATATTTTTTATTTGATGGGGTGACCGGATGTGCATGCAGTATTGAAGATGAGGACATACCATGACTATATAAAGATGTAATATGATATTTTCTGTCTTATTATCTCAGGAGTGGGCAAAAGGGCCTCCACAGGCCAGATTGGCCCTCCAAGAGGGTTGATCAGGGCCTAGGGACTGGGGAATGTGTGGCGCTTAGAGTCAACCCTGATGGACTCTAAGCCCAGTGACCGGAGGGCAGGGAGTGAGAGACTTCATGTGTCCCATATGCCCCCAGGCCAATTAGGGCTTGGGAGCAGGGGGAGTGTGCAAAATTTCCTTCTGCCCATATCCTGTCCTGCAGGGAGCACATGGCACTTAAAAGAAGGAAGGGGGCAGGGTGGGAGGAGACTTTGCATGCTTCCCCCGCCCCCAGGCTCTGATTGGCCTGGGGGCAGGGGAGTGTGCAAAGTCTCCGCACCCCTGCAAGGGGTGTGGCGTTTCCTTGAAGGATGGGGGCAGGGTGGGAGAAGACTTCGCGTGCACCCCATCACCCCAAGCCCTAATTGGCCGGGGGATTGAGGGAAGTGTGTGAAGTTTCCTCTTACCGCCAGGGGCCCTGATGCCTATAGGGAATCACCACCTGCTCAGTACAGCTGGTGGTTCTCTCGGGAGGGGGGGGCAGCAGGGGCAAAGACTTCACGTGCTCCCCCCCTCCCCAGACCTATCAGGGTCTGTGGGAGGGGAAGCACTGAAGTGTCCTGGCTCCACCCCTTTTGCCTAAGGCCCCACCCCTTCTGGGGCAGCCTGGGGTCACTTCAAAAATTTCTGAAGTGGCCCCCAGTCAAAAATTATTGCCCACCCCTGTATTATCTATTCCTTTCCAATGATTCCTAATATTCTGTTAGCTTTTCAGGTATTTTCAGGGAACTATCCACAATGATTCCAAGATCTCTTTCTGGAGTGGTAATAGCTAATTTACACTCCTTCATTTTGTATCGTGACAGACCTAAGCCAGCAGCCTGCCACAGTCTGGTGGAAGGCAGGAATACAGGGCACTGGATAAGTGGTTTTCTCTTTCCAGAATAAACTACAAGAGCCTGCTGCAATAAAATGAAAGCAGGAAAACACCTGGGGCTAATTAATTAGATTGCTCCTTCAGGCAAGTCACTCAACACCTGCAGCCAATTACAGCCAGTGGAGTTGCTTTAAAAGGCCTCCCCTAAGTAAGAGGAGGGGAAAGACAAAAAGTGTCGGACTGGAAGGAGAAAGGGAGGAACAAGAAGAAGTTCTGTGTGAGCTGAGAGCTGGTTAACAGGTACCAGAGGGGGACATTTTGTAGGGGTTGTTTGGGGACATGGACCAGTGAAAATAGTGCCTAGTTGGAAGGAAAAACAATCTTGACTGCTGCTGCTGCTACTTTAGGGTCCCTGAGCTGGAACCCAGAGTAGTGGGTGGGCCTGGATCCCTCCCAAACTTCCCCCACGCTAATGCAGAGCCTGTCCCAAGAAAGGAGACCAGGACTATCAAGGGGTTTTCACCTCAAAACCATGGACTAGCCTGTAATGCTTATAGCTCACTAAGCTGTGGCTCCTGCCTCCTGTAAAGAGAAATGGGTTGTGTATAGGACCACAGCCAGTCTCTGAGGCTAATACTATCTGTCAGTAGTGTGAGACCCACAGGGCACTGCCAGAACTTTGCACAGTATGTATAGTAGGGATTATATTTTTCCTTGTGCATTATTTTGCATTTATCAACATTGACTTCCATGAAATTCAAGTGTTTAAGTTACAAACCCTATTCTTCCCTACCTGCCAATAGCATCCCAGGACTCATGGGCTTCAACAGACCCCAAAGGCCATCCATGAAGCCAGCTTCTATATTGAAAAGACCTAGAAACTTTTTTCAGTGAAAACTGAGACGAGCATCAGCTCTTGAAGGTGTCTAGAAATCAAGCAACCAGCAGACTTTGCTGGCTTCAGAGATTAGCTCTGCTAAACCATGCCTGAGTGGGGACCTTGAGGCTACGTCTAGACAGCGTTGCTATTTTGGGATACCGGAAGTATCTTGAAATTGGCAGAGCGAGAACTAGAATACTGAAAATTCTGTCTTTCTCTGCTCAATCATCCAGAGTCCGGACTATATTATTTCTCAGACTAAAGGTGAATAACATGTAAGTAATAGAAATTAGACTGAAATATTTCTTAGACATCTGTTATGAAATTTAAGAGGTTCTTGAAACTATAGCAAGATTTACAAGAGTTGAGTCAAAACTAGAATCTTTCTTTTATCTGAATCTTAATGATCTATGATGGTTTGGTTGGAGCAAATGGAGCTATACTAAATAATTGAGAATCTGGGCTTTGAACTGCAACTAATTTTTAGAGCAGCATATCATGCCACAGTAAAGCTGATTATACAACTTTTGTTCTGGAGTTTTGTTTCTTTCCTTATAATGGAAAGGGGATCTGGCTGTCTTGGCAATTAAAGAAACCTTAACTTTATGGGACTTTGTTAGACACCTGCAGCATCTATTATACATGAGGGGATCAGTTATCAAAAAGGTGACTTTTTAATACAGGATTAAGGCTGAAATGATAAATTTTCCATCTGTTAAACAGACTCAATTTCTGGTGACATTATAAACTGAAAAGGGCAGCAGGCTCCTTTTTCATCATACACCAATCTCAAAGAAATTACTGTATAAAACCTGCTCAGAACTGAAGGTACAACACATCCAAGTCCTTGCTGAATGGTCTGAAGAATGCAATTTATTATAATGTCACCTGATGCTTTTGCTGGATGCCATTTGGACAAATGTATCTAGTTAAAATCTCACTGAATTTTGTTGTGACTGATAGAAATTGAGGAAGATTGGCCCATCTCAATACCCAATTAAATACTCCAGGTATTGCATAGTACTTGACAATAGTGAGTCTCCAATCTTCTAGAGTAGGGGTGGCTAACCCGTTCCCCCATTCCAGACGAAGAGCCACAATAGCAGTGGAGACAGTGTGAAGAGCTGGGGCAAAGTTGATTATTTAAAAAAAAAAAAAAAAAGCAGCTATGGGCAGTGTACCAGCACCTATCTTTCCCCAGCACCTATCTTTCCCCAGTGTGGCTTTTTTTAACTCAACAAAAGGGCAGGGCCGTGAAGACCCGGGGAAAAGTTGAGAAGGAAAAAAAAAAGCCATGCTGGGGGAAATAGGTACTGGTACACTGTCCCATGGCTGCTTTACTAGACCAACTAAATTGAACTGGAGAAGATTAATCGTGGTAGCGTCTATCTTCCACATAGTGAAGATGTGGCCTAGGGAGTGTGCTGCTGTCTTTAGTCCTCCCAGTATAGATGCAGAGTACACCCACAGAGTTCTTCTGCTGGTGTAGAAACAGTACCTTGACATCTGCTGTGTTGAAATAAGCACTTTTCTGTTGACATTGCTGCTATATGGGGCTTTTGTCAGCATAACTCTCTCTGTGTTCTTTTCACACCTCTGAGCAACATAGCCATGCCTTGAAAGAGGGTATACTTGATTGGAAACACTGAGTTTGGAATGTAGTTTAATTGGAAAACTGGACCTGAAGGGTAACTGTAAAGATAAGAGGAAACGTCCTCAAAAAATCTCAAATTTTTAGAAATGGTTCTAGCTAGTTTGAATGATAAAGGAAAATCAATGTGGCTTTTAGCTTTGATAATGACAGTCAATATGAAATCCCTTGTTTGTTATATAATAAACATCACTGCTGTATAAAAGAACCAATCCTACATAGTCATTCTGGAGCAAGCAGTTCGTGATGAGAGGGTAATCCCTGGAACAGATCCTTTCATGAGTATTTTGATCAAATGCTTATGTCTCTGTTACTGTGGGATGTATTAACTGTTTATTATTTAGGCTTTCTAGACAGGCTTATACCAATTATACAAAGACCACTCAGCCTTTGGAAATAATAAAGGAGTTTAGATCAAATTGGTGTGATGGTAATATCCCATATAAAAGAATATCAATAAAATCCCAACATTTCCATGAGAATTCAGATTTTTTTATTTTCATTTTTTCTTTTAACATTTTTTTTAGTTTTGTTGAAGTTTTTTTTAAACAAATCTAAAAATATTCAAGGCAAATAGCTTTTGATGAATTGAAGAGTTAATTAGGTCAAATTAAAGGAGATGGTATTTCTTTTAGGGCACATCAGGTTGGCTTCTCATTTAATCAGTTGTTTAATAGTCAGGATGTCTCACATCCATTACATAGAACCAACTTTACATTGGAAAAACAGCAAAGCCTCTTAATTGCATCTGACACTTACATTGAGGATGGAAAGCCAATTAATACACTTAATGAAAGCCTGACTTATCACTGGTTATCCAAGAAAGGCATATCATGACAATAGCTATAGTGCTGAATCCTAGAGTCTTTCAACAACACGCTAAAGAGCAAGGAGCTTATGTTCTTCTCATCAAGGATACCTTTTAGGGCATCAGAGGTAATTTCACTTTTATGACTGGGCTGATAAAGATTCAGGCAATTGTAGCTTACAGCATCTGCCTTAGATCTACTTCTAAAAACAGTGGGAACATTTTCAAGTAGAAGATAAGACAAAGAGGAAAAAACAACTGCTTCAGCTCAAGTTGTTGAAAATCTGTGCTTCTGAAGCTAGAAGGTTTTGGTTCTGTTCCCACTGCCCTATGAATACACTGCACACCCTCTGCTGTTCTACACAAGGTCATAGCCATGTTAATTGCCTGACACCTTGTTGTCATGTCCTCCCTGTAACAAGAGCCTGCTTGCGGGAATGAAAAGAAATGGTGAGTAAAGAGAACCATAAAATGAACTTTTTTCCATGGAAAACTTTGACTTTTCACAGAAAAACCAAGATTGATACTTTTTTTTCACCAAACTGATGGTTTTGGGTTTGTTTCAGCCATGACTCCCTGCAGAAGGCACACCCCACATCACAAAACATTTAGTTTTAGATGAATCCCTAAATTTTTGTGGAAAAATAGTTTAAACAGAAAACTTTCAACAGTTCCCTCCCACTGACAGGTTTGCAACTTCTTTTACTTGCCCCTAATGTGTGCTGGGCTCTGTTTCCCAGTAGTAATGTCTATAGCCTGATGCCTGTTCGCTGTCCTGAATGAATTATGCGTTCAATGCCTGAGATTGAAAGCCTCGATCCTTCAAAAGCTATCGGTGATTCTACCTGCCCCATACAGCTGAAGACCTGTGGAGAGGCCAGACTTTGTGTACATGCGGCCGGTTTTCAGATTATATTCAGTATTCAATGTATTGCCAACTATAAACATTCACAAATCATGACTTGCCATATCAAAACATTTACAAATCATGATCCCACAAAATCCTGAGACAGGCTTAAAAATAATAATTTCAGATTCTTCTTCAAGGAGTGTCCCCATGGGTGCTCCACCGTAGGTGCTTCAGTGCCACTGTGCATGAGATTGGAGACTTGTGACAGCAGTGCCCCGGCCAGTCATGTCCACGAGGAGCTGGTGTGCGTTCTGAGTAGGCTTTTGCACATGCGCAGCCGGTCCCCCCTCCCCTTCTCAACCGCCGCTGGCTACGGTTGCAGATCAGCAGTCTCCTTTTTACCTCAATCAATACTTACCAATCTGTAAATAGTTTACCTCAGAAAACCTGTCCTAATCTCTATTTAACCTTTGTTAGTGGTAGTGGCCCCTTACCCTTTGTGGCCAGGATGGAGTGACCCCTCCCTGGGAGCAGGGGCTGCTCTAATTTGGCTGAAGCGCCCCTGGCACGGGGATAGGCCTTCCACAAGTAGGGGTTGCTCTGGCCGGGCTGGAGCAGCCCCAGGGTGCTGTGGGCAGGGGCGCTCCACTCCAAGCTGGAGCAGCTGGTTAACTGTAACCAGTAAGCATCACCCAGTAAGGTGAATTTGTAAACTAGTTCCCTTTTTTGGGGGTGTCTGACAGTAAATAATGCAGGCATTGGCCCAGTCAGGAACATTCACAGTAAGACATTTCTATTTTCACTGACACAATGAGGCTGTTTAAGAGCCAGGTTTCTAAACAGGTTTGTTAAGAATGGAGAAACTAGCCTGAAGTTGTGTGTGTGTGTGTGTGTGTTTTTTTTTTTTTTTCCTAGTCACTCGGAGGACACCACTAAGGTAGGCTGGGTGCTTCGTGTACAGACCAGATTCACCACAGTGCTGCCCTGACTTCCTGAAGTTGGACATTCTGCTCCCAGCACAGTTCCAAGGCCACGCTTCTTTCAGCCTCTTCCACCAGGCTTCTGTGGAGCCTCTGGCAGGAAAAAAACCACAGCCTTTCCCTCCTACCACCCCTGAAGAAGGGAGCAGGTGGAAATGCCACCTTCCCTGGAATGGAGTGCACCTGATAAGGGTGAGGCTTACTAATTAACCAGTGAACCTTTACATCCCTAATTTGCACTCGTGTGATGCTGGCCCAATCTCTATCATCGAGAAATACAATACAAATCCATGTTTACCAAAGATAAATGTGGCTTGTGTGAACTCACTGACAGTCTTCGAAAAGGTCAGAACTAAATGCAGTACAGCCCCATTTATCACAGTGAAACTGGAGACGCGGCATTCCTTTGGATAAACGGGGAGAATAGAAAAGTAAGTTAGGACAGAGCTGTGAGTGCCAGGAAGTTGATCTGCATTGGTTTCTCACAAAATGGTGTACATTATGTAACATGGTGTCAGTGGTGTAAAGTTTATACCATCTGCATAGCTGATGAAGCGGGCAGCTATTGAGACCTGTAGATCAGATCTGCATGCCTGAGCTCAGTTGGGGTAAATGGAAGCAATGGAGCTTTGACTTTCACCAGCCCACCACTTGAATTCAGTGCCAACTATAGGGAAAATTAGCATCCTGGGTGAAATTGCATTTTGGTGCCCCAGACCCCATGGTTGTGGTGCTCCCCATTGCTCCTGCTCCTTAGGCTCCTCATTCTCCCTTCCCCCTCAAGCCCTGCACATCCCTCCTGGACCCCTAACCCCTGCAGTGTGCCCCCTTCACTCTTACCCCTGCAGAACATAAGGACAGCAGTCACCTTGAGGGACAGCAAAGCCTTTTCACTGTGTGCGCTGGTTGCCCTTGAGGACACCACCGCTCTTCTGCCATGGAGCTGGACTTGCTGCCAAGCAGTCTCCAGCTCCTGGACCTCACAATGCATCTCCTGGTGCAATTTTTGCAGGCTGCCCACATGGTACTGCAGAACCAGGACCCGTAGCTCCCTGCAGGGCACTTCCTCATCTCTTTCCACATGCTGCTCATGCAGCACAGCCCCTCCTGTCCTCCCCTGAGCACCGTGCAATGCCACTTCTGGCAACAGGACACCAGTTCCGACTGGTGGGATGCCCAGCAGTGGCTCCAGAATTTCCGCAAGCGGAAAGACACCTTCCTGAAGCTGTGTGAATGGCTTGCCTCTGTCCTCAGGTGATGGGACACCCACATGCCACCCACCATCACCCTCCAGAAGCAGGTCGCCATCGCTCTGTGGAAACTCGCCATGCCGGACAGCTACTACTCTGTTGGGAGCCAGTTCGGTGTGGGGAGATCGACTGTTGGGGTTGTGGTCATGCAGGTATGGCACTCTGTTATTGGGAGGGAGGTGAACTGCTGGAATGGGGTTCCCTAGGGAAGGGCAGGGGTGGAAGCTCCATCCATGGGAGGTTTTCTAGTCCCACCTTCACAAAGCCCTGCCAAGAGATGGGGTAAGTAGGGGTTGGTCCTTGTGAATGTCCCTTCCACTTCTTCCCTTCCTGGCAGGCTCTCCTAGCAAGGGCTTGGTGCCCTCTGCCTCACTGCACTTGCCCAGGAATGCGTGCTGCTCCGAGAGACTGGGCATGCCCATGTGCCATGCACAGCACTGCTGTGTGTGTCCCTGACACCCTCCTCCTCAGTGGTGTCTTGTGGTGGGAGGGTGTCCCACCACGGAGTTGGGAGTAAAGCAGGCCTCTCCAGACACCCTGTGAGCAGGATCATAACAGTTCTCTGAGTCAGCCTCATTGGAGCTCTGTGCTCTGGACTGGTGCTGCTCTGGACTGGTGCTCCATGTGCACCCACGTGCACAGGCTGCTGCGTGATCCCCTGGCTGAGAGAGCTGGGTGAGGAGCATGCAGCCCCTTGCTGCCCACTGCCTCCCCCCATGTGTGCCTAGGAAAAGTAATGGAGCTCACCTCATGTGCCTTCCCTGGCTTCGACCGATCCATGGGCAACATCCTGAGAGGGTGGTACCAGCTCCAGGGACTGGCTGAGCTCCTGGCTGGCAGGCATTGTGGCTTCACTGCTTGTTCCTCCTCCTCCTTGGCCACAGGCCTGCCTTCTGGGAGGGCCATGATGGGCGTCTCCAGCCCAGATTCCACAACAAGGGAGGGGGAAGGGACTGGCCTCCCCACCCAGGATGTGGTGGAGCTGGTCAAAGTAGGGGTAGGTCTGGGGTTCTGTCCATGAGCAGGATCTGCACTCCCTGGCCTTAGTCTAGGCCTGCCTGAGCTCCTTGACTTTCACGTGTGCATGTGCCCCCTCTGACCCAGGCTGTCGGCCATCTGGCCATAGATCTCAGTGTTCCTGTGCCTGGTGCGGCGATCCTAGAGGTTAGCTTTGTCTCCCATTTCTGCACCAGTCCAGGATGGGGCCTGCCTCCTTTGCCCCCAGGCAGGAGCTTGGGGGCAGCCTGCAGCGGTGCTGGCAGCCATGGAGGGCTCAGGAGGCATGCTGGGATCTGCCATGGCGGGAGGGAAGGTAGAGCTGGGTGCTGCAGTGTGGCACGTAACTATCAGGGCCTGCCTTGTGCCACAAGCTCTTTCCCCTGTAGCTGCAGCTTTAAGGGCTACCGGGGAAGGGGAACTATAGAGTCCTGATGAATGCAGGCAGAGTGTCCACCAGGACACCTGTAGGAAGCCACTTATTTTGAAATAACCACAGCTGCTCTGTCTACACACAGCCTGTTTCAAAATAACTGTTTCGAAAGAGGCATTATTTGTAAAATGAGGGTTACAGAATTCGGAATAATGGGCTTGCTGCGTAGAGCTCACTTTATTTCAAAATAACACTGCTGGGTAGACATGGCTACTGAACAGCCTCTCTCCACCCTCTTTGGCACCCCCCCTTCAGGTAGTTGAAGGCTGATATCAAACCCCCCCCCCTTATCTCTTCTGTAGACTCAATCCCAGTTCCCTCAGCCTCTCCTCATAAGTTGTGTGCCCCAGGTCCCTAATAATTTTTGTAGACATCCACTAGACTCTCTTCAATTTGGGTACGTCTAAACTACATGGCTCCGTCGATGGAGCCATGTAGATTTTGTTTGTTCGGCAAACAGAAATGAAGCCGCGATTTAAATAATTGCGGCTTCATTTAAATTTAAATGGCTGCCCTGCTCTGCCGATCAGCTGTTTGTCGGCAGACTGGGGCAGTCTGGATGCTCCCCTGCCAACATGAAAGCCCTTTATTGACCTCCCCGGTAAACCTCATCCTACGAGGCATAACGGGGAGGTCGATAAAGGACTTTCAGGTCGGTGCGGGAGTGTCCAGACTAGTGCACTGAGCCGACAAACAGCTGATCAGCTGTTTGTTGGCTCAGCACAGCAGCCATTTAAATTTAAATGAAGCCGCGATTATTTAAATCGTGGCTTCATTTCCCTTTGCCGATCAGCCTAATCTACATGGCTCCATCAATGGAGCCATGTAGTTTAGACACACCCTTTGTGTACATCTTTTCTGTAGTGGAGGGCACAAAACTGGATGCAATACTTCAGATGTGGCCTCACCAGTGGCAAACAGAGGGGAATAATCACTTTCCTCGATCTGCTGGCAGTGCTCCTAATCAAGCCCAATATACCGTTAGCCTATTTGCAACAAGGGCACACTGCTGGCTCATATCTAGCTTCTCTATTGTAATTCCAGTGTCCCCTGCAGAAATGCTACTTAGTCAGTCCCTAGCCTATAGCAGTGCATGGGATTAATCTGTCCTTAGTGCAGGACTCTACGTCTTAATTTGTTGAACTTCATCAGATTTCTTTTAGCCCAATCGTCCAATTTGTCTAGGTTGCTCTGGGCCCTATTTTTTCCCTCCAACGTATCTAGCTCTCCCCCAGTTTAGTCATCTGTGAGCTTGTAGAGTGTGCAATCCATGTCGTCGTCCAGATTATTAATGAAGATGTTGAACAAAACCAGCCCCAGGATTGACCCCAGGTAGACTTTCAGGCTATGTCTACACTACAAGGTTTTTGCGCAAAAACCTGTGGCGCGTCCATACCTCAAATGAGCTCTTGTGCAGTTAAATGAGCAGTTAAACGGCAGAACAGATGGCTTTTTCCACCATAAGTAAACCTCCTTTTCTGAGGCATAACTGCTTTTAGTGCTACAGATGTTGTGCAAGAAGGCAAGTGTGGATGCTCCAGAGGGGTTTCTTGAGCAAGAAACCCCTATAGGAAAAAACTCAGGTGCTGTGAAAAAGCACATGGCAGATGTGCAAAAGGCTTCTTGCGCAAGAAACATGTAGTGTAGACCTAGCCTTAGTCGTTGATCACTACCCATTGAACCCAGACAATCCAGCCAGCTTTCTATCCACCTTATAGTCCATTCATGCAATCCATACTTCAACTTGCTGGCAAGAATACTGTGGGAAACCATATCAAAAGCTTTGGTAAAGTCAAGGTACATCATGTCCACCGCTTTCCCCATATCCATAGAGACAGGAGCTCTTTCAAGCTCTTTAATAACATTTAATTCCTTCTTTCCTATTGTATCCAAATACTGCAAATAATGCTATTTATTGTACTGCGATGCTGGCTCATTGGTTCTGAGCAATAACTTTCCCTTAGTTCTGTTATCCAAAGATTAATATTAGTGTGATTCATCTGATTTTTTTCAACCTATTTCAGTTTTATAGACCTTACGCAAATAGATTCTATTTGTTCATCTTTATTTTCCCCCTCGCAATCACCATTCCCTGATATTAAGTCTTCCAGTTGCCTGCATCCTTTATATCAGGGTGTGCTGTTGCTGAGCAACACAAGATTTGCTCTTTCAAATTATCCCAGGGTTTCTACAGCCAGCTTTCCGAGCTGTGCAGTGGGGAAGCAGTAATACTCCTTAATGCTCTGAAAATATGCCCAGGTTTAGTTCAAATTATTTATGAATGTTTCTAGTACTTGGGCCATAATATACAGACAATTGACAATATATCTGAAGTTATATGATATAGTTTCACTTCATTTTTAATTTACTCCTGCTGTGCAGATCGATCGATCCTATATTTTATTTTATATATATATATAATTAAAAGCATAAATATAGTTAGAAAAACATTTCTAAATTGAAAGATTTATAGCTAAAATCTTATTTAACTTTGCAGACAAC
Source organism: Pelodiscus sinensis (assembly GCF_049634645.1). Taxonomy (NCBI): domain Eukaryota; kingdom Metazoa; phylum Chordata; order Testudines; family Trionychidae; genus Pelodiscus; species Pelodiscus sinensis. The sequence continues at coordinate 33,951,813 of NC_134727.1, read as the reverse complement.
CTAAAAAGCCTTTGTCCTGTTCTGCTTTCAAAATGCAATATATCACATTCCCCGCCCCTGGGGTTTTAAGTGAAACACCATATATTGTGAGAGTTGGCAAGACTATTATAGTCTAACCTGGCCTTAAAAACTGAAGGCCTATTATCTAACAATGTTTTAGGTGCCTTTTTCATCATTGCCCCTGTTCAGTCAGGATCAGTCTTGATTGCACCACCATTGACGTCAGTGGGTACGTCTAAACTACATGGCTTTGTCGACGGAGCCACATAGATTAGTTTACGCGAAAAAGGGAAATGAAGCAGCGATTTAAATAATCACCGCTTCATTTAAATCAAAATGGCCACCGCGCTGTGCCGATCAGCTGATTGTTGGCACAGTGCGGCAGTCTAGACGGGGATCTGCCGACCCCAGAACCCTTCGTCGGCAGATCCTGGAAGCCTCATTTCACGAAGCATAAAGGATCTACTGATGAAGGGCTCTGGGGTTGGCAGATCCCCGTCTAGGCTGCCACACTGTGCCGACAATCAGCTGATCGGCACAGCACGGTGGCCATTTTGATTTAAATGAAGTGGCAATTATTTAAATCACCGCTTCATTTCCCTTTGCCGTCCTGCCTAATCTACATGGCTCCGTTGACAGAGCCATGTAGTCTAGACACACCCAGTGTGTTGGCACAGGGGTAAATGACATCATTTTGCCAATATTGCTGTTTGCCAGTCGCTTGGTCATTGTATCTACACTGCTAGGGGGCCCTCAGAGCACCAAACCACTTTGATAGTCCATTTTGTCAAGATTTTTAGGGTTCAATTGCCTAATACACCTGTACAATGGGAATAAAAATGCTATATTTAAGGCAGCTCCTTATGTGCCACCATGGACTATCCATAGAACAGGATTGAAAATGGGAGGGAAAAGCAGCTGTGAAGGAGTGGGCACGAGTGATGTGCAAGGACAGCCTTGGCTCTGCCCAGGCTTACCAACCGGCAGAACCAAAGTGGGCAGCTTCCTGGGTAATTCAAAAGGGTCAGGGGTTACTGGCTGCTACTGCCACCACTGTGGAAGCAACAGTGGCCAGAGCCCTGGATCCTTTACATCACTGCTGGAGCCCCATGCAGCATTTTCTGGAACCCTTGGTGATGCTGAGAGGCCGGCAGAAGGGAGGCTAGTCTCAGCCCTGCCCTTTCCGCCCAAGACCCAGCCCCTTCCAGGAGTGCAGAGTTGCACCCCCGCCACCATTGGTTCAGCAATTCTGTTAGCCCCCAGGCTTTGCCACCCCTTCTAATGTGCTGGGCAATGCAGCTGCCATGGAGGAGGAAATGAGGTAGGCTGGGTAAAATACTGGTTCAGCTTTCTCCCCACACTAGGACAAGGGATAAGTAGTAAAGGTACTGTCCTTGTAAGTCACAATTTGATCCTTGTCTTTGGGCAGTGCAACTATAAACTCAGGATTTATGTACCTGCATGACCCATCCAGCCCTGGAAGTCTTTACCCTCTGCGAGGTTATTAACTTGATCTTTTCTATCATTCATGTTTATTATGAAACAAGCTGTATTAAACACAACATAGGTTGATCCTGGATTGGTTCGTCCCTGCCTCCCCCAAACTCCTAGAAGTCGACGGGGAGTTTTGGTGTACAAGGAGTGTAGGGTTATGCTCTTTGTGGATAAATAATGTTCTCTGGATTCCAACTTTCAGAATCCATATGGTGGGGGAGGATGGAAAACTCGCCTCAGCTACAGCTTTTGCCCTTTCCCCTCTTTTCTCCTGTGCAGATTAATGCAGAAATGTAAATATTTAGAGTGGCAATGGGAGCAGATCAGCACCACATCTGCTAACTTGTAAGAAACACATCTCCAGAAGGCCTAAGGAGTTTGGCAGTGGATATGAAGGGACTAGTGTGCTCTGTTGTAGAGCAGGGTTTTCAAACTTTTTCCTCATGATCCATTTGAAGAAAATCATTGATGCCCAGGACCCAACATAATTTGACTGGAGTGTGGGCTCCAGAGTGGTAATGAGGATGAGAACTTTGGGATGAAGGAGGGGGCTCTGGCTTTAGAGGGGTCAGGGCTGGGACAGGAGGAGCTTCCCTTGAGTGGCTCCCCATCAGAGGTGCAGTGGGAGTGCTAAGGGATAAGGCAGACTTCCTGCCTCTCCTGGCATCACAGACTATGCTGCACACCCGAAGCAGCCAGTAGCAGCAGGTTCCTAGCCAATGGGAATTCTGGTACTTGGGGCAGAGGCAGTGCACAGAGCTCTGTGTGCTCTCCCCACCACACCTAAGAGCCTGGCCTGCTGCCGGCTGCTTCTGGGGTACAGCTCAGTCAGCAGTGCCAGGACTGGCAGGTAGCTGCCTTAGCACCCTACTGGTCACCTGACACCCCCCCCCTGCAGCAACAAGACCTAGGAACTGACATTCCACTACCCAGTACTGCAATCTATAGTTTGAAAACTACTGCTGTAGAGGGCTCTGATAATGTAGGTGCGGGGTAAGTAAGAAGTTTAGGCTCTAATAATAATTAAAAAAAAAAAAAAGGCACATGCCTAAAGTTCAGCGCATGCTGCATTGCTTGTCTGAATCAGGGCCTGAGGCTGCAAAAGTTTGATTTATAAAATTGGCTGTTGAGGTGTTTCCTACACTGCTTTAAAGAAAAGCAAATCAGGAAAAATGAATAAAACCAAACAAGGTCAAAATGGTAAATGAAAATAGTCTGCAGCTGGTGCCTAGAAACTGCCAGAAATATTAAAAAAAGAAGACACTTCCATTTTTCATTACCTTCTGAGCAATGTTTGTTTGTAAGGTCTGGTTCTTGTACATTGATTTGAGCGGGATACTGTAGAACTAGGCGTGTTTTTCTGAATGTTGTTAAAATTGCTCACATTTGCATCTGTACTCTAGGGAGAGAGGACAATGGGAGGATTCATTTCTTGGTGATTATGCTCACTTGCAGTTTTGAGAACTTTGAATACTTCCTGTGTTTGATTTGGATTGTTGGTTTATTTTTGTTCTCTTCCAGGCCAAAAGCACAATGGGGAAATACTTGGGGAAATATCTGATCTTGGAGATCTTATTTAATACATTAAAGAACGAAACACAAGTACTTACATAAGAGTGATTAAGTGGGCATTGGAGCCAGCCATCTTTACATCTAGGAATGTAAAGGGTTAATCGGATAGATATCATCCTTATCACTCTTCAAACTACTTGCCACCTTTTCATTCCTGTACTTCTTGATGAATGTGACCTTTACTTCGGCCAGAAGAATAGTCAGATGGGGCACTCATGGCTGATCTCCCATACACATCATTTTCCAGGACAAAGTCACCTTACGTCCACATCCAAAATTATTTTATTACCAAAAATAACTACTGCATTTCACTTGAATTAACTTGTTCACCTCCTGACATTTTATCCTAAGCCACGCAGTAACCCAACAGAGGCTTCCCTACACACTCAAGATGTGAGAAGCACTCTAGCATTCTACCTCAAAAGAACAAAACCTTTCCAGAAATCCCCTAGGGTTTGTCTAGATTACATGCCTCTGCTGACAGAGGCACGTAAAATAGGCTACCTGACATAGTCAATGAAGCTGGGATTTAAATATCCCCGGCTTCATCAAAATAAAAACGGCCGCCGCGCAGTGCCAGCACAGCTGATTGTCGGCACAGTGCACGAGTCAAGACGTGGAACAGTCAACAAGGGAAGCCTTTGTCGGCTGCTCCTGTAAACCTCACTTCATGAGGCGTAAGGGAGCGGTTGACAGTCTTTCCTTGTCGATGATCAGCTGAGCTGGCACAGCACGGTGGCCATTTTTCTTTAATGAAGCCAGGGATATTTAAATCCCTGCTTCATTGACTATGTCGGGTAGCCTATTTTACATGCCTCTGTCGGCAGAGGCATGTAATCTAGATGTACCCCTAGATTTTACCTCTACGGCCGAGCGTTAGAAGGGGGATGCTATTCACTCAGACTCAAAATCTGCCGTCTCCCAGCTCTAGCAAGGAATTGCTCTTGCTCTGGCCCTGCAGCTGTTCTTATAGTGCCCTGCTGGATCCTGATTGGCTGCTTCCCATACAGCCACTCCAAGTAGCTTGGAGTCCCTCTCTACTTGCCCTTGTGGGGTGTGGCAAGACCATAAGTTCTCTAGCAGAAGGCTTAGTGTACCTCATCACAGTTCCTTAATGATGTTCTGTTACTAGAAATCTGTAAGGTGGCCACTTGGGCCTCTGTCAACATATTCATGACCTGTTATGTAATTAAATAGGATTGCAGAACTGATGCTGTAGTGGCCTTCCAGTACTTACTGTAATGACTGAAATTAATCCAAAGTCCCCCCCGGCTCTCAGAGGGGCACTGCCCTACAATCACCTGAAGTGGAACACCCACAGGAGCTGTCCATAGGATAGTTAGGGCAGCCATCCTAGGCCACACGCTTTGGAGCATTGGCCACTGTTGGATGGATGGACCTTTGGTTTGACTGGGCTGGATGGACCTTTGGTTTGACTCACTATGGCCTTTCTTGTGTTCTTTTCTATTGTTCAGAACATCAATTGAGTTTGCTGGTGACGGTTTGAGTCCAAATGACCACCTACAATCCCTGATTCACTTAATTGGGAGAGAGGCGTGTGCACTGCAGCCAGGCCTGGTGTTGTCTCGAAGTCCATTATCTAGGACATAAACACAATAGGGTAAATGTCATTGCTTGAAGAGCTGAATAAAGTTCTAACCTAACAATATCAGTGTATTTTCTTCTTTGCTTTTGGCCTTTTGTCACTTACTTAGGTCATTTGGCCTTCAACTTGTGCCCCTTTTCTGGGAAAGCTGCCAGGAATTTTCATACAGAGAAAGCACAGAATTAATTAAGCACTAATGGCTGACAGGAGGGCGTTTCCTGGCATTTAATGACCAAGTGCAAGAGTTGAGAGCTGGAGACTTCTCTGCACCCAGTTGATCATTACCTGCCAAGAAATACCTGACACAAAGGACATTATTGATGCTGTAAACCTGGTGGAAGGCTTTTTCTTTGGGAGTAAGTGGGGAAAAAGACTTATTAGGCTGTTTAGGAGGAGAAATCATACTATGAAGCATGAGTGTATAAACACACACTAACAGGTTCATTAAATTAATGAAGAAGAGCTCTGCTTTCACTTAGCAGGCTTAGAAGTCTCTGGGCAGAAACTTCTCAATTGTGCAGCACTCTGGGATTCTAGATATGTGGGAAATGGAGTGATGACATGCTTTCTCTTAATCAAGTTCATGCCCATTATAGTCAGTGATTTTAATTTAGTATTGTTACATTATGATTAATTAATGCTATATTTTATATGCTTATTGTATGTTAATCATAATTGATTTGTAGGATTATAAAAGCATAAGTGATTAATATTTAGAGGAGCTAGGCATTAGACAAGCTGAAATTCAATAAGGCTGTAGGTCAGGGTGGGCAAGATACCACCTATAGGCTGGATTCAGCTTGCCAAGCCTCTGAATCCAGTCCATGGCCCATCCCGCTGGGACCCTCAGACACGGACCAGCCCCAAGCTCAAAGGGATGAAGGCTGGATTCACAGGCTGCACCCACCCCTAGCATAATCTCTCAGTTCCCATTGGCTGAAACACCCCAATTCCCTGCCCCAGGTCACCACCCAAACCCTCTGCACATACACCCCCCCCCCCCCACCATCCGCCGCAAGTCACAACTTCCTTATAGACCTGGCATCCACTCTTACCCCCTCCTCCAAGCCAGAATTCACTCCTCCAAGCCAGAATTAACATAACCCATATTATCTCCCAGACCCTGCACCCCAATCTTCAGCCTCACATCACAGCTCCCTCCTTTACCCATTCTCCCTCTCAGACTCCACACCTTCTCCTGCCCCCCAATCTTATGCCCTGATCTTCCTTTTGCACCCTACCTTTGTCCCAGACCCATAGAAAAATGTAGCCCTTGACCACTTACCAAAATCTTGGAGTGGCCCCCTATCAAAAATTATTTCCCATCTCTTCTACAGGTTGAGCAAGACCTTAGCTTAGCTATTTTAGGCCTTAGATACAAGAAATGAGGATATAATTCAATGACCGAGAAATAACCTAGAAATTGTGGGAAGGAAAAAAAACTGGTAATACTGCGAAAGTATAGTTGCGAAGGTTAAATTTAAATAATAAAATGCTGTATCAACAAATATTGCCTTTAACAGGTGCCTTGACCACTAGACAAAGGTGCTATATCAATCTACACATCCAATAGAATTCAGGGTCCCTTGTGTTTCCAGGGCACACAGACCAGTCAGAAAGAGAGGGATGATGCCTTCATGTACCTGTGAAGTATGTAGGTATAGACAGAATCTCATAAAAATGGGATGCCCAGAATGGAAAACTTGAGTTTTTTATGAGAAACACAAGCAGGAATCACTCTTGTATTGACAATCACTCTGTGTGATATGTCTGTAGTTATAGTTAATGCATGGTAAATATCTTTCTTTGAAATCATATATGCTGTGACTTTTATGATTTTATTTGAAACTTTAATAAAGCTACTAAAAGATAGATGCTCTTGTAATTTTATGTGTTACTTGCCTATGGTTTCATGTGTTCCTATGGGCTCCAGATCTAACACAAACAAAAATAACTCTAAACTCAGGGATGCCAATGGGGGTGGGAGGCATAGGGGACAGCTGCCCTCCTGCTTGGTGATCTAAAAGGGGCTCAGGGCTGGTACTATGGCAGCAGCAATGGCTGGAGCCCCAGGCCTTTTAAATTGCTGCCAGAGCCTTTAAATTGTGGTGCTGTGGACTGACTGGGGGCAGCTGGGGAACACAAGTCTCTAGCCCTTCCCCTTCTGCCTGGAGGCCCAAAAGCTGGAGCTGAACTCCCCCACATTGCCCTGGGCCCTGGCAAGTCTATTACCAGTCCTATAGCCCTGAACTGTAGCCACCAGAGCTAAATCCAGAAAAGCATCATCTTACTATATATTTTAGAAATGTGCATCTGTCTCTTCATCCGTCTGTGAGTCTTGATTGTTTAAGATCTCCTCCTAAAAGGTAAGCGCTAGGACCACCAAATCTGGTGTACAGCTTCCTCTGTATAACTTAAAGCAAAGTCAGGGTTTGCTTATGCCAGGACAATGGGATGTGCCTGGAATTTGATTTTTCTCATAAAATAGAAAGGGAGGGGTCTGGTAGGAGGGACAGTTCTATTGTACTGGGACAGCTATAACTCCATTAGGCCAGCAGGAGGCAGGGGTGGATAAAGGGACAGCTAAGTACTATATATTTCAAAGAGTTTGTCTGTTTGTGTGTCTGTTTGTCCATGTATCTATATGTCCCACAGCTAGGGGACATGCACCCTTCCTCCAGCTGTGTCTGCTGCAGCAGTTGCAGACAGGCACTTTTCACCTTTCCCCAAGCTGCTGCGGTGAGAGGACTGGGGCTGCCTTCTCTCCCCAGGGCAGCCTGCATACTGAACCTCTCATTCCCAGCCGCACCCCAGAGCAATGGTATAAAGGAAAAAGACCAAAAATTAACTGAGTTAAGGACCGAGCAATGTTGGGTAAATCTTCTAGGTAATGTTAAATAAAATAAAAAACGACACCATGCACGGTTGGAACTCTGTGGACTTGGAGGGCCTTTTGGCTAATTTTGGCTGCTGTATGTAGCATGTTCCCCTCCACAGCCAGCTGGAGGAAATGTGTGTGAAAGATTCACAGCTCTGAGTAGCACTAATTTCGAAGTGTTCCTATGGGCTCTAGATCTAACACAAACAAAAATAACTCTGAACTCAGGGATGCCAATGGGGGTGGGAGGCATAGGGGACAGCAATTGCTGCCAGAGCCTTTAAATCATGATGCGTGTGGTGCTGTGGACTGACTGGGGGAGGCCATGGCTTCCAGGGCACAGGTATGAAGGAGGTAGCCAGAGGTGACATGCCTGAGGAAGGAGTTGTAGCATGGAGGGGTAGACACAACACACAGATGCTCTGGGATCTGTAGAATTTGCCCACAAATCTTTGGATGCCCCTGGGGTTTTGCAGTTGCCATCTCTACTCCTCTAGGAACCTGAAGGCTGCAGGAGCTCTCTGAGTTCAGAGTTAATGAGGCATTTCCTGTAGGTGTTGTCATGGAATGGAGAAGGGGCAGAGCGGGGAAGGGGAGAAAAGGGAAGTGGGGAGCTTCAGGACAATATCTTTGTGTGCACCCATGGTACTGCTTCCAGAGGAGAATGTAAGCAGGAATAGGTGGGCTCTTCTCTAGCAGAATTTCCTCTTTATTAACTATCCTTCTGTGTGCAGTGCAGAGAGTAATGTACAAATTAAAGATCAGTTTTAAATTAAAAAATACTAACCCCAAAAGAAGACAAGAAGGAAGCTAGGGAGTTGGTGCTCAAATGCATCTGCTGACCATAGAAAGCCAGATAAAATGCCTTGGCAGTCATTGCAGAGGAGGTGAGGAAAAGAATCACAACAAATAACAATCAGAAAATGAGGCTCATGTTTTCCAAATGGCTAGAGCTTCTTGAAAATTTTGGACCAGCATAGGGAATATACCTAGGAGACCCAAAAGGTAATTACTGAGGAGCTAATACATCTCGGCAATAAGACAAAACTGGTATCAGGGGAGAGTCTTAGAATGAAGTGCTGAGGATGAAAGGATTTCTTAAGTCCAGATGTTTCTCCATAAATCCATGGACAGCAACACTCCCTTTGAATAGCACTTTAAAGCTCTCCAAGGAGAAAATTCACATTTGCAAAGTGAACATTTTATAGGCAGTTAGGAATAAAGACCCCATAATGCTCTCGCTCTTTGGCAATCAGCTCCAGGGAGGCGCTCCCCAAGAGAAGGTGTACAAACAGAACAAGAACCTGTACATGGTGCTTGTTGACTTGACCAAGGCCTTTGACATGGTGAATTGGAAGAGCATATAGAAATGCCTTCATACAGTTGGTTGCCCAGAGAAAATGACTGCTGTTATCCTCTCACTTCACGATGCCACAATGGCCAGGGTAATAAGCGTGGTGACTCACCAGAAGCCTTTCCTATCACCAGTGGCACTGAACAAGGATGCGTATTGGTTCCAGTACTAGTCTTTGCCATTGTTTTTTCAGCCATTCTTTTGTGTGCCTTTCAGGACTGTTACAGATGTGTACATCTCTCATTTAGATTTAATTGGGGAAGGTGTCTAGTCATCCTAGAGCAAGTGAGGACCTGCTCCAAAGTAATCAAATGGCTACTAAAAGAGTTCCAGCTCATCACAACTGACAGCATGCTTTTCAAAGGAAATTCTTGAGGAAATTCTCAAAGGAAATGCTTCCAGCGATGCCATGTTAGAATCATAGAGCTGGAAGAGACCTCAGGAGGTCATCAAGTCCAGCCCCCTGCCCAAGGCAGGACTAATCCCAACTAAATCACCCCAGCCAGGGCTTTGTCAAGCCGAGACTTAAAAACCTCTAGGGATGGAGATTCCACCACCTCCCTAAGGAACCCATCCCAGCGCTTCACCACCTTCCTAGTGAAATAGTTTTCCTAATATCCAACCTAGATCTCTCCCACTGTAACTTGAGACCATTGCTCCTTGTTCTGCCACCCCTTGAAGTGACAGGAGAATCCATCGTTCTCATCAGATGCCAAGATGTTTGTACTGAATTGGTTCTAAAAAAGGGTTTCTAAGTCAATGATCTATGTGACCTCAATTTTTGTTTGGTTGTAAACTTTCCCATTTCTTCATGTCCTTTCCATTAAGAGAGAATTAAAGCCACTTCACCTTGTCATAATACCAGTTAACGCCTCTGCAAGACTGCCAGTTTTCTGTTTCAATTGCATAAATTGTCACTTTAAGTTCCAGACAAAATCTTGCAGAAACAACACAGCCGGATCAGTTAATTAACAGTTTGATAACTGGAGCACGTAGCTGAGAAAGGAAGAAAATTTCATAACAAATAAAGAACGCTCTTTCCCACTCAGTTGTTTGAAAGAGTTCAAAGAGGGTGAAATATGGACACACAATCTCCAATATATCACACAAGCAGGTTGTTATGAATTTGTTGAAGGTACTACGGCTGTGATGGCACAGGTTGAACCTCCTGCTTGGGGACTGCCAGGCTATAGATGTTTCAGGACCAGAGAGTCTCGGCTGGGAGAGGAGCCAGGAGCCCAGTGTCAGGGCTGGCAGTGGAGTCAGTCCAGGGGCAGGGAACCATCAGCACAGAGCCCCGTGGCTGGGGTCAGGGCTGACAGCAGAACCCAGCTAGGGGCATGCAGCCCACCTGGTGGCTAGGGCTAGACCCGGCAGTGCAGTGTGGCTGGGGGTGCAGAGCCTATCCAGTGGCTTGGGCTGGAACTGGACCAGCAGCGCATCCCGATGAGAGATGCAGAGCTTGGTTGCTGTGCCCAGCAGCCAGGATGGTGGTCAGAACAGGAGCCAGAAAGGCCAGGTGGGAGAGAGCCTGGAGTCCATCAGTAGAAAGGCCAGAATTTACCTTCCCTGCTCTGGCAAAATCCCTCAGTTGGGACCGGTCAGGTCCCAATGGTGCTGGACCAGGGAGGTCCAACCTGTATAAAATTTTGATCCACTCAGCTAAACAAATTTCTAACAACTCTGGTAGCAAAATGTGCAAGAATACATCTTATTATTTGAACTACATGAAGCAGAGATTAGCAAAAATCCCGAAAGATGAAAGATGGTTTTTATGACATAATTGATATTTCAGAATGTGTAATTTCAGGTTTTGAACATTGCACGTTACAGTGAATGCCACACATCATTATCTAAAACAAACATTCTATGATTTCCCACTGCACATCCTGGAAATAATGATCACTTGCTGCCTACAGAAATTAACAGACAAATATTGTACCGGAGATGGGATGAAATTTGCACTGAAGCACTTACCCATTCTCACTTTGAATTTGCACATTAGACAGATGGCATCTAGAAGAGTCTTTATTTACACACCTATAGTTAAACTAATTAAAAAGCATTGCCGCACACAGGCAAACTTTAAGCTGTATATTTGGTTTCCAAAATCTCATTAAGTTATTTTACTTTTCCTGCATTCCCTCTGACTACAGAATCACTGGATATCGTGCTGTCTTCTAACAATGAACAAGGAGCTTTATTAAAATAAGGAAAACAATTTTTGTTAGTCCAAGGAAAATTATTATCCCCAAAGCTACTTTGTCTCTCTCTTTGCTTCCTTGTAAAGTTTGTGTCTAGGTTTTGAACCAGCTTTTGACTACAGTTTTAAAGAAACAGTACACATATCTTCACACTGTCCCAACATTGCATGGGCCCACACATGAGACTATGCACCATACTTGGTAGGAAAAATTTGCAGGATAGGCCTTTGGGAAATAGAGTCAGTGTGTTAGTTCATCTCCATGGAACTGATTCTGATGTCACATACTTTATTGGAACACCACTGAATGAACTAGGCAGGAAAAGCAAGCTAAGTAGAAACAGGGCCAGCTTTAGGAAGTGCGGAGCCCAATTCGATCAGTTTCGACGGGGCCCCGGCAGCCAGGATTTTTTTGTTGAGCAAAAAAAACCCCCCACAAAAAAAGAGTCACAGCCCCTTTAAATCCCCAGCTACTGGGCAGTCATGTCCCATGCCAATCCTCCCCCTCCCCTGCAGCACAGGGAAACCCCTGTGCTCGACTCCCTCCTCCTGTGGCGCAAGGAAGCCGCTGCACTCCTCCTCCAGGGCTGACGCCCCCTCCCGCAGCATGCCCAGCACGCCACAGAGCTGTGGGAGGGGAGCAGCCAGCACACTTCCGGAACGCCCGGAAGTGGCGCGATGCTGCAGGCAGGACTTCCGTCCACCCCGTGGGAAGCCAGCACTATGCTGGAGGTAGGTAGTGGGGCTTCTCGGGGGTCAGGGGAAAATGGAGAGTGGGGGGGCCCGAACGCCTCGCGATCAACTGGTTGAGGCCTTGCGATTGACCAGTCAATTGCGATCGGTTGGTGATCACGGCTTTAGGGCACGGGGCCCTCATAGACGTGGGGCCCAACTCAGGGAAATCGGTAGAAACCGCCTAAAGCCGGCCCTGAGTAGAAATAAAGATTCTTACATTCCAAGGCCCTTGTTGACCATCTAGTTTGATCTCTTGTATAACCCAGGTCATTAGAACTTCCCCAAAATAACATCAAGAGCAGATTTAAGAAAAAAAAAATCTAATCTTGATTTTAAAATTGTCAGTGATGGAAAATCCTTCACAACCCTAGATACATTGTTTTCAAGGTTATTTACTCTGGGTTAAAAAATTGTCTTAGTTCAAGTCTGAATTTGTCTAGCTTCAGCTTCAGCCATTGGCTTGTTTATAACTTTCTAGTTTAGACTGAAAAGCCTGTTGTTAATTATTTGTTCCCTTGTTTTACATTAAACTCTCCAGCCACACTGAACTGTGGAAACTGATGGAGATAGGCCAGATCCATCCCTCCCATTCTGACTTCTGAATTTTTGGGAATTTGGATCTAATGGCTCAGAACCAACTCTATTCATTAGCAACAATGGAATGGAGAATGTAGAAAAAGCAACAAGGTTTTGGAAACATTAAGCAGCTGCTTGTCTTCATTTCGTGATACCATAGGAAACATTTCCTGGGGATTGCAAGATGAACCATTTCCCCCCCCCCCCCCCAGAGGAAACAGTGGCCGTAGGTCACAGAAAGCCAGGGGATAATGCAGGAATGGCCCTATTGTCTCCTGACAATATCACCATTATTTTTGCATGCTCTATTATATGTGTATTTGTTTGTATGTGATAGTAAGTGCTTAAGGTAGCAAAAGAAAACAGTAAAAAGCTGCTGCCTTACAGGGTCTAAATAAAAGGGCTCTTGCATACTCTGCAAGTTCTCTGTGGACATAAACACACAGTCATTCAACACTGCAGTGAATGGCTTGAAGTGTACTAATAAAATGTTATGGCCAATCATTCAAATCTTCCTCATGCAAATACAGATTGTACTTTCCTGTCCAGCACCCTTGGGACTTGACCAGTCCCAAACCAGGGAATTTGCTGGACCAGGGCAGGTCAATGCTGGCTCTTCTGCTGCTGCTGGCTGTGGGGCTCTGCTCCGGCAGTAGCCGGGGGCAGACATTGACTGAGCGAGGCCTGGGGGACACTGGAAGGAAAGGCAGGGTGTCTGCGGAGCTCCGCAGCCGGGGGCCAGGAGCTCAGCCATGTGGGAGCACACCAAGACTCTCGGCTGCCAGATAGTACTCCGGACCACCAGGTTGCTCACAGGTCACCCTGCCTCTTCCCTAGACCATCCCCCCTGCTTCCCTGCTCCTCGCTCTCCCTCCCTCTCCCTCCACAAATGAGCATCCCCAGGGATGCCGATCTGCAGATGTTGCCAGACAAGGGAAGTCTAGAATATAGGTCCAACCTGTAGGTCTCACTGACATAATGATCTGGTTGAAGTCCATGTGGTTGTCTGCATGAACAAAAAATACTTCTGTGAATAAGGCTGACAAGATCAAGCCCTTGCTCTTTTGCTGCCAACTTTCAGAAAGTCTTTCTTAAGCCGTTCCTTATGAGAACTGGGTTACTATTAAATATGGCCTCCAAAGTTCTGAACATTAAAAGAAATTTGGAGGTTTGGGCACCTGCAAACAACTAGGGTTGTTTGCTTATTTTTCGAACCCCTGGTTGAGTAGCTTCCACAGGCAAGACTCCCACAGAAGTAAAGAATAATTTAAACTTCATAAAGAGTATAAGATCAGCTTTTCCCAGGGTATTTGATTTTAGATGTTTCCATCATAAGCACTGAAATAATAAAGGGCAACTCCAGCAAGTTAATAAGCACCTCTTACTTCCGCTGAATTCAGAGATGAAGTCTCCAGGAATGTGATATCCAGGCATACGTGATGTACCAAAGCACTATTGAGCAAACATGGTTCATGAGGCTGAGCTTGCACCTACTGAAATCAATGGCTCAGCTGATACAGAATTTGACCGCTGGTCTCTTAATTCCATGTTTTCATAAACAATATTTTTGAAAAATGATACAAATGATACAAATCCATTTGCAGTTGGGTAAATGTATGATCGTTACATACTTGACTTATCTAAACACTTTGGCCTACATTCAGAAGGCTAAAGTTTTTTCAGTGTTGTTTTAAACTGGAGTGACATTTAGAATTCCTCTGGGTATGAGTAATAAGACCAGCACTCGGGAAGAATTTGTCTGTTGCATTACAAAAACAAATCAACCCCCACCAACATAAATAAGAGGCACAAATTTGTTGTTCTCTTCAGTCCTCCTCCTTTGGAAAGATCTCACATTTTAAAACTAAGAACAGACTTAAAGAGGAATACAGCAGAAACCAAGCTGTCTTTCTACTCTTAGGCCATGTCTACACTATAAGGAAGATTGATGCTGCCAGGGTCGATCTTCCATGGTTCAATTTAGCGGGTCTCGTGAAGACCCACCAAATTGAACTCAAAGGGCACCCTCATTGGCAAGAGTAAGGGAAGCCAATGGGAACGTTTGCTCCCAGTGACCTCCCACTGCGTGGATGGCGTGGAAAGACAATTTAAGATACGTTGTTGACTCCAGCTATGTCATTAACGTAGCTGGAGTTGCTTACCTTAGGTTGATCTTCCACTTTAGTGTAGACCAGGCCTTAGGAACTCAATTTTTAATAATATGGCTAATATTTATTCTTTGACTTCTTGAACCAACTCTACAATCACCTTAATTTTCATTGTTGCTGTTCCATTGAAAAGGTGCTATGTGACATGTACATATTTTATTAATATCCATATTCACCCAAAACATCTTGCAAAACATCTACAGAACCAGCCATAATTATTAATATAGTGCCATAGGTACTTTGCAGACAAATAATGCTAGAATGACAGATTTCTGCTTCAAAGAGTTTACAAAGTATGGTTCTAACCCTGCAAAGATTTATGTGTGTGAATAACTTTAATAACCTGAGTAGCTTCATTGACTTCCATTGAACCATTTGTATGATTAAAGTTAGTTGGGTGCTTAAGTGTTTATAGAACCAGATCTAAATTAGACACAACATGGCAAGAGATAACAAAGAGTGAAGTTGTTTTATAATAGTGAAATGTCAGAGCCCTATGAACTTGATAGATACACATCACATCAGTTATTTTTTATGTAGCGCCATACCCCTCATTCTTCTCTCTGCAAGTGCCACTAGAGGAGACAGTACACCACACCCAAGAGGTGTGTGGGTTACAATTCATTGGTGTAACTTAAATTGTTCCAGGAGATGGCTTATAAATTATACTGACGTCAGTGGTAGCAGAGACCTAGCCTAAGTCTGTTAGCTCAGACTTTCAGACTCACCAATCACTGTCCTCTTACAGGGGGACAGAGCACCACACTGAGGCTACGTCTACACAGGTTCCTTCTTCTGCAAAAGCCTATGCAAATGAAGTGTGGATTAACATATTGCCGTGCTTCATTTGCATAATTAATTAGGAGCCGTTTTTGTGCAAGAGGTTTTTGCGCAAGAGCCATTCTTCCTCATTTTTTCAGGAAGAATGGCTCTTGCACAAGAGAGGGGTTTTGCACAAAAAGGCACTGTGTAGACAGCGTCTTTATGTGCAAAAACCTCTTGTGCAAAAACAGCTATTAATTATGCAAATGCAGCATGGCAATATGCTAATCCGTGCTTCATTTGCATAGGCTTTTGCGGAAGAAGGAAGCTGTGTAGATGTAGCCTGAGTGAGTGGGATGGTTTTTGTTTTAATTAATATTTTAACTAATATGATTAATGGTTAGCATTGAGAATATAGGTGAAGAAGGAAATCAAGCAAGTATAATTTCCAGTCTAACCATACGTAGTAGTAATGTAATAAATAATAAGGGTTTTTTTAGTTATATAAATAAAAAGAAAATGAGAAAGGATGAAGCTGGGCCACTATGCATGTGGATGGAAAGGAGATTAAAGATAATTTAGGTATAGCTCAAAACTGATTGAATATTTTGCGGATGATAACGTGGAATATGGACATGAAGGCAGGTATGCTGATGGAAATGTGTGTACAGAAATGGAAATTACTACATCTGAGATGGAAGAAAAACTTAAAGCTGAATGTGCTGAAATTGAGGTTGGGGGAGCTGAACAATTCCCATCCTAGAATACTGAAAGAACTGGCACATGAGATTGCTAATCCAGCAGCAAAAACTGTCAATAAATCTGATATGGCTGGAAAATAGCTAACGGCATATTCATATTTAAGAACAGAAAAAACAAGAGAGATCTGGGAAATTATAGACCTGTTAGTTTGACCTCAGTAGCATGCACGGCTTTAGAACAAATCGTGAAGGAAAGAATAACTAAATTCATGGAGGTAAACTCTGTTCCAGGGATGCAATGCAACACGGATTCACCAAAAGTAGCTTGTTCCAGACTCACCTAATTTCCTTCCTTTGAAGAATCAGAGATGGCTGCAGCGAGAGCTGGGACACTGGTGGGGATGGGCGAGTGATTTAAAGTGGCATTGAGCCTGGCTTTCTTCCAGGTGCTTGCTTGGTTGGTTCTTGCTCACATCGTTAGGGTCTAGCAGACCACCATCTGTGGAGTCAGGTTGGCAATGACCTGAGGGGTTTACACCTTCCTCTCTAGCTTGTGTGTGGGGGTCACTTGCCCGGCGTATTTGGGTATATCCCATTGAGTTATTACCCTGCTATTATGGAGGCCTTCACAAATGCTGTACGTTGGTCCCTTCTATTCTCTGCCTATGGCATTATCTATTCTCCTAGGGGCCGTAGTGTTTTTGATCTAATTTTAGTAGTTTGGTTTAGTGTATGAGTGTTGGGTGGTGATAGTGGCTAGCACAGGGGTGGGCAAAAGGGCTTCCATGGGCCGGATGTGGCCCGCCAAGCAGGTGGATCTGGCCCATGGAGGCCCTGCTGCTCCCCCACCCCCAGGCCAATTAGGGCCTGGGGGTGAGGGAGTGCCCGAAGCCTTCACCACTCTGCCCCCGCCCTGTGAGCAGCATGCGGCTCTTCAAAGCGCCGTGTGCTGCTCGAAGGCAGTGGGCAGGGCGGAGAAGGCTTTGCACATTCCCCTACCTCCAAGCCTTAATTGGCTTGCGGGTGGGGGAGCACATGAAGCCTCCTCCCAACCTACCAGGAGCACGTGGCACTTGGAAGCGCCGCGCTCTGCTCTCAGGGTGGGGGAGAGAGTAGAGGAGGCTTCGCACGCTCCTCTGCCCCCAGGCCAACCAGGATGTAGGGACAGGGGAGCTGCTTGAAGCTTCCTTCTCCCTGCCCCGGCCCTGCGAGGAGCCCACAGCACTTCAAAGTGCTAGGTGCTTCTTACCGGGCAGGAGAAGGCTCCTTGTGCTCCCCTGCCCCCAGGCCCTGATTGGCCTGGGGGTGGGGGAACGTGCCAAACCTCTTCCAGGGCATGGGTGCCTAGTGGGAAGGCGGGTAAAAGGGCTCCCCCACCCCCAGACCAATCATGGTCTGGGGTTGGGTAGCTCCGCCCCATCTCGTTTAGGCCCCACCCCTTCTGGGGTGGCCCAGGGCCACTTCAAAAATTATTGCCCACCCCTGGGCTAGCAGGTCAGACTAGATGACCTGGTGGAACCTTCTGGCATTAAACTCTGACTCTGTGGGTAAACTTTTATTTCTGGAATTGCCAGCTTTGGAAAGTGATTTTCCAAGAATACTGAGCCATGACCAATGTATCAGTTTCTGATTCTCTATTCCCAATAGCATCATTTTTAGGAGATTCCAGTTTCTGAAAAGCTATAGAAATGCATGTGCCTTTATTTGGTCATATCAGCATCTGTGTGGCGATGGTCCAAGTAGTACCTCAAATATTGAGGTACACAGCACAAAGAATCCTTCCACATAGTATGAGGCATCACAATACTAACCAGAGATGTACTTATTTACATGGAAACAGGTAATGGCTCTTTTTTGTGTAGATTCAATTGTCTTCAATATGACAGTGATACTAGTTTCACAAAGATCTCTGGCATATAACAGGGATCTAGAAACAGTACATGGCAGACAACCTTAACTTTTAAAAGGTTATTGAGTTTATTTCTAATGGGGAAGCCGACAGTGCTGAGAAACATAAAGATAAAATATTACCAATGGCTATTAAGGGACATCCATCTCTAAAGGTGGATTTTTTTTATTGCTGAAATATATTATGCTAAAATACTCCCAAATGGCCTAATTAAAATTGGGAAACACAGTAAATGTACTCTCAGTGCTGTTAACCTATAGGATGTGCATTTATGCTTGAATAAAGCTCATTAAGGATCATATAATTTCAAGGTAAGAGGTGAAATCAGTGATAATGAGGTGATAAACTCATGACTGTATATTTTATGGTAGTTATAATGAGCTGCAGAAAACTCCATTTAGTAACATTAGGTTTAATACAAATAGTATCTGGAAATCTTGAAACAAACTTTGATTTCCTCTGTACAGTTGTGCATATGAGATATTGAATTCAAACCAGGGTAAATTCTACACCGGGGCTTCTTTCAGGGCTAACTGCATCATAGTCCAGATGCTGGTTAGCAGTCATTGCACTAATACAGTATCCTCCTTGGATATAATCAAAGATGAGCCATGAGAAGAGTTTGTTTAGTGGAACCAGGTCAAAGCTGACCTTTACATTGCATCCTTAGTGTAAATCTTAGCTTATGGGGCAACAGAACTTGTACTTTTAACCTTCATCTCTTAGGGAAGCTTAAGGCAGGAACTGGCTAAGAGATTTCCTACTCATACCAAGGCTGCTCTGTTCTGGTACACAGTTTAAACTGACACTCTGTCTCTCAGGAATTTCTTCTTTTTTTTAGTTGTTGCAACTCAGGGTATGTCTACACTACAAAGTTAGTTCGAACTAACAGACGTTAGTTCGAACTAACTTTCATAGGCGCTACACTAGCGCTCCGTTAGTTCGAATTTGAATCGAACTAGCGGAGCACTTAGTTCGAACTAGGTAATCCTCATTCCACGAGGATTAAGCCTAGTTCGAACTTACTAGTTCGAATTAAGGGCTGTGTAGCCCCTTGATTCGAACTAGTGGGAGGCTAGCCCTCCCCAGCTTTCCCTGGTGGCCACTCTGGCCAACACCAGGGAAACTCTATGCCCCCCTCCCGGCCCCGGACCCCTTAAAGGGGCACGGGCTGGCTACGGTGCCCGTGCCAGGTGCCAGCACCCAGTCAGCAGACCCTGCACCTGGCACGGCTTGAGCCAGCCACCCGATGCCCCCCAGCCCTCCCCCTCTTCCCGGGACCAGGCTGGCGGCTCCCGGGAGCTTGCCTGGGACCGCAAGAGGCGGGCACCCGCCTGGGCTAGTGCGGACATCGTGGACCTCGTCCACGAGCTCCGCACTAGGCACAGGAAAGTGGCCGGCTAAGGCAGGAAAGCTGCCAGCCTGGCCATCCAGGAGCAGGTGTGCATGAAAATCAAGGTGGTCCACTGAGACCCCCGACCCTGAGCCCTGAGCTTACAATGGCCGTCCTGGGTCAGACCAAAGGTCCATCTATCCCAGTAGCCTGTCTGCCGACAGCGGCGAACACTAGGGACCCTGGAGGGGATGGACCGAAGACAGTGACCAAGCCATTTGTCTCATGCCATCCCTCTCCAGCCTTCCACAAACCTTGGGCAGGGACACCACTCCAACCCCCTGGCTAATAGCACTCCATGGACCCAACCTCCATGAATTGATCTCATGTCCCTTTAAACTCTGTTCTAGTTGTAGCCTTCACAGCCTCCTGCAGCAAGGAGTTCCACAGGTTGACTCTTTGCTTTGTGAAGAAGAACTTTCTGTTACTAGTTTGAAGCCTGCTACCCATTCCTTTCCTTTGGTGTCCTCTAGTCCTTCTTTATGGGAACTAATGAAGAACTTTTCTGTATGCACCCTCTGCACCCAACTCCTGCTTTTAGAGACCTCTATCCTGTCCCCCTTCCGTCTTCTCTTTTCTAAGCTGAAAAGTCCCAGTCTCTTTAGCCTCTCTTCATATGGGACCTGTTCCCAACCCCTGATCATTGTAGTTGCCCTCCCCTCTCCCAGCCTCTCTCTTCCCCTCTCCCACCTCCTTTTCCCAGTCTCCCCCAGTTTTGTTCAATAAAGACAGATTCCATTTTTGAACACAATTGTCCTTTATTTTGTACATCAAGAAAAGGGGCTAGGGAAGGGTAAGTAGAAGGAGGTGAGGGAGGAATGGGGTACGAGCCCCCGATGGGGAGGACTGGGCTGGCTCTGCGGGCTTCTGTGGGTGGAAGCTCTCCTGCAGCCCCCCCAATTGCCCCCTCTCCCCAGATGGCAGCCTGCGGCAAGTGCAGCCGGGCTGATGGCCGAGTGCTGTGATGTGCCCAGTGTGGGCACTCTGGGCACTCCAAGCCCGGACTGCTTTGCAAGCGGGGCACCCCTGAGAACTGTCTGTCCGGGGTGGGGGTCGGGACCCTTTAAGCACAGCCCTCGGCTAGCCTGAGACAGCATCTCCACGCTCTAAGTTCTCCTCTGATGCTCTGCCGGCACTGCTTCTGGCCATCCTTAAGCCCTGTTCAGGGTCCACTTAATGTGGACGTGCTAGTTCGAATTAGCAAAACGCTAATTCGAACTAGTTTTTAGTTCTAGATGCGTTAGTTCGAATTAGCTTAGTTCGAATTAACTAATTCGAACTAAGTTAGTTCGAATTAGCGCTGTAGTGTAGACATACCCTCAGGCATTGTCTATTCTCGCATATGGCTTCGATTTTTTTCCCCACTGTTTGCTGCAGTACAGGTTGGATCTAAATAAATATCCTTATTATTAGAGGTCCTGCACATGGAGTGTCACTGCTTGGACACGGGCAATCAGATGTAATAGTCAGAACCACAGGCTATCGGGAGTCTGGGAGGTCAAAAGCAGGAGACATAGTGGAGATCATAACTGTGAGCAGGGAACCAGAATCAGGGTAGATCAGGATACCAGAGAGTCATAGGAGGACCCAAAGTGGATCTCAGGAACTATAGATCAGATGCTGGGAAGCTAGCTGGTTTGAAATGTCAGGAAATCAAGGAGCACTGTTTAGAGCGGGGTGAAGCTCAGTTCAGACAGCTTCCTGTTCCTGCTGCTGGCTTAAGTAGGGCTACTGGGACAATCAGTTGCTCTGGGAATCTACAAGTTAGACCTCAAGGGAGTCCAGGTAAGGCATTATCACCAAGCAAACTGACAGACCAGACCCCGGGCAAAGTTGGGGGAGGCCATGGCTCCGTGCTCCTGGAAGGGGTGGGGCATCAGCAAGAAGGGGCCGAGCTGGGGCAGGTGGTCCTGTGCACCACCCAGATTGCGCCTCCTCCCCCGCTGCATCATCTGGGCCATGCTGCCCAGGGCTCTGCAGCATGCCACACAGGGCTCTGGTGGCAATTTAAAGGACTTGGGCTCTGGTTACTGCCACTACCACAGTAAACACAGTGGTGGTTGAGAACCCCAGGCCCCTTTGAATCACTAGTCTCTGGGGCAATTGCCCCCTTTGCCTCTCCTGTCAGGTGGGTGTGATTGTCACCCAAGTGAGGGGTTGGAGTAGGGGATCACTCATGAGTCTTGTGGGTCAGGCTTTGAGACCCAGGAGCCCCTATTGAAGTTGTAAAGGCTGTGTCTACACTACAGGATTTTGGCGCAAAAACCCACGGAGCATCCACACCTCAAGCACATTTTTGTGCAAAACCAAAAATACAGTAAATGGACAGGACAGAAGGCTTTTGCCGGTAGAGTTATTCCTCTCCCCCCGAGTATTTTTGAAAAGGACAATTATATCAATCTCCTGCATTTACTATCTAGCAGAGTGTTGTGCTTTAAAAGATTCATCTCTTTAAAATAGGGATTTTAAATGCTATACTAGGATTAATAAATTTATTATTAATTTAACTAGTACTATGATAGGACTAGTAACCTAAAACAAAATAACACAGTGAATGAAATAATGTGGGCTAAGTATATACAGCAAGAAGAACTGAAAAGGACCTCCCTTTGGTACTCGAAAGTCAACAGATTTTATTTTTGTAATGGCTAAACTATGGTAAAATGGACTTGATCTTTGGTGTTGGGTCCCTACACCTGTCATAGAATGTGCTCAGTGCTTTTTAGGGTTAGGTGATAAGGCCCTGGATAAAAACTGCAAATGTGGCATAAAACAGAATGTAATTCTTTCTGAACAAAACTATTTTCTGCTGTTGTAATACTGGGAAAAGAACATATCAGTCTGACCCAGGTTTAATTAAGTGAATGTGAAAGAGCCAGACACATGTTTAAGAAGGTCCTCTTGAATGGGAGTGGGATATATAGTACGCAACACACTGAATTTGATATAAATATAAATAAATATGAGAAGCTACTACAGATAAAACAGGGAGCAGAGGAATGTGTAAGAACTATTTCCATGTTTTCTATGGCTTTTGTTCCTCCAAACTTGCAGACAAGCTTTAAACATGAAGTAAGGGCATCCAATTGTGGTCTGTCTTTCTTGGAAGATTTTACTAAGTCGTCTCATCTGATAGCCTCCATACACATTACTAGAGCAATTAAAGGTTGTGACCCTCAGTATTTCTAGATAACACACTGTATGGCTACATCTACAATGCAACATTATTTCAGGATACCAGAGTATCCTGAAATAGCTATCTCATGTCTTCACAGAAAGCCCGTTATTTCAAAATATAATGGGCTCACTATTCTGATGTCCCTGTAAACCTCATTCCACGAGGAGTAAGGGACATTTCAGAACAGTGGGTTATTTTGAAATCTGGTGCTTTGTAGACAGTGCCAAAGTATGAAAAAAGCTATTTTGAAATAAGATCGAAATAAGATACGCAATTTGCACCGTATGTGAATAACTTTGGGTAGCCTGTTACAATCTGGTAAGGTTTTTAAGACTGTGGTTAACTTAATAAACGTGGTTGAAGAGGATTGAAGGCAGATTATAAGAGGAAATTGTGTGTTTCTACTTGAAGATAAAGCAAAAATATGAAATATGTATTAGAATTCATGTGATGGGAGAAATTGGATTCTAATTGTTCTGGCTATGGGATGGGGTTCATGAAAATCATTGAGGAAATTAGCAATAAATGAGCAATATGATCATGCCATGTCCAGTAAATTCTGGACTTGATTAAAGTTAATTAAATTTAAGCACATGCTTAAAATAAAATGCCTAGCTGAGTGGTGATATACTGTTTAAACTACTACAGTTAGAGGCAAACATCAGACAGCTGTGAAAGCAGGTCTACAGGAAGTAAAGTTTCCTGCTTTTCCTGAGTATTTTGGTGAGCTATCAGAACTCTTTTGCCAATAATTACAACCAGAAATATCCCCCTTCACAAGTTTTGACAAGACTAATGAGATATTGAGGTAAGATATTAAGGCTACTACACTATATGATATGGATCAAGTTCATTTTTGGTGTTAGTCTACAAAGTAAACGGAGTTACATCAAAGATGATTTTATTCTTGTGTTTTCCAGTCCACATCAACCGGATACTTTTTGCTAGATCTAAAGTTTTATTGGCCTCCACCTTTTCTCATCAGCTGAGGCTGGAAACTCCTGTTCTTCATGTCCAATCATTCTTGTCACGTACATCTTCCAGTCCGACACAGATCTTCTTCATATCCTTCATCACTATTTCAAACCACCTTTTGGGGGGGTTTTCTTCATTGTTTTTATCCTGTGACTACTAGCTCTTCTCCTCTTTGGCCAACATATCCCACATCTTGTCATCTCACATGATTCAGCCATCTCAGTAGATACTCCATGAACTTTTCTGTGATATGGACTACCTGCACTGTGCTTTGCACTGTTTCATTGCATAGCTTATCAGCTGTTTTCTTACTCAGAGTCTCACCTGGGCAGTATGAAGTGATTTTCTTCTTTTTTCCTTGCTTGCTGACCCAGGGTGTGTCTAGACTACATGGCTCCGTTGACAGAGCCATGTAAATTAGTTTATTCGGCATAGTCAAAGAAACGGGGATTTAAATAATCCCTGCTTCATTAAAATAAACATGGCTGCCGTGCTGTGCTGACGATCAGCTGATCCGGCACAGCGCGGCAGTCTAGACACGGAGCAGTCGACAAAGGAAGCCTTTGTCGACCGCTCCGGTAAACCTTGTTTCACGAGGCATCCTGGAGCGGTCAACAAAGGCTTCCCTTGTTGACCGCGCCGCGTCTAGACTGCCCCGCTGTGCTGATCAGCTGATCGTCGGCATAGAGTGGCGGCCATGTTTATTTTAATGAAGCGGGGCTTATTTAAATCCCCTCTTCTTTGACTATGCCAAATAAACTAATTTACATGGCTCAGTTGATGGAGTCATGTAGTCTAGACATAGCCCCAGACATTGTTGCAGGCCTAATCCTGGTCTTTGCTTGTTAGTTTAACTGGTGTATTCATATCACAGAGAATTCTTATCAGTTCCCTATATCTGCAGTTCACATGGCCTCTGACATCAGCATCCATATTCCCATGATGGCTTAATTCATATACTTCCATTCAATGTTATTTCACAGACTTTAACTCTATAACATCTAGTTCTATTGGCCTTCTGGCTGCCCCTTTCAGTAAAGCATTGCATGTATGCTGTTGTATGTTGGCTGATTAGTGAACCATTGTTTATTATGCAGCTCTCCATGATTGTGGATCCCTTTCCAGTTTTTGCAGAACAGCAAAATGTCATCAGGGAAAACCATGCTTTGTGGCACTTCTCTAATCCCTTGTGTCAACTTGACCATTACAATAACATACAGGAAAGGGTTTAAGGCTGATCCTTGATGTAGACCTACTCTCCTAGTAAATGGCTCACTGTAGTTACATATCCTTCTCCTCACTCTCTTGCTACCCTCATATATCCATGATAGTCTGAACATATGTTGGTCAGATTGCGTGATTGCAAGAAACGCCATAACAATTCTCTAGGAATTCTGTCATAAACCTGTAAATCAACAAGCACTAAATGTAATTCCTGGCATTTCTCCCTATACCTTTGCAATATTCATGCTGAAAACAGTGTATTCTGTGTTGACTTTCTTGTCATAAACCCAAATTGGTAGTTGCTTACATGATACTCCAGTGTGCCACTGAGAGTTTTCTCAATAGTTTTCTTTTGAACTATTTTACTGTGTGATTCACTCACCTGAAGCATTGGTAATTACCACATTTCTCTTTATACTTGAAAATGAGGAGCAATGTGCCCCTTCTCCACTATTTAAGGGCACATCTGCACAGCAGGGCTAAAGCTGAAATAAGCTACGCAACTTGAGCTACGTCAATTGCCTAGAGTAAGTCAAAATAGCTTATTTTGGCTTTTGGCACTGTCTACACAGCAGGAAGTCTGAGAAAGAGTACTCTTCCTCCACCTTCCCTTACTCCTCGTGAAATGAGGGTTACAGGAGTCGGAGTAAGAAATCCTCCAGCTCGGCACTATTTCAACATTATGTCGAAATAATTGCTTGTAATGTCAAGGCGGACTTTGTTATTTTGGAATAACTTCAGTCATTCCGAATAATGCTGGTGTGTACATAGCCTAAGTATTTTCCAGTAAGGAAAATTAAGTTGAAGAAGTGTTATATTAATTAAGATGGAATATATGGCCCCAAAAAGTTCAGGATATTAACATAATCCAGTGACGGTCCAATATCAATAATTTTAAACCAAATTTAGGGTTTGGTATATAGACTTCTCAGCCTGTTTATTACCATGGCAAAGTCATTACAATTTTTTTAAACCTTTAATTAAAGATACCGGAAAAAAGGAAAAACAGTTAAAACCTTTGAAATGTAATTTTAAAGTAAGGCTTTCATTTTAACAACATCCCTTGTTCCTTTTCCCTTTATGGGTTGAGAAAAAAAAAATCCTTGTTTGGCAGTCTGTTAGATGGTAATAACTGTTCTTCTGAGGAAAAGAGGAGAAGTTAGTCAAGATGGGCTGGAGTTATTTTTGTTCAAATCCAATCCCATTTCTTAGAAGACTAAATAAGACAAACATATATAAGAGGGGTAGAACAGAATACCAAACATAGAAAATGCAGTTTCTGTCTCTGGTGTTGACTCTCACATCCAGCCTTATTGCTGGAAAAACACTGGAACAGCACATGATCTTATAAGCCACTCTAAGACCTGGCAAACTCGTACTGGCATCAGACAATTTAAGGTATTGTGTGTAGTTGCCTCTCTTCTGGTCACAGTCTTACAACAGTGTTGTAAAATATGCAGTCTTGGCTTGCTAAATCAGACACTTATTAGACAGATGGAAAAAGGAGAGGGCTAGGGAAGAGAAATAAGATAAGAAGGAAAAAAGAACACAGAAAGCATGTGGGGGAGATAAAACCTCACATCTGAGGTGGTATTTGTGATTTAGTTGGAGATGATGGAAGTGGCAATGTCATGTTGGTCTCTCTCTCTCTTTGGTCCGGTTTGGTCAGAAGAGCTCTCAGGATTAGGATGGAGAAGGCCTGGAGCCCTAAGAGATGTCCAATACTTTTTCTTGTTATGTTTCAGTTATGATTATTCATATTCCATTCCTCTTTGCTACTGAGCCATAATACAGCGTCTGCTAGCCCTTCCCATGGATTTTGATTCCTCCTATTTTGTCTCAGACAGCAACATGCACACTTCTTCTTTTCAGTCTCTTGGCTTCTTCCCTTATCACGGTTCCCCCAGGGAAGCCAGCTTTCATATTTGGGCCACACGCTCCCAGAATAGAGTCACCTTTGTCCATTTTCCATGGCTATTAGGTGAACCCACGATGTATTGATTCTGAGGGATGGCAAAGCATTGTACTAACATATCCCTGAAGGTACAGACCAACAGAGAGGGCGTGATTGGCACAACTTTTACATGCCTGCTGGCGAGGCCTAACATTCTTGTTTGAGATCCAAGTTCTTTCTCCTAGGTCAGTGGTCCCCAAAGTGGTGTCCGTGGGTGCCATGGCACCCGCCGGGGCATTTATGTACACCCGCCTTGTGACCAGGGCCAGCCCGAGCCATTCTTGTGCCCCGGGCCCCGGGCACGTGGCACATGCGTGGTCCCTTCCCCGGGCGCATGGTGCATGTGCAGCCCCACCCCCAGGCACCTGGCAGCCTCAACAGGTGGACTGCCTGCCAAAGCTGCTAAGCCCAATCAGTGTGGAGCAATCTGTGTACAAGGTGGCAGACACCTGCCTTTCTCTCCCTTTTCCTGCTAAGAACACATCTGCCATGAAAATGCAAAAGGTAGATATTTAGCAGTTGGAGGCTGTATATTGTGGTGGCGGAATGTCGCCTTTTCTAGGTAGTGACAGCCTGTCCTCAATCTTACCTCAGCCATGACAGCTCTCTAGATCTAAAGTTATTGGCTATGGTAATTAATCATCACATATGTATTTTTCCTGCAAACAGGACTTGAACCTGGTAGTTAACATCGCTAGATAACCAGCATCTCCGCCCAACACCAGCTGCAACCTGGTTGATCCCTGTGAGCAACAATCTCCATGGGACAGCCTGCCAAGAGAGACCTGAGTGACTGTTGCCTTAGCAATCATTGTTTGGCTTCTTAATTCTATACAAACCTCTGGGGCCTAAA
The DNA here is from genome assembly GCF_049634645.1 of Pelodiscus sinensis. Taxonomy (NCBI): domain Eukaryota; kingdom Metazoa; phylum Chordata; order Testudines; family Trionychidae; genus Pelodiscus; species Pelodiscus sinensis. The sequence goes on along the minus strand of NC_134727.1, from coordinate 33,924,278 downwards.
AGAAAGTGCCCATGCAACACTGTGGATCCCTGCCTAGTTGCCATGAATGACCTGTTTCTGATTTGGTATTAACCTTGGCTCTGACTCCTGACTGACCCCTAGAACCTCAGCATAGACCCTGATGCCTAGTTCATTCTCCAGGTCTGACCCTCAGGTCGATCCCAGAGACTCAGGTCGATCCCAGAGACCCCCCCTCAGGTCGATCCCAGAGACTGACTCAGGCTTGATCCTCATCAGGGCTCTGAACCCTGCCTCCCAAACTTCTGCCACTAGTCCTGCCTATCTTCACGGAGGCTACTGCAGCTAGTCTGGGAGATTCTAGCCCACTAACACTCCAGCAATGCAGGAGCTAAGGGTACGTCTAGACTACATGCCTCTGTTGCCAGAGGCATGTAGATTAGGCTACCAGGCATAGGAAAATGAAGCGGCGATTTAAATAATCGCCGCTTCATTTAAATTTACATGGCTGCCGCGCTGAGCCAACAAACAGCTGATCAGCTGTTTGTCGGCTCACCGTGGTAGTCTGGACGCGTGGGTGTCGACATCAAAGGCATTTGTCGACCACCCAGGTATGCCTCCCAGAAGTGGCTGGTACGCATCTCTCCCTGCAGCAGCATGACCCTGGGAAGAAAGACTTTGGGAGTCTCTGCCTGCTGGCCTCAAGCCAAGCACTGACTTTGCAGCTCCCATTGACTGTGAAGTGCAGCCAATTGGAGCTACGGGGGCAGTGCCTGTGGGCGGGGTAGCACACGGAGCTCCCCTCCCTCCTAGGAGCTGCTGCCAGATAGATGTTCTGGTTGCTTTCAGGAACCACCTGAAGGAGGTGCTGTCTGACTGAAGCTTGCACCCCTCACTCCCTCCTCAACCCCCAGCCCAGATCCTACACTGTATCCTCCTCCTACACCCAACTCCCTCTCAGAGATCAGAACCTGCACCCCTCACTCAAACTCCCTCCCAGAGCCTGCACCACCTTTTGCACCCCAAGTCCCTTCCCCAGCCTAGAGCCCACACCCAAACTCCCTTCCAGATCCTGCACCTTACACCCCTTCGTGTATCCAGCCCCCCCACCACAGAGCCTGCACCCTCATTTCCTCCTGTACCCAATGTCCCTGCCCCAGCCCAGACCCTGCACCCTCACTGCCTCCTGCAACCAAATCCCATGCCCCAAACTGGTGAGAAAGAGTGAGAGCAAATGATAGAGGGAGGGGAGATGGAGTGAGTGGGGGGCATGGCCTTGGGAGAAGATGCAGGGCCTTGATGAAGGGGCAGGCAATGGTGTTCAAGTCTGAGCAATTTATCAATTGGCAACCCTCCTATTACTAAACTAAGACCAAGGAGAGGTCGGCCTATTGCTCAGTAAGGAGGGAGAAACAATAACAGTAAACTTGGAAAGGGCAGAGGGGCTTAATGACTTCTTTGTTTCGGTTTTTCACCAAGAAGTTTGATGATGAAGAGATGCCTAACATAGTGAAGTCTAGTGAAATTGGGGTACATTTAGAAGATAAAATAAAAAAAGAACAAGTTAAATATTACTTAGAAAAGTTAGATGTCTTAAAGTCACCTTATGAAATACATCCTAGAATACTCAAGGGCCTTATGAAATACATCCTAGAATACTCAAGGAGCTGATAGAGGAGGTATCTGAGCCTTTAGCTATCATCTTTGAGAAATCATGGAAGCCAGGAGAGATTCCAGAAGATTGAAAAAGGGCAAATATAGTGCCCATCTATAAAAAGGGAAATAAGAACAATTCAGGAAACTGCATACTAGTCAGTTTAACTTCTGTGCCAGGAAAGATAATGGAGCAGGTAATTAAGGAATTAATCTGCAAACATCTGGAATAAAATAAGGTGATAGGTAACAGTCAGCATGGATTTGTAAAGAACAAATCATGTCAAACCAGTCTGATAGCTTTCTTTGATAGGATAAAAATCATGTGGATTAGGGAGAAGTGGTGGACGTGGTATACCTAGACTTTAGTAAGGCATTTGATACAGTCTCACATGACCTTCTTATCAATAAACTAAGCAAATACAACTTAGATGGGGCTACTAGAAGGTGGGTGCATAACTGGCTGGATAGCCATTCTCAGAGTGTGTCTAGACTATATCCCGCTTTCGACAAAGGGATGTAAATTAGGCACTTTGAAATTGCAAATGAAGCGGGGATTTGAATTTCCCATGCTTCATTTGCATAATCACATCATGGTGCTCTTTTGAAAAAGTGCTATTTCGAAAGTAAAACCACAGTCTAGACGTGGCTTTTTCGCAAAGAGAAGACTTTTTTTTCCTTTCTTTCCCTTTTTGAAAGAACCGCTTCTAGACTGTGGTTTTACTTTCAAAATAGTGCTTTTTCGAAAGAGCGCCATGACACAATTATGCAAATGAAGCATGGGAAATTGAAATCCCGGCTTCATATGCAATTTCAAAGTGCCTAATTTACATCCCTCTGTCAAAAGCGGGATGTAGTCTAGACACCCTCAGAGAGTAGTTATTAATGGTTCACAGTCATGCTGGAAGGGCATAACAAGTGGGGTTCCGCAAGGGTCTGTTTTGGGACCAATTCTGTTCAATATCTTCATAAATGATTTAGATGATGGCATAGAGAATATGCTTATTAAGTTTGCAGATTAAGTTTCCACTCTACTTTGTGCTGATTAGGCCCCAGTTGGAGTATTCTGTCCAGTTGTGGGCACCACATTTCAAGAAAGATGTGGAGAAACTGGAGAAGGTCCAGAGAAGAGCAACAAAAATGATTAAGTATCAGAGGGGTAGCTGTGTTAGTCTGAATCTGCAAAAGCGGCGAGGAGTCCTGTGGCACCTTACAGACGAACCAAAGTGTTGGAGTATAAGCTTTTGTGGGCAAAGACCCACTTCATCAGATGCATGATTAAATGATTAAAGGTCTAGAAGACATGTTCTGTGAGGCAAGGCTGAAGGAATTGGGCTTGTTTAGTTTGGAAAAGAGAAGACTGAGAGGGGACATGATAGCTGTTTTCAGGTATCTAAAAGGGTGTCATAGAGAGGAAGAGTGGGGGAAAATTGTTCTCCTTAGCCTCTGATGATAGGACAAGAAGCAATGGGCTTAAACTACAGAAAGGGAGGTTTATGTTGGACATTTGGAAAAACTTCCTACCTGTTAGGGTGGTTAAACATGGGAATAAATTGCCTAGGGAGGTTGTGGAATCTCCATCACTGGGGATATTTAAGAGCAGGTTAGACAGACATCTATCAGGGATAATCTAGATAGTGCTTGGTCCTGCCATGAGGGCAGGGGACTGGACTTGATGAGCTCTTGAGGTCCCTTCCAGTTCTAATGTTCTATGAAACTTAACAAACAAGTAATCATTTTTAGCTTTTTAGAGTGACGTATACTAAACAATATGAGAAATATGCAATTTCATGTCAATGCACAATAGTTAGGATGTGTCCCATAAATGACCAATACTGCAATAATAATACCTTTCATCTAGAGTATGGGAGGGCAGTCCATATGCCCATAGCTATGTGCTGTCTCTATAGAAATCATTAGTGATTCGGGGCTTGGTCTTTCCACTGACTTCAGTGGAAACTGGATTGGGCTTTTAATAATCAAGATGAGGGGAAAGGCAGTGTGCTGAATGAGTAGTGGCTGGCTGGATATTTATCTATGAATACTGATATGCAATGAGGACAGGTATTGTAACTGACCCGGTCAGTGAGTTAAATTACTGTATAGTTGTAGTAAGTTTTGGAATTTCCTATATGACTGTATTGTTCTAACTCAATAAGGGTATGTTTATGCTACAAAGTTAATTCGAACTAACAGCCGTTAGTTCAAATTAACTTTGATAGGCGCTACACATGCAAACCGCTAGTTCGAACTTAATTCGAACTAGCGGAGCACTTAATTCGAAGTAGGTAAACCTCATTCTACGAGGACTAACGCCTAGTTCGAATTAAGTAGTTCGAATTAAGGGCTGTGTAGCCACTTAATTCGAACTAGTGGGAGGTTAGCCCTTCCCAGCTTGCCCTTGTGGCCACTCTGGGCACAACCATGGAAATTCTTCTGCCCCCCTCCTGACCCCGGAGCCCTTAAAGGGGCACGGTCTGGCTACGGTGTCCGTGCCAGGTGCAAGCCTGCCAGCCCCCAGCCAGCAGACCCTGCACCTGGCACGGCACAAGCCAGCCACCCGCTGCCACCCAACCCTCTGCTTCTTCCTGGGACCAGGCTGGTGGCTCCCAGGAGCCTGCCCAGGGCCGCAAGAGGCGGGCGCCCACCTGGTCTAGTGCGGAGATCGTGGACCTCATCCAGGTTTGGGGGGAGGCCTCCAACGTCCACGACCTCCACACTAGGCACAGGAAAGTGGCCGTTTAGGGCAGGAGAGCAGCCAGCCTGGCCACCAAAGGCCACATGCAAACCCAGGAGCATGTTTGCATGAAAATCAAGGTGGTCCAGTGAGACCCCTGACCCTGAGCCCTGAGCTTAGAACCTAAGAACATAAGAATGGCTGTACTGGGTCAGACCAAAGGTCCATCTAGCCCAGTAGCCTGTCTGCTGACAGCAGCCAACACTAGGTACCCTGGAGGGGATGGACCGAAGACAATGACCAAGCCATTTGTCTCGTACCATCCATCTCCAGCCTTCCACAAACAGAGGCCAGGGACACCATTAGTACCCCCTGGCTAATACCACTCCATGGACCCAACCTCCATGACTTTATCTAACTTCTCTTTAAACTCTGTTATAGTTCTAGCCTTCACAGCCTCCTGTGGCAAGGAGTTCCACAGGTTGACTATTTGCTTTGTGAAGAAGAACTTTCTTTTATTAGTTTGACGCCTGCTACCCATTCATTTCATTTGGTGTCCTCTAGTCCTTATATTATGGGAACTAACGAAGAACTTTTTTTATGCACCATCTTCACACCACTCATGCTTTTATAGACCTCTATCATATCCCCCCTCAGTCTCCTCTTTTCTAATCTGAAAAGTCCCAGTCTCTTTAGCCTCTTTTCATATGGGACCTGTTCCAAACCCCTGAACATTTTAGTTGCCCTTTTCGGAACCCTTTCCAAGGCCAAAACATCTTTTCTGGGGTGAGGAGACCACATCTGTACACAGTACTGAAGATATGGCGTGCCATAGTTTGATACTTCCCCTCTTCCTTCTTCCCCTGGCTTCCCACTTCCAGCTCCCTCCTCCCAGGTTTCTCCCTCCCCTCTCCCACCCTCTCTCTTCCCCTCTCCCACCTCCTTTCCCCACTCTCCCCAGAGGTTAATCCCCCCCCTCAGTTTTGTTAAATAAAGAGAGTTTCTATTTTTGAACACACATGTCCTTTATTTTGTACATCAGGAAGGGGGGCTAGGGAGGGGTAAGTGGAAGAAGGTGAGGGAGGAATGGGGTACGAGCCCCCGATGAGGAGGACTGGGGTGGCTCTGCGGGCTCCTCGGGGTGGAAGCTCTCCTGCAGGGTCTCCTGGATCCTGACAGCCCCCCGATTGACCCACCGGATGGCAGCCTGCAGCAAGTGCAGCCGGGCTGATGGCCGAGTGCTGTGATGTGCCGAGTGTGGGCACTCAGGGCACTCCAAGACAGGACCACTTAGCTATCCCTCATCGAGGTAGACCAGCAAGCGGGGAACCCTGAGAACTGTCTGTCCGGGGTGGGGGTTGGGTCCCTTTAAGCACAGCCCTGGGCTAGCCTGAGACAGCAGCTCCACACTCTAAGTCGTAACCTGATGCCCTGCTGGCACAGCTTCCGGCCAGCCTTAACTTCGGTTCAGGGTCCACTCAATGTGGACATGCTAGTTCGAATTAGCAAAACACTAATTTGAACTAGTTTTTAAGTCTAGATGCGCTAATTCGAATTAGCTTAGTTTGAATTAACTAAGTTAGTTCGAATTAGTCCTGTAGTGTAGACATACCCTAAGGGACTGTGGGGAGAGTAAACAAGAAAGCAATGAAAGAGATCTGGATAAGGACAGCCCAGTACATATCCAAAAGACAACGAGTCAAGCTTTTAGCTAACTTAGTGGCTTTGTGGAAATGGGGAAGCCAGGAGTTTGGGGACTCTCGACACCTCAAAGGAGTAAGACTCCGATGCTTTGTAATTAGCTGCAGATTCTGCAGTTTATGGAACATGTGATGGGATATACAAACTCCACGCTGAGGAAAAACCAGTTGAGGAGCTGCTCTGGATCCAGGTGGCTCCGCCCCAGCGCAACTGCAAACCCTGCATAAGCTTCCAGTTCATAGCCTGCATCGAACTACTCCACAGGTGCTTAAAAGAGCAGTCGCTCACTAGTAGGCCGACGAGGAAATGAGCTGGCCTGTGCTCTGCACTCCTATGAAGGAGCATCTCAGGACCACTTTCTGTATGAGGCCTGGCGATAGTGACCTGACCATCCCTGCACAGGAGGCCCTGGTGACTTTTTGTAGATCAGCAATTGCATTTTTGTGTGCAGTGATTTGCTTCACTCTGAGGGAAGAGAGGACACTGGTAGAAAGTGATCCGGGGGGCAGTTGCATAGCACCCCAAGGTGTGGCGCTTAGCTGCCTATCCTTGGGTCCTGGATTGGAGCCAGGTGGAGAGGGTGGGCTCCCCTACCAACCCATAAATGCGGTAGAGGGGGAAATCATAGAAATCTATCCCTTGGCAAGGAGCCAAGTTGAGGAAGACCCTGAAGATACAAGGCTCCAGACCTCAAGACACTAGAAGCCCAGAAGCCCTTGCTGAGTTCTGAAGATTCCCCATCATGGAACTCTTTGGGCACCCTGAAAGTGGTGGACTTGGACATGTGATCTGGGCAGAGGCTGAGCAGTTTAAAAGACAGACCATTGCAGTGCAGCACTGTAGTGAGGAAGGGGAATGCCTGGACGGGAGACTACCTGCCACATCCCTGCGTGACCACTAGGTGGAACTGGTGATGAGTGTTCCCTTATGCAGGGAAGTTCTCTGGCATATTTGTCATAGCTGCTTCATTAGTAACAGTTTAAAGACCAGTAAGTTTACCTCTGCTAGTATGGAGTAACAGGTCAATACTTGGCCCAGGTTTAAGCCCCTTTCCAGTAACTCTTTACTGTGGCTCTAGAAGGAAAGAGGCCATTGTTTCAAATGATAAATTGTCCTTATATGAGGCTATGCTTCAAATTATTGTCCAGTCATATTAGCAACTTTGTTGAAGGTCACACTAATACTTCAGTGGAATTATTTTCCACTGACCTTCTCTTTTCACTGACCTTGTCATTTTTACATCAAGGAATACCCTTGTTTTTTCAGTGAGGTCCAGAAGTCATTGCTTTTTTAGATGAGCCAGTTGGATAGCTCATCATACTTCCATTGAATCTCACTTTCCTTCCGTTACACATGGCTGACAGTTGACAATTGACATAATCCGCTCTTCAGGAAGGTGTCCTGCATGTGTTTCAGTATGACTGATATTTATTTTAATTTTTACAGCATGCATGGAGTTTTATATGTCACTAACTCCTTTCTCCACTTTCGACTCCAGGATTCTGTTTAAAACTAGCATTTTTAAAAGGACCCCAATAGCTGGACACTTAACTCCTATAGGTTCCTTTGACAATCTCAGTCTAAGTGAATATTTGTTGAAGCCCATGTTATCTTCATTTTTTTGAGTCTGCTATAAAGGATCTGAGCCAAGCAGTAGAAACAAGGTCTCCTGCATTTGCTCTGTTATTGCTGGTATAATGTCTGCATTTATCCTTTATTTTACTGATGGATGATGGCCTGCTGTGAAGATTTTACAATACAGAACTTGAATTTTCATAGAACATACATCTTTAAAAAATTCTAAAAGTTGCTAAGAAGGGTGGTGACATCATTTAAAAGTGAGCTAGCAGCCATTGTATTACATACCTGCATGTATTTGTAATACAGATCCCTCCTGGGGGGAGGGATAGCTCAGTGGTTTGCGCATTGGCCTGCTAAATCCAAGGCTGTGAGTTCAATCCTTGCATTTGGGGCAAAAATTTGTCAGGGATGATACTTGGTCCTGCTGTGAAGGCAGGGGACTGGACTCTACTCAATGACCTTTCAAGGTCCCTTCCAGTTCTAGGAGATAGGCAATCTCCATTAATTTAAAAAAAATTAATTGAATACCTGCCAAAGAGATAAAGCAGTCTTGCAGGACTATTCATCATTACCTGAGCTTCTGAATTTTAAAGCCACTGTATTTTAGAACTATATGTATGCATATAACACTTAGGACTACAATCAGAATTGGTCTGTGATGAATACTTTTCTGGTTTATACCTGAAAAGACTCTTTCTGTTGCCAGCACAGACCTTTCCTGTAGAAGGGAAAACTGAGTTCAAATTTAGGACACTTGCCATTTGGAGAGAATATGCTTAAGCCATCCAGATACAATGAAATTTTGCAATGACCCTTAAAACCTGTCACTGCAGAATTGAAGGTTAATCTGTCTTATACCTCAATCAACCATGAACAAGCAATATAGTACATTGAGCAAAAGAACAGGAGATTTCAACATGGTAATGAGTTAGACTCCCAATGTATCTATAACAGGAATTTTAATCCTTTCTGTTGCAAGCCTGAGTCTGTAGGTCATAGTAAATGATCCCCAATAAATTCTTAAATCTATTCAAAACTCCTGTCAAATAGATGTACATGGATGTCTCGTTTGACAAGCATGCATCAGTTAGAAACACTTGGTATTTAGTCCCTTTAATGATTATGAATGCTGTATGGAAAAAGAAGGAACTATGGTATTAGGTGACAGTTACCAACTCACTGACATAATACAAGGACTACTAAACTTATCTGAAGCAGTGTGGTAGAGGGCCACATTTTAATCTGTTCTGGTGGATGAGAGTTACAGGACTCCAAATTTGTTTTTTGAAAATGGAGCTTAGAAGTATCAAAAAATAGTTGTACATTTCAAACTGCATCTGTTATCTTTACCCCCACTCATTATTCCAGGAATTAGTGCTGACTGCCAAAGATGCCAATAAAAGATGTATTCTTTCATTCCCCAAATATAACGTACAGGAATGGTGTTTGAAGTGATCTGGGAGTAAGCCAAAAGGGATGGCATAGTGATGTAAAGATCAGTTTATATCTAGATCCAACAATAAATTCTGGTATCTACATTATTTTTAATAACTGAGAAGCCAATTGCATGATAATATACAGGTAGTATTGATCTTAGCCAGGAGCATCTGAGTGCCAATCCTGGTTTTGACATTGAATGCCTAACATATGTCACTTAACTTCTCTGTGACTTCATTTCCTCATTTGAAAAATGAGGATAATAATCTATACTTGCATCATAGAATTGTTAAGGATCACTGTAATTAGTGCAGCATTTTGAAAATGAAAGGCACCATGAAAGGTAAGTGCTAAGGTTCTTTTTTTTAATAAATGTAGTTAACAAGTGAGATCAAAGGTTTTTCAAATCTTAGGCTTTAAGAAAAGTCTATTAGAATTTAACAGGGATTCTATGGCTACTTCTCTAAAAATGTATGGAATTTAGGAGAGTAATACCTTTAACATAGACATTTTAAACCAGACTATAGGATTTAAGAGCGATAATATCCCTGCTACAGAATTGGTTATTTTAAAGTTAGAAAGGATGTAATTCTTTATAACATTTAGTATGTAACTATAATTGAACCAACTTTTGTCATATTCGTGGTAAATTATACAAAGGGGGGGATGGTAAACATGTAATTGGATACACTGGAAAAGATTAATTAAAATTGCAACGATTTATTTAAAAATAATTTTATATAGCATATGATAACTGCTCAGTGCATCTGATTTTAATTTGCCTAGTTGACAACTCATTAGCAGCTTTGAAAAAAACCTTGACAAAACAAAGAGGGAACACAGCCTCTACTTGGGGGTTATACACAAACTCCAATAAGATAAAAAATGACAGTTAACAAAATTCTGTGAAAATAATTTAAAAGAGTAATCACTGCCTAATTTTAGAGCTGTGTCTAGTATAAAATACGTATTTCTGGAGGCGAAAAATAATTTTTATATTCCTCATCTTTAATATTTCATTGAGTTTTGGGATGGCTTATTTAAAGGTTACATATTAAATGTTTATCGTGCATTGGACATCTTCGGAAGTGTGTATTATGAATTTGCAATTTTTATAAAACAGCATTCCTCATAACATCCTCAGATTTATTTTTAAAAAAATGTAGTGAGCCTTTGGATTGCTTAACAGTTTGTTTGTACAGTAGTGGTCTCTTCTGCCTTTATTTGCATATAGCTCCTATTAAGACTAACGGGAATGTATGCACATGCATAGAGAGGAGACTAAATGGCTTAATTTTCTTGCATCTGGGAGACATCTATACTTTACAACTAGATTGTACTGGAAAGTGCATAAAAGGGATAAGGAATAGTGCTTTCTTTCCTGTTCTATGCTGAACTAGTTCCCACTGTAATAAATGCACGATAGAGAGTGAAGTATTAGCGTGTCCAACTGCTGCTTAAAATTTTACAATTGAACCCATGGGGAGCATGTATGCCAAAAATTAGCTGTACTGTATCTCCAAACCATTCTGTATTTCTGTATTCATGTAACAATTTAAAACCCACTGTGGATATATTACTCAATTTGAACAATACATTGTGTCGGGGGGAGGGGGGGGGGGAATCCCAGCCATATAATAAAAACCAGAGTCAGCCCAAATGATGACATTCTAACTCTGGAGTAGATCTGTGCATAATTACGGAGAGACCTTTAGTGTACATCTTTTTAAAAATGCTTCTTTCTACAGCACCTCTCGGTTCAAGCATTTCTGGCTTGTATGATTCTATGATACACAATTAGTAGTAAATGTAGGTTGTGTAGTGCTCAGGGCAGCCAACAGCCTCCACAGCCTCCTAGGCAAGATGTGGGGGCTGGCTCTGTGCTCCCAGAAGGGATGGGACCTTGAGCGTAACGGGCGGGGCCAGAGGCCGCTGGCCATAAGCCCCACCTAGAGCATGGTGTGCTCCCCTCGACCCCCAGAGCTGCATGGAGCATGCTGCATGGCATTCTGGCAGCTGTTTAAAGGACCTGGGGCTCCAGCTGGCATCACTGCCACTACCACAATAGCAGCAGTGGAGGTCGAGAGGCCCGGGCCCCCTATTCCCCTCCGGTCAGCGGGCCTGGTAATGCTGGATTGATAGTGCTGTAGACCATGGTCTGTTTATTCACAGAAAAGGAAAAGAATGAACAGCGAGCATTGCTGTCATGTTCAGCATTGGTTATGTGTGTCATATACAAACACACTTTATTGTCCACAGCCCAGCAAAGGTTAGCAGTGAAATCCAGGCCCTATTAAAGTCAATGAGAGTTTTGCCATTGCCTTCACTTCAGCATGACCCAGATTTTCCTGTAGGCGAATAGAGATGTTCAAAGGGTCTGGCAGTGCACTGCAGCACTAGTAAGCAAGATCATTTGTTCAGTTAAGATACTTAAAATCGTTCATGCCAGCTGTCTGTCAGTGAGAGGAAAACTGGCTTATCTGACAAATCATTACACAGACAACTTGCTCTAGGGGCAGGGATTGGCGCTGAGCAACCCTGTCACAGTTGCAGGTTCAGGTGTCAGGCCTTACGCTTTCACCTTCCTGGGAGAGGATTTTTGCATTTCTCATTCTTCAGTCAGGCCCTTGGCCCTATGCATCCACTGTGCTTCCCCAGCAGGTACAATTGAGTTCAGCCCCTTTGTATCTACCCTTAGGTCATGTGTAGAGGAGCTATGTGGAGTCAAGAACCCCCCTTCGCTGATTTCTTCTTGGCCAGTTGTGGCAGGGGGGAGGATGGAGAGGGATTCTGTCCTACCACTGGCCAGTCCCCCACACTCTTGGCCCCAGTCCCGGGCAGCCAGGCCCTACACAGGGAGCAGAATCACTGAGACAAGCCACTTCTCATATTGGCTGCTCCAGTCACTGCTCTGTGCAGAGCTGCTTGAGAGAGAGACCCTGACTGGGGAAGTAGTGGTGGCGGCAACAATTTGAAATACGAAGCATTTAATCTAAAAAGCAACATCTCTATTCTGACATGCCTCTTGGGGGTTGCAGTTCCAGTCAGTTCTGCATGCTCCAATTCTCCTCTATAGACTGGGCTCAGTGATCAGACTACATCTCTCATGACGTACCTTGATCTCCCCACCTAGTGAAGGGTGACAGTTGTATCTTGGCAGTTACATGGCCCTGGTGCACCATGGGAGATGAAGTCTTGCTTGCAGGCATGGGCCACAGAGGAGACTGAGAACATAAGGAACCTGAACTATCTGTATGAGGCACTGTGGTAGCATTTCAGAGCAGAAATATTTCAGTTTTCAGGCATTTAATTTTTCAAGCAAAAAAATAAAAATGTCCGTGGACAATAGATACATTTTTAATGAAAAATGTGTATAATTGAAAACCCAAGTTCCTGTTGAAAAACTGGGTGGAATTAGATGCAGAATTTTTGATCACCCTGATCCTGGACATTTTGAATAGATTTAAAAATATGCTGTTCAAATAATGGAATTTTTCATGTGCTGGCAATTCAGAAAAAACAAAAACAAAAACCCCAAACCAAAACCCAGAAAACCTCACTTTTGGTTGAACTGAAAATTATTTTCAGACATTTTGATTTTCAAAAATGTCAAAGAAAATTCAATTTCAGGTGGAATCAACCCAGTCGATCGCCCTGAAATGAAATGTTTCACTTTTGAGAATTTTTAAGAGTTGTTATTTTTTTTTAATTAAAATTGTGAATTGAAAAATTGAAACATTTCATTTTGAAAATATTGAAAGGACACCTTTCAGTTTTCTATTTGCTTTTAATTTTTTTTACCCAAACCAAAACAATTTGGTGAAATTGACACAAATAAAAAAGCTTTGGTTGAAAATCTTCACCCAGTTCTACTTTGAAATGATGGCTCTGATGACAAGAACCTACCCTTGGAAGTGTGAGATGCATGGTCTCAGACCTTTGTTGCCTTAATCTCCCTCCATCCCTCATAGGAAAGGTCAGAAGATAAATTTTGTAGCAAAACCACAAACCCATGCTGGATTCAGGCAACTTCTGAGATCCTTATTCTACTATTCCACTCACAGTGGACACACAGGGTACATCTAGACTACAGGGTTTTGTCGACAGAAGTTTTGTCGACAGATACTGTCGACAAAGCTTCTGTCGACAAAGAGCGTCTACATTACATTCAGTTCTGTCGACAAAGCAAGCTGCTTTGTCGACATGGCAGTGTAGACGCAAGGACAGTTTACATGCAATAACGCTTTCTGTTGACAGAACTCTGTCGACAGAAGGCGTTATGCCTTGTGAAATGAGGTTTACCAGCGTCGACAAAACTGCTGAGTTCTGTCGACATTATGTCGACAGAACTCAGCGGTAGTGTGGACGCAGGTATAGTTTTGTCGACAAAACCCTGTAGTCTAGACACACCCACAGTGATGTGTTTTTTCATCTGATTCCTGACATAGCTGAGACTGCCTCACGTTAGCATAATTATTGCTTCTCTGCACATATACCGAGCAGCCAAGCAACAGCACTTGTTAAGGCTTCCTTCCCATTCTGCAAAGTTGCCTTTGATGCTGGAAGCAATCTACTTTTATTTTCAGAACCAAATTACAGCTACGTTTCTTTTCTTTCCTGCATTATGTGTTGAAATCTGCAGGTCATTAATAACTAAGAGATTAGTTAAAATGAGGTGCCTGGTACAATACATATCATCCTTCATGTAAGTGATACAGTGTTATAAACCTATTTGATGCAATACAAACTTGTGATGAAATTAGAAAATGTAGCCAGGACTATATGCTGGACAGAAGAAAGTGCTGGGAGCTTGTCCAAACACAAGAAGTGCAATTTTTTGAAAAGTTAAAAAATTTTTTTGGTTTAGTCAGATACAAAACAGAACCACTTTCCCCCTCAAAAATTTTTTTCCCAAATGTTTTTTCATAGAAATTTTTATTGAAAATGTTATTAATTTTTCTTTCAAATTGAAAAATATCCAATCAATAACTTTATGTTTGGGTTAAAAAATTGATTAAAATAATACTTATTGTAATGAGCTAGCCAATCCCAAACCCCATGCAGACCTATTTTGATAGTGTCAAATTTGCATATGAACTCCAGCTCAGCAGTTTCACACTGCAGTCTGTTTTTGAAGTTTTCTTGCTCAAGTATGGGAGCTTTCAAGTCTGTAAGGGTATGTCTACACTGCATTCCTCTTTTGAGAGAGGAATGCAAATGCAGCCAAGCGAAATTGCAAATGAAGTGTGGATTTGAATTTCCCGTGCTTCATTTGCATAATTGTGTCCGGCCGCTATTTCGAAATACCCTATTTTGAGATAAAAAATGCCGTGTAGACACGGTTATTTTGAAAGGCACCCCTTCTTTCGAAATAACCCTTAACGGGTTATCCTGCATTTGCATTCCTCTTGAAAGAGGAATGCAGTGTAGACATACCCTAACTATGTACAGGGAGGTTAAAGTGCTCTCCTATTGGTTTTTGTATGTCACTTTGCCATTCTTGATGTCTGATTTGTGCTCATTTATTCATTTGCATAGAGACAGTCTGGTTTGTCCAATGTATATGGCAGAGACGCATCATTGGGACATGATGGCATATATCACATTGGTAGATGTGCAGGTGAATGAGCCCTTGTTGGTATGGTTGATGTGGCTAGGTCTTATGATGGTGTCACTACGGTAGATGTATGGACAGAGTTGGCATTTGAGTTGGTTGCAGGGACTGGTTCCTGGGTTAGTGTTTCTGATGTATGGTGTGTAGCGGTTGGTAAGTTTTTGTTTCAGGTTAGGGGCTGCCTGCCTTCAGGTTGCAAGACTGACCTTCCTCCCAAGGTCTGTGAGAGTGAGAGATTGTCATCTAGGGTAGGTTGTAGATTCTTGATGATGTGTTGGAGAAGTTTGCTGGGGGCTGTAAGTAATGGTCAGTGGCATTCTGTTGCTTTCTTTGTTGGGTCTATCCTGTAGTAGGTAACTTCTGGGTACCTGCCAGTCTCTGTCAATCTGTTTCTTCATTTCCCTCAGTGGGTATTGTAGTTTCAAGAATCCTTAATAGAGATCCTGTAGGTGTATGTCTCTCTCTGAGGGACTGTAGCAGATCCAGTTGCATCTTAAGGCTTGGCTGTAGACAATGGATCATGTGATGTGTTCCGGATGAAAACTGGAGGCATGTAGATACGTATAGAGGATGTGGTCAGTAGGTTTCTGGTATAGCGTGGTGTTTATGTGTTATGACAAGGTCAGGCTACAGGGCTGCTACAGAGTGGGGGAAAAGGCAGCTCAAAGGGTAAAAGGCCTGATAAGTAAGGGTGGAGAGCTACAGGGCAATTAGGAGCAGCTGGCAGGGAGCAGGCTTAGGCAGATTGGAGCCAGATGACTCCACTTCAGGCCTTCTGGAGACCTTTAAAAGCCTCCCCAGTTAGAAGGGAGGGGGGAGCGAAGAGAAGAGAAAGAGACAGAGCCCTCCCCTACCCCTGACAAAGGCAGAAGGCTGTCAGCCCAAATGCTGGCCAGAGAAAGAGGGGCCCTCGCCACAGTGTCCATCACTTATTTGCATTGTAGTGTCCAGGAAGTGGCTCTCGTGTGGAGTAGTCCAGGCTGAGACTGATGGTGGGTTGGAAATTGTGGGAGTTGTGGTGTTTTGGAAATCTGTACCATTAACTTTGAGGTGGAAATAGGGTTGCCAGATGATTTAACCGAAAATACTGAACCCCCCCCCCCAAAAAAACCCCAAAAAACCACTGGGGGAAATATTCTGTTGAGAAAAAAAGGGGGGGAGACCAAAGTTGTTAAGCAAAATAAATAAATAAATAAATAAAATAATAAAAAAACCCACAGCATGGCCCCTTTAAGAAATGCTTTTGAGGCTTTTTGGCCCTAACAGGCTGCTGGCAGCCATCTTGTCTCCCTGCTCCGGGCCGGACAGCTCCCCTGCAGAACCCGGTAAGCACTCAGGATTTTCACCTTCTGGCCGGGAAAAAATCAGAAAATAACCGACATTTTAGATGTCAAGTATTTTCTGAATTTTTTTACTGGACAGGAGGCAAAAATACCGGATGGTCCAGGTCAATACCGGACACCTGGCAACCCTAGGTGGAAGGGAATTGTAGCTATGCAGCACCCGCCAGGAAGAGTTTCTGTGCCTTGTTTATTCAGGTTTCTAACCCTTGGCATACTGTTGATAGTGAACTGATTGTTCAAATAAATGTGTTGAAATGTTTTCAAAACAAGCTCCCATAAAGATGTAGTTCAATTGATGCTTATGGGAATGAGCATCTTAGAAAAACCACCCCTCATACTACTTGCTGCAATACTTCTTGTCCCTGGCTGGGGCATTTGCTTCCATTGGGTTTTTAATAATCCCTTTGCTATCTTTAGTGCCTTCTACTCCCTTGATAAACAGCTTTATCCATATACTGACAGCAGTAGACAGTTGGTATAATTGTCTGAATCCTTTTGAAAACGTTATGAGGCTGGCAAGCATATTGCAAGGATAAGGTAGGTCAGAATAAATGACATGGTTTTAAATTGTCATATGGAAATATATTGGGTTATAGTGAGTACAGTATCTATACTCCTAATTAAAAGCAAAGTGAAACAAAATACACATTGTGAATTGTCATCTCCTGCAAGCTGGGCAGTAATTTTCATTATTAATATTGGCAGATCCAAAGACTCTGAAAGGAGCTTAGAATCAAACGATTCAAGAAGAACAGAAGAACAGAACGGCCATACTGATTCAGACCAAAGGTCCATCTAGCCCAGTATCCTGTCTGCCGACAGTGGCCAATGCCAGATGCCCCAGATGGAGGGAACACAACAGGTAATTCTCATGTGATCCCTCCCCTGTCACCCATTTCCAGACAAATAGAGTTTAGGAACACCATTCCTACTGTGTATTGAATGAATGGACTGTATTTTTCATTGCCTTGCACCTTATGTTATGAGATACCCCAGCACACTGATTTGTAATTCATTCCCATTGTGATTTAATAGCATATCACCCTTGTTTTGTACTCCCCTTGCAATGAGTGGGTGACTGCAGAAGGTGCAGGGTAATGTAGAATCTGTGGAATAAACTGACAATTTGGCTCACAAATAATCTTCTTGAAATTATTCTGATTTTTCCCCATCAACTGATATATTTTTTCCCTTTTCATTTGTGATTTTACAATGGATATTTCATTTTGGCTCCTGCATATTCATTCTAAGTCCACATTCCTATTCAGTTTCTGCATGGTTTTGAAGATTCACTGACTCACTTGTTAGAGCTATTCAGGTTCCAGTGTCTAGCAGACTGGGACCTCTTGTGCAAATTTGAAAAGCAGAAGATAACCTAAATTTGAAGATCTGTGTTTAAAAAAATTGAAAGATTTCATGCGGTTATTTTTGCTTTGGACTCAGGAAGGTCTTTACCTAGCTATAACTGCAGATATATCAACTGGTACGTGTCAGTTTTAATTCTAGTTGGAAGGATTTATAGAAGGTGTGTGGTGCCAGCAGTGTAGGCAGATACGGAAAACAATAAACCAAGTCTCCCAAAGAACCATAATTCACATGCAGAGATTGCCTGGGAGCAGAACCTCTATTTGGCTTTCCGGGAGGTTTGAATTCTTGCATAAAGTCTGGCAAGATTTCAGGCTTCTCCCCTGGGGGGGAAATCGACCAGCATAACTATGCGGAGGCTAATTATTCTGCTCTACCTATGTCGGTATAACTCTCCTTGTCACTTTGGAAGGGGATTAATTATTCTGGAATAAAATCACTTTTATTCTGAAATAGAATATCCACATGGGAGTTGTCGTGGCATAGCTGTAGTTCAATAATTATTCTTCGACAGCTAATCAAGTCAGTTTCCCTTTGGAGACAAGTCAAGAAGGACGGTCAAAAGGCCAAACTGTTCTAATATTTTGTTTGTCTGGCATGTAAGAATCATGTAAAGCTTTAGTCACATGTAGGATAGGAGCATGACGTGAACTGGGCAATGCACCTTCAGAGACCTTTATGCTTTCTCCCACGCCTTTGCCCCTTATGCATAGAAAGGTCTCCTTTTACAATTTCACACCGGTGCCATCAAGTTCCTCCCTAAGATTCTCTTCTGCCATGTTGCCTAAAGAACCCCCTCTGCTGGTCATATCTAGTCAGGTGATGCACTGGTAACAGGTGTGATCCAATCCAGCAATTCCTGCATAACATAAGGCCAAATCCTGAGAGATGCTGGCTTCTGTGGGAGTTGCAGGTGCTCACGACCTTTCAGATTTGGCACTTGTTGATTTGTCTAGAGCTGTAGCAATGAAGAACTTATGGAACCAGATGTCTCCTTGGGGAAAAAACTAGGTGGTAGCTCCAGAAACCAAGCAGCGCAGATCTGTTCCAAAGCAGTCAGAAGAAAAGTGATGAAATCTGTTTAGTTTCTGGTGTCAGACTGGTGTCAGACTGACATGCGCAGATACATGTTTGATTCTTCCCATTTTTTGCAATGCTTCTTATCTATAGTCATGGGCTAATTTAAACTCTAGGGTCATTGTATTGTCATCAGGGATGAGCTAAGCCACTGTGCCAGGTTAGAAAATGTTTGCACAAGGAAAGTGACAAGGACCCAGGTGTGAAATGAAAAGTGAATAGCTTGAGATGCCGATCATTTCTAAAAAAAATAAAGCGTGACAGTCAAGGGTGAGATCTTTACCATCCTGCACACTGTTTTGTTTCCAGGCTTCTGATTGAAGCATCTGAAATAATTCCTTACTAGGTTCCATGCTGTTTATTGGCCAGGGGATGTGGTGTACATGCTGTTGCTGGGAAACTGAGACTGGGAAGAAGAGAGAGAGAGAAGAAAATGCAGCAGGTAGAAGCAGCATGTGGAAATGCTCCATTTAGTTTTAATGCGGTTTCCAAGTGTCCCTGGTTTAACACTCTCTCAACTGCTGGTGGTGTTTGGGGAACATAGGTGTATTTCTCACTGAGAGAAGCTTGGTTTGAACAAAATGAAATAAGGTTTCAGAGAGATTTACTCTCCTTATGTCACACTGCTAGGGGAGAAAATAGCAGAATCCCAGCAATGGTAGGAGAACTACCTAATTTGTGCTTGTGAAGGTTTTTCCACTGCTCAAAGAGTGAAGCTGTTAGCTACTAAGAGGCTTAGTGTAGTGCTATGGGGGAAAACAGATGGGAAAATATTTAGATTGTTAGTTCTTTGGGGCAGGAACTCTTTTTGTTACGTATGTACAGTGCGCGTATGTCTAGACTACAGGTTTTTTTCAAAAAAATTTCCCCTGCGTCTAGACTGCTGCCACGTTCTTTCGAAAATAAATCAAAAGAACGTGGCAGATTTTTCAACCGCGGAAAACCTCATTTAATGAGGAAGAACACCTTTTTTCGAAAGCGCTCTTTCGAAAAAAGGCGCTATGTAATGCAAATTGTGCTTTTTCGAAAGAGAGCATCCAAACTGCCTGGATGCCCTCTTTCAAAAAAGCGGCTTGCTTTTTTGAAAGTACCGGTTGTAGTCTAGATGCTCTTTTTCGAAAGAGGCTTGCAGTCTAGACGTAGGCTGTCCCAAGGTGTCCTGATTCCGGGTTGGGGACTCTAAGCACTACCTCAACACAATCATAAAAGCAAGGAGAGGATCAGGATCAGCAAGAACATTCATAGCTAGGAGTGTCACAAGATTGCTACTGGCACAAGTGCTCCTCATTGAGGCAAACCCGTTAAAGAGAATGGACCAGAAAAAAAACAAAAACAAAAGAGGTTCTCTCCTAGAGATCCTGGGAGGTGCCTTGCCCTTGGAGTAAGAGTACATGTGATCTCTGCCATTTTGGCCATTACACTTGTACTTGAACTAGGCTCTTTTAACGCTCAAAGTATGAGCAGTTACAGCATGAGCTAAAAGGACAAGGCTCCCTAGGGTGGGCTGTAAGACTCGCATCCTCTGTAGGTTGGGCATAAAGGACCGACCTGTAACACCCCCATGGATTGCAGTCAGACCACAGTATAAATTAACAAACAACATGATTTGGTCTACAAGCCATGGTCCCTCTCCCTTGATAGCTAATGTTGTTTCTACAGGCAGCATGCTGAATCCTGATGCTGATGCAGAACTGTGGCAGAGGAATTTATGGAGTGCATATCTGTCATGTTAATCATGATGTGAAAACAAATGATCATGGACTAAAACTGGCTGAGAACTAGAGAACGGATGTGCTTCTTTACTTTTAGATAGCTGTTGAAAATAGAAATGCTTTTCTTTCTTCCAAGGAATAGTCTGACCTAGGTCATTACAGAAACTTTCTCCCTGTTATGTTTTGGTGACTGCTGAAAAAGAACTCAAACCACCAATTCTTCCCCCCCTTTTTTAAGCACAGAAGAGAGCAAATAGGGTTGTTAACCCTCCCAGGTGGCCTGGAGTCTCCTGGAATCAGCATTGATCTCCCAGTGACTATTGAGAGCCATCCGGGAACTATTAATAGGATATTTTAAGAAAAGGATATTACTTCATGATGGAAAAAAATCTCCAGAGTAGCTTCAGTCAGAGTTGGCAAGCCTAAGAGCAAATGAGCTGTAATCCTTCATAAAGGAGAAACCTCTTCCTCAGCAGTGATAATCTGCAACTTCTTTCACATTCCTCCATCAAACCAGGTGAAGGAAACAGGCTACGATACCAGAGGAACGTAACAAGCCCACCCTCAGAATAAATGAGTGGATCTGAAATGTAGGATGACCAGGTGTCTGGTTTTTGATCAGGACATCCAGTCAAAAATGCACTGTGGTGGCTTTGGTCAACGCTGCCGACTGGGTCCTTAAAGTCTGGCCAATGGTGCTGTGGAGCTAAGGCAGGCTTGTCCCTACCTGTCCTGGTTCCACACTGTGACCCAGAAATGACCAGCAGATCCAGCTCCTATGGTGGGGGCGGGGCACAGGGCTCTGTGCACTGCCTGGGCCCTGAGAACCAGCACGGCGCTCCCATTGGCTGGGAACCATTGCCAATGGGAGCTGTGGGGGCAGTACCTGCGGGTAAGAGCAGCACTGCATGCAGAACTACCTGCTGTGCCTCCCCCTCAGAGAAGGACCTCTGGCACCAAGACAGGCAGAAAACCTGCTTTAGCTCCTCTGCTGTGCTGCTGACAGGGAGCCGCCGGAGGTAAGCCCATGCCCAAACCCTGGGCAGCAACTCTCTGAGCCCCCCAAACTCAGAGCCCTCTTCTGCACCGCAAACTACTCATCCTTGGCCCCATCCCAGAGCCCACATCCCATCCCATCCCATCCCCCAACCCCATGCCCTAGTCCTGTGAAAGTGAGTAAGGGCAGGGGAGAGCAAACCACTCAGGGAGGGGGAATGTAGTGAGCTAGGGACAGGACCTCAAGGAAAGGGCGGGATGAGTGGGTTTGACCTCAGCAAAGGGGTTGGTGTTTGGTTTTGTGGGATTAGAAATTTGGCAACCCCACAAATGCACAAAAAATTAGAAGGGCATAGGGCAGCACTGGTATATCATATGCCCCTATATAGATGGTATATGCCCCTATTCAGTTGTTTCTGTATCATTGGTTCTCTGGGCTTTAAAATTGTTATCCTCTGTATTCCAGTGGCACCTATGGGCCTCAGCCCCATTGCATCAGGCAGTATTCAAACATATAACAAAGAACCCTGAAGAACTTGCCACGAGCATCAAATTAATTTCAGCCACTCCTGCTTTTGTTCCTGTTTAGCTTGCCACAATACGAAGCTTATTATTAAATGGGTTTAAACTGGAAGGTATCCAGTGCCTTTCAGTCCCAATAGTTTGGCAGGGATTTACTGAGCACTTTGCAGGAGTAGGTCTAGTTTTGCAGAACAGCAGGAGATGGGTGAGTGTTAAACAGGAGCAAGACTACATTGTATCCTCTTGTGTGCCCTTGTGTCTTGTGTGTGTGTGGGTTTTGTTTTCCAAAGGAAAGAAGGGTTCTAAAGGTTGAACCTCTCTAGTCCAGCACTCTCAGGACCTGACAGGTGCCAAACCAGAGAATTTGCCGAAGCATGGGAGATCAATATTGTCTAGCAGCATTGCCAACACGTCCACTGCTTGCTGAGCTCATACAAGACATTTAGGGGGTAAATTAGAGCTAAATAACAGCACAGAACACTGACAACCAGGACTGGTGGCTGTAAACAAACTTTATGGGACCACGAGAAACTTAGGCACACTCATGGTAAGTTGACATCCAGCTAATTAAAATCATGCCAGACCACGGATGTTGCCAGACCAGAGAGTGCTGGAATAGAGAGGTTCAACCTGTAGTACTTTCTACTCCCCTCCTGCCTGCTCCTTTCCCCTCCTATATGTTTGGCTGTGCAATGAGGGGCAATGCAGCTGTAGAAATTGGCCCATATGGCCAATTAGACTGTGAAATAAATTACACCAACATGTAAATGACACTAATGATTAGGAGTGTGAATCTGCTTCAAAATTGTTTTCAAAATTAATATGCGCATTAACCGACAGGGAAGACATATTCCTAGACATGGTATTAAGTGATACTGGAGATATGATTGACTATATAATGAAAGAGAAGTACAGTAAAACTCCAATAGTCCGGCATCCAATAGTCCGGCACTCCTGATAGTCCGGCATCAAAATGGCAAGAGCCTAGTGAGTGAGCTTCAGCAAAAAATGAGTCACAAGGTAACAGCGGCAGCAGCTGAACTGAGCAAAAAGGGTAAAAAAGGCTTAAAAAAACCTAAAATATTACAGTATACTGTATACAGTATGTATAATAAAAAGGGTTAAGAACACTTTATATACAGTATATAATGTATACAGTATATATATAAGCATCTTATAGTACCTCCTGATAGTCTGGCATATCTGATAATCCGGCACCACCTATGTCCCATAGGTTCTGGATTATTGGAAGTCTACTGTATCTGTAAAGCAGGGATCACAATGACATTAGGTTTGGAATTAACACAACAATGAAAGTAAAGAGAAGACGGCAAAAATATTAAACGTAGAAAAGGAGTGACAGGGCCTGCAAAGTCACAGGGCTTTAAATGGCACAGAGTTATTAGAAGCAGACAGTTGGCTCATGTCGAGACAAGAACTCCTGTGAGATCCTTATCCACTGCTGTCAAAGGGAGTCTTGCCATTGACTTGAGTAGGACCAGGATTTGACCCCTAGAAGAAACCATAAGAACGGCCATACTGGGTCAGACCAAATATCCATCTAGCTCAGTATCCTGTCTTCCGACAGTGGCCAGAAGGAGTGATCAGAACAGGTAATCATCAAGTGATCCATTCCCTGTTGCCCATTTCCAGCTTCTGAAAAACAAAGGCTAGGGACACCATTCCTGCCCATCCTGGCTGGACCTATTGTCCATGAATTTATCTAGTTCTTTTTTGAAATCTGTTATAGTCTTGGCCTTGACAGCATCCTCTGGCAAGGAGTTCCACAGGTTCACCATGCGTTGTGTGAAGAAATACTTCCTTTTGTTTGTTTTAAACCTGCTACCTATTACTTTCATTTGGTGACCCCCCCTAATTCTTGCGTTATGGGAACAAGTCAATAACTTTTCCTTATTCACTTTCTCCACATCCATCATGATTTTATAGACTTCGATCATATCCCCCCCTTAGTCATCTCTTTTCCAAGCTAGATCATCATGAACTCGGTGGAACTGTGGTTCCAATAACAATTCTATACAATGTTCTGAAATAAAACTCCTTCTTTGTTTTAAGAAATAATTTTTTCTTAGTGACATGGCACAGGGGAGAGGACAAAAACTCCTGGCTTCTAAACCCTCTGCTAACTCTCTGAACATGGAGTTAAATCACTCACTATTTTGGCTTCGGTCTTCTCTATCTACAAAATAGGATAATCTTCACTGGATCAAGGATCTTCAACATAAGGTTGTCCATGATGTTTGATGTACTTTAACTGGACTGACCCTGTAGGGAAATACAATGCATATTGCTTAGTCTTCACTCAAGCAAACCTTTTTGGATTGACAGGAGTTTGAGTTAGGAATTGAGGATTTGTTCTTCCTCTAAATCATGTAGGCCATATCTTTCTTCTGCATGTGGATAGTCCTGTCCTTGAAACGCTCCCAGGATTTAAAATCACCCTCTGTCTTTCACTTTGACATTTCCTGGATATACGATGATTAACTGAATTGGAAGCAAGATTTAAAATGAGTCCTTAGTTAATCTCAGTGATGAAATTATTTGGATAGATTTATTAATAACAATTATTTATATTATAGTAATACCTGGAGGCCTTAACCTCCTCTTGGGATCCATTAAGCCAGGCACAAAATAAGTCAGGCTCATATCCTAAGAGGTGTTTAGGTGCCTAACTAATTCTGAGGGGATGGGTCTCAATCCCTCCCCCAAAAGCTGCAATATATGTGGCTGAGGCTTCCCAGGTGGGATATTTCTAAATTGCCTAAGCAAAGTATTTGCTTAACTCCCTATGGAAGTCAGTGGAGTTGACTTTCAGTCATCTTTGGGTCAGGTCCACAACATAACACCAGTGATATGTGCATGAAGAAGAGACTGTGCCTCTTTAGGAGAATTCTCAGATATGATCCTGGTATGTCAAAGAAGAAAATGAATGGTCGGCCATCTGCAGTCTTAGGTTCTTGTTCTGCCACCTTTCCTCAATTTGAGTTGAAATCAAAGGGACTTCTCACACTGCAAAGTACTCCTCAACATACCATTTGTAGCAATAACACATAATTGATTGCAGTGGGTATACTTAACATGCCAAAGGGCTGACAACCCTCAGTAAATAGTCTAGAAAACAAATTGATTTTTTTTTACTCTTCATCCCTATGCGTTTCAGCTTCATTCATTATATAACATCCCCATAATCATCTTGATACATTACAAATTGGGTAGCAATTCAACAACTAAGCTTGTTCTTTTGATTTAAATCTCCCGTTATAGACAGTAGACACAAAAAGATAAATATAAATGTATTATATGTAAAATATGAATATTTCTATTGCTTTATTAATCTCATGCAAAATTCCAATATTTTAGAATTCCTAACGCATTCCTAAAATATCTTGGATCAAGAGGTGCACATAAGCAAATACCGGAACCTCAGGGGAGATGCGCCCGTGAAAGCTGTTAGGCAGGCACCATGCCCAAATCCTTTGGGCAAAAAACTCAGCTGAACGACATACCGGCAAGTTATCCGCCAGTTAGGAAGTAAAGTAGGAGGAAGGGATGTGACTTGTGCTGACTTGTTTTATTGGCACACGTGTCTGCAGAAAATGAGTTTCAAAGTGGCACGTGCAAGCACATGTGGAAACTGAATTTCACATTTGCAGGGTTATTTGCACCCTAAGTATTGCATTCATCCAGTCAGGGAACAGGAACAATACCACCCTGATTTATCTGAACAAGAATAGGCAGCCATCACAGCTTTCATGGCCAATACCAAGTACTCACAGAGAAGTGTTGGTAATTAATCTTTGGGGGTTTTAACTGCCAACATGTCATGTACTAATTTCAGATAAGGAATAAATCAGAAGATATAATTTGATAGTCTATTCATGGCGTATCTCCAAGCAGTGAGAGGTTAAACCTGTCAGATTATTCATACTGGTTTATTCTCTCAGCCATTATCCTTTCAGCAGGAAATCCCTGCCCCAAAGAATTTACTGTCTAAGAGGGGGAGAAAGGAAGTAGTAATATTGACATTTTACAGCTGGAGGACTGAATCACAGAGACTGACATGCCTGAGGACATACAGAACATCTGTGGCAGAGTTGGGAATTCAACTCTGATTTCCTGAGCTCTTTAAGTCATAAGGCCATGCATCCTTTCAGTTAAGCCACACTGTTTTCTAGAGATTGCTCAGCAGTTCTCTCTTTATGCCTGAAGCCCTGATTCTGCAATGATTATCTGGCGGTCCATAGCAGTGCCATTGACTCTCTACATGACTTCTTTTAACAAAGACAAAGGGTTAAGGTTAAGAATGGAATGAATAGAAGTTTTGATTTGGATTTGTGCAGGGAAATGTGGGTGAAGGGTGGACTAGTTAAAACCTAAATGGAAAGGTTCTTTGGTTTATCTGTGGTTTAGGAAAAACATTCTCTCCATCGACATGACTTCAAAAGAAAAATCAATAGAAAACTAGTGTGAGTTATAAGAATTAAAAAAAATCATATCATGAAGTCAAGCTCATTTAAAAGGAGACAGGTTTATAAAATAATTGGTCCTTTAGTTTAATATTGATTAGAGAACTATCTTTTCAAACTGAACATAATTTCTGTAGCAGATTAATGAATGCTACTAATAGGCAAGAAAGAGGGAAGGCAATATAGACTAGCATAATAAATCCAGCAAAGATTTATCTTATTGCATATACAAAAATTAATTACAGATGCATCATTTTAAAGTTACTTAGCATTATTCACCATCTTTATTAGCAGGTGTAACATATCTTGTAGCCTACCTTAATTGCGGTAGCTGATCCAATTAACTATTTAATCAGGTAATTTTTTAATAAAAGCTGTTATCTAAACTGTGAGAGGAGTGAGAGATGTGAGCAGTTAGAGCTTTTTAGGAATTCCTTTAATTCTATAGGCTTGAAAAAACCTTTAGAGTCTTAGGCTACGTCTAGACTGGCCTCTTCTCCGGAAAAGTCATGCAAAGCAGGTTAGTCAGAATAGGGAAATCCCGCGGGGGATTTAAATATCCCCCGCGGGATTTAAATAAACATGTCCGCCGCTTTTTTTCTGGCTTGGGGAAAAGCCTACTTTCAGGTAGGAATAAGAGATCCTCCGGAAAAGGGCTTTATTCCGGAGGATCGCGCCAGTCTAGACGCTTTTTTCCGGCTTTTCCCCAAGCCGGAAAAAAAGCAGCGGACATGTTTATTTAAATCCTGCGGGGGATTTTTAAATCCCCCGCAGATTTCCCTATTCTGACTTACCTGCTTTGCATGACTTTTCCGGAGAAGGGACCAGTCTAGACGTAGCCTTAGTGTATTGTTTCTGAATTAAACAACACCCTCTTTGTAGAATACAGGCTGAGAAAGCATTGTGGGACAGTGGTCTGAACATGGGACTGAATGATACACTTTGGAATTGGAAACTGCTTATTAATTCATTAATATGGAGTTCTTTACATATTATCACTATTGGATTTAGGTCTGATCTAAATACCCACCTGAATTCTGTGACAGTCCAGATCCAGAGGTAAATACTGCATTTGCTCCAACTAATAGCCAGATTAGTTGTTATTCTGTATATAATTAGAGGACTAAGTCTGCCAGTGCAGCATCTCTCATGAGCCGTAGTTTTGCTTTTTAAAGGTAAAGTATTTTTCAAAACAAAACAAAACAAAACAAAACAAAACATCCCCCCTCCCTATTTACAAGAGCCTTAATTGAATTTAAAAAGTTTGGTTGTGTTTTCAGTGCATAGCCAATAGTAATTGAAGCCTATCTAAAGGGTATATATTCTTCCTCTTACAGCCAGCCTTCTCTATTGGTTGACACAGGGAGAGTGAAAGGCTACAGTTCCACTAATCGTCTACCCAGTTGCTTGTGCTAGAAGCCATCTGGGGCACAGTCCCTGTGCTACAAGGGCCTGATCCAAAGCTCATTGTAGTTAATGGATAGATTCGGTAGCCTTTTATTTAAAGTAAATATTGTAATGTGTTCATATACCAGCATGCATTTGGCTGTAGTGGCTACAGTTTCAGGCTTAACAGAGTGAAAGTCCCTTCTGCTACTTGCTTGAGATCTAGAGTCTGTAGGAACACATGAAGACCAAGGTTAGTGACTGCACATACATTCAAAAGTGCAAGTCTCATTTGTTTGACAAGTTTTATTAAAGTTACAGTTGTAACCCTTCCCCCTGGAGCTGGCAGCAACCAGGGCTGGCTTCAATGTCGAGGGGATCCTTTTCAACAATATAACACTGAACTGACTTGAGCCCTTCCCAGTAACTTGGGAAAATTATACACCACCAATGTTCCTTCTAAGATTTTCCATCCATGAGCAGTGCTAGAATGGTGCGGAGCCTGGGGCAGAAGTGACAAATCCGTCACTTTTGGGACCCAAACCATCACTTTTGGGGCCATCTTCACTGACCAGTTGTGCTGGGGGCCAGATTGATCATCCCAATTCATCATATCCTAGGGACAGCTCGGCCTCTGAGAGGCGCTATTCCCCACTTGCAAGCACTGAGGCTGAGTGTAGTAAAGAAATGTTTAATGAAAGGAGAGAAGTCACCCAACATTAATTAAGGAAAATACCACAAGCAGGATTCATAATCATAAAACTGTGAGCAGGACATCCACCCCAGCCATGCCTTCTGCTTCATGTTCCTGAATTCTACAACCCAAAGTTCCTTTTCTGTGACCCTCTCTTCTCCGTTGCCATACCCCATGCACAGGGGTTGTCCTTGGTCAACCTGGGATTCTTACATCGATTGGGGGGAGGGGTATCAGAGGCATTTAGTGGAGACTAGGCCTTAGAAAAGCTGTTCAGCTACTTATATTTGTGTTTGCAGAAGTATCATAAGGAAGGAAAACACACTTAAATGATTCTCAAAGAAACAGGCAAACATGCATGTATTCAGGGAGCTGTACAATTGATATATCATTGTATGGAAAAACCCTTTCCTTATGGAAAGATAATAGTGTGAATTGAATGAATTTACCTCAGAGGTGAACATCAGCCAATGCACTGCCAGGTATGCTCTTCCTTGATAGAGCTGGCTAGATAAAGTGACTGGATGGTCATACGTATAATATACAAGCTCAGTGCTGCAAAATGTGTTCTCTAGAGGTAGCTGACAGGAGGATATTTTAATTAGTCTGGGATTCTCAGTGGGAAATTGCAGGACATGCAGAGAATAGTTAATTATGTTTAAAATGTCATGGAAAAACTGAGCACCAGGCTTCTGTTAAAAATTAGCAGACAAGTTCACAAACCAAAGGGAATGTGTTCACCTAGTGTGCATGTTAAAGAGGAGTTTCCCAAATTTCGTATCACTTTACCCCTTTAGCTCTGAAATAGGGGCACTAAAGCTGTCGGGACAAAGCCCTCAGGATATTATGATAGTCAAACCGAGTCTGAATACCCTCACGTGCTTTGATAAATCCACCCAATAAAAAGACAATAGAGGTTGAACCTCTCCAGTCCAGCACCCTCGGGACCTCACTGGTGCCAAACCAGAGAATTTGCCAAACTACAGGAGGTCAATATTGTCTAGCAGCATTGCCAACACTCCCACTGCTCACTGGGCTTTGAGAAGACATTTGGGGGTAAATTAGAGCTAAATAACAGCACAGAACACTGAGAGCCAGGATTGGTGGCTGTAAGCAAACTTTATGGAACTGTGGAAAACTTGGCCACACCCATGATCAGTGGACACCTGGCTAACTAAAATCAAGCCAGAACACAATTGTTGCCAAACCAGAGTGCTGGACTAGAGAGATTCTACCTGTAACATGCCTTTAAAAGAACAAGCTGAATCCTTTGTAGAAGGATGCTTCCACAGAGTACAGATCAGTCCGACTAGCTTCTATTGGGCAGAGGACAGGGCCTCGGTGTTAATGATGGTGAGATACTTGAAGTCAACATGGTAACAAATGCAACCATAGAACATAACCTTTGGAAGATACTGAATTTGCTATTGCACTGTCACTGCCACGGCTCCCTGGGTTGTAGCTCCGGAGGAAGCGCCAGGATAGACCAACTGCAGGCACTTGAGCTACTGTGACAACAGAATAGTCAAAATGTCCATGGCCAGTCTCATATGTGCTTTATGGCTACTGCTGGCGGAGCTCCTGCACAGAGGGGAACAGCAGCAGGAAATTTTAGAAAATAAGGCGGGTGTGGACACTTCCAGTTTGCCCATGAAATGAGGTAGAATAACATTTTCTAGTGATGCATCTAGTAGCAGATCAAGGAATAGACGCCACATACCCTGAATCCCATTCCAATGCTTTATCTGCGATGTGGCTCAGTTCTGTCTATACTTGCTACATCTACACTGCCCTCTATTGTGCAAGAAAATATGCAAATGCGGCGAAGCAGTGAATATTGCCGTGCCTCATTTGCATATTTAATGAGCCACCATTTTTGCACAAACCCCCCTCTTGTGCAAGAGCCGTTCTTCCTGAAAAAAAGTAGCAGAGGAGCTCTTGTGAAAGAGGGTTGTTTGTACAAAATGGTGGCTCATTAAGTATGCAAATGAGGCACGACGATATTCACCGCTTTGCCTCATTTGCATATTTTCTTGCACAAGAAAGGGCAGTGTAGACGTAGCCTTGTAGTTCACTTGCACCGGCGGTTGATGCTCATTGCCAGCAATGGGCAAATTTCCTTATGGATGGAGAATTTGTTAAGCCCAATGCTTCCTAGAACTCCCCTAGGGCCCTGGGGCTCTGTGCTGCCTGCAAAGCCCTGTGCTTTAAAGGTGCAATAGTGCAGGTATGGCAAACATAACTGAGAAGAGAGAAATAATGCTGACGGAGGGGAGGGGGCAAAGAGGGGAAGTGCCCCAGTGCCTGGCAATTCAAAAGGCTGCTGCCACTGCTACTGTAGCAACAACAGCAGCTGGAGTCCCAGGCCCTTTAAGTCTCCACCATAGATCTGGGTGGCTCTAAGCACTGGTGGGGAGGCCTGCGGTGTGCTCTGGGGGGGCACTGAGGCTACCTGGGAGAGGCTAGTCACAACCCTGCCCCTTCTTCCTGAGGCCACACCCCTAATCACACAAACCCAGACACCCTTGCCCCATCCCTTCCCTGAGGCCACACGCCTGCCCTGCCACTTCACCAACCTCCCCTCCTCCCCGACTCCATTCTCCTCCCTTCTGTGGAGTGTGAGAGGGGGCTCCAGGCTGAGCCCGGAGCAGGGTGTTGGGGTTCAAGAGGAGTGCAGGGTGCAGGCTCGCCTCCCTCTCTCCCTCCCTCCCTCCCCCGTCTCTGTAATATCCTGGAACAAATACTGCTACAACTCCCTGCAAATATGTTTCCTCATATTCTTTTGCTTCATGAAAGAATCAAACAATGGTTGTTTGCAGGACTGGATTTAATACAACAGACATCTCTCAAAATCAAATCTGATGACAATTATTTTTAAACTATGTTTTCTTTATGATTTAAACTTTTGAGTGGGAGCCTTATTACAGCTTTTGGTATTAAAAAAGAGCAAGAAATCCCAGACACTTTATATGATTTGATGTGCAGATTTACTCAATTCTAGTACAAAGCATGAAGGAGGTAATAAAAGATGCAAAAAGGTTGCCTAATAGCTATACCTTGCATTGAGTGTTCCATTTGCTTTTTTACGAGGAACTGAGTGGCTTTGTGGATGGAAAACTAAAACCAGTTTTGAGTATTAGTGTTGACAAGTATGAGTGGTGGCTTGGCAGAGTCAAAAAATGAGTTTCACAATATTTGGCTTACTTCCTTTAAAATATAACACTGCTCACATCCATACGGATGTAAAAGATATTATTAATAAATACTTGATGTGGGACGAGAAATTTTATAAATGAGCTCCAGCCGCTGCAATGCTTTGGAATACATTTATGTACATGTTTTTTCTATTTGAACAAAGTTGTTTGTGTCTTCTGCACTATGTAATTCCATATAATTGATTAATCCATAAGAGCTATTGAATAGTTTACATGATCTTTTACTAATACAGGCTAAATACTTGGTGAATTCAAAGATTTTTTTTTTTTTACAATAAGGCATATAGCTTCAAAACATTATCACTAGTTTAATACATGCCAGGCACTTCAGTGTAGCAAGATGTCTAATTGTGAAGGTTCATTTATGGTAAAGCTGCCCTTTATAGGGAGTTAGGGCTCAGTCAACCAGGAACTGGTTTGCGAAGGCCTCACTTGTGGGTAACTGACTGCCCAGAAGTCTGATTCATAAATGAGCACTGGGGCTTAATATGGGTTCCCATGCTCAGCTGAGGGAACTTCTAAGGCAGTGATTCTCAAAGTGTGGTCCACTAGTGGTCCATGACCATCTTGCAGGTGGGCCACAGGCTCAGGGCTTGCCCCACCCCCTGCAGAAGGGAGCCTGCATTGGTGCTCCAACTTAGGGCAAAAGGGGAAGCGTTGCGGGCCAGATCTGGCTTGTGGGGGAAGAAAGGGCACTGCACACTGCTGCTCCCCCTCCACAGTTGGGGAATGGCAGTGCAGGAAACAGCTTGCCTGGAGGCTTTCCCTGCTGTTCTTATTGGCTGGAATTACAGCCAATAGGAGCATCAGGGCGGTGGTGCCTGGAAGCGGTGGGAGGTACGTAGCCAAGTAGATGCCCTCAGTACTCCTGCTGCCCAGTCCTCCCACCCCTACCCCATTCTTACACTCTCCTTCCCACCCAGACCCCCCTTACTCCTGCACCCTACCTTCCTCCCAGATCCCCCACCCTCAGCCCCTTCCTGAACTCTACTCCCCAGCCAGACCCCACTCTTCCACCTCCTCCTGCACCCATTTTATTATCATGGATGGATGGATGGTGGTCCACGGAAAGGTCTGTGTTGAGCGAAGGGCAGGTCGCTGACCAAAAAGTTTGAGAACCACTGTCTTAAGGAAAACAGAAAGATCTTGTGGAGAGGCATTTCCAAGAGAGGACTGTGTCAGGAAAGTGAGTAGGGAGCCTAAAAGGTTATCGCTCAAGGGAGTTATCTCCTACCAGAATGAGGAGCCTGTAAGAGATGTTTCTAGAGCTGGATTCTCCTACATGAAGGGCCACATTTGACAGGCCTCAGAGAGTAACTTGTCCTAGCCATGAGGGGTCCCAGGACAGACTTAGGGTTCAAAGTTTTATTTATGTTCCGGGTTGGCATTTTTGTTAATGTTCATAAAGGAGACCGTGTGTTTTTTAGCACCTGCTATGTGGACTTGTTCATCTGATCTCCTTTTTTGAGAAAGTAACAGATTTTTTAGATAAAGGAAATGCAGTGGATCTAATCTACCTCGACTTTAGTAAGGCATTTGATACAGTACCACATGGGGAATTATTGGTTAAATTGGAAAAGATAGGGATTAATATGAAAGTTGAGAGGTGGATAAGCAACTGGTTAAAGGGGAGACTACAGTGGGTCATATTGAAAGGTGAACTGTCAGGTTGGAGGAAGGTTACTAGCGGAGTTCCTCAGGGATCAGTTTTGGGACCAATTTTATTTAATCTTTTTATTGCTGATCTTGGCACCAAAAGTGGAAGTGTCCTAATAAAATTTGCGGATGACACAAAGTTGGGAGCTATTGCCAATTCAGAAAAGGATCGGGATATCATACAGGAAGATCTGGATGATCTTGTAAATTGGAGTGATAGCAATAGGATGAAATTTAATAGTGAGAAGTGTAAGGTTATGCATTTAGGGATTAATAACAAGAATTTTAGTTATAAGCCGGGGACACATCAGTTGGAAGTAACGGAGGAGGAGAAGGACCTCGGAGTCCTGGTTGATTATAGAATGACTATGAGCCGCCATTGTGACATGGCCGTGAAAAAGGCGAATACGATCTTGGGATGTATTAGGTGAGGTATTTCCAGTAGGGATAAGGAGGTGTTAGTGCCATTAAACAAGGCATTGGTGAGACCCCATTTGGAATACTGTGTGCAGTTCTGGTCTCCCATGTTTAAGAAGGATGAATTCAAACTGGAACAGGTACAAAGAAGGGCCACTAGGATGATCCAAGGAATGGAAAACCTGTCTTATGAAAGGAGACTCAAGGAGCTTGGCTTGTTTACTTTAACCAAAAGAAGGCTGAGGGGGGACATGATTGCACTTTTTAAATATATTAGAGGGATAAATACCAGGGAGGGAGAGGAATTATTTAAGTTTAATACCAATGTGGACACAAGAACAAATGGATATAAGCTGGCTAGTAAGAAGTTTAGACTTGAGATTAGACGAAGGTTTCTAACCATTAGAGGAGTGAGGTTCTGTAACGGCCTTCCAAGGGAAGTAGTGGGGGCAAAAGATCTATCTGGTTTCAAGATTAAACTAGATGGGTTTATGAAGGGGATGGTTTGATGAGATAACATGATCTTGGTAACTAATTGACCATTCATTATCAGTGGGAAATAGGTCAATGGAGGGATGATAGGAGTTATTATAGAGAACTTTCTGGGTGTCTGGCTGATGAGTCTTGCCCACATGCTCAGGGTTTAGCTGATCGCCATATTTGGGGTCAGGAAGGAATTTTCCTCCAGGGTAGATTGGCAGAGGCCCTGGAGGTTTTTCGCCTTCCTCTGTAGCATGGGGTACAGATCACAGCTGGAGGATTCTCTGCATCTTGGGGTCTTCAAAGTATTTGAAGGCTTCAATATCTGAGATATAGGTGAGAGGATTATTCTAGAAGGGGTGAGTGAGATTTTGTGGCCTGCACTGTGCAGGGGGTCAGACTAGATGATCATAATGGCCCCTTCTGACCTTAAAGTCTATGAGTCTATCTGGACTTGACTCATCTGTAACACCCGGCAGGGCCAACAGCCACCATGGGTCCTGTGGCAAGGTATGGGAGGGGCCTGCCTCCATGCCCCAGAAGGGGCGTGGCCTTGGATGGAAGGGGCGGGGCTTTGGACAGTTAGCCCTTAGTACCTCCCAGACTGCAATGAGCCCCTCACCTCCAGCCCTCAGAGCTGTGTGCAGCAGCATTCCGGCACTCCTATGGCAATTCAAATTGGTTTGGGGTTCCAGCTGCAGCCGCTGCTGCTATAGTAGCATCAGAGGTGGCCAGGAGCTATGTTCCCTATTTTCTCCGAGGGCAGCGATTAGTGTATTGCCCATAGTTATAAGTCATCACGAGGGTTCTTTTAAGCAAGCACATTTATTCCTGTGGGAAAAATAGTGTGCATGCTAAAAAGATTTCTAGCGATCACCCCCTACTTTAGGTCTGGTAGGTTTTAGTCCTTGAAGACTCACCCAAGCTGGGTTTTTTCTGTGATTAGGAATTCATCTGCTTTTGATCCCAAACCAGAACACAAGCTGGACAGATCAGCTGTTTCTTTATACAAGTGGGGCCTTTGATCTTGGCCTTCTGAAGCAGGTAGTCAGCAGATCTTGTCCTCAGGGCATAGCTTCAAAAGACTGGGTTTTTGCATAACTGGAGCTGAGGAATTTACATTAGCTTCTCCCTAGGGATTCCCCCAGAATCCTGCTTCACACATGTTGTCCCCAAAGTCCAGACTTTTCTGGCACTTTTTCAATGCAGTATTCTGAACTACCAGTCTTTCTGAATTTTGTCTGTCACATTTCTTCCTCACTTTTGCTTTCTGCCCCCAAGAGGATACATACAATCCAACCCACAATAATGCTAAGCTGCATACCAAAACGGCTTCTTAAGATACTGCAAGAAATTGCCTTATGAGTCATGTTTCATAGAATCATAGGACTGAAAGGGTCCTCTAGAGGCCATCCAATCCAATCATGTCCATGTTACTGTACATTTCAAGATCATGACATCCCTTGTCCCTAAATATTAACAGTGCCACCTAATGGTGGAGCAAACCACCAGCAGTTCAAAGACAGCACGGTCTTCAACTATTTCTTTGCTACGAAGCAGATGCAAAAATTATAATTGCTACTCTTTGTGCTATGAACAATTAGAATCTCTTAATGAGTTTGTTGCCCAGACTGAATGTTTAAAAACAAGCAGCTTGATGTAAATTATGTGATCTTGGAAGATGATTTTAGGTGCCTAGGAAATGGAACATCTGTTCTATAGGTGAACAGAATGGCAGCTAATCTCCTGTTGTTTTGATCTGCTTATTCTCAGACTTCTTGTTTGATGTGTGGCTATCATTTGGTGTGGAGTGATGAAGAAAGGCCTCCTTTGACAAGACAGTGCAAAAAAGTATTTGAAACTTGGGGATGGCTGATTTGAAATCTTCTGCCGTAAGATGGTTAGGCCAGCTGTTGAAAAGTAGTCACTGTATGCATGTGCTACAGTCAAAAGACACAATTACTAAATAAACCATATATCCTTTAACGTCAACCAAACAGACTTTGACTACTTGAGCTAAAGGAGGATGACTTCGGCCAGCACTAGAATTGGATTCTTTGTCCAGTGTGCCACCTTTGAGAGGGAAATATTACTCATACATAGAAGCAGCATTATCAATAGTTCTCAATGACATTTCTTAGCTTGAGAGAGATTATTGAGCCTCCTAAAAGACATTGGGTTGCAGTCACACTTCTCAATGGGAGTAGCTTATCCCAGAAAAAATGGGAACGGGCTTCATTGTTTTATGAGTTAAGGATTTGTTTTTCTAATGGTAAATGAGCCCTCAGGGATTCATTAACAATGGATTGTTTTTGTCATATTTTGGAGAGACAAGGGAGCAAAGATGAATTATTTTGGAAGAAAACAGTTGGAGTGAGTTGCTTTGAACTAGTCTATCAATTTAACTGGGATGCAAATATAAATCTTGAGCCAGATTCAAATTGTATGCCTGTACAGAGGGATGTAAAGAATTTTGCTCTGCATTGTTCCATGATATAGCATGGAGTGGGATGAGGAGTGGAGGTGGGTGATTGGATACTTATTTCTTCTTTACCCACAAGCCTCCTGAAGAATAAAGTAAGGTCGTGGCCTATAAACCATGCCGATTAGCTGAGGTCCTCATAGGCCACGGTATCCTTTACATTTGCATCAGCTTCCTCTCCTTTCTCCCACTTGCTCCCCTGAAACACATTTCTAATGGCAGGGATGAGTCATTAGGAACTATAGAAAAGCAATGCAGCTTTTGCCAGTATTTCAGAGGAAAGTAACCTCTATGGGGCACGTGTGCATTTCTAGGTGTTGCCTGCCCGCTCTTTTGTTCCACCCATTCCTTAGCCTCTCCTTTTCATGTGAGAGGTTGGCTTTATGCATAGAGGATCCCCTTCCATATTCCAAAGGAGACTCTTTAGGCTTAGAATCAAAGGATGCTTTGGACCCACACCAATGTGGAAGGAGCAGAGTAGAATTTTGTCTTCATTACATATCTGGACAAACATACAATTCATACAACAGACAGTAGAGAGTCTGCGTATTAATTGCCCTCTCATAGGACATATCTAAACTACATCCCTCTTTCGAAAGTGCAAATGAAATGGGAGAATACAGGATCTTTCAAAAAAGTTCTTTAAAAAAAAACCCGTGTCTAGACAGAGGTTTCATTTTCAAAATACCCTTTTTCAAAAGAACGCTGTGACGCAATTATGCAAATGAAGCGCAGGATATTTAAATCCCTGCTTCATTTACACTTTCGATTTGCCTAATTTACATCCCTTTTTCGAAAGAGGGATGTAGTTTAGACATAGTCATATTGTGCCAGTATGGAAAGTACAGCGACTTCTTAGTTGCTACACAATGGTTTGTTTAGAACATCACAGTAAGAGCAAGGTTAAACCACAGATCCTAACACTCAAAAAGCCCATGCCCCTCTCACTTGAGTTAAAAAAGAGGTCTCTCCTTTAGCTGCTATCCAAACAGGACACACACACACATACTCTTACTGTAACCCACGGAAGGCATCGGTCTCCAAACTGTGGTTGATAGAGCACTTTTTGGTGGCCTATGGAGAGCGGGCTAGTCACATGGTACTTGCTCGTTTCCATGTCTCCAGATACAAAATTGCATTTAAAAGACAGCTACCAATAGCAATAATTTTCCAGTACTTGCTGCAGTTGCTACAGCTATTGTTATTGTGTATATAGCAAAGGAGGTGATCTAAGTCAGGGTTTCTCAACCAGTGGTACAAGTATCTGTAGGTTTCGGGGGTACTTCTCATTTTTTTTAAAAAAAGGGATACTTCACAAAAAAAGGTTGAGAAACATGGATCTAAGTAATCATCATGGACTAGGAAAGGCCTGTGAGGCAATGCAGAAGGGGAAATAGGTGTTCCCTATAAGGAGCTGCAGACAGGCAAGGAGAGGTGGGAGAGTATATTGCAGGAGGAGACAGTCCCTGTGAGGCACATGGGGGTCAGGGCCAGCTTGGAAATCCTAGCAGGAAATTGTTTTTGGACAATCAATGGAGGCTGGAGGGATAGGTTGCCAGATGGTTTCAACAAAAATACTGGACACACTTGACATGACGTCACAATCTACATTACATCTTATTTAGAAAATACTGGACATGTATATTTTCTCATTTATATTTTCTCAATTTGTTTCCCGAACAGAAAGCTCAAATACTGGAATGTCCGGTTCAAAACCAGACACCTGGCAACCCTATGGAGGGAAGAGACAACTATTGATTTGCATGTGGTTGATAATTCCCCAAACCAATGAAGAAAATTGCTAGCTTGCACCCCTGCAGTGGCTCATTATTATAATGAGTGACGGTCCCTCTTCACCTCTCCTCTGCATTCAACACATGCTAGCCATTACCATCAACGCACGTGACTATTGCCTGTCAAGTTGTATATTGTCTGACTAGCCTTGTCACTGAGATACTCAGATGAGCTCTTGATTTTGGAGGAACACAGTGTTTTGGATACAAATCCAAATCCTTTGAAATGCTGTAATTATTTCATTTACTGTAAGTATGGTTTGGGAGCGGAAGTCAGTGGGGAATGTCTGTAACAGTTGCATTTTGATGGGAGAAGGGACAGATTACTAACAGCTGCTGGATGCTGAGTTCTCTTTGTAAGAAGAATGTGATTTGCTGGATACCAGTGGTGTAGCCACAAGGGCCCACTTGGATAGGCTTCCACTTTGGGTAGGGAAGTAATAATTG
Source organism: Pelodiscus sinensis (assembly GCF_049634645.1). NCBI lineage: Eukaryota > Metazoa > Chordata > Testudines > Trionychidae > Pelodiscus > Pelodiscus sinensis. The sequence continues at coordinate 33,885,588 of NC_134727.1, read as the reverse complement.
GGGTGGTAAGTCCCCATGCCCCAGCCCCACTATCCGGCCAGGGAGCTCCGCTCCTTGGCCAGAGCTGCAGGCGGAGTGGGGTCAGCCCTCATGTCCCAGCCTGCGTGGGTGAGTCTGACTGAAAAGTGGGTGGGGCATGGCTCATTCAGGCCCACCCGGGCTATGCCACAGCTGGGCACTGAACACATTGGAAAATCTGGCCATTCCATAGAAACTCCTTGAACTGCAATATGCTGTAACACCGCTCTTGATCAAGTGATATTCATGTAAATAAGTTAAATGTGTAAATGTAAATGTGCAGTTCTGTGTCATCTGAGCACATCTTATTCTGAAACTGCAGATAAGCAATACTTTGGGTATTTTAAGGCCACCCCTTTACCACAGTCCTCTGGTGCTAGAGATGTAAAAACTCTCTTATCACAGAAACCTCAGAAATATCCACTAGACAGTTTTCTGGGGGAAAACCACAATCATAAATTCCTAGGAAACTGCTAGTTACAATAAGTCATACTTCAGAAGAAACTGTCAATCGACACTTCTTACCATCAACTTACAGAAATATTGACTTTCCCCATTATTGTTGTAAAGATTGTTAGCACCACTAATAAAATGTTCCTTAAGTTCCACAGCTTGATGGGTTTCCTGTGGAATCATATAAACCCTTCCAATCCTCACTGTTTTCAATATTAAGAAAAGTATTTGCAGAGCTACAGTACCAGAATGAGGCCACCTTACCCGGGAAATACAGCTCCAATTACAATTTTATTGAAAAAAGGCCAACAAGGCCATAGTTGAGTGCTTGTAGCCACATTTTTCCTGTCATGGGTGGAATGCTAAATTATTACCCATGTGCAGAGCTTGTGTCTAGAACTGAATCTGCAGTAGGACGCTTCATACCTTGAGACCAAGAAGGAGACAACAAAAGCAAACGCAGGGGAAAGCCTGCTCCCATTTACCATTATCTGCCATTCATATAAGGCTTTGCTTGTCTGCCCCTTTCTTTGCTGTGGGGTTCCTGTCTCCTTTCCAAAACCCACATGCCACACCCTTCATCCTCCTGAATTCTTTACCACTTTCTGGCATTCATTTGCTGTGTCTCAATCAGAAACGTCTGCTCCTCTGATTCTTTTTTTCTTCTTAAATAAAATTACTTCCAGTTCTTTTGGAGAAGTGTGCATGGGAGACTACTTCTCGCATAGATATCACTGGGCGTACAGAGTAAAATCAAAATGCACACATGCAAGTTCATTTTGAAGAGCTGAAAGTGGATTAATCTTCCAAACTAGTTGGTAGTTAAAAATTAAACTGATCCCTCCTGTAAACGGGTCTATAGGGTGCCCTGTTGGCACCACGTCACCCCCCTTGGTCCCATGCTTCCTTCATCCCTTTTTGAGTGCCCTCCGGCGTCCGAGTCTGTCTTAACAGCAGTTCGTAGGCCCTCCCCTAGGTTGGGGCTTCGCTGGCCCCCGAGGCGGGGCCGTCCCCGTTCCAACCATGGGGAGAGGGGGGTCCAGGCCCGCCCCCTCTCATGGACCCCAGCCCAGGGCCCTAAGGACACGAACGCCTATGCCGTCCTGTCCGGCTGGCGGGGCGTCTGCCGTAACTCGCCAGCCCGCAGGCTCCCTTTGCCCACCCTGGGCTACTTCCTCTCTCCGCAGTCCAACATGCCCTTGTCCTTGGGCTCACCTCCTTGCCTTGGGTCCCATCCGTTGCGGGTCCCCAATGCGGAGCTGCTCTCCCCGCTCTCTTCCCTTCTCCCAGCATCTTCTGGGCTTTAAATCCCTGCTCCGGCTCCTGGTCCACAGGGTCCCACCCCTTCCGGCGTGCCCCCGCTTCCGCCCAGCCGGGGCCTCCCAGGAACAATGGTTGCACCACTGGTAGGCAGGCGCTGGCGCTGCTCAGCCCGCAGTGCACCCGGTGCCGCAACTCCGTCCCTGCCCTGCCATATAAGCGGCCGCCGGCGGGACTGGAGTGCGGGGCGCTTCCGCCCCATCACACCTGCACTTTCAGCTTGATTTTCACTCCCTAAACATTGTTGTTTTCTTTTAAAATGTCCATGGTTGTCATTTTTTGAGGTAGATTTAAAGGGAGTATTTTAATGTTCATCTCTCCATCACTTAACCTTTACCCGTTGCTCAAAGATTTTGCCTAAATTCTGTTAACTGGATTTTGATCTTCCACTGCACAAGCCTGCTATTCTAAGCATAAATGTTCTTTTAGCTAGCTAATAGGCTGCATTCATGAAGTGCAAACACAGACCCATAGGAATTATCATGTTGGATCACACCAGGAGTCCATCTAGTTCAGTACTAACTGTAGCCAATTCTAGATATTCCACAGAAAGGTGTAAAATCCCCATGATGGGTACTTAGGAAATAAATTGTTAATAGTGGTAATCTAATTTCTGAAACCCAAGACATTAGCAGTTGGCTTATGCTCTTGTCCTATGAAATGTAACTAACAATCTTTATCTCATTCATAAATGCCCAAGTCTTTTTGAACTCCTTTTGTCTTGCTTACAGTGATCTCTTATGAGTTTACTGGTCAATTTTTTGACTAAAAAAGGAAATAGGTTTTTAAAAAGTCTTAAGTTTGCTGCCTTTTGTTTTTATTGACATCCCCTTTGTTCTTGCTTTATAAGATGGTAAGTAAGTTTGCAATTTATCTTCACTATAACATCCTCCCTTACTCATCTGATTCGTCAACTGAAAGTCTTGTAAGGACTACGTCTACATTGCGCATTCTTGCGCAAGAAGATATGCCACTTATTTTCAGGCAGAATGGCTCTTGTGCAAGAGGGGGGTTTTGCGCAAGAAGGAGCAGCATAGACTGCTTCTTTTTGCGGAAAAGCCCCATGCGGAAAAATGGCAGCTTATTAGGTATGCAAATGAGGCATGGCAATGAATATCTTCTTGCGCAAGAATGCGCAATGCAGACATAGGCTTTTTCTACACTGGCAAGTTTTGTTGAGGAAAAGTGCCTTTTGTTTACAAAACTGCATGAGTGGTCACACTGCAACATGACTTTTGTTGCAAAAATTGGCCACGTTTGTTAAGAAAAATCTTCCAGCTCCACAAGGACTTTTGTCTTTTCCCCTCCTCTTGCAATAGACAAATATGCGGTGTAGACACCTTGTGGTATTTTGTCGCTGATTCTGGCCTCCAGGAAGTGGCCCACAATTCCCAATTAGTCCCAATTACTCAGCGTTTTTAAACCCACTGCGCTGCAGCCAAGTAACCAGCTACTCTCCCCACCCCCTTGCAAGCCTTGTGAAATTTAAATCCCATTTCCTTCTGCCTGAGCCCCTGGCATTCCCCCCACCTCCTGCATGCTGGTTCAGCAAGCAGTTGTCTCCTGGCATCTTCCCAGGTGCCCATACCTGGCTAGTACACCAAACGCTTCCGCATTTGGAGCACCGAGGAGCTGTTGTGTCCAGTCCCAGCTGCGAGTGACCCATAGGAACTGACACACATACGGGCACATTTCTTGATCCTTGTGTGAATAGTGGTACGTGTGGGACACACTGTAATGCATATTGAAAATTAAAGAACGGAGACAAGATAAGGCCTGTGAAGTGAACCAGTGCTCCAGTACTTCAGTGAAAACCTGTCATTTCTATAAGGAACTGGAGACTATCCTGGGCAGTGACCTCACCTCCACCGCCAAGAGCCCCATGGATACATCGGAGGACATGGAGGACCCTAACCCAGAGGATGAAATTGTAGCTGAGGAAGTTGAGGTAGACAAGGACTAGGTCTCCCCCCTAGTCGCCAAGTGTGTCTGGCAGCTAAGAATTGTTCTCCACTGGTGACGGATAGAGACAATCTGAGCAACCACATTCCGGGGACCAGGAAGCAGGGGATGAGACACATGGTAATGGCTACGGCTAGTGGGGCAGGGCTGAGAGCGTGGAAAAGGGAGAGGCTGGCTGTGTTTCTGTGAGCTGCACGTAGCCCTGTTTAGCTAATCAGTGTGGCTGAGTAGGAGGTTGATGCTCGCCAAGATCTCAATGGAACCCTGCTGAGAGAGGCTATCGAAACTTTTGGAGAGGTATTTGTAAATGTTCTGCTTCAGATTCCATGGCCGTGCAGCTTTGTTCCTTCCCCCATTGCAGGTCGCTAGTCCATACCATTCCGCAATCGATTGTACAGGAACCAAAGTGGAACAGACGTGGGCTGCATATGGAGCAGGGCGAAAGCCACAAGCCTGGAGAAGTTGTGCCCTGGTCTCCTTGCTTACCCTGAGGAAGGGGAGGTCTGCCAGGGTGTTACCCATCTGTGGAGAAGTGGGGCATCATTAGAACTAGGTTCCTGCAAAGGGAATTTTTTAGCCTCAGCTGGAATTTCTTCTGTCCGCATTCACAGCTGCCAGACACCCCCATCCCCTCACTCACCATGATTATGGTGCTTGCTGAGATGCGTTCCTTGCAAGGGTCAGTGGGGAAGTGAGTGGAAATGTTGGAAAAAGGTTTTGTAAATGAATCGTTACAGTGTAGGACTCTATGTGCACAGCCTCTTTTTTTGTGCATAGTGCTGAACAGCGGAGTCTTGGACCGCCCCTCCAGGCTCCATGGCAGAGAAGTTGCAATAGGTAAGGAAATGTCTGAGAAAGAACAGGGAGGATTGGGTTCACAAAGTGCTACAGCAATCCACGAGTGAGAGCAGATATTGGGAACCACTTCTGTAAAGGGAGCTGAGGAACTGCGAGGACAACCAGGCCTTCGCCAGGCAGCAGGGACAACCCTCACGGGGTTCAGGGCCTGTCTCCACCCCCAGTCTCCTAGGCACCCTGCCACAGGCCCCACCCCTGCCCAGTCTCTGCTCCTAAACCATCCTATGGATGGCTTTGCTAGGCAGGTCACAGAATGCACGATCAGGGTCATAGAATCATAGAATACTAGGACTGGAAGGGACCTCGAGAGGTCATCGAGTCCAGTCCCCTGCCCCCATGGCAGGACCAAATACTGTCTAGACCATCCCTGATAGACATTTATCTAACCTACTCTTAAATATCTCCAGAGACGGGGATTCCACAACCTCCCTGGGCAATTTATTCCAGTGTTTAACCACCCCGACAGTTAGGAACTTTTTCCTAATGTCCAACCTAAACCTCCCTTGCTGCAGTTTAAGCCCATTGCTTCTTGTTCTATCCTCAGAGGCCAAAATGAACAAGTTTTCTCCCTCCTCCTTATCACACCCTTTTAGATACCTAAAAATAGCTATCATGTCCCCCCTCGGACTTCTCTTTTCTAAACTAAACAAGCCCAATTCTTTCAGCCTTCCTTCACAGGTCATGTTCTCTAGACCTTTCATCATTCTTGTTGCTCTTCTCTGGACCCTCTCCAATTTCTCCACATCTTTCTTGAAATGCGGTGCCCAGAACTGGACCCAATACTCCAACTGAGGCCTAACCAGCGCAGAGTAGAGCGGAAGAATGACTTCTCGTGTCTTGCTCACAACACACCTGTTAATGTCATGGAGGAACAGAGTGCAATCCCGCAGCATTTAGTGAAGCAGCACAGTGAGCCAACATGGGCTCACCCTTCCATCCAGCAGATACAAAATTCTATGTCCAGCAATGCCCCTTCTCTGCCCTCATGTTCCTTTTCCCTCTTTGGGAGTCCTCAATTTTCCCATGCATTCCACTCCCTGTCTCAACCTGGACCTACACACATTTGTGAGTGAGTAGCTCCTCCCTTACCAGCTCTCAGGGGGGCTTTCTTGTGTTTCAGTGCACTGTTTTCTGATGAATAAAGGCACACTTTTATCACATTTCTATGCTTTGTTTACTGTTTAACATTGTCACAGACCAGTGACTGCAATCCTTGGTGCAGGCATTAAAGGCATATTGCTGGCTATGTTGGGTGGAGGGGAAGGCCACAGAGTAACAGGGGTTTATTTCAGTGCCCCTCATTTTCAAAGTGCACCTTCAAAGTCTCCCTGAGGTCAACAGCAGCCCTGTGAGGTGCTCTGATAGCTCTAGAATCTGCCTGCTCAAACTCTGCAGCCAAGCACTGTGCCTGGCTCCACCCCTGAGCAAACAAGTCCCCCTTAGAGTCACATAAGTTATGCAAAGTGTGTCAGAAGGTGATAACCATGGGAATATTGTCCTCAGTGAGGTCTAGCCTGCCATAGAGACACCTCCATCTTGCCATCAATGTTCCAAAGGTGCATTCGACCACCAGACAGCACCTCTCGGCCTGTTGTTAAAATGCTCCTTACTGCTGTCTAGATACCCCGTGTATGGTTGCATGAGCCAGGGCTGCAAGTAGTAAGCAGGGGCTCCCAGGATCACAATAGGCATTTCCACATCTCCCACTGTAAGCTTGTGGTCTGGAAAGAAAGACCCCACCAGCAGGCCAGTGTTTCTGAAGATGCATGAATCATGCACCTTTGCAGACCACTCCATGCTGATGTCTGTGAAATGCCCACAGAGATCCATAGTTGCCTGCAGCACCATTGGGAAGGGCCCCTTCTTGCTGATGTACTTGGTGGCAAGGTAGGCTGGGGCTTAAACCGGAATATATGTGCCATCTATTGCCCTCCCCCCCTCCCCAGCTGGGAAATCCCATGTCCACCGTCCGCCACTATGTCATGCACGTTTCCCAGAGTCACAGTCCTCCATAGCAGAAAGTGGTTTGTTGCCCTGCACACTTGCAGAAGTACAGCCCCAATGGGGTAGACGCAGGGGTGGCTCGTGACTATAGGCGGACTCGGCTGCTGCCTAGGGCGCCACCGCCTGGGGTGCCCGATGATGACGTCAGTCCATTGACGGCCCTGCAGGCGGGGGTGCCGATTGCGCATTCTGCCTGGGGCGCCAGCTGCCACAGTTGGCCTCAAACCACTCCTGGGTAGATGTTCCCACTGCACGCTGATTTACAACTGACCAGTAGCAATTGGGAGCCATTAGCTTCCACACAGCAATTGCCACATGCTTCTCAACAGAGAGGGAAGCGCTCATTCTGGTGTTTTTGCACCACAGTTTGGGAGCTAGCTCAGCACATGGCTCCCGGAAGGTTGCTTTACACGTCCGAAACTTCTGCACTCACGGCTCTTCATCCCACACCTGCCTGACGATGCGATCCCACCAACCATGCTGGTTTCCCTAGCCCAAAAGTGCCAATCTACCCTGCACAGCTGCTCTGGGACTGCCAAATGCAATGACAGGTTGCCACTGTCCATATCATGCACACTGTCAGGCTCCTCCGAGTCTTCTTCCTCTGTCAGAAATGTCAAGACGATCTCTGCTGCCGTGCATGAAGTCCTCACAACAGTTAACAGAGCGTGCAAGAGAAGTGCGGGATTCATTCTTTCTCACTGCAGATGCTGGATTGCACAGCAGAGAATGGCAGTGAGAAAAAAGGCACAAAAGCATGCTGAAAGCCCTTGAACAAAGTGGGGCCTGATGGGACGTTTCGCTCGGTCCCAAAATGCCCCATACACTGTTCTGTGCTCCCACAGCACCAAGCAAGAGAGATGGTGTCACCAAGCACCTGAAGTCGACTGGGGGAGCTAAAGATGTGGACACAATCTGTCGACAGAGGAAGTGAGTGGAAGCATGGTTTGGCAAATTATTTTTAATGACTTCTGCTTGTTGACATTAGTTCCCTTGAGAAAACTCGGAAATGTAAACACTCTCCTATTTTTTTAATTCTCCCTGTTCGTGTTGACGTATTCCCAGATCTGTACTAACGTTCATCACCTTTCCGCGGACCTCTTTATTTTCCTGAAAACACTTACCTGGACAGTCCCACAGGGGACTTGTGTAAAGTATGATGGCAGGTGAATAATCGTGGGACAAAGTCATGTGTATGTGTGATAGGATGTCACACTAGTGTTGCCATATGAGGATTCAGCAAATGATCTAGGTGAACATGTATGTGTGAGGTCAGACTGTCCATGTATTAGGTCAGTGGTTAAAGTGTGGTCCGCGACCGCCTTGCAGGTGGACTGCAGGCTCGGGGCTTGCCCCTCCCGCTCTGGAGTGGGGAGCCTGCACTGGTGCTCCAACCATGCAGGGGAGAGGGGAGCCTATTGAGCCAGCTCTGGCTTGTGGGAAAAGGAAGCGGCTCTGCATTGCCCACCACCTCAGGAAACTGCTCACCTGGGCTGTGTCTAGACTGCAGGCTTCTTTCGAAAGAGGCTCTTTCGAAAGCATCTTTCGAAAGAGCCTCTTTCGAAAGATCGCGTCTAGACTGCAGGCGGATCTTTCGATAGAGGAAATCCGCTTTTTCGAAAGAGAGCACCCAGCGAGTCTGGATGCTCTCTTTCGAAGACGGCCTCTTTACATTGAAGAACACCTTCCTTCGAAAGAGGAACTTTCGAAGGAAGGCGTTCTTCCTCGTGAAACGAGGTTTACCGCCATCGAAAGAAAAGCTGCGTTCTTTCGAAATAATTTCGAAAGAACGCGGCTTGAGTCTGGATGCAGGGGAAGTTCTTTCGAAAAAAGGGTACTTTTTTCGAAAGAACCCCTGAGTGTGGACACGGCCCTGGAGGCTTTCCCCGTTGCTTCTGTTGGCTGGAATCATGGCCAATGGAAGCTGCAGGGAGTGGTGCCTGGGAGGGGCAGGAGGTACAGAGCCAGATAAGTGCACCCACTCCTGCCAAGACCCCACCCCACCCCTGCATCCTACCTTCCTCCCAGGCCTGTCACCCCCAACCCCCTCCTGTACCCTACCTCCCACCCAGATCCCCACTCCCAGCCTGCTTCTACACTCTCCCTCCCACCCAGACCCCCCACCATCAGACCACTCCTGCACCCTACCTCCCACCCAGACCCCCCACCATCAGACCACTCCTGCACCCTATCTCCTGGGCAGACCCTGCACCTCCACCTCCTCCTGAATCCATGTTGTCATCATGGGTGGTTGGCTGGTGGTCCGTGACATCAGATTATCAGTGACTGCTTATTTGACTGGCTTCTAGTTACTGCAGCTACTCTTCATATCTGGATGGTGTTACAGTACAGGTTGAACCTCTGTCAACCAGGACTTCCTGGGGGGCCTGTGGAAGGACCCTGGATGTTCCAGGACCAGAGAGTCTTGGGGGAGGGCTGGTGACGGGGCTCCCCGCAGCTGGGCTGTCTGGTACACCCCAGGTGGGCTGCCTGGTGGGACCAAGAGCCCAGCTGGGCCCTCTAGCTGGGCTGGAGCTTTGGCTGCTTGGCATAGCAGGGAAGGGGGGACTGGCAGAGCAGCGAGGCCAGCGGCGGTGAGGAGGGGAGAGCCATCTGGGAGGCCGGTGGCCAGTCCAGGGCTGGGGGGCTGGCAGCAGGGGGGCCAGATATGACCTCCCCTGGTCTGGCAAAATCCCTTGTCTGGGATCGGTCCAGTCCCAAGGGTGCCGGACCAGGGAGTGCCAGCCAACCTGTATCTGCAAACTGTGAATATGATTGGGTGCAGATGATGCTGGCTCCTGGAAGTGACCCAGAGTGTATGTGTTCACCTGTCCTCTAATGGATGGAATTAGAACGACATCAGCATACACGAAAGAGCACCTCTCCTCGCTCACGCATGGGGAGCCTTTGCTTTTGAAGTAGAAATATCTGGGTTCTACGTCCACTATTGCGAATTTCACAATAGTGCTGTGAAGTGCCCACATGATCACAGGTTGGTTACAATAATAATCTAATTGAGATATTAAATCTTACACCAGCCTATCAAAGCATTAGTTACTGTTAGGAAAGATTAGTTCACTAACCTGTTGAGTGATATGTGGGATGTGCTGAGAAGGGGCCAACATGCTGAGCTCTTAAATTGGTAAATAGCTAGCTGAGTGGGGTATTTTAACTTTCATTACAAGTCTGTGTGGTTTAAAGTCTTGTTACAAATTCAAAACCCAGGCCAGGTACAGGAGTCTGGGCCAGTGTTCTCTCTAATCTTTTCCATCCATGTGTGGATTTTTTCCATCCATGTGTGGAATTAATTTTTTTATGCATGTGTGAATGTGCACCACCAGTAAAAATGAAGAAAACCCACACAAGCACACAGCTTATAGAGAAATCTGGTCTGGGCTGATCTATGGTTTTGGAGAGACAGCCACGTGAAATTCAGTGGCTTCAACATGCAACTTGGCAAAATTTGGCTGTGGTGCAGTTGTTTGAACAATATTTTGAGGGCGAGATGAGAAATCTCATATTCTTGTGGACAGGACAGTAGGCTATGAGGCAGGAGATTTTGGTTCTGTCCTATGCTCTGCCATGGAACTTTTGGGCAAGTCACAGCTTCTTTCTGTGCCTCTTTCTCCTCCCACCTTTTGTTTGTCTTGTGTGTTTATAACGTGGGCTCTTTGAGGCTGTCCATTGACTGTGTGCCTATACAGAGCCTAGCACCATGGGAGCCTGGTCTTATTAATGGTTCACAAAACTGTTGGAAAGGTAAAACAAATGGGGTTCCGCATGGGTCTGTTTTGGGACCGGCTTTGTTCAATATCTTCATCAACGATTTAGATATTAGCATAGAAAGTACGCTTATTAAGTTTGCAGGTGATACCAGGCTGGGAGGGGTTGCGACTGCTCTGGAGGATAGGGTCATAATTCAAAATGATCTGGACAAATTGGAGAAATGGTCTGAGGTAAACAGGATAGAGTTTAATAAAGACAAATGCAAAGTGCTCCCCTTAGGAAGGAATAATCAGTTTCACACATACAGTATGGGAAGTGACTGTCTAGAAAGGAGTACTGCAGAAAGGGATCTAGGGGTTATAGTGGACCACAAGCTGAATATGAGTCAGCAGTGTGATGTTGTTGCAAAAAAAGCAAACGTGATTCTGGGATGCATTAACGGGTGTGTTGTGAGCAAGACACGAGAAGTCATTCTTCCGTTCTACTCTGCGCTGGTTAGGCCTCAGTTGGAGTATTGTGTTCAGTTCTGGGCATCGCATTTCAAGAAAGATGTGGAGAAATTGGAGAGGGTCCAGAGAAGAGCAGCAAGAATGATTAAAGGTCTACAGAATATGACCTATGAAGGAAGGCTGAAAGAATTGGGTTTGTTTAGTTTAGAAAAGAGAAGACTGAGAGGGGACATGATAGCTGTTTTCAGGTATCTACAAGGGTGTCATGAGGAGAGAGAAAAGTTGTTCATCTTGGCCTCTGACTATAGAACAAGCAGCAGTGGGCTTAAACTGCAGCAAGGGAGGTTTAGGTTGGACATTAGGAAAAAGTTCCTGTCAGGGTAGTTAAACACTGGAATAAATTGCCCAGGGAGGTTGTGGAATCCCCATCTCTGAAGATATTTAAGAATAGGTTAGATAAATGTCTGTCAGGGATGGTCTAGACAGTATTTGGTCCTGCTATGGGGGCAGGGGACTGGACTCGATGACCTCTCGTGGTCCCTTCCTGTCCTAGTATTCTATGATTCTATGATTATGTAAGACCCCCAAATGTTATGGTAATATGTGGATTGCAGGGAATAGTAAAAAGAAATTCCTCAAGCCACTGCAAACTAAAGCTATTAGATAACTAAGGGTATGTCTACACTACAGAACTAATTCGAACTAATTAGTTAATTTGAACTAAGCTAATTCGAATTAGCACATCTAGACCTAAAAACTAGTTCGAATTAGCGTTTTGCTAATTTGAACTAGCATGTCCACATTGAGTGGACCCTGAACCGAAGTTAAGGCTGGCCAGAAGCAGGGCCAGCAGGGCATCAAATTAGGACTTAGAGCGTGGAGCTGCTGTCTCAGGCTAGCCGAGGGCTGTGCTTAAAGGGACCTGTCCCCCACCCCGGACAGACAGTTCTCAGGAGTTCCCCGCTTGCTTGTCTAACTCGATGAGGGACAGCAAAGCAGTCCTGGCTTGGAGTGCCCTGAATGCCCACACTCAGCACACCACAGCACTCGGCCATCAGCCCAGCTGCACTTGCCGCAGGCTGCCATCTGGGGAGGGCGGGAGAGGGGGTCAATCGGGGGGCTGCAGGAGAGCTTCCACCCTGAGGAGCCCGCAGAGCCACCCCAGTCCTCCCCATCGGGGGCTCGTACCCCATTCCTCCCTCACCTCCTTCCAGTTATCCCTCTCTAGCCCCCCTTCCTGATGTACAAAATAAAGGACACGTGTGTTCAAAAATAGAAACTCTCTTTATTGAACAAAACTCGGGGAGACTGGGAAAAGGAGGTGGGAGAGGGGAGGGCAACTAACATGAACAGGGGTTTGGAATAGGTCCCATATGAAGAGAGGCTAAAGGAACTGGGACGTCTCAGCTTAGAAAAGAGGAGACTGAGGGGGGATATGATAGAGGTCTATAAAAGCACGAGTGGTGTGGAGAGGGTGCATAAAGAAAAGTTCTTTATTAGTTCCCATAATAGAAGGACTAGAGGACACCAAATGAAATGAATGGGAGCAGGCTTCAAACTAATAACAGGAAGTTCTTCTTCACAAAGCAAATAGTCAACCTGTGGAACTCCTTGCTGCAGGAGGCTGTGAAGGCTAGAACTAGAACAGAGTTTAAAGAGAAGTTAGATAAATTCATGGAGGCTGGGTCCATGGAGTGGTATTAGCCAGGGGATAGAAATGGTGTCCCTGGCCTCTGTTTTGGAAGGCTGGAGATGGATGGCACGAGACAAATGGCTTGGTCATTTTCTTCGGTCCATCCCCTCCGGGGTAGCTGGTGTTGGCCGCTATTGGCAGACAGGCTACTGGGCTAGATGGACCTTTGGTCTGACCCAGTACGGCCGTTCTAAGCTCAGGGCTCAGGGTCGGGGGGGTCTCACTGGACCACCTTGATTTTCATGCACTCCTGCTTCTGGGTGGCCAGGTTGGCAGCTATCCTGCCCTAGACGGCCACTTTCCTGTGCCTAGTGTGGACGTCGTGGATGAGGTCCACAATCTCTGCACTAGACCAGGTGGGCGCCTGCCTCTTGCGGCCCCGGGCAGGCTCCTGGGAGCCGCCAGCCTGGTCCCCGGAAGAGGCGGAGGGCTGTGTGGCAGCGGGTGGCTGGCTCGTGCCATGCCAGGTGCAGGGTCTGCTGGTTGGGTGCTGGCAGGCTTGCACCTGGCACGTGCACCGTAGCCAGCCTGTGCCCCTTTAAGGGCTCTGGGGCCGGGAAGGGGGCAGAAGAGTTTCCCTGGTGGTGCCCAGAGTGGCCACCAGGGCAAGCTGGGAAGGGCTAGCGTCCCACTAGTTCGAATTAAGTGGCTACACAGCCCTTAATTCGAACTACTTAATTCGAACTAGGCGTTAGTCCTCGTAGAATGAGGTTTACCTAGTTCGAATTAAGCGCTCCGCTAGTTCGAATTAAGTTCAAACTAGCGGTTTGTATGTGTAGCGCCTATCAAAGTTAATTCGAACTAACGTCTGTTAGTTCAAATTAACTTTGTAGTGTAGACATACCCTAACACTCACTATACGGAGCACATTATGCCGATGCTCCAGCACCTGCACTGGCTTCCGGTAGGTTTCTGGGCATAATTCAAGGTCCTGGTTATGATCTATAAAGCCCTAAATGGGTTGGGACCAGGGTGTTTGAAGGACTGTCTCTTCCCATATGAACCTGCCCAGGGATTGAGGACAGCTGGGGAGCTGGTTAACATCTATACAGGGCAGGGCCTTCTCAGCCTTTGCTCACAAGCTATGGAACTCCCTTCTCGCGGACATTCACCTGGTGCCAATGCTGGCATTGTTTCGGTACTAGGCTAAAGCCATTCCTTTTACCCGTGCTTTTATTGGTGTTTGAGTTTGTGTGTGTGTGTGTGTGTGTGTGTGTGTGTGTGTGTGTGCGTGCGCGCGCGCGCGCGCAGGCCCATACGCAGGTGTGTGAAGGGTGTGAAAGTGTAACCCATACGCCTAGTGTGGTTACTGAGCAATGCAAGTGGTATCTAGACCACAGCAACAGTTAAGATGAAGAGACCTCTACAACATGTGCTGGGAGGCATCTGGCTTTTAGCTCAGCAGGTGGAGGCTCCTATACTCTGTTTTAGAGGTCCCAGGTTCAAATCTGCCTGCTGATGGTTACAAAAACACCCCCAGAGACCCCCAAGTAAGCATGCTGGCCAGGGGAAGATAGGCACGCTGCCGAAGCCTCCTTCCCCTGTGCTCTGGCCTGCTGGGGAAAGGCTGGGGCTGATTTCCCTTCTTACATGGGGGTTCATTTGCACCCCTGCAGTCCACATTTACGAAAAAAAGCACCTCCCACTGAAGTTCCTGCATACAGGCCTGGTGTGTCTCTGTGTGCGCCCCTCCTCTTGCTGTGTCTTAGTAGATTTTGTGCTTCCCCTTTGGGGTCTTTTATTTTACTCTTTAATATATTGAGTTTTAAAATTTTATAAACCACCTCGAATATTTTAAATAGAAAGGTGAGGTAAACATATTTTAATTAATTAATTAAACAACTAATATTACACCGCTATTAGTTAATGCTCCTCTCCTTTTCTTCCTCTTTTGTACTGATACTCTGTTAATGATGTCAAAGTTAGATGTGGCCGAGCTGCAAAAATCAGAGAGAGCTCTCAAATTGCCTCAAAGTTTGAGGGGCGTTTGAAGTGAACCTCCCCCTAGTTAAGGTCAGGACAGGATTAGGATATTGCGTAATAAAGGTGGTCACCAGTAGCTTAGTTTGCATTTCAATTCTCTCCAGTTGGAGAGCAGAATTGATAAGAACTTGCGGTCTACTGTCAAGTTCTCTCATTTCCATATGATTTGCACTCTCTTCTCAAACACCCATTTCCCTTCCTTCCCTTTCCCTGCTGCTTTTAACTCCCTGCCTGCAGAATGGGAGAGCAGCAGCAGCAGCCAGCGATTGACAGTCTGCGCTGTTACACCCGTGTCTGTGTTACAATTGCATTAGAAAAGGCGAAGCAGGGTGGAACACGGTAAGTGAGACATAAGAGCCAACATTAGGAACTTTCCAGTGCCAGACAATTATGGATAGGAATGAATTGCTGTGTTTTAGCAGCCTTTGAAAAGGACAAGGATTTAGAAATGCTTTGCTTGATCCAGGCTGTGAGGCTCTTGGGCTGTTTTATGTATCCCCCTTTCTCCCCCCCTTCCCCAGAGACATAGGCAGCTAGTCACTTGAGTACTGTACCCTTCAGAGGACAGAAATATTGTAGGCTTCTTAAGTGCACCAAAAATATTTGTTGTGCTAACTACAATGTTTTGTCTCTTGTTCTTTTTTGGAGGGGGGACTACTTGTGTTAAAATCTCAATAATTGTATCAATTTGTGAGAGAAAACATAACACACATGAATCCTGGTGGATAAAAGATTCACAGTAGCATGTAATGGGGTGGACTAAGCCCTGAGGCTACCTACTGGAGGCCTTGTGGTCCTGCTACACCCACTCCAGAAAAGGGCAGTAAACAGGTTCTCTGAGCTTCTGAGAGCAGCTGTGCAGAAAACAGCCAATCAGGGTGTAGCAGGTCAATATAAGAAGAGCTGCAGGGCCAGTGTATGAGCAGTTCCTTGCGATAGCTGAAGGAGAGGAGAAGGTGTCCTGGGCTGGAATGCCACTGGGACAAGGCCCTGAGGTAAGGGTGAATGTGCAGGAACCAGGAGGAAGTGGCCCAGGGGATTATAGCAGCAATGCAATTAGTCAGTTGCTTTCTGCAGGGTCTCTGGATTGGGACCTGGAGTAGAGGGGGGGGGGGGGGGTCTGAGTTCCCTGCAATTCCCTCCATAAGCTATGGGGGAGAAGAGGACTGGCCTTTGAGGGACCCCAGGAGGGGAGTTGTGGCCAGAAAGGTCCAGCAGGGCAAAGACATTACTTCCAGGGAAGGAGTACTGCTCTTGTCCAGAGCAAGACTTTAGCGGGCACTGAGGCCCTTGTTGCACTTGTACTCCAGAAGTGCTTTGCTTTGTTTCACATATGGGCTGTCTGTGTCTTGGATGGAGTCACCAAAGAGCCATATGAGAGTGCAGGCACATACTCTGCTGGGGGTGCTTGGGAGAGGTGAGTGCATCCCATTACATAAAGAAGAGCTGTGCCCTGAGATCTTTGAAGAAGTTTATTTTTCTGCCCTTGAGGGTGGGATTATTGTGTGGAACTTGCTCTACAGCTGAATTTGCAGTTGATTCACTGATTTTTATCATTACATTGGCAGGTAAGAAACCCCCCTGCTTCTGTCTGTATTCTGGGCACTATCCAGGGGTTTGCCTGGTGGCTCACTGGCCGAGAAAGGGAACCTGTTGGTAATATTGACCTAGATCATATAGAAGATTCCTGCGGCTAAAAATAAGATGGGTAAGTATCACCTCCATGCATCTGACTAAGTGGTTTTGACCCATGAAACTTTTACCCACATCAATCTGTTGGCCTTTAAGGTGCTACAAGACCCCTCACTGTTTTTCCTAGGGTTAACTACAGCCACCAGACACGTTGACTATGGCATATGTTTAACATATGTTCTAATACAGTGTAACTTTGCAGTGTAGACATGGCCCTTGGTAAAGGCCTCACACTGAGCTTATTTTTGAAGCCTGAGTTTTGATTTTAGTTCCTTGAAGGTGTGGATACGTGTAAAGTCAGAGTGAAGTATGGCGGTGGGAGACAGGGCATAGAAACTAGATAATCACTAACCCTAAGAATCCTCCCCTCTTCTCTCCTGCATGTCACTCACATCAGTGCATGTATATCTTATAGAACAGATATTTGCTGTGAACTTTCCCCAGCAAAGAATGAAATCCCTCTTATGAGGACAGATGGAGAGTTATGCAACTTCGGGAGGATTATGCAGATGTGTATATGCGGTGAAGTCACCCAGTAGATTACAAACTTGTGTAGTAGCAGCAGCACAGGTATGAATTTTAAAAAGCTTAACTTTCTTAGATAGTGAATTCAGTGTTTATATAAAGGGCTTGCAGGCCAGAGTCCTCACTATCAGTGCAGCTGTGCACTGTCCCTTTATAGTGTCTGTCTGAGGTGTGAAATGCATTGTTCAGAATCCGAGACAATGCCAGTTCAGTCCTTGGGCTCCCTGCTGATACCAGAAACAAACTGGCAAATGGCAGTCTGGTTTTGTAATGTGGATGCCTTTCTTACTAGTAAATCTCAGAGGGCTACCTGTGTTAGTCTGTAAACTTCAAAAAGTAGTAGTCCTATGGCACCTTGGAGACTAATCAAAATATATAGAATCATGAGCTTTCATGAGTAAAATCCACTTCATTGGATGAATTGGAGTGGAAATAACAGAAATCAATACAGGCAGTCCCCGGGTTACGTACAAGATAGGGACTGTAGGTTTGTTCTTAAGTTGAACTTGTATGTAAGTTGGAACTGCTACATATTGTAGGGGAAACTCTAGCCAAACATTTCTCCAGAGCTCAGTTTTATTCTCCCACACCTCACTTTCCTCAGTCCTTTATTCTCAAGCTGAGGTGTCTGCTAAGAAAAGCCGCTCCATGTCAACCTGGTCTGCTGGGGGGAGCGGGGGCGAGCGGGGGGGGGGGGGGGAAGAGCGCTAGCTTCGCGTCTCCCTGGTCTGCTGGGGGGAAGCAGCTAGTGCAGGGTTGCCTCACCCCATTTGTAAGTAGGGATCCGATGTATGTCGGATCCATGTAACCCGGGGACTGCCTGTACTACTTCTGCTGATGTATATAATCTGTCAGTTGTAGGACCTGTGTTAATGAGGCTAATTTAGTGGGCTGGATGTGTCCCAATCATAGCTTTTGATATAGAAATGCAGATGTTAAAGGCAGGAGAAATTGACTTTGTAATGTGCCAACCAGTAATGTCTTCGTTCAAGCCCAGGGTAATGGTGTCAAATCTGTAGACTAATTCCAGTTCTGCAGACTCTCTCTGTAACTGGCTAGTGAACATCCTTTGTAGAAGAAGGGCTACTTTTAAATCCATGCTCGAGTGACTAAGCAGATGAGTGGTGGGCAACCTACGTGCCTCATGCAGCCCATTGGGATTCTGTGTCCCATGAGACACTTTGTTTACCATTGTCCATGCACAGAATTGCCAGATTCCACTGGTTTCCATCCGTGTAGGTGACACTTCAGTAATACTGGCAGGGGAAAACCTATGGAAAGCAAGGGCATTTGAGGTGCATGCTGATTGCACACAGCACTGACAGTGAGAGCCATGCGCTCCCTCTGCATCTGATGAAAGCACCATTGGTTCAGTTGGCACACCTGTAAATTCTAGGCTTGCAAAACTGCCCTATCTGAGGAGACTGTCTTCCTTACAACAGTCCTGTGGCCCCCTGAGATGGAGGGCCACTCATGCAGCCCACTCACTAGCCTAAGTTGCCTATCACTAAACTAGTCACCGGAGTCGATGTCACAATCACCTGGGAAATGATTACTATAGACCTATGATTGAGAGAGATGTAAGGGTATGTCTACACTAAAAAGTTAGTTCGAACTAACGTCCGTTAGTTCGAACTAACTTTAATAGGCGCTACACTAGCGCTCCGCTAGTTCGAACTAGGCTTAATCCTCGTAAAATGAGGTTTACCTAGTTCGAACTAAGCGCTCTGCTAGTTCGATTCAAATTCGAACTAGCTAGTTCGAATTAAGGGGTGTGTAGCCCCTTAATTCGAACTAGTGGGAGGCTAGCCCTCCCCAGGTTTCCCTGGTGGCCACTCTGGCCAACACCAGGGAAACTCTATGCCCCCCTCCCGACCCCGGACCCCTTAAAGGGGCACGGGCTGGCTACGGTGCCCGTGCCAGGTGCAAGCCTGCCAGCACCCAGCCAGCAGACCCTGCACCTGGCACAGCACAGAGCCACCCACCTGATGTCCCCCAGCCCACCCCCTCTTCCCGGGACCAGGCTGGCGGCTCCCGGGAGCTTGCCCTGGACCGCAAGAGGCGGGCACCTTCCTGGGCTAGTGCGGACATCGTGGACCTCGTCCACGATCTCCGCACTAGGCACAGGAAAGTGGCCGTCTAGGGCAGGAGAGCTGCCAGCCTGGCCACCCAGGAGCAGGTGTGCATGAAAATCAAGGGGGTCAATAAAGACAGAGTCAATGTTGGAAGAAACGTTATCTTTATTTTGTACATCAATAAGAAGGGGGGCTAGGGAAGGGTAAGTGGAAGGAGGTGAGGGAGGAATGGGGTACGAGCCCCCGATGGGGAGGACTGGGCTGGCTCTGCGGGCTTCTGGGGGTGGAAGCTCTCCTGCAGCCCCCCAATTGCCTCTCTCCCCAGATGGCAGCCTGCGGCAAGTGCAGCCGGGCTGATGGCCGAGTGGTGTGATGTGCCCAGTGTGGGTACTCCGGGCACTCCAAGCCAGAACTTCTTTGCAAGCGGGGCACCCCTTAGAACTGTGTGTCCGGGGTGGGGGTCAGGACCCTTTAAGCGCAGCCCTCAGCTAGCCTGAGACAGCATCTCCACGCTCTAAGTCCTTCTCTTATGCCCTGCCGGCACTGCTTCTGGCCATCCTTAAGCCCTGTTCAGAGTCCACTCAATGTGGACTTGCTACTTCAAATTAGCAAAACGCTAATTCGAACTAGTTTTTAGTTCTAGACGCGTTAGTTCGAATTAGCTTAGTTCGAACTAGCGCTGTAGTGTAGACGTACCCTCATAGTGTCACTGGTTAAATGATTAACTGATACTGGCTACGTGCAATCACCTCTCCTTCCTCCCCCTGTGACTCTGCATTTTAAGTTAGGATGTTAAATATTGAGTAACTTAGTAGTCAATGGAATGTCCATCAATTAGTCAATAGGCACTTCTGCATTCCTCCTTTGTAATGTTCAGAAGCCCCCACTGGGGCTCTTGTACACCTCAAAGGAGGAATGCAGAACTCCGCATGCAGCCCAGAGGCAAGTCCCACTGACTCGGGGCTGCATGTGGATGCCAGAGTCCCCTGCTGACCCTAGGCTCCATGCTGCGCTGTCCCACGTGGAGCCCAGGTCAGCTTTCAGGCTCCGCGCAGCATTACCTCCAGTACACGGGATCAGCTGGGGACTCCCCAGATGACCCAGGCTTCATGCAAACGCCACGGTGGCATTTCGAAAGGGCAGCGCCACACAGAAGCTGGGGTCAGCTCTGTGTAGTGCCGCTTTGAAATGCCGAGGTGGCTGTTTCAAAGGAGCAGCACCGAGCTTGGCGCTCTTCCGCTCCCCGTCTCTATCTGATAGAGGCAGCAAGGGGGTGGGGGACGGGAATTGACTAGTTGACTCGACTAGCCGATAAGCAAATGCGCACACCTCCCCAAATACTTTAAAGATATTAAAGCAAGCATGCTGGCTTGCACTGGGTCCGACAGCTACTCCTATGTGGCTCTGACAGGATGGGTATAGGTGTTACTTTTTGTGACTGATTTCTGTCAATTCAATCAACGTGTGTCTCTTAACCAGAGGTGGTAGCTGCAGGAGGTCTCCCAAGGTCCAATGATCTATCTTCAAATCTGCACTGGAGAATTAATACACACTCCTTGTGTACACAGGCTAAAAAGAAGCTATTCTTGTGCCAAAATTTGTGACAGACAAGATTCTTAGACCATCGTCCCTTGTGGATTCTTTAGTTCTCATAAGCTGCCACTAAAGGAGACAAGACATATGTTGTTACCAGTGGAAACATTTGTTTGAAAATGTGAAACACACCTGGTTGATCACTGAGATACCATCTTTTATATAACATCACATTATTTCTCTGGAAGTGAGAACAGATCAGTAAAACCCTGTACCTCGGTTTAACTACTTTAACTTCAAACAGCACAATACTTCCCTGGGCATTCTGAATACATTTTTGGTAAACAGCTAGGATATGACATTGAAAATATGAAATCTGCCTAGTGCACTGCTTGCTTTACTTTCTGCATGATAGGATTGCTTTGCTGGCTGACTATGAAATGCCCTTGAATAACTTCCAATCTCTCCCATGTTAGAGGATCAAACATTAAGCACAGAGGTCTAAAATAATGGGAAAATGTTCTTGTAAACTCTATCTAATATATAGACATTGAACCCGATTCCCATTGCAAACCAGGAACTGAGTATAGTGGAGTTACTTCTGTTTTATATTACAATAAAAGGGAGGAACAATCAGATCTTCATGTTCTGCAATCAGTGTGAAGAACCAGATAGCCAGGAAGGCTGCTATATAGCTTTCAGGTCAATGAATATAATCGACTTGTCCACTGTTGGTTAAAATTGTAGCAAGAATTGGCCTTAGTATTGCTGAAAGCTAAATATTTGAATGAAAATGACTTTTTAAAATTTATTTTGTGGAAATGAGGAGGTGATTTGAAACATTCATGTTTCTCCCTCCCTGCCCCAGGATCTGTATGTATTTGCTGGAAGGAGGCTTTTCCACAGCTTTGAGGTTTCCAAGTGAAAATTATTATGCCGCCTTAACTTCCATTTATATCCACTTGCCTTACTAGTTTTACCAGACTTAAACTAGCAGTTCAGTAGCAGCTACCTTTGGACCACAACAGTAGTCTTGTGTGTGTGCGTGTGTGTGTGTGTGTGTGTGTGTGTGTGTATCAAGTTTTTATTAGTTTATAAAGAAAATATACAATGTGCCATTCAAATAAGGGCTCTTCATATTACAGATGACTCCCTAGTGCAGGAATGGGCAATGTTTTTTCTTTGGGAGGGGGGATTCCAAGAATTTGGTAAGTGGTTGAGGGCTGCACTCTTCCATGATATTAATGGAGGTGGTGTGGGGTCTGGGTGCAGAAGAGAGCTTGGGGTAAGGGATTGGGGTGCAAGGAGGGTGTGGAATCTGGGAGGGAGTTCAGGTGAAGGGGGGGGGGGACTTGGTGTAAGGGACTGTGATGTGGGCAGAAGGAGGTTGTGACCTGAGACAGGGGATTGGGGTCCTGGATCTAGGAGTAGGTAGGGGGACAGAGGGTTTGGGGGTGTGGGGTGGGGGGCAGACAGGGAGAGGGAGGAGGTGGTGCCAGAGGCAGGCACTGGCTGGAAGACTCTTACCTGGGTGTCTCCCAGCAGGTTCCCCAGCCAAGCTCCTTGCCTTCCATGCCACTCAGAGCAGCTGAGGCTGCAGAACCATGTGCCTCTGAATAGTTTCAAGCCCAAGGACAGCAGGGAAGGGATACTTTTGCACACTGCCTGTTCTTCAAACAAGCATCTCCCATTGGCTAGAAACCAGCCAATGGGAGCTACAAGATTGTGCTGGAGGCAGGGGCAGCGGGTGAAGTCTCCCCTCTTCTCGCCTCTCCTCCAGCTTGCAGCTGTTCAGACAAACAGGGCCTCGCAGCCAGCTTTTCTGAGTGGTGCATGGGGGCAGAGAGCCTGCCTGAGGCTCCCCATGGGCCAGATCCAGGGGCTTGGAGGGCTGGATCTGGCCTGAAGGCTGTATTTTTGTCCAGCCCTACCCTGGTGCATGATTTATAGAATGCACCCAGGAGCGTCCGATGTCTTTATTGTTTTACTATGTGCACTTCAATAATGGCCAAAGGTGAAAGAGCTGGTGCACCCTGCTGTAGCCCACCGGTAAGAGTGGCTCGCTGGAGGCAGGGCTCTGCATGCTGCTGGCCATCATACATGGGTAAGGTTCCCATGTTGGTGCTAGGTATGGGTGGCCTGGCCTACCCTTACCCTTCTGCCCTTCGTCCCCATGACTCCCAGCCCCAGCATTGAATGGCAGGGGGGTGAGGTCCCAGCTCTGGTGGGTCCAAGCCAGCATCCAAAGCCCCTGGGCAGCACATCTACATCTCCCCTAGGCTCCAGTCCTGGTGCTTGAGGCTGGGCAGCATGGTGGCTCTTCTCCAATCCCCACCCCACCCTGTCCCCTACCCTGAGTACTCCTCCCCCCCCGACCCCCACTGCCTGTCTTGACTCCTGAACCGCCCCTTCCCTTCACTTAAATTTCTTACATGGGCTGTCCTATTGCACCTCCATGACGAAAGAAAAACCACTTCAAATATGAGCATCTGGTTGGCAGTATATTTTCCTTAACCTAATTTGTAAGGACTTAACTCGGGGATAAGTGTGGGTACCATCAAGTGAACTCAATATCTCCACTCCTACTTATGCTTTCAACTCCTCTCTGAAGATACAATTAGTTACACTTTTCTCCCTTTCAGTGTCAAGGCTTTTGCCAGCCCAAAAGGCACAAGTTTAAAAAAAATACATGTTTTTTTTACAGTATTTATCTTCAGTTTCTAAGCTGCAAGTACACTGGCATCATTGGAGGTGGTAATATAGGATAGTGAGAATAGAGAAGGGAAAGAGCTTGTCTCTCATTGCCAGGGGAAATGCAAAGTTATTCACCTCACTGTCTGTAAATATGAAGAACAAAAAGCTCAAAGGTATGTTTAAAAATTATTCAGCATTGTAAGAACTTAATGTGAGTGCAGTGTGGATAGGGCATTGGACTGGCAGTCAGAGGCGGATATAGGGCAGGGCGAGCAGGGCGGCTGCCCCATGCTTCGAGAAGTCCCGTGCATGTGCCATGGCGTCACGGTGCATGCGCTATGTCAGGGGGGAGGGGGAGT
The DNA here is from genome assembly GCF_049634645.1 of Pelodiscus sinensis. Taxonomy (NCBI): domain Eukaryota; kingdom Metazoa; phylum Chordata; order Testudines; family Trionychidae; genus Pelodiscus; species Pelodiscus sinensis. The sequence continues at coordinate 33,862,244 of NC_134727.1, read as the reverse complement.
GCGTGAAATTGTGCTGCTCTGGACCCTGCAAAATTGTCGACTGCCCCTGCCGGCAGTCAATCTATTCCCTCCTCCACCTTGGTAAATTACTCTTCTACTGCCTGTCTTCCCTTCCTGCCTTTTGTCAGTCTGATCTAGTTAGACCCATACACTTTTTGCAGGAGGGACTGTTATGCTATGTGTTTATACAGTGTATAACACAATGAGTATCCCATCTCCTCTCCACTGTGGCTTGGAGGCACCTCTGTACAGTACTACAGAAAAATATTCTGCACCTGGCGAATCTCAAATATGCTTTTTTTTTTTTTTTTTTTTTTTTTAATAAAGGGGGATTTCTGTAGAGGAGAACAGTCTGTTCAGAAATGCATCGTCAGACCCAGGGCTGCAAAACAGAAAGTTTAAAAATGAAAATCTGTAAGGTCTCTGGCATTGTAGCTAGTCCAGCCCTCTGGCCACACTGCTATGATTAGCACAGTCTGTGGGTATGTCTATGGGGGCTGGGCAGGACACCTTCCAGCTCCATTGTAGACATAACTTCAGGCACAGACTTTAGGTCTAGTCGCGACCACTGTGGGTGGTCAACCTAAGTTATAGAACGTTAGCTATGTGAATAATTTAGCTGAAGTCCATGATCTTACCTGTCCTTACCATGGTGTCTCGCCTGCACTGTGGCAATGGCAGATGCTCTCCCGTTGACTCTGCCTATGCGTCTCATTCTGGAGTACTGGAGTCAACAGGGAAGCGCTTGGAGGGGTGCGTGTGTTGCTTTCACACCTCTAGATGTGATAAATCGGCCCCTGCTGCCCGGAGTGTATGTCTCCATTGCCATTAGACACCCGGGGCTGGCCTATGCCAGCTGACTCAAGCTTGCAGGTCTTGGGCTGAAGAGCTGTTTAATTGTGGGATAGAGCAGTGGTTTTCAAACTATGGGTTGTGACCCAGTACTGGGTCATGGAAGGTCAGGCCCTGAGTCTCCTTACTGCAGCAGGATCAGGTGACCAGTGGAGGTGGGCTAAGGCAGCTTCCTACCTGTCCTGGCACTGCAGCAGGCCTAGCTCTTGGCTAGGGTGGGAAGAGAACACAGGGCTCCACACACTACCCCTGCCCTGAGCACTAGTTCTGTGCTTCGATTGGCTAGGAACCAGCTGCTTCTGGGGCATGGCATAGGCTGCGGTGCCAGGCGAGGTGGGAAGCCTTTTCTAGCACCCCCACTGCACCACTGACTGGGAGCCACTCGAGGTAAGCCCCTCCTGCCCACCCAAAGGCAGAGCCCCCTCCTACATCCCAACACTCTCAGCCCCACCCTGGAGCCCACACTACAGTCAAAATATGATGATTATCAACAATTTTCTTCAACGGGGTCATGAGGAAAAAAAGCTTAAACTGCTGGTATAAAGACATTCAGGCTCAAGCTAGCGCACCGTCTCTGGGACCCTGTGAGGTGGGAGGCAACATTGCTCGTACTGCAGCCGGAATGTCAACGTACCCTTAGGGTGCAGCAGAACATGAAATGGAACTTGGCTTTCACCAATTCCAGGGTAGGGCTCTAACCACTTAGGCTATGTCTACACACTTAGGCTATGTCTACACAGTACACTCGTGGCGTCTTGCGCAAGAATGGTCGTTCCTGTGCAAGAATCCGCAGAGCGTCCACACTGCCCACCCACTCTTGCACAAGGAAATTTACAGTAGGGCGTAATTTTTCCGTTAAAAGCATTTGCGGAAAATCATGCCAGTCTAGACGTAGCCCTTATGTTGTATTAAAGTGGGAACAAGTAGAAAGTTGTATGAGAGCCTGAGACAGCAATTTTGTAAAATTGCATAATCCCTGAGTACATGGATGTTTGAAGTGGGCATGCGTAGACTGACTTGCACTAAGCATCTCCAGGGTGAGCTTTACCTCATCTGTACACTGCAACCCTCCCTCTTAGCTTGCACCACACAGATAAGGATCTGTGCAGTTGTTTCTCTTGCTCCGTCAATTCCATTCATCCATGTAGTTCTGCCTTAATGTTAGGAAGAGTGTCTTCAACCAGCTGTCTAGAAACATTAGAGAGGAATGAAGACCAGGGGCTCAGTGGTGGTAGGGGCTAGAGCCTCCTGACTAGAGCTTGACGCTTGGCCTAGCCTCTCCTCTGTCAGGCTAGAAAGGCTGGTGAGCCAAATTTGAGTGGAGATGTGACCCCAAGTGCCTGTTTGTACCTCTTCCCCCTCCCCAACCTTTACCATTGTTCCAGTACCTATGGGCACCCTTAGCCTATGCTAAGGAGATGAATCATAGAATCATTGAACTGGAAGAGACCTCAGAAGGTCCTCAAGTCCAGCCCCCTGCTCTAGGCAGGCCAATTCCAACTAAATCAACCCGGCCAGAGCTTTGTCAAGTCGAGACTTAAACACCTCTAGGGATGGAGACTCCACTACTTCCCTAGGTAACCCATTCCAGTGCTTCACCACCCTCCTAGTGAAATAGTTTTTCCTAATATCCAACGTGGACCTCTCCCACCCCAACTTGAGACCATTGCTCCTTGTTCTGCCATCCGTCACTACTGAGACCAGCCTCTCTCCATCCTCTTTGGAACCTCCCTTCAGGAAGTTGAAGGCTGCTATCAAATCCCCCCTCACTCTTCTCTTCTGCAGACTAAACAGACTCAACTCCCTCAGCCTCTCCTCAAGTCATATGCTCCAGCCCCCTAATCATTTTGGTTGCCCTCCACTGGACCCTCTCCAATGCATCCACATCCTTTTTGTAGTGGGGGGCCCAGAACTGGACACAATACTCCAGATGCGGCCTCACCAAAGCCGAATAAAGGGGAATGACGACATCTCTAGATCTGCTGGCAATGCTTCTCTTAATGCAACCTAATATGCCATTAGCCTTCTTGGCTACAAGGGCACACTGTAGACTCATATCTAGCTTCTCATCCACTGTAACCCCCAGGTCCTTTTCTGCAGAACTACTACTTAACCAGTTGGTCCCCAGCTTGTAACTATGCTTGGGATTCTTCCGTCCCAAGTGCAGGACTCTACACTTGTCCTTGTTGAACCTCATCAGATTTCTTGTGGCCCAATCCTCCAATTTGTCTAAGTCACTCTGGACCCTATCTCTGCCCTTAAGCGTATCTACCTCTTCCCCCTCCCCCAGCTTAGTGTCATCCGCAAACTTGCTGAGGGTGCAATCCATCCCCTCATCCAGATCATTAATAAAGATATTGAACAAAACCGGTCCTAGAACCGAACTTTGGGGCACTCCACTAGAAACCGACCACTGTCCTGACATCGAGCCATTGATCACTACCTGCTGGGCCCGGCCTTCTAGCCATCTTTCTATCCATCTTGCCGTCGATTTATCCAATCCACAATCCCTTAACTTGCTGCAGAGCAGAAGGCACCACACACTCCCAGAGGGTGGAGTATTGGAGCTGGGCTTTGGGTACTTACTAGGGAAGTGGAGATGCAGGATGGTGTCTGGGACTCTCATAACCACCTGGCAGGGATGGCGCACTTCAGCATGATGGTCTCTCTGGGCAAGAACATGGGGCTGAGTGCAGAAGGGAGCATGGGATACCTAGCCCTCCTGAGCTATGGGGGAGCAGCAGGGGAGAGATGTGAACTGGATGAAGAGGGAGGGTGCAGGGATGGGAAGAGAAACCTCCTCTAGGGAAGAGAAACCTCCTTCAGGAAAACTCTGGCTGCACTTCTGGTTGGTGCACTCGCCTGAAACATAAGAAATCTGGCCTCAAGCCTGTCTCAGGCCAAGGTGACACAGGAAGTCTGACCAAGTCTCTGAACTACCAGCTCCCTGCTGTGGTGGTATCCATTTTGCTGGGGGAAGTGCTAAGTATATCAGGGTATGTCTACACTACAGCGCTAATTCGAACTAACTTAGTTTGAATTAGCTAATTCGAACTAAGCTAATTCGAACTAACGCGTCTAGAACTAAAAACTAGTTCGAATTAGCGTTTTGCTAATTCGAACTAGCATGTCCACATTAAGTGGACCCTGAACCGGGCTTAAGGATGGCCGGAAGCAGTGCCAGCAGGGCATCAGAAGAGGACTTAGAGTGTGGAGATGCTGTCTCAGGCTAGCCGAGGGCTGTGCTTAAAGGGTCCCGACCCCCACCCCAGACAGACAGTTCTCAGGGGTGCCCTGCTTGAAAACCAGTCCTGGCTTGGTGTGCCCGGAGTGCCCACACTGGGCACATCACAGCACTCGGCCATCAGCCCGGCTGCACTTGCCGCAGGCTGCCATCTGGGGAGAGGGGGCAATTGGGGGGCTGCAGGAGAGCTTCCACCCCCAGAAGCCCGCAGAGCCAGCCCAGTCCTCCCCATCGGGGGCTCGTGCCCCATTCCTCCCTCACTTCCTTCCACTTACCCTTCCCTAGCCCCTTTTCTTGATGTACAAAATAAAGGACAATTGTGTTAAAAAATTGAATCTGTCTTTATTGAACAAAACTGGGGGAGACTGGGAAAAGGAGGTGGGAGAGGGGAAGAGAGAGACTGGGAGAGGGGAGGGCAACTAAAATGATCAGGGGTTGGGAACAGGTCCCATATGAAGAGAGGCTAAAGAGACTGGGACTTCTCAGCTTAGAAAAGAGGAGACGGAGGGGGGACAGGTTAGAGGTCTCTAAAAGCAGGAGTTGGGTGGAGAGGGTGCATACAGAAAAGTTCTTCATTAGTTCCCATAAAGAAGGACTAGAGGACACCAAAGGAAAGGAATGGGTAGCAGGCTTCAAACTAGTAACAGAAAGTTGTTCTTCACAAAGCAAAGAGTCAACCTGTGGAACTCCTTGCTGCAGGAGGCTGTGAAGGCTAGAACTAGAACAGAGTTTAAAGGGAAGTAAGATCAAGTCATGGAGGTTGGGTCCATGGAGTGGTATTAGCCAGGGGGTAGGAGTGGTGTCCCTGCCCAAAGTTTGTGGAAAGCTGGAGAGGGATGGCATGCGACAAATGGCTTGGTCACTGTCTCCGGTCCATCCCCTCCAGGGTCCCTATGGTTGGCCGCTGTCGGCAGACAGACTACTGGGCTAGATGGACCTTTGGTCTGACCCAGGACGGCCATTGTAAGCTCAGGGCTCAGGGTCGGGGGTCTCAGTGGACCACCTTGATTTTCATGCACTCCTGCTCTTGGGTGGCCAGGCTGGCAGCTCTCCTGCCCTAGACGGCCACCTTCCTGTGCCTAGTGCGGAGATCGTGGATGAGGTCCACGATGTCCGCACTAGCCCAGGCGGGTGCCCGCCTCTTGCAGTCCCGGGCAAGCTCCCGGGAGCCGCCAGCCTGGTCCTGGGAAGAGGGGGAGGGCTGGGGGGCATCGGGTGGCTGTCTGGATCCGTGCCAGGTGCAGGGTCTGCTGGCTGGGTGCTGGCAGGCTTGCACCTGGCACGGGTACCGTAGCCAGCCCGTGCCTCTTTAAGGGCTCCGGGGCCGGGAGGGGGGCATAGAGTTTCCCTGGTGTTGGCCAGAGTGGCCACCAGGGAAACCTGGGAAGCCTTAGCCTCCCACTAGTTCGAATTAAGGGTCTACACAGCCCTTAATTCGAACTAGCTAGTTCGAACTAGGCTTAGTCCTCGTAAAATGAGGTTTACCTAGTTCGAACTAAGCGCTCTGCTAGTTCGATTCAAATTCGAACTAGCGAAGCGCTAGTGTAGCGCCTATTAAAGTTAGTTTGAACTAACTCTGTAGTGTAGACATACCCTCACAGAGTGAAGAGCTCAGATCCTACATGCAGGGGGAGCTCTGGAAGCACAACAGATCCCTGGTGCCTTCAGTGTTTCTACCACCAGTTAAGTTCTGGCCACTGATGTGGTGAAAGTAAAGTATTACAGAAACATCTGGATGGTCTGTGCTACGCAAACAGAAGACTGTTCTTCATGGCAAAGCTCATTCAGCCCGTGCCCCCAAAGCTGCAACCAAAGGGGACTTTCCAGTGTTTAAGTTTACCACTAATGCTGCAGTATTCCATGGTGTGGAATACAAACTGAGCCTGCACAGCAATTAGGATGCGCTATTGGTAGAAGCACATCATAGGTTCTTCCATACTTTTTTAATAGGTAATTGCAATCTGTTCTGTTACGCCACTCACAAATGCACGCACCATTACAGCTATTATCTCCTCAGTCCTCTGTCTCTCACTTTGACCTATGTTCCCAAAAAGACTAAACTGCAAAGGAGATTGTGGCAGATGAAGTAAGAGGTGTCGCACTAAATCTTAGGTCTTGGAGTTGGGAGGCTCCATCAAATGCCTCCAGAAAAGGGTCCTTCTGTCACTAAGGGTGTGTCTAGACTACATGCCTCCGTTGACGGAGGCATGTAGATTAGCCAGATCGGCAGAGGGAAATGAAGCCGCGATTAAAATAATTGCGGCTTCATTTAAATTTAAATGGCTGCCCCGCTCTGCCGATCAGCTGTTTGTCGGCAGATCGGGGCAGTCTGGACGTGCCGCGTCGACAAAGAAGCCTTTCTTGATCGTCACAGGTATGCCTCGTGAAACCAGGTTTACCTGTGCCGATCAAGAAAGGCTTCTTTGTCGGCGCGGCGCGACCAGACTGCCCCGATCTGCCGACAAACAGCTGATTGGCAGAGCGGGGCAGCCATTTAAATTTAAATGAAGCCACGATTATTTTAATCGCGGCTTCATTTCCCTCTGCCGATCTGGCTAATCTACATGCCTCTGTCGACGGAGGCATGTAGTTTAGACGTACCCTAAGAGAAAATCCATCCACAGCACGTGAGAACGGCCATACTGAGTCGGACCAAAGGTCCATCTCGCTCTTCTGAAAGTGGTCACTGTCAGGGGCCCCTGAGGGATAGAACAGGTAATCACCAAGTGATGCCACCCATTCCCAGCTTCTGACATACAGCCTATGAAGTCCTAACATTGGGCTTAACTGGTACTTTAAGAGCCCATTTGAGCCCCACTGCACACAGCTGACTGTCCTTCTATTTGGTTTTTTTGCAATATTATTGTCATTTCCTTTTGTTTCTCTAGTCAGTTGTTTTCCCGGCAGTTGTTGCTTCTGTAGAGGCTTCTTTAGTTGCCTCTCTTTCAGTGTCTCTGGCACTGGAAACAGCTAGTCCTGCTGTCACCTTCTCGTACAAATGAGTTATCCAAAAGAGCAAGAACATTCACACGGATGGACTAACTGTTGCATCAGGCCTGGCTTTTAGTTACATTTTCTTTTTGTCACTGAACTCAGGCTAGGGGGAGGGGAGGGCTGTTTCAGTTTTAGCTGCAGCTTTTTGGCATGCAGTGCTGCAAAATAAAGTTTAAATATATGTTAGGTAGTGTCTAGTACTGCCACGTAACAGGGATAAAAAGGGTTCAAACAATAGAGTGCCTGGAAATGTCAAGTGTGGAGGAAATGAACTGGCACGGCACTTTAATTTTTCTTCCTTTTTAATTAAGATTTATGATGGTACATAGCCATATGTATACATACCAGTTGGGAGTGAAGGCAGAAAGCCACGATCTACATGAAAAACACAAGCAGCAGATATAGTCCTTTCACGTAAAAGTAACACCGTCCCCAATAAGAAGTCCGAAATAAAATTTCTTCAAGATTCTCCTGGGGCATTGGGGAGGACCAGGGGCCATGTCATGCCATTAGATTTTAAGCAGAACTCCCCCTAGGAATTTCACTGGGGGGGAACTTCTGCTTAAAAACAGATGGACTAATGCACTTTGGAGAAGGCAGAATGCCATTAAGGCTTCCCTTCCTCTTCTCTCCCCCCCCACCCGAAAAGCTTCAGTTCAAAAACATAAGGAAGAAACGAATTTCTCCACTATAACAAATAAGGGCTTTGAACTCTCGAAATAACACGTCCACACTACAAATCCCCATCGAAATGGCGCAGCCGCACTGATTGGAGCCTGACTCACATTTAAGCCCCGCCCACCGCCTCCCAAAACACTCCAGGCAGGGCATCAGGACAGCAGTCCTTTCCTGTAGCTGCTACCTGAGTGATCTGAGGCATGTGCTTAAAGGGGTTCCCCGCTACGGCCAGGCCTCAGACCCTTCTCCATTGCCTACTTCCTTGAGGGACAGCAGACACCACACTGCATGCTCTGGTTGTCCTTGCGGCCACCACAGCACTTCCACTATGGAGCTGGACCTGCTTCAGAACAGTCATTGGCTCTTAGACCTCCTGCAACTCCTGGCACCGTTTATGTAGACTGCCCTCGTGACACTGCTTGAGGACAATGACCAGCCTGGAATGGGGGACCTCCTTACCCAGGCCTGGGCACTTCTCATGTACTACCGTCCCCCCTCCTCCCACCCTGCACACTGTGCACTTCTGGCGACAGGAGACCAGTTCTGACTGGTGGGACCGGATCGTCATGGAGCGGTGGGATGACCAGCAGTGGCTCGAGCACTTCCGCATGTGGAAGGATACCTTAATGGAGCTCTGTGAGTGGCTCGATCCTGCTCTTCGGCGACGAGACACCCCCATGTGACCCGCCATCCCCCTCCAAGAGCAGGTCGTCATCACAGTTTGGAAGCTCGCCATGCCAGACATCTCTGTTGGGAACCAGTTCGGCGTGGGGAGGTCAACCGTTGGGGCCATGCTTATGCAGATTTGACTCTTCTGTTGTTCTCAGGAGGGTGGAGAAGCACTGCAATGGGTTCCCTAAGGACGGGGTGGTAGTGGAATCTCCCTCCCTGGAGGTTTTTCAGTCCCATCCTCATAAAGCCCTGCTAGGGAAGGAGGTACTTGGGTTTGCTCCTACTGTGGGGAGGGCCTTGAGCTCAGGGAACTCCCAAGGGCTCTGGCAATCTTGTGAGTCTATGATTTTTATCACTGTACAGGTGGTGAGGGCCATCAACACCAGGGTCGTCACCCTAAGCGACGTGGACCCCATCATCACCGGTTTGCTGCCATGGGCTTCCCCAACTGCAGGGGGCCGCTGATGGCACCCACATCCCCATAGAGGCCCCCGACCACCTGGACTCTGATTACATCAGTTGGAAGTGTACTTTTCCATGGTCCTGCACACCCTCGTGGACCACTGGGACCGCTTCACGGATGTTAACGTCATGTGGTTGGGGAAGGCGCACAATGCCAGTGTCTTTTGTAACTCTAGCCTTCTCCAGAGGATGCACCAGCCGTACCATCAGGGTAGGGGATGTGGACATGCCTATGGGCCTCATGGGCAATGCAGCCTACCTCTTTCTCCCCTGGCTTATGAAGTCCTTCACAGAACACTTAGAAACTGAGGGGGTGCCACATCAGGGTGGAGGGCGCCTTCGGCCCTCTCAAAAGGAGGTTCCAGTGTCTCCTCACCTGCTTGGACCTCAGTGACCAGAACATCCCCCAGGTGGTGGTGGCCTGCTGTGTCCTCCACAACCTTTGCAAAAATAAGGGGAGACTTTCCTGCCAGGGTTGGGGGCAGAGGCCAAGCAGCTTGCAAGGGCTTTTGAGCAGCTGCATACTGCTGTCATCCAGGAAGCCCATCAGGGGGCTGTGTGCATCCGGGAGGCCCTTAGGGAGAGTTTCAGACAAGGCCAGCTGTGAGACTCTTTCCCCGGACTTCCCTACAAGGGGCCTCTGCATAGCCCCTGTGTGCCTCTTCCCTTCCCCCCTCCTCTCCTGCAGACCAAATAAACCAGAGTTTTTTTTATTTAAAACTTTTTTTAAAATGTGGGGAATCTAACTGGGGAGGGACTAGAGAAAACCTGAGAGGAGGGGCTCAGGGATAGGGCTGGGAGTGGTGCCTGTCTTGGGTGGTCTCACTGCCTCATGGGTGGGGCGCTCAGCCTGGGGCGGGGGGGTCTAGGAGGAGAACCCAGAGTGGGTGCAGGGGAGGGGGGGAGCTGCTGGACCACTCCCTGATGTCAACCATGCACTTGACGGCGTTGGTGTAAGCTGCGCACGTGCTCTCCTGCTGCCAGGACAGCTGCTTCCAGATGGTGCCGCACAGCTTCCAGTCAGCACAGTGCTCCTGGTGGTTCTTCTCAAAGTTTCTCTTGAGGGAATGGAGGCACTCCAGGAGTTCCCTTGCTAGGTCATCCTGGGGTCGCCTCTGCTAGCAGGTCTTGCAGGGTCAGGAAGATGGCGGTGGGGAGGGGTGATCAGTGTCCTCCACATTGCTGCACTTGACTCAAAGTATGCAGGCAAGAGTGACTCCAAGAGTGCAGGCATGACCCTGTGCTGTGCTGTGTGATGCACTGCTCTGTGTTTCCCTGACCTCAGCCTCCTTAGTGGTGGCTTGTTATGGGAAGGTGTCCCACCACAGCGTCTAGAATAAGGCAGGCCTGTCTAGGAACCTTGTGAGAAGGAGCAACAGGTTCCTGTGTGGCAGCTTCATGGGGCTGTCTGCTCCAGACTGGTGTTCCATGTGCACCCACTTGCACAGGCTGCTGTGCAGTTCCTCCAGAGTTTTGAGGAGTGTGGACAGAGTGACCACCAGGGCAGCTCTGAGAAGCCCTGGTGGCCAATTATTTCAAAATAAGCACAGCTGCACTGTCCACAGTTGCCCTATTTTGAAATAGTAAACCCTCATTTCATGAGGAATAATGCCTATTTTGGAATAAGAAGCCTGTTATTTTGAAATCATTTCAAAATAAGAGGCTTGCTGTGTAGATGCTCACATTATTTCAAAATAACTTTGTAGTGTAGACATACCCTGGACATAGGCTTTTACTCCAACAGAAGTTAATAGTATTTTTTTCTGAATAAATATGTAAGGATTTAATTTAATGAAAAATTAAGCCTAGAGTTAGAGGAGAGAGAGAGCCTGAGTGGTGCTTTGCCGATTCTGTCATATAGGAAATTTTAAAGTTTTATGCTTGAGGCTGGCCGCAGAGGAAGCAGCTTCTACCTTCATTAGACACAACGGAGCTGTTGATGGTGGGTGGTCTAGTTAATTTAGACTTCCTACACTGGATTACTCAGTTGTGTTCCTTGCTGCAAGGATTCCTGTTGTGGCAGATATTATACCAATTCGGAGAGACTTGCCTGCTCTTGTGATGTCAGAACAGAGTGCAGAAAATTTGTATCTGCAGCCACAAAAATGATCCATGGATATCCAAACATTTGCAGGGTTGTAGATACAACACTAGTATGTTCATCCTTATTGGCAAAAATGAGCTACAGATATCTGTGGATTTGGATACCGGCAGATATAAAACATTATCCACAGACTTGTAGGGCTCTATTAATGGGACAAGTGCAATTGCATCTTGAATTCCAATTAATTTCACTCTCTGAGGCTCTGGTCTTGGGAGTGCCTGGGACTGTTCCCATTGACTATGACAGCACCAGGGTTTCACCTATTAACTTTAATGGAACTTACGATGATTTATAGCAGCTAAGACTCTGGCCCCATCACTTAGACTGTGTCTGCACTACAAAATTAAATCAACCTAACTTCAGTTGGCATAAAGCCACTGCAGTAAGGGTGTTGCTTGTGCATGTCTACGCTTTGCTCCTTGTGCTGATGGTGTGTGTCATCACCAGGAGTGTTTGTATTGATTGTACTGTCAGCAGCACGGGGCATTGTGGGAAGGCTCCTGAAAGCCAGTAATGGTAGACAAAAGCAACACAGCGTCGAACCTTGCCACTGCATTGAGCTAACTACATCGACTTTATGCTGCTTGAGGAGATGGAATTACTAAATCGGTATAGCGGGGCAGTTATGTCCGTTGGAGTAAAATTAAGTGTAGACACTTCCATAGTTAGGTTGACATAAACTGCCTTGCATTGAACTAACTCTGTAGTGTCTCGGCAGTCACTCGATAATGAGTAGGACATCTTCTTGTCACCCTCCTATTTGTGGATCCATTGATGGCTGACCAGGCCAATTCTGGAGCCGCAGGTCTTATCGTGGAAGGGGCAGGTGCACATGGCTATTGGAGGGATGCAGGGCAGTTTTTGCTGCTCTTTTCTCCTTCACCTCACCTCGTCTGCGCTGTGGCAGGACTTCTCAAATTGTGCCACCCTCTCATGGATTACCGCTCTCCACTGGGGACGGTTGTGGGCAAGGTTCTCCAAAGTGTCAACACCAATGCTGCCCTTTTTCATATTTGCCTTCAAAATGTCCTTATTTCACTTCCTCTGGCTCCCAATGCTCCTCCGTCCTTCCTTCAGCCTGGAAAACAGAATCTGTTTTGGAAGGTGCTGATCAGGCATCTGGACCACGTGACCAGTCCAGTGAAGTTGTTGGAAGATGATGATAGCTTCAATGCTGGTCATGTTCAACTCTTCCAGGACACTAGTGCTCGTGCGCCTGTCCTCCCAAGGGATATTTAGGATTCATTATATAGTTCAAGTGCCTTCAGGTGACTCTTATATGTTGTCCAGGTCTGTAGTGTAGACCATACCTGAAACTCTCACTAATTATTGATTTGTTTCCATTCTTTCTTTTCCTAAGGGAGGGTTACTGAGAAGATTGTAAGCAAAGCAGTTCTGGAGGTACCAGGAACCCATGGATTTCCTTTGATTTTGTTTGGCTGTGGTAAAACAATAACAACTGCATGTGAAACTAATTTTCTCCTTAGAAATAAACCTTCCACAAGTTTCCCCATCTCACACTTCCTTGCTTATATCACCATCATCCTTCAATGCAGCTCTCATCCATATTAAACAGATTTGCTAATCTCCAACTCTTCCAACTAGATTCCATCTCAATTAACACAACCGTCTTGTTGGCCAGTCATATTTTGTTTTTCCACAGCATCTGTTGTCACTGTACTCTCTCTGACACATATGCACGTGAGACCTTTGGTAATCAACATGTGGCCTGTTCGTGCTCCCGTCAAAGTCAGTGGCGGAACACCCGCTCAGTAAAGTCAGAGCAAGACTGGAGCAATTGAATCTAAAGGAGCCATATCAGTTTAAAAGCCCCACACTGGGGCTTTACTAGCGATGGAGCTGTATTGATGAGCATAGATGGGATTCTGTTGCCCAGGCTTCCCCCAAGGAAAAGGGCATCCAAGAAAATCACTTAATAGAAGAACAGACATACTGAGTCAGACCAAAGGTCCATCTAGCCCACTATCCTGCCTTCTGACAGTGACCAATGCCAAGTGCCCCACAGGTAATCATCAAGTGATCCATCCCCCTGTTGCCCATTCCCAGCTTCTGGCAAACAGAGGCTAAGGACATCATCCCTGCCAATCCTGGCTAATAAGCATAGATGGACCTGTTCTTCATGAATTTATCTAGTGTTTTTTTTTAACCCTGTTATAGTCTTGGACTTCACAACATTCTCTGGCAAGAAGTTCCACAGGCTGACAGTGCTGTGTGGAAAAAGACTTCTTTTTGTTTATTTAAAACCTGCTGCCTATTTTCATTTGGTGACCCCTACTTATGGGAAGGAGTAAATAACTTTTCCTTTTCCACTTTCTCTGCACCACTCATGATTGTATAGACTACTATCCTATCTCCTCTTACTCATTTTTTTTCCAAGCTGAAAAGTCCCAGTCTTATTAATCTCTCCACTTATGGCAGTCCTTCCATACCCCCAATTATTTTTGTTGCCTTTTTCTGAACCTTTTCGAATTACAATATATCTTATTTTTGTAGATGAGATTACCATATTTGCACACAGTATTCAAGATGGGGGAGTGCCATGATGGATTTATAAAGAGGCAATAAGATATTTTCTTTCTTAATGAAGCCTTGCAATCTGTTTGCTTTTTTGACTGCCGTTGCACATGAGTGGATATTTTCAGAGAACTATCCACAATGATTCCAAGATCTATTTTAAATGCTAACAGCTAATTTAGACCCCATCATTTTATATGTATAGGTGGGATTATGTTTTCCAATGTGCATTACTTTGCATTTATTAACATCAAATTTCCTCTGTCCTTTTGTTGCCCAATCACCCAGTTTCGTGAGTTATGTATAGCTTTGTAAATAGTTCAGCTCTTACCGATATCTATCAAAATAACGTTTTCCTTTTTACCAGCTTTAAAGATCAGCCTACCCAAAAAAAGGGGGGGGGGGAGACAAAGGGAGATAGACATTGCCAGACTGAATCAGAAGTGAGGTCCATATCCCATATCCCATCTCCCATCTCCCACATTAACTGGTACCAGATTTTTCTTATAGGCTTATCTTGCTCCAATATCTTTATCTTTGTGAGCTGGTCCTACTCCTTTCTCTCAAGTGTAACCCCATTGGAGTTAAAGGAGTTAATCATGTAAAGGCTTCATGATTGAGCCCTTAATTATGCAGGATTAGCAGTAAACAGGAATAGCTGATGCTCTGCCATACCATTTTTCCCAAGGAAAACTTAATCCAGGAAATTATCAGATGCAACAATCTTTGGGATGCAAAGCATACAAATCTACTTTTCAATTTACTGTGAGTGAGACCTTAAACCAGTGACAGCAAAGAGGCAAATTTCCACTCCATGCATCTGACAAAATTATTTTTACCCACAGAGCTTATGCCCAAATAAATGTTAGTCTTTAAGGTGCCACAGGACCCCTTATTTTTTATAGATACAGACCAACATGGCTACCCCTCTGAGACTTGTTTAGCTTTATTTAGCAATGCTGGGAATTTCTAGGGGATGTAGCAGTTAATCAGACAAGAACTTAGATGCGTCCTTCAATTTATAAAGTATTTGAGATCCTATAACTAGCTCATCTGAGGAAGTTGGTTTTGTCCACTAAAGTTCACCATGCTATCTATATATTTTTTGTTAGTCTCTAAGGTGCCACAGGACCACTTGTTGGTTTTTAAAGTTACTGACTAACACGGCTACTCCCTAATGGCTTTTTGCATTTTATTAAGAGGGGAGCTGACTTGAGTGGCAAAGTTGAGATCCAAAGAAGGTAGTCTTTACTGCAGGGGCAGGCCAAGTTTGGCTTCTTTGGGAGAGGGGCCTGAGTTGAGGTCTGGCTCCAACTTTCCCCCAAGGTAGGCAGCACCATAACTAGTTTGCACCTGAGGCAAAATATTTAATTATGCATCCCCTCTCCTTAGGTTAGCAGGAGCCCTGCTCTTTACTTCTGCAGGTTATTATTTTTAGGTCTTTGTGCCCCTGATTATGATGCGCCCTGGAGTGAGCACCCCCCTTGTCCGCCCCGCTTGTAGGTGGAGGATCTGGTCCAGGACTTTGGATCACCCTTCTCCAATTCATCTGATGAAGTGGGTTTTACCCGGAAAGCTCATCCTTCTCTGTATTTTGGTGAGTCTCCCAGGTGCAAGGGGCCCCCATGCCTTGCCTTTGGATCAGTGAGTCCTGGACACCGGCTGAGAGGAGAAGCGCGTGGGCTCCTCCTCCTGCGGGCCCGGGGGTCAACATGATGTCAGGGCGCAGGAAAGCACCAGAGCCCCCGGCGGGGCGTCTCGGGACAGGAAGGCGAGCGCGTTAGGACCTGGAGGGAGCATGGCTCCCCCCCCTTCCTCCGGGCTGCTGCGAGGGAAGCGCCAAGGGCGAGGAAACGTGGCTGTGGACGCGGCGGGTGGGGAAGTGTCCCGCCGCCGGAGTTGGCTCCACGAGGGAGGGGAGCCGCGGGCCGGCTGCCAGGGCTGCGCGGGGTGGCAGCGCCTCTGTCAATCAGCCTGACTCGCTCCAGCACGCCCCGTGCTCTCCGCGCGGCGCTCCCGCCGCCTCCTGCTGGCTCTGCCTCGCCGCGAGCTCTCGGAGCGGCGGCCGCTGCTGCTGCGCCTGGCGCGGGGTGCATGCCCCCCGGGGAGCCGGGCGGCACCGAGGCGTCCCAGCCGCTCGCGGGGCGGCGCCGGGCCGCCCCTCGATGGTGGTGGGCAGCGGCGGGGAACTTTGACGCGGGCTGCAAGTCCGGGGCTCGGGCTGCGGGGCCATGGATCCTCCCGCGGGGCTCGCCTGTCTGCTGCTCTGCTGCGCGCTCCTCCTGCCCGCCGGCGCCCTGCAGAGCTCCGGGGACAGAGGTAGGTCGGGGCGGCTCCATCCCTCGGTCCCCCACGCCCTGCTGCGACTCGCGTGGCTCGGCCCCCCTCGGAAGTCCTCGCCCGCCCGGGGGCTTTCAACTCCCCTTCAACTTCTTCTGCCAGCACTTTTGGCCAGACTCGCCCTGGCCGCTCACCTCTCCCGGCCGCGGCAGCGAAGGGGCGGGCGGGCGGGTGGGGGGGGGGGGGCCGTCTGGCATCCCCAGGAGGGACCCTTCCGTGCCAGGCGCTCTGTAGCCCCAGTGGGAGGCCAACCCTCTGCACAGACGGGGCTGCAAGAAAATCGGGTTAAATCCCAGGTCGCATGAGAGAGTTGAGTCGGAGACGGGGAATTGGGAACCTGGAATGAACTCTGGCTCCAGTGTAGCACAACTGACAGATCAGAGTTTAGTGTGTCAACTCCTGGAATTCCATGTGTCCAGTGAAACACATGGTAGCAGCTCCCCCCTTCAGACAACACGAAGTTAAAGGCTCCAGAAGTCAGGGACACATTCCCGCTGGTCCCAGCCTGAGTTACTAGTTGTATATTGTCTGGGGGAGGAGGAGGTAGCCGGGTTAGTCTGGATCTGCAAAACCAAGGAGTAGTCCTGTGGCACCTTAGAGCAGTGGTCCCCAACGCGGTGCCCGGGGGCGCCATGGGCACCCGCCGACAACCTGGGCTGGCCCCGCCCCCGGCGCACGGGAGGCGCCGGCCCCAGGCACGCGACACGCACCGGCGCTGGGTGCGCGGCGCTCGGGCGGCCTCAGCCCCGGGGCACATGCGAGCGCTCGGGCGCGCGGTGCTCGAGCAGCGCCGGTGCCGGCCCCAGGCGCGTGGCTCGAGCAGCAGTGCCGGCCCCGGGCCCATGGCACAAGGCGCTCGGGCGGCCCCAGCACCGGCCCTAGGGCACACGCCGGCACCGGGTGCAAGGGCATCCCAGTCCCCTGGTGTGTCCCCGGGCGCCCGGCGCGTGAGTGGCCCCCACCTCCCGGGCACCCGGCGTGTGAGTGGCCCCACCTCCCGGGCGCCCGGGAGCCTCTAAAGGTTGGGGACCACTGCCTTAGAGACTAACAGATTCATTCGGACATAAGCTTTCCTGGGCGAAACACACGATTGTGTCTCCTAATCACACGCTTTTAACTTCTTCAGGGTTTGAGGCACTTCTCCTGGCTCCCGCAGTTGTTTTGGGGCAAAACATAGTTGCATTTTAAATCTATGACCTGCAAATGTTGATACTATACACGTTTCCTTCCCCCTAACCTCTGTGTGCAGCCCTGCTCAGAGGTCAGTTTAATAGACACTGGAACATTCTAAAGGATTGTGCCAGCAGTCCCCAGAAATTCAGCTCAGCTGTCTGAACTGATTTCCTTTCATAAAACATCTGGAAAGGGGACACGGGGCGCTTATTGTGTCGGACGACTTTGTTGTCCTACATTTTCTTATAATTGCACTTCGCTATCTGCTAAGGACTAAGCAGTCTGATGAATGACCTGTGCACGGCGTGTTTAGCCACACTGACCAATGAAATGGCTGTGGAAAATGCGGTGGTCATTTCACTTATGTCATCGTCTAATGGGGGGTAATGGATCATGGACTCATAATTCTCAACCGGGGGTAATTTTTAGTTTTAATACTTTTTTTTATCTTTAAAGATCACATTTTGAGGAATATAGAGGAATACAGACTCGTTGTCCCAATCAGCACAGATTCCGAGGGCAGGTTCCTCTCTAACCTGGTGTCTGGATCTCCAAAGGGGCGCTTCCGAAGAGATGCTGAGGATGTGCAACATGAAGATTCCAACCAGCTACTATTTTATAATGTCACTGTATTTGGAAGAGAGTTTCACTTCAGGCTGAGGCCGAACTCTAGGTTGGTTGCTCCCGGAGCAACAATTGAATGGCAAGAGGATTCTGACATGACTCATATTGAACCACTCCATGGGAATTGCCTATATGTTGGGGATATCACTGATTTGCCTAACGCGTCAGTTGCTATAAGCAACTGTGATGGGCTGGTAAGCTGCTTTGCTATTATACCTAGTACAATTACTTTACTTATTTTTCCTATAGTACATATATTTAAAACGTGTTGAACCTTGCCCTTAAAACTTGCACCTCTTATGGTGAATTCAAATTTCAGAGAGGTAGCCGTGTTAATCTGTTTCAGCAAAAACATTAAGGAGCCCGATGGTACCTTAAAGCCTAACAAATTTATTAGGGCAGCTTATCCGTTGTTAGTCTTTAAAGAGCCACAGGAATCCTTTTGAATTCAAATTAACTAGGTGTTTCTTAACATAGGGGGAGCTGTGTTGTGACAACCTTTTTTTTTACAGGAGCTTCAGGGGGTAGCCGAGTTAGTCTGTACAGAAAAAAACAACAAATGGTCCGGAAGCACTTTATAGACTAACAAAACTCAGTGGTGATTCTCATTCGATCTTACCTGAGGTTTCTAGCATTTAAAAGAGAAGACCAGGTGCCTGTGCTGACAACATATTTAATCTTTGTAATATGGATTTTCCCTTTTCTCATTTCAGTTTAGGGTGAGAAGGGGACTTTTAGACAAGGGGAGCATAGCAGAGAGATTTGACATGTGTTCTGCTTTTGTCTTTGAAAATGAAACTTGTTCAAAGGATTGGATTGGATTGTTACAGTTTTATAGATCTTTCACTTGAGTGAGTTCTATTGCCTAACCAAGTGATTTATGAAAAATATCAAAAGCATTAAAGGGTTTCATCTACAGGGAGCAATTTATGTTGCTGGGTACATGAGAATTTGTTATGGTTTTCTATTCAATGGCCAAATGATAGCTGTTTGTCAGACATCTGAAAGAAGCATGCTGTTGTTTTAACAGTAATTGCTATGGAGAGCAAACTTTGTTTAAATGATGAAGTGACTTTATTTGGGAATGAACTTCTAATCTGTTCAATAACTTCTTGGTAAACTTTTGTGATTATTTAATTTCTATACAGTTCTGTGATCTTTTGAATCAACAATTTGACTCGATTGTAGTCCATTTTTTTCCCCCAGGTAGGCATAGAAAACTGTTGGTTTGCAGCACCAGAAGACATGTCTCAAAAAAGTAAAATGAGATGACATTTCTCTCGCCTCTATTTCCTTATTTCACGCCTGTAATTCTTCCCCTCTCTGAACCGAGTATTCTTATGTCTAGAAGTAGGCTTTAATGTTGCTGTAATTATTTTTTGATGCAGACAGATTGCTAGGGGCAAAAGTTCATTCAAGAATAGGCCCTTTTCTCCATGGCTTTGCACCTTGTGTTGTTATTTATACCTCTGCAGAGTGGGTATATAATACCGCAGTTTGCACAGGTGTAAATAACTTCACAAAGTGCTAGGGAGTGGATAATTAGACTCCAGTGAGCAGTAAAGCCACCTTTCACATAATGCTAGGAAAAGTTTTAAATAATTAAAAGCAAGAAAACAGTAGTTTTCCAAAGAATGCTACCTGGTTGTCTAGTAGTATCCAGAGATAAAGCAATCTTGTTTAATTTATCTTATCAGCTTTCTGAACCTTAAAGACTGAATAATATTTGACTCAGTTAAGAGTATGATCACCAAAGTGCAGGCATTATTTTCGCTTATAGCAGGGGTGGGCAATTACTGGCTTGTTGCTTTTTACTGCCCACCCCAACCTATTGTCTGATGAAAAATCTTTTTTGTGGTCTGTATGCATGGAATAAATTGATTTGTTTCATTGTACTAACTTAAAACTGTCTGTTGCACTTTATTCATTTAGGCCATGTCTTCAGTTATGCACTGGAGATCAATCTTCTGGCGTTCGATTTAATGGGTCTAGTTAAGACCTGCTAAATCAAATGCTGAGGATGGCACCGGTCGGCACTGGAACTCCTTGCAATTGCAAGGAGTAAGGGAAGCTGATAGGAGTATTTGCTCCTGTTGGCCTTCCTCTGTGAAGACAGAGCCAAGCTCGGCTTGCATAGCTGGAGTTGCATAGCTTAACCTGACCTTTCAGGTTAGTGTAGACCTGAACTTAGGCCCAGTTCTTGAAAATGTTTATGCATGTGCTTAATTTCAAGCTCATAAGTAAAGTGCTTTCAGGATTTGGGCCTTGATTTGGAATAGTAGAAATAGCTCTGGAATACTGACCCAAATAGGGTATTTTCGGTTTTTCAAATAAACATCCTGTTTTATCTTTTGTTTGCTTTATGTCACTGCCTAGTACAGGCTTTGGCATTTAGCGAGCAGCTGGAGACTGTTATTTTGCGACAATGTTCTACGTTAGTGACTAGCTCTTCGTAAATATGGGAAAGAGAATTAAATAATAATAATTTTAAACTTCAGCCAGATGAGCATCAGCCAAAAGTTGAAAGCAAATGCAGAAAAACACATAGGGGATGATTCAAATCCCATTAAGGTCAATGAAAAGATTTCTGTAGGTGCTGGATTAGGTCTTAATTATTGAAGTAGATTACGTTAAAAGAATACTTACAGAGATTGCAGACTATGCTGAAATACCGTGGGTTAGTTTTTTATCTGGGTCCATACTTAATATGCTGGGTTCTGCCAAGCATTCTGATTTTTCCCCCTGTCCATTAGGAAAATTAACATATTAAAGAGAGAGGGAATCTAGTGGTCTGAAGATAGGTATGAGACTTGGCAAATTCTCATCCGTCTCTGACACTGATTTGCCCCGGGCCACGTTAATCTCTGTGTCTCAATTCATCCACTTCTAAATGGTTAATTTTAGATACTAAATTGTTTAGAACAGACCATCACTGACAAGTTTATACAGTGCCTGAATTACTCAGGTCTAGTAATGCCCAAATACCTTTTAAAAACAGAGGGGGTTAAGTAATTTTCCCAAAGTCACACAGAAAGTCTGTGGTGGAGCAATGAAAATTGCACTTGGGTATCCTGAGTTCTAGGTTAGTATCCTAATCACTAGGCCATGTTCCCTAGAGCCGCCTTAGGTTCTTAAGCTATGTAATTTAGAAATGTGCATCTGTCTATCTGTGAGTCTGTTTGTTCAGGTATGCCTCCTAAATGATAAGCGCTACGGCCACCATTGCTATGCAGCTTACTCTTCTCCTTACTTAAAGCAAGGTCGGGGTTTGGGTTGTGCCAGGAAAATGGGACCTGCCTGGAATGGGATTGTTTTCCATAACATGGAAAGGGAGGGGGCTGATTGGAGGGACAGGATACGGCAGAGTGACCACTGGGGACAGTGAGTGCAGGGGAGAGCTTTACTGAAGAGAGCACTGGGAGAAGCTGCACCACCAGGAGAGTGGCCGGGTGGGGTTCATCACTTGCTGGCCATAGGACCGGGTAAGTGGCACCCCTGCTCTAAACTCCTCCCCGCAGGCCCTTGGCCTCAGTGCTGGAGTGGGGGCAGGGGGAAGGGGAGGGGAGGAAATTTCCTACCAGATGGGGGCTGGAGGGAGAAAGACCCTGCTGGATGGGCAGAGGCCAGAGAAGGCCCCACCACCTCCCAGAAGAGCCACAACCCAGCCCCTCCAGCACTGTCAGTCTATCCAATGCCCTGACCCCTGGCCAGCCTGTGCAGCCCCCTCTTCCTTCCCTGGGCCTGGCTCATGGAGCACCACCAGGGCCAGCCTGCATGGATCCCTCCTGCCGGCCCCTGGACTGGGTCTGGGGAGAATCAGCCAGCATGGTGCCCCCTCTGGACCAGGATCGGGGAGTGTCCCCCGCTGCCCCAGGCCTCCCCCAGCCCAGCCCACCAAGGACAAGCTGGTGGGCAGGGTACGTGTTCCCTGCTGCCCCCAGGGAGAAGCCAACAGCCACTTCCATTCCCTTCCCTGAGCTCCCCCTCCTCCTAATCCCCTGCCCTGATTCCTGCGCCCCTTGCCCTGAGCCCTTTCTCACCTTCCGCCTTGACTCCTGCCCGCCCCTCCTCACCCCCAACCCTTACTCTCACGCCCCTCCACATCCCCCACCCTGAGCCCCTCCTTAACCTCCACCCTGATTCCTGCACCCCCATGCTCTCAGCCTCCTGCCCGAAGCCCCCCGCACCTCAAGGTGCTCCCCTGACTCCTGCATCCTCTGCACCACCAGCCCTCTGCCCTGAAGGACCTGAGCAACACCCGGTAAGTCGTCTTGTTGATTCATATGTGGGACCCCTAGGAGGCTACCCTGAACCTGAATCCTTCCCATTCTGTTAAAGGTCCCTTAGGGCACAAACAAAGCACTGCTATCCCTGTCTATCCTGGGCTGTGCGTTGCAAGGCCCTGTGAGTTCAGTGCCGTATGTTTTCCTTCTCTGTACAGTTCGACAAGGTTTATCAACACCGGCCCGTTTACGTGTCCCTCCAGCTACCTAACGGCACGCCTGCCATGGCAGATGTTCTGGCGTCATTCCTAACACATGTCCCAGATATTTCCTCCTTTGCGGGATAACTTTGAAGATAAGGGGTGGCTGAACTCTGACGAATCTTGGCACGTGTTATAAATTCATTCTGTTTAATACCTGATATTTTCCTGAGGCATTTGCTTTCAGAGGCATGCAGACCTCTGTGCCTTCTGATGGCTTGCCTGCGTTCACTTCGTCTGTGAAGGTGGAAATGACATTTCAGTTGGACATTTGTGGTTTGGTCTTACGTTGTAGATTTTCAATAACTTAAATCTTGTTTACACTGGTGAATGTAGCTGCTGCCTTGCCAATTCATGACATTATTTCCCTCTGTGTATCCTTGTTGGCTTGCATATTGCTAACACGTGTATCTTAACATACCGGTTAATACGCATGAGAAGGCTGAAAGCTGTGGTTATTGGAATGGATATCCATCGCAGCAGTCAATCTGCAAGTGAAGTTACATTCTTTGCACGAGAGGGTTTTTTTTTTAAATCCTCTTGTGTGATCATTCTAAAAAGCACAATGGGGTGTACACACCCAACTGTATAAGACTTCCTTCAGAACTGAGGATTGGTCCTTTCGAATGTGGTTCTTTCCACAACTTGCCCGAGTAGAAATCATTATCAATAACCACCAGTTTTACTAGCACTGGAATCGGGGTGCACCGGAGATGACTCCCAAAGTGTGCAAACCAGACATTGTTTTTCATAGCCGAGTTAGGATTTGAGAGATCGTTGGCATAGTGAAGCTAATTAGTGGGGAGCTTTCCTTATGAGCTCGCGAGAGCTGTGAGTGCAATTTTTAGCCACATAAAGGAAGTTATCACTGTACCATGCCGATTTAAAATAAAAACCAATTGTTCTGTGTGGGGTTACTGAATATCTTCACTGTTCACTGAAGCACAGCCAAAATGGGTATGAGTGTGTTCTGAGTTTACACATGTCCCCAGTTCTCCATTAGGGATATGATCGGGTAACCGGTTAACTGGTGCCTGGGAGTAGCTCCAAGCCTGTGGCCTGCCGTGAGTAGAGGGCTGCTCCAACCCCGTGGGGGTCAGGACGTGGCTGCCCTGCATGTGGGGGGGGGAGAGGCCTGGATTAGAAGCTGGCTGCCCCACGTAAGGGGGGAGGGGGAGCAGCAGCCCTGTGCGTGGGGGGGGGGGGGGGCTGGGAGCAGGAGCTGGCTGCTTTTGTCAGACTGGAGAAGTGCCCCTTTGGATCCTGCTTAATCAGTTCATTGCTTAAACCTGAGGTTTCACCGTTAAACTGATTAACTGGGATTTGGGGATTTTACATCTCTGTTCTGTATTCCAGCAAAGCTGTGCACAGTGCAGCGTACCTTTATGCCACCCTCGTGCCGCCCCATGGCCATATGAGAGCCTGCCCTAATGTAAGAGCCATCTTAAGGCAGCTCTACAATTCTCAACTGCCTGTGGCCTGTGTTGTCACTGCAGAAGACACAGTGCTCTGTCCTCCAACTTGTCCGCATCAGGCTCTGTATGTTAGGGATGCTGCTGGAGCACAGTGAAGAGCCGGCTCATTCCTGGGTTAGGACTGTTCTCTGATGGGCAGATCCACACTCTTCTTTGCTGGAAGGGTACAGCCATGCTGGGGCAGTGAAAAATCAAGCTGCAGGCATTCTGACCTGACTTCCCTCCAAAGGGCCATATTTGCCTCTCCCTGAAAACCAAGGATCTTCTGAAATCTGCTAGCCACCAGTGCCACCTGCATGAAAGACCAGTGTCTCTGCACTGTGGGCTAGTCTTCCTGGCTGCAGAGTCCTATAATGACCCTCCTTTCCGGAGGGTTTTCATTGAGCGGTGGGCGAAGAAAGGAAAGTTCCGGTTGATGAGTTCAGTGTTGACTGCATATCTGCCCAACCACAAAGACTCTACTGATCTCTGCTCAGCTCTAGGGCCCAATGAACACCAGTGGTGGTGAAGAAAGGGAGGGAGCATGCCAGGGAGCCAGAAATCTTCATTTTATCTCATTCAGCTCTGCTACTTCTGGAAAGAGAGGAGGACTTACTGACTGACCTCATGTTGATGGTGGCTTTGAGAGTCTTCAGCGGCATTAGTATGAGTCTAACAGGACTGGCTGTCACATTCCAGAGATTCTGAATATGCCCTTATAACAGTGTTTCTTAAACTTTTTAAGACCGAGGAACACTAAACAATAATTTTTTTTAATGGGGAACACCAAGGATTTTTTTGTTGGGGGGAGGGGAAGCCCCCAAAGAAAAGGAGGCTTGTCACTTTAAGGGCGGCCATTTTGAATTCTGTTCTCTCTGCAGCACACCTCCGACTGTCTCGTGGCACACCAGTGTGCCATGGAACATACTTTAAGAAACGCTGCCCTTATAATATATTCCTATGCCCGTAGAAAGATTGGCTAAAGTGTGGGCTTAAATACAGACACGTGAGATAAACACACTGAGTCATGTGCCTAGTTTGTACTGTCAGAGGTACACGATGCACACTATCAATGTGAAAGACTTCTAAGTCTTTGGAATAGTACAGAATTTAGCTTTGTGATGTATTTTAGTGGATATGCAAATGATGCATGCTAATTCGAATGCTTGGGTTTCTTACCCATACCGCTATCTATGCAATAATTTGGACTATCGCAAAACCTTCAATGGTTTTAACATCTACAGTTCAGTGCCACTGAAAAATACCCAGTGGTTAAAACCTGAAAAGCAAGAACTATGTATAATAATTTTTTCATGTCTGGAGCACAACAGAAGGCTCAAATGTAACTTTGAACTTTGATGTTCTGCCATCTGTGTAAAGTAAAATTTGGGCAGCCATAAATAATAATCTAGCCATAGTGTTCACTTGTGTTCTGAGGTCTAGGAAGCGGGCGTGTAAGAATATGTGGCTGTATGGATTTGAAGAGAATGGCAAGGAATTTAATCTCAAAACGATGAGGGGCAAGATTCTTAACTCGTGTAAATGAACATACGTCTACTGAAGTCAATAACGTGATACCAATTAAACTGAGGGTAGGACTCTTCCAGCAGTGGCTCCTGTAGGATTCATGGGACCCCACTCCTGCTGCAGGGCTCTAGCCTTGAGCCTTGTGCTACATCAGTGTAATTCTCTGATATCCGTCTATATGGGACTTTTTTCTTTTGGGCACTTTTCAAATTCAGTATCAGGTATGCAGGGACCCGGCTGTGTTGCTGTTACAATGGTAAGTTGTTACAAATGGAGACGTAAGAAGTAAACTGTTAAGAAAACGTCTGGCTGCTTCAGTCTTCTGCAAACCACATGGAGTGCCAAGCCCTGCTTGCCTTATTTACCTGAGGAGTTGAGTTGAGGGGTGGTACTCAAGGTGAGCAGCAGCAGCTGGAACCCTGGGCCCCTTTAAATCGTCCCCAAAGTCCCAGGCAGCACTGAAGTGGGAGGAGGGGGGAAGGAGGGTGGGGAGGCTAGCCCAGCCCCACCCCTTCTGCCCAAGGCCCCACCCCTTATGGGGGCATGAAACTCCCCCCCCCCCGCACCTTGCCCAGGGGCTCAGCAATTCTGTCGGTCCCCTGGTGAACAGGGATTGCTCTTCAGAGTTTCAGATTGGGTTGTATCCTATAACAAATCTCACAAAATATTTGAGAGAGAAACCATTGTCTGGCTGCTTGCCCAGATGCTAATTGCTCTAGAAAGGCCTGGTCCAAATGGTGGGTCTTTTTAAGCTATTTTCCCTAATAGCAGCAGTGACCCCAGTGCAGGGCCCATCTTGGTGAGTTAATGACAATCAAGACTGTCCTAGCCTGTCATTAATCTTCAGGAAGTAACTCATTGCTTGGATTGTTATTGCTTAAGTGCCTGTTTGCCAAATGTCTTAACGAAAAAGATTTTATGTGGGATTTGTAAGTATCTTCCTGTTTTAGAAACCAAGTAAAGAAATTGGGTGCACTTAAAGTCTCTCTCTTCTGTTGACAGATGCTGTGCTCTGAAGTGTTAAGTTTATGGGCTTCCATTTGGGAAGGCGCTTAGACACATAGGCTACGTCTATATTGTAGCCTTCTTGCAGAAAAGCATATGCAAATGAAGCGCTCATTTTATGAGGAAGAACGGCTCTTGCACAAGAGGGGGGTTTTGCGCAAAAAGGAGCCATCTTCACTGCTCGTTTTTGCACAAAAGCCTCTTGCGCAAAAACGGCTGCTCATTACTAATGCAAATGAAGCACGGCGATATTCCATGAGGTGCTTCATTTGCATAGATGTAGCCATACCGAAATCCATCCCTGTTTAGGACAATCTTTTTAGCATGTGCCTGAGTCCCTGTGAATACAATGGGATTTAAGTATGTGCTGAAGTGCTGTCTTGTTGGGGTACTTTCCTGAACTGGGTCCAGAGGATCTGATCTCTACCCAATTGAAGTCAAGGGGAATCTTCTTTCCATTGACTTCAGTGCGCCTTGCATTAGGCCCATCATGCATGTGTTTTTGATAATGGCTGCTCTGTAAAATATTCACTGTTAATTTTTTAAAAAGTTTAAAGTAATTTGTAGCAGCACTTTGTACTTGTGATTTGGGGCCTGTTTTGACTTATCTCTTTCCTTAGAAAACTCTGACTATTTCAAGCAATCCCTGTGCTCTTTCTCCAATAATATGGTGTATACATGTTTGCAATATTTTTCTAGTTCTAAATATCAGTTTAGTAATGTGACCTCAGAAGTTACCTTTGATTATGATGATCTGTTATTGCTTGTCAGTGAGACTGATTTCTGTGCTATTTGAGAGCTCAATCTTGCAAATACTTATGCACAAGAATACAGGAAACCCCCAACTTCCGACCGCCCAAGTTACGACCCCCTGCGCTTACAACCATTTTTGTAAGTGCAGAAGGGGCCAAAAACGCCTGACTTGTGTCCTTGGCCCGCATTTACGATAGCGCCTATTGTAAATGAGGGTTCGAGTTACGACGCCCCCGACTTGTGACGCTTCCCCGGGAACCTATCGCATCTCAAGTTGGTGGCCGCCTGGAACTCTCTTATGCAAATAACTTTACTCAGGTAAGTGCTCATAGAAAGCCTCCATAAAAATACACCACACAAAGGCAAACACATTCTTCTATAACTTTTTTGTTCTTTCTCCAAGCTCATATATTTTTGTGTGGATTTGAAATTGTTTTGTTTGTATTTTATCTTGCCCTTGGATCACAATGGTTTGTGACATACAAAGTAGAGTAGAACTCAAGATAAGGCAAATTATGTCTACGCTACTGGCTAAATCGGCACTACTGTGATTGATGCAGTGGTGTTGATTTTGCGGGTCTGGTGGAGACACACTAAGTCAATGGGAAAATGCTCTCTCTTTGTGTCTGTACTCTTCCAGCCCTAGAGGCAGAAGCTCTGACAATGGGAGAGCGTCTGCCATGAAAATAGTACGATGTAGATGCTTTTGTAAGTCAACCTAAGTTACAGTGAATTCTGTTATATAATTTATGTAACGGAACAAGCATTATTTAGACCAACTTATAGCACAGAGCTACTCAACACGCAGGCCGCAGGCAGCCCGCAGACCATTTGTTTGCAGCCTGCAGTGCAGTTTGTGTTCACGCGAGGCTCAACATGTAGCTTGCGGGTAGAATCCTTTGAACATGGCCTCCACTGGGAACACTCTCCACAATGGCAAAGTGTCTCCCGGGGGGGTTGAGCATTGAAAGACGCAAGTGGAAGGGCTGGCTGGAACAGATGGGTATATGGTGTCAGCGTTTCTAGCCCCCAAGGAGGGGGTGCCAGAAGCGCAGGAGCATTGTGGGAAGTGCTGGCTGCTCAGCTTTGTGGGTAGAGCCTGAGAGCTGCTGACTGGCTCACACTGGCCACGTTTTGGTCTGGTGCTGTGGCTGGGAAGCCTTGCCTCCGTCTCGCATGGAACGACAGACTGCAGCATGGGGACGTCAGTCCTGATGGGAGGCCCGTCCTGGATTCCCAGGCACCTGTCCTTTTTGCCTCTCATTTGTGGCTTGACTCGCCCAGCTCCCTGCCCACCGCAGGTTGGAGATCTCGGGCGTGGAAATTTTTCTTTTTGTAGTAAAATCACTCCAAGAAACGCACAACCTGAAGCTTCAAGCTAAACACCCAAAACACTGGTGTACAATTTTCTTTTTAATAAGAAGCATTAAAAACAACAACATTGTTAAAATTGTGAAGCCAAAACAAATAAGTAGTAAATATAATGGTTTTCTGCTGGTATGCGTTTTAGTAGTTAAATTCCTGGACTGTCATTGCTCATTAAAAGTGCTGTCATATGGGTGAAAATTGGGCAAATATTGCATTTTATTAATATCAGCGGAACTGACTTTAATGGGGCCTGCATGTTGTGTAGTCTTGCCTTAATCTTTGTATTCATGCCCGTAAGTGTGAAATACGCTATTTGCATATATTTGCATATATATTTACCTGTATATGCAACCATACTTAAGTTGCTGCTGTCAGCGTGTGCTGTGAGTATCATTGTGGCCCCCAGGGCTTCTATAGTTGAGTAGCCTTGTTACAGCATTAGTATAAACCTGTCCATAGTCATGTCCTTTGAATGATGGCTAAAATAGATGTTTACTACAAATAACGCTAGTAGATGCATTTGCACCAAGTTCTTAGCATGTGCATTGTAATTGACTGAAATCTGGCCTATAGCATCTTATTACTGAAGAGCATTATTTCCCTTTAAAACAAACAAACAACAAAGACTCAAAATTATCTTTGGATACAATGTAATGGCAAAAAAACCACCCCACCTTTTTTGTGCATTACGCAAATTAAACTATTAAACATAAAAACTAATTTTACATGATCAGGGCCCTTATCTTACAAACACATAGGCATAAGCTAAACTTATTTAAGAACATACGTAAGAATGACCATAGTGTATCAGACCAAAGGTCCATCTAGTCCAGTGGCCAATGCCAGATGCACCAGAGGGAGTGAACAGAACAGATAATCATCAAGTGATCCCTCTCCTGTCATCCATTTTCAGCCTCTGCCAAACGGAGACTAGGGACACCACTGCTATCCATCCTGGCTAATAAATATTGATGGACCAATCCTCTATGAATTTATTTTGAATCATGTTAATGTCCTGGTCTTCACAACATCCTCTGGCAAGGAGTTCCACAGGCTGACTATGCCCAGCGTGACTATAATAGTACCTAGGAGCTCTAGTCATAAACTGGGCCCCTTCATTGTGCTAGATGCTATACAAACAGAACACAAAGATTGTCCTTGCCTGAAGGAACATACTAGCTGAATAGAAGACACTGTGTAGATTGAGACAGAAGGTGTTGTGGGAAGGAGAGTGCCAGTAAAATATGGGACGGTATTGGTCAGCATGTTAAACAGTGGTCTAAATCAGTAGTTCCTAACCTTTTTGGAGCATACTGACCCCTTTTCAATCTATTACAATTTCATGCATCCCCCCGAAAAAAATAATATAGCTATTTTCAAACATTCCATTAGTTAGACTTGGTCCTGCTTTGGGCAGGGGGCTGGACTCAATGACCTCTTGAGGTCTCTTCCAGCCCTATGATTCTATGATAACATGATCTATAATACATTTCAATGATTATCTAAACAAATGTAGTAGTATTGAGAGATAATACATTGAAATGTAACAACTTTAAGGTGCTATATATTTTTATTGAATAATGCGAATAGAAGAATATGTACACAACTCCTAGGTAATATGCTTAAATTACATTTGGCATATAGGTACCCATTAGACGTGCACCATTCATAGCATGGACTATGTCACACCGATCCTCAGTTTCCCTCTACACATTGTCTAAGATCCGTGTTGATCTGAAACACAGAAGAACATAAGGAAAGAAACATATATATCTGTGCAAGATTCAACATTCTTACATACACAGTTATAATGCTTCAAAGTTGTTACATTTCAGTATGTATACCCTGTACTTTACCAACTTAATGAGATGGTTGGTGCTGTAGAACGGATGACAGAGTGCAGATGTCTGGTTGGATTGATGACCACCTCAGCCTTAGATCTGATTCCACATTCAGTTGGCTCTGATACTTCAATATTAATGCAATCAGCATGAAAAATGCAGTCTCACAAACATATGTTGTTGGAAAAGGCATCAAGTATGTTGCAGCCTTGTAAGAAAGTTCTAGCTAGTCGGTAACAACTTGTAGCCAAAAGTCAGCCAGGTGCTTTTGTTTGAAGACAAGCTTCAATGAGTCATCACATGATGGTTCAGTGTTAGACTGTCTTGTTCTTGGGATGTCAAACTAGTGTTTATCAGTGGCAAGGTCCACAAACAGGTTTCTGATCCAGCTGTTGTTCATGTTGGTAATAGGAAAGTACTCACGCAGCTGCACTTGGAGGTTTTGCATGTGCTCTCTGATTTTACATCTTACATTATCTGTGAGTTGCATTTCTGAGCAGGCCAAAAAAATATGACAGATTTGGGAAAGAATCATAGTTGGACTGATCAAGTTGAGCTATCCACAGGTCCAAATTCTTGATCATAGCATCGATTTTTTTGTCATGGACATGGAAGATGGTCACAGCTTTTCTCTGCACACTCAGTTTAAGCCCATTTCGGTAGCTGAAGATATTGGCTAAATAAGCCAATTTAGTTAGCTCAAAATGATGGTCCAGCAAAAGAAATCCTCACTTCATCACGTAATTGCAACAGGTGCGAAAGAAACTCCTCTTGAAAGCCAGTGAATTTCTGTGTGAAGAAGTTGGCTGTGATCACTGTCCATCTTGTCACACAAAGCAGCAAATAGTCTTGAATTCAATGAACGGGCCTTGATGAAATTGACAATCTTCACCGACTTGTCCAAAACCGTCCTTTGATCATCAGGCATTTTTTTTTTAGCAGCTAGCACTTCCCTGTGAATGCTGCAACGAATGAATGTAGTTAACGGTGCCACTGCTTTAACTTGTGTGACTACTCCAGTGTACTGGCCAGTCATTGCACGAGCCCCATCAATAGTGATCCCCACACATTTTGACCAGTTGATATCATGCTCTCTTGTGAAATGGCTTAACACATCAAAAATAGCCTCACCAGTTGGGCATGGAGACAAAAATTTGCAAAAGAGACAGTCCTCTTGGACCTCTCCACTGTATTGGTATCTAACAACTGACACGAAGTTTGAACGGTTTGCGATATCCGTTGAGTCATCAATTTGCAAAGAATAGAAGTGACTTTTCCACACCTTTTCAGTCAGTTGTTCCTTAACATTCTGAGCCATTTTGTCAATTCTGCGCCGAACTGTGTTATTTGAGAGAGAAAATTAAACCAATCTGTTTGCCAGCCTCATCTCCGAGCATTGCACTCACCATCTCTTTTGCTGCGAGTAATACCAGTTCCTCTCCAATGGTGTGTGGATTTCCTGTCCAGATTATGAGTTGAGTCATCTGATAAGAGGCTTCCACTGCCTTAGCATTGTCACTGCCTTTGGCTATGTGCTCGATTCATTTCTTACTTTCCTTTAATTCTTTGAGTTTGTTCTCAGAAAATTGAGTTGGTTTAGAAACATATTTGCCATGTTCTGTTTCATGGTGATGTTGAAGATGAGCTGGTTTTAAGCTCTCGTTTGACAGCACCTCCTTACAGAGTAAGAATAATGGACGTGATTCAGATTTATTGCCCGTCCACATAAACTCTAATTCCAAGGGTGCGTCTAGACTGGCAAAATTTTGCGCAAAAACTTTCCAGCTGTCTACACTGGCTTCTTGAATTTGTGCAAGAGCACTGACTTTGTAATGTAAAAAATCAGTGCTTCTTGCGCAAATACTTTCATGCTCCCGCTCGGGGAAAAAGCCCTCTTGCACAAGAATACTTGCTCGAGAGGGCCAGTGTAGACAGGGAAAAATTGTTTTGCACAAAAAGGCCCCGATGGCTAAAATGGCAACCGGGGCTTTCTTACGCAAAATCACATCTAGACTGGCCACGGATGCTTTTGCACAAAAGCACTTTTTGCACAAAAGCATCCGTGCTAATCTAGACGCGCTTTTGCGGAAGTACTTTTAACGGAAACGTTTTTCTGTTAAAAGTATTTCCACAAAATCATGCCAGTCTAGACGCAGCCCAAGTGTATATCGCTATATTTTTCTGTTTTCCCTTTCCTTTGTGTTCCACAATGGTCTCCTGGTTCCTTTCTTTTCAGTGTCCCTGTCTTGATCCAGCGATTCATTTTTGCCAGTGGCCCATCTAAACCGTTCCCGCCACCCTAATAGCTTTTGAATGGTTAGAGCAGGGTGATGTATTCAAAAAAGAGGGAAAAAAAATGGTAAAAAGGACCGACCAATTTATAAGCTGACTCCAGAGGACAGTTGCAGCTTGGCAGCTACAGCGTGGGCTGAGGGACATACAGACTGCAGGGCAAGGAGCTTCTCCGGACCCATTGGCTGCTGTTCTCCCGCGCTTCTTCCTCAGCCCCGTTCCCTCCGTCCTCTGCCCATTCACAGAGCGAGGGGGCTCTTGTGGCCAAAGGGAGCTCTGGAGCTGCCAGCTCCTCAAGGACGGAACTTCAGGAGACTGGGCGCAAGGGTGGAACTTTGGGAGCCCAGCCTTGCATGCTGGGTTGCATCTTGCCTTTGATCCTGTTCCCCGGATGCTAAGGGAGTGAGAGGAAAGTGCTTGCATCCCATACATGCCTCTCGCACATCAGCCAGGCGTGAGAAGCATGCACGGTATGCAAGTACGTTCCCCTCGCTCCCTTAGCATACGGGGAACAGGATCAAAAGCAAGCCGTGACCCAGAGTTGCATGGCTGCTGCCCTCTCCCCACGCTCTGGGAAGAAGGGGGAGAAGAGAAGAAAAGGGGGGGGGAGTATGGATTGGTGGGCCTGCCAACCCCCTACATGCCCTCGTGGACCCCAGGGTTCTGCAGACCACAGGTTGGGAACCACCGGTCTAAATAGTTTTGAGTTCTGTGAGGCTACTCATGTGCTTAAAGCTAATAGTGTGTGTGAGTGTTTGCAGAATCAGAGCCCAGGTTATTAGCTATAGAGAACTTTCTGGGTGTCTGGCTGGTGAGTCTTGCCCACATGCTCAGGGTTTAGCTGATCGCCATATTTGGGGTCGGGAAGGAATTCTCCTCCAGGGTAGATTGGCAGAGACCCTGGAGGTTTTTCGCCTTCCTCTGTAGCATGGGGTACAGATCACAGCTGGAGGATTCTCTGCATCTTGTGGCCTTCAAAGTATTTGAAGGCTTCAATATCTGAGATATAGGTGAGAGGATTATTCTAGGAGGGGTGGGTGAGATTCTGTGGCCTGTACTGTGTAGGGGGTCAGACTAGATGATCATAATGGTCCCTTCTGACCTTAAAGTCTATGAGTCTATCAGCTTAAACCCCATGTACATGC
Organism: Pelodiscus sinensis; assembly: GCF_049634645.1. Lineage (NCBI taxonomy): Eukaryota > Metazoa > Chordata > Testudines > Trionychidae > Pelodiscus > Pelodiscus sinensis. Next base: position 33,828,698 of record NC_134727.1, on the reverse strand, counting down.
TAACTTTAAGAACATACTTTAACTTAGTGGGACTACTCGCTTGCTTAAAAAACAAGCACGTATGTCAGGCTTTTTTTTTTTTTTTTCTTTTTTCAGAACTGAGACTTAAATAATTAACTGGTTCACTGGCTTTTTACCGCCAATTGCAACATTAGCCTGGTAAGACAATATGGTAACGTTAGCTCTTGACATATTATAAATTGTACTTTCAAAAAGTACATTCTGACACACAGTATCTAATTAGCATGAGGCAGACTCTTACTGGAGTAAATTATCCACTCTATATGCTTTTCCCTAGAAGGAAAATCTCCCATCACCGCACACTGTATTTTTCTTTGCATCTTTGTACGTAGATATTCTCACCTGTTCTTCATCGAGAAATGGGCTAAGTAATTTCCTACAAGTGGACACCATGTAGACAGAATAGCCTAAAGTAGTCAAAGTTAGTATCTTTGTGCTATTTATGAGTCTTTGGATAAAAGATAGGCATTTCTTTATGTCTTATTTGACCTTGTGTTGTGTTCTTTGTTGTCGTATCTCAGATGAACTCTGCCGTGTGACCACACAAGAACTAATTTTCCAACCAGAACATAGAACAGCATACACCCCCAAAAATGTGCCCGATTCTGTACCCTGTACTTTCCATCCCGAAAGGTCCAAAACTGGTAACTAATTTTCAGAGTCATAATTATCTTCACAGACAAGCAGAAGAACGTCTATTTTGAGCGTCCTGTCCCTCTTCGGCTTCCAGAGCATGTTGTTAGTATAATGCTGTTAGCTTGCAATGACCTTATTGCTTCCCTCTGGTGTGGTTTGTAGGCTTCTTTCTGGTTTTGCAATATTCTCTGTGGAACTAGAAGTACAAATTCTTGCAACTGGCCAAAATTTCCTACACTTGAAGCTTATTTAGAATTTTGCTTGTTATAGGAAGCTGGAAAAGATTTTTCTCAAGTCAAGCAGGTCCAACCTCTGCAGAGAGCAGTACCATTGTTTTCTATAATCTGAAAGACAAAAGTATTCTGTCTGGCCTATTTTTGATTATGGTGACAGCTACCTCTGTGGGCAAATCAGTCCATTGCCTAGTTGCTTATTTAGATAGGCAAATTCTCATGTCAAACCTTATTACCTAAAACAAAGACATAGAGAACAATTCTTTGTCTTACTGCACTGACTAATTACACACAGTTCCCTTCCACTGTGTCCTGTTAACAGCTCTACAATATTTTACAGTATTTTCATGTTACCTTGTCCCTCACTGAAACGTTGGGATCAAAAACAGTAAATCCCATCAGTCTCTCTTCATACGTTGTAGCCTCTATTCCCTTTATCCGTTATACCTGTATCTGTTTGACATTCATCTTTGTTCTCAGTGTCATCTTGACACAGCTTATTTTCTTTTGTTATGTAACTATGTAACGAAAGGCCTACATTTCCAACAGTATTTTTAGTGCCATTCCACCAAAAAGTAGCAGTCTTTTCCATTTAATAACAAAGGCTCTTCCATCATATAAGAGCCTCCTGACTAGGCAAAGTCCAAGATAGTGATTCTTCCTTGTTTTACTTAATGGGGCTGCACTGTTTGGTATCAGCCATTTTATTGTCCACTAGAGCCAACTCTTTTGATAGTGGTAGTTTTCTTTGAGCCTCAATGCCTGGAGTCATGTGATTATCTGAAAATCTCAATTCTCATTGAAAGTAGAAGTACATTTTTAGCTTTCATTGCTACAGGGGAAAAAGGCAAGTATCTTAAAGTCTCAAAAATCAAAAAAGCCAATTAAATCACCCCAAATTACATATAATTTCTTATGATTTTTAGTCACTCTCAATTTTTTGGGGCTTGATTCATGATTTTTGAACTGCTGTTGCTCCCCCCCTTTCCTGCAATTGCATCTTTTCACTTCCTGAGTACATTTCACACATTTTAGCTCTGCTGATTGTTTCTCTCTCCAGGTAAAATTCTGCCTTCATCTGATGGAGGTGTTATGGCATCAGAGCAGGGAATGGAGAAGCACCAGCTACTCCTAGTACAAGACTCATTTTAGCAGCCTATGGAAATATTGCTTATGGTAGACTGGGTTGGTTGATAAGGGATGTGCTACTGGGCACACTTTCCTCTTCTTTGTGCAGTGTTTACCCCTGTTTTGCAAGTGCGTGTGCTAGCCAATTGGGTCTTGTGCTCTGTGTGTGACACATCATAGTCCAGTAGAATATGACAGGGTGCTCTCTCTTCTGGTGCTAGTGAGGATTCTGTAGTTTTGGCTCTATGCTCTTCAGCATCCCCCTCCCTCCCAATTTGAACCACCCATCTATGAAGTCTAATAAATGTGTGGTCCTTGATGTTACTATATTCATGATTCCTGTAAAGTATCCCAGTATCGACCACTGTCAGGTTCCATTTAATTCCAGCTGTGCCACCATTCTGAGGTGGGTTTGTTCAGCAAATGCTATTTATTTATGATTATTACAGCGGTGCTCCTCTTTTTGGTTCTTTTTCCTTTGCCTTATCTGGGGGATTCTACCCACCAACTCCTTTAATTTCTTGACGTTTGCTCCCTTAAAACAAAGTACCCTAGTTGTACAACTTATTGTTACACGTCATTCTTAATATACTAAATAAAATTATTTTGTGATCTCCTACTTACACATTCCTATTCTTCTGTATTGGTTTATGCCAAATTCAAAGTTTCCTACCTTATCATAGTGGTAGAAATGTAGCCGTGTTAGTCTGGTGCAGCTGAAACAAAAAACAGGACTATGTAGCACTTTAAAGACTAACAAGATGGTTTATTAGGCGATGAGCTTTCGTGGGCCAGACCCACTTCCTCAGATCAAATAGTGGAAGAACATTGTCACAACCATATATACCAAAGGATACAAATAAAAAAATGAACACATATGAAAAGGACAAATCAAATTTCAGAACAGAAGGGGGATGGAAGGGGCTAATGATATTAGCTCACAGACATTTACCTCCCCTCCTTCCCCCCCATCCCCTTTCTGTTCTGAAATTTGATTTTCCTTTTCATATGTGTTCATTTTTTAAATTTGTATCCTTTGGTATATATGGTTGTGACAATTTTCTTCCACTATTTGATCTGAGGAAGTGGGTCTGGCCCACGAAAGCTCATCACCTAATAAACCATCTTGTTAGTCTTTAAAGTGCTACATAGTCCTGTTTTTTTGTTTCAGCTACCTTTTCATGCTCTGCAGCTTCAACCTCAACAGAAATAATAACTGGTTACTCATATGCATCTTGCCACAGGATACTCAGGGAATAAAAATGTCTCTGAGCAATGGTTCCTCTGCTGTTGTAATCTTTACATCCGATAAGCACTGCCATCTTTGCTTTAATTCTTATTTGGTGATCTGTTCTGAAGTATAAATAAATCCCACTGAGTTTCCCTGAGTTTTAATCTAAAACTCATTTGAGCAGGGTGCGTGAGTGTCAGCCCCTTCTTCAGACAAGGAGCACAGCTGTGGATTTATACAGTGCAGCTTTTAAAAAACACTTGAACCTGTGAACAATGAATGGAAAAAGGGTCCAACAGCATTACTGGTGTCTTGGTGAACAACAAAAAGCTCCTCTTTCATCTGTCCTGATAAAACGAATGTAATATTTGTGAGGGTCTAGGTTATTGCTCTTTGCTGGGGATGGAAAGTCAGGAGCTGCCATCCCTGCTGTGTAATGAATGTGAACAACACCACTGTGCAGCTAGCTCTCAAATATCCATCTCTTCCTCTTTAAAAATGGGGAAACAAAAATCTGGATCAGCGTTTTAAGTGGTCTCTAGAAGCCATAAAAGCAAAACACCTTTGTACTGCTTTCAGAGGGCAGGGGGTTGTATCTTGATCTAGGCCCTGAATCTTTTCAGCCCTTGCTCATGTGTCTTCTGATTTATTCCATGCTGTAAGAATAATGAACTGAACAGCTTCTGGAGGAAAAATTGCACTGCTAAGTATTAGGGTTGCTGGCCACCACTTCAAGATTTCTTTTCCTTCCCTCTTTCAGAGGTGATACCTAAATAGGTTGCCCATTAGAAAAACAGGGTCAAGCTTCTGAGAGAGCATCTTTTACAAACAGAGGCAACACCTGGGAGGTGCAATAAGGGTCTCATGCACCTCCCCAGACCCAGGAGGCCTACGTAGCACTTTGGAGCTGCTGTGCTCTTTGTCTCTCTCTCAGACATAGGACAGAACATTGCTGCAGTTGGTAAGGGACTTGAACGTATGTGCAACTTTCAGCAATTAAGAGTCAGGTGCTTAGGTGCTTTTGGAAATCCCCTCCAAGGCATATAGCTGCACGTTTAGCCCTACGGCCTAGGTTCACACAAATACTCAGCATTGCAGTTGCTCTTCCTGTCTCTGTTCCACCATTTCCCCTGAGTTTCCCCCTACCTGTCTCTCGTGTTTCTCCTCCACTTCCTCCGTGACCCCCCCCCCCCCACCAACCCACCTCTTCCCTTTTTGCCCTCTGAGTGTTGGTGGGCAGATTCCCTGGGGAGGAGAGTGGCGAATGAGCGAGCAGTGGGGAGGCGCTCTTGGAAGAGGGGGGCTACGTGGCAGTGGAATCTGGGGCGAAGCAGGGTGGAATGTGGGTGGGGCCTCAGGGAGAGGAGGCTGAGTGGGGACAGGCTTTGGGATGGAATGAGGGGTGGAGCCATCTTCTAGGTGCCCATTGAGGAGTCCACTACTAAGTGCCGAAAGCTCCCTCAGTCCAGCCTCTCTGACTGTAAGAGTCACACGCTGCCCATGTTCTCAATCCCATCCCCAATTCCCACTGGGCCATATTTACTTGCCTTCCTTATTCCTTCTGCACTAGCAGTCACCTACCATTTTATATACGCCACATCAGTGTGGAAACCCTACATGGTATGCAACCTGCTACATTTCTAATGTGCTTCCACACCACTGGAACAGAGCTGGGGGCTGGGCGTGGGTTCTATGCAGCAGTCTGTTAAAAAGAAAGATGTACATTAAAGATTTTTGCAAATCCCCCTCCTCTCACAAACCCTACTTGACATTTTTTGGTACTGTGAGTCTTTCACAAGAACAGGATTTCTCTGGAAATGAGCAAACCCTTATCAGAATGTATTGTAAACTTCAAAAAAGATCATTGCGAGTAAAGATTTAGGGTTTCTTGGTGTAACTGTTCTGGTTCCACTACCTCTAATCTCAGCTTTTTTGCTTGTCTCCAGAGAGACTGCATTCCTTTTGTATAGCCTTTTTCTCAATAGGGAACAGTTGAATGTGATTGATACACAATCTCTTATTGTCAGCCCAAGAACATCCATTCTGCAAGTACAAACTCTCTTCTTTTTCAAGTGCTTTCCTCCAGGTGAGCTACTTTCTTGTTCTCTTTCAGCAAAATCCTCATGAAAATATTGTCCAAATAAACTCTCTCTCTCTCTCATTTAACCAATTAGAGTAGGTTTTTTTTTAATTGCAGCATTGTGAATTGCTCAGTTTTTTGCTTCAAAAAGTGCTGTACTTCCTTCGAACCTTGTCTTTAAGTGGCCTGCCCTGTGTGCAGTACTACCTCTATTATCAAAGGTGTCCCAGGACACCCAGAATTTAAGCATAATTAGAGGGTTGACTTGTGATGCTGGCCATTCCTTCAGTTCTATAGGCAGCTGGCTTGCTTCCCCACACAAGGCACAGCAGGACTAAAGCACTTTCAGATCCAACTAGTGTGATAGCCAAACCACGCTTATTTGGAATCCCAGTGACCTATGAAAAGGTCCTCTCTGCAGAACTTTAGCCAGGTAACATGTCTCTGACAAGGATAATGGGAAGGTTTAGACAGATGAGGTTCAGGTAATGAAGTTTGTGCATATCATGTTAGTCCCCATGGAGTGCATGACTTGGGCCAAATACTTACATTTAGTTCTTGGATAAAGTTTTCTAATGTACTTAAGTCACTTGAGATCATACATATAATCAGACTCTAGCTCCCCTGTGCCTGTTATGACTTAGTCACTGAAGTCACTCAGGTCCTCTTGAAAATTTTAAAGTTAGTCAAAATAATTTTTAATAACTCAGTGCCTGCATCTGTAAGTAGCAAGCTACAATGAGCAGTGCCTTTCTTGGCGAGTATATTCTATGATGGAGTTGCTTAGCCACCTATGACGTGAGCTAATCTTCCGGGAGTACACACTTTGGGTGTCAGTGGTGTTATGAAATTGAATGAATATACTAAAGCAAGAAAACAGACATACTAGACGATTGATGACAACCCCCTTTTTAAGGGCACAAACCTGATGGAAAAGATTTTCATGAAACGTGATGTGAACCATGAGAATCCACATTAAATAAGATGGAAAGCAATTTATGAAGGATCAAATTCTCTGCTGATGTAAACGGGTAAAGTTTGGACTATTTCCATGAAGTTTTGTTCATAGGCTCCAGCAGAGAATTTGGCCCAGAGATTGAAAAAAAAATGATAGTCAGAAAGCCGTAATTGTCTCCAGAAGGCTGACTCATTTTTCTGTGGTGTATTTAGCTAGGTAATTCTTAAGATTCTGTTGTTTTGTGGACTGGATCTTTAAGTCTATCAGGACTCTGAGTTATGTTGTGTACCATTTAGTGCAGGCTGCTGGAAGATGCCCTCCATATGCTTTTTCTGTTGACACTTTTGTTCTTTGCTCTCATCTTGCACAAAGGTGGGTCTGGCTGAAAGTATCCATGTTGTATGAACAAATCATAACGCTTTATTACTAGAGTTCTGTACATCTGCACTGGTTGATACGTGGAAGGAAATGCTGAATGCCACATCTAGCCAAGCCACACACAAGATAACCCCACTCCCCAAATCTGATCAAATATCAATTAATCTTAGAATGATCAAATGTGAAAGCAATAGAAAGGTCAAATAATGAACAGCAATGGAAGAGGCTGCATGAAGAATCTTGATGGCTATCTTCGCTGGATGGTAACAAACATCAGGATTCAGTCGTCTGTAAGACATGAAAAAGCTAGGCTGGATATCAAAGTAGCATATGCAAATCTGGAAGTATCTGAGAAGATAAACACAGCTCCTACTCCCAGACTTTGCTGGGGAATTGCAAATGCTGTATGAAGTTGGAGAACTGCAATCTGGACTGGGCAATATTGTGCCCAGTAGAGCCAAGTGCTCATGGGAAGGAGATTGGGCACGATGAGCTTCCCTTCTACTTGCGCTTCCATCCCCGTGTGGGAACCATATCATGCTGTCTCTTGTGTTTGCATTCCAGGGGCTTGATCCAACTTCATCTGAATTCAATGGAATGATTCCCATTGTCTTCTAGGGGAGGTGATTTGATGCCTGTTTGTGCACAGAGCCTGGGACATGTGCACCAAGAGCAATGCTAAACATTCTGTAGGACGTTGGAGGAGGGTTGGGTAGTACCTCTGCTCTCCTCCATGGCAGCCAGCCAAACTGGACTAGTGCAGAGGGGAGCTCATGCTGCCCCCTTAACCAGGCCATACCAGCCCCTAGTGCTGTTTGTACTTCTCTTGATACCCTCAAAGGCATCGTGACTCCCTTGCACCTCCCATTAATTTAGAACTGAGGGGACCTTTGAAAATCAGGCTTCAGGCATCTTAAATTGGGACCCCAGAATCAGAGTCCACTTTTGAAAGTTTGACCCTTAATGATCTCACAGAATCATACATACAAGTTATTCTACTGAGCACATTCTATCCAGAGCACTGTAATTCCCACTGCCCTGACCCTAATGAATACTATACCTCAGTACAGTCCGGAGAAAGCAAGAAGAGAGAGCTTACCAAAATAAAGAACCAACTTGGCAGATGCAGTGGAAAAGAACAAGGCCTATTTTTCTTGAGGAAATGAGTCAAAATATCCCAGGAGCAAAATTCACTACAAACCCTGTAAAAATGATAAAGCGAGGGGGAGGGGAAAATATACCTTTTACATGTAAAAGCCCTTTTTTGCAGTGTTTTTCTTTCATGTATGCAAAAGAGAGAGCAGCTCAGTGCATTAACCTACTAGACGGTATCCTACACAATTTGACTACCAGGTGTAATGTGTACCATTATGTTTCCAGGTGTAATGTGTACCATTATGTTACCAGACTTCTTGCTTGCTGTTTTTTTCCTGAGCAGTCCCATCAAAATTAAGTGTTTATAAGACTAAGTCCTGAGTATGGATATGAGAAAAAACCCTCTTTAAACCAAACGGCAGAAACCAATCAAGGAGCGGTAACCTCACAGGCTATGATTATGTCACTGATGGCTGAAAGCTAAATCCTCCAAATGACTAAAAAGCAACTCTCAGCCTATTTTATAATTTTCATGATGCTTCAAACTGTTAATCACTGGACTCCCCCCACAAACAAAGCTGCTGGAAGGGGAACGTGAAAGACGTTTTCTGGAAAACGTACAGCGCAGCAGAATGTACTTAAAAACATTATTTGAGAAATAAATGGTTACCTGATGATGAAGAGAGCAAATCTGGGCCAAGACCATTTTGTAGTCCAACTCTTCCCTCAGTGGCGAAAGTTTTACTAAAAAGTTGGCAACCATTCACAGCCTGCAACGCTCAATATGTCTTTTCAAAAGTTTTGCATATAGTTAAGCAAAATATGTAAGTAACAGCTGGACAAAAACATGATTTTAGAACCTTTTAAAATATTTTTTGTAGAACAATGCCAATCCAGCTCAAAGCACAACTGTATACTTATTGCAAACTTCAAAGATTTGTCTGTAACCACAAAGTTTCACATCTTTTCAGTCCAATACCATAAAGTATTAAAAAAGTTTGTAAACTTTAGAGATGAGTCTGGACTAATTTAAAATGTGTAATACAATTTGAAACCAGATATTAGAAAAAAGTTTTAGGTTTCATTGTAAATTTTAACACAGGTCTAGAATGCAATTGAAAAAGCTTCTATGGTTAAAATAAATATTAGAAATGTCTACCGATTTTATATTTTCTTCTAAGTTTACAGCGCACTAAATCTGGAGTAAGCAGTGTGTGGTAAAGACAAAGGAGGTTACTTAGGGTGTGTCTAGACTACATGCCTCCTTCGACGGAGGCATGTAGATTAGCCAGATCGGAAGAGGGAAATGAAGCCGCGATTAAAATAATCGCGGCTTCATTTAAATTTAAATGGCTGCCCCGATCTGCCGATCAGCTGTTTGTCGGCAGATCGGGGGAGTCTGGACGCGATGCGCCGACAAAGAAGCCTTTCTTCATCAACACAGGTAAGCCTCGTGAAACCAGGCTTACCTGTGTCGATGAAGAAAGGCTTCTTTGTCGGCGCATCGCGTCCAGACTCCCCCGATCTGCCGACAAACAGCTGATCGGCAGATCGGGGCAGCCATTTAAATTTAAATGAAGCCGCGATTATTTTAATCGCGGCTTCATTTCCCTCTTCCGATCTGGCTAATCTACATGCCTCCGTCGAAGGAGGCATGTAGTCTAGACACACCCTCAGAGAATGGCTTCCCATTCTTAAAGCAGGGAAGAGGGAAATACAAATTATCTGAAAAGTAATGACCTGCCAAATTAAAGAAGGGGAATTTACAAGACATTTTTCTTTCTTTGAAGTTTCTCAGTAGAAAAAGTAGAAATACTGTGGCAATATAGTTGCTGCAATATTCACTGCAGGCAATTATATTCAGTAATAATCCTGCACATCTTGACTTTATAAAATGCAGGAAAATAGGTCCAATAAATACTGAATCTCTTTGAAAACCAGAATTTAAATTCAACATAATTGTAACATCTTCAGCACTGAGAACAACATGGAATAAATCTGCTCACATCTATTTTCATTGCAGTAGACTTACTGTTTTGCATTAGAGCCTCAGAGGCCCACTATGAATGACTGAGATTTGGACTTGATCTGAAGCCCATCTGAGAATGTTTCCATTGATTTAAGTGGACTTTGGATGAGCCTTATTTGAATCTGCTTCCCTTGTCTTTGACCATGTTTCTTGTCCCCGGTACGTTGGCAGCAGGGAAAGGGAATGGCATGCGAGCTTCAATTCCAGTTCTTTGCCACCAGAGGATCCCCCTTCCACCTGAATGATCCTCCTATGTTCTCATATGCTGCCTTATTCATGTGGCAGCATGGAGCAAAGCAGATGAACCCCATGGCACCATGCATGCAATAAACTTCCATTAGGTGGTGTGGCCAGTAGTAGAGGGCCGAATGACCATTGTCAGTGCAATTCTGACAGCTCAATTATTCACTGGTTCTTCCTGTTACTCTAGTAATTAGTGATGGATAAACATGCCCAGCCAATTAGGAATTTACTTTTCTCTGATGCAGCCGCTTTCCAGCTGCATGCCACCTTCCACTGGAGGGCTCGATTGCCAAGGTTCCAGCAGGCTGACTGTAGATGGGCTAATTAGAAGATTGGTCCGTTTAGTGATCTTGGGCGAGATCTGCCTCTAATGTACATCATCTTAGCTCCATGGACTTCAGTAGACCTCTTCCGATTTGAACCATTAGAGGACTTGCCCCAGTCAATCTAGTGGTTGCTCTCTTTTGGACTCTACCAAAATGTATTGGGCGCTATAATGATTTTCGTATGTGTGTGTGTGGGGGGGAGAGATTGGAAGATCTGTAACTGCAGATAAGCTGCTGTCCTGAGTGGGGAGATTTGTGAGAGTTGAGGACCACAGGATTCTATCCCTAGAAGCAGCAAGAGAATATTTAATAAATAAATTAAATGTCCCTAAAATTGCTTGAACAGCGGTGGGCAATAATTTTTAAAAGCAGTCCTCGGGCAGAAAGGGTGGGGCCAGGAAACTTCTCATGCTTCCTCTCCCACAGACCCTGATTGGCCTGGGAGTGGGGGAGCATGTGAAAGCCCCCGGTGCCTAGAGATAATTGCCAGCTGTTTTAAAACAGCTGGTGGTTCCCTCTAGGCGGCGCAGCAGGAGGAGACTTCTTACACTCGCCCACCCTCAGGCTCTGATTGGCTTGGGGCAGGGAGGAGCATGCGCAATCTCTCACCCCCTACTCCCACCATGTCCGAAGACCCCTTAAAACAGCCAGAGTTTCTCTCTAGCCGCCGCGTACCCTGATCAGGGGAGAGGAGACTTTGCACACTCCCCGGTCCCTAGGTCTCAATTGGCCTGGGGGCGGGGGAGCAGCAGGGCAGCTGTGGGCTGGATCCACCAGCTTGCTGGACCAGATCCGGCCTGCGGCGGCTCCTTTTCCCCCCCCGCTTTTAAAGCTCTTGTAGCTCTTGGTCCCAAAGTAGACAACAGAGTTAAATAGTCTGACTCAAGTTCTAGATTGCACATCCCAAATATGTGATGTCTCTAAAGGTCCCAAATTTTTTGTTGTTGTTTTGGGCTATAGAGCACATGATTATGCCATGGTATGCAGTGCTGTTTAATAAATTGTTAATACTTAGAGTGAAATATATGCCGCAGTTCCTGCAGCTTCCCTTGGCTGGAAACGGCAAACCACAGAGAATCGGAGCTACGACGTTCTGTGGCTGTGGAGCTTTAGAGTAAACAAAGCATTGTGGGCCTACCAGGGGCTTTCTCTGGTGTGTCTGTGACCCACGTTTGAAAACTCCTGTTTAGGGAATCAGGAAGGAAGAATTATCAAGGGTATCAGTGGTTAGCATCTGAGGAGCCATCCCTATAAAGAATGTTCACATTTGGGTGCTGTTCAGCTGCATTGCCCCGTATCACGCGTGGCCATTTCTAATCCATGGAAGGTGACCTTGCAGGCTTGCTCTGATGCTGAGGAGATAGGTGCTTAAATTGTGCATCATCTCACATCGCTTCCTATTTGCCCCTGTGCTACCGTATCTAGTTTTGGGGCCAGCCTTTTTTGAAAGCATGAAGCTAACTATGTTTTGTTAAACTCCTATATCTTTGTGGGAGCCAACTGGGTGATATATTTCCCAGGGCATTCTGTCATATTAATTTTTTTAAAAAAAGCACAATCATGGGTTTCACCTATAGAAATTTTAGTTCCCTACACGTTTCACCTGTACGTGGTCAATTGGAACATCTGCTCCCTCTCAGCTGATGTCTCATTCTGAATTACTATATTTAACCTGGTTATACACGTGTTAGGGTTTCTTTCCAGCATCCATGCAAAATTCATGGGGGGGGGCAATTGTTTCCCTGTTTTCCCCTGCATTGGTGCAGGTGGAAAGATGGCAGGAAGCCACTTCTGGCCCCATCCCCTCAGGGGCACCCAATGTAACTCCTTTAATGTAACTTTATTATTTATTCACAGGTTTCACTCTTCTTGAAGCATAAGAGTGCCAGTGCCCGAGGGCAGTGAATTACATTTGAAGAAATAGTACTAATTCCTGTGTTCAGTGTGTCCCTCTGTATGGTGGGGTGCTCTGATGCACCCTAATTTCACTCAAACTCCATGAGCCTGGATTCTCACACATCCCCGCTCCAAAGCCAGTGACCATCTCAGCGTTGTTCCTGTGTGTAGGCATGTGGGGCAAAGAGTCACCTTCAGGACTGGAACCAGGAGTCACTAAAGTGCAACCCCACATTTACAGGCTTTGAATTCTTAGACTAAATATTTTCACGTCTAGCTCCCCCGGGCTACTTGTTAGCTGGTGAGCAGTAGTGCTCTTCTTTTCATTAGCTGGAAATGCTTCTTTCACTGGAGAAAAATGTGCGGTGGTTTATGCAAAGCAGCCAAGAGTGTGCTAAATGACTGAATCTTTTTCTCTGTTGGGCAGGAGGGGCCAGGAGAGAGTGAGGGTGAAAGATGGTGAGAACATTTGGCTAGCAGAGGTGACCCATGCCTGTTGGTGGGGTGTGTGGAAAGAAGAGAAGAAAAAGGGCAGCTGGCTTCAGCACTGTTACTGAGCCTGCTTAGTATAAACCAAGCACAAATCTGGTGGGGGGAGGAAGTGAACGTGACCCCACATGCCCGCACCATGTGCATCACCTCCAAGGTTCCAAGCTGCGTGGCAGCACAATCCCACAGCTGTTTAATTAGCCCGGCCTAGTCAGGGGCGTAAGGCTCCATGCACAGAGCTGCCTGGCTGATTAAGCAGCTTCGGGTCTATGCTTTCGCGCAACGTAAAGGGAACCGTAATCACTTCTGCTGTTCGTATTAACAGGCTAGAATGTTCCATGCCATGGCAGTTCAGAAGAAGCGAGCAGACATGATGAGTGGACCCTACGCAGCAATGTAGAGGTCAGCAAAAAGCTTCAAGTCCCTCAGTCACCTATGCCACCTGGCTATGCACTGACTACTCACAGCAGCAGTCTCTGAGCTCTAGAATGTACAGGAAATACTAACCAGTCCCTCCGAAAGGGGCAGTGAGGAGACAGGTTCATGGCTCTTTTCCACCTCAACCCCAGCCTGCAGAGCGCACCATAGGGTTCACAGATCATCATGCTAGCTAGGGCAGATTGCATTTCCTCCACCTCTCTGAGACACTTCTTTCTGAGGAAATGCAAGCAACGAAGACTTGGAGGATGACAAATTGGAAAAGCTACAGACCATTCCCATTATGTACTTGGCTTTGAGCAATCCCAATGGCAAAAGTCAAGCCCAGAACAGGAGGAAGAGGCTGCATCCTAATCTTGAGTTCCTTTGAAGTGTTACCAGGAAAGGTTTCCTATTCCTGTGCCAAATCTTTTGCTAAGTAGTTTGGTGACCACTTGTTGCAGGGGTGGCCAACCCGTGGCTTGCGAGCCGCATGCAACTCTTCACCCCTGAAAGTGCGGCTTGCGAAGCTTCTCCCATGTGCCCCTAAAAACGGCCCCCATATTCCTGTGATCACCAAGTGCAGGAGAGTCATCTGGTGCGGCAAAATGGCATCAGCAAGATGGTGGTGGCCGGTGGGTGCCTGATGTGGCCAAAAAGCCTAACCCATGGTTTTTAAAGGGGCAGCGTCTTTTTTTTTAAAACAATTCTGGTGCGGCTCTTTGCATTCTTTCCGCCGCTGTTTCGGCTCTCTTCATTTAATGGTTGGCCACCCCGACTTGTTGTGTTGACGCAGAGGACAACTGTGGAAGCAAAATCCCAGAAGACAGGACAGTTGGGTTCAGATTTCTGTTCATTTTAAAAGTCCCATATTCCTGGCCAATCAGCTCAGCCTCAGAGCAACTTTGTTTTTTTAGCACTCTGTGATTTGATCAAAGTTTGGAGTAGCCTTGGTCTTGAGAATAACAAATATAACATTTGTTTGTATCTAAGGGTGATACACAAGAGTGGTAGGCCTGTCTCATTAAGGGACTGGGAACTCTAATGTTCCTGTCAGTTTTTCATTAGGGACAGCATGTGCTTTTAAATGTTTGAGTAATAAACACATTTTTTGAAGGGAATTGTGTAGTATATCTGGTTTCATTTCATAAAACCTGTTGTGGTTTTTCCCAATGTTTTATTTTTTTTTCGTGTAGGAAGTGGGTTGGTTAGTGAAAATCACAACAGTCCTGTGCTCTGTAGATCTCTTCTACAAAGTTCTTAAGCGCCTGAGGAGGGTTCAACATCTCTTTTTAATGAGCAACATCTTTGCTTGTTTTGCTGTTCATTATTTTCTGTAGTAAATAAGGTATGTAGGCTGAGGGCTGCATGTCTCATTACCAACTCCATCATAAAAACAGCTGGTCAGCCCCATCTTGTCAATTTGATTAAGTTGGCTGATGGAAACTCAAGTGAGTATGTACTATTGTCTGTTCTACTGAATAAAGGCTTCCTAGGGTTGGATCGGTAAACCTGAGTTTGAAACATGCAACAAAGTTAAGAATGTATCATTAAAGTGTGTACAATTGGAGTATTGATTACATTTTTTAACCATCCTAAAGTGTGTGTTATAGGATCACAATACTAATCTAGGGTGTGGTCCATAGTTTATTAACATCCCTGAAAAGAGTTTTATTGACTTCAGTGGACGTTGGATCATGCCCACACTGATTATCTTTAAGGAATTTTAGTTAAAGAAACAGAAGAGAGAGCTGCAAAATACGGCTCTAAGAAGATTAAGGGGGGACATGATAGCGGTTTTCAAATATCTAAAAGGGTGTCACAAGGAGGAAGGCGAAAATTTGTTCCTCTTGGTTTCTGAGGACAGGACAAGGAGTAATGGGCTTAAAGTGCAGCAGGGGAGGTTTAGATTGGACATTAGGAAAAAATTCCTAACTGTCAGGGTGGTCAAATATTGGAATAAATTGCCAAGGGAGGTGGTGGAATCTCCCTCTCTGGAGATATTTAAGAACAGGTTAGATAGACATCTGTCAGGGATGGTGTAGACGGAGCTTGATCCTGCCTTGAGGGTGGGGGGCTGGACTCGATGACCTCTCGAGGTCCCTTCCAGTCCTATTATTCTATGATTCTATGATTCTATGATACCTCTGAAGTTGAGAGAACAGTAGGCAAGATGGCAGCATGTCTAAAGATATCTACAATATCTCTATTCATAAGAACATAAGAACAGCCATACTGGATCAGGCCAAAGATCCATCTCGCCCAGTATCCTGTCTGTCGACAGTGGCCAATACAGATGCCCCAGAAGGAGGGAACACAACAGGTAATCATCACGTGATCCCTCTCCTGTCATCCATTTCCAGACAAACAGAGGCTAGGGACACCATTCCAAAGGCTAATAGCCATTCTTGGACCTATCATGAATCTATCTAGCTCTTTTTTGAACCCTGCTAAAGTCCTGGTCTTTATAGCATCCTCTGGCAAGGAGTTCAAAAGCTTGACTGTGCGCTGAGAGAAGAAAACCCTCCTTTTGTTTGTATTCGTGTCTCTTTTTTTGCAGAAAGATATTATTGTTTTTTTTAAATATATCCAAATGGGTTTATAGATGTCCATGCCACCAGATGCTTTGTTTACCTGTGCGTCTGCAGGCATGGAACCCTGCAGCTCTCATTGGATCTGGTTTACTGTTTCCAGCCAATGGGAACTGCAGGAAGTGGTGGCCTGACCCACACCACTTCCCACAGCTCCTGTTGGCTGGGAACAGTGAATCATGGCCAATGGGAGCTGCAGGGCTCCATGCCTGAGGATGCTCAGGCAAGCAAAGTGTCTGGTGGCTTGCCAGGGTGAACCCTGATGAACCACATACATTCCCAACCCTTGATGTAAAGAGTGTGATAGGGAAAAAAAGGGTAGGCAGTGGAATATGAAGTGAAGAAAAAAGATAGGACCACCGCAGAGCCAGGCTTATATTACACATGATGGTGTTGTGGTTTTTTAAATTCTTTCCCAGTCATTCTGGAATCCAGGCTGGTGGTAGCTGCCAAGAAGAGCAGAAATATTTTCTTGGAGCTAGCTGTGCTATAGGATGAAAGGCCCCGTGAGGAGAGTTCAGCCTTTCTGTTTCAGGGAGGTTGCTTTCCACATTACATGTACATTGTGTAAAAGATTGTCGAATATCAAGATAATATTTTCTTGTTGCCATTTAAGTATGTCAGCTCTGATTCTTCATTGCCTATTGCCCAACAGCTGATATAATCCACCCCAAAGACGTTGCCTAACTCATCCATTTCATCCTCCCCTAAACCAGAATAGTGAATGCATTATAAGGCCCTGATTCTGCAGCTGGCCCCCTTGTACCCATGTGGAACTTCATTACCATTAATGGGACTTGCACATGCATAAGATTCTGCCCTCACAATTCCTATGGGATGATCATTGCTCAAATTCAACTCCATTTAGGAATCGTGTGGCTTTCCCCTCTGGGACTGACACGCACCGGCAACCACTTAAAATTCCTGTCCTTGGAGTTGTCCAGGTCCTGCATGACTCATCACCTTCCAGTAATTTGCTTCATGTTTGGAACAGCTGGAAATAAGGCATCTGCTTTTGACACAATATATTGCTTTCCCCTCTCCCTTCATTGCCGGAGGGTCTTCATGGCTCTGCGGAACAAAAGGCAGGCAATACATTTATCCATTTCACTGCTAAGCATCGCAGAACAGCTTGCCTGTAGCACTCCTAGCTCAAGGCTTGAAAGGCTGACTTCATTTTTGTTCCTTTATTCTAACAGCTAAATCCATTTCTTCTGGTGTCACTGATTTTTGTGCTCCTTGAGCCCATTCCAAAGTCCACTGATGTTAATACTTTGGCTCAGTCCCTTTGGGACCAATTTTTCAAGCTGCTGAGACTGATTTCAGTGGGTGCTCAGCATTTCACAGAAAGTTTCAGTGTAGAAACACACACAGCAATGATCTAGAGTGTACTGGATTGCATGAGATCACACTGTTTTATGCAGGGCAGTGATGGCATCACTAAGTAACAGAGATCTAGGTAAAAAACAGGGAGTGCTGTTGTGGAAGCAGCCCCAGAATCAACCATGTAGTGCCAGATTAAAAATAAATTAATAAAGGTGGAATTTGTACGTGCTGCCTGCTGGATACAACATTGATCTGGCATTTAAAACTGGAGAATGCTGCTCCTCATTCATTTTGTCACAGGCCATTTTACATGGCATGTAGCTGCTGTCTATGGAGTATCTTCCCCCCATCTCTAAATAGGAGGGCTAGGGTATAAATCCAATTTAGGGATAATGGACCACCGAGCTACATTTTGTGTGCATGATGTGAGTCCAAAAATAAAGACTTTTTGTTCCCCCCAAAGTGAAAAAACATTTCACTTTTCAAACTCAGACCTTCGAAAGCCCACAGCTGCCTAATTTTTCAGGGCGCTTCAAATGGTTTTCGGGCAAGATATCACACCTGAGAAAATTTGGGTGGGAAAGGTGTTTGTTGTGAAGACGTTGTGTGTGGCTTTTGTGTTTAAAATCAAGCTGCTGATGGAAAGCTAGCGAGAGTCTTATCTGTGGAATCACCACCATAATCATCCCAGACTGTAATTTAGGAAAGTGAAAGCAAACAAAACCATAGCTCTGTGGAAAGAGCACAAATCAGAAAAGATTGTCACTCCAGAATGGCACAGTGAGAGTGCTAGAATAATAGTCAGAATTGCAGGTATCATCTTTCAAAAATGATTGGGTTTAGAAAGAGGCAGGCAACAAGGTAATACAGAGAAGTCAGATGCTAAATATCTATTCAATGATCCCATTTCAAACACATGGATAATTTTACTCCCACAAATAGTCCTGTGGAACTCAGTGTGGGCTCTCAGATGAGGATACTTACCTACCTGCATAAGATTTAAAGGAGGAGGTCCCAAGGTAACAGAAGGACTGGCTAGAAAAGGAATTTAATATTTATGCAGAGGCTAATCAATATTGAATTGTAGCATGGACAGCTGGGTACAGAGAGAAACAAACACACAAAGGAAAATACAGATGGATCTACCATATATGGATCACAAAAATCTCATCCATACAGGAATACCATTATTTTATAGGAGCTCAAATTCCTTTCTGTGCTGAAGAAAAGGAACCAATTTACAATGTAGGATATAAAGCTTGCACTACATTAATTTGCAATGGTTCTAAATTAAAATGCATCCAGTCTCTGAACAAATGACAAACTAATTTTTTTCCACTGAAAACTTTTAATTTGACAGCTCTAGTGTTTAGTTAAAGTAAAATGTTGCCTTATGTTCCATGCATTGCAGAATGTACTTTTTACTGTGTAAATTGACTCTGTGTATTTCCATAGCAACCTCACCTTTTTATGTCCTGAATCTGCAGACATCAGCGGATGACTTTTAAATCTAGAAAGCCTTGGTACATATGTTTAATTACAAAACACAGAAACAAATAGGGGAACTGGGATAGGAGCCAGCAGCAGTGTTTCCTATAAGCTGAGCACTTGTGCGGTCGCCCAGGAGAAATTCAAATGCCGCCCTGCTGATTAGCAGAGTGCCCATAGTCACCCACAGCTGCAACATGTGTTTCTATTGGCGGTGCCCATCTGCACGTGCCTCGGCACACATAACAAAATTTATTCCACACCAGTATGGAAAAAATTAGAGGGAACCTTGGCCAGCAGCCTGCATAAGTTTTCAAAGGAAGGTCTTTCAGTGATGATGATGCAGATGGGTATCCATGTAAACTATTTCCTGCTCTCATGGCTCAGAAGGCTAGAGCAAAGCCTATCCACTAATGACTCACTCTTTTAGGACTCAAGTATGTTATAGTGCTTCATAGTTCTTGTGTGTGCCCTTTGCACAGGGATGAATTTCATCATTGTACTAAGGTGCATAAGGTCTCATCTGATTTCCAGCAATGGAATAGTGTACTAGGACTAGATTTTAAAGGCCCAGTCGGACATGTAGAAGACACAAGAGACACTATAAAACCAACATTCATGGCACTCATGGACATATAAGCTTTTGAGGAGCCAATACTCCACGAAAAGTGAAATCTTGGCCATGTTGAAGTCAATGGAAGTTTTGCAACTGATTTCAATAGGACACAAGATTGCTAGGGGTCTTGGTTTGTGGCCCAGTGTAGTTTTGTATGCCATAAGATTTTGCTTCTGCAGATTCTGTTGCTTGAATCTTGTTTATGCTGAGCTCCTGTCAGCCCCTGGCTACCCCTGGCTACCTCTTACCTGCATCAGTGCAGTCACTGCACTAGGGATGTAATAGTGTAGTCGATTAACCGATAAGCAAAAGTGTATCAGTTAATGTTGTAGACTTTACGCATTCCCCCCTTGCCAGCAGTACAAAGTGGCAGGGGGCTTCTCGAGAGTGCTGATGGAGAGCACTGGCTGCCAGCCCCATCACCGGGGACTATAGAAAAGTTGAGTAACTGATAAGAATTCATGAGGTTATTCGACTATTCAAGTAACTGATATTTAACATCCTTAACTTGCACATGAAGTTGTTTGATTTTTGCACTTGCAAACCCTTAATGTTTTCATGAGGAGTTATTTATCCAAATTCTCATTTCTGCAGTCTGCTTATATCGTTGTTGGAATGTGCAAAAATGGGATCACTTTCGTGCAGGTGTAACCCACACAAGGTTTGGTGCAGGTGTAACCCATACTGGCTAAAAGCCAGCTGGCTTTCAGCTCAAGCTATAGAGGCTCATGCACTAAGCTGCAGAGGCCCCAGGTTCGGTTCATGTCAGCATACACGTGTGCAAGCAAATCGATGTGTTACAGGTTGGCTGGGATTTGAGCTCCAGGACTTCAGGTTTTTATGCCTATATTGGTGAAAGTTTTCTTTTTTCCTCTGCCTTGCTAGCTAACATCCTGCCACCCTCCAAAGCTCTGGCTTCAACTCTCCAATTGCCCCACAGTCTTATCTCTTCTCTCTGATGAAAATGTAGCCTGGACATTAGAAATGTTTGCAAGGGAAGTTGTTGAAGCTTCAGAACCTGTCCAGATAAAACAGAGGGATGGATTGTGTGACCTAACATGCCTCATCCATTCTCAGTACCTGTAAGGCTTAGTCATTGGGCCCTGGTCTACATCAGGGAGTTATTTTGAAATGACAGGCTTGGTAACGTGGTCGCTCTGCTTGTTATTTTGAAATAAGGGGAGTTATTTTGAAATAACTCCCCTTATTTTGAAATAACAAACGGCACGTCCACGCTACCAAGCTCGTCATTTCAAAATACAAAAATGGTTATTTTGAAATAATAACTCCTACTTTCCACAAGGATTAACACTAATTCAGAAATAGCAGTAGCGTGGATGCTCTGCTGCTGCTATTTTGAAATAACTACTCCCCAGAGTAATTCAGACTAATTACTCCCCAGTGCTTCCTGGGGCTCTAAGTTGAGGTAGCGTGTCCACATTAATGGAGCCTGCCTTGGACTAATTTTGAGGCTTCCCCATAGGGTGGACACACTATTTGGAAATTATTATTTTGGGCATTATTATTTCGAAATAAATTATTTCAAAATAATTTCCTAGTGTAGACATGCCCTGGATGTTTTCCATAAGGCTAACTTCCAAGGTTTGTTTAGCATTCTACATTTAATCCCTTCACATCATAAACACATTAAGTAAATATTTTCTTGTACTGGATAAGATTTGTAATGTAAAAAGTAAAGTAAAACTAGTTCAGTTCGCTTCACACACTCATAGAACACATCAAGTCTCTGTTCTTGTAAGTAGGAGATAAAGCTAATCACAAAGGGAATGTCTACCCAGCAGCGTTATTTCAGAATAACTGACATTATTCTAAAATAATAAAGAGCATGCCTACACGGCAAGCCTTTACTTCGAAATAATGGTGAGCTGGAGGACTTCAGCTCCTGTAACCTTCATTTCACAAGGAGTAAGGGAAGTCGAATGAAGAGTGTTCTTCCTTCGACTTCCTGCTGTGTAGACAGCGCCAAAAGCCGAATTATACTATTTTGACTTTGGCTACGCAGTTGATGTAGCTGAAGTTGCTCACCTTAATCTGACTTTTGCTCTGCTGTGTAGACTTACCCTTACTGGGAACATTGTCTTTGCTGTCCTCTTCTTCTGTACTGTGGCTTTAATCGCTGAATCAAACATTTTTTAAAAATACATTTGTGGAAATGGACAACCTGCCAAAAATTTGTCACTCATTAAAATTGCTTATTGATCTCTCTTTAAAGCTCTTGGGGAAATTATCATTATTCTTAGGAAGCTGATCATCAATGCTCGCTTACTGTAGTATCTTTACAATACACTTTCCTGAAGGATAAATGTATTTGTACTGAATAGAAGAGACAAGGCAGTGGAATAGTACTCTCTACCTACAGGCTGTTAATATGTATTTGAATTGATCTCTTATATGATTATATGGGGTGGGGGGGAAGGACGGTCTAACCTAACAGAATTTTTCATTGCCCATAAACCATTATTATAGTGGTAAATTTCTGTGCTCAATTAACATTATGTTATTTGTGACCAAACCTGGCTTGTAACAAAGGAAACCACTTCAAGGTTCATCGTGCCTTCATGGTATGAATGGGATTGGCTTTCTCCTCTGTCGTGAATCAAACTACAAACTGATTGTGATAACACACTGCAGTTGGTAATAGTACTGAAACCCCCACTCCAAAGATGCTTATTACTGAGGTTTTACCAGTGCTCCATAAACTCAGCCCACCCACCAACACACTTGCAAATACCAAAATACCGGGTTAGTAATGATACTTCCTTTCCTGAACAGCGGTATAGAATGACAGTGCTGTGTTCCACAGGAGAGGTGGCTATATTTCAGAGTGGGGAAGTGACCATTTTCTATGTAATCGGTGAAATGTTTTGGGGAGGAAAGATGCTACTGTCCACCAATATGAGTTGTCAACTTGGACAGAACATTGACTTCCGATCTAAATGCACGGTCTGTGTTGTTTGAGCTACAGGAGTTTGTGCAAGGAAAGACAGGTTGTAAAACTGTCCCGGTACAGTGTCTAGCCATGGATTATTGCCTCTTTGTTGCTGTCCTGTATTTTGAAGCCACAGACTAAACGCGATATTATAGTTGTCTTCACTAATGCGGAATTAGACTAGATCGTACACAGGACATAAGCATTTGTTTTGCTGAGCTGAAAGAACATGGGAGGACACTGGGAAATCATGAAATCCTTAATTCAGGAAAGCACTTAAGCATGCGCTTAATTCACTAGGTCCCTGGGCAGGGTGAGGGGGTGGCTCCATCCTCCCAAAAGGGGCGAGGCTTTGAGAGGAAGGGGCGGGGCTTTGAGTGGAAGGGGCGGGTTAGTGCCACCCAGACCATGCTGCACAGGCCTCCAACGGTGATTTAAAAGGCCCTGAGCTCTGGCTGCTGCTGCTATTACTGGGGTAGTAGTGGCCGGGAGCCCAGGCCCTTCTGAATCGCCAGGCCCCAGGACAATTGCCCCTTTTGCGTACCCTCCCCTCCTTCCCTGTCGGTGAACCTGGTCTACCTTCAGCCACCTTGTGAGGGAGAATCTATCACATCCCTTCATAAGAATGTAAGAGCGGCCATACTGGCTCAGACCAGAGGTCCGTCTAGACCAATATCCTGTCTTCCGACAGTGGCCAATGCTAGGTGATTAATTACTTTCACTGTTTTAATTTGCACCTACGACCAGGTTTACAGAAGTATTTAGGTGCAGGAAGGTGCCTAGTGAATTTACAAAAGTACATATGGGAGTTGGGTTCCTAATTTCATGCCTTTCAAGGGGAGTTAAGCACCTATCTCAGAAGGCTAGTCACCTTTGTAAATCCCACGGGGTACTTATTTACATACTTAGACATCTAAATACCTCTGGCCCCTCATCACTAGTTTGACTTTTTCTGTCTTCAGATTGCAGCCATGGATTATTCTTTGATCTAAATCAGTGGTGCGCAACCTTTTTTCCACCACAACCCCCATGGCTGGGCCTGGTGGTTGCGTGGTGACCCCCCCCAGGAAGATGTCTGTGACCCCCTTGGCGGTCGTGACCCATGGGTTGCACACCACTAATCTAAATCATAGACTGGCAGGCATTCAGATTTGCAGTAGACTTTACTGTCAGACGTTTCTGCTCAGTCTGTAGGAGCTTTGAACGGATGGGGCACTGTGAAGTGAGTTTAGATTAAGCTAAGGAAGTAGGAATAGGGATAGTAGTGATCCCTTCCTAGAGGTCCCCAGGAGTAGAAGTGTGTACATAGATCCCCTGAGTTCTGGTCCCGCTTTTCTGCCATGATAACACTTTATATTTGTGTAGTCTTTTACTAAGATTAATTAGGCCTCACAGCTCCCTATTCAGCAGCTACTATACAGTAATTCCTCATTTAACATGTGCCCGCTTAACACGTTTTTGTGATAGCACGATTTTTTTTTTAGGGAACTTTTTTTCCCCCGCCTCCCTGCAAAGTGGCAGAGGGTTCGCCGCTCGCTGCGCCGTTCCCCTTGCAGGATGCAGTGTGGGTTCCGGCAGACTCATCACAGGGGCATACTCCCAACCCAATCCCCCTCCCCTCTCCTCCCCTACCCCTCCCTAGAGCCAAACACCTCCCCTCCCTGCTGTAACCCAGTCTCCTTTCTCTCCCAACCTTATGTCCCGGTCCCAACAGACACCGCCGCTTGAAATGCAGCCCCCACCTTTTCCATTATTTTCAATGGGAAAATTGACCCCGCATAACACGTTTTCACTTAACATGATCATTTTCTGAAACATATCCATAGTGTTAACTGAGGAATTACTGTAAACATTGGTATTTTAAAGATCAGGAAACAGAGACCCAAAGAGTTTCAGGTGCCCAAGAACTTTCATATGTAACAACCTAACATGCTCAAACAATCTAAGTGGTGTTAAATTGTCTACAGTGGTGTTGGGGAGGGACAGTTTCTATTACACTGCACCTTTTTGCATGAGTCATTGTGGATAGTTCTCTGAAAATATCCACTCAGTGTGCAGTGGCAGTCAAAAGTTGGGAATCATTAAGAAAGTATAGAAAGACAGAAAGTATCTTATTGCCACTATATAAATCCTTGATATGCCCACATCTTAAATACTTCCTGCAGATGTGGTTACCCCAGCTCAAACATCATGCCTTGGAATGGGAAAAGGTTCAGAAAAGGGCGATATAAATGATGAGGGGTATGGAACAGCTGCTTCATATAAGAAGAGACGGGGGCTTTTCAGCTTGCAAAAAGACGAATTAGGAGGATGAGACAGAGATCTGTAAAATCATGATTAATATAGAGAAAGTAAATATGGAAGTGTTATGTACTTCTTCTCAAGCCACAGGAAATAGGTGGTCACCAAATGAAATTAATAGACAGCAGTTTTAAAATAAACAAAAGGAAGTATTTTTTCACACAATGCATAGTCAACCTGTGGAATTCTTTGCCAGAGGATGTTGTGAAGGCCAAGACTATAACATGATTTAAAAAAGCACTAGATAAGTTCATGGAGGATAGAGCCATCAATGGCTATTAGTAAGGATAAGCAGGGATGCTGTCATTAGCCTCTATTTGCTAAAAGCTGGAAATGGGGGAGAGGGGATGGATCACTTGATGATTACCTGTTCACTTTATTTCCTCTGAAGCATCTGGCATCAGCCACTGTTGAAATACAAGATACTGGAATAGATGAACCTTTGGTCTGACCCAGTATGGCCGTTCTTATGTTTTGCCTCTTTTGCAGATGAATCTGCTGGCTAGTTCTATGTCTTCTCTCCCTCTTTTTAGCTCTTGTTAGCTTTTGTTGCACTAAATAGGCTGTAGACAGAAGATGTGTCAGACCCTTTTAATCAGGCCTGGGCAATGCATGGGGAGTTGCATGCCTCACCCAAAATCAATTGTTGAATATTGTTGGCTTAGTTGATGGCCAGCCTTTCATATGTTAGCATAAGGCCAGATTTCAATTGTAAATACCGCCTGGAGTTTACTTACAAATTCTCAGTGCAGTGAAATTAAGGTGCTTATGGCACCACTGTTCCTAAACTACTCTAACAAACACTTGATACACTATGAGCTCTATGCCAAAAATCTATACAAAGGGCTCTAAATACAAGGTGGTAGTAGCATTTGCGTTTTCCCTTCACCTAATTTTTGTTAGAACACATATAAGTTAAGCAATTCCAGATAGACCAACCCAGTGTTTTCAGAAAATACTGAACAGCAAAAAGGCTGGAGAGGAGTTGGTGGAAAAGGCTGGTTGTCAACAAACTTCTGACTGCCCAAACAGCTGTGTCTATGGTTAGTCTCTTATAGGGTGTGTCTAGACTACATGGCTCCACTGATGGAGCCATGTAAAGTAGTTTACTCAACATAGTCAATGAAGCAGGGATTTAAATAATTCCCGCTTCATTAAAATAAAAATGGCTATCGCGCTACGCCAACAATCAGCTGATCCGGCACAATGTGGCAGTCTAGATGCAGATTGGTTGACAAGAGAAGCCTTTGTTGACCGCTCCTGGAAGCCTTGTAAAACGTGAAACAAGGTCCGCGTCTAGGCTGCCGCACTGTGCCAGGTCAGCTGATTGTCGGCACAGTGCGGCGGCCATTTTTATTTTAATGAAGCAGGATTATTTAAATCGCCGCTTCATTGACTACGTTGAGTAAACTACTTTACATGGCTCCGTCAATGGAGCCATATAGTCTAGACCCTTGGTCCCCAACACGGTGACCGCGGGCGCCATGGCGCCCGCGGGGGCATTTGCATGTGCCTGCCAGGTGCTCGGGGCTGGCCCGGCCCCGGGCACATGGCGCACGGGCGCTTGCGGGGGGGGGGGGGGCGCGCTTGGCAGGGGGAGCGCCGGCCCCGGGCGCGCGGCGCTTGGTGGGGGGGAGTGCTGGCCCCGGGCGCGCGGCGCTTGGGGGGAGCGCTGGCCCCGGGCGCGCGGCGCTTGCGGGGGGGAGCACCGGCCCCGGGCGCGCGGCGCTTGCGGGGGGGGCGCCGCCCCCGGGCGCGTGGCGCTTGAGGGTGGGGGCCCCGCCCCTGGGCATGCGGCTGGGGGGGGCCGCCCCCGGGCGCGCAAGTGTCCCCGCCCCCTAGCGCCCGACAACCTGAAAAGGTTGGGGACCGCTGGTCTAGACACACCCGTAGTGACCTGGATTTCCATTGACGGAAAAGCTCACAGGCAGAAGAGGAGCACTACTTTCTCTGTTGCAGTTTGGGAATGAATATTTTCTATGCACTAGGTTCTGCTTTCTCAAGCTTTGAAGAAACAAAAGACCTTAAACATCCCTTAGGCTGTAAATACTTAGGATGTCATTATCAAAATTGCAGTGGCAAGTAAAGTAGGAAGTAAATGTTATGTTCCCAAGCTGCTGATTAAAGAAAGACAAATTTACTCTTTTTTTTTAAAATGCGGTGTGTGTTTAAAGGCTGTAATTGGCACTGAAGAAGGCCTTTTACTTGTGTTCCCCAGGCCTGGATGTCTGTACTTATCTCATTCTTGGCATCCTCCCATTTTCAAGTGAGACGTGGCAGTAAAGTACTCTGAGGCTGTGCCAAAGACCAGCAGCAGATTGTTGAAGGAAAAAAGTGATTCTTACATGTTATGCTGAGATCTAAGCTGCTAAGGAATTAAGCTAATGTGTTTACCCTGTAGAGTTAAGGGAGAAAGATTGGTTTTTGGAGTGGCAGAAAGTTCTTTGCTAGTGGTTCTGAGCATTGTGAATATGGCTGGCTGAAGAAGAACTCACATCTGTGCCACAATTTAACTGCTGCGCTCTCAGAATCGGCCTCCCTTGTGATAGTTACTTTGGTTAAGTGCAACAGAGAAACATTCGATGACACTAACCGGTCTGGATCTGAGATAGTCAGTGGTGTGAAGAAGAGAGCAGCCCTGTAAGAAACTGTGAGAGAAAAGACTTTTTTTAAAATGTATCAAAGAAATGGGAGTGATAAAGGTTGGGGGCATGTGATTTTAAATGTATATTACCTTTGGATCAAACTTCCCTACCAAGAGTATTTTATAGGAAAAGAACATTTCTGCTTACCCCCTGTGGCAGACTAATGCATTATCAATTAACCTGTGTGTGTGGGGGGAGGAGGGGAGAGAGGAGGTAACCCCAATCCAACATATTTATTAAATGCTATCTTGGAATATTGAATGGAGTAATGGTGCTACAGTTAGGGAGGAGAGTACTGAATGGGAAATGAGGATTGTTATTTTGAACATATATATCAGTCCATAAACACATGTGTATTAATTTATGGGAATCTGTTCTAAAAAGTGGTAGTATATCCTTCTAATATAATAGATCTGTGCTGGAATAGGAGAAAATGGTAGGATGACTAGACAACATAAGAACGGCCATACAGGTTCAGACCAAAGGTCCATCTAGCCCAGTATCCTGTCTGCTGACAGTGGCCAATGCCAGATTACCCAGAGGAAGTGAACAGAACAGGGAATCATCACATGATCCCTCTACTGTCAGACATTTCCAGCCTCTGACAAACAGAGGCTAGTGACACCATTCCTACCCATCCTGGCTAATAAGTATTGATAGACCTAACCTCTATGAATTTATCTAGTTCTTTTTTGAACCCTGTTAAAGTCCTGGTCTTCACAACATCCTCTGGTAAGGAGTTCCAGAGGTTGACTGTGCATTGCATGAAGAAAAACTTCCTTTTGTTTACTATAAACCTGCTACCTACTAGCGATGTTAAGGAAGAGGGTTTTTTTTGATAGCATATGTTTTTTGAAGGCTAAGAATGGAATAGGATGCAGTGCTGAATGATGGAGAGGGACGGTAATGTATTTAAATTTTAAATTAAATGGAGAGAGGATAATATTCCTGATCAGGTTTTATGAGAGAGACAAGTTCACTGGCCCGAGAGAGTTTGTCTGCATCTGAACTGGAACCAGGAAATAGTTTATTCCAAGTATTGGATCTGACCAGAATCTGGTTCAGGTTTAGGATCCATCTGAAATGTTATGGGATTCAGATGTGAGGTTCTGGTTTTGCCCCATGTTTGGTTAAAACACACACTTTTTGATCTTGCACTTCATTACAGTCTTAGATCAAAAATCTCTCCAAAATGCATTGAAGCAGATTGGAAAGGGATGTAATATCACATGAGAAGAAATAGCTATAAAATTTTCATCAGGCTGGTCACCTTGAAGATGCAGAGTCTTTACGTTTGCATATCAGGCAAGTTGCTCTAAGCTCTGCTCTGAGCGCTAATTGTCACATGGTTCCAAACAAAACATCTTATCCAGGCAATGAAACATTTGGAAATGAAAAACAGATTTTGCTTGGTTAACGTATCGAATTTGGCCACATACCTAACACACAAAGTTAGCCCCTCCCCCTCATTTCTCATTCTGCTAGTTAAAGATGCCTGTTCCCCTCCTTAATTTATTAAGAAGATACTTACAACAATGCAGATAAAGTCATGGGGGGAGGGCAAAGAGAGCAGTTGCACAGGGGCCTGGCATTTTTAAGGAGCTCGGAGGTTGCGACCGCCACAGCGCAGTAGCAGTGGCTTTGAGGGCTGGTGGGTAGGGCCCAGTGCTGCATTCTGGGTGGAGCTAAGGGCTGACTGTCCACGGCCCCACCTCTTCTGCCCAAGGCTCCACCCCTTCCGGGGTTGTGGAGCTGCCCCTCCCACTCCTTGCTTCCGGGCCCACGATGGCTAAAGTTTTATTCTTGGGTAGAAAAGGGGAAGAAACATGGCAGCCACCACCCCGTCTTGAGTCCCTCCTCATCCTCAACCCTCACTCTTGTACCCCCTGCATTGCCAGCCCCCTGCCCTGGAGGACCTGGGCACCCCAGGTAAGTATTCTAGTCTTAAATAAGTGTTGCATTATGCAACAGTGTGTAAATTGTGATGGGGATGGATGGGAACAACAAGCCTCTCACATAGCACACTCTTAAAATACAAAAATGACAATTAAATCTCTAACGTATCAATGAGCCTTTGGATAGCAGACTCTGAGAGCCTGCAACTACAATAATGATTAGAAAAAGATGCTTTTAGGTGGAGAAAAATAAACCCATCCTGCATCATTGAGTTGAGTAATTCTACTACTTGAGTAATGGCCAGTTTTCATATTATGCTTCATAAATATTAATATTAGCCTCATGGATTTAATGGATCACATTAATTCCTGCCCGAATGCCATTGACTTCAGTGCAGTTATATCTGGGATTAATTTGGCCTACCGTTTCCCAATGGCGTAAGTGTGGCAAGCGAAAATGGTCTCCGTTATGGTTTATTAAATGACGTTGGTTTGCCCAGGTTACATAGGTAGAGTCCTGCATGGATACAAAATTTTGCATCTGTATTTGAAAAATGAGCCGTGGATATCTGCATCCACATTAGCGATGTAAGCGCTTAGTCAACTAGTGACTCATCTAGTCGCTTCCCTCCCCTCCTTGCTGCCTCTATCAGAGACAGGCAGCAAGGGGGAGAGCAGATGCTGGTGCTGTGGGGAGCCAGCTTAAAAGACGGTTCCCCCCCAGCACCATTGCTGTGGGGGGGCCAAGGGAGGCAGAGGCATAGTGGGGGACCGGGCGCAAGCCAAGAATCAGCTGATTATTGGCTTGCACGTGATCCCCCTGGTGCACTTGGGCTTTTAAAATGTATTAAGAGCCTCCCGGCCCCGGGAGCTAACCCTGCTGCGTTTTTGCCTTTTAAATGTATTAAGAGCCGCCAGGCTCTAAACCGCAGTGTGGGAACCAGGTGCGACCTGGGACAGCTGATTCCTGGCTTGTGCTCGGTCCCCTACACTGTGCTTCAGCTTTTTAAATGTATTAAGAGCCTGGTGGCCAGGAGCTAACCCCGCTGAGACTCTGCAATTTCCCCCCCTTATCAACTAATCGACTCGTTGATGGAAATTCCATCGACGAGTCGATTAGCTGATTAAACGCCATTTAACATCCCTAATCTGCATCCATAGCCTGTGGCTATAGAGTGGATAGATGTACATTTGTAGGGTTCTAGATATGAAATTTTTATCTGTATCTGCAAAAAACAAACCGTGGATGTCCACATTCCTGCGGGTATAAAGGCAGATATCTGTGGATTTGTAGGGCTCGTTACATAAAGGTATGTTTTGGAATGTAGCTGATTCTCTTACGTCATGAAATTTGTCAAAGTAATTTCTTAATACAAAAACATGCCACCTAGATGGGAAATAAAAGTGTTTTTTTTTAATTTTCACTTTCATTCATGAGAGATGTTTCATGCATCTGGCTACTTTAGAAATGATAGAGGAAAATATCTACAAAAAGGAAAAAAAATGCACAGTTAGTGTGTAAAGACTTGGTCTTCAAATATTCACTTTTTCTAATGTCTGCGACTAGGACTGCTGGATCTCCCATTATATGATTTTATTAGGCTCAAGTTCTTCCCAAGTGCCAGAACTAGCTACTCTGAACTCCGGAGTGAATTTAAAGTTAGTATGTTGGGTGAGCATCTGGAATGTCTGCTGCTTTTCTGAACTTACAAAAATCCCTCCTCCTATTTCCTCCTCAGGCTTCCTACTTTTCATACCTCATCATAGACTTGTTCCTAAGCCTACTGATGGCTTTGCATCAGGCCCTAAAAACAAAAGCTTTTGAAACAGATCTGTTTGTCTGGCGCTTAGCCACTTGTCTGGTTTAATAGGTGCAGAAAGATTTTTTGCATGTTTTGTCAGCTACCTTTTAATGTGGACAAACATCTCTAAGCATATGGTTTTAAGAACGAGGGGATTCGTATGTCCACAGTAAACTATTGGATACTGCTGTAGCATGTCTGGGCACCAATTTACCCTCTTCTAGAATCTTCCTTCTTACCCCAGTGACAAACTGCTCTGGACCATAGCCTTCCCTTGGCGCTTTGAAATCGAATGTATCTCATTCCAGCTCATTCTGACCTTTAGAACTGGAATTTTAAACACGCTTTGTCAGCATTGAGCCCTGCAATATGCTCTACTCAGTAATCTGCTGAACCACTCCTGTTCCTTCCAATATCCATCTCTCTCTCTTGTAGTAATGTAAACCTTCAGAAGAGCCAGCTTCAAGTAGCGGATGCTGCCTTCTCCCAAAGCTTTTAACCTTTTCCAAATAAGGGAATTACTTGGGAAATGTGTGCATTTGAAGGGTTTGTTAACTGACAAATGAAACTGTCAAAATTAAACTGGAAAAAATCTATGCAGTATTGACTTTATCTCAAGGAAATAATTGGGGAAAGGGGTCTTTGTTCTTAACAAGCAAATTGGCATGATTGGTTCTGTACATATGCGCTTAATGCGATCCTTTCAAGATAATTATGGGTTTCCTTTGATTTGTTTTTTTTGGGAGTCTTCTAGTGATGGCAGAGTTCATTCCAATTTTCCTAGGGAGGAAGTGCCTGTAGGAATAAAGTATAGTATCTTGACAGTTTTGCTTGGCATACATGATATCACTGATAAAACAGGTTCTGGAGACACAGCTCTCTGAGGTAAGGCAGCATTATTTTACTGCTGGGTGCAGTGCCTAATCCAGGATCATGCACTGCCCTGGGCAAAGCCCAGCTAGCGCTCTAACCACTAGCTTAGATTTGCTATGCTAAAAGAAAGATTGTCTTCTAAGGCCAGGTCTATGCTAGGGGATAAGTTCAAATTAAGACACACAACTCCAGCTACTTTAATTGCATAGCTGGAGTCGACATAGCTGATTCGAAACACTCCTGTCAACTTCCCTTGCTTCTCAGGAGGAGTAGGGGTCCTGGTCTCGATGGGGATGCTCTGTGTTTGATTTAGCAAGTCCTTACTAGACCTGCTAAATAGAGTGCCAGAAGATTGGCCTCCAAAGCATTGATCCACAGGTAAGTATAGATGCGGCCTCAAATTCATTGAAGTCAAAAGGAGTAGAAATCAATTAAAATCAGGCTGCCTCTATTTAGGTGCCTAAATATGGGACCACAGAGCAAATTAGTTTGTTGTTTTCTTTTCAATGTTCCTGAAACTGAGGCTTTTCCCTTTGTATCTGCTACTTTAATGGACACAGCACAGTCAACTGTTGAAACTCCTTGCCAGAGGATTTTGTGAAGTCCAAGACTATAACAGGGTTCAAAGAAGAGCAAGATAACTTCAAAGAGAAAAGGTCCATCAATGGCTATTAGTCAGAATGGGCAGTAATGGTGTCCCTAGCCTCTGTTTGTCAGAAACTGGGACTGGGTGACAGGGAATGAATCACTTGATGGTTACCTGTTTTGTTCATTCCCTCTGGGGCACTTGGCATTGGCCACTGTGGGCAGACAGGATACTGGGCTAGATGGACCTTTGGTCTGACCCAGTATGGCCGTTCTTATGTTATGTTCTTAAGACTGGGGTCAAGATTGCTTAGGAGTTCAGAAGAAATGGAGATGGCCAGCCACCTTTAAAACAAGATGCAGTTGGAGGAGAGAATAAGGTTGACATCTTGTCCAAGTCTCCATTTTTTCCTTGATCCAGATCTGTGTGAGGCTTGCAGTCTGAGTGATAAGGGGATATTTACTTTGCTGTAGTTCGAAAGGATTCTGCATCTGAATCAAGCCCAGTAGTAAAGTTGTCAATAGACTGAGAATGTTGCGGAGCACGTGATAAATAATTTCACTGCATGTTCTCTGGCTAGTAATATTATAAACATTATTGGCAAAAAAACCCACCCCCAAACCAAAACAAACGAACAAACAAAAACCAACAACCCCAACCCTCAAGATTATAGACACTGCAATGTACAGCAAAGGAGATAGAGCAGATAGAAAAAGTCTGGCACTTACATACTCACATCATCCCTTGCAGGGAACACTGGATTCGGTGAGGCTATCTGCGTAAGGTCATTAGGCCAGTGTGTTCCAACATATCCCCGCTGACTGTCCATATGCTGGGTCTTTTATGGAGACTTACACTGATGCCCCCTATGTTATGCATATTCAGTTATGGTTTCAACCTTCTTTGTCATACATACTTCCATGCCTCAATTATACTGGGGTCTGGTGTTCCCTGTAAGCCAGTGTGTCTCAAAGTGGTCCATGGATCAACTCTGGGAAAACCTGCTAACTGGCTGCTCTGGTTTGTTTATTTACAGCTCCACAGCCAAAGAGCTCCCATTGTCTGTGTTGCACTGGCTCCCATTGTCTGTGTTTCACTGTTTGCAGCCAAGAGGGGCTGCAGGAAGCAGTGTGGGCCAGGCCGCTGCTCCCCACAGCTCCCCTTGGCTGCAAATGGCGAACTGGAGCCAATGGGAGCTGCAAGACCTCGTGGCTGCGGAGCCAGTAAATTAAGCAAATTGGAGTGGCCAGTTAGCAGGTTTCTCAGAGTGTATCTGCGGACCACTGTGAGACACATGGCTGTAAACTGAATGTTTGGGTGGCCACCCACAAGAGATTCAAATGACTCCCAGCTGATTAGCAGAATGCCCACAGCCGATAGCATGAGTTTCTATTGATGGTGCATATCTGCCCATGCCTCCATGCACACAAAACTGTATTTCTCACATGGATGGAAAAAATTAGCTGGAGCCTCTATCTTCAATAGGTCAATTAGTCATGTTATAGCCATTAGCACTTATGTCATTTGCAAGGGCACACCTGTGTTTAAAAACAGGTAAATTCTGGTGTTTAAAAACAGGTAAATTCTGGTTAAGATAAACATCCTTTTTAATTTTCCCTAACATTCCAAAAGTATACTTTTATGGTACTTCATTTTGCCTTTTTCCATCTTTTGTTTACTATAATACTTATCTTGTGACTTATGGTCTAACTGTTGGTTAAATACAACTTGCCTTGTAACTACCTATATCGTTATTGCCGTTTTATATCTAGGCCTTTGTTATGTTCAGCAGAGGTCTATAGGTTCTTGCGTTACAGCCTTATAATATTAATGCTTTTCTTATGTAAGCTCAATTTATATTTGGCTGGCTACAAACTCCATTAAAAGATACATACACATGTGGACATTCCTTTCATAGCTCTACTTCTGATCTAAACCTACTCTTTCTCCCTTCACCAACCCACTTTTCTGGTCCCAGGCATTCAAGGGGAAATCCAGTAATCTGTATTGTTTTACTCTTGTTTTATTTGGAGTAAACCTCCTAGTTATCCCAAATGTTCCCCCTGCTGCAAAAATTCAATTTATTGAATGTAATGAACCTTATTGTTAGTAATCTCCATAGCTGGGTGGAGCCTGCTGTTCTACCTTTTTTTTTTACTTGTTTATTAAGTGCTCTTTATTTTGGCTGTCATGTTTGATGCTCTATTCCCCTGGGGTTCCTCAGGAAAATAAGACATTGCCTCTTAAAATATCCTGTTGAATAAAACTGCCTGAAAGAAATACAGATACTTGTTTTATGACACAGACTGACTATGCAAAGGAAAGTGGGGAATGTAGGTCCCCAAGGAGTAAGGGAGAGGTGCTTGTGTGCTCCATCACCTTCTCCTTTGAACATGATGATGAAAGTCTCCTATTACTTTTAATTGCCCTTTCCATTCTCTGCAGCAAATTGAAGCCTGATTTTAGAAAGACTGTAAATGAAC
The DNA here is from genome assembly GCF_049634645.1 of Pelodiscus sinensis. Classification (NCBI taxonomy): domain Eukaryota; kingdom Metazoa; phylum Chordata; order Testudines; family Trionychidae; genus Pelodiscus; species Pelodiscus sinensis. Next base: position 33,793,982 of record NC_134727.1, on the reverse strand, counting down.
AATACTAAAAAGACCATAATCCCTTTGCTTCAACTGTTGTACTGTAGCTCATTGTACCATGAGTCATTACGTCATTCGGATGGTCTGAAGCAGGCCTTTCACATGAGTTCGTTAGTACATTAGTGCAGGGGTCTCCAACCTTTTTAAGCATGAAATCACTTTCTGAATTTAAGTGCAATCCAGGATCTACCTCAGACCCAAATACTCTTGCCCTGCCTCCTTTGTGCTCCTTCTCTGAGGCCCCGCCCCTGCTCACTCCATCCCCCCTTTTTCCCTCCCCCATTCTCCCTCACTTTCACCAGGCGGGGCAGCGGGTTGGGGTGCAGGCTCTGGTCTTCGATTTAGGGATTTGGAGTGCGAGAGGATCTGAGCTGAGCTAGGGGCAGGCAGTTGGGGTGCCGGTGGGGTTCTAGAGGCAGGCTCTGGGAGGGTGTTTGGATGTAGGGGTGCTTGGGGCAAGGGAGGGATTTGGGGGATAGGAGGGGGTTCATGGCTGGGGTAGGGTTTCAGGATGTGGGCTCTGACTGGGCACTGCATCCCTCAGGTGGCTCCTGGGTGGTGGTGGAGCAGTGGGGCTAAGGGGGGGCTCACCCCTGCCCTGGCCCAGCACTACTCTCAAATGCAGCCAGTAAACTCCCTCCCAAGTCCTGATGTGCCCCCTCTCTGCTCTGTGGAGATAGGATAGAGAGCGGGAGGGGGGCACCTTGACATCAGCACCTCTCCTCTCCCTCCCCTGACCTGCCCAGCAAACAGGAGGTTCCTAAGGGTCGAGGGAAGCAGCTCCAAGGCAAAGGGCCAGAGATGTGCAGCAGTGGGGGGAAGGGCATCTGAAGTGCAGGCGCTTGACAGCCTCTTGGCCAAACCAGTCAGGATCACCTGTCAGAGGCTCCAAGATCTACCAGTCGATCCTGATCGACTGGTTGGTGACCACTGCATTAGTGTATACATTAGAATAAAATCTGCTGTTGCTGACACTCTGCTTGTAACTAACGGGCTTAATTGTGCAAGTACAAAGTATCTCTGGCCTGTTATTCCTACAGGTACCTTCCTCTTGCATCCTCAGGATCCTGCATATACAACATGGGCCTTGCCTAGCATCAGCAGCTTTCTCTGCACAGCTCTACTCACCAGTAAGCATAGCTCTGTGTTGCCTATGCTAGGCAAAACTCATTTCTGACAACAGCATGGTATATTCTGTAGAACTCATGTATTAACAAATTTGAGAGGCCTACTTTAAACCTTAAGAGGGTAAATCAGAGTTAAAGGTGAAAAACATTATATTACATGTTAAGAATATGGTGGGCCCATTAATTATCCCATACATGTCCCCTCCATGATGTAATGCACTTTGATGACTATATAAACAAAATTGCAATTAAATAATATCTTTCCTTTACAGACCTCAAAGTATATTACTTGGATTAACTACCTTTTGTAACACCAAGGTGAAGTTAATCATTTTCTTTTCATTTCCATTTCACAAACTGGGAAACTGCAGCAAAGAACATTGATTGTGAGTTGGTGATGAGTTAATGACAGAGCTAGGACTGGAAGTCAGGATCCTGCAGGAGCTCTTCTCATTAAACCAAATTCCCTCCGAACTTTATACTAGCTGCCTGCAGAGATCTACTGAGAAATTCTCCCAAAGTCTAAAATCAAGCCTATGTGTATGTACACAGATGGTATGGCATATCAAATGTGACAACATTCTGAAGCCACCCGTGTAACACAGAGCACGTATAAGGGGTGTTGCCTTATGAAGGGGTTATCAGATTTATTATTATAATCCCATACAATAATCTCTTCTGAAAAATAATTGTTCAACGCTGTGTAACTTATAATATAATTATAGTATAATTCTGATCACTCCCCAGTGTAAATCAGTAAGTAGCTCAGTTGAAATTCGTATTTATACACATGTAAAGGGCTCAAGATTTTTAAGTCGTTGTCCCATCTAGTGCCCATTTCGCTGGTACTAAATATACTATGAATTGCAAAATAGAATTCACCCCTTCCCGTCCTGGGTTGAGCCTAGAAAGTCATTATGATCTGGCTGCTGGCTCTGCAACTATGGCTAATTGAAACCTAATCCTCTCCAAGTTGCATTGATTTCATTGATACTATTGCATGACAAGGTTCTAATACAAAGAGAAGGGAACTTTCTATGAGAATAGCCCCATAAACATTGGTTCTCTTCAGATTACAGGTAAATCAGTGTCTAGGAAATGGAAGAGAATACATAGTCAAAGGCAAAGGAAATGTTTACAAACTTCAAGTGTATGGAAAACCAGCACTGTGTACAAATGAATAAGCAATAACAATTGCTTGCTGGTGTCATTAAAAGCCAAGTGACGTACTTCCTAATTAGGACACTGCCTCTTGGGATAGGGCTAATTAAGTGATTTAAGTTGGAGAGGGAAGAGATGAGAATAGTTTTTTTTATAGTTTATTTGCTCATTACTAGAACTCTTGAAATGCAGCTGAAATGTAGCATTTCTTTCCAGAAAGTTCTCTGCTTTTGCAACTACTATGTAAGGGATTTTCTGAGAAACCTATTTATTGTTTTTTGCATTTAAGCTGCCATAATGTACATGCTGCATAAACTGCAGGGAAAAAGAAAGCTGCCAGACATACTAGAAAACACTCAAGACTCATCATCTGGATTTGTGAACTTAAACAGTTTACTGACCTTACTACCCTAACTTTCGAAAGCTAGAACACTACAGGAACCTGTTGAGATTCCAAAGGCCTGGTACTATGAAACTCAACCCCAATAAAGTTAATGGAGCTTCTGAAGAGCAAGGAAGTTTCTTCTTTCATCCTAGGAGAGAAGAGAAAAGAGTGGAAAAGTTCAGGGCCTTGTTGCACGAAGAAAGGTGAGACTTGCAGAGACAAGATTGATGCTCCTAAGGTTAACTCTAACAGTGTCTTTGGAGACCAACCTGCCAGGCTTCAGAACAGGACAAACTGTGCCAATAGCCTTAATCTCAGGGGGAACTGATGGCAAAGGCTAGAGGTCACATGTCCTTGCTAATTCATTTGTTCTTTCAGTTGCCTCCAATGCAAGCAGCTGTGAGACATAGTTAAAGAGGCGCCTCCTCATTTCTTTGGGTGAGATCCCAAATGGTGAGGTAGGCCCCTGCTCTTCCTTCTTGAAGGCTTTTGCCTGATTCTTGTCATCACACTTGTTCCCTGTGGGTGAGTGCTGATAGGGGGAGGCTCTATGAGGCAACACGGGCTGCCCTGTGTCATCAACAGGCTGATAATAGCTGACTGCTTCCTTTTCAGGGGGCCCATGTGGTACAATTGTATTGCTTTCCCAATATCTGGCAAGAACAGATACATGGAGACATAGGGTTGCCAGGTGTCCAGTATTCTACTAGACAGTCAGGTATTTGCGCTCTCTCCGGTAAAAAAAAAATCAGAAAATACCGGACATGTGCAATATCCGGTATTTTCTGATTTTTCTGGCTGTGCACCAGACAGAAGCCTAGTGGGGTCGAGGAGAGTGGCTGGGAGGCGGGGCGCTATCAGCGTTGGGAGTTCTCTACAATCATTTCAGCTGCAGGATAAAAAGGAGTTCTTCTAAATTCTTCCATAGCCTTAGTTTTAGAGGAATAGAAAACAATGAAAATATCATGCACATTTGCACAATTACTTCTAAGCCTCTTTACATAGAGATGGTGTAGGATGAAGACTGTTTATAATAAGGGTAAGTATTTTTTAAATTTTGTTTTGCTTGACAAATATTTAGCCCGCGTGTTCAGTATTTTTTGGGAGACCATCTGGCAACCCTATGGAGACAGCCAGGTGGCTTAAAATCAGCCAGGATTAGAGTGGAGATGAAGCTGATTGGCAGATGTATTTTAAGGAAGGATGAAGTCTGATTGCTCCTTCAGTGCTTAGGATTTTGTCGCTAACTTTGTATATGTGGATGCTTTAATGGGGCCACATTAATATGAAAGCTCTGCTGAAAATCTCGAAGTGTGGCTTTCATGATCTTAGTCTGGAAGAAGGATTATGCAACCAGCTTGACAAACTACTTCACTAAGCTGTGTTTGTGGCTGTCAAATCAGCAGTCCCTGCTTTATCCCATGCAAAGAATGTATTGTTAAAGGAGATTGAAATTCTTTTCATTTATGAATAGAATGTGCCAGTGTAAGGTCCAACATGCTCATGAAAATTTGAGTGGCTTATACACCCTTCCAATTTGTTAGACTCGTGCTGTCTCCAACTGTACTATCAGAGATTTGCATTTTTTTGTTTCGCTCCTATTAAAGATGAGAAATTAAGAGAAAAGGCCAGTAACCCTTAAAATACAGAATCAAGATGTCCTCTCGGTTACACTGCTGAAACTACATTGACTCCAATGGGAGTTTTGCCAGCATAATTGATAGAATTTGGCACAAAGACATGGACTATGTGTTAATATAGGAGTGGGAGAGGAGGTTAGCAGTTGAATGTATGGTGGGTAAAGTCCAAGCCAATGCGTTGTCATCATGCTATGCAAACAAAATAGCCTCAAGGCTCTGAAACGGCAGTTTTGTAGAAAGTACTTGCCCATCTTTGCAATAAAATCAGTCTTCACCCTGCAGGGGAAGGGGAGGGAGTCTCTCCAAGCCAAATCCCTGTATTTAGGAGTATCTCCCAAGTCCCAAACAATCTCAAAGTGTGTCCTTTTACCCATATATCCCATATTCTCGGAGTTTTTCAAAATCTCCATGTCTATGTTTCATCAAGTATGACAACAAAGCACAATAATACCATAAAGTATGCGTCTAACTTTTACATTCTTTTCTATCATCCGATTTCAATTGACACTCTTAGGTTGCTGTGTACAGCAGATTCTTTGAAAGCTTTTTAGAATTTGGCTCATTTGACAATAGTCTTTTTTATATTAAAAAAAAATTAACAGTGTGGTGGGCTTGAAGTGTGCTAAGATCCTGGTCTCACAGTAGCTGCATGGGTGGGTGGGGCCAGTCTGAACTGGGCATTTCCCATATTTTATGCTTGCTGAGTTTTGAAAAATAACACACTTTTGACATGAAATTTAAACAAAGCTATGACTTTTTCTCATCACTTTTTAAAACTGAGCCAAGATCATATTTCTTGCAGTATCTAAAGTTATTAAGATATTGTATATGCTTCTCATTTTCTTTTAAATCTTCCTTAGTCTTGGAATATCCTGTGATCTAGAGTTACTCTTGGGGTGTGTCTAGACTACAGGGTTTTGTCAACAAAAGTGGCCTTTTGTCAACAAAACTATACTTGCGTCTATACTACCACTGCGTTCTGTCAACAGTAAGTCTACAGAACGCGGCAGTTTTGTCGAGAGCGGTAAACCTCGTTTTACGAAGAACGCCTTTGTCGACAGAGAACTGTCAACAAAAGGCGCTATTGCATGAAAACTGTGCTTTTTCGAAAGAGAGCATCTAGACTCTCTTTCGAAAAAGCGGCTTGCTGATCGTAGTCTAGACACTCTTTTTCGACAGAGGCTTTGTTGACAGTATCTGTTGACAAAGCCTCTGTCTAAAGGCGTGCAATCTAGATGTAGCCTTGGTTACCTATGTCTGCTAGGATTTTTGAGTCTTGTGCCTTGATTAGGTCAGCTAAGCTATTGTTTTATAGCCCTTGAGGCTTGTAAGCTTAGTGGATTCCTGCCTTTTCTTACACCTGTGTCTTATGTAGCACATATCTATACTTACAGGTGACATTGGAAATGCCCACTACATCACAGAATCATAGAATTCTAGAACTGGAAAGAACCTCAAGAAGTCATCATGTCCAGTCCCCTACCCTCATGCACAGGAGCAAGCACCGTTCTAGACCACCGCTGACCTGTGTTTATCTAACCTGCTCTTAAAAATCTCCAATGATGGAGATTCCACAATCTCCCAGCGCTTAAATAACAAAACAACAATAAAAATGGCCCAAAACTGACTATACATAATCTATTTTTGTCTTAACATAAAGCAGCTTAGCAGAGGCAGTACAGTATATTAAAAAGAACAGTGGTGCAATCTATCTCTGATTTGGGATGAGAATTTTAAGACAGCCTTCCTGATAACTGTTTGCCTCCCTCTCCCTCTCCCCAGCAAGTGGAAGACAAATGAGGTAATCTCAACATAAAGGTGCAGTGCACAAGCTGTATGATGGGTATAAAAGACTATAAATCATGAAATTGTTCTTTCAGTGCAAATAATGTTAACTAGAAATTTATCACTGTGCTGTGTATGCTTTGGGCTATAGACAAATGTTTATTTTTATCTATAATCACTTATCTATAGACCAAAACATATATTCCCTTTCTCTGTCTATACAGTATGTATGGATATATATCCAAGCTATGATGCATTTATCTTTTAATATATATTTTTTCACTCAGTGAAAGATATTGTGAATGTGAGGGCATATGCTCTGCATTATCTCAAAGACCCAAATCATCTTCCCTCATAATGCTTCTTTCCTTTTACTTTTCCAAATGCTTAATAGCAAATCTTCAGTGTGAAGCACTCAGATTTATTCCTAAACCCTTACACAGACAATTTACTCCTTAAAGTTGAAAGCTCGGATTTAATTTAAGCTGCCCTAGCAAAGCACACTCCTTACTCTTAGAAGACAAACATAAAACTCGTAACTTTTGTCTAACTTTTGCATGTGCAAGGCAGTGGGGAACACACTAATTTGCCATTAGTCTGTCTGGCAACTTGTCTGAAGTGCTTTGTCAGAATCCTTTTCTCCCTCCCCTGGTCTCCTTTTCTGTGGTTTTTCATTTGGTGTCATCCTTGCATGCAGATTTGACGGAGCGGTTTTGGACTGTGACCCTGTCACAATGTGAACATGAGAAATATCTGATGATAATGGTTGTGTACATGGATGTAAAAATGGGCATTGTCAAATTGATTCTGAGTAGCTTGCTAGGATTGTTATTTTCCCTACACTTAATTATCTTGTTAATCAAACAGATTGAATACCCTAGTACACTTCACAGGCCTGGGCCAATTTCATGTATAGAAGATAATCTGCAACTTCAAACAACATCTGAGGGTAAAAGTTATTGTGAAGCAGTCATTATCTGCAGACTAAATGAAAAGATTAAAATCATGTGTCCTGTTGACACAGTGTGTAAGTCACTAAGTCCTTCAAGACCTGGAAGCAAACCTACAGTCTCATTGCATTGCGGATATATTTTGCAGATATGGTTGCTGTCTGCAATGATGATGTAGATGAATCATGCCTCAGGTAATTGGCAAGACTTTGGATACCTTGAGGCTATGTCTAGACTGCAGGCTTCTTTTGGAAGAAGCTTTTCTGGAAGAGATCTTCTGGAAAAACTTCTTCTGAAAGAGAGCATTCACACTGCAAAAGCGCATCGAAAAAGCGATCTGCTTTTTCAAAAGATAGCATCCATACTGAATGGACGCTATCTTGCATGTAAGCTGAGGAATGGCCAGCAGGGCACCTGTGTTTTTTCCTCTTTCCTCCTCTTGCGAAAGAACTCCCTTTTCCCCATCCACACACTCCTTTTTCTTTCGGAAAAAGGCTTCTTCCTCGTAGAATGAGGATTACCGATGTTGGTAAAACCCCTTTGTGCTTTCGATTTTCTTTCAGAAGAATGCAATTGCAGTATGGACGTAATTGAAGTTTTTTTGGAAAAACAGCTGTTTTTCCAAAAAATCTCTATAGTGTAGACATACCGTCAGTTTCCCGATAGATCAGACAGCCATGGGGTTCATATACCATGCTGAACTGCCATCATAGGGCTTACACAGAGCTTTATTTAAACCTTCCTGGCTCACTGCCAACCTCAAGAATTGTGAACGAGATTCCCAAAATAAAAAATAAATCTCCGACTGTCTTAAAAAACAAGAGATTTAAAAAAAGAAATCTTTCAGCTTTTGAGGCTTGTATCTGCACTTCAGTCACATTTTCAAACTTTTCTCCACAGCCAGGAGAGTGGAGAAACTTTTAACTTACCTTTAAAAAAATAAAGCTGAGAGTCTCACATAGTCACATGACTTCAAGGGCTGTGGCTTTATGCAAAACACCGAATATCGCAAGACTTGTGAGGAAACCGTAAGAGTTACCAATGCTGTGTAATGTGAGCACAAAGATGACAGACTCCGTGTTCTTAAGCAGAGAACTAGAGAATAACATCTTAGCTGGGAGTCTTTTTTATTAAATTCCTCCCCGCAATATCCGAGTCGTCTTTGGGAACTGGAGGATAAACTCAGCTCTGCAGAGTCTGTACACAGGAGAGCAGACAGAATTGCTGGGCCCCTGGTAAGGTGGGGTTGTTGTTGGTGGCTCCACGTTCCCAGAAGGGGCAAGGCCTTGTGTGGATAGGATTGCCAGATGGTTGAAAGAAAAATACCGAACACCCCCGTCCCAAAAAAACCCAAAAACCGGGAAAAAATTCTGTTGAAGGGAAAAAAAAGGGGGGGGGGGGAGACCAAAGTTGTTGAGCAAAAAGGACGCCAAGGACTTAAGCCAAATAAAATAAAATAAAAAAGCATTAAAACATGTACCCTTTAAGAGTGAGTGCAGGGTTAGGAACAGGGGAGCGGTTGAGCACTAAGACTCAGGGGAAGCATTGCTTCCCTTAGGTCTTTTGGCCAGCAGCCATTTTGTGCCGGCAGCCTGGGGGAACCAGGTAAACATGGGGGCTGGGGTTGGAGGACTGGGGATGTTGGGGCATGGGGGGTATTCCCTGAATTTTTTTTACTGGGCAGGAGCTGAAAATACCGGACTGTCCGGGTGAGTACTGGACACCTGGCAACCCCTATGTGTGGAAGGGCCTGCGCCCCTTCCCAGCCATCCCTCAGTGCTACACAGAGCGCGCTGTGTGGGGCTCTGGTGGCCATTTAAAGGGCCTGGGGCTCTGTGCACCACCACTGCTGCGAGGCCTGGGCCCTTTTGAACCTTTGGGCCTCAGGGCAACCGCCCCTTTATCTCCTTTGTCAGCAGGCCTGTCAGTACATTTCCTAACCCAATGTGCCTCCTGACGCAGCATAGGTCTCCAGGAGCGGTAAAGAGGCCTTAGTGTAAATAAGAACTGTGCATTGACCCCAGAAGAATACTGTTGTCCTATAGGTGGATCTGAGATCTCTGGAGCTTGGGGCATGAGCCTCTACCGCATGAGCCAGAAGCCAGCTGGCTTTCAACTCAGGCACTAGACAGCAAACTCATTTTTCTCTCTGTAAGTGGTCGGCGGGCCATGACATCGGAGGGTGTGCCACACCCAGCAGGTGCCAACTGCAGGCTTCTTTTGGAAGAAGCTTTTCTGGAAGAGATCTTCTGAAACAACTTCTTCCGAAAAAGAGCGTTCACACTGCAAAAATGCATTGAAAATACGATCTGCTTTTTCTAAAGATAGCGTCCATTCAGTATGGACACTATCTTGCATGTAAGCTGTGGAATGGCCAGCAGGGCACTTGTGTTTTTTCCTCTTTCCTCTTCTTGTGAAAGAACTCCCTCTTCCCCGTCCACACACTCCTTTTTTTTTTCGGAAAAAGGCTTCTTCCTCGTAGAAGAATATCTGCAGTGTTTGAATTTTTTAGTTCAAGGGATGCTCTTTTTATACAGAAGTAAGAAGGGGTTGCAGTGGCTTTTTTATTGTTCCGAACTCCTTTGTGTGTTTGGATGTGGTGGGGTTCTCCAAATGGGAAGCCAGTTGTTGCAGCTATTGCTGGTACTGTGAGACACGTACGCCCCAGCAGGGGTTTGTGGATTGCCCATTCAGATGAATGGGGAATGCCAGGACTCACAAGATACATCTGGCTATTGATGAATGCTTTCACTGGCCAGCACCAGGCACTTTGCAACATTAGTAATCAATGAAGTGATTAGCAGTATTGGCATTTAAGCATGAGCATCTAATAGGGAAACTCCAAAGTTACCATGCTATGAAGATGAATGGCGTAGCTTCCACCTCTTCTCAGTGCTCAGTCATGTTGCAGACATTGCAGAAAAACAGTTCTCCAAGCAACACTTAACTGTTATATCCTCTCCCTGAAGAGCTGGACACTGTTTAAATAAAAACTTAACTGGTAACAATGCAGGCTTGAATCTCCCCTTCCAAGCATGTGAGCAGAGGGAGCAAGCCTGTGCAGAAATAAGGAGACTAGTCACGGTGCAGAGATGATGGGGGGAAAGGAGGAGGGGTAGAGGAAGTGGCTTTGTGGCATGTTTCCTTTTCCGTGTTCCCTGGAAACCCTGTCAGGCAAACTTGATGGGCTCCAGGAGTGGGGAGTACCAGAGTGCATGGCTCCAAGGGGCACAGCTGAATGCAGTATGCTCCCTCAGCTATCAGAAGACTTCCAGTTGGAAATCTATTGGGCAGTGCTGGCTGAGTAGCATTTGCTTTTCACTCCCCTTCAAGAGTCTTTGGCAGCACAAATACGTCAGACAAACTGGCTATTACAGTACTGAGCAGAGATGTGGGTTAAAGTCTCTGCTCTGTCTGACTGAGTGATCTCATTTGAAAAATTCCACTTGGAATACAGAACAAAACCAAATTTCAAAACATCAAAAGTGGCTGTGAAATGGAATTATTCTTTAGGCAGCTTTATGATAAGCCCTCTCCTGCCATCTTTTTCTCTGTGAAAGCACAGAACCAACCACCCAGAACTGTTTCTTACTTTGCAGAATCCGTATTGAAACTCTAATTCCGTTTCGGTTCTACAGAAGATTCTTAGCATCTCGTGGTTACTTTAATTGGAACAAACCTGTTCTCCATCTGCCTTCGCTTTTTGTTTCTTATTGCCTCATTGTTAAACCAAAGACCGGACACCACGGTGGCTGGAAAATAAGAAGGAAGAGAACTTTGGAAAACCTGAATTATTGTAACTGAAGAAAAACCAGCTGGACTCTGAAACAAAGCAAAGCTCTTGTGAACTCTAAAGTTTAGATTCAATGGATGCATCTGGGGACTCTACTTTAGAGTCAGTTTTCAAAGAGCCTGCAAGGGACATATATATAGTGAGCGAGAATGAGATTTTGTGATTGATTTTGCTTTTAAAGTGAAAAATGGCTCTGTGGTTAAAGGTGTGTGTGGAAAAACTTTGAAGTTGGAATGTGGGAGCAGAAGCCGCACAGAGGCTTTCTTATTGCCAAGTCACTGTTTATCAGGAGATACGTGCGAAACAAATAGAACAATAGAACACGACTGGACCAAAAGGACTGGTAGGAGGGTTGTGAAAATAAACAAAAGGGGAAGGATGAAATGGGAGCTGTGTAAAGAAGCAAGCTCATACATACTAGAATAAATACTGGGATCCCCATAACTTCACAATAGCTATCTGAGATATTGAGGGCATTTCCCACTGACTCAAGCCATTTAGTCACTTGTTTAGAAATATCTGGAACCTGATAGCATCACTAGCAAAGATGCATGAAGTGTTCAGAGAGATTGTATCAGTCCAAGGAAGCTAGGTGGGTCTGGCAAGCCATGAGATAGTAGCAATCTGGTCAGCGACGAAAATGAAGGTGATGGATGTGTGGCAGATCTCAGTTTTTGAAATAAGAACTTCAGTTTGGGTTGAATTCATTTTATTTTTCAAAAGACTATCAAAGTAATTAATTCTCCATGAATGATCACAGGAATGTTTTCATAACATAACAGGGCTGAAAGCTTTTGCATGCTAAGGGCTAAATATTCAAACTTGATTTTTCTTTATTTGCTAACACAATTTTAGGAACGGCAAAGAAGTTTGTGTGCACAAATCAGAGAACTGGTTCCTTGATTTGTACCTATGTAAGCCTATTTGCACAGGGAATTCTGGTTATATGTGGACAAATTGGTTCATATGCAAAATTTTCAACAAGTTTAGAAGTTGGTTTAAAAAATTGGCCCGGACTACTCTATTTGAGATTGTAAAATTGTTTGTGAAGTGACATAAATATACATTACTGTATAAACGATGTTAAATAATAGGTTAAAAAGCAAGAAAAGAAACTGGCTCTTTGCATGAAAACTAAAGGAAATTAATAGAAAAAGCACCTTGTAAATAACTGCTAGTTTCTTAGAGCAGTTTTAAAATAGCACAAGGGTTTAATATAGTGAGGCATGAATGGATGGTATCAGAATGCATCCCACAGCATGAATTTCAAGACATATAACTGGGAACATTTATAAGGTACAAACAAGTTAAGCTGTAAGCATGAAGTTTGTGAATATGTCTGAAATAAACTGGGGGAAATGAATAGTAGTAAAGGATAGAGGAGACATGTCAAATATGAAAAGCACTCAATATACTGGTCTGTTCTGTGTGTTAATTTATCTTTATGCTATAATCAGGCCCAACTTTTAGAAGCATTAGTAGCAAAAATGATGCTTCTGTGAAGAGATGTACTCTGTATGTAGTCAGCTGCAAAGGGAAGCTTTGGAGCTTTGCCGGAAAAAAGCGCCAGTGTAGACGGGGATCTTTCGGAAAATAAAGCCTTTTCTGAAAGATACCTTATTCCTTATTTTAAGAGCCGGAAAATAGCGGCAGCCATGCTTATGCAAATGAAGCGGGGGGATTTAAATTCCCGCTTCATTTGCAATTGCGATGTGTCTAATTTGCATCCCTTTTACGGAAAAGAGATGCAGTCTAGACACAGCTGCTATGTCTACATTGCAGGCTTCTTTAGGAAGAAGCTTTTCTGGAAGAGATCTTCCAGAAAAACTTCTTCCTAAAGAGAGCATCCCCACTGCCAAAGTGCATCGAAAAAGTGAACTGCTTTTTTGAAAGATAGAGTCCAGACTGAATGGATGCTGTCTTGCATGTAAGCTGTGATTCCTATGGGTGGAATGGCCAGCAGGGCACCTGTGCTTTTTCCTCTTTCCTCTTCCTACAAAAGAATTCCCTCTTCCCCATCCACACATGCTTTTTCTGAAAGAGCTCTTTTGGAAAAAGGCTTCTTCCTCATAGAATGAGGATTACCAATGTCAGAAAAACACCTCTGTTCTTTTGATTTTCTTTTGAAAGAACGTGATTGCAGTGTGGACATAAGTGAAGTTTTTTTTGAAAAATGGCCATTTTTCCGAAAAAAACTTTGTAGTGTAGACATACCCTCTTAATGCCATGACTCCAGGAGTTGAGGCTTTTAGACATAAACATTCTATATCAAGAGACTTGCCGAAGGCAATCCATTTTTTCTGCAGGCACTTTTATACAAGGAGAAAGGCCTCAAAGGAAATTGCCTGAGATTTTGCAGGATAAGCCTTTTGTTTTGTGGGCCATACTCTTTAATCAAAATCTATACTGTGATCAAAACACAACCCTGAGTTGAGATTAAATACGTGTACAAAGAAAGTTTGTTATACCAGGAAATAAATGATGTGAAATGTAATGAGTCTCTAGAAGTGAAAAGGTAAACCTTAATAATAATTCTTAGCACACTTCTAAAGCTTTTCTTCCAAAGAGCCTTACAAGCATTGGTCTGTTTACATGCTATTGAGGGCACTTCAGTGAAATTCCATCCTTCATAGAGCTAAGGGAAATTGTTTTCCCTGAAACCTTTTTTGGAAAAAAAGTACAGATCCACTGACAACAGAACGTTTCTACGAGTTTGTGTTGATTTTGCTGGATTGTTCAATTAGAAATCCTCTTGCCCCCCAACCCCTCCCCAAAAATCTGAAAAATCAAACCTGGTCTGTGAGCAAGGAGCTGATATTGTTCTAAGCATCTATTGCCCGTCCCACAACCATGCCAAGCAGAAGTTGGCCACAGCTGAGAACTGATCCCTGAGACTTTTAGGGCATTTGTCTATCTAGCTTTCATGGAGGGCCTGGGGTTGGAGGATCCAGTGGAGAGGGATATGTTTCCTTTCTTCTAGGAGTATGGCTGGGCCTTAAGCAGTTCCTTACAGCAGATGTCAACTCCTTACCCATCCTCCCACCTCACCATTTAAAAAAAAACCTCTTGGATAGGTGGCACCCCATATATTATTTATCTTATGTCAATTCTAGTCTATTTCAACTCTTATTCCAACCACAAGGATGGAAGTGGGATGGTTATAATCATCAGCCATCCAACAGGACAGATATTTTGCAGTCTGTTACAAGTAGCGTTGCCAGATGGTTTAACCAAATACCCAATTGCCTCCCTCCCTCTCCCCAAAAAAAACAACTACTGGGGAAAAAGTTCTGTTGAGGAAAAAAAGGGGGGGGGACGACCCTGAGAGTTATTAAGCAAAAAGAAAAAAAAAACAACAACCCAGCATGGCCCCTTTAAGAAGTGGCTTTTTGGCCCTAACTGGCTGCTTCCTTGTTTTCCATCTTGTCTTCCTGCTCCGGGCCAGACAGCTCCCCCGTAGAACCAGGTAAGCACCCAGTATTTTCACCTCCTGGCCGGGAGAAAATCAGAAAATACTGGACATTTTAGGTATCCGGTATTTTCTGAATTTTTTTACCAGCCAGGTGGCAAAAATACGGGACTGTCTGGGTCAATATCAGACACCTGGCAACCCTAGTTATAAGACAGTTGCCATCTTAATGGCGGTGGGACCATACAGTTAAGATAATTTTCTTATAGTATTATAGTTCTTTGTAGTGCTGCTTACTACAGTATATATTTTTCCAGGCCTTTTCTTACAAGAAAGTAACAGAGCAATCCTGTCATGTGCCTTTAGTAGGGGTGGGTTGAAAAACACTGAGGAAAAGGGTCTTCAGTAGATCAGGGTCTGATAGTTCTCCCCCGCCAGCAAGGAACTTGCCACTGCCAGAAACAAAATACTGGACTTAATGCACCAGAGAGCCGGTCTGGTATGCAAAGTCCTATAATTCTTCGGCCAGTTTGGAAGGGATTTGTGAATCACACAAAATATGGTGCATGTAACTTGCTGAAATCAAGCTTTGGAATGGCAATTCCAACATTAATTTATGTAAACAGGAAACTTTTTTCCGCCATTCAGATGTTCTCAAACAGCACATATTTCTTTTATAATATTAATTTGATTTTCTTTTATAATATTAATTCTGTTTGCCCTAAAGAAATGGGGAAATACTTTCAGCAAGCCTGCCTTACTTTATCTTTCATACCTGCACACAGACTTGTTTTGCCTATATCCCTTCTTCAGGCTGCATTATTTTATCTTTGAATTTGAAAACCAAGTGCATCTGTAAAAACAAAATGCACTATACAGCATTTGCGTTCTTTTGAATTCATGTTTCTTAAAGTTTATAGGCTGCATGTTTTATGCATCTCAGGATGGTAGAATTATGTGGATTTAAAGAAAATAAAACTTATTTTCATTAAGGTCAACTTCTAACTGGCTCCAGGTTCATTTAATTTTGATGGTACATAACAGTTGTAATAAAAGGAATAGTGCTGGTAGAAACTTAGAATTGCTGTGCAGAGTATATATTTTTATAGCTCCTCCACAAAAAGCATGTCCATTACATTCTCCTTTTTCTTGAAAAAATACAGCTGCAGAATAGGGTCCTATATTCTACTACTCAATACGACTGAATCCAGCCCAATGTACTGTGAGATAGGTAGTTGGAGGGTATCAGATTACAAACACAGGAATTACTATACCAATTCTGATCAGTTGTCCTATTTCTGAAAGTGGCCAAAGCTAGATGCTTCAGAGCAAGGTATAAGAAAGTTACAATAGACAATTATATAGTAGACTGCTTTATGGAAAGTTTCTTCCTAATTCCACGAAATGATTTTTGTTAACATCTGGGAGCATGATGCTTTATGGCCCTTACATTTTTGTGTAGTCTGATGTAAATGTGTGTGTTCTTTCTACCAACACTACATTGATATTTTAACTAACTTTTAAAATCCAAGAAAGGGGAACTGCAATATGCTTATCTCATATAGTCTTAACTTCAGCCACATGGTAGATTTTAGATTTATTTAAGGAATTCTGGGAGTACTTAGCTAGCAACGTCCAGACCACTATGGGAAAAGGACTGTTTATGAGTAGATTAGAGCTGATTAAAAACAAAGCAGCATTGAATATCAGCAGATTTTACCAAAGAGATTCTGTGCCTGTGGCCGAGGTCAGTTTATTTGTATTTACCCTTCCTCTGCAACTCCATTTGGAATCCAGTTTACTACCAAATACATGACAAACCATCTAAAGTAAACTGTCTAATTAAAACAGCAGATTGCCAGACTCTTGTTGCCAAGAAAAATTAACTTTAAGTTTTCTTTAAAATGACTAAACTTGGTTTGGTAGATAATAAGCAGCGGTGGGAGCTGTTCTGCTAATGCAGGGGTGGGCAGTAATTTTTGATGGGGAGCCACTCCCAAGATTTTGGAAAGTGGTTGAGGGCTGCACTCTTCCATGATATTAATGGAGGAGGGGCAGGGTCTGGGATGGAGGCTCGGTGCAGATGGGAGCTTGGAGAAAAGGATTGGGGTGCAGGAAGGAGAATGGGGTCTGGGAGGGAGTTTGGGTGAAGAAGACAGTTGTGACCTAGGGCAGGGAACTGGGGTGCAGGTTTTGGGATGTGACCTAGGGTAGGAGGGGATTGTGATCTCAGGCAGGAGATTGGGGTGCCATATCTGAGAGGGGGTACGGGTGCATGTGGAGTAGTGGGGCAGGAGTGTGGGGCAGAGGGTTGGAGGAGGAAAGGGCTGAGGTACCAGAGGCAGGTTCTCACCGGGAGACTTACCAGCCTGCCTGCAGGGCTAAAGGCTTGCAGAACTTAAAAAGTTTCTGCCTGCTTGGCCATATGCTTGAGTGAGTGAGCAGGAGGGTTGTGTTTTGTGGCTTCCTGTTATTCAAACTGTGTCTGTCCAGAAACTGGCCAATGGGTTTGTGCTGGTGGCGGAAGCAGCAGCTGAATCTTCCCTCCTCCCCTCCAGACTCAAAGAGAAAGTGTCCTGCAGTCGTGTTTTCTGAGTGACATGTGAGACAAGCAGGGGACCTTGCCTGGGGCTTCCCACTGCCTCCATGGGCCAGATCCGGTGGTTTTGTTGCCGGCACACAGTGCCCGAGGGGGGCAACAGCTGGGTTCGTTGCCCGGTGTGCGCACTTCAATAAACACACCGGTGTGGAGAAGCAAAAAAAAGTTTATTTGAACGCTCAAATGGGTGCCAGGAGACTAGACCTCAGATCAAGCACACCAACGTAAGCAGTTTTCCCTCCTTATATACCCAGGTTGTTTACTTGCAGGAACATAGTTAACTGTAACAAGGTTCCTACGCTGGGACATCCTCCTCCTCCCTCCTCTACAGAAACACATCTGAATTCTTCTTCTATACCACTGATAGTAACTAGGCAACTTCAAGGTCTTGCTGCCGTTCCCAGCTATCAGCGAGCTAGAGAAAAGTTATGCCTGGGGGGGAAAGGGGCGGAAAGGGGGGGCTGCTTTTAGGGTGCTTGGGCCTAGAGTGGGAGCGCTTCATCGATCCTTGTGATCTTCCACTCCCCCGAGTTACCTAGGATCATGCCCAACATGACCCCAACAGTTTGGTGGGCCGGATGCGGCCCGTGGGCCGTATTTTTCCCATGCCTGTGCTAATGTCTGGCATCAGAACTGATACCTACCTACCCTTCTTGAATTGGATTTCACTACATGGTGGTGAGGCTCTTTTAGGAAATTTAAATTACATTTTTCCCAGGAACTGAACCAACTTCCAATGATGAGGTCTCTCTTCTTTCTTGTTGCTATGCATGATTGTGATTTTAAAATAGCTGCAGAAATCACATCTGTGAAGTTGGGCTCATGTTTCTATTTGGGACCACTATCAGGAATGGTATGTTTCTTCTCTCTGACAACACTCACTTTGTAGGCCAAGTTTGCACTGTCTTGCTGAAGGCTGCTGGGTGACACTTTTTGCTCTTGTGGTGTAGACTTTAGTAGAGTTGAATGAATAGTACAAAGAATTTCCATGAGTACTCTTCCCCCCCCTCCACTAAAAAAACAAGTTCATATTGAATCCAATGAGATTCATGGTGTGGGTAAAGTTACTCATGAACAAGATTTTTGCATTAGACTCTAGGGCCTGGTCTATGCTACAGCAGAAGGTCGAAATAAGGTATATAACTTGGAGTCAATGTATCTTAAGTTCACATTTCCGCACTGTCCACACAATGGAAGCATTTCCCTTACTCCTCACAAAAGGAGGAGTGCAGGACACCGGCCAGAGCTGCCCTAGTGTTAAATGTACAGGTCCATATTAAATCTGCTAAACTGATGCTCCAGAGATTGATCTTCTGGCGTTCAATCTTCTGCGTAGTGTAGACACATCCTAGGTGTGTTATTGATCTCCACAACAAGTAAACCAGATGGGTGCAAGGCCTGCAAAACTGGGTTTCAAGTAGATCTCTTAGGCCTGATTTAGTGCACTGTTGTTTGTTGGAAATTTGTCACTTCAGCATTTGTTCCTCTCTCATTCCTTTCATAACTAAAGAATTATTGCAATAGGAGTTATAGCTTCCGAGTTACAAGAGTTGTTTTTAACTTCCATGAATTATTCCAGAATTCCTACTTGGTTTCTCCTTAGCGCTGAACTGTTTTTGTCACCAGTTTGTTTAACTATTCTGTGCATTAGTGCCAATTTAGTTATTTTTTAGACAGCTGTAACAGGCCAGGCTCTGGCTCCAGCAGTGTCTCTATGTTAGGAGAATCCTCAGCTGCCCTTCTGGCAGTGCAAAGCATCCATAATGTGGGATGAGGCAGATGTGTTTTCTGGTATCTGAAGTTTTTCCTGGAATCTAAGTTTCCCCTGTATATTCATTGACCCCCTCCACCTAACGCACAGCTGGAGGTATATTCTATCCCACTGTCTTAAATGGAAAGAAAAAAACATCATGTATTAACGTCAAGCACAAAAGATAGTGTACAAATTATAGACCCATATCTACGAAGAAGACTGAACTCAGGCTCCAGTTAGAATGCAGATTATTTTCTTCAACTACACCACTTACTGGAGCATGTGTTACTTATACGTGGCATGCCACATGTGGTTTAAATTTAAATGGTAACTTTCTCCTTTTTATTTTTTGTCTCCCCTCATCTTGCCTTCTGTTGCTATCTTTTAAAGCTCCTGGCAGAGGTTAGATGAGCAGGTCTCTTCAGAGCCAACAGCAATATCGCTTTTTCAGTCAGCTGGCGGTGATACTTCATACAGCTGCTAGATTATAGATTTCCTTTACATACTTCGCATAGATATACATTAAAATAACATAAAATCCATTCTCTATGTTTGTTCATCTTAAAACTACATTTCTGTGGCTGCACGTGACTTTTCACTGGTTGCAGGCTACTTTTATTGGATGGATCGTATAGCCGCATCCAGGCAGTTTTAGGTATCTCAGAACCCACAAAGAATGTAATGTCTTTTTTTGCATTGAAGGCATACATGGAGTAAGGAGAGGAAACTTGGAATGGAATTCTTGGCTATGCATGGTGATTTTTCACCAGTTTGTAATTCCTGCTATATGCATCTTTCATTTTTAAAAGAATCCGTTTCTGGCAGTTGGATTGCAAACTCTTTGCGACAGTGGCTGTGAATTTGTTCCTTTTCAATTAAACGTGAACTCCATTCTTCTCCCAGCCACCCATCCCTTCTTTCAGAGCTCATTTCATGTTCCTGTACCTGTGGGCTACATTGCCCTCTTCCACGCTGCCTTCCTTCTGCTCCCATTCCCTTCCTTTGTTTTGCTACTTCCCCATTGTTCTCCCCCCCACCTCATGCCATGTTGTCTTATTGGCCTTCGTGCAGTATCCTCCCTTTTCTACATAAGAAGGTAGATCAGGGCTATTTAACTTTGGAAGCCCCGGGGGCCACAATGATATTCACAACACATGCCGAGGGCCGCAACGTAAGTGTGGTTGCATATATATGCAAATAGCTTCTTTCACACTGACGGTCATGAGTATAAAAATTAAGGCAAGACTACACAACACACAGGCCCCATTTAAGTTAGCTCTGCTGATATTAATAAAATGCAGTCTTTACCAATTTCCACCCATATGTGACCACTTTTAATGAGCAATGACAGTCCAGGAATTTAACTACTAAAATGTATATCAACAGAAGGCCATTATATTGACTACTTTTTTGTTTTTGCTCCAACCGTAGGTTGCAAACAAGCAGTCTACCTGTGGCCCACGTGCCACGTGTTGAATAGCCCTGAGGTAGAGGAGTCAAATGCTATCTGCAGCTTTCCAGCTGCTGATCACCTCCCTCTCATTCCTCCCCCCCCCCCGGGCATTTTCTGTGGAACAGCTGGAGATAGGAGGCTAGATCAACTTGTGGGAACAATTGTAGCTCCCTTGAAGTCAGTGTGCTGTAAGGAGAGACACCAGCTAAGTATCTGTCCCATGGGCCTTTGGAAGGCCAAGATCCAGAAGAATAGAGCTCCTTACCGTGAATCTTGGCTTTGGCAACTGACTCCATACTTGCAAGCACTCCCAGAACATATCTATGTTCTACTCTGACAAGCCTCTGCTGGCTGCCCTGCATCCCTGCCCTTTCTATCTTTGCCTTATCTAATGTCAGCTACTCAGAATAGCAATTACTTGTGGCGTGTATTGCATTATATGGCAACTTATGCTACCCGGAGATGGCACGGTGCCATGTCCGGAAGGTCCTTTGACTACTCCTCTATTATGCATAGTCCTTGGCTGTAACACATATGTTGGAGCTGTCAGGGACAGAGAAACTACAAAGCAGGGCTGATGCTGATGTATAGCTGCTATGGCTAGTTGAAAAAATGTCCATGCAGCCTTCTTTTGATTTTAAAAAACAAAACAGCTTTCCAACTAAATGTACATGAACAACCATCTGCTTTCATCAAAATGTTCAGATTTCATTAAAAAAACAGAAACTAAATATTTTTTAAACAAAAATCCAATATACTGATTTTTTTTGTATTTTTGTTATTTTGTTTCCTTTTCTTGAGAATTTTTAGAAGGGAGAAAAATTACTTCCTATCCAGCCACTTTTCCACTCTCTGCTTTCTTCTGCTTCTGTCTCTCTTAGCAGCATTTTGGACACTACATGTGGGTGCAGGAAAAAAAACTGGGGTGCTACATCCCTATTCTTCCCTCAATCAAGTCCCTAACATTAGGGTTGCCAGATGTTTTCAAAAAAATACCGGACACACTTGACATTACATCACAATCTACATTACATCTTATTTAGAATATACCAGACATTTATATTTTCTCATTTATATTTTCTCAATTTGTTTCCCGAACAGAAAGCTAAAATACGGGATTGTCTGCTTCAAAACTGGACACCTGGCAGCCCTACCTAACATCCTACCTCCAAGCTGCCCTGGAGTGCCTCAGGGCTTTTACAGAGGCATTGCACAAATTATCTGGGCTTTGGGGTGAAGGGCAAGAGATTCATACTTACTTTATGGCTCTTTTGTGCCAGCCAAGTTAGTGCAGAGACTGTAAAAGAACAAGGGATCAGGCCTCTCTCATTGCTTATTATGGAAAGCATAGACATGGGTATAAGGGAAGATGTTCTCTGCCGAAAGGTTTTGTGACGTGCCAATAGCTTTTTGACAGTATTTTTAAGATTATAAAAAACCCTGAAATACTGTAAATCTGCATATAGCCCCCCCTTCTATTTGTTACTCACTGAACTGCCCTGAGGGTGGGGGCCATCTAGGTGATGGCAGAATAACATGCATTCAAATTACCAGTGGTATGCAGGCTTTACTCTAGTGAAGTGTTGTTTTACCTTCTGGTAACATACGGTATCTTATCCTCAGGGTTGTGCTTGATACTATAATGTACTGATTTGCAATTCCGTGACATATGCTAGTTACCGTGGCACATTAGCTTTCATAAACACAATCCTCACAGTGCCTTTGGAAGAGACCACACCAGATGACTGTCATGAAGGATATCTGAGATATCTTATTTAACTTAATGCTAGACCAAATGGAGACACTTTGCAGCAGTGTCTGCCAAATTATTTTCTGAAGACCACAGCCTGGCCATTTGGCTGCCAGTAAAACGATGCATCCCAAAGCAAGGAAAAGGAGTTGGTAATGCTTTAAAATAGACAGTAGGAAAACAATCCTTAGTAATGTATCAGGCTTTGCTTAGAAGAACTGGGGTTTGCCAATTAACTGGAAACCCAAGTCCTCAAATTGCTGAGATAACAAACACGGAGCCCCACTGTTTGAGTCTGGCCAAACAGTGCTTAGCACTGACCCTGACGAGGATAATGATGGCTTTATGCCATTTTACTGCAAAGGGCAGATGTGGCTCCCAGCATAAGTAAGATCAGCTTTCAGGCTACTCTAGTTTAACAGCAGCCAGGAGGCTAAAGTGGCAGATGGATGCTGGTAGAATTTGCAAGAGGGGGGTGATATTCTGTGGCATTTCCCTTTTACGAACTTGGTCCAGTTGTACATCTGCTTTGCCTTATTAGAATAGCACAAAGCAGCCTGGAAGGGGCCAAGAATTGGGACCCCAGAATTCGATTATGCAAGTGGCATTATGTTTTCCATAATCAAGGATAAAATTTTGTCACAGAGGTCATGGAGGACACGGACCTCTGTCACGTGTTCCCTTCAGCTGCCATCCCATGCCTGGGATGGTGGGTAGGAGCTTTCAGCCCTGAGGGGTCCCTGGAGGGCTGAGCAGCAGCTGGGACCCTGAAGCTTTGAGCCCCTGGCCTTGAAGTTGTCTGGTTCAGCCTCCGGTCATCCTGCTGTCTGCTCCCGCCACCCCCTTTGTTTTTACTACAAGTCACAGACAGGTTGCAGGCTCCCTGGAATTCTGTTTTATTACCTGTGACCTATCTGTGACTTCTACTAAAAATAACCAGGACAAAATCTTAACTTTACCCTTGATGTTCAGATTCTTCACCTGCAATAGCTACCGTTCTCGGGGGGATGAATTACTACGTTTTTTCTGTGTACACCCATCAGACAGTAGGACAGCCATCGCCAAATGCAGGCTTCTGTTGCTTCCAAAGTGCTTGGAGATCTCCTCTAGACTCAACTGGGTGTTGACTGACACATGCAGCAGTAGCTCCATTACCACTTCAGATGTCAGCATGTTATTTTCCCCCAAGTAAGGGGCCGTGGAGGTGTTGAGGATGCCATTTTTTACTGCAGGATTTGTGTGCATAAATTGCTTCGGGGACTATGTTAAAGGGACCAAGTGAGTTGTGCTTCTGGGGCCCATATACCTGTTTCCAGGTCAGATCAAAGAAAAGGAGGAAAGGAAGTGATGTCAGACAGCAGATGGATTATAGGAAACGAAGAGTTCATTCTAGCCCAGTGGCCATCCATTGGGTAAGGTAGAAGGCTTAAGTTCAAGGACTTCATCTTGAGATGCATATCAATAACACACTGTAGGGACAATGACTGTGTCATTTGAAACTACTGGTATATCTTGAAGTAGGTCAGTAGGTTATGGTCCAATTGCTTTAGTTTCTCTTGAATAACAAAGCTCACAAGTCAGTTGTTGGAGGATCCAGTGTCAAAATCCCTAAAGAGGGAAGTGCTAAACTATAGACCATGCTGCATTTGTGTGGAAACAGACATTTTAGACACAGAATTAGTTGTTATGACTAGCTCTCCTTCCTATGAAATGTTTCCAAGATTTCACTGCACACTGTTTATTTTACTCAATAAATTGTTGAACTTGTCACCACACAGTAGGATTTAGCAAGGAAATTGGAAATTAGAATTGAGTGAATAATTCATAAAGATTAATTCATTTTATGAATGTCATCTCTTTTTCTGTTTGTGGATTGACGATGAGTAGACCATGATTTGCATGAATTTATATGTTGATCAAAACAATTCACCAAATAATTTCAGCTAACCACTCTTGGTGTACAGTTAGCTCACAAGCAATATTTGGTACTCAGAATTCAAACTGCTTAATTACACGTTTACTGGCAGACTTACCCGGCATTGGCTAGGCCCTTTGGGGCAGGGGGCTGGCGGTGTGGAGGGTATAGGACTCAAGGCAGGGCCTTGGGGATGTGTGAAGTAGTGCAGAAGGCTGGGGGGGTGCAAGAGTGGGGGGTGGAGGAGGGACTCAGGATGTGGGATCCCATCTGGAAGGGGCCTTCCCCCTCTCAGTGCTGCAGCCATGGGATGGTGGGAGAGAGAGGATTTGGGACGGGGGGCTACTTACTCAGTGTGCTGGCAGGCAAGAAGGTGGAGCCGCAGCCCTTCTAGCTACTCCCTTGGTGGTGTGACTGCCCCCAATGGAAACTCTGCAAGATAGCTCTCCCCTGCGCTCATTGCCCTCAGTGGCCACTCTCATATCATGCCCCTCCAAACAGCAGCCCCTACTTTGCATGTTATGGAAAACAGTCCTTTTCCCAGGGCTTCCAGTTGTCCTGGAATAAACAAACCATGTCCTTGCTTTATGTTAAGATAAGAGGAAGCTGCCTACCAAATTTAGTGGCCCTATCTCTTGCTGTTTAGGAAGAGTTCTTAAACAAACGAAGGCACAGATACGCAGACAGACATGCTCTAAAATAGCGCTCTCTCTCTCTCTCTCTCTCTCTCAATATAGATATATTTCTCTTCCCTGATTGGAAGAGCCTAACTGTTTTTATTTTAAATTATTATGATCAAGAATCAAAATTTGTTCTCTATGAATATTCTGCAGTATTTGCTAAAAAAAATCCCTCTTTTGGCCAGCATTTCTGCCAATAAATTTGTTCACTTGAAGTCAGTTGGAGCAATTTCATTTACCAATTCAGATACATATTTGTGGTCAACATTTTGAACTTTTCACCTTGCTGTAATAGGTATTCTCATTTCTAGTTCTCTCACAAACTGTTTGCATGTGATAACTCCACATAGATGTTCATACTCACCAGAGTACAACAGGTACCATTTCAGCACGCACTTTGAAAACATGGAAATAGCTCTTTCCCCTCTGCTCAATGGCCATATATTTGGTCTACGTTAGTCAGAATTTCAAATGTTTGGTTATCAGATCTTTGAAAACATTGATGAGCCCAAAGTAGCAGACAAATTGTCACTCGCTAGCGTAGCTGTTCATAATACTCTCTATAGCCCTGCAGGGAATGACACTTTCTCTTTTTTCAGTTTTCACACGTCCTCACCTTATCTTAATTTTACTAGATCTTTTATTTCAGAACTGGAAACTAGTGTAACCTTTTCAGCTACACTAATCTGCAGGAGTTCTTCCAAACCTTCATTCTATACGCTACAGATGTGACTTTAGGGTCACACTTATGTGCAGAAATATCATTGGTTGCAGTATGTCGCATTTTGGACATTTAAAAATCTTCATGTTACTATTGGAGTAGGGTATTGTGCTTTGCCTCTCCCCAGTATACTTGTTGCAACAATCTCTGCTTAAGGGCTTTTTCTTTATATTGTCTTGTGGTTAAGGACTTGCTCCTATAAGCTGACATTAACCTTATGAAACACGCCTCTGGTTCTTATCGCTCTCATGGACCAGTTCGTCATATAAGGTGCTCTGTCTGTAGTGGCTAGAGTGTGATAGAGTGAATAGCAACTCCAGTAAATGGTTGTAGTTTATCCAGCTTCTTTTATTTTCTGGAACAAATAGTAAAGAACAGCTACAGAAAAACAAAGCTGATGTATCTAATGCTTACATTGAACTTCTCCCCTGCAATGCCATTCCTTGCAGGGATCTTTCACTGTGACAAAATGAATATCCCTCAGTAGATTGTACTTTATACTATTACTTCAACCTTATTGACAACCAAGCCCAAACATCTCTTATGTAAGCATCCGGCAGAAACCTGGCTAGAAATTTTAGCATTGTACACAGCCTCTAATACAGACCTTTTCATGGTAAAGATGCTTTATTAAAAATAAATGATTGAACGCCTTAGTGGTCAAGTGTACCCATCTCATGCCATGTGCCTGTTGTTGCCACCTACAGGTCGGAGTTTCTCTCAGAAAGACTGTTAGAATGCACCACGTTATTCTGAAAGAAGCCATTATGGCAGGGCTACTCAACTTTGAAAGCTCCGAGGGCCACAGTGATACGCACAGCACATGCCGAGGGCTGCAACTTAAGCGTGGTTGCGTTATACATGCAAATATATTACAAATCTATGCAAATAGCTTCTTTCACCCTGATGGGCATGAATACAAAGATTAAGGGTGTGTCTAGACTACCGAGTTTTGTCAACAAAAGTGGACTTTTGTTGACAAAACTATACCAGCATCTACACTACCGCTGAGTTCTGTCGACATAACGTCGACAGAACTCAGCAGTTTTGTCGACGCTGGTATACCTCATTTTACGAGGCAAAACACCTTCTGTCGACAGAGTTCTGTCGACAGAAGGTGTTATTGCCTGTAGGGTTGCGTCCAGACTACGGGGTTCTGTCGACAAAGCAGCTTGCTTTGTCGACAGAACTCAATGTGTCTGGACGCTCTTTGTCGACGGAAGTTTTGTCGACAGTATCTGTCGACAAAACTTCCGTCTACAAAACGCAGTAGTCTAGACGTACCCTAAGACTTAAGCCATGGTGCTGGACCCAAACGTGGCCAGTGTGAGCCAGTCAGCACCTCTCAGGCTCTGCTCACAAGGGTAAGCAGCCAGCACTTCCCACAATGCCCTGGCACTCCTGGCTCTTCCTCCCTGGGGGCTAGAAACACCGACACCCTGTACCCATCTGTTCTAGCCAGCCCGCTCGCTTGCGTCTTTCAATGCTCGCCCTGCCCGGGAGACGCTTCGCAGTTATGGAGCATGTTCCCAGTGGAGGCCATGTTCAAAGGATTCCATCCACAGGCCGTGTGCTGAGCCCCACGTAAACCCAAACCGCACCGCGGGCTGCAAACAAACAGGCCAGGGGCCGCATGCGGCCCATGGGCCACTTGTTGAGTAGCCCTGTATTATGGGATCATTCCTATCAGAATGCCATTTCTTTGTACTTTAGAAATGTATTTGTGTAGTACCTGTGTTCACATATACACGTGTTCAGGAATATAGGTATATATTTATAACTAGAAGATTTACCTGGTGTTGCTTGGATCCTTAATTCATTTTTGCTTTGTGGAAAATGAAATGAAAATGGCCAAGCTTCATTTAATCATAGCTCTGGAGTAGGGCTGGGGATGAGGGGTTCGGTGTGCAGGCTGCCCTGAGGAGAGAGGATTACCCCAGCCCTCTCTCACCGCAGCAGTTTGGAGCCAGGTGAGAAGTACTTCTCCATGGTTGCTGGAGCTCCAGTGGGCACAGCCAAGGGAGGGGTGCCTGCCCCCTGATTGGTGCAGGTCCACAGTCATCTGCCTCCTGCACACCCCAGCCAGAGTGAGGAATACAGCAGACTGTATACTTTTTCCTTGCTCTCTGAGGCAGGGAAACAGCCAGTGACGTTCCCATCCAAATGCAGGGGGAGGAGCTTCAGCCCCCCTGCCTTTCCTAAAGGACACTTGGGGGTGAGGGGAAGGGGGGAGGGAGGGGATGCTCAGGGCCGGAGCATTCCTGGACTGGGGCGGGGGGCATCCCTTTCACATGCCTGGTGATTCTTTTCTGCATGGTTTTATGAGAAGCAATCCCATTCCAGGCACACACATCCCATTTTCCTGGCCCAGCCAAACCCTGAATTTGCTTTAAGTTAGGAGAAGAGGAAGCTGCATACCAAATTTGGCGGTCCTAGCTCTTATTGTTTAGGAGGAGATCTTGAACAAACAGACACATGAACAGACAAACACACAAACTCTCTAAAATACATAGTAGATAATCCAAAGCTTCAGGGGACAGCCGAGTTAGTCTGTACAGAAAAAAAACAAGAAATGGTCTGATTGCACTTTACAGACTAACAGAACATGTAGATCAGGGGTCCCCAATGTGGTGCCTGTGGGTGCCATGTGCACCTGCTTAGCGACCAGGGCCGGCCCGAGCCATTCTTGTGCCCCAGGTGCACGGCGCATGCCACCCCCCGGCGCGCGGCAGCCCCAAAAGGTTGGCGACCACTGGTGTAGATAGTATCATGAGCTTTCGTGGGCACAGCCCACTTCCAAGAAAGCTCATGATACCATCTACATGTTTTGTTAGTCTATAAAGTAATAGTAGATAACTTCCTGCCCTGTCTATAAAGTTCACACCCACATATGGAGGTAAATTAAGTCATATAGGGTATGTCTACACTACCCCGCTAGTTCGAACTAGCGGGGTAATGTAGACATACCGCACTTGCAAATGAAGCCCGGGATTTGAATTTCCCGGGCTTCATTTGCATAAGCCGGCCGGCGCCATTTTTAAATGCCGGCTTGTTCGAACCCCGTGCCGCGCGGCTATACGCGGCACGGGCTAGATAGTTCGAACTAGCAAGCCATTGTACGTTCCACGAGGCGTACAGATAGTTCGGAATGGCTTGCTAGTTCGAACTATCTAGCCCGTGCCGCGTGTAGCCGCGTGGCACGGGGTTCGAACAAGCCGGCATTTAAAAATGGCGCCGGCCAGCTTATGCAAATGAAGCCCGGGAAATTCAAATCCCGGGCTTCATTTGCAAGTGCGGTATGTCTACATTACCACCCTAGTTCGAACTAGGGTGGTAGTGTAGACATACCCATAGATAGTAGTAAGATAGTGTAGTAAAGTTGCTTGTTACTGTCAAATCAATTGTTGGGACTGAAAATTTACATGCTGGCTCTCTGCTTCAGGCTGAATTTTTTGCAAAGATTTTCAGCAAAAAAAATTGTTCAGCCTTTTCTAAGAATGAGGTTAGAAAAAAACACGTTGTTTTGTCCATGTTTTAAAAAACAATCTTACCATTTCACACAATCTCTAACACCTTTCTGCTCTGGAGCAGGGATCTCCCTAGATTCAGGGATGTGATTTTTGATGCGCAAACTACTCCACAGTCAACCTGTGGAACTCCTTTCCAGAGGATATTGAGAAGGCAAGGTCTTCAACAGAGTTCATAAAAGAACTAGATAAATTCATGGTCCTTCAATACCTTCAGTGACTATTAACCAGGATGGTAGGAATGGTGTCCCTAGCCTTTGTTTGTCAGAAGCTGGGATTGGGCGTCAGAAGATGGATCACTTGATGATTGCCTGTTCTGCTCATTCCCTCTGGGGCACTTGGCATTGGCCACTATGGTCAATGGATCAGTATGGCTTTTCTTATGTTCATTCAAGTCAGTTTCCTTCTCCTGCTCTGTAGTACTTGGATGCCAGTAGGGGGAACCTTGTGAGCACAGGAGAGGCAGTCTCTGTGCTATCAGTTTCTGTGCCTAGTGCCAGAGCTACCCATAGCAGCTGGACTGGAGGGAATTGCACTGAAAGCTCTGCTCAGATCTGCAGTCCTGGGTTAAAGTTTGCTCATTCACTCTGTGGGGATGGGGAATACACATACGAGTTGACATGTAATAACTGTGATGAGATTCAAGCCCAAACCCAGAATATTAACTACACGTCCCTGATACGATATCACAAAAGTGATTTTTTTTCCTTCCCCTCACAATCAGCATGCGTTTACAGCCCAAATATGTGGAGCGTCGGGTCACTGTGGGGAAAACAGATGTTATTTTTTGCAGTGATGTCTGTGAAGAGTCAGAAAATCCAATTTTGCTTTGCTTGACCTGAAGCAATCATCATTTTCCTGTTTGCAGAAACTACAGTTGCATTTTATTTTTTAAATCGATGTCCCAAATAATCCCCCCCCTTAATAGAGCATTTCCATGTTTATTTCCCCCACCAGCCTGTCTTTAACAGAAAACTTCTCCTTCTACCCATGAACCTGAGTCATAACAGCAGCCTTCCTTCATTGAGGGAGGCTAATATAACCACAGGTTTCACTGCAGTGACCCCAGTGACTCCAAACCTCCCTGGTCTGGGGAGAGACCTTGGATCTCTCCCACTGCAGTGCATTGTTGCTAACTGTGAGGGCCAGTAGGCCAATGCCCATCTTGTAGCATCAACTGTATTATTTGGTATAAATGAATGACACTATCTAGTTATACCATATGTGCTGGCTTAAATGGGCTTGGTTTAGATGAGCTGGTATGTTGTGACTGCTGCTTCTCCTATTAGTCATAACCTTGTTGCTTTTATCATGTATCCACTGCCCCCAATTGGATCCGTTTGTTTATCTCTGTGTTTATAGTCCAAATGTAAGCTCGGTGGTAAGCTGTGTCCTTTTGTTACATGTGTGTAAAGGTGTCACATCTCCTATTACTGCCCTGAAAAGGTTTAGCTCGTTTTTAGGCTGAAAAGCTCACATTTGCTCTCCATTGCTCTATCTGCTCTGTACCTTTTTAATTCAGGAACATTCCACAAATAAGATCCAGGTCCTTCTGTGTAAAGCTATTATTCATTAATAATAGAATACAGCTTATTGGCATTTGTTCTTTCTCTTTGCTGTGACCTGACCCAAATGTAAGCAGCTGTTCACAGAAAAAAAAAGGGTTATTTGTATGCGGAGAGGCTATTTTCCTTTTTTCATAACATTTCAGACATGACAATGTACAGTATTCTCCTACCCAGGATATCCAATGTCAGATCAAAGTAAGTGATGTTAACCTCATCTATTATTAAAGCGAGTCTTCTAAATATAATTCAATACAGGTTTACAGTGTCAAACCCCACTTTTGGCAGCCTATAGTTCTATCTATGGTTAAGGGTGTGTCTAGACTCAGATATACATGTGGCGAAAAAGCAGGGAGAGAGTTCTGAAGAAGAGAATTCACCTATTCTAACTGAACCCTACATTATTTTGGCTGATGGTAATGGCAGTTTTCAATAGTATTATTATTTATTGTTTGTCCTGGGGTAGCACCTACAGATGCCAGCCCTGTTGTGCTAGACACTTTAGGGAACACCCCTTTAAAACATAATATTTGATGGGCAGTCTTTATCCTAGACTTACTTCTTGCTATCAAGAAGATAGGCTAGTATGGTCTGATGCTATGTTAGTGGAAATTAGCAATATGATTAACCTCTTCTCTGCTAAGAGTTCCTACAACTTTCTTGTTCTAAAAAATAGTGTGATAATTGGCTAATCTCCTTCATAATGTCTGTATTCATGTATAGCTTATTTTTCATTTTAAATCATGTACTTAAAGTGTTGGGATCACATGATCAGAAAATTCTATTTAAGAATGTAATCTATCTGGATATTTTCCTGGGAGTACACTGGAGATTATGATCTACATATCTACACCATGAAGTTATTCTGAATGACTGCAATACTTATTTTTGAGCCTGATTCTGTGAGATGCTGGGTGACCTCACTTCCTGCTAATTTCACTGGGACTTCATGGGATCAGGCCTGAGTGTAGTTTTAGAAAATATATCATAGAATCATAGAATCATAGAATAATAGGACTGGAAGGGACCTCAAGAGGTCATCGAGTCCAGCCCCCCGCCCTCAAGGCAGGACCAAGCTCCACCTACACCATCCCTGACAGATGTCTATCTAACCTGTTGTTAAATATCTCCAGAGAGGGAGATTCCACCACCTCCCTTGGCAATTTATTCCAATATTTGACCACCCTGACAGTTAGGAATTTTTTCCTTAATGTCCAATCTAAACCTCCCCTGCTGCACTTTAAGCCCATTACTCCTTGTCCTGTCCTCAGAAACCAAGAGAAACAAATTTTCTCCTTCCTCCTTGTGACACCCTTTTAGATATTTGAAAACTGCTATCATGTCCCCCCTTAATCTTCTTTTTTCCAAACTAAACAAGCCCAGTTCATGAAGCCTGGCTTCATAGGTCATGTTCTCTAGACCTTTAATCATTCTTGTCGCTCTTCTCTGTACCCTTTCCAATTTCTCCACATCTTTCTTGAAATGTGGCGCCCAGAACTGGACACAGTACTCCAGCTGAGGCCTAACTAGTGCAGAGTAGAGCGGCAGAATGAGTTCACGAGTTTTGCTTACAACACACCTGTTGATATATGTGCCCCAGAATATTCAGCTAATATTTGGATGCTTATTTAACTGGGATAGTATTAGGTTCAGGTGTGAAATATAAATTTGCTCACTTTGGGCATGTCTACACAGCAGTGTTATTTCGGAATAACTAACATTATTCCGAAATAACAAAGAGTGTGTCTACACAGCAAGCCATTATTTTGAAATAATGGCGAGCTGGAGGTCTTCTTACTCCAACTTCCTGCTGTGTATACAGCACCAAAAGCTGAATTAAACTATTTGGACTTCAGCTGTGCAGTTGACGTAGCTGAAGTTGCGTAACTTAATTCTACTTTTACCCTTCAAGTATTCTATCAAATTTAGATTTCTTTTGTTGATTCTTAATCTATAGTCTATATTTTAATTTAAGCACTATATAAAACACATGTACATGCTGACTAGAAATTTAACAAGTACATAGGCGTAAATATAAAAAATAATTTTAATATAAATGTTTTTCTACACATTTCCTCCTGTGATTCACTAATAAAATAGGAAACCTCTATTTGCGCACATTTGTTATTTAGGCTGGGTATCTTGATTATTGTGATACCATGTGTAAGCCTTTTCATAAGAGAACAGATTGTTGGGGATAACTTCTTGGTACAAGTGCTGAAGGAACCGGCCAGGGGCCATGTGTGGCTTGACCTGCTGCTCACAAAGAGGGAGGAACTAGTAGGGGAAGTAGAGGTGGGTGACAATCTGGGAAGCAGTGATCATGAGACTGTAGATTTCAGGATCCTGACCAAAGGAAGAAAGGAGAGTAGCAAAATACACACCCTGGACTTAAGAAAAGCAGACTTTGACTCCCTCACAGAACTGATGGGCAGGATTCCTAGGGATGCTTATATGAAGGGGAAAGGAGTCCAGGAGAACTGGCTGTATTTTAAAGAAGCCTTATTGAAGGCACAGGAAGAAACCATCCTGATGTGCAGTAAGAAAAGCAAATATGGTAGGCGACCAGATTGGCTTACCGGGGAAATCCTTGGTGAGCTTAAACACAAAAAGGAAGCTTACAAGAAGTTGAAACTTGGGCAGATGACTAGGGAGGAGTATAAATATATTGCTCAAGAATGCAGGGGAGTTATCAGGAAGGCGAAAGTGCAATTGGAATTGCAGCTAGCAAGGTATGTGAAGGGTAATAATAAGAGGTTTCTGTAGGCATGTTAGCAATAAGAGGGTGATCAGAGAGGGTGTGTGGCCCTTACTGGATGAGGGAGGTAACCTAGAGACAGATGATGTGGGAAAAGCTGAAGTACTCAATGCTTTCTTTGCCTCTGTTTTCACAGGCAAGCTTCAAGGGGTAGCTGAGTTAGTTTGTACAGATAAACTGAAAAAAAAAGTAATAGTCTGGTAGCTCTTTATAGGTCAGCTTTCAGACTAATGCACTAGGCAATGCAGTATGGGAAGGAGGTGGGCAGCCCTTGCTGGGGAAAGAACAAGTTAGGAACTATTTAGAAAAGCTAAACATACACAAATCTATGGGTCCGGATTTAATGCATCTGAGGGTACTAAGGGAGTTGGCAAATGTCATTTCAGAGCCTTTGGCCATTATCTTTGATGACTGAAAAAAGGCAAATGTAGTGCCCATCTTTAAAAAAGAGAAGCAGGACAATCCAGGGAACTACAGACCAGTTAGCCGTACCTTAGTCCCTGGAAAAATCATGGAGGGGATCCTCAAGGAATCCATTTTGAAGCACTTGGAAGAGGGGAAAGTGATCAGGAGTAGTCAACATGGATTCACGAAAGGCAAGTCATGCCTGACCAATCTGATCAGCTTCTATGATGAGGTAACTGGCTCTGTGGATACGGGGAAGTCAGTGGATGTGATATACCTTGACGTTAGCAAAACTTTTGATACGGTCTCCCACAATATTCTTGCCAGCAAGTTAAGGGAGTATGGATTGGATAAATGGACTTTAAGATGGATAGAAAGCTGGCTAGACTGTCAGGCCCAACGGGTAGTGAACAACGACTCGATGTCAGGTTAGTGTTCGGTTTTTAGCAGAGTGCCCCAGAGATTGGTTCTAGGACCGGTTTTGTTCAACATCTTTATTAATGACCTGAGTGAGGGGATGGATTGCGCCCTCAGCAAGTTTGCAGATAACACTAAACTAGGGGGAGAGGTAGATACGCTGGAGGGCAGGGATAGGGTCCAGAGTGACCTAGACAGATTAGAGGATTGGGCCAAAAGAAATGTGATGAGGTTCAACAAGGACAAGTGTAGAATCCTGAACTTGGAATGGAAGAATCCCAAGCGTTGTTATAGGCTGGGGACTGACTGGCTAAGTAGCAGTTCTGCAGAAAGGTTCCTGGGGATTACAGTGGATGAGAAGCTGGATATGAGACAACAGTGTGCCCTTGTAGTCAAAAAAGCTAATGGCATAATAGGTTGCATTAGGAGGACCATTGCCAGCAGATCCAGAGAAGTGTTTATTCCCCTTTATTCAGCTCTGGTGAGGCCACACCTGGAGTATTGTGTCCTGTTCTGGGTCCCTCACTACAGAAAGGATGTGGATGCAGTGGAGAGGGTCCAACAGAGGGTGACCAAAATGATTAGGAGGCTGGAACACTTGACCTATGAGGAGAGACTGAGGGATTTGGGTTTGTTTAGTCTGCAGAAGAGAAGAGTGAGGGGGGATTTGAGAGCAGCCTTCAATTACCTGCAGGGAGGTTCCAAAGAGGATGGAGAGAGGCTGTTCTCAGTAGTGACGGATGACAGAACAAGGAGCAATGGTCTCAAGTGACAGTGGGGGAGGTCTAGGTTGGATATTAAGAAAAAGTATTTCACTAGGAGGGTAGTGAACACTGGAATGGGTTACCTAGGGAGGTGGTGGAATCTCCATCCCTAGAGGTTTTTAAGTCTCGGCTCGACAAAGCCCTGGCTGGGTTGATTTAGATGGAATTGGTCCTGCCTTGGGCAGGGGGCTGGACTTGATGACCTCCTGAGATCTCTTCTAGCTCTATGATTCTAGATTCCTAGAGGACCATCTCCACTTGTGATGTGAATTTTTTCATTCATGATCTCTTGTCATTCACAGTCTCTTTATTGTGCAGGCCAGTCTGCAGTGACTGAATACACACTTTTCCTTATTTACTCATGATCCCTTTGTGATTCAGTCCACTTCCATACCCCTGAATTCTTTGGAGGCATGGTAGTCCTGTCTGGGTTTAAATCATTCTGTGTCTCTCAACTCCTGGCTTAATTCACAAACAAAGAAAGTAGGCAAGGTGTCCATTTACAATTCAGACTTCAGCACTGTAACCCATTGGTTCTTGTGGCTTTCTGCCAACATCCCTGCTAGCTACCTGACTTTAACCCTTTAGTCTCTGGTTGCTGGCCAGCACTCCTCCTATCCATCACATTAGGTCATGAGTTTTATTGAGGGGAAGTTCAGCTCTCCATTCCCAGAATCCTCTTTTTCTGTAGTTTTAGATAAGGGGCCCAGATTTTTAAATATATTTAAGGCTATATCTACACTGCCGTTTTTTTTTTCTGCAGAAGATATGCAAATCGTGCTCTCTTTTGCATATCTTCTGCTGATCCTTTTTGCGGAAGAGGTTTTGCCACTAAAAAGTCCCATGTAGATTCCTTATTCCTCAAAAAATGAGGTTTACAGGACCTTGCACAAAAGAGTTTTTTTTCTGACAAATTGCCCCGGGTACACGGGACTTTTTAGTGGCAAAACCTCTCCCGCAAAAAGGATTGGCAGAAGATATGCAAATGAGAGTATAATTTGCATATCTTCTGTCGAAAAAAAGTGGCAGTGTAGACATAGCCTGAGTGTTGCTGCATTTAGCATTGCCTAAGTTTCATTTTAAAAAGGGACTAAGGCATTTGAGAGCCAACATTTTTTGACAGGTGATGAGATTTAAGCTCTAAGTCAATTTTGACAAAGAGGCAAAAACTCCTAAATCAGATACGTGTTTCAGTGCTGAATGCAATAATGCCATTAAAAATCTGGGCCTCTGTTTATGCACCAAGGTATCTCGCTGCTGAGGTACTGTTTTAGTACCAAAGTGAGGAAAGATTCTCAATTAATTGTGTGCCTGAGGTGTAGCACTGGGTGCAGAGAGGCAAATACTTTCTATGCAAAATTTTGAAAATTGTATTTTAAAAATATTCACTGAGTTTAAATTAAAGATGTTCATGTTAGTGGTAAAAAACCTGAAAAAAAATCTCCTTTTCGTAGTGGAAAAAGCGGAGAGAGAGACCCTGAAAACCAAGAGGTTTTCAATTCTCAAGATGTGAAACAAACTTTTTTTTTCTTGAAAAAAATTGAAATTTTTGAAGGCAACAGATTTCTCCAGAAATGTTCATTAACTTAAAAAAAAACCCATTTTTGACCAAAAAGAGGGAAAAAAATGCAAAAATCTCTGCTCAGTGGTATGCTTGACTGGTTTTTGTATCCCCAGAGTATGTCTACACTGCCGTTGGGAGGTAGAATTGTGGTATGTGTAGACCCTCATGTTGAGGACCCCAGAAACTGTTTACTTGACAGGTAAAAGGAAGCAAAAAGTAAGAGTTTGTAGTGGGGAACAGTTCATACAAACAGTTTTGGGGGTAGTGGGAGCCTTCCTACTGCCCTGTGTGAGGCCTCTCAGGTAATCCCCCAGGCCTCTCTGGGCCACGAGTCTTGCCCATAGGACTGTTGAGGCATCCACTACAGCGCCCCCCAAAGCATGGAGCCTGGGGTGACAGCCCAAACCGTCCTATAGACGGTGCTGCACAAGACTAAGGACAGAACATACTATAATTCTGAGCAATGGATGACTTCTTAAAAGCTAGAAATAGAACTAAAATTTAGAGGTTTCTCATCCTCGGGCTTTTCCAGGACTGTTAGTGGATCTTAGGCCTTTCTGTGGCTTGTTCTTCCCACTCACCTCTGAGTCTCTCTCGTGGTTTCACTCTAATTGCTCTGCAGTACATATTGGCTGTGTCTACACTGGGCCACTTATTCCGGAAAATCAGCCGCTTTTCCGGAATAAGCTGCGAGCCGTCTACACTGGCCCTTGAATTTCCGGAAAAGCAACGATGCTCTACTGTACAAAATCAGCTGCTATTCCGGAAAAACTATTCTGCTCCCGCTCGGGCATAAGTCCTTATTCCAGAACACTGTTCTGGAAAAGGGCCAGTGTAGACAGCCCAGTAGTCTTTTCCGGAAAAAAGCCCGATCGCGAAAATGGCGATCGGGGCTCTTTTCCGGAAAAGCGCATCTACATTGGCCACCGACACTTTTCCGGAAAAAGGGCTTTTCCAGAAAAGCAGCCTGCCAATGTAGACGCTCCTTTTCCGGAAAAACTGAAAACGGAATAGTATTCCGTTTTAAGCATTTCCGGAAATTCATGCCAGTGTAGACACAGCCATTGGGGCCACGGAGTCACAACAGGGCACTTCTGTGCTGCCAACTGGTTTGTGGTCAGTTCGGTGCACAAGCTGACGCCATTTGAGGGCTGATAGGTTCTTTGCAGGAGTGAAGCGACTGCCTGGTACTCCAGCAGACCAGCCTGACCAGACAAGTTGCATTTATTGCTCTATTGCTCAGGGAGGTGACTGTTTCCACTCGCTGCGGAAGCGAGGGGAAGAGAACAAAGGACACGGACAAATGCAATTACTAAAGCAAATCAAAGTATTGAGCCATCTGTTCTGCAAGCACCGGAAAACCAATGAGCTGCAGGGAAATGGCAGAAAATATGCTCAAAACTTGGTGAAAATATGGATGAGAAATGAAGCAGCTGAAAAGGGATAGCAGTCTGGAGAACACCAGAACAGACCAACACAAACAACAAAAAGCAGGTTGAGGCCAAAAATGTGTAACCTGCGCACTTGCTGGGGGCAGAGCACTGTCCCATCCATTGGAACTGAGACCACTTACAGAGAAACTAACGGGTTTGCTGTACAGCAGCCGTGGCCAACCCGCGGCTCCCCCCCCCCCAGGGTGTGGCTCGCAAACTGCCCCTTCGCCCCATGGCTTGCAAAGCCGCCACCATGCTCTCAAAAATGGCCCTCTCCTCCCAGCTCCCTGTGCTGAACTCGGCAGGGGAGTCATCTGGCATAGCCATTAAAGAAGGAGAATTAAAGATGGCATCGGCCGGTGGAAGCCTGATGTGGCCAAAACGTGTTTTCTTAAAGGGGCAGAGTTGTTGGGGTTTTTTTTCGCTCAACCAAACGCAACCAGGGGCTCCTTTTAAAGGGGTAGTCCTTTGTTGTTGTTGTTGTTGCTTGACAACTTTGCCCTAGTTCTTCATGCTGAATCCACTGTTATCTTGGCTTTCTGCCCAGCTTTAGCTCATAGGCAGCTGGCTTTTAGATGATGTCATAGAAGATCATGGCTTTAGCCCCTCATGTCCTAGGTTGCATCTTGCCTGCCGACAATCTAGGGCTGTTGGTGTTACAAGTGTAATAAGAAAAGCCACCCTAAAACACAGTTGGAGGAAACCACTATGCAACCTGACTTGCATAGATTTCCTTCCTTGTCTCCCCATCTTCCTTATGCCTGTTCATTTTTCACAGGAAGTGCTTATTGACCTTGGCTCCAGAAGAGTGAAAATAGGTAGCATTTATTGATTTGAAATGGTACGATACAGCAGAAGCCTCAAATGTCTTCCTTGCCTTATGGGTGAAAAGGACCACTTGAGGCCAGCAGCCCTGACAAGGGGTCCCAGGAGGGCAGTTTCTGAAATAGGAACCATGCCTTCCTGAAATGCTGAAGAAATGCATAAAAGTAATCCAGGGAACGGCTGCTGTGTATTTTTTAAAAGATGGGGAGAAGAATTGTATGAAACAACATAAAACACGGAAAGCTTTTTCAATCACCTCTATAGTTTTGTGAAATTCTTACTTCCCTGGAGTTTGGATGAGTCCCAAGAAATCTGAATGTCATTTAAAGAAACATCTTAATTGTACAGTTACAGTAAAATTAAAGGGCTGTGGCTGGCGGTTTTGATATAAAGATAGCAGAAGAAACCTTGAGGCAGTGGCATTCTAGAAGAGACAATTAGTGGCAGTGCTACATGCAACGGAATAGAAGGACGAGAGCGAGAGACAGAAAGATCAGTGTAATGATGTTTTCCTTAAAACAACCATATTATAATGAGAACCATTGCAGTGCTGTAAGTTAGTCTAAAGTGCTAGAGCTGTTAAGAGTATGAGTGAGTTTTTGATCAGCAGAGCTGCGGAAGAGAGAAAGGATACCTTGTTGGTTAGCCAGTGGGTTAAGACTCAGGAGACCTAGATTCAATTTCCCACCCCTGGCACAGGCTTCCTGTGTGTCTTTGGGCAAACTACTCAGTTTCTCTGTGTCCCATTTCCATGACTGTACAGTCAGGATGTTGCTTTGTTACATCACAGAGTGTTGTATGACTAATGCCATTAATGTTATTGAGCTGCTCAGCTTCTACAGACCCGTCAGCCTTACCTCATTCCCCGGAAAAATCATGGAGGGGATCCTCAAGGAATCCATTCTGAAGCACTTGGAAGAGGGGAAAGTGATCAGGAATAGTCATCATGGATTCACGAAGGGCAAGTCATGCCTGTCCAATCTGATTAGCTTCTATGATAAGGTAACTGGCTCTGTGGATATGGAGAAGTCAGTGGATGTGATATACCTTGACGTTAGCAAAGCTTTTGATACGGTCTCCCACAATATTCTTGCCAGCAAGTTAAGGGCGTATGGATTGGATAAATGGACTGTAAGATGGATAGAAAGCTGGCTAGACTGTCGGACCCAACGGGTTGCGATCAATGGCTCGATGTCAGGTTGGCGGTTGGTTTCTAGAAGAGTGCCCCAAGGATCAGTTCTAAAACCGGTTTTGTTCAACATCTTTATTAATGACCTGAGTGAGGGGATGGATTGCACCCTCAGCAAGTTTGCAGATGATACTAAGTTAGGGGGAGAGGTAGATACACTGGAGGGCAGGGATAGGGGTCCAGAGTGACCTAGACGGATTAGAGGATTGGGCCAAAAGAAATGTGATGAGGTTCAACAAGGACAAGTGCAGTGTCCTGCACTCAGGATGGAAGAATCCCAAGCATTGTTACAGGTTGGGGACCGACTGGCTTAGTAGCAGTTCTTCAGAAAAGGACCTGGGGATTACAGTGGATGAGAAGCTGGATATGAGTCAATAGTGTGCCCTTGTAGCCAAGAAGGCTAATGGCACATTAGGGTGCATTAGGAGGAGCATTGCCAGCAGATCCAGAGAAGTGATTATTCCCCTTTATTTGGCTATGGTGAGGCCACATTTGGAGTATTGTGTCCAGTTCTGGGCCCTGTACTACAGAAAGGATGTGGACACATTGGAGAGGGTCCAATGGAAGGTGACCAAAATGATTAGGGGGCTGGAACACATGACCTGTGAGGAGAGACTGAGGGATCTGGGTTGTTTAGTCTTTAGAAGAGAAGAATGAGGGGTGATTTGATAGCAGCCTTCAACTTCCTGAAGGGAGGTTCCAAAGAGGATGGAGAAAGGCTGTTCTCAGTAGTGAGAGGTTTCAAGTTACAGTGGGGGAGGTCTAGGTTGGATATTAGGAAAAAGTATTTCACTAAGAGGGTGGTGAAGCACTGGAATGGGTTTCCTAAGGAAGTGGTAGAATCTCCATCCTTAGAGGTTTTTAAGTCTTGGCTCGACAAAGCCCTGGCTGGGTTGATTTAGCTGGAATTGGTCCTGCCTTGGGCAGGAGGCTGGACTTGATGACCTCCTGAGATCTCTTCTAGCTCTATGATTCTATGTTTCTAGGTAGCTCCCCTGGACAGAACTTTTATACTCATTTGAAAAAGGATGGTGGTAAGAGATTGGTCATGTTAGTCACGTGACATGGCTCAGCATTACAAAAGCTGATAACACTGTCACATGATAGGTGTGACTAGCTAGTAACCCCAGTGCTGACCATTACTTCTTCCTCTTTCTTAAAAAAAAAAATCAAACGTCAGCCCAAACTAATAAACAGAATCTAATAAAATGGAAAAATGGAGACTTTCTGAGTGATGGTAAGAGTTAGATAATCTGAAGCCCACTAACTAGTGCTGCTTTAAATTTTTCATTTGGAATTTATTTTAGATGAAAAATAGTCCCCCTGTTTTTAAATGAAAACTTTCAGAAAATACATTTCTCTTTTACATTTTTCTGATTTTTTTCATTGAAACCAAAGCTTGACATTTCAGTTTCCCCTTTTCTGCCCTTTCCCCTCCTTGTTCCTGTCTGGCAATAGAATAAATGATAGGGGCAAAAGAGGCAACACTTTCTTCATTTTATTTTCCCTATTTTCAGTCTAAGTTGATAACATTCATTCTTCAAGGAGTGTCCCGGTAGGAGCTCCACCGTATGTGCGTGGGCGCCGCTCCGCGCCTTGTTGGAGATTTAAGGTAGCAGTGTCCTCCGGTAGGCTGCGCATGTGGAGCAGATGGTACGCACGTTGCTGCTACTACTCATGCTCAGCCAACTGTCCCCTCAGTTCCTTCTTTACTGCTGTCGGCATCTCTCAGAACCGCAGTTGCTCTCCAACTTTCAAACTTTATCTTGTTCTTGTTGTTAGTAGTGTTAGTTATAGTGTTCATAGTTAGCAGGCGCAGCAGTGGCATCTGGTGGGGTGGCGACAGTTGGTGCGGCGGCAGCTGGTGTGGTGATGGCGGGCTAGGGTAGCTGCAAGCCATGGTTGGCATGGCAGCTGATGTCGGCATTGTGGTTGGGGCGGTGGTTCAGGCTCCAACAGCAAGGGCAGCTGATCCTGTGCTCCAGCAGGAGCTCCTTCCCCTTCAGAGGTCAGCCCCAACTGAGCTGCTCCTCTGGCCTTTATACTGGGCCTGCAGTTGGAGCATGACCAGCAGGGCCATGGGGGAGGGGCCTTCTCAGCCCAGCAGACCTGGTTAGCCTCCCCTTGGCCAGAGCTGGGACACGCCATCAAAGGGCCGAACAAAAGCGTGCAAACTCATCGACGATGACACTTTCGGATGTTCTCGAATACCTTTTAGATCTAAAAGACTCAGGTCTTTTTCATATAATCCATTAAAAGATCACCTTGCGGCTATAATAGCCTTTCATCAACCCATTGACAACAAATCATTTTTTGCCCATCCTGTAACCAAACACTTCCTTAAGGGCACGCAGAATACTTTTCCACCTGTCAAACCTCTAGTCCAAGCCTGGGACCTCAATTTAGTACTTTGGGCCCTCGCCCATAGGCCATTTGAACCCATAGTGACATGCTCCATGCTCCACCTTTCCATTAAGGTGGCCCCATTGGTGACTGTCACATTGGCTAGCAGAGTGAGTAAAATTGGTGCCCTAATGTTATTCCATAAGATAGTGGTTCTGCGACCACACCCGAAGCTTTTGCCAAAGGTTTCCACCTCTTTCCACTGCAGTGAACCTATAATACTACCTGTCTCTTTCCCAAAGCTTCATGCTAAAGAGGTTATATGACACACGCTTAATGTTTGCAGAGCAATTTTCTTTTACTTGGGCAGGATGAGGGGAATCTGCAAAACACCTAGGCTGTTGGTATCCACTGCAGAGCGATCCCTGGGCATGTCAATTTCCACCCAAAGGCTGTTCAGATGGTTGGCCTACTCCATCTTTAACCAAGAACCTCCATTGCAACTATGTGCACACCCCCACGAAGGCCATGGTGGCTTTTACAGCCTATCTGAGTAACATACCTCTTGTAGACATTTGCAGATCCCTGACGTGGTCTTCCACCCACATGTTCACCAGACATTAAGCCTTTGATACTTACCTATCCCAGGGTACTAGATTTGGGCACACCATTCTGACCACGGTCCAGGTTACTGATTTGCTGAAGCATGCACTTCCGATCATGGGTACTGCTCTATAGTCACCTGAGGTGGAGCATCCACGGGGATGCTCCTCAAAGAAGAAGAGAGGGTTACTCACCTTGTGCAGTAACGGAGGCTCTTCGAGATGGTTGCCCCTGTGAGTGCTCCACCACCTGCCCTTCCTCCCCTCTGCTTTGGATATTATTAATTGTTTCTGTGGCAGAGAAGGAATGAAAGGGATGTGCAGTCTACCAGAGGGCATGGCTACTTTAAATCTCCGACTAGGTGCACCGCAGCGTCCAAGCACCTAAAGTGGAGCAGCCACAGGGACAACCATCTCAAAGAACTTCTGTTACTGCACAATGTGAGTGACTCTCTCCTTGGAAAAATTACAGGCACAGGGACGAATGAAACTCTGTATCTGCAAAGTTCAGGAATTCTTGCTAAGTCACAGAGCATTACAGACAAAATGCCCAATGTGATCAGATGCAAAGTCCATCCAGCTCGCTATCCTGTCTCTGACAATGGCCTGCACCAGATGCTTCAGAAGAAGGTGTAGGAACCTTACAACAGCTAATGATAGATAATCTGCCCCCACATTAGGTCTCCTGATCTAGCTAGAGGTTGTTTTACTTGAAACACAAGATTTAATATCCCTTCCAAGAGGTTTATTATAATTTATTATGGTA
The DNA here is from genome assembly GCF_049634645.1 of Pelodiscus sinensis. Taxonomy (NCBI): domain Eukaryota; kingdom Metazoa; phylum Chordata; order Testudines; family Trionychidae; genus Pelodiscus; species Pelodiscus sinensis. The sequence continues at coordinate 33,750,703 of NC_134727.1, read as the reverse complement.
ACTCTGGATATATAAATGTCCAATCCAGTTTTGAATCTTGCTAAATTATGGTTTCAATTATTTCCTTTGGGAGTGAGTGTCACAGTCTAACCACATTTATGCCACATTTTAATTCAATTGAATGTCCCCTTGTTCTCATATTATGAGACAATGAGATCAGATGTTTTGGACCTACCTTCTCTTAACCATTCATATTTCATATACTTTTTCATCTCCTGTCTTATTCCTCTTCTTTTAAGGTAAACAATCCCTATCTTTCCAATCTGTCCAGACGAGAGTTTTTCAAGGCCCTTGATCATTCTTGTCACCCTTCACTGAAGCGCCTGTAGTTCTGCAATATCCTTTTTGAGACGGGATGACCAATACAGCACATGGTGCGCCAGACAAAACCACTTCATTTATTTATAAGCAGGCATTATAATAGTCTCTATATTATTTTCTATCATATTCCTTAGGCATCCTAATATTGTCTTTGTTTTTTTTTTACCACAACTGCACATTGAGCAGAAGTCTTCATGAGATGTCTACAGTGATGTTCAGGTCCCCTGAGTTGATAACAGTAAATTTCAAACCTACAAAGATGTGTAGGTACTTTATATTTTTCTTTCCAAAGTATATTAGTTTGCATTTATAGTATTGACATTACAATTAATTTATCATGTTACCGTTCACCTACGTTGTTTAGGTGTCTGAAGTTGTCTGAGCTTTCTCACAGTGCTCTCTAATCCTGACTAACCTAAATGATATTGTGCACAGCATTTGTAGGTGACAGTTGAGATTTCTGTTTTTCGTTTGTCATTTTGTAACTTTTGGAAAAGTTTTGAAAGTTACAGACTAGTAAAAGGAAAAATTAGAGAAAAAGTGGGAAAGAACCCAAGCCTGTACATATATCATTTCATTCCTCTCAGTGGCAAGAAGAGCAAAAAGTGAGCAAAAGGGGTAAAAATGCAAATTTTGAACTTTTGAAAATTAATTAAAAAAATGCGTTTGTTAATACTGATCATCTGTGAACCTCACTGGCTTTCTGATCACATGGCCATTTCTTGCACTCAGAGGGGTTCCTTCAGTATTGTCCTGTTTGGTCAATGAGGTAGACGGAAGGAACAATGTAAAATTCTTCATTCGAATAAAGTGGTTATATCAGTAACTGCATCTCCGGGGGATGCAGAAGATCAGGAAAGGAACAAATGGTAAAGACAAGAATCTAAAAAGGGAAAGGCAAAGAAAAGGTCATCTTATCCTCCATCCTCTTATGCAGGGATATTCACTACAGAATGTAGTCTTTGAGTCTAATTTTAAATGACTCTACTGATGTGGCTTTGTTTTTATTTCCGAGAGACATATATTTGATCTTAAGTCTTTTATTCTGTTCACCAGCAGAGAAACCTCAGCTCTCTTTTATATTCTTCTCTTCTTCATTAGGGATAGACTTGAGAGTGTGGTAGATCTTAAGTGTTCTAAAGCTACCAGTTGCCCATAGGGTGCCTAGAAAATAGAGTTGGATTTTCTGGGCCTTCCCACAGTACAAATGATTAATAATAATTTAAATCAATTAAGGCCAGAAGGGACCATTGTGATCATCTACTCTGAATTGCACAAAACAGACTATAGAATTTCAATCTATTCAACATGAATTTCCCTTCTCTGTTTTATAGCGTTATCCCAACTGAGAGGGGTTCTCTCACTAGTGGACGTAATCCATCTCCCCGAGAGGCAGTTAACAAAATAATTTGTTTGTTGACCTAGCATTGTCTAGATCCGGATTAGATCGGATTATGCCGTTCCAACGAGTGGATTTTTCACGACTCCTGAGCAAGGAAGCTGGGTCGACCTGACAGTTGCTCTACCCCTTGTATAGTCATTAAGGGTGTGTCTAAACCACATATATGGAGCCATGTAGATTAGGCTGATCAGAAAAGGGAAATGAAGATGCGATTTAAATAATTGCGGCTTCATTAAATTTAAATGGCTGCCGTGCTGAGCCGACAAACAGCTGATCAGCTGTTTGTCGGCTCAGCGCGCTAGTCTGAACACTCCCACGCCGACCTGAAAGCCCTTTATCGACCTCCCCGTTATGCCTTGTAGGATGAGGTTTACCGGGGAGGTCGATAAAGGGCTTTCATGTCGGCAGGGGAGCGTCCAGCCTAGCGCGCTGAGCCGACAAACAGCTGATTAGCTGTTTGTTGGCTCAGCGCAGCAGCCATTTAAATTTAAATGAAGCCGCGATTATTTAAATCACGGCTTCATTTCCCTTTGCCGAACAAACAAATCTACATGGCTCCGTTGACGGAGCCATGTAGTTTAGACATACCCTAACAGTGCAAAGTGAATGTGAAATCCATCCTTCTGGTTTGCTAGTGGTTCACACCCACGGTTTGCTTACTTTTCATCAATGTAACTGACTGCCCAAGTTGCAGGGCAACAGAGATTCAGGCTCTGTGAGCTCACAAACCTTTCCAGGAGACACCCATAGCTGCAACACGGGCAGATGAGATTTACTGAGCTACACATGGATTCTTAAATTCTCTCCCATGTAGTTACAGGCCAGATTCTTCACTGGACTAAATCAGCGTAGCACTCTTGACATCAGTGAACCAGCTGAGCTTTTATAATGTGTGTAAGGAGCAATTTCAGATGCAGTTTCCACCCAAAGGAGTTTTATTTAGTTTTTCATCACATTTCATTTGTCTGCAACATGCGCTTGTGATCTAAAATCTTTGATCTTATTCACTGGAGAAGAAACCAACACCCTTGTTTTATACTCCTGTGTTCTTCATTATGGGCCTGATCCCATTCCCATTGAAATCAGGGGAAGGCTCTTTTTCGGGGGAGGGAGGCAACAGAATTGCTGGACCCCTGGGCAAGGCTCAGTGCTCCTGGAAGGGGTGGGACCTCAGGCAGAAGGGAAGAGGACAGGGCCGAGAGCAGCCATCCCTCAGCACTGACTAGAGTGACCATGCCACACCTCCCCCAGCCAGCCCTTAGCACAACCTGGAGTGCACTACTCGGGGCTCCGATGGAGATTTAAAGGACCTGAGGCTCCAGCTGCTTCAGAGTCTTCGGCCCTTTAGAATCGCTGGGCCCCAGGATTGTTGCTCCTCTTTGACTCCGCCACCCTCCTGTTGGGGGACCTGTTCTTCTTGGACTTGATGCAGTGATCAGCTGTGAAAGTCTATTCCTGTGGTATGCAGGGGGTCAGACTAAATTATCGTAACGGTCCCTATGGGCCTTAAAATCTATAAATCCATGACTCCTATTGACTTTTGTGGGAGCTGGATCACGCCCTAAGCAAACATACATCGGAAAGAAAAACTCTGTGGTAACAGAACTTCCTTGCTCTGAAGAGTCCAGGTGGAAGAGTTTCCATTTGGAAAGCATTAGTTTTTCAGGTGGTATGTTCATGTATTCTTTTCCTTGTATTGCTTAGGGTAGAATTCATCTTTGCCTTAGTTGAAGTCACGGCAGAAGCTTTCATTCCACATGATGCCTGAAGTTGCAATTGGATGCAGTTAATCCCTTTGCCTCTTGCTGTTAGCAAAATGTGTGGACTTGATAATCATACTTTACTTCTCTGAGAAACTGTGTTGCAAGGAGCTACAATTATTATGCCCAGCTTGCAACAACAGCAATCCAGCTCAAGTCCCTTGAGTGCCAAAAATCTATCACGTTTTTCATTTTTATACTTAACGGCTATTTAATAACTTTTTCCTCTTTCCCATTTAGAACATGAGGGCCACAAACCTAAAGAGTTGCCAAAATGTCTGTTTCTGACATCATTTCTTGCTGAAGTAACTGCTGTCTTTTTGTTTCAAAAGCTATAGAGATGCAAAATATCGGGCGCTGAACTCTTCAGTGACAGGGAGGGGCGGATATACGGCAGGGCGAACGGGGCGGCTGCCCCGGGCCCCGCGCTTCAGAAAGCCCCGCGCATGCGCCGTGGCGCCACCGCACACGTGCCGTGGCAAAGGGGGGGCCCTGCGGAATTATGCTGCCCGGGGCCCCGCAAAACAGTCATCTGCCTCTGGTGACAGGAACCCTCCCATCGGAAGCTGGAGGCATCTGAAAGAGGGTAGGCAAAACTGCCACCCAAAGAAGTAGTGGGGAATGTTTATTTTAGATTCCACTCAAAACACAGTAGCTCATGTGTAACCTTCATTTTACACAGAGATTCTTTTAGCAGTGCCGTTTCTTTTAGGAGAAGAGTTATCCAAAAAGTAACATGGGTAATAGTGTCTAATGGTGAAAGCAGGGGGCTGGTAGTCCAATTTGTAAAGCCAACCGACCCTGCCGACTTTTCTCTTGGAAGCTAGCTGGCTTCCCTGTAGGGCAGACTTCACTCTCCCTTGTTGGTGGTCTCAGTGCTGCTGGATTACAGACTTCCTTCAGTTGAGCCTCTGAGACCTTCCAGCGATTCATCGTGGATGAGCCCCCACTTGTAAAGTCAATGGACCCAGGTCGTTGGCAGGAAGGACTGAATCTGCAATTTTAGGGGCAAAAGCCATGTGTCTCTAATGCATGAGCTAAAAGTCAGCTACCTCTCAGCTAAGGCCATAGAGCAAGCTCATTATTCTCTTTGCAAGTGGTCTCGGTGCCAACAGATGGGACAATCCACCATAACCAGCAGATGTATGGGTTACATATTCCCAGTGGCAAACATGAATTGCCATGGGGCTTTGAAAAAGTCTTTTTACCCCTGTGTCTATTTTTCCATGTCTTCGATGGGGATAATATTTAACATCCCTCACTATTGTGCTATTTTCCCTCTCCCTCATAAAAGCTTTGGGTTTCTATAATGAAATGTGCAACATAAATGCACATAAATACTAGGCTAAAGTTTCAAGCTGTGTAAATCATGTGGCTCCATAGACTTCAGTAGACAGCAGCTGAGTCATTGTTATTTATTACCTGTGAATGTCTTAGTCTCTATGTTATGTGATTGCACTGACAAAGCTTTATTGGAGATGGAAGTAAAATTCCATCAGCCGAGAGGCCTTTTGTGGGTAGAAATTCTTTCCCTTTCATTTGCTTGGGATTGCCCTGTACCAAATGTGGAAAACCAGACTAATATATCAAACAGGATATTATCCTGAACCGTGTATGATGTAGATCATCATTTTTTTATTTTCACCTAATAAAAGTGGACACTAAGTTGCATAACTATAGAAGGGGCATGCAAGATGTTGCAAAAGGGTTGATTTCTGGTTGTCAATAAGAAAAATTCGGGCAGTAGGTATAAAACTCCCTCTCGGGACTGTATAAAATCATTGTCGCTCTGGGGTAGTAGTAACATACAATAAAATATGTGCCAGTGTGTTTGAAATGTTTTATGCAACTCTTCAGTGCTTCTGTTCAGTTAAAAGAAAAACAGCTTTATCATACCCTGCAATTCTGACGCTGTAATTCAAGACATTCTCTTAAAGAAACAAACACAATATGTCAGAAGAAGCTTTTTGCAAAGCTTTCTTGCAGGATGAAAGAAGCTAAACAGCATTAAAAATGTAAATGAATCCTTGTTCCCTTCTCTTGTGCATTTTTCTAACTTGAACTATTGAGGGATTAAAATGGTTTATGTAGCACCTGTGAGATCACATGCTTGGGTTTAAATTCACTGTGTGAATTTGGACAAGTCAGAACAGAACAGCTGTCTGTGCCTTCATGTTTTCCCTATTTGTAAAATGAGGATAATGATGCATATCTGTTATCCCAAAGGGAGTAGGGAGGGTGGGGTTTTGAAGGCTTGAATTTACAAGATCTCTATTCTGTTCTTGGGTCTGCCACACCTTTCCTGTGAGATCTGGGATAAACCATTTATTTTCTCTGTGCCTCAGTTCCTTTTCAATGAAACTGGGACAATATTTCTCTGCCTTGTTTTGAGATTGTGGAGATAAATCCACTGATTGCCAGAGGCCTATATTTCATAGTGATAAGACCCAGAGAAAACCTATAAGTAAAAATAAAACTTATAAAATGCTTTGAGATGCTCTACTGTAAAGTGCTAGTTCAGTTCCAAGTTTTATTATTATAAGAGATGTGTCTGTGCCCAGAAAGCATTTGATTTCTCTATGCTTGACTATGACCTTGCCTAGCCACCTTGCTCCTGTGTAAATACAACTTTTCCTCCTTTTTAATTGCCTAACAACTCTCTTTGAAGCTAAACAATGAATTGCAAACCTGTAGTATTCTTTGTTTCTGTGATTTAATTGAGCAGTATGAAACATAAGAACGGCTATACTGGGTCCGACCAACGGTCCATCCAGCCCTGTATCCTGTCTGCCGCTAGTAGCCAATGCCAGATGTCCCAGAGGGAGGGAACACAACAGGTAATCCTCAAAACAAAAAGTAATAAATCAGGAGTGGGCAAAGACCAGATTGTGGGCCAGATCTGGTCTACCAGGGATAGCCATTGGTGATCTCCATCACTATATTTACCTGCGTCTTTGGAGATACCAGCCATCGTAGCTCCCTTTGATCACAGATTGTTGTTCCCAGACCATGGGAACTGCGGGAAGCGGTGTCCTGGTCTACACTGTTTCCCACTGCTCCAATTGGCTGAGAACAGCAATCTGCAGCCAACCGGAGCTGCAATCACCAGTACCTGTGGGGAGACAGGTAGATATCGTGGCGGCGGCCTGTCAAGGGCTAACCCTGGAGAACCGCTGTCCTTTTATTGCCCACCCCATAACAAATACAATGTAGTCAGTGTAAGTATTTGTCACCTGTTAGTTATCAAACGGGCATGCATAACTGAAATGTAAGATCACTTTTTGGGATTTGTTAGTGTGCAGTTCATGGATACCCACATAGTGTTGATTGCCTTTTTGCTTGACTGTAACCAAATATTTCGCAAGAATGGAGGTTTGCTGCATTTACAGAATTCTTGTTTCCCCAAGCACAGAAGCTAAGAGCTTCCAAAACATTCTGATTTCCTTCAAGCTACCATTTTATGAATTGACTAATTAATCAAAGACTTGGATTTATTTCTTAAAATATGAATTTGTTGGTAATGCATATTTAATCCCAATTTTCCTTTTCTTGGCTATTGGGAGGTAAATCTTTCCTTGTGTGGAATAAGCAATTCTCCAAGCCTGTGTGAATAAAGGGAAAAGTGATCAATTAAACTGGAAGCCACAGGATGGGTCAAAATCTGGGATCTTGAAGGAGTAGAAGCAGCAGTAGTTAGGGCTTATCTTCACCACATAGAGAATCATCGCTGCCGTGTTCGATCTTCCAGAGTTCGATTTAGAAAGTCTAGTTAAGACCTGGTAAATTGAATTCAGAGGGTGCCCCCACGTGTGTCTGGTATACCTCCTTTTGCAAGGAGTAAGGGAAGCTGACAGAAGCATTTGCACTTATCTGCTTGGGGACGCTACCAAGCTTGGCTTAAGGTAAGCTGACTCCAGCTACATATTCCACCACATTGCCGAGTCTAGTGTAAACCTGGCCTAGTGTGGTTATTTCAGTGCAGCCTAGGAAATGAAGCTGTGATGCCAGAGTGAATGAGGAGACAATGAAGTCACTCCCTGAGCACAGAGCTACAGAAGACATTTAATTAGCTATAGAAACTGAAGCTGTAAAACCTGGAGTAATGCCTTGTAAATATCGAGAGGAGGTGGTGGTCACTGAGGGGACTGGAAGAGAGGCAACTTTTGAGCTGAGCTCTGCAATACTGTTGGAAATCCTGATGCAGCTCCCAGGTGATGGAAAGATAGAAGGTTCGAGCAATGTGTTAGGGTCACACATGGAATTTCTCTTGCAGAAAAAGCAAAGGGGTGGTGGCATAAATGTTTCTAGGTCCCTGGAGATATTTAAGAGCAGGTAGATAGGCATCTATCAGGGATGGACTAGACCAATGTTTCCCAATTTTATTTGGCCATGGAACCCTTATAAAAAAAAACCCCCGCCGGGGGGAAATACTTGACCAAAAAAAAGCAAAAAAACAAAAAAGAAGAAGCCGCCAGGCCACCCCTTAGGCCCTGGCTTGCCCGCCCCTAAGACCGCCTCGGGGGATGGGGGCAGGGAGGAGTAATCGGATTCTCGCAAAACCCTTACTTTTACTTCACAGAGCACTATTTGGGAAACACTGGTCTAGATGGTACTGGGTCCTGCCATGAGGGCAGGGGCCTGGACTTGATGACCTCTTGAGGTCCCTTCCAGTTCTAGTGTTTTGTGTTTCTATGTTATGGGTGGGTTTTGTGTATTTTTGGCCCTTTAAAATGCTGGCAGGCCTTGGGTGTTTACTTCGTTTACGTAATGTGTCCAGAGCCACAGAGCTTGCAGTGAAGCATGGCCAACGGGAGCTACAGGCTCCGTGGCTGCGGACACATTAAGTAAATAAGGCGGTGTTGGCCCGCTAGCAACTTTCCCTGGCAGCCATGTGACCCAATTTTGAAAAATGCTGGGTTAGCTTATAAGAAGGCCAGGGCATTATTTGTGCTATTCCTGTGACAAATCTTGATGCAGGAGCAGGAAGAGAATATGGTGTTTGTCAGAGACAGTGGAGAAAGAGTGGGGAGCACAGTGAAGGTCAGGGCATAGTGTTAGGAGGGTGAACAGTCATCTCCTGCAATAAAACATCTTGCCAGATTCCCCGGTCTCAGTTAGGAGGTTCACAGCGCATGCCTTTTTCCAAGCTTGGCAGGCCTTCAGACCTCCAACTTCCACATGGCTTATAGGCTCATCAGTGACCATCAGTGTCACCTTTTCCTCAGTGGGATGGGATAGATTCCCCATGCTTGCTTTCTGAAGAGCCCTGGACATGGCTCCCTATTAATGCTTTTGCTAGGCTGAGGAGGATTTGTTCTCTTAATTGCATCTTCCTTGTGTTTAATTATCTTCTTTTGCTCCCCTTCTCGATGCATGTTAATGAGCATTATGCGGTGCTTGACTTGAGTCATTGGTGGTCTGGGTATAAAAGTCTTTGGAAGGGGGGGCAGGAGATATCCTCTCTTGAAGAACATTTGCAGATTATGGGCTGTTTGATACTTTGGTACTTCCCAAAGGCAGATACCATTTCTCTTCCTTGGTATTTTTTGCAAGCTAGTGGATAATGCACTGCCCTATAAGAACCCCAAAACAACAGGAGACAGCAGAAAGGCAAGTGTCAGCTTAGCATTTCTTCCCAAATTTCGAGTCATTTGTATGGCTGACGCCGAGTTCCGACTCCGGTCCTGAGTTACACAACGTTTACTGTGTCAGGAGAATCATAGTAAACTGAAGGCATTGTTTATAGGTGACTAATGAATATGCAGCAGTCCTGGGCATTGGCTAAAAATAAAAAGCTAGAACAGAATATAGAAGACTGCTCTTTGAGGCTACCTCTGAATTTGCAGCTCTCTTGAAGCAGCCACCTCTGCTCCAAAAATGAGCACCTTACTAGTGAATTGGCACAATTCTGTTTTACTCTCTATTGGGGTAAATCCAGATGATTTCCTGTGACTTGTTGAGTTCCCTTTGGACTAGGGATATTAAATGGTGTTTAAACAGCTAATCAACTAGTTGATGGAATTTCCATAGACTAGTCAATTAGTTGATATGTGGGGGAGCTAACCCCGGAGCTGACCCCACTGTAGCTCTGCCTTTTAAATGTATTAAGATCCCTTAATACATTTAAAAGGCTAAAACAAAGCAGGGAAGACCTGGTGCAAGCTGGGACGGCTGATTCCTGGCTCACACCTGGTCCCCCCTCTGTGCTTTCGTGTTTTAAATGTATTAAGAGCATGGTGGCTCTTAATATATTTTAAAAGCACATGCGTGAGCTGGGAATCAGCTAATTGTTTGCACCCGATTCCCCAGTACCCCTCTGTCTCTCCTGCTGCCTGCGGAGATGGTGTTGGGGGGGAACCAGCTTTTAAGCCAGCTCCCACCAGCACCAGCTCCTATCCCCCCCCCCCGTTGCCTCTGATAGAGGCAGCAAAGATGGAGGGAGCAACTAGTCGAGGGACTAGATGACTAGTCATTTACATCCCTCCTCTGGACTAATGTCAGAGGACCTGAAAACAGAATTTGGTCAAAATAATTTGATCTTTCAGTTTTGACCCTCTAGAAATACTTTCCAGGAATTTACTGTAACTTTTTAATCCTATTATAAAGTTGCTCGGGTCCTTAGCTCAATTAATTTTTTTCCATTTAAAGCATCGCTCTGGAGTGGGGGTGAAGATGAGGGGTTCAGTGTGCAGGCTGCCCCAGGGAGAGAGGACAACCCCAGCCCTCTCACTGCAGAAGGTTGGGGCCAGGTGGGAAGCACCTCTCCATGGCTGCTGCATCTCCAGTGGGCACATCCGGAGGAGAGGTACATGTCTCCCAGCTGGGGGACAGACACACAAACGCTCTCAAATATATAGTTTCTAGCTGCCCTTTCTTCACCTTGCCTCCTGCTGCCCCAATGAAGTTATAGCTGTTCGGATTCCCATCTCTGGCCCCTGGCTTCTCCTTTGTGGTCATTATACAGGATAACTGTCCCTGCTTTCCATCCCATATCCCTTGCTGCCCCCATGTGGTCATTGTATAGCAGAGCCCTCCCCTTCGGTTTTACGAGAAACAAACCCATTCCAGGCACATCCCATTGTCCTGGCACAACCAAACCCTGATCTTGCTTTCACTTATGTTAAGAGAAAGCTGCAAACCAAATTTGCTGGTCCTAGCTCTTACCGTTTAGAACAGACAGACAAACTCTCTCAAATATTAGTGACTGTTAAACTTTGAGATCTTCAGACATTTAATTTTTTTGGCACAAAGAGTATTGTTACTATTGTTGGATATGGTTGTAGTGAAGAAAGAACTTATGTAATTGGCATATCCAGGTTCATATGAACACCCTGGCTGCCTTTAAGTTGCACTTATTACACTATTTGCTGGGTCATAAAACCTTGCGATGTTGAGCTTGTATTCACAGATGTGCTATAGCAAGAACTACTTTTTTCTGATTGACTGAGTTGAAACAATAATAAAAATACTTAGCAGTTATGGTGAGCTTTTCAATTTCAAAGCACTTGACAAACATCTAATCAGCCCTCATGGGGAAATGAGGTAGAGAGATTAAATGATGCACACAGTAGTACAAGGCAGAAAGGCGGAAGTTCTTAGAATTTCCTTCTATCCAGTCCCCTTTTCTAGACATAAACGACACCTTTCTTCTAGGCCTCTGCTAGCATCTTTCCTTAGAGGCCTGCACATCAAGCTAGTGATAAGTTTGAAAGGTAAAGCTCGGATCAGATTCTATACTTTCCCCATGTGCGGAGTGCGGAGGCTGCAGATTTAACATTTGAGTCCAGCTTGTTACATAAAGAGATATGGATTTTAATGTATGGATTTGAAGTTCCCCAAAATGGGTTTGCATCTAGGGTTGGGCCCAACCCTACATGTGACTTTCATTATCGTTTAGTTTGTGAACTCCTCCAGACTTATGCCATCTCTTGTGTTTGGAAAGCATCTACTGTATAAATAAATACAATTATAGCTACAATTCATGTTGATTTATTTCCCCATGAATGGCAACATCTTTGCTGTACTTTACTGTATCTGTGTGCGCAATTTACCGCAGTTACACTCACAAAGGATTGGATGGGTGCAAACATATTTGTTGCACTACTGTGCTATAATGTCCAGCAATTCAAAGCAGCCATAAAGCTGGCTTTGCTCGCTGCTGATTTGAAATGCCACCCGGAGTCCCGGGTCAGTGGGGAACTCTGAGTGCCCCGCTGACCCTGGGCTCCATGAGTGCGCTTCCGCTTTGAAAGCAGAAGAGCCCTCACTGGGGACTCTTGTACATTTCAAAGCTGGCACCTGCATGCAGCCCGAAGTCAGAGGGACTTCCTGCTGGCCCCGGGCTGCACGTGGAGTTCCACGTTCCTCCTTTGAAATGTACAAGAGCCACAGCGGGCACTCTTGTACATTTCAAAGGCAGAATGTGGAAGTGCCTATCAACTAGTCGAGTAGTCAATAGAAATTCCATAGACTACTCGACTAGTAAATTAACTGCTAATTAACATCCTTAATCTGAACTGCAAACCCCCCCATCTGGAGCTGGATCTAAGCCTTGTTGATTTGTCCTAGAAGAAAAGACACCTCTGTAGAGGGCCTTTCTATGATTCAGCCCCTTGTAGCATAGTGTCATGCCCAGTTCAATTAGGATTCTCTGAAACTTCCAAGTATGCTGGGTGATCTTTTTTTGTCATCTGGTCTTGTGTTTAAATTGTCTTCATTTTCTCAAGCAGTCATGGTGCATCATTCAACCTGAATAAATTCCCTTTTTCTTTTTCAAAGAGCATCAACACCCTGGAGCAGGTTTGCTTTTCAGGTCTGTGTTTTGGAAGATCTGTTAGACTATTGATGGCAAGAATTTTCCAGTTATTATTCATTTGCTTAGAATGCTTAAATCCCTCTAAATTGTCTGTAGTTCATCATGCTGACTTCAGTCCCTGAGCAACATTTGCCCTAGTGTTGTGAGGTGTCTTTGCCTATTAAACACGCAATGAATTATTAAGCTCCATCATTAATTGCTTTATTATTGGAGAGTTGAATTCAGCTAGAAATGCAGACTGACCTTTTATACTAGTCCACCTATATGTTAATTGTAAATGGCAACTGCATACCTATATCCTATTGCAGTTAAGCCACATGTATATTTGCACTGGATTTAAATATGACATGCACATCATAGTTTGTGCTTCTTCCTGAGCAAGAAAATTTTGCATGTTCTCTAGCTGTGCATATTTCATGCAAAGTTTTGAAAACGTATTCATATGTTTTTTAAAAAAGATATAAAGCAACAGAACATTAATTCTAAAGTTTCTTTGTATTCATTCCTGTTTATAGGAACCAGATCAATTGCTTTCTACTCAGTTTAGCGTTTGTTTTCTTAGTTGTCTTAGCTTGCTTGGCTACTGAGCCTGTTTCACCTTCCTTGGGTCTGATGTAGAATCCAAATTAGATAAAAGGAATCAGGAAAGGATTTCAAAATCAGTTTGCTCGCTGTACATGCAACAGAGCAGCAACATAAACTGCTTCTAATGTAAGTTAAAACATGACAAATGAACCTGACATTTTTCCAAGAAAGGATTCCAGGAGCATGCTGTGGCAAAAGTAGTGTATTGTGGGTAGAAAAAGTATTTTTGGTCACTTGCATTGTATTAGAATGTTACCTCTGGGGTATGGTGGAATGTTCAAATGACAATGGTAGTTGTACATTGACTTCAAGGGTCCTGGAATAGGGTCTCTTTTTGGTTTTCTAGGAAGTGCTGTGGTCTACAAATAATTTGGACACCAAGATGCTTACATAAATACCATAATGAGTGTGGTATACATGTGCAGATGCACTTGTTTGCACATGCAGTAAGTCTAGTGACCGGATAGGGGACTGTGATTAATGGTAATCGGCTCTCTAGTGTCACCAATTTAACAGGATAAAAAAAAAGAGTTATTAATAGGTGAAGTAGCCAGCTTCCAGAAAGCTACATGGGGTGATATTCCCCTATTCAGTGCTATTAATAATGTCTTCTTCTGTATTTAATGTCATGAACATCAAGGCTTTCTGTTTAGAATTATTTAGTTGATGTTCTCAAACAGATGTGCAAACACATATGCACCCATCTTTTTGGGAAAATCGATGCAAACCAGTTGTTGAGTATCTTAACTTTTCTCAGCAGGGCAGTACTGTAAAATTACACAGACGTTTGTGGGGAAAGGATAGATATTTTTATATCTGAATAAACATGTTTGAAAATTATCTTGTTCACGGTGGTACTAATGACTTTCATACCACTCTACTTAGCAATGGAAATGCTGAGAAGTGTCATGGCAGACTTTTCTTTTGTGTTTCATTGGACAAGTAAAGTTTTACAGTTTTTCATACCAGTATATTTGCCCCGGATTGGATTTTTAAGTTTTTATCCCTTTGAAATGTATTACAGAAAATTATAGTTTTTTTGTTTTTTGCTAACTGGCTAAGAGAATTTCTGTGCCAGTACAATCTTTAGTGTCATTTTTACATAATCCATTAATACAGGAGAAAAAATTATAAAGCTTATTTGCCAACTATTAAGGTTTAGCGCTTTACCATCTTGTCTCTGAATAAAAAGGTCTGGCCAAGCAACAGAATTGTATGTCTGGAACGGCCCATGATGCTGAATTGGTCCTTTATTTAGCAGGCATGGGTATTTGTACAACACTGTAGCAATCTGTGGCTGACAAATTACTATGGTCTTATTACCTGTTTCTTTGTAGCTGATTTCTAATTGAGAGTCCACTTCCACATGCATATTTTAGTCCCAAACCTTGCTAATTAGATTCCAGCAGAAATCCCTTTGGTCTGGGGTTTTACCTTTGTCCTTCCTTGTCAAGTTGAGGCATTAATGCTACAATTTTGCTCTAATAAAGAATTCATCTCGCTTACTCCCTTCACTCTAACTGCTCTCTAGAGAGCACTAAAGTGTGCTTAAGCATATTGTAACTGTTTACTCACAATATCTGCTGTATGAATAGTAACTTAAAATGTTCCATCTCTGCCCTGTCATTCCTAGGCTGGCATGATTCGCACAGACAAGGACGAGTTCTTCATTGAGCCTCTGGAGAAGGGCAATCAAGAGGAAGACGGAGGCAGGATGCACGTGGTGTATCGCAGAGGAGCTGCTGAGACGCCACTTCCCACTGAGAACACAGCTATCCAGTATAAAGGCAAGGCTCAGACGTTAATAACAACTGGTGTCTAAGGCATAGCTTAAAGCATGTGTCTAGTAAGCAGCCTCCATGATCTGCTACCTCTGACTGTTTGTCCTTGAGAGTGGAAATACCTTTTCTGCCCATTATGGGTAGAAGAGTGAAGGGAAGTTGAGCTGGATTGAGCAAACATGGCAGCAGCCAAAACACTTATCAGACTGGCAAATTGTTTCCCTTGTTAATGTTCAGTTAGGAATAATAATTTGCCCCGGTGAAACTGGCTATTACAAGGCACAGTTAAGCCCTATGTAAGAGCAGTACCGGGGTTGGTATTACAGATAGAGCAGCAATGCGGCGGTTCCTGCCCTGGGGGATGGTGGTTTATTTCACCCCAGAGGAATAAGATGTTGTGTCTTCAGACAAAGACATGAAAGGAACTAGGGTTGCCAGGTGTCCAGTTTTCACCCGGACTGTCTGTTATTTGGATCTCCTGTCTGGTAAAAAAACAGAAAATGTCCAGTATTTCCTGTTTTCCTTGGATAGAAGCCCAGCAGGGACAATTTTCCCCTGGTATGTCTGGTGGGGGCGGGGTAGTGAGGGGCGCAGGACCATTTATAGGTACAGCGTCCTTTTTCTTTTTGCTCAACAACTTTGGTCTCCCCTCCCTTTTTTTCTCAACAGAATTTTTTCCCGGTATTTTTTTTTGTGTGGAGGAGGGTAGTCAGTATTTTTTGTTAAACCATCTGGGAACCGTAGAAGGAACTTCCATTGAATTGTGTATCCACGGTTGTGGGTAGAATTTGACTCAGTATGTTGTGGACAGAGCTGTATGAAAAGGAGTTTCAAAGCTGCCAAGAAGTCTGTCTACACTGTCTGAGGCTATATCTACATTACAGAGTTTTTGCAGAAAAACAGCTGCTTTTCTGCAAAAACTCGTGGAGCATCCACACCTCAAGCATGTTTTTGAGCAAGTAAATCAAAAGAACAGAGTTTTTTTTGCGCAATTGGTAATCCTGATTCTATGAGGAAGAATGCCTTTTGGCACAAGAGCTCTTGAACAAAAAGGCGTTTGTGGACAGGGAAGAGGGTTTTTTTGTGCAAGAAGAGGAAAGAGGAAAAAGCACAGGTGCCCTGGAGGCCATTCTGTCCATAGCAATCACTGCTTACTTGTGAGAGAGCATCCAGGCAGTCTGGACGCTCTCTTTCGCACAAGTGCATCACTTTTTCTATGCGCTTTTGTAGTGTGGACACTCTCTTGTGCAAGAAGTTTTTGTGTAAGATCTCTTCCGACAACAGCTTCTTGTGTAAAAAGCCTGCAGTCTAGATGTAGCCTGACATAAGCGGTCTTGTACAGAAAAGAATTGTACTTGCTATATCATCACCTACAGTTATGCTAACTGCTTTTGCCCAGTACCTTTTTAGCTGAGTGAACAATGAGTACAAGCATTATAAGTGGGTGTTTTCACGGCTAGTGTTAATACTGTATTGACTGGATTGTTTGGGTGGTAAAGCAAAAAGTAGTCCCATATTGGGCCCAATTCTGTTGTACAGTGTAATTGTTTAATTGATGACTAATAATTTAAGAGCAACCTAATACTTTAGTTTTTGTGTGTTGCAGTTGTGTGTGTTGTTGCATACAGTATTAGGTGCATGTTTGCCATCAGTAGAAGGGATTTTTCCTCATAGTCCTCAAGATCCCTGTATTTAGGTAGCCCCTGCAGTACCAACATCTACAGACAAATATAAAATGCAAATTCCTGCTATTTCAGTGGCAGAAATGAAGCACATAGACCAGTTAGAATGCTACTCATTCTCAGAGCCCAGGCTGTAGAATTATAAAAAGGCAAATAGGATCTCTTATCCTTCAGGCCATATTTGGAGGGTTGGGGATGTCAATTATACTGGGCCCAAACTGTAAAACTGAAAGTAATAGCAGTCTTCTGATCTCCTCAGCTTCGCCTACCTGAGACATCAAAATGAGATGCCAATCAAAATAGATTGTGTAGCTGTGCCTTGCTAGTCTGCTTGAGCTGGCTCACTTCCAGTGGGATTCAGATACACCCATGAACAGAGCTGGACAAAGGCAACTGGCATGTGCCTATGGTCCCTGGTCCCGGAGTCACCTGGTGGAGCTTGCTATATTAATACATGCTTATGCTGTTGTTATAACGTTGGAAAATATATCTGTCATTCCGTTTCCTTTTAAACAAAAGAGATTTAATTTTATTCACACCTTATGGCAGTGTTTTTGTTTTTAGATGGTAAATATTCATCAGGAGTAGGAGTTTGGTACACAGAAAAGCACAAATCATATTTCAGTTTTAGTAGCTTAGCTCAAATATTGGCATACTGTACCTGCTAGAAGAAGACCCTTTACCAGTAGAATCTCAGAACACCTCAGTAAAATGTAGAGACCTAGGACATACCTTAAGCTCACAGAACTATCAGAAACTGACCTCATTGTAGTAGACTGGTAGGTATAATAAAGCACTTACAGAGCCAAAAGGACTATTATGCTACAACATTACAGATTAATCTGTGACATAAGTACACAACAATTCCATGTTTATACAGCACCTAACACACTGGTGTGAAAGTTGTTACCGTTATGCAAATTATTATTTTTAATAATAGAAAGATAAACAAACTGTAATTAAGGATTAGGAAGCATGCTTACTGAAGAGGGTGATGAAAGAGACCCTGATCCTGCTGGGCGGAGGCCCATGAGCTCATGAAATAAGTGGTCTGGTTGGGGAAGAGATGACTTTTTAAAGTAAAGATCATTTAAAGTTCTTCACATTTCAGAATCTCAAAAATCTGGGAAAATTTTGAAGAAAGTTTGCAAAATTCCTACCGACTCTTACCCCATTTTTTTTTTTTTACTAATTGGCTGAACATTTTCATTTTTCTGACAGTTTGAAAAAAAAAAGGGAAAAACAATGTTAAGAAAAGTTAACGAAAATATTTTGTTAAAAAAAAACAACCTGGATCTCATTTTAAGTCTTCTAATTTTTTTTTATTCAGTCTGGTTTTCCCATTCCTACTGAAAATTTGCAACCTTGATTGCTGGCAGTTGGTACGCTCTGGTCTTGTCCGAGTTTCAAAAAGTGTTTAAAGACAACAATAGCTTAGTGTTCAAAGGAAAAGACTAGCTGACTTCCCTTCTTTGGCTTTCTGGGTAACCATTGTTCCAGTTCAGTCTTGCATCTGGAGACTCCATTTCCCATTTGAAATGATGGAGCAGCTGTAGAACTGGGTTTAGCTGGCTGTTCACGGAGCACACGACAGGGTAGGATGGTAGGCGGATGGCTGGGCCTATCCCCAGAAGGCATAGGAGGTCATAGGAGGACATAGGAGGAGCCAGTATCTGGTTGATGAATTGATGCCCTGTTTCCATAGGGTATAATAGGATGACGTCACATTTACTCAACCTTTTTAATAAATGGAATGTCTGAGAGAGAACAGATGTGAAAAAATGGCAAGGATGTGTTATGATTCAAGACAATTTCAGATTTTCTTCTGAGTTTAAACAAAACATTCTCCAAGTAGAAGGAAAAAAGTAAATACCAGTTTCCGACAGCCTAAATCACTGATTTTGGCAGGATTATCTGTTTTTGGCCAAGTGACAATAGTCTAAGGGTATGATATATCCACCTACTCCTGCCTTTCTCACACAACTTTGTTTATTAATATCTTGAAAAAATAAATGACATGCTTTAGACAAGTACACGTCTTCAGAGATTGAGCAGCACGTTAATACTGTATGAATTATTATGTTTTGGCCAAAATCTGGATAATGCTTTTAAAAAGAGGCAGAAACATTTTTGTGTGCTAGTTCGTGTGTTGCAGAGAAGTTGTTAGATTCTCAGGGCGGAATATATTCTGTATTTTCTGCGGATTATATTCGTAATATGAAAGTGGGGGTAATAATTTGTCTTCTAGTAGGTTAGAATCAGCAATGTAGTGGGAATCTTTAAAACATTTTATTGATTTGAAAGATTCTACTGTTCTATGACTTCTTCATTCTATAGATGGTTAATATTGCTTGAGAATGATAACAACTTTTGACACCTTAGAACCAGGCCAGCCGACGGGGAGAGAGTTGCCCCAGGGCCCGGCGATTCAAAGGGGCCCAGGGCTCCCTAATGCCCCTGTTGCTACTGCAGCCGCTGCCAGAGTCTTGGGCTCTTTAAATCACCGCCAAAGCCACATGGATATGTGCAGTGGCACTCTAAGGGCTGGCAGGGGGACCAAGTGTTGCAGTCCAAGTGGCACTGAAGGCTGGTTGCCTGGTCTCGCCTCTTCCACTTGAGGCTCCTCCCCTTCCAGGGGTGCAGAGTTGCTCCCCACACCTTGCCTGGGGTCTGCAGAAGCTGTTGACCCTCTAGTAGAACTTATTAAGTTTTCCCATTATATCATGCCTAGAGTACTATTTTTCTAACTTTTACTTATTGTGATATTTTGTTCAAATGTTCTTTACATGTGGGAAAAAATGATTTTAATTAGAAGTTGAGATCATGTTTAAAAAAATATAGGAATTTAATTTTGCCCAGGCAAAAAGAGGGTTCTGATTAAAGCCAGTCCAAAATTCAGGCCCATAAAAAAGGAATGTTTTTTATAGCATGTGTCCAGTTAAACCCTCATGTCCAGTTTGACGATGTGTGAGATCAGTCGAAAGGAAATAATTCTGCTAAAGTTTTCCTTCCTGTGCATTCGCTTTCTTTACAATCATAGGCTAAATACACCCCAATTGTCCAAATTTCAAGTGAGTTTTGATATTGCTTTATGGAGATGCACTGACTCAATTTTAATTGACAGATTCATTTATTATGCAAACGAAGGATTGCTTTAACAAGAAAGAGTTTATTATAGAACAAGGATGCAATTTCATTAGATAGCACCACTTTGAAATACACAATTTTTTTCGCCCTTGTAACCAACTCAGGCCTTGGAATTTCCAAACCTGTTGAGATGTTCAGATCCCACCAGAGACATATGCGGAGCACTTGTACAAACTTGTAGCTTCCTGAAATTCTGTAACCTGTAGATGGTCAGATGCTGCGTGCCTGAACACAGAGTCCTTATCTACAAACTCAAAGCCTGCCAAGATGTTCTAAAAAGCAAGCACATTTATTCCATTTTAGACCTGTCCACAGGCTAAGGCAAAGCTCTGTCTGACCTGACTCCATATCCTGCAGTGGTGCCTACTTTCCAGTTGGGTTGTTTCACAGTTCCTATATAATTAAAAACAGCAGACCTCCTTTCCAAGGGGATTTGCAAACTAAGGTGAGCCAGTCTGCTGAACAGAATGAGAGTTAGACCAGTACCTATGAGAACAAGACTTTCTCCAGAAAATTATAGTGACTTTTTGGTTTGATGAGCGTGCTTGTTAAAGTGAAACCTGGTCATTTCTTTGTTAATTATTTTAGCTTGTTTAATGGATGAATCTCCTTCCCAATTGCGCACCAGTTCAGAAGGATGCTACAATAAGCCAATTCAAGGAGCTGAGCTAACAAGTCACCCAAGAATTCTGAGGGAACTCAGATATGACATGGTAGAACTCATAACAGTTGTATTTAAGCTGTCGCTTAAATCAACCTCTGTACCAGATCCGGGGTAGTTAGCTAATGTGATGCATATTTTTTAAAAAGGCTCTAGCGGCAATCCTGGCAATTACAGCTGGTGAGTCTAACTGTAGTACCAGCCAAATTGTTTGAAACTACAGTAAAAACAGACTTCTGACACACATAATAAACATGACATGTTGAGACACAGGGGCCAACTTTCCTTCTATCCAGGGAGATCTCAAACCCTCCTCTGCACCAGGCCCTGCCTTCATTCCACCCCTTCCCCAAGCCCATACCTACTCCATCTCCAACCCACCCCCAATCTACCCCTTCCTCAAGCCCCCGCCTCTTCCCTGCCACCTCCTCTGAGTGCACCCCATTCCTACTGCTCCAGGAGCTTCGTGAATGGCACAGATAAGCTGTTTGTGGCACTCGAAGTACTGGGAAAGCAGGGGAGGAGTTGGTCAGCATGTCAACCGGTGGGTGAAACAAGGGTGAGGGGAAAAGGAAAACCTGCTAATTTTTCCCCATGGATGCTCCATCTGCGTAGCACCCACGGAGTTGGCACCCATGTGTTGAGAAAGAATCAACATGGCTTTTGTACAGAGAAATCATGACTCATCAACCTATCAGAATTCTTTGAGGGGAGTCAACAAATATGAACAAGCTGATGTAATGTATTTGGAGTTTCAGAAAATCCTTGAAGAGTTCCCTCATCAAGGGCTCTTAAGCAAAATATGAAGTCACAGGTTAGAAGGGAAGGTCCTCTTGCGGGAGAGTAATGGATTAAATGATAGGAAACAATAGCTGGAAGGAAACCAGCAGGTCCCCAAGGGTCTGTTCTGAGAGCTATTCTGTTCAACATATTCATAAATGTTCTGGAAAAGGGGGTAACCTTGAGATCAGCCACTGGAACTAGTTGGTTCAAGTTCACAGTCAATCAGCAATGGCTACGCGGGGATGGTTGCGGTACCTGCCATCCTCTAAACCTGTACAGAAACTCCATGAGAACAAGGCTTATTCCCAATCTCATCTCCTGATGTTCTGTTACATTGTGGTGGGCAGGTGTTGGGATTTTGGGGCCCTATGCTGACATAATTCTAAGGGCTGGGGACATTTCCCTTCCTCAGCCCCGATGGCTTATTAGATAGCCACTCCCTCCATGTTTGGTTTGAGAGCCATGTTCTTCTAACGTCACTAAGGCTATATCTATACTGCAGAGCTATTTTGGGATACTGGAAGTATCCTGTCATTCCTGCAAATTTCATTCCATGAGGAGTAAGGGACATTTTGGAATAGTGCTCTATTTAATTTCGAAATAAGCTATTTCGAAATTAACTCAAAATAAGCTACGCAGTTTACATAGCTCAAATTGGATAGCTTATTTTGAGCTCCGGGTGCAGTGTAGACGCACCCTAAGTGTTGAGGGGGAGAAACACATGGCCATTTAGATTTAACTGAACAAAAAAGGGAAAGTGAAATGTTCTGTAAATTATAAACCTACTAGATGACAGATTCTGTAGGTTTCAAAAAATTCTATTTCAGAGGAAAGCTCTTCCATCAGAATTCAGCAGGCTGTCAATGCAATTGGTTTACTATGGTATTCAAATTTCTTTTAAAAAACAAAATGTACATGTGTTTTGTATTTCTCGGGTCTGCTTGAACGGACATACAAATTGGCTGAGAACTGGCTGGTTGCCATTCTAATTTAAAGAAGCTATGTCCGTTACCTTTGCAAAGGAATTGTTCCATTAAAAAATTGAAGTTCCTCCAAATCTAATCGATATTTCCTTTCAGTGTGTACCCCTGATGATTAATTACTGTTCTCTTATTTTGCAGTAAATAAGGTAGCAGTGACAATATTTTTTTTGTCTCCTTCCTACATCATATGTGCATGATAAATATATCTGTCTTTCTCTTGTCTTTGATTTTCTCTGAATTTCACTCTGCCGACTCACAGAGCTTCTCTGGGAAGAGCTGGATTGATTATTCAGGAGCAATTCAACTTTGGAATAAGATGCAGGGTTATGCACTTGTGAAAAACAAGTCTCCAAGGATGGTTATTAGGCCATTGGATGCCACTCTTGCTAACTGCAGACGTGGCCAGTGAAGCATTTCTTTGCTGGTTTCAGAAATGTGTCTTGAAGTAGTTTTCACATGAAGTTTTTGGATAGTCTTAGAGATGTCACTTTTCATAGCTCAGACAGCATTCTTTAACGTGCCAACCTGTTGTCTTAATTCTCTCCATACACACAGTAAACATGTATCTGTAATGCTGACTTTTCTTAAAAACATTCAGTCTTGCCTGTTAAGCAATCTCTCGATGTCAGTGGTCTCTAACCTGTGCGGCACTCCCACAGGCTACGTCAGCACTGCGTGGTTTTTTCAGCGGAAGATATGCAAATGGACGCTCATTTGCATATCTCACACTCTAATTTGCATATCCTCGTCCGATCCTTTTTGCGGAAGAGGTTTTTGCGATAAAAAGCCCTGTGTAGACGGGGCCATTTGTCAGGGGAAAAAACCCTTTTGTGCATGAGCCTGTAAACCTCATTTTTTGAAGAATAAGGAATCTTGTGCAAAAGGGTTTTTTTCCCTGACAAATGGCCCCGTCTACACAGGGCTTTTTATCGCAAAAACCTCTTCTGCAAAAAGGATCAGATGCGGATATGCAAATGAGAGTGTGAGATATGCAAATGAGCACTCCATTTGCATATCGTCTGTGGAAAAAACCATGCAGTGTTGACGTAGCCTGTGGGAGTGCCCCACAGATTAGAGACCACTGACATCGAGAGATTGCTTAAAGAAGGCACTACAGCATTTAACAGAATCAGGCCTCTATTTATTTAATTATTTTTCCTTAAGTATTGCCAGTCTGCTCATATAACACATCAGTAACTGATGCAAATAAAATTCAGTTCATTCTTCATTGATGAATTCACTTTAAATTCTCTGAACTAAATTACAACATGATAGATCTGATTATTCTTAACTGTTTTTGTAAACACTGTACAGCTGGAGCTGGATGTTACTAAATGCACGAAATTGCTAAATATAACAACATGAAAATTAAGCCTGCTATTGCTTAATATGATGACCGATTCCCAGTTTTGAAAATTATAAAATGTTTCCATGACCCATTAATGAAACCTATGGGAAGTCCTTTGCATTTTGTTTCTTTTCTTTTTTCTTTGGCTTGTGAAATTCCAAGTTGCATTAAACTATGGCACGTTATACGTGCTCATATTTGCATTTATGTTTTAGAGGCAAAACATTATTAAAATTGAGGTTTCAGGAATGTTTTTGTTTATAGGCTCATAAATAATATGATATCCCCTCACTTCACAGGTATTAATAAGAACATAAGAATGGCCATCCTGGGTCAGATTGTCAATCTAGCCCTGTGTCCTCTCTTCTGACAGCGGCTAATGTCAGGTATCCTAGAGGGAATGAACAGAATAGGTAAAAATCGAGTGATGCATTCCCTGTCACCCATTCCTAGCTTCTGGGAAACAGAGGCTAGGGATCCCAACCTGGCTAATAGTCATTGTTGGACCTGTCCTACATGGATTTAGTTCTTTTTTGAATCCTGTTATAGTCTTGACCTTCACAACATCCTCTGGCGGAGTGCCACAGGTTGACTGTGTTGTGTGAAGAAATATTTCCTTTTGTTAGTTTTAAACCCTCTGCCTATTAATTTCATTTAGCTCTTCTGTTATGAGGAGTAAATTATATACTTTCGCTTATGTATGCACTTTCGCTTGTGTACTTTCTCTATGATTTTATAGACCTCAATTAGATTCCCCCCCTTCATCGACTCTTCCAAGCGGAAAAGTCCCAGTTTTATTAATCTCACCTCAAATGGGAGCTGTTCCATAACCCTAATCATTTTTGTTACCCTTTTCTGAACCTTTTCCAATTCCAGTATATCTTTTTTGAGATGGGTTGACCACTTCTGCAGACAGTATTCAAGGTGTGTATACCATGGATTTATATAGAGGGAACATGATGTTTTCTGTCTTCTTATCAATCTCTTCCTTAATGACCCCCAATGTTCTGTTTGATTTTTTTGACCGCTGCTGCATATTGAGCAGATGCAGTGGGGTTGACAGCTTTGCTGGGCCTCTGGGCAAGGCAGGGGGTGGGGACTGATCTGTGCCCCAGGAATTGGGGAAGCCTTGGACAGAAGGGGTGGAGCTGGGGCTAGCAGCCCTTAACGGTGCTGGGAGAACACTATGCTTCCCCTCCACCCCCAGCCTTCAGTGCTGCCCGGACACTGCACAGTGACTCAGCAGTGATTTAAAGAGCTTGGGGTTTTGGGCACTTTTGTATTGCCAGTCCCCAGGGCAATTGTCCTTTTTGTCTCCCTTTTTCGCTGGCCTGAGTGGATGTTTTCAGAGAACTATCCACAATGAACTCCAAGATGTGGTTTGAGTGGTAACAGCTAGTTTAGACCCCATAATTTAATCTGTATAGTTGCGGTCATGTTTTCCAAAGTGCAATGCTTTGCATTTATCAACATTAAATTTCACCTGCTGTTTTGTTGCCCAGTTTCCCAGTTTTGAAAGCTCCTTTTGTATAGCTCTTCCCAGTCTGTGAGGGACTTATCTATCTTGAGTAGTTTTGTATCACCTGCAGATTTTCCACTTCACTGTTAATTCACAAATGTATCCTCACAACATCCCTATGTAATAGGGAACTATTTCACTGATGAGATAAGAGAGACCAAATGCTTTTAAAAAACAAACAAACAATAGTACCATATGAAATGTATGTACACAGCAGGCCAATGTTTAATGTTGATTTCTGCTGATAAAGACCCACTCGGGCACATCTACTCAGCAGTGCTAAACTTGAAATAAGTTACACAACTTGAGCTACCTTAATTGCGTAGCTCAAGTCAAAATAGCTTCTTTCGACTTTTGACATTTTCTACCCAGCAGTTATTTTGAGAGAGAGCACACTTTCCCTACACCTTGTGCAGTAAGGGTTACAGGAGTCAGAGTAAGCAGTCCTCCAGCTCGACATTATTTCAACATTATGTCGAAATAACTGTTGTGTACACGTGGACAATGTAATTTTGGAATAACGTTAGTTATTCTGAAATAACACTGCTGTGTAGACATAGCCTAGAGAACATGAAGAGCAGCAGTTCTCAGGTGAAATCTCTGCTTACTTGATCTCTCTCTCTGTCTCTTTGCTATTGCTACTTAATTTTTAGTTATATTGCCAGAGATTGTAATCAGATTCACAGTAACTTATTTATACTCCATGTTCCCATTGTCTAGCCAACCAAGTACTAAATACATCAGCAGTGATGTCAAAGGCCTGCTCCGTCTTGGCTAATCAAGTGCAATTAGAAGGGAACCTTAGGTCACTGAAAGACTCAGCTATTCCACTTTGTCAGTGGAAAAAAATGTCCCATAGTCCGTATCTTTGTTTGGAAAATTGATTCTGGAACGGAGGCTCTAAGAATGTGGCTAGCATGTATTATTTGCTGTTTTGTTCCATGCTAGCAGTTCTTAATCCGCGTGACAATTGTCAAGAACAGTGCTTAATAATTGCGTGCATGAGTGTGTTCTAGGGTTGCTCTTGTTCTTTACCACTTTGTTTTCCTCAGCAGATGGATGAGTGGGATAATTTGACTTAACAATGGTGTTTCTGCATTGAATTGTTTAGCAGCCCATACATAATTTCAGGATCTAAAAACAAATGTTCCACCATAGTGTGTTGAGTTGGAATGGATGTCAAGGAATTTACCGTGATCACAGCCCCGTTTCACGCCTATGAAATGCCAGCAAAAGTTCATGGAATTCCTCCTGGCTTACATCAGTGTGAGATCAGAACTTCTGATCTCATGAATCCTATGGGCATTAACTGTTGGTGTGAGTACAGGCAAGCTGATAATATTTAGACCATTTGGTTGTATTTTGCCTGCCTGGTGTTATAAATTGCAGGGGTTGTATTTGGCAACTGGTACTGTTAACAAAAATGGGTCCAGTTCTACAAACCTTTACTCCTTAAAATAGTTCTTATTCATATGAGTTGTCCCATTGAAGTCAATCGAAGTACTCGCATGCATGAGTAAAGGCTAATTGTATGTAAGCCTTTGCAAAATTAACCTGCATGTTCAGAGACACTAGGCAGAGTAGCATGTAGTATGTGTCTGTTAAATGAACTTCTGTAGTAGAGCCCTAACAAACATTTCAAGCTTTGGCAGAAGTAGGTGGCAGAAGTAGGTTTAAATCTTGTCTACTGACATTAATAATGATTGTGAAGTGGTGATTGTGCTAAAAACTCTAGTCATGAACAAATTGAAACAATGAGCAAACCAAGAGTTGTGAGTGAGACAGACTTCCTTAAATGCTCACGTTGTTGCTTGAGACAGAAGAGCCATATGTGAGACCCTTGAAATGATCCAGGCATAAGTAAGATATTTCCAGCTGGTTTTGAATATTCTCGTCTGTGGGTTTGTTTGCAGGAAATGTGCGACTTGGAGCCCAGCCATGTTAAAATGAAAACAAAACCACACTTGTGTCTCTTTGCTTGCTGCAAATGGCATAGTGGTGGTGACTGTCAGGGCAAATGCCAGGCCCACAAGCAGAGTTAGAAATAACAACTACTGAGCTAAATTCCATTGTCAGTGGGAGAGGAAGCTACTGGACAAAATTATTTTGCTTCTAAAACTCTGATTACGAGTAAAATGAACAAGTGTGGTGGCATCAAACCTGAGCTGGGGCTGGATAGGCAGCAAGCAGAATTTGAACCCTGGGCAACTGAATGGTAACCTTCCTTTCTAGCATCAAGACATGAGATGTCTCTCTAAGATTGGGTAGATTACTGAAGTAGATGAGCAAAGATTCATTTGTGATAGTTAATATTGGCAATAGTGACTCTGCATCATAAGTTATCTCACAGATCGCAGATGACTTTGGGGGACTCAGAAATGTGCTGGGGAAGACAAATGTCTAAGCAAACGTCTCTGAGATTCTTCTTTCCCAGGAATGAAGGAAAACAGAAAGCAGAAGATTCTGGAAATAAACCCCTGAGTAAGTAGTGTAGGGTACAAGACTTCTGTGGGAGGAGGGTGCTGCATGGTTTGGAGGCCTTCACTCCTGTGGGGGGTGGGGATACCATACATGGGTACAGGCTGACTAGAGGAGCCAGGTCAGAGTTGAACTAATAGCGAAAGGAAAGGGTAAAAAGAGGGAAGGTATGAATTAGGGGTGTGAATGGGTAATATTACTGGGTGATGCTTAGCAGGTACTGGTTAACCAGGGGCTGGGAGTAGTCCCCCACCTACAGCCCTTGGGGCTCAATCCTTCTTAGTCAGTTAACCAGCTAAATGTTAGGCTAGCCTAATATTTAACCCGTTGGCTGATTAATCAGGATTTTACATCCCTAGTATGAATACTCAGCACAAAGTTGAGAGGACCCAAAGGAGATGAAGAGATGAATTTGTTGAATTGGCTTTACACTAATGCTAGGATTTGGCAACAATCAAGAAGAATAGGAATGTCTCATTTATGAGCTTAAATTTGATCTAATTGGGATGCTTTGCACGATCGGGATGCTAAAATCGATCGTTATAACTATAGCCTTGCAAATCCGCGGATATCTGCTTTATATCCGCAGGTATCCACATCCGGGGATGTGGATGTAGATAATCCGCAGATGATTTTTGCGATTATGGATGCAGATACCAATTTCATGTCTGCACGGGGCTCTCGTTAAAACTTATTCAGCAAGGACTGAGTAGGAAAAAGAGGAGGAGTGGCACCCTGTCAAAAATGGCATACCTGTTTCCGAATCACTGACAACTCAGAAGAAAATGATATTGAATAGTTAGGGGTCAGTGTCCTAACAGATAAATGATAGAGATGTAGCCGTGTTAGTCTGGGGTAGCTGAAGCAAAATGCAGGACAATGTAGCACTTTAAAGACTAACAGGATGGTTTATTAGGTGATGAGCTTTCGTGGGCCAGACCCACTTCCTCAGATCAATTTGTGGAAGAAAGTAGTCACAACCATATATACCAAAGGATACAATTAAAAAAAATGAACAAATATGAAAAGGACAAATCACATTGCAGAACAGGAGGGCAATGCAGGGGGGGGGGGGAGGAAGGAAGGTAAGTGTCTGTGAATTGATATTAGAGGTAGGGAGAGTGGGATGTTTGTGAGTTAATGGTATTAGAGGTGATAATTGGGGAAACTATCTTGGTAATGGGTGAGATAGTTCAAATGTTTGTTGAGTCCTTTTTGGAAAGTGTCGAATTTTAACATGAATGACAGTTCAGAGGATTCCCAAGTGAAAGGATTCTGGCTCCCCACCCCTTCCGCCCAAGGCCCCTCAACCACTTCAGACATTTTTGAAGTGCCCCCCCCCCCTCAAAAATTATTGCCCACCCCTGATCTAGATGGTTCTTGCTCCTGCCATGAGAGCAGGGGACTGGACTTGATGACCTGTCAACATCCCTTCCAGTTGTGGTGTTCTATGATTGTAGGACCAGCTGAGTCTGGTGGGTGCTCCTACAGGCTCTTAAAGTGCTTACACCTTTGCTGAGGGAGAGCAGTGTTTGCTATAGGTCAGTATGGAGGAAGCTGGGGACATGGCCCCATCTTCATTATATGCCCCTTTGGGACAGCTCATAGCAACAGGATTCTGGAGAAAGCAAGCAGAGAAGAGATTGGGAAGGTCAAAGGTCTTTCTGCAACCCACTGGCCAATGTATGACGTGCTGAAGAAGACGAGAGTTTACAACGGGCCCTAGCTACAGAGCTGCTTCTTTAGCTGTAGAGGCTCGTACTTCGTTCTGAAGACATCTAGTTTCATCCCTGGTATCTGGTGACTGTCACATTTGCACCCTGACTCCTGCATCTGCACCCTGTGAAGAATCTGGCCATTGAAGAGATTTCACAAAATATGTTCTGGGTAGCAGGGTCTAACCTGTATTGGCTTCCTGTAGCCACTACATAGTGGTTGCTCATTTACTTCCTTTTTGAACTTCCTACACAAGGTCTCAGGCTGCCTGGGCTTATTTTGGGTAAGAAGAGCCTGGATGTGAAACACAATTACTAACAATGCTATCACGCACCATGAAGAGCAAAATCTCCCCTTTTTCAGTGCTTCTCTAAAATTGCAGGCAGCTGGATTTAGGTATCAAGAGAAATGTGAGAATGGAAATGTGCCAGTAACTGGTCTGATGCAATACCCATTTTGAAGCTTCATTTTGGCTTTGTAGCAAATCAGGTGCTTCCTGACTGTTTTATCTGTGTCTAGTCCAAGAAATGGAAATGAAGAAGTTTTGGCTGGTGGAGATAAAAGATGTTTAATAAATCAATCAATCTAAACCTTCAACTGTGTGGGATTGATCTGAGCTTGATTTATTTCTAATATCATCTGTTCTGTTTTACCCTCCCTATTTAACAGAGGCAAGTTATTCAGTATGGAGGAAAAAGTGAACCTAAATCAAGCGTGATGCAGCATCTATAATGCAAGCTTGTCTTCCAACATTTTGCAGTTAAAACAGTAGATAATTTAGCTTCTCTTTGTTTTAACTAACTCATATATAGCGCTTATATAACAACGGTTTTGCTAAATGATCATGTTTGCTATAATTTTAATAATTACATTTTTGTAATTTACTGATAAAATTTACACACAAACTTTAAAAACACAGACTTATCAGTAGAATCCATGGACTTACCAGTAGAGTCTCACTTTGTTAACGTGCAGATTTCTGAAAGTCCTCATGTGCATATACATAGAAGCCACAGTGTTAGTGTTTGAAACGACTGTCTTGTTTGGATGTGAACTTCAGGAATCACATTATCAGCAGTTTCCATCGAAAAAGTTCGATGAATATTCTTTTTCAGGGCTGACTATCTCTTGGCTGACTGAATCATTGGTTTGTATATGGAATGCTTTCATCACTGGGTTAGACAGATGTTACAGCATGCTAGGATGTTCAACCAGGAAGTTGTAAATACATACAGGGACTAGTGTTACCACACGCTGCCATCTCACCATAGGCTTGCACTGTTAATCTTTTACATAAACTGGCACCATAATTATTGTTTTTACACATCTGCAGTAATCTAGCCTAAGATCTGTATTATCACAAAAACTTCCATGCCCTACTGAGAATAAGTCACTCCCTTTACCCTGATGGGTCAGGGCCTTGGTGTGTATTGTCAGGATGGGGAGGGTGAGCAGAGCCTTTCAGACAGCTAACCACACCTTAGGAAATTGACTCAGGCTGCTTGGGTGTCCAGGGGAACCATGGAGGGATGCCTTTCATGGGCTGACTGTCCTATAGAGAAAAGTGTCCGATAGAGAGAAGCAGCACTATAAATTGAGCCTCTCAGGTCTGGCACTCTCTGGTGTGGTAACATCCGTGGTCTGGCATGATTTTAAGTTAGCTGCATGTCCACTTTTCTTGGGTGTGGCCAAATTTCCCACGGTTCCATGAAGTTTGTTAACAGCCACCAGTCCTGGCTCTCAGCGTTCTGTGCTGTTATTTAGCTCTAATTTACCCCTAAATATCTTTTAAGAGCCCAACAAACAGTGGAAGTGTTGGTAATGCTGCTAGATAATATTGACCTCCGTGGTTTGGCAAATTCTCTGGTTCAGCACCAGTCAGGTCCCAGAGGTGCCTGACTAGAGAGGTTCAACCTGTACATACATGGGTTTTACCCACAAAAGCTCATAATCCTGTCTATTTTTTTGGTCTCTAAGGTGCCACAGGACTACTTGTTTTTTAAGATAGAGAGAATTTGGGTTTAGATCTCTGTTTATAAGAGAGTCGGATTTATACCATTTTACTGTGTCTGCTGCTGTTCTTGGAATCTCTGGGTTCTGTTTCTGGAATAAACAGAGCTTTATTCTCTGGCGAAAACTTTGATCTATTGCCGTGGTTTAATTGTGTTTTTGCCTTATCTTGCTCAGACACAGAGAGTTTTTATGTGGCTACTTGTTTGCTCCAGTACTTTGAATATGTGGGGACCATCTGGCACAGCTTGTTAGGTTGACAGCATGTAGTCCTTCCAGGAGGGGAAATAACTAATTACAGTCTGGATGATTGGAAGATTAGGGATTATTATTTCAGCCACAGGATGTTGAAAACTCCACTGAGAGAGCAAGGAGTTACCTCAGAGGGGGCTTCGGCAGGCCCATGTGTGTGAGGGGAGAGGCCTTAAACCAGTGTTTCTCAAAGCAGGCCATAGGCCCGCTTTGAGAAAGCTGCTAATGGGCCGTTCCAATTTATTTACTTAACGGCAAACCGCAGCCAATGGGAGCCATGAGGCTCTGTGACTGCAGAGCTATGAAGTAAATAAACTGGAGAGGCAAACCAAAGTCCAGAAGGGCCAGACCCCAGAGATGGGAGCAGTGGGCCTCCACTAGCATTCTTTCTCCACAAGTGTGATGGCCATCTCCATGCTTTTAGTGACTGAGAATTGCTTTCTTTAGCCTTACCGTGCTTCATACAATGGTCCTTGGAACAGAGCCCGTTTATCTGGGTTTTGTGCAACGTGATGATTTGGGGAATCTGTTTTTATACAACTGGTCAATTCGGATTGGTTTTATGAACCCAATATATAACCCCAACCCTCAATGAGGGTATGTCTACACTGCACAGCCTTTGGCGACAAGGCAGTGTCCACACAGCCCTGCCATTAAAAGTCAGTGCGTGTGAATGCTTTTTGCCAGCAGTTTCACTTTGTCAGCAGGCAGAGGGGCTGAAAAGCCTTGCAGGCCCCAGGGCAAGGTGAAGAGGGGCAGGGCCTCAGGCAGAAGGGGTGGGTCTGGAGGGGGGCAGCCAACCCTCAGTGCCCCCAGGAGTGCTCTCCTGCCAACAAAGCAGCATTCACATGCGCACCTGCCGAGGCAAAACCTTGTCATTCATAAGCGTTACATACCCATGAACAACAAAAGTTCTGTCAAACTGACAGACCTCCTGGGAAGTATCATATCCCCTGCCTTGAAGAAGTTACAGAACAAACAAAAAAATCATTAACATTTTAATCAGGATATTCTGGCAGGTCAGTGGATGGGCTATGGAGGAGGTAACTAAAAGGAAAAAAAATCCAGTTCTTCCAGGTGGTCTGCAGGGAGGGGAGCTTGGAGCACGGGAATTCCTCCACACAGGGATTAAGGGGTAGGAACAATCCTATATACAACACAGGACAAAATGGACAGCCTTAGAGAGGACTCTCTGAAAGACCAGCCAAAGCTGAAGGAAGCTAACTGCAGAGATAGAAGAGAGATTCTATATGTCAGAGGAGAAACTGTGGGCAAGACAGGAAGGATCGTGGACTCTCCAGGATAAGCTCAGAGAACTTGTAGGTAAGGTACCATGGGAAGCAAGACTGAAGGGAAAAACAACTGAGGAGAGTTGGAAGTATTTCAAAGGGACGTTGTTAAGGGCCCAAAAGCAAACAATTCCGCTGTGTAGAAAAGACAGAAAATATGGCAAAAGACCAGCTAGGCTTAACAAGGAGATCTTGCATGATCTCAAAATAAAAAAGGAGTCATATAAAAAATGGAAACTAGGACAAATAACAAAGGATGAATATAGGCAAGCAACACGGGAATGCAGGGGCAAGATTAGAAAGGCAAAGGCACAAAATGAGATCAAACTAGCTACAGGCATAAAGGGAAACAAGAAGACCTTTTATAAATACATTAAAAGCAAGAGGAAGACCAAGGACAGGGTAGGCCCACTGCTTAGTGAGGAGGGAGAAGCAGTAACAGGAAACTTGGAAATGGCAGAGATGCTCAATGACTTCTTTGTTTCGGTCTTCACCGAGAAGTCTGGAGGTGTGCCTAACGTAGTGAATACAAGCAGAGAGAGGGTAAGTTTAGAAGATAGGATACACAAAGAACAAGTTAAAAATCACGTAGGAAAGTTAGATGTCAGCAAGTCACCAGGTCCTGATGAAATGCATCCCAGGATACTCAAGGAGCTGATAGAGGAGGTATCTGAGCCTTTAGCTATGATTTTTGAAAAATCATGGCAGACAGGGGAGATTCCAGAAGACTGGAAAAGGGCAAATATTGTGCCCATCTATAAAAAGGGGAATAAGAACAACCCAGGAAACTACAGACGGGTCAGTTTAACGTCTGTCCCAGGGAAGATAATGCAGCAGGTAATTAAGGAAATCATATGCAAACACTTGGAAGCTAATAAAGTGATAGGGAATAGCCAGCATGGGTTTGTGAAGAACAAGTCATGCCAAACTAATCTGATAGCTTTCTTTGATAGGATAACGAGCCTTATGGATAAGGGAGAAGCGATGGATGTCATATACCTAGACTTTAGTAAGGCATTTGATACGGTCTCGCATGATATTCTTATTGATAAACTAGGCAAATATAACTTAGATAGGGCCACGATAAGGTGGGTGCATAATTGGCTGGATAACCGTAGTCAGAGAGTTGTTGTTAACGGTGCTAAATCCTGCTTGAAAGGGATAACAAGTGGAGTTTGGCAAGGGTCTGTTTTGGGACCCATACTGTTCAATATCTTCATCAATGATGTAGATATTGGGATAGAGAGTACGCTTATTAAGTTTGCAGATGATACCAAACTGGTTGGGGTTGCAACTTCTTTGGAGGATAGGGACATAATTCAAAATGACCTTAGCAAGTTAGAGAAATGGTCGGAGGTAAACAGGATGAGGTTTAATAAAGAGAAATGCAAAGTGCTCCACTTAGGAAGGAACAATCAGTTCCATACATACAAGATGGGAAGCGACTGTCTAGGAAGGAGCATGGCGGAAAGGGATCTAGGGGTCATAGTGGACCACAAGTTGAATATGAGTCAACAGTGTGATGCTGTTGCAAAAAAAGCAAATATGATTCTAGGTTGTATCAACAGGTGTGTTGTAAGCAAAACTCGTGAAGTCATTCTGCCGCTCTACTCTGCACTAGTTATGTCTCAGCTGGAGTACTGTGTCCAGTTCTGGGCACCACATTTCAAGAAAGATGTGGAGAAATTGGAAAGGGTACAGAGAAGAGCGACAAGAATGATTAAAGGTTTAGAGAACATGACATGATAGCGGTTTTCAAATATCTAAAAGGGTGACACAAGGAGGAAGGAGAAAATTTGTTCCTCTTGGTTTCTGAGGACAGGACAAGGAGTAATGGGCTTAAAGTGCAGCAGGGAAGGTTTAGATTGGACATTAGGAAAAAATTCCTAACTGTCAGGGTGGTCAAATATTGGAATAAATTGCCAAGGGAGGTGGTGGAATCTCCCTCTCTGGAGATATTTAAGAACAGGTTAGATAGACATCTGTCAGGGATGGTGTAGATGGAGCTTGGTCCTGCCTTGAGGGCGGGGGGCTGGACTCGATGACCACTCGAGGTCCCTTCCAGTCCTATTATTCTATGATTCTATGACCTAAATCCCAAAGAATGCCCATGACTAATGAGGAAACTGAGGAAGGTAATGGTCTGTAGATGTGTACTTATTTTGCATGGATCCGTATGACTTTTATGATATCCAAAATAAAGAGCATTTGTATTAGAAATCCTGTGCAAATCCTGGGTCCTTTTAATTCAGCAAATATTTATCCTTGACTGCCCACAAGGTGGAAACTCTGGGAGAAGGTGTGTGTACACAACAGGCGTGTGTATGGGTGTTGACACTAGTCTTAGGTTCTAGGAAATTGGTTCACGGGGTTCATTGTTCTCAAAAGGGGATTCTAGAAATAGAATCTGCACCCCAAAAGCATATGTAGAGACCCACAGCCATAGACAGCGCCTATACCTTGCTCAGAATGAGGAAAACATAAAAGCGCTCATGGGAGCCAAACACAGCAGCCTGGTAAGCGTCTTACAGAGAAAGAGAGACCTGGGCTCTAAGGCTATGTCTACACTGCACATTTATTTTGAAATAATAACTCATGTTATTTCGAAATAACAAAGTGCGTGTCTCATAGCAAGCCCATTATTTTGAAATAACGGGCTTCTTATTCTGACGCCTGTAACCCTCATTCCTTGAGAAGTAAGGGAAGTCAAAAGAAAATAGTTCTTCCTTCGACTTCTTGATGTGTAGACAGCGCCTAAAGCCGAGTTAAGCTACTTCAACTTCAGCAATGCAGTTAGCATAGCTGAAGTTGTGTAGCTTAACTCAACTTTAACCTGCAGTGTAGACATACCCTGAGAATCCATATCTCAGAATTTGGACCTTTCTGACTGGCTGTTTTAAAAGAAGCACAATTTTCTGCTGCCAATACTAATATTAATGCTCCTTCAACAAGTGTAGATATCTTCAAAATATCAAGATTTGCTTTTTAAAAAAATATCTATTTTAAACAGATTTCCATTGCTGAAAAAGAGCGTATGCCAAATATAGTGAGCCCCACAGTAGCGTGAGAGTAAAAGCTTAATTGTGGAATTACGGGTGACACCTGCAGCAGTTCTTTCACTTACAGCCCTGTCCAGTGTATCAGCATTTTATGTCCCTGTCTCTTTGCCTTTCTAGAGATTTTTCCCCAGCGTACGTGCAGAAGCACATTATGGTTGGCTAAAGGACTTGCTGACTATGAATGGTGAGAGAGACGAGAAATGTTTTATGCCTGAAGCAGCTGCCTCTAAAATACATATCCCAATGTCTCTCTTCAAAAACCACCATGCATACTGAACAGTAAAGTCAGGAAAGAAAGTTTGACTCACCGAGGTGGAGATCTTTGACTTTTAAAGGGACACGAACCATTATTTTATCTTCTCACTCTGCATGATCGCTTAAAAAAATGCACCCCACTCTTAAATAAATTGCTTTCACAGTTTAAAGTGGCCAGAAATTCTATTCTGGACTCTTGATGTGGGAACTGATGACATTTTGAAAATCTTTTTTCACAGGCTGGCAAACCCAGGTCACCTCAGAAAAAAGCAGCTTGCATAGCTGGCAGCCAATGTGTTTGTGGCAGTTAAATGATTATATGAGTTTTGCCAGTACCTGGCTACTAATAACAATTAATTTAATAAGTATTAAAAGTTGTATCTCATGAGCTCAGTTTGTGTTTCTGTCCAGTCTGTAAAAGTAGCACAATGCTGCTCTGCCATGTTTCAGAATTCATTCACCTTATTTCTCTCTAAGGTTTCCTTCTTTTATGTGTCCCGCATTAACATAGTAACACGTACCTCACAAGCTTTTAATGTATTTATTCTCAGACTACCCCTATGAGGCAGGAGAGTGCTACAGATTGAACCTCTCTCGTCTGGCACTCTCTGGTCTGCCAACATCCATGGTCCGACATGATTTTGGTTAGCCGCTTATCATGGATGTGGCCAAGTTTTTCACGGTCCCATAAAGGTTGTTTACAGCCCTCAGGCCTGGTTCTGTGCTGTTATTTAACTCTCATTTACCCCTAAATGCCTTCTAAGAGCCCAGCAAGCAGTGAAAGTGCTGGTGATGCTGTCAAGGGTAAGCCTGTTTTTTTATGCTTTATCTATTTATTTCCTTGTGCCAATACAGTAAAGCTGTGTTACAACATTTACGCTTTACCATGAAGAGAGCTGCTAAACGCTGGTTGGGCATAGGCTTATATAGAGTATATCAGTGCAGGAATATGTTATTAAGCAGCATTGCAAGCGCTGTTCCATTTATTCTCCTCGGTGTAATGAAAATAAAGAGACCCACTCACTACAATATTGACCTCCCAGTGTAGATGTAGCCTAAGACACAGAGTGGCTAAGCCACATCTCATGATCACACAAGAAGTAGTGGAGCAAATATGAATCCTATTCTCCAAAAGCCTCGCTCAGTGCCCTAATCACTGGAGGTCCTATTTCTCTATTAAATTGTTACCCTTTTCACATTTCTAGTTAACAAAACAGTGACTGCACTGCAGACTGGAAAAGACAGATTTTTAATTTGTTAATTTGACTGTCAAGCTGACGCGCTTTTGTTTTTTAAAGTAGATTCACAGGAGACCCATTAAATTATGAGATGCTGAGAAAGATCAGGCTTAAGACTCCAGCTGAGGTCACTAAACGTACCAGGGAACCATAAATTACTAGCACCAAATCTGCAGTGTGCACACAAGTGTGGCCACGCACAAAAAAAAAATCTAATATAGGTGCCTTGTCTTCCATTGCTGGGTTTCCAGGTAATTTTTCTTGAACAGCACGGTTGCATGTGAGTAGAGAACCAGACCATATTGACATTTCCATGGCAACACACTGTGGTATTTCAGATTGACATTCAGGTCATAAATGATCAAAACAGGATATAAGATTTGAGGAAATCTATTAGTATGGTACAAATAATAAGAAATCCAGCAACAAAGTCAGGATAGAAAATCCAGGGGTTTTGAATAATATTAACATTTTAATTTGACGGGGATTGTTTGTTTAATGAGACCATTGGTAGTGAGTTAGAGCAGATGCCAGAGATAGAGATCTGTTTGTTTTGGCTGTGTGTTTGTTTTGGATCTATGGCTGGACCTGGAAAAGAGAAAAGTGAAGTCTTGTAGCACTGTGTAGCAAAGACAACTTCTCTTGTACTTTTAGGAATGGTGCAGGAAGGTTTGATGGAGAAATTCTTGTTGTCGGTGTGCTAAATTTGCCTTTTCCACACTGTTGTTTGGCAAAAATGCTAGGATATGCCACTTGCATTATTACAATGGAAGCTATGTAGCAACCAATGTTCCCTTGAATCTTTTCCAGCCATGTGAGGATTTTTCCATCCATGTGCAGAATAATTTTTCTATGTGCACTGAGGCATATGCAAATGCATCACCAGTAGAAACAAAATCTTGCTGTGAGTGCTGTTGGCAGCATTTGAATCTCTACTGAGCTGCTGCCCAAGCACTCACCTTACAGGGTACTCTGATAGCAACTACTCATGTTTTCATAGCAGCTGATTTTTCTATGTGGGGCATCATATCAGTCTGGATCTTGCATGGGTGTATTAAAAGGCTCTGCTGTTCTATTGCTGAAGTGGTAATTCTGGAAGGCACTGCCAAAGGGGTTGGGTTGGGTTCCTTACAAGACTGACTTGTAAAAAGAGGATGACAAGGAACTGAAATTCTGCTATTGATAAGATTTTAAATCCTTGCCTATTTGAAAGTCCTTAGAACTCAAAAGCCTTTATAATTGTCTCTGCAGCTGATCCTAAGCATTTCTAAAAGGCCCTCCTCCTATCATAACTGTCATCCCTAACTTGTAAGAGTCAAGTCCCTTCTTAGGATGCAATTCTTTCTTCTTTTCTAGTTCACATTTTTAAACACGTTGAAATGGCTTATAAAATCATGAAAGTTTTCAGTGTGGGAGATGGAACTTGACTCCTTACCAAAATTGCAACAGCTTATTCCAAATTCCCATGAGCTGTACGTGTTCCATGATCGTTAGCTCTTACTGACCTTCTGTGAGTAACGTTTGCTGTGAATTTATTTAATAATTATACATTATTGGTTGGCAAATGTGCAGTGTTTAGCCAAATGGCCAGGCTGATGCATTTCTCGTTGATCTCGGTGGAACAGGCTGTGGGAAACTTGCTGCTTCCATTTCACATGGATGTCAACAGCCATTTTCATCTGTTTCTGTTTTACTTAATTTTGCACCTCTTGGGTTTCATTGTTTAGTCTGAGGTTCAGTCAAACTCAACGAGGCTAAAGCGAAACTTGAAATGAGACTAGCATGTTTCAGTAAGCTGTGGCCATTGTGTAGGGTTTACAAGACAAAATAGTCAATTGCCATAGATTTTCTCAGGTAACCACAAAACTCACTTCTTCTCCATCACTCATCAAATTTGCGACTGTCCAAACATGAAAAGTCTTTCATCTTCTTCTTCTTTCTATATATTTTAGAAATGTGCCTCTGTTTGTCTGTTTATGAGTCCTTTTGTTCAAGAGCTCCTCCTAAACAGTAAGAGCTAGGACCACCATATTTGGTTTGCAGGTTCCTCTTACCATAACTTAAAGTAAGGCACGGTTTGGTTGTGCCAGGATAATGGGATGTTCGTGGAATTCAATTGTTTCTCAGTAAATGGAAAGGGAGGGGTCTGGCTGGCTGGAGGGAGTTATACTAGAGAATGACCACAGGGGGGCAGCAAAGGGCCAGAGATGGGGACCAGTACATCTATAACTCAGTTGGGCCAGCAGGAGACAAAGGTGGAGAAAGGGACAGCTATCTATTAGATATTTCACAGAGTTTGTTTGTGTGTCTGTCTGTCCGCCAGCTGGGGAGCATGCACCCCTCCCTGGCTGTACCTGCTGCAGCAGCCATGGCTAGATCTTTGTCCCCTCTGTTCCCAGGGCAGCCTGCTACTAAGCTCCTCATCCCCAGCCCCAACCCATAACAATGATTTAAGTGAAGAAAAACAAAACTTTATTTGAGCTGAGGACCCAAGAATCTTCTAGTTTTTGATAAAAGATTCTCAGAGCCCAAAACTGTTTATTCCTTCATTTCTTGTTTGCAAGCCCAACTACCACACAACCACCTGGCTTTGGTTTTCTTGTGAAAAGTTCACAAAACACCACCATCTCTTAGGATATTGCCCCCTCCCTCATTAGGTATTATATTTTAAAAATATTTTCAATAAGTTCCTCAAAGTCCAGTGGATCCACTATTTTCATTGTGTGCCTAATTCAGGGCAAAATAGGGATCAAGTGGTCCATGTTTAGCCTCCCAAAAGCACATTTAATGCGAAACACGGCAGCCTGCATTTGAGTGGGAGAGGTGACTCAAAAAACACAACCACCTGTTCTCTTCATTGAGTACAGTACCAGGCACAATATTCCTATCCAGTACTAGGTACATATTTCCTGTCCACCGTGGACAGGTCTCCTGTTCTCTATGGTCTCCTGAAAATGAAACTGCAAGAGTAGTTGGAGAAAAGGATGAACATTTTCCTGTAAATAAGTAAATGGGAACTGTAGTGTAATGAAAACCTTCGATGTAGTATTTGGTCTGCCCTTGTGTTGAATGCCTACTGAAGGCATTTCAGTGCAAAGGGAATACTTCCTTTTTCTATTTCCTGGTCATCTCTAAAATTAAGTTGCCAAGTAGCTCAGAGCAAACTGAAGAGCCAATATGCAAACAGCCTTCCATTGTCATGTGTTCTGTGATTATAAAGAAATCAATCAGCCAGCCTTGTTCTGGGTACAGGTTCATGGGAAAATATATGGTTGGTTTCAAATTCGTCGTAGAAAGAGTTCCAGTCTATTATATTCTTGGTAACACTCCACCTGAACATCTGTCACTGAAAGATACATGTTGACAATTTTCACCAGAGCTGCTAGAAATGTATTGTCTCTTTTGGCTTTAAGAGGAAAAGCCAGGGCTGAATGTGTAGTTAAAAACCCCACAATACATACTATGGAAGGAATTTATCACTGCAATAATGAAGTCATTGCCACATGTTTTCTTGGCTAGTTGAGACCTGATTAGACTTTTATTGACAGAAACCAGTGGTTTTCGGCCTTCTCCATACTATGACCCTGTGTTATAGCAGAAGAAAGTTTGGGGATCCTCCTATGTAGCCATCAAGAAAAGCAGGCTTGGTTAGTTCTCTAACAACTGAGAATCCATGATACAGACAAGCTGGTGATGACTTTTTTCAAAGGCCTGATCCTGAAATCTGAGTGGAACAAACTGTCCTTATTCGCGTGACTATCTCGTTTGCAGTTTGCAAACTTCCCTCACCAAGGGTCACTGAGAAACTTTCTTAGACCAGAGAGCTATCAACTGCACAGTCTCAGGCCCCAGTGCAGCCGCTATCAACTCCTGTGACTAGCTTTTTGCTTGAGCAGTCCCATTGGTTCCAGTAAGACTTTTTGGGTGTAAAATTACTCCCCAGTAGAGTTTTCATGCCCTCCATGGGGCCATTTAGGTAAACAAAGCCTCTTAATTTCTTGAAACCAAAGCAGGACAAAACACAGCCCTTGTTACAGTGATTATCTTCTCCACCAAAATTGCCTGAGTTCCTGTTATTCCTCTCTGAGATGTCAAGATATCCTAAGCCTCGAACCGGGCATGCTTTATACCAGGGGTCTCCAACCTTTTTAAGCATGAGATCACTGTTTGAATTTAAGTGCAATCCAGGATCTACCACAGACCCAAATACTCGTGGCCCACTTCCTTTGTGCCCCTTCTCTGAGGTCCCGCCCTTGCTCACTCCATCCCCCCCTTTTCCCTCCCCCAGTCTTCCTCACTTTCACCAGGTGGGGCAGCGGGTTGGGGTGCAGGCTCTGGTCTTCAATTTAGGGATTTGGAGTGCAAGAGGATCTGAGCTGAGCTAGGGGCAGGCAGTTGGGGTGCCGGTGGGGTTCTAGGGGCAGGCTCTGGGAGGGTGTTTGGATGCAGGGGTGCTTGGGGCGAGGGAGGGATTTGGGGGGCAGGATGGGGTTCATGGCTGGGGTAGGGTTTCAGGATGTGGGCTCTGACTGGGCACTGCTTGCATCAGATGGCTCCTGGGTGGTAGTGCAGTGGGGCTAAGGAGGGCTCACCCCTGCCCTGGCCCAGCACCACTCTCAAATGCAGCCAGTAAACTCCCTCCCAAGTCCTGATGTGCCCCCTCTCTGCTCTGTGGAGACAGGATAGAGAGCGGGAGGGGGCCACCTTGACATCAGCACCCTCCTCTCCCTCCCCTGACCTGCCCAGCAAGCAGGAGGCTCCTAGGGGTGAAGGGAGGCAGCTCAAGGCAAAGGGCCAGAGATGCTGTCATGGTCATGAGGGATGGTCAGCAGCCTGGAGACTAAGGGGTTAACTGTACCTAGCCAGGTAGCAGTCAGCCAATAGAAATGCAGATAGGGATTTCAAACTGAGACAAAGGAATTTTGGGGTTTTCCCTCCTTTGTGTCTCAGCCAGTTTTACTCTCTAGATACTGAGGGAGACAGAAGACGTGTTTCTCTCCAAGAAAAGGGCTCTTCAAAATGTATAAGTAGGGTAAAGTTTAGATATATCCGTTTTATTGTTTTCTGTTCTG
Organism: Pelodiscus sinensis; assembly: GCF_049634645.1. Taxonomy (NCBI): domain Eukaryota; kingdom Metazoa; phylum Chordata; order Testudines; family Trionychidae; genus Pelodiscus; species Pelodiscus sinensis. The sequence continues at coordinate 33,708,547 of NC_134727.1, read as the reverse complement.
GGACTTTGGTTATAATGTCTGTGCTGTTAGAAATGGGTTTTCCTCTCTTTTGTAACTAAGTTTTGGCCCATGGGAGTCCCCATAAGTTTATTAATTGGTGACTTTTTCCATCTGGTCATTATGCTTGCAACAGGAGTATTGTTTTGATAATAAAAGTTCTTTCTTTTTTATTAGCCTGGTATTGGTTCATTTCTGTGTCCTGGAAAATCTGTCAGTGGGATCTGCATAGCTCTGACTAGGGGATAGCAGCCACTCACTGCAGTCTGTATTTTCTCTTTTCTTTTTCAAGCTCTTTGGGGAAAAGAGCTTGGGGTGCCCTGGGGTTGGTTTCAAGTGTCCACCCGTTTGTGGGTTCAAAAGCACTTGATGGTGGCAGCGGATTTTTATCTCCGACATCTAGATTTTTAGGATTTTGGAAGGAAGTTTTATACCAAAGCCTGGAAAGATAAGGTTTTGGGGTTGCTTTTGTGGCCCCCCACTCCTGCATTCATCGTGCCAGAGTGGGGAATCTGCCTTGACAGATGTGCAGCAGTGAGGGGAGGTGCACCTGAAGTACAGACACTTGATAGCCTCTTGGCCAAACCAGTCAGGATCACCTGTCAGAGGCACCAAGATCTACCAGAAGATCCCAATCTCGGGCTTATCTAGACTACACTAGAGTGTCGAAATAGGATATGCAAATTCCACGGGAATTTGCATACCTTCTTCCGATCTCACTTTCAAAAGTGGAGCTTTTGAAAGTGAAAGTAGTTTAGATGTGGCTTTTTCGGCGAATCTTCCCCACTTTGTCAAAGCGGTTCTTCCTCAAAAAAATGAGGTTTACGCGGCTTTTCGACAAAGGGGGGAGGGTTTCACTGAAAAAGCCGCGTCTGAACTAATTTCACTTTCGAAAGCCCCGCGTAAACCCAAACTGCCGCAAACAAACGGCCCACGGGCCGCATGCGGCCCACGGGCCGCATGCAGCCCACGAGCCATGTGTTGAGTAGCCCTGTGCTAGGTTATTACAATTGACTCTATTACAGTCCCCCAGCTTTCTTTATAGTCCTGTAGTGAACTTTCCATTTTTTTTCTTTCATTCTCAAATTAAAAGAAATGGTTCCCAATTCAACCCCCCTTGGAACTTCGGCGGATGAGAGCTTGAGCGGAACTTCATGACTTGGAACCCACTCTGCAAATTTCACAGAAAATGCTCTTATACATTTATGCTTAAGTTAATATCTTTAAACAAAGCAATGAAGAGTTCAAACCAGGACATAGCTATACCCACAGGAGAGCATAGAGCCACAGGGTTAGAAGGGACTGCTAGGGTCACTCAAGTGACCAAACGAGTCTGATGGTAAAATGAGATGAAAAAGGGTCCAAAACAAAAGGACATGAAATGATCAGGGATTACATTGATTTTTATTTTCATTGCTGTAGCACTTAGTACCCCAGTCCTGTATTAAGACCCCACTCTAGGTATTGCACAACAAAAAAACTGTGCTGCCACAGTCTGTGCTGTACAGTCTTCATTATATATATATATATAAAGTGCTCTGGTGCAACCTGTTGTTGTACTGATGAGAGGTGCACAATGGTACCACACTGCCTGGGCCTTCACAGCAAAACTTACTGCAGTATCAACTGAAAATAATTATGATCCAACACAAATACCTTTACTACCCTTACAATATAAATTAACAGTGCCATTTTTCATTGTACATTTCAAGTTCGTAAAGTAGCGACATAAATATTTTTGGCAGTTGAAGAGAACCTGTTATGAAGATTGCTTTGTCAATTTCCTAGATGGGGGATGGGAGGAGGATCTACAAGGCGTTCTAGGCTATCCCTTCCTGAACTCTGTACCTGTGGCTGCTCTCTTCTCTCCTTTTTTTGTTCTGGAGAATCCCCTTCATGACTAAGTCAGTGTAAGCTCAGGGACTTCATTTCTTTACACCAGTGGATACCAGCCTCTGGTTCGTGGACCCCTAGTGTCTGCGACAGTACTGCAGTGGGTTCATGGCAAGTTTAAAAAGAAAGATTGGACCCACTTCAGTAGGCCCCAATCTTTACTTTCCTTACTTTTCTTTTTCTTTTTTTTTCTCTCCCAAGGAGGGGATAGTCTGTGAAATTGTAATAGATTGAAAAGAGGTCCGTATGCTTGAAAAGGTTGGGAAGCACTGCTTTACACCCTTCGCTTTACACCCACTGTAATTAATGACGTATTTCAGAAATGCTCCCAAGAGCTCAGTGTAAATTTACTGGTGTTGGAAGCGCTGAGCACAGGCTGTGAGAAAGGAGAACCCATACAAATCTGACCAAGGCCTTTGTGCAGAGGTTTAAAAATATAAGCAACTTTGATGGAAGTGTTTTCATTCTTTGTGCTGCTATGGAACCTTTGACGAGAAGAGAGAGTGCTCTCACGCTTCAACAGCCTTTCAAGGATTATGGTTGTATCAGTAAATGGCGAGTTCATTGTATGCACATGAACGAACAAAAATATATCCATGCACAATAATGTAAATTTACGGATAGGCAAAGCAAGAAAATTCTATAATAGAACTTATTAGATTTCAAATTCAGTGATTTAGACCCTTGAATTAGGTTTCTGACATATGGACTAGTGAATGAATAGTAAAAGCAAAGATGATTTCCTGATGTGAGAATATTTACTTTGTATATTTTGACATATGATGTTGATAATTTATGTTTGAACAGTTATAAAGCTTTAACTTTTGGAATTGCAATGTCTGCTGTCACTAAATAAATGTTTGTTCTCCGTTTCCTACAACTGAAAATTTAAGTGGATAGAAATACAAAACATTCCTGAAACCCATAATTTCATGCAAATGTGAATTTAGAACAATAACACTCTTTAAAAATGCTTAAAATTAAAATTGGTACCTATCTGTCTGTCTGAGTCTCTGTCAATTGCAGGGGTGGGCAAGTGTCTGGCAGGCTGAATGCAGTTCGCTAAGGTTTAGCCCCTGGTGGGCCGACACATGTATTATTGACCATGCAGGTACAGCTGCTCACAGCTCCCATTGGCCAGAGATCGCTGTTTCCAGCCAATAGGAGCTGCAGGAAGCAGTGTCCTGGTCTGCGCTACCTCCTGTACCTCCCATTGTCCTGGAATGCTGAACTATGGCCAAAGGGAGCTGCAAGCTGCCGTACTTGCAGATACGCGGGTAAATAACACATCTGGCAGCCCATCAGGAGTTAACCGTGGCAAGCTGCCTCCAGCCTGAGGGCTGCTTATTGCCTACCCCTGATCTGTCTAGCTGTCTGTCTATCTTAAAATTGAATTTTGCCAAGTCTGTGCTTAGAAGGCTGGGCAGCCTTGTGGCCAGTTTCGTTGTTTGGGGGGCTTTGTGACATACTGAGTTGGGAACACTGGGCAGAGCTATTCCTAATGCACCCTGATTGTTGAAACCATGGAAAAGGTTCCAGTGCACACTCAACCTGCAAGTATTTCCTGCCAGGAATCTGTTCCTGAATCTGTGTAGACTCTCTACTTCATCTGTGAGAGTGCTGGGAAAGAGGACCAGCACATAGAGCAATGGAAGGGTGAAGAAAGGAAGAGTTTACTGGACTCTTCTTCCTTACTGCAGGATAGTAAGGAGTTTTTGATGTTCTCAGGGCTAGGAAGGAGCTTTCATGCACGGAGGAAATCTCAATAGACTTCAGATTTCACCATATGTCTCTTTTGTCTGTCATGTGCCTTGCACAATGTGCCTAACACCAGCTCATTTTAAAGCCCCGCTTTTATCATAACAGGGTCTCTCTGTCTCCTGGCTCAACATTTCCTATCAGATCCATCAGTGGAAACATAATGCTAGATTTTAATGACCTAAAACTGTCCATCAGCGTGATATCTTCATTGCGGGTCTCCCCAGCCTGCCACACATGGCTTCTCAATGGCAGCAAGAAGCAGGGAGTCTTGATCCCAGGATGCTGCCCTTCCTGCCGCCACAGAGAAGCGAGTTACAGTGAACTGGGAGGGCGGGGCGGAGCAGATGCCTGGGCTGCTCCAGCTCCCGCTGCTGTGGTGAATGCAGGGAAGGAGGAGGTGACTCCTGCTGCTGCCAAGCCCCTGGTAATTCTCTGGGCTGTGTTGCTTGGGGAAAGGAACAAAAGGGGTGGAATAGTGATGGGAAGGGGCACAGCAGGGGTGGGGCTTGGGGAAAGGGGTGGAGCAGGGGCGGGCTGGGGTGGAACAAAAGTGAGGTGGAGCCTGCAGGAGGATTGCCCTTGGCCCTCAGCCTATGGCACTGAGGGGGGAGGTTTGCCCCAGGCCCCACGCTTCCCAAGGGATGACCCTGTATGCAACCGTTATTTAAACAGTTTTGCATGTAAAAATGAAACCAGGGGTTTTTTTTTTTTTTTTGCAGTTTTGTAGGAAACCTGTGTTCCCTGTAAACTGTGCACCTGGGCAGCTACTCTAGAGAGATTCAAATGCTGACCAGCTAATTAGCAGGGTGCCCTCAGCCAGTTTTTTTGTTTCTCTGTGTGGTGCACACCCACATATGCCATGGTGTACGCAGCAAAATTTATTCTGCACACATACAGAAAAAAATCTGCACATGGATGGAAAAGATTAGAGGGAACACTACAAGAGACCACCCTAAAAAAATACTTCCGTTTTTACCCAGGAAAATATCCTGGATTTAGACTTATATTCACAGTCACTTTTTCTATGACATATGATCTTAACCAAGTAAAGGTAAAGTGTAGTTTGAACTATGCTAGTGCTAGTGATAGCAGGGAGGCATGTTTAAAAATGTTTTGGTAAAAATAGTGATGAAAATTTTACATAAAATATTTATCAGTAAGGTTCTAAGGCCCTGGTCCTGCAAGTTCATGTGTGACTAGCTCCCTAGGTTAACATGTAACCTCTTTCATGTCAACAGGTCCCTGCATGATTGCAGAGGTCCTATCATGTGTATGAGCCTAGAGGATCAGGTCCTAAATGTATAAATATTATTTTGCAGATGGCTACAGGTCTGGTATGAAATTAAAAATGAACAGTTTGATTGAAAGTGCATTAATGATAAATTATAAACAGTTTGGTTTGGCAAGGATTTTAATTTCTGTGAGGTTGATCACAAGTTATAGGGTTAAAACATAGTCTTTTTTTTAACCTAACATTTATGATACGATAGCTGCTTGACAGCTAATGTTCATGTGGTTGCTTCTCTTGAGAAAACGTTTCTTTCCACTGGGTACATGCAGTCCTTGTGAGCAAATGGGTTTGGAATGTACTTAGTTTGCGAGTACCTAACAATATCCCCCCGAAACTCCCTGTAGGAGCGTGCATTGTAATGGTAAAAAATTATTTCTCCTTTATCCACTTCTCTCTCTTGCTCCGCATTTATCGTTTGCCTTGTGGACTGATGTCTGATTTTCCAACATCATCAAAACTGCAAAAATCTGGTTTTGTATTTGAGTCATTTATGCTGTTGAATGATTCAGGAGCCAAATATGCAGATTCTTGAATTTGTTTATGTAGTGACATTAGTATCAAAAATTTATTACAGAAACAATCCAGTAAGTCACTCAGTCCACTCCCAAACATGTGCCGCATTAGTCCCTATTGCACATTTGCAAACATTTTGCTCAGATTTATTTTAAACAGTTCCAGAGATAGAGCTTCAACACTTTACGCTTAGAGACTGTTCTGAAGCCTGCATGAGCTAAGTTTTTGAAAATGAGGTCCAGGCCTAGCTTTAATTTTGCTGTACACAATCTAATAATACCCTTTATCATTATTTCCATTTCCTCTCTGAACAGTATTTTCTTCTCTATGGGTACATCTAGACTACAAGCCTCTTTTAAAAGAGGCTTTTTCAAAAGAATCTTTCAAAAATGCACAGTTTGCATTCAATAGCGCCTTTTTTCAAAAGAGTACTTTTGAAAAAAGGCATTATTCCTCATAAAATGAGGTTTACTGCAATCGAGAAAACTACCATGTTGTTTCGATTTACTTTCGAAAGAATCCGGCTGCAGTCTAGATGCAGGTGAAGTTTTTTCAAAAAAAGGCTACTTTTTTCGAAAAAACCCTGTAGTCTAGACACACCCTATAAGCTGACATCCTTTAGATATGTTGATTGTTTCATGTTGCATTAGTAGCCTTTCTAACCAAGCTGTACTTGTTTAGTTCTCAGGAACCATTTGTCATAAATCCTTTTTTTTCTACTCCTTTGTCATCTTTAGCTTTGCATACACTCAAAAATTTGTACCACTTTAACTTTATTGGTATGATCAAAAGCAGTGCAAATCTTCTTTGTGTGGATGTAGTTTTGTTAGTATGGCTTATTCTGTACAGGCAGGAGAATAAGCTATACCTGTAGAGCTTTGTCAAAATTAAAGTTGTTTTAATATAACTTTTTCAATAAAAAAAATGCACGTCTAACCAAAATATTTATTCTTACATATTGTGTGAAAACCAGGCTTTAGTTACCCTTCTGCGTTCTTTTTAATTTATCTCCTTCCTCTTGGGTGATTCAACATTAGTGATTTAGAAGCAAGGAACTGCTGCAAGTTGGTGGAGAAGGTATCCCCAACTATTCAACATCACCACTGGGGTACTCAGGGCCTCCTTTTATGTTAAAACATCAGGTGCCCTGGCACACAGGTGGGCATGGCCTGCTCCCAAGTATCCCAGGGAGGAAAGAGGGGGCTATATTAAAATTTCAGTTCTTCCCTAACTGCAGATATTATGAGTAGAATTTGGACCTAACTAAACAGAACTGTCCTCTTCTGTCAAAGTTATCTTTAATTTAGAATTTCTCACTTTGATTTGCCTTTTATGTGTTCTTAAAATAATCCAGATGGCATGGATCTGGGACAGTTCCCCTTTAAGTAAACAAACAAGACATTTTTTATTCTTATTTTAAAAAATAGTTAGACAGCTTGGCAGCATAGTGATCATCCAAATAAGCACGTGTCCTCAAACCGAGTTCATATAGTGCTGTGGTTGGGTGGTCTTTGGACGGAGAGTTCAGGAGAGCTGATAATTAATTAATTAATTAATTAATTTCTGTTCTGAGATGAGTCTCAGTGATTACAACCTCCAGAGTAAGCAACTGCAAATATTTTGCATGTCTAGAATTAGGGCAAAGCAACATTTAGTTGATTATGCTGTTGAACCCACAGTCTTAGCCTGACATGGGTTATAATGCATCATAGCACAGATGTTAGATGGCCATTTCTTTAAGGGTTTTGATTTCCAGAAATGCTGTGTGTGGTATTGGAGAGCCAGTGTCAAAATGTAATGCCAAACCAAAACCCCAGTGATGTTTAGAAGCTGAAAAGTTTTAGATGCTAATTCACTTGAAGATCAAAGTTTTTTAGGATTTTGTGAAATGGTTTTCTCTCTCTTCATGTTGATGTAAATCTGGAGTAACTCCAAGGACTGTCCACAAACTCAGTCGAGCCTTGACACAAAGACATTGACTTCACTGGAGTTAGTCCAAACATACAGCAGCATAACTGAAGGTAGAATGTATCCCAACTCTTTATCTTTACACATGCTAGATACTTTCCAAAAATGGCATGAATGTTTTTTTCTGAAAGGAGGACTATAAATCATCCAGTGTCGGTGCTGTGGTACATGCTAACCAAAACAAAGTAAGTAATGCCAAAATGTATCCAAGCTGTTGCTTTAACTATTGCTCAGCAGTTCAATTAAATTCTTGCCGGTTAAATCATGAATGTCAGCAGGAACTTTCGGGAACATGAATAGCAAATAGAACTCAAAGGTACTGCATAATGAAAAATCTAATGGCACTTACATTAATACATGTTCTCTCTCCTCTTGCAAGTTTGGGTGCAGTGATACTAGGGATGAGGAGATAAAATTGAACCTGTCTAAAGCTGGTCTGAACCAGCCCTGTTTTGTCCTGAAAAAAACACTATTTCACTTGATAAAACCATCTGAAAGGTAAAAAAGGCAGATGAAAATAGAATTGAAATGCCATCATGCAAACACCCACCTTTCCACAAAAATGCTAGACAGTTTGGAAAACTCAGAGTCTTGGGTTAAAATCTGGTTGAATTCAGTGGGAGTTTTGGCATTGACTTCAGTGGAGCCAGGATTTCATCAACTGCTTTTAACACATGAAAAGTTTCCCTCCTGAAATTTGGAAACACATTCCTTGTCTTCCACTCACTCTCTGTGTTGAAGCAATATGTCTGCCTTACCAAGTGAGGGGATTCCTTTTGTGTTGCTGAACTAGCCTAGCAGAAGCCAACTTTATAAGCAATTCAATCTGTTGGAAGGCAGAGTGTCCGCTATATATGCATACATCCACTTACAAGGCCTTCCTAGGGCTAAAAAATGGTAGGAGGCAACAGCATGGGAGTTGAATGTGCTTATTACCTCACAGGATTGAGCTGTTCAGTCGTTCCAACTGCACTTCGCCCCTCTCCCATCAATCTTTTCTACAGTATGTCTCTATCAATACTAGAAAGTGTTGTCAGTGTTAACATGAAATAACCAGGTCCAAGAGACTGAAGGCTATGTCTGTATGGTATTTCTATTCTCTGACGCCTCAGGGAGATAATGTCCTATAGTCATCCACCAAAGTGTAATGTATAAGCCAAGACAGGGGCTCTCAACCTTTCCAGACTATTGTTCTCCTTTCAATACTCTTGATTTATTTTCTATATCCCCAAATATCACCTCCCTGAAAAACCGCTTGCTTACAAACTCAGACATAAAAATTAAAAACCGTCAGAGCACACTAATATTGAAAAATGGCTGATTTTCTCATTTTTACCATATAATTATAAAATAAATAATTTGGAATATAAATATTGTACTTGCATTTCAGCGTATAATGTATAAACCATGCAAACAGCTCACATCTGTATGCAATTTTAGTTTGTACTGACTTTATTAGTGTTTTTTATGTAGACATTTGTAAAATTAGGCAAATATTTAGATGAATTGAAATACCCTCTGAAAGACTTGGTGTACCCCCAGTAGAGAACCACTGAACTAAGGCTATGTCTACACTACCAGGTTATTTCGAAATAAATTATTTTGAAGAAATAACTCCTGAAATAACTAATTTGAAATAAGCTTATTCCTCTTCACAAGCAGGAGTTATTTCAAAATAACAGACTTGGTAGTATGGATGCTCACCATGGCTATGACTACACAGCAACATTATTTCGAAATAACGAGTGTTATTTCAAAATAACATAGTCTGCATCTACATAGCCGGCAGTTATTTCAACATAATGTTGAAATATTGTCAAGCTGGAGGACTTCTTACTCTGACTCCTGTAACCCTCTTTTTATGAGGAGTAAGGGAAGTTGGAGGAAGAGTGCTCTATTTTGATACAAGTGCTGTGTAGACAGCACCAAAACTTGAAATAAGCTATTTCGAAATAAGCTATGCAATTAATGTAGCTCAATTTGCGTAGCTTATTTTGAGTTAAGTCCTGCTATGTAGACATACCCCTTGTGATTTTGAAATAAGGGGAGTTATTTCAAAATAACTCCCAAGTGTAGACATGTCCTGAGAGAGCAGGCATTCATGGAATAAGAAAACGGAAAAAGGCTAAAGGTAACAAATCATCCATGCTCTTTAGAACTTCCAATAAAAATCATTGTATGATTTTGTTGATCTGCTCATTAGGCTTATATTCAATTTTAACTGTTCTGACAAAATATCTTATTCTCTAAATTCATACAGAAAAGAGCTTGTAAAAAAGTTTTTTTCTTATTATTTCCAGCAATCCAAAATGTATGTCCTTGGGTTGCATTATCAGTATCATACAAACAGTTCTTTTGTATTTGGCTTCCAAACTATTTATTTGTGTCTATATAGCATTCAGGGGCGTGACATTAGCTTGATCTTTGGGCATCATATAAATGTTTAATAATACTAATTATTATTAATAATTAATAATTAATAAATATGTAGTGCAGTAATGCTGCTGAAACTACCATCTCCATTGTCTTTCACAGTTCTAAGAATATAAAATTTGAATATCCATTTTTGCCACGTAGGGCAAAACAGAGCAAGGGAAGGACACTTGCACTGTTTTCCTGAATTGTGCAACTATCATAAATATAATTCTGTAGAAATCTACCTAAATCCCTGGGATCTGAATGTCATAGGGAGGGAAACAGAATGGTGCATAAACTCTGGCAAGTCAAATAATTAGGCAGACCAAAAAGAATTTGTAGAGCAACTAGCAAAAGACACACAAACTAACCACAAAATGCTTTAAGTACTGCAGAAGCAGGAAACCTGCCAAACCAATCAGTAGGCCCACTGAAGGATCAGGATGCTAAAGGAGCATTTAAAAAAGATGAGGCTGCTGCAAAGAAGCTAAATGATTTATTTTTATCAGTTTTCACTGCAGAGGATGGGAGGGAGATTCCCACATCTGAGCCATTCTTTTTGGTCACAGATCTGAGGAGCTGTCCCAGATTGAGGTGTCAATAGAGGAGAGTTTGGAACAAATTGATCAATTTAACTGTAATAAGTCACCAAGGCCAGGTGGCTTTCACCTGAGAGTTCTGAAGAAACTCAGACATGAAAATGCAGAGCTAGTAACTGATATGTACCCTATTGCTTAAATCAGCCACTGTACCAGATGACTGGAGCATAGCTAATGTAGTGCCATTTCTTCCTCCTCTCCTGCAAAGACTACAAAGATGATCCTGGCAATTACAAATCAGTAAGCTTAACTTCAGTGCCAGGCAAATTGGTTGGCACCATCGTAAAGAATACAGCCTCTCTCCGAGTTACAAACGTGTTACGGACCAAACACTTGGCCGTTCGCAACTCGGATCCCATTGAGTTACGCGCGTCCGTGCTGTTCGTAAGCGTGGGTCGTGCTCGTAACTCGGGGACCGCCTTTACATCCGCTCCATGGGAGCTTTGGTTGTAAGTGCGAACGGTCGTAACTCGACCGTTCGCAACTCGGGGAGTGGCTGTAGACTTATCAGATGTGCAGATGAACACAGTATGTTGGTGACGAGTAACAGTATGTAGGCATTTGTAAAGGGAAATCATGCCTCACCAGTCTGTTAGAATTCTTTGCTGGGTCAACAAACATGGCAGCCAAGGTCATCCAGTGGATATGGTTATTTGGACTTTCAGAAAGCCTTTAACAAGGACCCACACCAAAGGCTTTTAGACAAAATAAGCAGTGGGATAAGAGAGAAAAATAATTGGTTAAAAAATCTTAGATCAATAATTGGTTAAAAGATAGAGAAAAAAAGATAGGAATAAATAGTATAAAAAATAGCCTCCAAAGAAACCTGTGTTGTTCAACATATTCATAAATGAGTTGGAAAAAGGGATAAACAGTGAGGTGACAAGTTTGCAGACAGTATTCAATTACTCAGGATAGTTACTCAAGTCCAAAGCTGTGTGTGAAGAGTTACAAAGGGATCTCACAAAACTGAGTGACTGGACAACAAAATGGCAGATGAAATTTAATGTTGATAAGTACAGAATAATGCCCATTGGAAAACATAATTCCAATTATGCATACAAAAATTTTGAGTTCTAAATTAGCGGAAACACTCAAGAAAGAAATCTTGGAGCCTTTGTGGACAGAGCTCTGAAAACATCGGTTCAGTATGCAGCAGCAGTCAAATAAGCTAGCAGAACTATTAGGAAAGGGATATGCCAGAAAATATCATAGTCCCACTGTGTAAACCGCTGCATCTTAAATAGTGCATGCAGGTCAGGTTGTCCCCTCTCAAAAAAAAGAGATGCATTAGAATTGAAAAAGATATAGAGAAGGGCATAAAAATAAAGAGGCATATGGAGCATCTTCTATGTGAGAAGAGATTAAAAAGACTGGGACTGTTCAGTTTAGAAAAGAGATGAGATGTGGAGATAGGAGAGAGGTCTATAAAATCATAACTGTTCTAAAGGAAGTGAATAGGGAAGTATTAATTACCCCTTTATGTAACACAAGAACCAGGAACCACCCAACAAAATGAATAGGTAGTAGGTTTAAAACACACATGAGGAAGTAATTCTTCCCACAATGCACAGCCAGCCTTGTGGAACTTCTTGTCAAGGGATGTTATTTAGGCTAAAAGTATAACTGGATTCAAAAAAGGAATAAGGGACGCGCATCGACGGTCAGGTAAGCAAGCCCATGCTTTGAGTGTCCCTAAAACTCTGACAGCCAGAAGCAAGGACTGGACAAGAGGGGATGGATAATTTGAAATTGACCTGTTGTATTCATTACTTCTGAAGCTTCTGGCACTGGCCACTCTTAGAGACATGATACTGGACCAGATGGATCATTGTTCTGACTCAGTAGGACCATTCTTGTGAGGTTAATGAGTGTGAAATTTTAATTTGCACTTGTCAGTCAGAAGCAAGAGGAGCACAAAATAATAGGCTCCATTTCACACTTTGTACTGAGCAAAACAGTACATTAAGTTTCTTCTGGCTTTTGAATGAAATTTTGTGCAGGCAGTTTTGAATTGGTGCTAACTCCACTGGCACTGCCAATTATTAAGGTTGCCTGGTGCTTTCCGTTACAAGATGCTATTTCCGTTGCTTCTAACTGCCACACTTTAACTGTTCAGGCTGAAATTCTCCATGCTGGGTAGCTGCCTCAGGCTGATATTTAATTTCCACCCGTGTGGTTTGGGCATTTGCAGAAATGAAGTTATTGTTTTGCTCGTTTAAAATAATTGTGATAACCTTTCCTTTAAAAAGTCCTAGTGCCCCCATCACAGTTCAAGCCGACTACACTTGTACTTCCTGCCTGTGGCCCACTAAGGGCAGCTACTCGTAGGCTTCTGGTTCCATAAGCATCATTTTTCTTGGGCAGAGACCTACGTCTCTCTCCTTATGACTGGGGTGTACTTTCAGGCTGCAGAGTTCCCTGCCTCCACTGTGACTTTCCCAGCAAGTCAGGTTGCCTAAGCAGCCCAGTTTAACTCTCTCCTCAGAAGTTACAAACATCACACCAGCCCACTGTTAAGGTACCACACAGCTTTCCCTAAGCAAGCACATTTATTCTGAAAGTAAAAGTATTACAGTGAAAACATATTAAAACAATTAAAGAAACCATATGCATGCTAATAGACTTCTCTGAGATCACCTCAGCTCCAAAGATTTTTTTTTTGTGGCCACAGATTTATAACTGCACCCCCATGGGTAAGTCACATCCTTTCAACTCTTCCCTGCAATAGTTCAGATCTATGTTACCGAGTGTGGTGTTTAGTAAATGGCTATCTAAACCATTTTGAGTCATTTTGCATGACCTCATTACAAGCTGTGATTTATAAGGCAATGTCAAAGAAACTTGTCCATAAACAAGCTAGTGACAGTACTGTACTTTATTTGTTCTACTGTGAGAAAATATTTTAAAAATTGCATTGATGCATTTTTAAACAGAAAGAATTTGGGTCATGTCTTGGGCAGTGGAGTCAACAGCGTCAGTGAGCAGTCGGGCAACGGGAGGGGATGTGGCTTCTTGTTTCTGGAAGGGTCAGGAAGGGGTGGGGCTGAGGGCAGCCAACCCACAGCACTGTCCAGAGGTAGTTCAGCAGTGGTGGCAGCTAGAGCTCCAGGCCCCTTTGAATTGCCAGGCTCTGGGGCTACTGCCCCCTTTGCACACCTCCTGTCGGTGGGCCTGGTCTTGGGACAGAAGCTCCTGCCCATATGCTTGGTCAGAAAGCAGGGTTTGAGTCATTTTAAACTCAGGTGGTCAATCCAAAAGTCCTTTCTTTGACCATTGATCTCTAGAGAATCCAGTTTGAGCTAGAATATGGCTCTCCGGTTGGTAGCACCTTTCAGAAGGTGTTACAACCTGAGGGAGTTTGCCAGATCACTTCCCACCATTCATAGTTTCTGGAGGGCTGTGGTGTTCCTCTCCTACAGAATATCATTGACCCACAATGAGTCATATACTTAATTCTACAGGGTTTGTCTGGGATGTTGCAGAAAATTGCTGTATTGTTTACATCCTCCTGCTTTGGAGCAGGGAAGGATTTGAAAATTGGAACAGGGGAGGTGCCCTTTGTATCAGGCAGGTGCCCTGTGCTGTCCTGGTAAAAATCTGCCCCCCCCCCCTCCCACACACACACATTGCCCAGGGCCTGGTAAAGTCTGTTACCAGCTCTGGCGGAAAAGGAGTACATGGGGACAAAAAGTCTGGTGAACATGTAATTTAAAAAAAGGTCTCCCAATGCACAGACACGGGCTGAATTATGTGGCACAGGTATTTTACTGTCACTTTAATTCTGGCATTTCCTAACTTTTGAGTGCTTGACTTTGCAACCTGGAAAAGATCTTGTAAAATAAGGTCTTTTGTGTGTGTATGTAATAGAAAATAGGAGATTAGCTCCATTTGTTACCATTTAATGCTAGTCTCAGTATAATTCAAATTACTTCCTGACAAATAAGTAGGATGGGATTGATTCCTCAAAACTCTCATAGGATCTAATCCAAATCCCTTGAACTCAGTGGGAGTCTTTCCAGTGACTTTAATGAGAGCTGGGTAGGGCCTGCAATAATTCAGATCTATGTTATGTGGGTGTGGTGTTTAATAAATGGCCATCTAAAGCATTTTGAGTAATTCTGCACTGTCTCTGTACATAACTGCAGTTCATAAGTAAATTTACCAATAAACAAACAAATGACGGTACTGTACTTTATTTGCTCTGCTGAAAGAAAATATTTTAAAATATGCATTGAACACATTTCTAAACGTTTTGATGACCAGTGTTGCTACTAGCCTGGAGTATAGATTTTGACATTTTGAATGTCTTAATGTTGCAGCGTTATGGTCAGACTGTGTCTAGAGAAACTGATGTGAGTTTCAGTAATTCTGAGATTGGAGTTTCCGATAATGAGGATTTTTATCTCCTGGGAACTAAATGTTGAAGGGAAAAAAATACCTTTTAAAATAAATCATATTGATTCTTCGCAAGAGAGATTAAGCTACGTAAGCATATGACTGTAGGTTAAATGTCGCACTGCAAACTGATCAGTTCAATTTTAATCAAGAGGGTTTTGCTGTGGCAACTATAAAATCCTGCTCTAGTTGATGTTGTGGAAACAATTTTGAGAAGAAATTCAGATATTTTCTTTGGGAGGGAAAGGAAAATTGACTCCTTTTGAATATTTAATATTTTAGTCCTGTAATAATGTTTTGGTTGTGCTGATGTGCAAATTATGATTTCATAATGTAATGGAACATGAGCAAAAACCTGAATTAGTGCTTTGCATTGTAATGTGACCTCACATAACATTGACCTTTCCCTTCTGGCTCATTCTGGCCAAATTCTGCAGATCTTAATTAGGTAAGACTTCAACTGGAAGGCATTCTTAATTAAGGGCGTCTGAAATTGGCCCACAGTGACTCTCAGTTAAGACTTGTGAATGAAAACAATTGCAAAGTATCTTAATGCATCCAGTGAAAATAAGCATGTTAGATGGAGCTCATCTGTTAGTGTTTATTTCCTCTTGTCTCTCTTCTGTGGTCCACAAGAAGCATTCTGCCTCCCAAACAGGAATGGACCTATCCTTTACGAACAGTAAGCATAAGCAGCACAAAGGGAAGCTAAGCTGGCTAGAGACCATCCCTGGGGAGTTCCTGTTCTATAGAGGCAATCTCTGCTGGTGTGGGACTGATAGAGACAGCTCTACTCCTTCCTCTGCTGGAACCATTCTCTCATAGTGTATGAAACCATAAGGAAACATTGTGACCTGGTAGTTAAGGCAGGTTTTTTTAAGTTTTCCTCACTGTGCCTCAGTTTCTCCATCTGTAAAATGGAGATTCTCCATCTGTAAAATGGAGATGATAATAATTCCTTTGTAAAAGCTTTTGAGCACTACAGATGCCACGGTGGAGGAGCTCTCTGTCAGGTCTGCTTTGTGTACGCTCCACCAGCAGACATTGGCTCAATAATGGATATTACCTCATCTACCTTTTCTCTCTAATACTCTGGAACCAGTAGGGCTACAACTATACAGAAAACAACTGTGGAAAGTTTATAATAGCTAGGTATTATTATCATGAAGGGGAGGGGTAAGCATGTTGGGAACATGGAGGGAGACATAGTAGCAAAAGGTATTGGCATGGTGGAGTGAGGCTTTACTACTTCCAGTTCTCCAATGGAGGAGAGTCTTTGAGGGACCTTGCTAGAGTGAGGAAAAGTAAAGTTGCCCATAAGTTATTTTTGCTGATGCATGTGAATCAGGATGCCACAAACAGTTCTCCAGCTGCCCTATCTCTCCACTGCACATGAGCTGAGGAGAGTTTGTGTGTAGCAGAGAATGAAGCTCCTCAAATCCATTTCTGGCACTATGAAATGGAATCGAAAGATTCAAAGAAAACATTCCATGAAGTGCAGTGACCATTTTGCCAGGAAACACACAGGAGAATAGATATGTCAGAATATTCATTGCATGGCCATAGAGATAAACTGCATTTTGAGCAGACCTTTAACAGCAACCTGGTGTTAGGTTGAAGAGCCTTTTCATAGCCAGCCAATGTCTGCATTTTGCATAATTAGGTCCGGCAAAGAGATCCAGTTAGCATTTCAACAGCAGTTAACCGAGTGTGGCTAGTAATTAGGAACCCCTTCTTCAGGTCATGTAATCCTTACTCATGCAGTGGAAATCTTAGAATAAGTTTCTGGGTCAAATTCAGCCCTTGGTCTAAGTGAGTGCGACTGCATTGCCTTCATTGTTTACGCTCAAGAACTGAATATGGCCTACTGACTTGTCAAAAGTCTGCACCAATTCACTTAAAAAACCTGAAGGATCCTAGAGGAATGCACTCAAACACATTTCAGTGACTGTCGTGCCATGTTATTTTCCCTTTTTTTAAATTCTCAGAGGGGTCGCCGTGTTAGTCTGTAACTTTAAAAACGAGTAGTCTTTAGGGTGCCACAGGACTACTCGTTCTTTTTTAAAATGTGATTTTTGAATTGCGAACTTGTGAAATTTTTCAGTGTGCACCTACTTAATGGAAACATTTGAGCTGCATTATGGCATCAAATACTACTTTTTGATAGGACTCTGTCTTGAATAGATTTTTCTGTTTGGACCATCAGTGAAGATCACATCTGCTAGGTGACAGATTTTTTTTTGATGGTCTTTTAAATATACACTACTCCAGTGCAGATTGGGGGCGTCTGTATAGCTTTTTGTTAGAGGAGAGAAAGGACTTTGATGTGACAATAACTTAAATCATTTTAGGCATGTGATAACAGTCTATTGACTTATTTTGCTACCAACTTCAATGGAAGTGGGTTTAGCTACAGAAAGAGTTTTGAACCAAAGGGGGGACAGTGTAAATACAAACATTTTCTATAGATAGATGAATGCACAAGTTAGCGCTAACCATTTCTTCCATTTGTTAGAGTTGCCATTATTAATAAAAAAGACTAATCAGTCTTCAATCTATAAACCTATAAATCTGCTCTCAGGGCATTTCCGCTGAAGATGTGTTGTTTTACAAATCTTACCATGTATTTTAGAAATGTGCATCTGTCTGTCTGTCCATCCATCTATGAGGCCATTTGTTCCAGAACTCCTAAAAGGTAAGAGCTAGGATCACCACATTTGGTATACGGCTTCCTCTTATCATAACTTAAAGCAAGGCAAGGGTTTGCTTGTGCCGTCAATGGAGCCATGTAAACTAGTTTACCCAGCATAGGCAAAGAAGTGCTGTTTCACGAGGCATAAGGGATCGGTCGGCAAAGACTTCCCCAGCCGACAGATCCACATCTAGACTGCCGCGCTGTGCTGGATCAGCTGATCGTCGGCACAGCGCGGCAGGCATGTTTATTTTAACAAAGCGGGGATTATTTAAATCCCCACTTCTTGGCCTTTGCCAGGTAAACTAGTTTACATGGCTCCGTCGATGTAGCCATGTAGTCTAAACATACCTTTCAATCTGCTATTGTGTGTCCAGGGAGATTGAAATGTTCTCCTACAAGTTTTTGTATATTGCCATTCCTAATATCTGATTTGTGTCCATTTATTCTTTTGCGTAGGGACTGTCCGGTTTGGCCAATGTATATAGCAGAGGGGCATTGCTGGCACGTGATGGCGTATATTACATTGGTAGATGTGCACGTGAATGAGCCAGTGAGGGTGTGGCTGATCTGGTTAGGTCCTGTGATGGTGTCGCTGGTGTAGATATGTGGGCAGAGTTGGTATCGAGGTTTGTTGCAGGGATTGGTTCCTGAGTTAGAATTACTATGATGTGGTATATAGTTGCTGGTGAGAATATGCTTCAGGTTGGCGGGTGTCTGTGGGCAAGGACTGGCCTGCCTCCCAAGGCCTGTGAAAGAATAAATGGACACAAATCAGATATTAGGAATGGCAATATATGAAAACCTGTAGGAGAACACTTCAATCTCCCTGGACACACAATAGCAGATTTCAAGGTAGCCATCCTGCAGCAAAAAAACTTCAGGACCAGACTTCAGAGAGAAACTGCTGAGCTGCAGTTCATCTGCCAATTTGACACCATCAGGTCAAGTTTAAACAAAGACCGTGAATGACTAGCCAATTACAAAAGCAGTTTCTCCTTTCTTGGTGTTCACACCTCCAGATCAGCTGCTAGAAGCGGGCCTCATCCTCCCTGATTGAATTTACCTCGTTATCTCTAACCTGATTCTTGCCTGCATATTTATACCTTCCTCTGGAAATTTCCACTACATGCATCAGAGGAAGTGGGTATTTGCCCACGAAAGCTTATGCACCAATACATCTGTTAGTCTATAAGGTGCTACAGGACTCCTTGTCGCTTTTGTCTGTGGTGTGTCTGTCTGTCTGTCCTCTAGCTGGGGGATATGCACCCTGCCCTTGGCTGGAAAGGGCTTCTCAAGCTGCTGTGATGAGAGAGGGCTGGGGTTGAACTCTCTGTCAAGGGCAGCCCTCACGCTGAGCCCCTCATCTCCAGACCCACCCCAGAGCAGTGATATAAATGAAGAAAAACAAAACTTATTTGAATTAAGGACCTGAGCAACTCTGGGTAAATTTCTAGTGAAAAATAGTTTTTTAATCAAAGCAATGAAAGCGCAATTTAAAATGTCCCTTATTTGTCCACAGTGTTATTAGTCAGAATAGGTATATATGAAGAGCTATATGGGTTTCTATGAATATTAATATGCTCCAAGATTTGACAGTTTAAATGTAAGCTACAGAGTTTCAGTTCATGAGTAATTACAGTATCTGGGAGATGAATGACTAGTTTCCAGTGGTACCCATTTAGGTCCTTGGCATTTGTTGCTGCAGCTGGGTGAAAGTCTCTTTCTAGACACACACACAGCAAAGTACAGCTGGTCCCCGAGTTGCGAATGGTCAACTTATGGCCGTTCACAGTTACGACTGAAGCTGTCATAAATGGTGGACCCTGAATGCGATCTGTACTTATGAACTTAGGAATGCGATCTGTACTTATGAACAGTGCGGTCATGTGTAGCTCTATGGGGTCCGACTTATGAACAAACCGAGTTACGACCAATTGCTTGGTCCATACCTGGTTCATAAATCGGGAAGAGGCTGTAAATCTCTCCAGTGAAAATAAAAGCATGTAAATGACTACCACGAGAACTGAAGAGTGACTGTATTGCTTCCTTTATTATGTCGGATTGTTGTGACTATTAATTTATTCATTTACGAGTTGCCCTTCAAAAGTCCAAGATCTGATTTTTTTAGTATGCCATTGAGAATGTGTTTATCTGCCACAGTGTTCTAGCAAAAGGAAACAGATTGGTTTCTCTCTATAGTTTCTTTGAAATTATTGCTGAGTGGGGTAGGGATTTTCTTGTACCAAACTGTAAACTACATTTAGGTAGTTTAAGGAACCTGTTCTTTCCTTTTTTCATTTCAACCTCAACTACTTTGGATTCCCACCTTCAAATTGCCCTAATCCTGTGTTCAAGCAAGACAAATTTGCCTTGGATAGATTTACCTTTATTGTAAACACTGTCCTACAATCCCTGACTATTTTGATATCCTATAGATTATTTTTGGAATATGCTGTTCCTCCAGGCACACTGTTCAAGTAACAGAATATGTCTTAAAGCAGACAATTGAGTTTGGCAGTCTGTGACAGGTAATCCATATTTCTCACCCAATCTGGTTGGCCTTGTATTTCAAAACACATATCCTGCCTTTTTATCCTCCTTCTGTTGGACATCCTGAGTGACCTAATTTTTTCAAGGTGGCCACTTAGTATACAATCTATGACACGTTAAGGTAGCAAGCTTTTCAGAAGGTGCTCAGAGCACCACTCTCTGAAGATCAGACTATTTAGGGAGTTTGATTGAACTCCTGAAATTGCATATGCAAATCTTGGCTACAGACTTTTTGTTTGTGTGATGTTAGAAAGAACTGATTTACCAGGCTTAGGATATTAGCAAGGCTTTAAATATAATTGGTATTAAGCTACTTAAAACATTAGAATAGTAAAGTCACATGTCCTTCTTCCTGAGAAAGTGAATGGAGATCCTGATTATTAATCACTCATAAATCCGTGTTAGGTCATTGGACAGCTTGCTGGGTTTTCCATTTTGATTTTTTCTAATAGGTTTAAAATACCATGTTGTTATCTCTACATTTCACTATTTCAATTACGAGGGCTAAATCAAGCAAGAATACTCCCTAAAATCTGCATTAAAAATGTAAACAAATAGAAACAGATGAGAGATTGGCTAGTCTCCTTTTGGTGACATATCTGACTTTTTCACAGTGGAGGGAATCCTGCTTGCTGCTATTTATGCCTATTTTCTGTTTTACACAGCTACAGTGTAGTAAATAACATAGCTTGGCACCATCTCCACAGCAGGAGGTCAATGGGAGAAATGCTCCCATCGGCTTCCCTTACTCCTTGAACAACGAGAAGTACTTGCACCCACAAAGGTGCCCTCAGCATTCGATTTAGCAGATCTTTACTAGACCCACTAAATAGAACCCTGAAAGATCGATCATCAGTGCATCAGTCCTTTAGTAAGTGGATATGAGGCCTAAGAAACTGCCTTTCTGATATGACTGTATTAAAGGCCTGATTTTTCTCCCATTCAAGTCAATAAAAAGTTGCCACTGATTCAGTGGGAACAGGCTCAGATAGTAAAACTTAATACTCATGGGCTACGTCTAGACTGGCATGATTTTCCGCAAATGCTTTTAATGGAAAAGTTTTTCCGTTAAAAGCATTTGTGGAAAAGAGCGTCTAGATTGGCACGGACGCTTTTCCACAAAAGCACTTTTTGCAGAAAAGCGTCCATGCCAATCTAGATGCGGTTTTGCGCAAGTAATCCCCAATCGCCATTTTCGCCATCGGAGCTTTTTTGCACAAAACAATACCGCGTTGTCTACACTGGCCCTCTTGCACAAAAGCATTTGCGCAAGAGGGCTTTTGCCCAAACGGGAGCAGCATAGCATTTCCGCAAGAACACTGACAATCTTACATGAGATCGTCAGTGTTCTTGCGGAAATTCAAGCGGCCAGTGTAGACAGCTGGCAAGTTTTTTTGCAAAAGCAGCTGCTTTTGTGGAAAAACTGGACAGTCTAGATGCAGCCATGCAATTTTATTAACAAGATATACTTTTTGTAATGGGAATTGAGATTTTCTTTCCGGTTTAATGAACAGTAGTATTTAACAAGTATAAAAAGCATTCTGAAAATATAATAGTGTATTTGACTTTTTTCCAACTGTATTACAATTTAAAACTTTGAGTTACCACACACCAAATTAATAGTCCCATCTAAACCAGTGATTGTGCAAACATTAACACATAAGTGGCACTGCTGATTTTAGTGGCACTGCTCTTGTGTTTAAAGAGAAGCATGTAAGTAAGCACATGTAGGAGCAAACTGTAATGTGGTAAGTAATGAGTCGTAGGGCTAAAACGTACTTCTTTGGCCATGTCTACACTAACTATGCAAATAGAGTAGCCGAAGTCGACATACTCACCATGGCGTTTTCCTTGCGATAAGATCACAGGGGACTGACTTCTCAATTACTCCAACTACTCTTTTTGTCCTGGTGGAGTACCAGAGTTGATGGTAGAGCACTTGCAGATCGATTTATCACATCTAAGCAGACACGATAAATTGACCATCAGTGTAGAGTCAGTCCATCACATAGTGAAGACAAGCCCTCAGTGGCAATCCAACACAAGATCTAATTTGCACCAATATATTCTCACTCTAACTTTATTTTGAGGGCTTTGGAGAGGGAGGGGCATAGGCTTCTGCTGATCCCCTGTAAAGAGATTAATTTAAACCACATATATCAGAAAGAGCGCACTATCCTGAACTAACAAAGCATCTGCAGCTATGCAGAATATTAACATAGTTATAACCAGCAAACTTTGTGTAAAATCTCTACAGCAGTAAAACTTTGCTCATTTAATGAGAGTGACATCAGTACAACGATTTGCATCTCAGTGCAAATTTATACAGCCAAATTAAAAATTCCTTGGATGTGAGGGGGTTAGCGATGTTGTTTTCATTACCAGGCTGACCGTTGGAGAGGAGGTGGAAGTACAGCAGAGGAAGGGGGTTGGAAAGTGGAGTGTACAGGCAGTATCTCACCCAATCATTGCTGCAGCAGCTGGGCAGTTTAAAAGAGCTCTGTATAGGAGCAATAACTACATTGTAAATAAATAATGCACTAGCCAACGTGGGTGAGCAGGGCACTCTACAACCTATATACAGGGAGGCTGACACACTTGTAGGGCCCCTAGGCAAGGTGGGGAGAGAGGCTCAGCTCTGCACTCTTGGAAGGGGCAAGGGTGCGGGGGAAGGAGAAGACAGCCTTCAACATCACTTGGAGTGCACCATGCCCCCAAGTAGCCCTCAGATCTACCCGGAGCATGTTGCATGGGGCTCCAGTGACAATTTAAAGGGTCCAGGGCTCCAACCATACTGCAGTATCAGCAGCCAGGAGCCACAGGCCCTTTTGAATTGCCGGGCTCCAGGGCAATTGCCCCTTTTTCCTTCCCTCCCCCACCCCATCAGCAAGTCTGCCTATATATGATCACCTGTTTCACCCAAACAGGATTTCTAGTCTTAATACAAGCATGGGACAGTGCGCTTGCAGGTCAGTGATCAGAAGAGAACGGGTAGAACATTGAGAGGCTGCCATTTGCTAAGGGGGGGCGGCGGTGACTTCTGTTTTCAGTAGAATAGGTGGATGATTATTGGGATAGAGAGAACCAAGGAAGTTGTCCCATGGAATTGTGGGATACTTGAAGCTGACTTCTGGGACCTGAGTCAAGTGGGCTGCATCTATGCTGCAAAGCAATAGGACTCTGAGCATAGGTCCTGGCTTAAGTGAAGCTTTCGGGACCCTGGATCCAAATCCTGAGGTAGCGCAGATGCAATATAGACATAAAGGGGGGGTTAAACTTGATGCTCAGGTGCAGGTGTATGTTGCAGTATAGACATTCCCTGACACACACTGGAAGCTGAACAAGGAAGGCACAAGGAAACATCGATTATATATAGGAAGAGTCAATGGGTTATCTTGACTTGTATCTGTACGGTATCACCCAAGTACTGATGGCCACTTAAACAACATCCTTGTTAGACAACTGACCATCCACAGCTCCAGCCCCCAATTTATTGATCTGCGAAAGGCAGAGAAATTGCACATCCACACTGGCTGATTTGACCTAAGAGGTTAGGTAAGTGGAATTAAAGCTTCATTTCGCTGACAGGAAACCTACTTCTTTCAACTTTGTTTCAAAGCCTTTCTGCAGTCTGGTTTTTAGGAGTGTACTTTTTAAGTAGGGCAAAACTCCTAAGTCTGGACTGACATAAACAAAGCTCCCAGTGCATGTCTAGGCCCCTTTCGGTGTTACCTTGGCTGGCCTTTGTTGCAGCAGATTTTTCACCTCCTCTCCTGGGCCTAGAGCTAAAGGTTATTTTCATCCCTCCAGATTCCTGCTTCTTATCTCTCTGATCCTCTGCCAAAAGTTAACAACTGCAGCAGAAGGAGGTTGACAGCACTAGGCTCACATAGTTTGTTCTGGATCTGTTGTTCCCCAGTCTTCTGTCTGGCTGTGACGTGCTCTGACCTTTGGAATATTGCACGACTGCCTAGTTTCTGTCTCTACATTTTTATTTTTCATTCTTGTAAGATCTTGTTTGCTTTATTTCTCTCCCTGCTGAAGCAACAGTATCAATCAGTGATCAACTTGGACACCCCATCGCTTGCAGAATCATAAACCTAACACAGAAATTCCTGCTAGACTCCTCCTTTCTGGGTCAAGGGGACCCTACAGTTTTCGGTTTCAGAATGTTTTTGCATTTTGTGGATATTTAGCCACAGACGACTCTGTTTGCAATTCCTCCTTCAATATATCTTTTGGGTGGGTCTCCTCTGTGGTTTACTTATTTATTACATTCAGGAACCTTATAAGATTGGAGATAGTCAAAACAGCAGCTGACAAAGACAGCCTCAGTAATGTCAATGGGATCTTTTTGCCTAAATAAAGGAAGGAAATATATATTCAGGATCTGCTGGAAGATGCACTATTGTGTGTACAGGCAGTCCCCGGGTTACATGGATCCGACTTACATCGGATCCCTACTTACAAACGGGGTGAGGCAATCCCGCACTAGCTGCTTCCCCCCAGCAGACCAGGGAGACGCGAAGCTAGCTCCCCCCCCAGCAGACCAGGGAGACGTGGAGCGGCTTTTCTCAGCAGGCACCTCAGCTTAAGAATAAAGGACTGAGGGAAGTGAGGTGTGGGAGAATAAAACTGAGCTCTGGAGAAATGTTTGGCTAGAGTTTCCCCTACAATATGTACCAGTTCCGACTTACATACAAATTCAACTTAAGAACAGACCTACAGTCCCTATCTTGTACGTAACTCGGGGACTGCCTGTAGTGGAAAAATACATGGCAATCATACTAAACCATATGTGGCTGCAATAAAGGAGGCAGTGGTGCCTACTGGATAGAACACTGGGGCTTAGGAGACCTTGCTTCTATTCCTGGCTTTACTATAGGCTTATGAGATGAAGTGGGCAAGTCACTTCACTTCTCTGTGACTCAGTTTCCCAGTCTGTAAAATTGTGATAATGTTGCTGACCTCTTTTGTAAAGCGCTTTCAAATCTACTGACAAAAAGTGCTGTCTAAGAGCTAGCTGCTGTTATTATTAAGGTCTGTACCTTAAAAATCCTTTGGGAAACTAATGCGGAATATATTCTTTGTTGTTTTTGTATTACCACTTGCCTATTTCTCTGCTGAAAATTGTTTTTCCTAGAGTTAATAAAAAAGGAGCTTGAAATGTAGCATGAAAGAGAGACATGGTCTGAGCACAGAACCCTAGTCCCAGAGCTAGTGACTCCTGAGAATTAATTACGTCTCTCATGCTTACTTTTTGTGGTCTCAGGCTAGTCTTTGCCACCATTTGAGATTCAGGATAAATAATATAATCACCTCACCAGGGAGGGTGAATGGTAATTAGTTATTATTTGAAGGAGAAAAGCCCCGCCAGTACTATCATTTGCAGCTTTTATCAGCTCATGGCCAAAAATGCATCATTGGAATTCTGATTTATCATTTGTCCTAATAATTCTCCCAGCTTTTGTTGGTCGAAAGCCTGAAGTACTCACAGAACTAGAAAGTAAAGAGAGTGAGAACTGTTCAGTATATTCTTAGTGAAAAACAGACGCTTCTTGTTAAATAATTGGTGTGTTTTCAGAATTTATTTGGTATGGAAATCAGGATCTGCTGGAAGAACTATTATGTATAGTGGAAAAATATAAGGAAGTATTAATATATTATATGTGGCTACAATAGAGGATCTGAGACTGAGCCAGCGAGCCTGCCCACTAGCTCTCAAGTTCCTTTAAATGCAAAGCCACAGCAGGAGTAGCTGCTGGACCCAGCATGAGCTGGGACCGTGTCAGCGTGCCTGTGAGCTGGCCCCCTAAATACTTTAAATCAGTGGTCTCCAATCTTTTTAAGCACAAGATCACTTTTTTAATTTAAGTGCAATCTAAGACCTACCTCAAATGTAAATGCCCTTGCCCTGCCTCCTTCCTGCCCCTTCTCTGAGGCCCCTCCCATGCTCACTCCATCCTCCCTCTCTTGCCTATCCTCACTCACTTTCATCAGTCTGGGGCAGCGGGTTGGGGTGCAGGCTCTGGTCTTCGATTTAGGGATTTGGAGTGCGAGAGGATCTGAGCTGAGCTTGGGGCAGGCAGTTGGGGTGCCAGCAGGGGTCTAGGGGCAGGCTCTGGGAGGGTGTTTGGTGCCTGGGGCTAGGGGAGCAGTTTGGGCTGCAGGAGGGGCTTCATGACTGGGGTAGGAGTTCGGGGTATGGGCTCCAGCTGGGCACTGCTGACCTCAGGTGGCTCCTGGTTGCTGGTGCAGTGGGGCTAAGGCAGCCAGCAAACTCCATCCCAAGTCCTGTTGTGCCCCCCTCTTCTCTCTGGAGATAGGATACAGAGTAGAGGGGGCACTTTGACATCAGCACCCCCCTTCCCTGCACAAAAAGCAGGAGGCTCCCAAGTGGGAGGGGCAGCTCCAAGGCAAAGAGCAGGAGATGAGGAGCAGTGGGGGGAGGGATAGCTGAAGTGCCTGCACTTGACAGCCTCTTGGCAAAACCAGTCAGGATCACCTGTTATAGGCTCAAAGATCTACCAGTAGATCCTGATCGACTGGTTGGTGACCACTGCTTTAAATATTGAGCCATGGGGGGAGGGGTGGTGTTGCATGTAGTTCGTAGCGTTAACTGATAAGCATCCGCTTATTGGTTAATCGTTTAACCGGCTACACTATTACACCCTGTGAGGAAGTGAGACCGGAGCCTGGCAGTGCAGAGGCTAAACAAGGCCTTTTTGCCCAACTAGCTCCACCCCATTTTACCTGCAGCCAGTGCCAGGCCTGGAGGGAGAATAAAAGAGAGGAACCTGGCTCAGTCAGGGCTGACGGGCGAAGAGACAGGAGTTGGTTCTGCTGTCCGCAGGACCTGCGCCAGAGCCATCTATTGGATCAGCCACAAGAGCATGTAAGCCTCCAACCCCCCTCCCTGGCGCAAAGTGGGGAGAACCAGAAGGAACCCTCACTGAGGAGGGGGAAACCGGGCTCTTGGGCCACACCCCAAACTGAAGAGCCAGACTCTAAGAGGCTGGAATTCCTAGGCCCGGGGTCTCAGTGGCAGGGGACTATATCCCGGGCCACCAGCCAACTCCAGGACCTAACCACTAGACCACCCCGCTGCCCAGGGGTCATCCCTACTGAAGAATAGTTTAGCTGAATGTTTCTGGCAAAATGGACTGTGTGGCCTCATATAATGTTTTCTCATGGAAATATGTCTTGTAGAACAGAACAAGGACCATTAATCTAAAAGAAAAAGTAAATGTAGGCAGTGCACAAGATTTCAGTAGAGTGAAGAGGTTAATATCATATCATATCATATCATAAATACAGAATCATAGAACACTAGAACTGGAAGGGACCTCAAGAGGTCATCAAGACCAGTCCCTGACCCTCACGGCAGGACCAGTACAGTCTAGACCATTCCTGATATAATATATGTATTAATTATGACTGGTGTGGAAAAAGTGAATAAGGAAAAGTTATTTACTTGTTCCCATGACATAAGAACTAGGGGTCACCAAATGAAATTAATAGGTAGCAGATTTAAAACAAACAAAAGGAAGTTTTTCTTCATGCAGCACATAGTCAGCCTCTGGAACTTCTTGCCAGAGGATGTGGTGAAGATCCGGGCTTTAACACAGCTCAGAAAAGAGCTAGATAAATTCATGGAGGTTAGGTCCATCGATGCTTATTAGCCAGGATGGGTAGGAATGGTGTCCCTAGCCTCTGTTTGTCAGAGGCTGGAAATGGATAACAGGAGAGGGATCACTTGATGATTCCCTGTTCTGTTAATCCTTCTGAGTCATCTGGCATTGGCCACTGTCGGTAGACAGGATACTGGGCTAGATGGACCTTTGGTCTGACCCAGTATGGTCATTCTTATGTTTATGTTACGTTATTTTATTCCTTTACAGAGATCATCCAGGATAAAAATGTCGTCCAGTACATTTACATTTAGATTTCTTAGAGGATCCATTTTTGCTTGACGAGCAAATTCAGCTTACCCTTGATATGGAACCACAACATGTACTTCTATAATATCTATAGAGCTATGCTGATGTACACTGCATGTCTGTGGTGTAGCTTGAAAGAATTAAATCATTTTTCCTTTTCTAAGCTTGTATGCTTTATATTAGCCACACTAATTCCAAATACAGTAAACTTCCGATAATCCGGCACCTTTAGGACCCAGGGGTGCCGGATTATCAGATATGCCAGACTATCAGAAGGGGGGGCTATGAGGGGTCTGGAGTGGGGTGGGAGAGGATGCCACCCCAGACCCCTCATAGCCCCCCCTTACGATAGTCCGGCTCTGCCCCAGGTGTCCCTGATTCAGCTGCTGCTGGTCAGTTTCAGCAGCAGCTGAATCGGGGGTGCCTGCAATAGAGCAGCTGGGGTGCTGCCGGGTTGGTCCCGCAGCGCGAAGGGGCGGTTCTACGGCACCAACCCAGCAGCACTCCAGCTGCTCTTGGGGACGCCTGGGACAGAGCAGCTGGGGTACTGCCCGGTTGGTCCTGTAGCGCTGCCCCTCGGGGCTGCGGAACCAACCCGGCAGCACCCCAGCTGCTCTTGGGGACGCCTGGGGCAGAGCAGCTGGGGTCCTGCCGGGTTGGTCCCGCAGCGCCGAGGGGCGGCGCTACGAGACCAACCCCGCAGCACCCCAGCTGCTCTGCCCCAGGTGTCCGGATTCAGCCTGCTGGTGAAACTGACGCTGCTGGTCAGTTTCAGCAGCGGCTGAATCCCGACGCCTGGGGCAAAGCAGCTGGGGTGCTGCCAGGTTGGTCCCGCAGCGCCGCCCTTAGGCACTGCGGGACCAACCCGGCAGCACTCCAGCTGCTCTGCCCCAGGCGTCCCCAAGAGCAGCTGGGGTGCTGCCGGGTTGGTCCGGCAGCCCCGAGGGGCAGCGCTACGAGACCAACCCGGCAGCACCCCAGCTGCTCTGCTCCCGGCTTCCCTGATTCAGCTGCTGGTCAGTTTCAGCAGCAGCTGAATGGGGGAATCCTTTCTGGCTGCCCCAGCACTTCCGGGTTCCTGATTGTGCCAGACCATCAGGAGTCCCGGAGCATTGGATGCCGGACTAATGGAGTTTTACTGTACATTGTATTTAGCATTTGCCTGATTTTGGAAACTGATGCTGTGAATACTAGCCGTGCTTAAATGACAGAGAAACTTCCAATTGTTTAATTTTACTTACTAATCTGATGGTATTCAGTGTTCTTCCAGTTCCTATCTATTATATAGCAATGCAGGTGTCCAGGCTCTGCTGAGAAACCCAAAAGGCCTGAATATTCTTTCACAGGCACAGCAGTGATTTTCTACTATGTGTTCTGATTCTTAGCCGTTAAGTTTCTAGTTGTTCTCGTATTACTAGATATTCTGCAACAGTATTAATCTGAAGTGAACTGGAAATGAGCTTTGAAGTAATCACTTAGTAGCTGAACTTGATGATTTTTGAAAACTCATGGGGAGTTGTTTTTAAGCTTTCCTCTCTTTTTGAGCAAGTAGGAGGCAGCTTCAAAGATCTGTTTGTTAGGGTTTTCTGGGTCCACTTGTGTAGAGGTGTGGGGCCTAGAATGCAGATTTACAGAGTTTAGGATGGCTGGCATGTCCACCAGGCCACCGGGAGGTCATGCAGAACCACAGCCAAGGAACACTGTGGAGAATAGACACAGCAGGAAGTTCTGCCCAATGGAGCCAAAGGGACACTACCCTGCAGCCCTTTGATTGGCCAACCACCTTATTTTAACCCTGGTAAGTACCCCCAGAAGCTGCATGGGCAACAGCATGGACTTTGGTTCTGTTGTGAATCCAGCCCTCACTTGGCTTTCAGTCCCAGCTTAACTCTGAACCTGACTTTGGCCTCCTGATGCCAGCCTGGTACTACCTCTGATATCTAGTCTTCACCTCCAACCTGGTGCTGGCCCTGATTCTTGCCTCCCAGTTCCAGCCTGGTTTTATCTCTCATCTCTAGTCTCTGACCCTGGCCTGGTTTTGACTTCAACTCTTGGGGTACGTCTACACAGCAAAGTTATTTCGAAATTACAGCCGTTATTTCAAAATAACTTTCTTAGCATCTACACAAGCCAACTGCTATTTTGAAAATAATTTGAAATAGCGGAGGGCTTATTTCGAAATTTGTAAACCTCAAACCATGAGGAATAGCGCCGATTTCGAAATTGCTATTTCAAAATAAGCGCTGTGTAGATGCTTATTTCGAAATAGGGGGCCTCCAGCCCTTCCCAGGGTGCCATGTTGGCCAACCTGGCCACAAGGTAACTTCTAACCTGATGCCTTGCCGGAACCAGTTCCGGCTGGCCTTAAATGCAATTCAGTGTCCAATCAGTGTGGACGCGCTATTTCGAAATAGCAAAAAGCTATTTCAAAATGCATTTTGTGTGTAGATGCGTTATTTTGAAATAACTATTAGATATTTCGAAATAACGCTGTAGTGTAGACATACCTGTGGTTATTGAACCCAGCTCTAGCTGTTCCTCCAACCCTGCTACCAACCATCATCTGTAACATATGGACTCCAGCCCAGTTGTGACTGCCAGGCCAGACTGCCTATGCCCCAGTGCCTTACAACTTGTCTTCTGTGTTTCTGACCTATGAAGCAAAATTTCTGTTAAACTACCTGTTTTCTACTAGTGTGCTATGAGGAGCTTAACTTCTGTTATTTCAGTGACACCAGAAAGATCATGTCATGATAACACAATCCTGACCATCTAGTCTTTCTCATCTACTCCATCTACTTCTCAGTTCTGGAAAATCCCTGCAGAGTGGAGAAGCTTGGAAGTGGTTATGTCCCGATGTCTGGTTGGGTGTATTTTAGAAATATAGGGTGAAATTCTGGCTCGGAATTCAATAGTAAAATTCCCATTAGCTTCATTAGGCCAAGATTTCATCCATAAGAGCTTAGGTCTGAAATTTTGGCCCAGGTCCATCACTAACAAAAACAAAGACAGTATGTTTGAGGAAAAGGAAGAATAATATCAAGCAAAAATACATCAGTACAGGGTGGAGACCAATAATGCAGAGTGAGACATGAATCTCTGTGTTTTTTCCAAATTTGACTTTCATGCTTTAGAAGATGTTGTTCAGGAATATATACAGAATCTTTATGTTTAGGTGCCAGTTATCTCCTCAGACTGGAATTCTATATATTGGATCTTGACTTAAATATTGTCCACATTAAGGATGCTTATTCTGGGAATTTAACAAATCCCGTCAGCCAGCACCTTTTCTTCTGGCAAGTTATTATTTCTGCGCTAATAGCACAGTGTCATGGATAGTACCATGGTGGACACGTTCCTTTGACATCGAAGCTGCAGTAGATCACAGTTGAAACAGCTTTAGTGTATATTTCTCTGCCAGTCACATATCTAATTTTCAGAATTAATTGGCAAGGTTAGTGCAGTTTGCGCACATGCTTTGAGTATTTTTCACTGGTCTCCATGGTGAATAGCAGCGTTTAGGGCCTTGACAGTGGAGGAATGTAAGCTAGAAGAACAATGGGAGAGCAGCTGCATTTCTTGAACACATTCTTTGAGAATCTCTTATGTCTAGGTATCAAAACCCTGTGACAGCTGCTAGAGTCTAATAGTACAAAAATTCATAGAATTGTGAGACTGGAAGGGACCTCAAGAGATCATCTAGTTCAGTCCCTTGCACTCGTGGCAGGATTTGATTTTAAGCAAAGGATTAAAAGAACTCCCTCCCCCAAAATAGTCTGAATTGTATTTAGAACTATGGTGTTTGTTATCCAAGTGCATTTCTGAAACTCTGATGCTGTCGGAAAATATCAACATTTTCATGATTTTTGAGCAGCGGAGGAAGGGGAGGAAATTAGAAAACTGAAATGTTCAGTACTTAGATGGCTCCTTAATTTTCTCCATCGTCATTCTGCTATCTGACCTTCGTGGAGAGATCTGTCACTTTAAAAACTACTCAGCTAGAGGAGATGAAGTCAATGGCTGAAGTGGACTTGAGGTTCTTCAGTCACGGAGGCACTCTGTCAGAATTGGGAAAGCTCTGTGACTTAAGGCCAATGCCTTTGGGAAACTCTTGAATTATGATGAGTGGACACACCAACATGGGCATAAGTCACTGAACGGGCAGTCAACCACTCCCTTTCATGCAAACCATATCTCAGACTCTGCCATGTTGGCATCACAAGTTATGTATCTGCTGTGTGTCACCTTATGCTGGCTTGTGCACATCCTCAAACCTCAGAAGGCACCATAGTAAATTTCTGGAGTGTTTTAGGCCCTCTTTCAACCATCATATCCTGCCATGGTACACACAGGCATTAAGTATTATGTGATCTCTGACCCTTGTTTACAAACATAAGTATAGATCATAGAACACTAGCACTGGAAGGGACCTTGAGAGGTCATCAAGTCCAGTCCCCTGCCCTCATGGCAGGACCCAGTACCGTCTAGACCATCCCTGATAGATGTCTATCTAACCTGCTCTTAAATATCTTCAGAGACGGTGATTCCACAACCTTCCTAGGCAACTTATTCCAGTGTTTAACCACCCTGACAGTTAGGAAGTTTTTCCTAAAATCCAACCTA
The DNA here is from genome assembly GCF_049634645.1 of Pelodiscus sinensis. Classification (NCBI taxonomy): domain Eukaryota; kingdom Metazoa; phylum Chordata; order Testudines; family Trionychidae; genus Pelodiscus; species Pelodiscus sinensis. The sequence continues at coordinate 33,675,904 of NC_134727.1, read as the reverse complement.
AACTGTTCTTGCTGCAGTTTAAGCCCATTGCTTCTTATCCTATGATGATGAAAATACTTTTAGAATGTGTTCTTTAGAGTGTCACATGTAATTTATCTGTATATGCATATAATGCACTGCATGTGAATATACTGTATGTGAGAAGCTGACAACCACACCAGGCCCTTGGGCAATGTGGGTGGGGGATGGAGGGCTGACTCTGTGCTCACAGAAGAGGCGTGGCCTCAGGATGTAGAGGCGGGTCCAGGACAGCCAACCCTCACAAGCGCCTGGACCATAGCATGCCATCCGCCCCTCCATAATTGTCCGGAGCACACTGCAATGGATTGGTGGTAATTTAAAGGGGTTGGGGTGCTAGGCACAACTGCCCCAATAACAGCAGATCCCTGGGCCCTTTAAAATCACTGTTGTCCCATTTTGCCCCTCCATTGGTAGGCACCTCTGAGTGTAGGTATTGTATAGGGAAACATCCTTTCCTGCTGAAGTCATTGGCAAATCACTGATTTCAGTAACATCAAGTTTTGGCCTAAAATATTGATTTAAGTTCTGATCCAATGCCCCCTGATGCCAAGGAGAATTGTGCAGATGACTTCAACAGCCTTTGGATCGAGCCATTAATGTTATAACAGAGGACTCCCTAACCAATGTTTAACACCACAAAACATGTAAGTTTGATGACTCCATTGCTTCTGGCAGATTTTTCTTTTAGCCAACACAGATCAATTTGAAAGATGCTGTTGTTTGAGGTACGGTATTTTCTAACAAAGGCAAAAGAAAGTCATGATGAAAGGTTTGTGTGTAAGTCATTATGGCACTTCTGTATTCAGTGCAGGCAGAAATTAAAATATGAGGTGAAAATGTCAAAATAAAAGGTCAAGAAAGTGAATTACAAAGGAAGTTTAACATTAGCTAAGAAGCACTGTTTGTTGGCAGAAGCTCCCTGCAGTATAAAAAAGGTTAGGAAGGGGACTTATAAAGACTGAATGTTTCACACTTAATTAAAATTCTATATAAAGTAGATAAAGAGTCATGTCGCATATTGAAACGAGGACAATTAATATAATGAAAAATTCATGTTTATGGCTTCTGGGGTTTTGCCTGAGGATACTTCATGAGTCGAAAAGTGATCTTTTTCTGTAGACGTGATTCTGAGAGCAAGACATGAGACAGGTGTGTTAAGGAAACTGCATTCAAAGAATATAGAATTCTTTAAAATAAGAACTACCAAGTATCTACATTATAACTTAGAGGTGTTTAATAATGATATTCCTTACAGTGAGCTGAGCTATCCTTTATTAGGAGAAAGCCAATCTAAAAATTACATGATGATCTAACAGAGTTTATAATGGTGGAATCACAATAATCATCAATAATAATGAACCATATAGTAGGATGTTACTAATAAAATCCATGGCGAAAATGCACAGATTGAATTTTCAAGTGAAAATGGACAGGCATATTGAATCAAAGTGCCCTTTGTGTTCCTTAAAATTTCACCTGCTCTGAGTTTTGAAAGTAGATAATGTATGTTGTTGAAAATTCATAATTTTCATGATTTTATACTCTAGTGTTTTTTTAAATTAACCCATCTGATTCCAATAAGTGATTCCTTGATGAGTTATCACAGTCCATTTTGCAAACGGAGCTAGAAGTCAGAAGAAGTGAATATATACTTCCCCATGGGCAGGGATTGGCCATTGTTGGTGTTATTCCATTCTACTCACTTCAAAAATAATATGTTTATTTAGAAAGAATGGCTTAGTTCAGATACTTGTTTCAATCTATTGTCTCTAATTGTGAGTGCAAAGAACTGCAATTTTATGCTAGAATTACTGATTTGTTTCCTTTTGTAAACATTTTTAAGAAGAGAGATTAAATGAATGTGAACAAACATCTCACAGTAAGTATGAGAGGATTTTTGCCTTGGCTAACTTCTGTGGGAAGTCTGTATTAGGCCTTGCATGTAATGGTGCACTGACATTTTAGGACTCTACAATAACAAAATATGTGTGGAATTCAACTGTGGGGACTAAAAAGTGATTCTCTTCTGAAGGTAGATAGAAACCTTTTGAATTAAGGTGAAATGTTCACTTTTCCCCATTGTTATTAATGAAGACTCTGTGACTTAGGTGCTTGTGGGTAGGATGTACTGTGTGCTGGATCTGCTAAAAAAGAGTCATAAGTCCCATCAGCTCCTGCCCCATTGCATTTCACTTCCCCCTGGCCAGCTAAGGGGTAAAGTCCTGATTGGAGAAGTAATGGCCACATTGTAAGCCAGGAACTGCAGAGAAGCTGGAAGGAGAGAGAAATCACCAGGAACTGTACAGAACAGGTTGTCAGTGCCGAATGCTCCAGATGGGTGCACCTCTGTGTGGGACTGATGAGGAATGTACCAGTCTCTGGGGTTGCTGGGCAGGAAGCCAGTGCAGAGGGGCCCCAATGAGAGACATTATCTTAGCCTGACCTGGAACCCTGCAATCTCCTATGTGCTTGAATCGGGACTAGACAGGAGCAGGTGCCCCAGCCAATAGGCCTGGAGAACCTTGACTCTCAAATGGACTGCCCCACAGACTCAACAAGAACTTGCTGTCACTCACTTTGAGCTATAATGGTGCAAGCTTCCGTACCTAAGGTGTTGGCAATCTTCCCTTTGCTGTCAGCCCTAATAAAATACCCTTTCACTTTGCTATCTCCCTCGGTGGTTATTGGGACTCACCAGAGCTAGCATTGCAAGGCCTTGCTGCTGAAGCCTCTGAATTACAGCACACCTTGCATGCCACTAGCACCTTTTGGGTTTGGTTAGCAGCCCTATTATCACAATTATACACAGCACAGAAAAGTGGAATCTTCTAGCTAGAGGAGCTCAGCGGAGCTGCTTGCAGCTCTGGGAGGGAAGTATGGTCTTAGGCGGCAGAACTGTTGCCCACAAACCACCAGGGTCCACGTTCAGCCTAGTCTGTGGTAACATGCAAGTTGCAATTAATCCCGAGTATTTCTGTGGTGTAAGTCCTCTAGCTAACGGAGTTTCGTTTTATCTACACCAATATAAATGAAACCAAAATTGGCCTCTGCAACTTTAGGAAGGCTATTGAATATTAAGTCAGTGGGCCAAATTCTTGTCTGTGACAGTTGCTTAAAACTGGAGTAGCTCCACTGACTTCACTCGAGTTACTATAGAGTAAAGTTGGCATACCTAAGAGAAGATTCAGGCCCTTAGCAGCTAGTCACCAGATGGAGAGTTTTGGTAGATTAACTGTGCCAGTTATCTTGCCTGGTTACCAGATGGCAGACACAAAGCTACACAGTCATCTCTGGCCTGTGACATTATAACAATATTGTGTAACTATATCCAAAGACAAGCTGTACTTTTTGCTTCTTCAGACAGAGATGTACTTCACTAATGGAGTTCGTGAGATCCTACCCTGTGGATCTTCTCTCCTGTAACATGGCATGGTACAGGTTGCAATAAGAGTCCTTCCCGCAGCTTGGATCCATAGTCAGTGTAGCTCTATTCTGAAAAGTAACTTTGTACAGAGAACATTGTGGAGTTCCACATGTATGGCCTCAAAATGACTTCCAGATCAACTCTGCCACATGTACAAATACAAAGTTGTTTCTTCGAATGCCCAGCCCTACAATTTCAAGCTGGGGTCTGCAAATCAAAATGCATACTTTCCTGCTTATAGAGCATCAACAATAAAGATTCTGAATATGCAACTTAATTAAAAGTTGTTATATCAATCCAAATGAAACCCACATCTTTCTTCCATACCACTACTCCTCAATAACAGTAGGAAATATTAGTGTTAATTATATGTAGAAATGCAGTTAAATACACAACTGATCAAGAAATAAAGGCAAGATATAAAATATATTTTTAAAAACAGGCCTGGATTAAAACACAGAGCATATGTGCCTGAAAAATTTTCAACACAACAAATAAAGCTGGAATTAATAAGACATGTGCCTGTCGTTACCCTAACCACTTTGCATGTGTAGCGCTGATTGAGGAGGTATCTGAGCCATTAGCTATTATCTTTGAAAAGTCATGAAAGACAGGAAAGATTCCAGAAGACTGGAAAAATATAGTATCCATCTATAAAAGGGAAAATGAGGACAATCCAGGAAATTCCAGACCAGTCAGCTTAACTTCTGTGCCAGGAAAGATAAAGGAGCAAATAATTAAGGAATCCATCCACAAAAAAACAGGAAGATAATAAGGAGATAAGTAACAGTCAGCATGGATTGGTCAAGTAAACATCATGTCAAACCAACCTGATAGCTTTTTTTGATAGGATAATAAGCCTTGTGGATAAGGGGGATGTGATAAACATGGTATATCTAGACTTTACTAAAGCATTTGATACAGTCTTGTATGACCTTCTTATCAATAAACTAGGGAAATACAATGTAAATGGGTCTACTATAAGGAGGGTGCATAACTGGTTGGATAACCATTCTCAGAGGGTAGTTATCAACAGTTCACAGTCACACTAGGACAGCATAACAAGTGGGGTTCTGCAGGGATTAGTTTTGGGACCGGTTCTATTCAATATCTTCATTAACAATGTAGATAATGGCATAGAGGGTATGCTTATTAAGTTTGCAGATGATACCAACCTGGGAGGCATTGCACGTGTGTTTGATGATTGATTTATAATTCAAAATGATCTGGATAAACTGAAAAAATAGTCTCAGGTAAATAGGATGAAATTCAATAAAGACAAATGCAAACTACTCCATTTAGGGAGGAACAATCAGTTTCACACATACAAAATGGGAAGTGACTGTATAGGAAGAAATACTGCAGATTAGGGTATAGAGGTCATAATGAACCACAAGCTAAACATGTGTCAACAGTGTGATGCAAAAAAAGCAAACGTGATTCTGGGATGCTTTAACAAGAGTGTTAGAAGTAAGACATGAGAAGTAATTCTTCTACTCTGCTCTGATCAGACCTCAACTGGAGTGTTGTGTCCAGTTCTGGGCACTACATTTCAGCAAAGATGTGGAGAAATTGGAGAAAGTCCAGAGAAGAGCAACAAAAATGATCTAGAAAACATGACCTATGAGGGAAGGCTGAAAGAATTGGGTTTGTTTAGTTTGGAAAAGAGAAGACTGAAAGGGGACATAACAGCTTTCAAGTACAGGCAGTCCCCGACTTACGAACGGGGCTTTCTTGCCCCGGAGGTCGAGGTGGCGGATTGCTACCTGTGAGCTCTGGGGCGAGATAGCCCCGTTCGTAAGCAGCTCCGGTGCCCCTGGTCTGCTGGAGACCGTCTCCAGCAGACCAGGGGCACCGGGCGGGTTCCCGCGCTTCTGAGGCTTTGCCAAAGCAAAGCCTCAGAAGCGCGGGGAACCGCCGCTGCTGCCGCTTCAGTCCCGGTGCCTGTGGTCTGCTGGGGACCGTCCCCAGCAGACCACAGGCACCGGGACTGAAGCTGCAGCCGCGGCAGGGTCCCGCGCCTCTGAGACTTTGCCAGAGCAAAGCCTCAGAGGCGCGGCACCCCGCTGCCGCTGCGGCTCTGCTCCCCGTGTTCCTGGTCTGCTGGGGGGGGGCGCAGCTAGTGTGCCCCCCCCAGCAGACCAGGCTTTTGTTTTGGACCCTGGGGCAGAGCAGCTGGGGCGCTGCCGATTGGTCCTGCAGCGCCCCTCTGGGCACTACTGGACCAACCCGGCAGAACCCCAGCTGCTCTGCCCCAGGTCCTGATTAAGCCGCTGCTGGTCAGTTTCAGCAGCGGCTGAATCAGGATGCCTGGGGCAGAGCAGATGGGGTGCTGCTGGGTTGGTCCAGTAGCACCGAGGAGCGGCGCTACTGGAGCAACCCAGCAGCACCCCAGCTGCTCTGTCCCAGGCGTCCCCAAGTCAGCTTCTGCTGAAACTGACCAGCGCTGACTACAGGAAGCCCCAGGCAGAGTTGCTCTGCCCCGGGCTTCCTGGAATCAGCTGCTGATCAGTTTCAGCAGCAGCTGACTTGGGGACGCCTGGGGTTCTTAAGTTGATTCTGTATGTAAGTCAGAACTGGCGGTCAGTTTCAGCAGCGGCTGAAACAGTCCCTATCTTGTACGTAACCCGGGGACTGCCTGTACCTAAAAGGATGTTAAAAGGAGAAGGGAGAAAAAATATTCTTCTTGACCTCTGGTGATAGGATAAGAAGCAATGGGCTTGACTTGCAGCAAGGGATGTTTAGGCTGGACATTAGAAAAACGGTCAGGGTGGTTAAGCAGTGGAATAAATTGCCTAGGGAGGTTGTGGAATCTCTATCATTGGAGATATTTTAGAGCAGATTAGTAAAATGCCTGTCAGGTATGATCTAGATCAGTGTTTCTCAACCAGTGGTACGAGTACCCTTAGGGTTACTCGAGAGAAGTCTGGGGGGTACATCAACACAACTGAAATTTGGAGAAACTGAATTTTTGTTTTAAGTTTTACAGCGTTTTATTATTTTTGTACTTTTTACACCCAAAATTTCATCGCCCGCCTGACTACGATTAAGTTGTTTAAACAAATGTGTTGCAATGATAGAAAAAAAAATGGTGGTTCTGAAAACTTAGGTACTGGGGGTACTTATAATTTTTTAAAGGGGTACTTCATAAAAAAGGTTGAGAAACACTGATCTAGATGGTGCTTGGTCCTGCCATGAGTGCAGGGGACTGGACTTGGTGACCTCTCAAAGTCCTTTCTCATTCTAGTATTTTATGATTATTCCCTTCTCTCACCCTGGGGCTGCCTGTTGTTGTATTTCAAGATTGTGAATTCTTTGGAGCAGGGAGCATGTCTTGTTTTGTGTTTACACAAGGCAGTTGACAATGGGGTCCTGATCCTGACTGGGGATTTTGGACACAGCCACGATACACATAATAATAGTAATGCTTTTGGGTGTGTTAACAGGAAAGCAATCCACGGTCTCAGAACATGCCCTTTTTAAGCCCTCCCTCCAGGTGGGTGGTGCGTGGGAGAGGTTTGAGAGCAAGAGGCTGGGGAATGGGAAATGAAACAAAGGGTGTGTCTACTCTGCAATTAAAGACTTGCGGCAGGACCGTGGCAACTGACTTGGCCTTGGTCTGTGGGACTGTTTTAATTGTGGTGCAGCCGTGCATGCTTGGGCTGCAGCAGCCATGGCTTTCGGACCCCGTGGAACTGGAAATAATCGATCAAGCAGCAGCTCAGACAAAACAACCACAAATATTGTACTGCCTTAGGGCTTCAGCAGGGGCGGAGAGGCTGCAGCCGCAAATGGGGGAGGAGGAGTTAGGGCTTTGGATGGAGGGTGGGGTGGGACTCAGGGCTTCTGACCCTTAGGAGCACTGGGGCTGAGATCTTTAGACTGGGGGGAGGCGGAATGCTGGGGCTCAGAGCTTCAGCCCTATGGGTCCATCCCTGGCTTCAGCCCCACTGGGGACACCAGGACTTGGTGCTTTAGCCCCACAACTGCTGTCAACTTTGGGGCTTTAGCCGTGAGGGGAGTGCTGGTTTCAGCCTCAGTATTAACCCCCATCGCTAAAGCCCTGAGCTCTGATGTCTCTGCTCCCTCTGAAGAAAGAAACAGAGCTGCAAGGAGCCCTGGATCCTGACCCCCTCCCCCACAAGACTGAAACAGGGAGTGGAGCCACAGGGCTGAAGCCCCGAGTCTAAGTCCTGAGCCCCCAGTGCTCCCAAGGTTCAGAAGTCCTGACCCCACCTCCCCAGGCCCAGAATCCTGACCCTTCCCCCCTGATGGCTGCAACCCCAGCTGCCCCGTGGGTGAAGTCTGCGACCTCTTGCTCAGAGTTACGGAACATTTCAGAGTTGTGAACAAACCTCCACCCCCGAGGTGTCTGTAACTTTGAGCTTCTACAGTAAATGGTCTGAATTGTCTGGACCATCTGGAAGGCCACTGTTCAGTACGAAAATCAGAAATGATTGTATGCAATTTGCTCTTATTTAAATCAGAGATTGAATCATAGTTTTTGTACCTTTGACTGTTTTAAAATCTTAGACAGGTCTATGCAGCACTTTAAAGACTAACAAGATGGTTTATTAGGTGATGAGCTTTTGTGGGCCAGACCCACTTCCTCAGATCAAATTGTGGAAGAAAATTGGCATGACCATATATGCCAAAGGGATACAATCAAAAAAAGTGAACACATCTAAAATAGACAAATCATATTTTAGAACAGAGGGAGAATGGAGGGGGGGGGGGGAGGTTAGTGTCTATGAGATAGTGATATTAGAGGTGATAATTGGGGAAGCTATCTTTGTAATGGGTAAGATAATTAGCATCTTTGTTAAGACCCATTCATAAAGAGTCAAATTTAAGCATGAATGACAGTTCAGAGGCTTCTCTTTGAAGTCTTGTGTTAAAGTCTCTTTGAAGCAGGATGCATGTAGTGAGGTCGTTGAGACAATGCCCAGTCTGGTTGAAATGGCAAGAAACTGTTTTTTCTTTGTGAAACTGTCTGATGTCTGTTTTGTGTGCATTGATTCTTTGGCGAAGTGTCTAAGAAGTTTGTCCAATATACATAGCAGACGGACACTGTTGGCACATGATGGCATAAAGTCCTGTCTTTTGTTTCAGCAAGACCAGCCTAACATGGCTACACCTCTATTACAATTCTAGATAATCCTTTCTTAGTAGGTCCCCTATTGAACACATCGGTCAGTCTTAGGGTTTATATGGTTGCCTATCACCTTGGTATCTGCATGCCTTTCACGTGAAATGAATAGCAGTAATAGTGGCCAATCCAAAAACTGCCTTATAATCTGTGTTGTATTCAGTATGCTGACTTCTGCTAAAATCACTTATTTCCTTTTCTGTTTTTGTTCATTTATTACTATAATTGTGCAATGACCAAGTCCAAAGAAATACAGAGCAGTGCAAAAAATATTGGAACTCTCTAACTAGGAGGTAGGGGAAGAATGCATGGAAAGGCACAGTTTAATTAAGGCTACCAGGTGGAGAGGCAGACAAAGCAGGTCAGGCTTAAGTAACCTGCTGGAGTTCTTTGAGGCTATTTCAGCCATAATAGATAGAGAAAAATCAGCAGCTATTGTATAAAGGAAAACCTCGCCATTCGCAGTGGACACAGGAATGTTCCCACATCCACCACAAATGGCAACATTTGCAAATACTGGGAGCCATGGCTTCTGGCACCTGCAGTGAACTCCCCGCGGCTCTCAAACTCATTATGGGGGCCAAGAGCTGTGAGGAACTCACTGCAGCTACTGGGACCTGTGGGAAACACCGGGGCTTCTGGCTGCTGTGGTGAGCTCCCCGTGGCTCCGAGGCCCTGCTACTCCCCCACAGGACAGGACAGGAGACCCACGAATACACGGAACCGTGAATAGCAATTCCACTAATTGCAAAGGTCTCTGGAACTTAGAGTTGGAAATAGCATTTGACAAGGCGTTGCAAGATTAGTGGCCAAGAGGACGGAGTTGTAGAACAAGACTGCACTGGGGAATAGCTGTCATACAATGCCATTTCCACTGGGAAATGGAGAGAATCAAAAGAACTGATACTATTACTTTGAAAGGGACGTGCAAAACCCTACCCAGAATACCATGTGCCTCATTGGTCAATGTATCCAAAATAAGATACTGCATTAGAAACTATACCATGGGCAACAAAGGTGCTAACTGGTGTGGAGAGTCTGAGTGATGAAGATAAGTGAAGGGATTTGGTCTTTTTTTCCTCCTGGGAAAGAGATTTATCTGATTATTTCAGAGGGCCAGATTTTGCATAGCCTCTATGGGAGTGTATTCTCTCTCTGTGTGCAGGAAGGATATAAAAGCTGTTGCCACCATAACATCACCCGTCTGAACCGTGCATAGGGGTGCACATCCCTCCTGAATATGGAAATGGTTAGAAAGAATTATAACCTCTCTGCTCTTGAATTCCTGAAGGCAGCTCCCTCCCTATGGCATCCCAAAACCGGCAAGGACAGGGAGCAGGATGTAAACTGCTCCAAAAAATGGGAAGAAAACATTGGGCTCTGAAAAGCAAATAAAGGAGCAAGACACTTGACTGAGAGGGAAGAATAAACAGTCCTATAATTTCATTCCAAACCAGAACGTTCCCTTCTGTCTCTCCATGCACCTAGTTCTTCCCCCCTGCATGATTACTTACCATGGAGGAGGACTTTTGCCCTCTCAACTGAGAATAACTGGAAGTCTCTTGATGTGATTTCCTGGGTCAAATGAAACAAAATTGCCAGCAAGACAAACCTCAGTCTTCCACCTCTTCTGTGGAGCTGACTGCCCTTAGCAACTGCAAGTTGTTCAATGTAAGGGTCTTCTGGGAATGGTGCAAGATTCAATTGTTGGAGTCAGCTTTCATTTGTGTTTTTGAGTTGCAGGTTTTTAAATTGGGTTCCAAAATGGCAATATGGTTGCTAGCGTTCCCGCAGACAGCGGTGTTCTGGTTGTGGGGGTGGGGGGACGGGTAATTTTAGATCAAATGTGTTTTTTTAACTTTGTAATGATGTGAGGGGCTTTTTACCATTAAAGAAGAGAAACTAGTGTGTGCTTGAAAGAAAGCCTAGCTCATATAGGCCACTCAATACAGAATACAGAGGCACCTAATCTGTAAAGGGAAACTGTCATCTTTTGAACTTATCTGTATAGCGCTTAGCATAGTAGAGACCTGATTCTTGACTAGCATTGCTTGATGCTCCTGTAACTCTGATATATAACAATACTGATTTAAATGCCTAGTGCTAGACTGTCTAGGCAAGAAAATTAGGGGTGAATGTTAGCTACATAAACTCTCTCATGACACATCCATTATGTATTTTGAGTAGTTTTAATAACTCAGACTATGAAACGAACAAGTTCCATGCAGCAGGATTAACCTTGATTTAATGGGAGCAATTTGTTCTATTGCTTTTAAATAAATTGACAGGTTAGAGCTACCTCCTTGGAAATGGCAGCACTACATGCTAAGTCTGAATGACAGTTGATCTGAGAGGTTTAAACATTAAAACCTCCAGAGTGGCTTTTCGCATCCCTGGGACTTGGCTGACATTACTCTGAAATTTGCCCTTCAACGTTAAGTGAGGCACATAAGTTCCTATATCTTAGAAGAACCAGAAAGCTCAGAATTGAGCAGAAACTTGTAAATCCTAGTCTGCCGGTAAAAGTGACTCTCTTCTCATATGGTGTTATATTTCACATATGGTTTTATTAGAGGAGATATTTCTCTGCCCTGTTAGGTAGGACAGGTTTGATATTATTAATACGTTTAAACGTCGTATAGAGGAACAACTGTCTGCTTACACAATGTATAGCTTGTTGCATTGCTAATCAGAGCTCCTACTCACTGTCTAGTAGGAGAACTAGGAGCAGTGGAGAGGCAGGAATTGTACTCTGACAGTGCACGGTAGCTGCGTAAATGTAATAAACTATCTTGATTTGTTTTTCCAACTTCTAGTTACGGTTCTAACAGTACATGCGCCATATAGAAAAATATGAATGAAGCAGTGAATTCTGTTGCTCTGTTTTTTAAGTATAGCTGATAAGAGTCATTCTTGCACAGTTACCTGATTTGCACAGGCAGGCGCAGCACTTGCACACAAAATAGGCATGCAATTCCCTGCATAATGTAGCCCTTCTAGGTGACTGTGTCGCCGTAATGTCACCTCCTCCCTTACCTACGTGGAAGGAGCCACAGCTGTGGCCAGGTCTGTGGGAGTGGCTGAACCAGGAAGGAGTAGTAGCAATACACCCAGCGTGGGATGCTTCTTGTGCCATGGCCAGTTGGAAGTGTGCATGCATGTATTCCAACATGCCTTACTTCACAAAGCACAGACGGGAAGAAGAGTTACAGCTGTGCAGGCCCACCGATGGTGGGCAAGAGGCACAGTTGTCCCAGGGCCCGGCTGTAGCAGCCGTGGTGGCCAGAGCCCCATCCCCTTTGAATTGCCACTGGAGCAGTGCTCCACGTGGCACTGAGGGCTGGGGAAAAGGGCGCCATGGTTCACATGGCATTGAGGACTGGCTGCCCCAGCCCCGCCCCTTCTGCTGATGCCTCGCCCCTTCCAAGGAGGCAGCTCCCTGCCCCACACACACACCTTACTCCAGAGTCCATAGTGGCTGTTGTCCCCGCTGCAGCTGTGTGGTTAGCCCAGGCAGCCACAGACTGGAAGTGAGAGCCCGCATGCTACAGCACACAAGTCCTAGTGATTTACTGCAGTGTGTTCCAGTCAGACTTTGAAATCAGCTGAAGCTTCCTACCAAAATCATAGAAGCTACGCATCGGCCTTCACTCGTCTGCTGAGCAGAACAACCTGCTTGAAATCACTCCGCTTAGATCTTTTATGTGTTTTGATTCGTGAGCCGTTCTCGTGCTGTTGCTGCTTCTCTGTCGTTAGCATTTTGTCAGTCCTTCAGGAAGTTCATTCCTCACCTTATGATCGTCTACCACTTTGCACAGACTCTAACGAGTTTGCCAGTTCCTTGTCGAATAACATTAAATATACAAATAATGAAAATGCATGCAGGGCTTAGTACCTGCTTGCATGGCGAAGGTTTAACAAGGCAAAAACTCTCTTTCCATTACAATAAACTGTCAATACACACCCTGCTTTAAATTCCCAGAGTAGCACCGATAACTGTTTGGTCAGCTCTCTTTTTTCGTTACCCTAATGCAAGTCATGGTCTCAGCAGTACAAGCTATTGTTATCATGTGTAGAAGACTGTGAAAAGTATTGGTGCCTGACTGTTCACATTGGAGGTCTGAATTAGCATTCTTATTTTAAGAAGTGGGTCTGGCCCACAAAAGCTCATCACCTAATAAACTATCTTGTTAGTCTTTAAAGTGCTACATATTTTTTTTCCTTTTGTTTCATTCGTTTTAGTCACTCGTTCCACCTCAGTGATCTTCCCACTTTTCTCCCCTCCATGCTCATTTATGAACCCCAAACATTTTGGGGCTGTCAGCTTGTCTTTTTGATGTTTCCGCTGCAGTTCTCCCAGGGGTCTTCCCTTCCATGCCCTATTTACTAGAAGCGCACACATTGTGCTTTTCCCCTCCCATGTGTCTGTTTTCTGAGAACTCAGACCTCAGTAAATATCACAAATCTTTCTTTCATTGTATCTTTTAAAAACAAAACAAAAATAGCTCTTCACCTCTCCCTTCCCTCTCAAAAAAACCCACACAACCCAGATGAATAAAATACTGAATATGGTTTTTTTGAGTTGTGCAAAATGCTTACCTTAAATGTACTCACAGTGAAACTGTTTTGGTTTCAATTTGACCTGTGAATGTAGAAGTGGGTTGTTTCATTGTGAATGGCGTGTGTGTGTGTGTGTGTGTGTGTGTGTGTGTGTGTGTGTGTGTGTGCGCGCGCGCATGTCCCCATATAAAAGTGAAATCCAGGCTCCACTGAAGTCAGTGGGAGTTTTGCCATTGACTGATAAATTAGCTGCAGAAATGCAGGCTTGATGGCGCTACCATTAAATTAGGCAACAACTGCAAACTAAGCGTAATTATTAATGGAATGATGTCAGATTGGAAGCAAGTCTCAAATGGGGTTCCGCAGGGAGCTGTTCTGGGTCTGGTGTTATTTTAACATCTTTCTTAATTACCTGGATATAGGAATGGAGAGCATACTCATCAAATTTGCAGAAGACACAAAGGTATTTTTGGGGGAGGTGGAGAGGGGTTGCCATCACTTTGGAGGACAAAGCTAAAATCCAAAATCTCTTGATAAATTGGAGAACTGGGCTAAGACAACAAAATAAAATTCACCAAGACAAATATAAGTTGTTACACTACGGGTACATCTAGACTGTAGGCTTCTTTCAAAAGAGACCTTCCGAAAAAACTTCTTCCAAAAGAGAGCATCCATACTTCAGAAGCATATCAAAAAAGCGATCTGCTTTTTCAAAAGAGAATGTTCGCACTCATTGGACGCTTTCTCGCCTGTAAGCTGTGCTTACTATGGACATAGTTGCCACCAGGGTACCTGTGCTTTTTCCTGGAGGCCTCTTCTTTTGAAAGAACTCTCTCTTCCCCGTTCACACATGCCTTTTTCTGAAAGAGCTCTTTTTCTGAAAGAGCTCTTTTGGACAAGGCGTTCTTCCTCATAGAATGAGGTTTACCAATGTCAGAAAAACCCCTCTGTTCTTTTGATTTTCTTTCAAAAGAATGTGATAGCAATGTGGATGTAAGTGTAGTTTTGTCAGAAAAACAACTGTTTTTCTGAAAAAACCTGCAGTCTAGACTCAGCCTTAGGGAAGAAAAAACAAATGCACAAATACAGAATGGGAATATTTGGCTTGGGAGCTGCACTGCTGAGAAAGATCTGAGAGTTGTGGTGGATCAGAACCTCAACATGAGTCAGAAAATGCGATGCTGTTGCAAAAACAGCAAACACAATTTTAGGTTACATTAACAGAAGTATAGCATGCAAGACATGGAACATGAGAGTACTGCTGTATAGCATGTTGGTTATGCCTCAGCTGGAGTACTATGGCCAATTTTGGTCACTGCTATATAGAAAAGATGTAGGGAATGTAGCCTTTGTATGTAAAGTAAATATAGTGACGCTGTATTACATCACTGTGGGTGTGACTCTGGTGTCTACAATCTCAAACTCAACAGTTTCTTTTGCAGCTTGCTTCAGATCTAGAGCTTATAGGAACACATGAAGACCAATGAAAGCAACACAAAGGTGCAGGACTTAACTTGAAATAAGCTACACAAATTGAGCTATGTCAATTTTGTATCTTATTTCAAAATAGGATCCACTCAGCACTTATTTCAAAATCGAGCACTCTTCCTCTGACTTCCTTTATTCCTCGTACAATGAGGGTTACAGGAGTTGGAGTAAGAAGTCCTCCAGCTTGATAGTATTTTGACACTATTTCGAAATAACTGCCTGCTGTGCAGACACGGACTAAGTTATTTCAGAATAGCGCTAATTATTTCGAAATAGTGTTGCAGCGTAGAAGTACCCTAAGTGACAAGAACAATATCTAATATCTTTTACCAGTGTTATTGTTACTGTCAGAATTATGAATATCCTTGCATATATAAAGCCTAAATATATCCATGCACAAATTGTAGCTATACTCATACTTATCTTCTTAGATAGTGTTAGGGTCCGATGAGTCTCTCATGGATTGATCATCGGTAGATGGATGGTTCTTGCTGTAATTTTCCTATAGGAAAGTCAGTTTTCTCCATCTAGACAACTTTTTATAATGTGATCACTGATTCTGACTACATCTATATTCTGTGCATGTGCATGAAAGTGTCAACCTTTTTTTTATTTTCATGGTCTACCCTGTTTTCTATAGGTAGTGCATAGTTCCTTTTATTCTCATTATAATAGATGCACAACCTTTAAGAC
The DNA here is from genome assembly GCF_049634645.1 of Pelodiscus sinensis. NCBI lineage: Eukaryota > Metazoa > Chordata > Testudines > Trionychidae > Pelodiscus > Pelodiscus sinensis. Next base: position 33,660,569 of record NC_134727.1, on the reverse strand, counting down.
ACACATGGTTAAGGTATGTGTTTGAAAAAATGTGCCTATAGAACATTTTTGAGATCTAAAATTAATCTTACTGCTTATTTTTCACAATATAGTACCACCCTTTTCCCATAATCTTGTGTCATTGGATTATTGTCTGGTCATTTACTTATAGGAAGCATTTCTTAATTGTAAGGTCTAAAATGGCTAAGCTAAAATCTTACACCCCTCAAACTGTAGACCTTGCATTTTAGCCCTCCTTCCTTAGATACTTAATACATATTTGTCCCTTGTTGCATCTATAATTCTAACATGATGCAACACACAATAAATTAATGATAAAATAAAAATCATTGGCTACAAGAAGCTGGAAAGGATCCAGAGAAGAGTGACAAGATGATCATAGAATACTTGAACAGGAAGGGACCTTGAGAGGTCATTTCACGAGGCATACCAGAGCAGTCAACAAAGGCTTCCCTTGTCGACCAAGGAGCGTCTAGACTGTCCGCTGAGCCAGATCAGCTGATCGTCGGCACAGTGCGGTGGCCATGTTTATTTTAATGAAGCGGCGATTATTTAAATCGCCATTTCATTTCCCTTTGCCGAGTACACTCATCTACATGGCTCCGTCGACGGAGTCATATAGTCTAGACGCACCCTAACAGTTAAGAAGTTATTCCTAATGTCCAACCTAAACCTCCCATGCCACAATTTAAGCCCTTCACTTCTTGTCCTATCATCAGAGGTTAAGGAGAATAATTTTTCTCCCTCCTCTTTGTAACACTCTTTTAGGCACTTGAAAGCTATTATCATGTCCCCTCTCGGTTTTCTCTTTTCCAAACTAAACAAACCCAGTTCTTTCAGTCTTCCCTCATAGGTCATGTTTTCTAGGCCTTTCATCATTTTTGTTGCTCTTCTCCACATTTTTCCACATTCTTCCTGAAATGTGGTGCCCAGAACTGGACACCTTGTTCCAGTTGAGGCCTAATCACCTCAGAGTAAAGCAGAAGAATGACTTCTCATGTCTTGTTCACAACACTCCTATTAATGCATCCCAGAATGATGATCAAAGGGATGGAACGCAACCCATCTGAGTGAAGCTTGAAGGAACAAGGTATGCTTAGTTTGGAAAAGGGAAGAAAAATGCAGGACATAATAGTAGTCTTCAAATACTTGAAAGGCTGCCATAAAAAAGATGGAGAAAAGTTCTGTCTTGTCACAAAGGGAAGGATAAGAGACAATGGGTTCAAACTACAGCATAGTGGATTTAAATAAAATCTCAGGAAAAACTTCCTAACTGGAAGAGCAGTAGGGACAATGGAATAGCCTAGGACAGTTGTGGAATCTCCTTCACTAGAAGTTTTCAAAGTTTTCAAGGATGAAGCCATCTGTTTTGAATGGTTCAGATACATCAAATCCTGTATCTTGACAGTGGGTTAGATCTGATGATCTTTGCTATCTCTTCTTCTACCCTTATGATTCTATGATTTCAGTGGAGCCAGGATTTAACACATAGTCTGCTGATGTGTTCTGCAACCCTTTTAGCTTCTCTAGATATATCTGATCATTTAATGGCTCGATCCAAACACCAAAGTCCCTGGAGGTATAAGTGTGGTGCATTGAGCCCACTTTCATTTCATTCCTCTCTGAATTATGAAGTCAGATACATCTGTGGGACAAGAGCTTGTTTGCTTGGGATGAATCCAGCACAAATGTGCCAAGTCAAATGGTTTTTTTGCAGACCGCATATTTTAGGCCTTTTTCACATGGCAACTCAAGGCCGGTTTCGTTAATTTTTCTGGAGCTGTGGGGATTGTAAATGAAACTGCAGAGTGATTTGTTTGTGTTAAGAAATAGTCCTGGCATTCAAATGCGTCAGTCTGATCTCTTTCACTGACGGCTCTCTTAATCCAGATACAGATGTTCTCTCCATCAGCTGTTATCTCTCATTTTCAGAGCACTGACAGGTTTTTAGGCTGCATTTGTTTAAAATATTTCTGGTGCAGTTGTTTGGAAGTGCTATTGGCAGGAACCCATCCACACCACCTCACAACTTCCATACAATTCAAGACTTTTGTTTCTTGACTGGGTGTCTGTGAGCCTTTTGTTGCAGTGAGGAAGATTAAATTCTGAGGGAGCCAACATTTTGCTTGATCCTTCACCCTAGGAAAATGTAGCCAGGACAGTACATATTTGAATCTCACATTATCAAGTAATGGAACCTTCTGCCTGGAATTCAAATCTCTGCAGAGTAATGGTCATCTCCTTTCCCTCTCAAGCCTTTTTTTTGCATAATACCTTCATCACCACCCACCAAGAAAAAACCTGGAAAACTTGAAGATTCTCATATGGAAGCAGGCAGCTGACTCCTGTCACTCTCAGATAGTTATGCATCTTTTCTCTCCCCTTCCAAGCTCCAACAGCAATATGTTTGTGGTAGGGGAAGCTGAGACAGATGAACTATGCACTGGCTGCTGACCTAATTTCACACCACAGCTTGACACTCAGGCTGCGTCTACACTGGCATGATTTAGCGCAAATACTTTTAACGGAAAAGTTTTTCCATTAAAAGTATTTTCACAAGAGAGCGTCTATACTGGCATGTGCCTTTGCGCAAAAGATTTGCTTTTGCACAAAAGCATCCATGCCAGTGTAGACGCTCTCTTGTGCAAGAAAGCTCTGATGGCCACTTTAGCCATCGGCCTTTCTTGCGCAAAAAATTAACGTTGCTGTCTACACTGGCCCTCTTGCGCAAGAATACTTGCGCAAGAGGGCTTATCCCTGAGTAGGAGCATCAGAGTATTTGCGCAAGAAGCACTGATTTTGTACATTACAAAGTCAGTGTTCTTGCGCAAATACTTGTGGCCAGTGTAGACAAGCGGCAAAATTTTGCGCAAAAGCGTCCGCTTTTGTGCAAAATCTGGCCAATGTAGACACAGTCTCATGCTTTTTATGATTTCATCCTTTCAAAGGATTTTTTCCTTTAGAAGCTGCTTTCCCTTCCCTTCTTCCCCCATTATATTTTATCTTCCATAGTGTCCTGGTCTCATCTGGCCACACAAAGTTAATATTTCCTCATTTGACAGGGACTGAGAGATGTTGCTTATGGCATGAACAATGATGTACCGTTTGCATAGCTTCTGAGTGGCGAGAAGTGGTCAGTTCCATGACTGTAGTCAGGCAATTTTGTGGCTTTGCAGGATTCTGAGGGCTACACCTAGTTTTTCATACTTTTAAAACTAATGTACACACCCGTGCTATTTTCTTATAGCCATGCCCTCTGAGCTAAGCTAAGAAGCTGTTTGTTCCCTGGACACATCAGTTAAAAGGCAAAAGATAAGGTGTACAGAGAGCCACCAGAACATTAGGGATGAAGAAGGTATGATATTTGCCTGACCTGGTACTGAACCCTATTTTCCTCCCCAAGGTTCCCAAAACTTTGGAAATGTGTGTGTCACTGTGCTTTGTAATCGATGTTACAACATGCTAGCAATGTAGTTTGAAGTTTACGAGCCTAACTCTCTTCTCTCACTTCCACTTAGTTAATACTGGTGTATCTCCATTGTGCTACAACGTACTTATCCCAATTTACTCCAGAGTCAGTGAGAGAAGACTGGAAAACTTGTGATATTTCTGATCCAGGGTAGACACCAGAAATGCGAACCAAACAAAAACCACAACAGCACGCACATGAAGGCTTCAGGAACGTGAAAGGATCACATGACATTTGGTTCTAACATCTGCTGAAGGTTTGGGTCATTCACCCATCGCTAGTAGAAATGTGGTATAAGGTTGGGCTTAAAGCTTTATGCTAGAAGAAGGCAAGGGTAACTACAGACTCTGGTAAACCAGAGGGGGGAAACACCTAAACATGAGCGCTCTGGTTTCTTTTGAAGCTGAATAGGATAAAAGCAGCTGCTGGTGTCATTTTTCTCATAAAGCTGAAAACTGTGGAAGAAATTATGAGTATTGATTAGTGCTAGATTTATTAAATACTATGTCCAGCTGCCACACTGCAGGGGGATCAGGTAGAGGCACACATGCCCCTAACAATTAATCGTGAGGAACTTGTGGGCATGTCTGCAGCGCTCAAATCAAACAAAATTTTTATGGATGATGGTCCTTTTATATCTTTTCTTCTTGAGTAATTGAATAAAACTTGTCAGCCAAGTAAATGCGATTTCGTACAATCTCTTGAAAAGCATTCATTTGGTGCATTGATTCAGCCTTTCAAAGCTGCTCACTGAAAAGAATAATGTAACTAAAACAACTGAGAACGTCCTTGGACAAGGATGTAGTGAACAGCCTCCCAGTAGAATTATGAAAATAATGAGTGTTTATGCTTGTGACTTAACTGCAGATTTATTTTTTTACTAGTTGGATAATGGACAGAATATATATCATTGTCTTAAAATTTGGAATACTAATACTGTCTTGCTTTGCAGAAGTTTAAGGGAGGATACCTTCATTACAACTGAGAGAAGGCAATGGTAGTTCTTAGATATCTCCAGGGTGCCTTTTAAGTTATATTAACACAGAAATGCTTAATAATTATTATTAGTGATGTGTCTTGTGTTTGCCAGATGAATAGTCTTCATCTAAGCAATTTCTGGGAAAAACAAGAAAAAGAAAACGTGTGTATACATCTATTTATAAAATATATAGATTTACAGCAGCTAATTAAAGAGAGTGGCTTTACATTTGTCCCACATAATCTTATACCAGGGCTGTGTCTACACTGGGCCACTTATTCCAGAAAATCAGCCGCTTTTCCGGAATAAGCTGCGAGCTGTCTACACTGGCCCTTGAATTTCCGGAAAAGCAACGACGCTCTACTGCACAAAATCAGCCGCTATTCCGGAAAAACTATTCTGCTCCCTCTCGGGCATAAGTCCTTATTCCGGAACACTGTTCCGGAAAAGGGCCAGTGTAGACAGTCCAGTAGTCTTTTCCAGAAAAAAGCCCCGATCGCGAAAAGGGCTTTTCCAGAAAAGCAGCCTGCCAATGTAGATGCTCCTTTTCCGGAAAAACTGAAAACGGAATAGTATTCCGTTTTAAGCAGTTCCGGAAATTCATGCCAGTGTAGACACAGCCCAGCTGTATAACTTGATCAAAGGCTTTTGTAGCTTTAAGCAAAATAGCTGCAGCCAAATCTTTTAGGTGGATAGATCATATGATAAGAGCCCTGCGCGGGCACAAAATTTGTATCCGCATCTGAATCTGCAAAAATGAGCCATAGATATTGGCATCCACATCTGCAGATGCAGATACCAGTGGATATAAAGTAGATATCCATGGGTTTGCAGGGCTCTACAAATTGTACAGGTTTGAATGATCAGAACCAAATATTTATATGGAAACCTCAATTCACTTCAGAAGCTGTGTTTTACCACAGTTTTAGTATGTACTTTCCAATCCAAATGTATTAATTAATGGCAGCCTATAATCCTTACAGGTGGGCTCTCTGGTTGGTTTTTTGATTAGTGTAACTCATGCGTCTGTAAAAGGTTGAGTGGTTTCATAGCTGGTGGCTTTGGGGTTTTGCATTCATTATGGAAAAAGAACAGGTTAGGGCTACACAATCTTTAAGTAGAACTCGGAATGCAGTGAATGTATCAAGCACCGAAGCAACCTTTTGCTTTTACCTTAATATCTTCTGTATTTCTGTAGTAGCTATATACTTGTCTAGCCTTTTGCCATCAGCTAGGCTTCATAACACTTAGTTCAGTGATGCTTTTTGACTATCTCAAGGTTTGCTATTGGTTATACCAAGTGTAGTCAAGTAAATCATTCTAACAGTTTGCTGATATCCTTGTCTTATAATAAGAAGTCATTAGCAGAAGAATCTGACTGAAAAAAAGTCTTTGTTTTTATCTAACAAGTGACATTTCCCCCATTTGGATTATATCTCATTAAAATACAAACATAGGTTTTATTATATTTATACTTAAATGGAAGACTTTTTCATATTTTTATCATTTGACTTTGCACATTCACTTTTCAGATTCTTCATTTCACTTTCTAGACCAAGGACCCAATTCTCACTTACACTAAGGCCATTTTACAGGGCTCTGGAGGTTAAAGGGGCCTCAAAGTAAGTATAAATATGATTTATGACCTTTTAAAGGATGCTTTGCACGGCCAGGGCAGTGTAAAGTTTCCTTGTGTAAATGAGAATCAGGCCTATATAACTTTGTTTTTGATACAATGGGTGGGTATGATTTTACTCCTTTAAGATAGTTCCTAAATATATGGTCAGTAGCACTATCCAGTACTATACACTTGTTCAATAGAAAAAATCACCTCAATTTGATTACATAGCAGGCTGTTCTGAAAGAGGGAAGAATTGAACCTTCATCTTCTAATAGGAAGTCAGACATCACTGAAGCAGTCCTGGACACCAATCATGAATAATTTTACAAATATATGCATGTTCTGAAAGTACCTTGGTGCCAATGGAAGAAGATAGATGGGTAAGATAGGGAAATAAAATAAATTCCCAGACAGCATCCACAGTATCCTCTGGCTTTGTAAGCCCATAGATATCAAGGCTAATCTTTGCTTTGCTGAAACATTACATCTCTAGCACTTTTCATTGCAGAGATCAACTTGACTTTTTTTTTACTTTATCTTTTCCTGAAACTGCAGTGTTATTCACATTCCCAGGGTCTGGACTTCATGGCTTGAGAAGCACATGACTGTTGGTTTGCCTTGATTTTTTTTATAGGAGATAGCAGACTAGTGCTGTTATACACTTTCCCCCCACTTTTTTGTGTTTGTATTATTTTAACCTTAATTTCATGATCTGGCTCACACATGCCACATTCACTCGATAATGTTTTGAGTATCCACACATTGCTTTTTCTTTTCATTATTTCTGTCCTTCCCCGATACGCACTTATGCTATGTGATGCGTTCTAAGAGCCTCACTTCTCAGCTGTTGCTGGTAGGGTCCACATTTCAGACCCATGCATCCTCCTAGAACAGGAGTGAGCAAGACAGCCTCCATGGCCAGATCTGGCCTGCCAAGCCTTTTGACTCGGCCCGCAGCCGCTCTGCTGCTCCTCTGTCCCAAAGCCAATTGAGATCTGGGGGCAGAGGGAGCATGCAAAGTCTCGTCATGCTGCCAGGGGCCCACAGCACCTAAAGGGAACTGTCAGCTGTTCAAAACAGCTGGTCGCTCTCTTTAGGTGCTGGGGCAGGGGGCAAAGCCTTCATGCACTCCCCAACTCCCAGGCCCTGATTAGCCTGGTGGTGGTGGGAGCTGGCAGTTCTCTCTAAGTGCTATGTGCCCTGGCGGGGGGGGGGAGGGGGGGTCAAAGACTTCATGCACTCCTCCACTCCCAGGCCAATCAGGGTCTGTGGGCAGCAGGCAGGCAAAGTCTCTTGGCCCTGCCCCTTTCCACCCAAGGCCCCACCCCTTCTGGGACAGCCCACGACCACTTCTGAAATTCACGAAGTGGCCCCTGTTCAAAAATAATTGCCCACCCCTGTATTAGAACAAAGCATTATTTATATTGGTTTGCCTTTTATAGTACCTGACAGATTCTGAGTTCCAAATTTTGTTTTATAAAAGTTTTTAAAAAAAGACTTTGGCAATGTTTTTGAGATGCCTTGAGAATAGACCTCACATTCATTTGCTAGAAAACAGAATGGTTTTACTTTCTGGGGATTTCTATAATCATTTTTTATTATAAGTACCCTCTGCTTCCCCAGAATGAGTTTCTTGCAGTCATGTGAACAGTTGATGTACTCATCTTCAGCTACTCTTATAACTACAGAAAGTTGAGAAATATGGATATAATCAAACCACTAGTACAGTAATATTAGAGGCTATGTCTGCTCTGATTCAAATTCTACTATCATAGCAAACCAAGGGCATTATACATTACAACCTCAGTGTAAAGACTGAACTGATGATGTGATATATAATGCATATCACTTTCCTGTTGCTAGCCTCCTGTTCTAGCTTTGCTCTGACTGCTGCTTTCTGGTTGCAATATTCTGTAGAATTATAATAAGCTGACCGAGTTTTTTCAGTCTCTTTCAAAAACTGAAGACAGCTTGTTATTTATGAAGCATTGTATGATTAAAAGATTTTTTTTTCTGGGCAGCAGCTCATTGTATAGGAGGAAATGGAGTTGATCATATGGGTCATTGTAAAATAGGATCAGATTTCTATGTATTTGTATTGTAGTTAACATTTACAACTTTAGTTGAGTGATTTTTAGTTTGTGATCATCTAGCTAGGACTTTTTTCCTCTTAAAATGTATGCTACATTCAGTTTTTAAAATGTAAACTGAACTCAAACAGGATGTGTTGTTCTGTTGGTAGAGCAAAAATGCGTTTATAAAGTAAATGTTTGCTTAGAACCTTTGTTATTTTTCCAAGGTGCATCTAATAAGCTCTCACCCATCATGTGAATTTCTTTGTTTATTTTCCAGTGGTAGGGAACTGTAAGTTTTGATTACTTGCAAAAATTTTATGTCCGTTTGTTTGCACTGTAATGAAATTTCATTTTCCCTTGCTGCAAAATACATGGCTTTTTAAAAAGAGCGTTGACACATCAGATTAAACTGTTGTAATTCCAGTCTTGTACCTCAGCTTGGCAGTTCATTCCGTTACAATTGCAAATGAGGTTGTTAGACATGTCACTTACAGTGCCAAGGGTCACCTATCTCAGTCATTAAATGTTCTAATTCTCTGTAATTTACTCATGCTTTGCAGTAAGGACTGAACATTCAAATGCTTCATTGGAAGAAGTTAATTAGAATAGTCCTGAACCACTGAGCTTAAGGCCATCGGAAAATAAATTGTGGGACAAATCCTGATCCCAAATTGAGAACCTGGGCAAAAGAGCACTGCAAGGGAGAGTTATATTGGGGATTCGTGGGGACAGACTCCATTCTTCCATCTGCAAGTAGGTTCTTGGCCACCTACACAGTTCTAGGGCTGGTGGTATGGTGGAGATCATACTAGAGGATGTTCACAGTGGTCACTTCTGGCCTTATCTGTGGAAAAATGAAAATAAAGAATTTACTTCCAAGCCAACACAAGAAAGCTGTTGTGCTTGCTCATTGTTTAATTGCTCTTGGTTTGTGGATTAGCAACAGTCACAGTCCTAGGTTGTGATTCAAAAAAGTTCTTAAGCACCATGCTAAAAGTAAGTGATGTGCTTAAATCCTATTGAATTTAAATTTAATTAAACTTGCAGTTGATGCTGTCTTGCTTGGGAATACTTTTCTGACCAGTGCCGTAAAGCAGTAACATTTTACTGGTACGCCGAGTGGGATTTGTTTACTCTTTGTTTAGGACCATTTTTCAATTTGCTTGCACCTCTCATCACCTCTCCTCCATTCATCAAATCAATGAGATTGCCACCTGCCTGTTTTTGTATAGAAAGACAAAAGGAGCAGTTAACTCTTGCTCCAAATCCTGTGATATAATCTCTCTGCCCTCACTTTTAAATAGCCTGTTGGCTTTTTATTTTTGCTAGCTGGGCACGTAGTTGCGATGTGTTTGGCTCAGCTACTAATCGTTACTCTTTTTTAAAACCTCTAACTTTTCTATGTTTTTATAGCTCTGCCCTATGATCCTCTTTTCCACTTTCTTTGTAGAGTTTGGACCTCCCTGGTCTGGCACACCTGGGACCTGACTGGTCCTAGATAAGGGATTTTTCCAGACCGGGGGAGGTACTTTGTGGAGCCCCTGCTGCCAGACTTCCCCTGACCTGGTATGCTCCCCCCCTCTGCCTGGGCTTCCTGGCTCCCCCCGCTGCCCAGCTGAACCGCACGTTGGCTTTCAGCTCCTCCCACCCTGCAGCTCAGCTGAACTACATCTCAGCTTCCATCTCCTCCCCCATTGCAACCCAGCTGGGTTGCACATTTCCTTCCCCCACATAGTGCCGGGCTCCCAACTCCCTCTTCCCCCTTTCCCCAGCAGCATGCTGGGACTTTCTGATCCTAGAATATCTTTGGTTCTTCTGGACCACAGATGTCAGACCAGAGAGATCCAGTTTATAGAGGTGCAACCCGTATTTTGTTTCTGATGGCCTTTATTTGTGCTTTCTCTTTTAAATGGCTACTTAACCACATCAGCCTCTTCATCATTCATGAATCCCTTTTGCATAGCATGGTTTGCATTTGAACCCTTATGCTATATATCACGCATCCGAAAACAGAACAAATCCAACAACGGGAATCTGTCCCAGGGGGGACAGATGAGTATTTATGTATCACATAATTAACAGACTTAATTTGGAGATCAGTTGCTCATGGGAGGGATAGTTAAAATGAGTAGAGTGCAAGTAATAGGGGTGATCATACAAATGTTGGGTGCAAATTAAGGGGCTTGGCTCAGAAGTGCTGAGGAAGTAGCTAGAGAGTTGTGCAAGTTAAGTATCTGTCAAAGGAAACTGAGGATGGTACTTTCCCTTCTCCCAGTCCAGCAGTACACATAAGCCAGCTTGCTCAGCAAGAGTGCAAATCTGCAATTTATAGCAGCCCAGTCAAAATGACAGGAAGCTGAACTCAGGAGTTTCTTCAGGCGCATGCCTGTGAACACTAGGCTCAGGTCCACGGAGTCACAAATGCTGATCTTCGTGGCTTGTTTCACAACAAGAAGCATTTTGCACCATGTGACCATCATTCTTATTGCTAAGCAATTGGCAGAGGAAAACGAGCTGCGTTTTTAAAAGTCAGTTGGACAATCAGAATGCGAAAGCTCATTAAATTGCAGTGTCTTGTCCCACCCTCATATCTCAGATGGCGATAATGCCTCTGTGGGCATTTCCTTCTCAGGTGGCTTGTGTTAGGTTCTGCTCTGTGCTTTGCAGAATGCGCTGTTTCACGTTCACTAGTGTGGGCCTTTCCTAGCAGGAGCAAAGTGAGCGTTTCCAGAAGAGTCTGTTTGTTATCCCTTGCGAATGTTAAGAGTGTTTGAGGAGATGGAACACAGAAACTGACACAGATAACTAGTGGCTGGTATATGGATAGGCAAATGTTGCTGCGGATGAACACCTCAGAGAGACTTTAGGATAATTTACTAAAATACGGTGCAGTCTGAGGTAACTTTTAGAATGTTATTGCACAAAACGCTTGCACATGGATGGTTATTTGGAAGGTGGCATGTGGGAAATGTGAAGAGGCAGTTCAGACTTACCGTAGTTTGTTCTTGTCTCTCTCTCTCTCGTTTCTGACACTCGCTAATTAGCAGAGCAGGAATGTGATGGTTGAACAGTAAAATTGCTGGTGCAATTAATGGATGCTGAAATGTCAAGGCTGGGGTTAGTGGACCGATATGAACCTGCCATTGACAAATCACTAATTTATTACAGATGCGTCTGCTTCTCATTTATTTTTCCTGTTACCAGATATAAGTGTTGTTTATTTTGCATCTTTTTTAAAAAATTCTGATTTGAACATAATACGTTGGGAGGGGGAGGTAGGAATAATGCAAACGAATGAATGTAACAATGCACCATCCATTAAGCTGTGATGGTGAGATGAACAATGATTAAATGAGGAAATCAAAAGGAGGCATCTCTAGCAGCAACAGGGTAATCAACTCGGAAAGGATACTAAGGAAGGGGACAGAATGTGCAGTTACTGTGCAAAGTGCTTTGTATGACTTGTGAGAAACAGTGTGGGGCAGTGCTGCTTGTTGGAGAGGGGTGTTCGCTGTCCCACAGGAAAGATGTTGCCCCAGATCCTGAGGCATACTTAATACCTGCGACTCCCTTAATTGTCTTGGAGAAGATACAAACAAGCTGGGGAGCAAAAATGACGTTGGGCATGAAGAATTTGTGCTGCACCAAATAAAAACTAAAGGCATCTGTTGGCTTGCCTTCAAAGTGCCCAATAGGAGAACTTCAGTGCAAATGGTTAGGTCACTAAGGCCTGGTCTACCCTTGACCAGACAGACCGGCTTAAGGTACTCCATCCATCTATGCAAAATGTGCAGCTGGATTCAGCTTACCTTAAGACAAGCCGTTGCAGCGTCTACACTGTGGGAGGCCGACTGGAGCAGATGTTCTTATCGGCTTCCCTTACTCCTCACAGAATGAGGAGTACAGGACACCAGCGGGGGCTGCTCTCAGCGTTCGATCTGGAGATCTATATTAGACCTGCTAAATCAAATGCTAGAAGATTGACCGCCAGAAGGTAAATCTTCTCCATAGTGCAAACAAACCCTAAGGGACATAATAAGGAAAAGAAGCATGAAATGATAAGGAATCCTGCAAGTAACTGGCTGCAAAGGTCAATAAATGCATAGAGCTAGGATCATCCCATGCTTCTTTACAGGATTATTCATGGCAGGAATATAGAATCCAGATGTTGTCAAGTTTCTCACCTCCAGAGCACCCCCTTAGGTCTGGACATGATATTGCAGCTATTCTTCCAGTCTAGTGCGCCCTTTGTCCAGGCTAATTCCACAATGGCCCGTTGCTTTAAGTGGCCATACCCTCTCTTTGGATCTAAGTGCAATGTCCAAAATAAGAAAACTCAAAATCTAATGTCCTTTAAGTCTGACCTTCAACCGCCATCTGGGATTTTAGTTCTTGGTCCTTTCCTTGTCTAGTACTCTTATCTTCCTCTTTGTTCTGGGGGAGAGGCAGAGAAACCCAGCCCCCCTTTTCCTCTGGGTTCTGTTTGAGGTGGATAGGCACTAATCATTCTACCTCTCTACCCCTTCCTTGGACTACTCCTGCCTTCTCCCTTGACGTCTTCACTAGACCTCAGGATGGTGCTTACAACCTGTCTGACTGTGTGCTTCTTTCCAGCTCCTTCTTAGCCAGCTACGGAGAGGCTTCCCAGAAGACCACTTGCTTACCTTGCTTTGCAGCAGGTGGGCTGTATTGTGAGCAGTTAGAGCAGTCGATCTCTTGCTCCACCAAACTGGAGTTCTCTGCAGCCCTCCTCCTGGAGCTGGGGTTGTGCCTCAGGACAGCTGCAAGGCTTTGGTGAGCTTCCTTCAGCAGGCCAACCTTCACCTGCCAATGTTTAACTGCTGTAAGGGAGGAGGCCGCCTTTAGGCTGGTGCCCTTCTCCCAACTCCTTCCCAGTGGGTTGGGTGAGAGGGGAACAGGGCCTCATTCTCTCTATAAGACTCCTGGCCCCAGGAAACAGGTAACAATAATAGGATTCCCTCTGCAAGCATTATTCCCTCCCAGGGCTGCTTCCTCTCTCTATCCCTATCCCCTTAGGTCTTTCTCTATAGATATCTGTCGAACCTTTCAAACTCTTCAAGGGCCGTGGCAGGCAGTTGGCTTCCCATCCTGTCACACCTTCTAGGAATCATTCTTTTATTCTGACTTAAACATGTACGTGGTGATGGTGGGGAAACAGACACTTCTGCCAAGGACAACACCACAGTCCATTGAAAAAACAGCAACAACAGAGCATAGACTGATCTGACAGCACAGCCATCAAAACTGCCTGTCATCAGCAATATCAACAGGGTCTCCCTATCTCAGCTCATGCCAAAGCATTCAGCCCCTCAGAGATTCAGTCTCCCTTCCCCTGCCAAGCCCTGGAAAGAGAAACCATTCCTCAATATCATATTCAGGAGCCTTTGCTTTGCCATTTTTTCAATTACATCTCTCTGTGTGCAAAGTAAGCAGGACGTGACCTATAGCCCATGGCCAAGCCAGTCTGGTTTTCCAGAAAGCTCACAAGATTCACTGTCAAATTTCCCAGTAACGACAGTTTGCTCCGATAGAGAACAAAAATATGGTTGCCACAAGATTTCATAGTAAATCTCATGAGGTTTTGTGTGATTGCTAAATAATTACTTCAGGTTGCTATAAAAGATTAACAACAAAACATAGGCTGATTGACAAGTTTTTTAAACCCTGATGAAGAACTCCCTTCTGGATTGCTCGTCTAGAATGTTTACATTTTCACAGTCAGCCTTAAGCAGTCGATTTTCAAGTTGAGCCATGGATTCTGGCCAAAAACTTCAGGTTGACCCAAGAGTTGGAGCGGAATAGGATTGCTCCATCCATTAGCTACATTGAACACTGTCCTCATCATGGGAAAAGCTCCTGTTTGGAGCCACGGAGGAAAGAAGGGGTACTGAAACAAGTATTCTGTCCTATGTGTGTGATCAACCTGTTGCATCTTGTTATTAACTAAGATTGTAAACTCCTTGGTGCTTTTACTATGTGTTTGTATGCCTCCCTCGCTGGGGTTCTGTTTCATAGACATTTAAGGTCAGAAGGGGCCATTAGATTCTCTAGTATATTGTTTCTCAAACTTCATTTCATTGCAGTCCTCTTCTGACAACAAAGGGCAGGTCTACACTACAAGGACGGGTTGATCCAAGCTCCACAATTTGAGTTACTATAGTAACATAACTCAAATCGACATACTGTAGATCTGCTTATTGCATGATCCACACTGAGGGGAGGGAGGGGCGACAGAAAAAACGCTCCCATTGACTCTCCTTACTCATCTTGTTCTGCTGGAGTACCGGAGTCAACAGGAGAGTGATCAGAGGTCAATTTAGTAGGTCTTCACTAGACTCACTAAATCGACTGCTGGTGAATCAATCACTAAAGTATTGATCCACCCATTAGTGGAGACAAGCCTTATAATTACTACAGTACCCCAGGAGAGAGGGACCAAAACCTGAACAATCTGACAAATGCAAAGTGCTCCACTTAGGAAGGAACAATCAGTTTCACACATACAGAATGGGAAGCGACTGTCTAGGAAGGAGTACGGCAGAAAGGGATCTAGGGGTTATAGTGGACCACAAGCTAAATATGAGTCAACAGTGTGATGCTGTTGCAAAAAAAGCAAACATGATTCTGGGATGCATTAACAGGTGTGTTGTGAGCAAGACACGAGAAGTCATTCTTCCGCTCTATTCTGCGCTGGTTAGGCCTCAGTTGGAGTATTGTGTCCGGTTCTGGGCACCACATTTCAAGAAAGATGTGGAGAAATTGGAGAGGGTCCAGAGAAGAGCAACAAGAATGATTAAAGGTCTAGAGAACATGACCTATGAAGGAAGGCTGAAAGAATTGGTTTGTTTAGTTTGGAAAAGAGAAGATTGAGGGGGGACATGATAGCCGTTTTCAGGTATCTAAAAGGGTGCCACAAAGAGGAGGGAGAAAACTTGTTCATCTTGGCCTCTGAGGATAGAATAAAAAGCAATGGGCTTAAACTGCAGCAAGGGAGGTTTAGGTTGGACATTAGGAAAAACTTTCTAACTGTCAGGGTAGTTAAACACTGGAATAAATTGCCCAGGGAGGCTGTGAAATCTCCATCTCTGGAGATATTTAAGAGTAGATTAGATAAATGTCTATCAAGGATGGTCTAGAGAGTACTTGGTCCTTCCGTGATGGCAGGGGACTGGACTCAATGACCGCTTGAGGTCCCTTCCAGTCCCAGTATTCTTTGATTCTATGAAAAGGGGTTAACACATGCTATAAGAGACCATGTAAGGTGAAGGGAGTAGCTAACATTTCTACAGTTGTGTAATAAAGGAGGGGTAATAAGTCACAGATTGTTGTAATGAACCATAAAATCAGTGTCTTTGTTGAGCTTTATCATTTTTCTGTGCAAGTTTATTCAAGAGCATGGTGGGTGTTTGATTTCACCCATACTGTTATTATTGATGCCTTCTGGTGCACAGGATGTGGTGGAGCACAGGTTGTGATAAGCATTTGTAGGACCCATGAATCTTTAAAGGTTTGTTGGGGGCAGAGGTATTGCTCATCATGGAAGAAGGTACAGGTTTTGTACGTGTTGCCGTAGCAAGGTCTGGTGCCTTTTGAGATGGTCTGTCCTGGACTATGGGGCTCTTGCTTCCAATGGGCTGAAAAAGTCGGTGGGTTTTTTGAAAGCTGGGAGAGAGAATCATACAATCTTAATCTGAAGGCTTCAAGTGACAGTGAATTAAATGCAGGGCTAGGTGCCAATAGTTTGTTTTCTAGCTAGTTTAAGTGGACGCAGATCATCCATTAACTGTAACCTATTTGTCAAATAATGGGCTCTATTAGAAATGAATAACTATCTAATTACCTAATTTTCCACCTAGGAGGTTGTACGGTAATTCAATATGAAATGTCAAGTTGGGAACAAAGAATGAAAAGTTGTGTTGTTGTTTTTGTAAATCTTGAATATATTTCTCAGGGTTTCTGTTTAATAAGTAAGTCCATGCGTTGTAAAAAACTTTTCCACATCATTGCTTTTCAGATAGATTCACATTTCTATGAATAGATCTAATATCTCCCTATTGGCAGTGGTTTGTTTGTCCTCACATGGTTTAATACATGGGCAATTGCATTTGCAATGAAACTTGACTCTAGAGCTGGAAAATCTGAATAATAAAAGGAAGGCATATAGGCACATGTCCTCAAAAATATTTTAGGCACCTAATTCCCATTGGGCACCTAATTTCCATTTAGGCACCTAATTCCCATTGTCATATTTGCAGTAAGGGACAGCTCCCCAGCACAAGTCATCTGAAAGGTCTTTTTATTCCAGAAACTTCTAACCATAGCAAAGATCGTACTTCACACAGGCCCATGGTATATCAATGTATTAGTACACTCCAGCGCCATCCTGGATGTGTTATTTATTTTTGTTGTGGTTGGCCCAAACACGGCTTCCTCCAGGGGGTGTCCAACCCCGCCTCTATCCCAGACCCCATCCTCACCTACCCCCTTTTTCCGAGTCCTGGCCCCACCTTTTCCCACCCACGCTCTGCTTCGTTCTCCACCCCCGCCCCTTCTCTCAAGCACCCACCTCTGCCCTGCCTCTTCCTGCCCCAGCTTCACCTCTGTTCCACCTCTTTCCTACCAGGTCCCTCCCTCTCCTGAGCACACCCTGTCCCCACTTCTCCCTCCCTGTGGCTCCTGCTGATTGTGGTGCGTGGGAAGGAGGGGAAGAGGGTGATCAGTGGGGCTGTCAGTGGATGGGATGTGCTAGGGAGAGGAGGAAAGCTGGATGCTGGTGGGTACTAAGAACCCCTTAATTTTTTTCCATGCATATTCCAGCCCTAGAGCACCTGCTGTGTCACTGCCAATGGTGGTAGGGTCTAGAGGCTCGGCCCCATTGTCAGGCCCACCAATGGGGGAGGCAGTTGCCCCAGGACCTGGTGTTCCAAAGAGCCCCAGAGGTCCCGCTGCTGCCACTGCTACTGTGGCAGTGGCTGGAATCCTGGGCTCCTTTGATTGGCCACGGGAGCAACGGAGCGCTGCTCCATGCAGCTTTGAGAGCTGGAGAGGAGGGCCAGCGCCATGCTCCGTACTAAGGGCTGACTGCCCTTGGCTCCACCCAAAGCCCTGCCCCTTCTGGGATACAAAGCTGGAACCCACCCATTACCCTCGGGCCCATGATGGCTGTCAGCCCTGCTGTCCATTGTCTGAGGCTCTGTAAACACATGTAAGAAAGAGATGGTCTCATACAATCTAAACATGCGGCAGTATACAATTGGGTACCACAAAGATATGTGGAGAGGATTCACATTTGTTGCAGTGTGGATATATTGTAGGCCGGATTTTTCTCTTAGTTACAGCGGAATTTTAAATGTAAATTCTCTACAGTTTAAATGAAGAATAATGCTAATGAAGTCACTTACACATATATAACAGTGGAGTAAAAGCAGAAGCCCTCTTTCTTTCTCTCTCTTTCTCCCCCATATTTTATCCTTTCGATGAGGATTAAGACAAGCACACCTTAATATGCTCCTGATTTCTATTTCAGCACCTGACCTGAGTAATCTGGATAACCTTGTCAGTATGCTGAGCCTTGTTGAAGACCGAGTCAATAGCTCAAGAAGGAGGTATCGGAGGCATGCAACTGATGATGACTACAACATCGAAGTTCTTCTGGGAGTTGATGACTCGGTTGTACAGTTCCATGGAAAGGAACATGTACAGAAGTACCTTCTGACCCTGATGAATATCGTAAGTGACTTATTGTTACCTGCGCCGAGGATTGAAAATTGAATTTGAGTAAATTTACTTTGCTTTAGCCATTTGAATCGGATTTTTCTCAATATAGGAAATAACATAAAAATTCAGCCCGCTTCTATGTAAGTATATAAAAAACGTGGCCAGAAATGGTACTGTCAGTGGGACCATTCACTTGCGTCAAGATAAGCTTGTGCTTTAGCGCATTACTGGATCAGAGCCCAGAGTCATGAAAGGGGCATTTGGAATTCTAGGAGTAGCACTGGATAGCCGTCATTATGCTTTGGGATGTATGTTCCCTTACCTTACATTCCCCATAGGCAAACTAGATGGTGGACTTGTTTTCACTACCGGCCTGATCGACAGGGCAGTGATCAATCCAGCAGGGGTCGATTTATCTAGTCTAGTATAGATGCAATAAATAGACCGTCGATCACTCTCCCGACAACTCCAGTACTCCACCTCAATGAGAAGCCCAAGAGGAGCTTCCCCTGCATCTCCTGTCAATACCTTGCAGCAAAGACACCGCAGTAAGTATATCTAAGTATGTTGGCTTCAGTTACACTATTCACATAGGTGAAGTTGTGTAACTTAGATCAACCTCCCCCGATAGCAGGGGTGGGCCACAGCATGGTGACAGTTCACCTGGGTTAGCCCCTGTTGGGCTGCCATTATAGTTACCTGCACGGCCACAGGTACCACCGATTGCAGCTCCAGTTGGCTGCAGATAGCCGCTCCTGGCCCATGGGAGTGGTGTGGACCTGGACACCGCTTCCCACAGCTCCCATTGGCCAGGAACAGCAATCCACGACCAATGGGAGCTGCAATCACCGGTACCTGTGGCCATACAGGTAAATATAGCAGTGGGGGCCCGCCAGGTGCAAATCCTGGCAAACCGAATCTGGCCTGTCAGCCAGTATTTGCCCACCCTACCCCATAGTGTAGACCTTCCCATTATGAGCTATGTTCTAATAATTGATTTGGTTTCAAACTTTTTAAAACGTATTTGATTAAGTCTTTTGATACTCTGACAATGACCCAAACCACCGGACCAGTGTTTCCTCACTTTGCTTTTGAATATATACAGTAATCTACTTAGTTTTCTGAAATTTATATTTTTGCTCCGTTGTTGGCATGTCTGGGTTTGTCTAATTAAATATGCAATCTTTTAGAGCCCCAATCAACGAAGTGGACCATTGGCTCTGGCTCTGCTCCAGGTTGCCAGCTCTCCCGGACTGGATGTCACTACAGTAAATGGTGTCCAGTCCAGGAGCATTCGCAACCTCTTTCCCCCACAGCTTCAGTCCCCCCCACACTCCCACCCCTGGGGAGGGTACCAGTGCTGAGTTGTGTAGGGCACCAGCCACCAGTAGAAATCACCTTGGGTAGGACAGTAATTCGTAAAGATTCCAGGTCCTACACTTATTTATGAATGGCTGATAACTCAGCAGGGCGTGATAGTAATGGTCAGCTGTCTTTCTGAAAAAGCATGCTGCAGTTCAACCACAACATGATGCAGGAACTGGTGTCTGGGATTCTCTGCTTTTGTTTTGCAGGAAATTAGACTAGATAATCCCAACGGTACCCCCTGGCCTTAAAAATCTATGGAGTTCTGTTACAGCTGTTCTACCCTTAATTATACTGAAATAAATATATAACAATAGATACAAGAAGTGACATTTAAAAACAATTAAAA
Organism: Pelodiscus sinensis; assembly: GCF_049634645.1. Taxonomy (NCBI): domain Eukaryota; kingdom Metazoa; phylum Chordata; order Testudines; family Trionychidae; genus Pelodiscus; species Pelodiscus sinensis. Next base: position 33,640,973 of record NC_134727.1, on the reverse strand, counting down.
GTGGTTTAGAATCTAGTGATTTAAAAGCCAATGTTGTTTCCATTCTAATTCTCCTTTTAGGCATAGCTTACATGCGTATCCTCACATTCTTGCATAGTCTGATTTCCTTTCCATTCTTGCATAGTCTGCAGTTCTTACTTAATGCTGCCCTTAACCTGTATCTTTCCTATGTACTTCCCACAAGAAGGAACCACAGTTGAAATCTACAGGCTCCAGCCCTTAGCTATTGCAAAGTGGGATTACTCTAAAAGAATATATTACAGGAAACATAGTCTCACAGCTTGGTTCCCTCTCCCATCTCCCTGCCTGTATCTGCTTTTTCTGTCAGCATTTTTTGCAGGGTTCTGTCTAATGGGGAGCTTCCAGGAAGAGTACTGATACCAATTCCATGGGCAGACTCTTCAACAGACTAATAATTTCGAAGCTCATTTTTATTCTATTTTTCTTGGTCACAGCTCTTTCGACCACCCCAGAAAATGATCTGCTTGATGTTTACCAGGGGCAGCAAAGCCCCACCTGAAAACATGTATGTGTGGGAGATTGATTTGCCCTCACACTCACACCTTTCTCTTCCCCTCCTTCTCCCCCACACTCATGAGTCCCTGCACACATCCCCTCCAAATCTGTGAACTGAGGTTGTAGTACCAGTCAGGTTTGGCCCAATGCAAAAGTGGTTGGCCCATGACCCAATTGCTACCGGCACTCGGTTCTATGGACTATGACCCTTTAAAGTCCACCCTTTATAATTTAGCCAAGATAGCTATAATTAGTTGATTTATTTCTTTATATCAACCCCTTCAGCCCCCGCCTCCAATAATTTTGTTACTACTTTCTCAGAAAATGCAAGAGACAGCTTACTAAATATTTTTGCCACCCTTGATAGTGTCAAAAAAATGACCAAGGAGTGTAAACAGTTGAGGGTGAAGAGAAAGTAGATGCTGCCAAACTATTGGATTGGGTGATAGACTCTGAAGGAAAGGCAAGCAGTGCAAAAAAATGTACAGTAGGACAATACATAGGAGAAGTGTAGATACCAAACCATTATTGTATGCTCCAATGCAAACTGCAACGTACTGTAAAAAATAGCAGAAGTAGCATTAAAATGTAGCTGTCATTAAGAAGGAAGGTCAGTACAGGATGAAAACCCAGACTAAAGTGTAGACCCTGGAATTTATCTCTGTATAAAAAGGAAAACTTCATATTTCAAATAATATAAGGAGTTGGACCTAAAATAGCATACCAGCTTTTGGCTCAATCCTAATTCCACTGAAGTCAGTAAGAATTTTGCCATTAGCTTCATCAGGAGGACCAAACTACTGATGTTTAAATAAAAAGGCTACAGAACGAATCAGAAAATGTAGCAATCGAGAATTTGACAGAAAACTTCCTTTAGACAAAAAATGTCATCCCACAAGAAATAGAAATACCTCCGGGTACGTCTACATTGCGGCGCTATTTCAGGATACTTCTGGTATCTTGAAATAGCTATTCCGGGTCTTGACAACATGCCTGTTATTTTGAAATATCTTTTGAAATAACGGGTGCGCTATTCCGATGTCCATGTTAATCTTGTTCCACGAGGATTAGGGGACATCTCAGAATAGCAGTTTATTTTGAAATTTGGCGCTGTATAGACTGTGCCAAATTATTAAATAAGCTATTACAACATTAACTTGAAATAAGATTCACAATTTGCGTAGCTCAAATTGCGTAGCTTTTTTCGAATTAAGGGTGCAGTGTACACGCATCCACAGAGAGTAAATTTACTGAAAGAACCATTCAGAACAAAAATCTAGTGAAACCACAGGTAGGCAGGGACTATACTAAAATTTGGGATCACATTTCCTATTGCTGTGCCAGTACCCCACCATCTATGGTATCAATGGCAGAAGTTCTGGGGTATGTTATCGTGGCATCATCAAATTCAGATCAGCGCTGGTGTAGATGACATGGCAGTTGAAATGCTGGTGCCGATGTTTCCAAACTGAAAAAATAAAACTGCAATCTGACCCTGATAAAAAAGAATTCAAAGAAATAAAAAACAGACCAAACATTCTTTTCCTGGTCAGTGATATCTCCACTGTGAGCATTATTTACTTATTGTGTTTTTCAAACAAAGATATATACAGATAATTTGCCATGAATACCAATGTACAAACAAGCCAGTGAAATAGAACATTGTGTGAAACCAAAGATGTGAAACAGGGCAGAAAGCACATACTGAAAAACATAAAACAATTTAACAAGCCCTCAGGACAGTCCTTTCTATGGATTATCTAAGTGCATACACACATTCAGAGTTACAAATATATGTTGTGTTAGCTTCCTCCAATAACATGCTATAAAGTCTAAAATAAAGACCCATGTTAGTCTGGTGAAAGTGTTTACTGTAAGACAGCAGAGATGATTGAAGAAATTAAAACCCATGGCTTGCAAAATCATCAGTGCCATTGAATTCTCCATGTTGAACTGATTCTGAAAAGCTAAATTCTTGTGAGAACTCACCTTCCCCAGGCCTGAACACAGGAATTTCTGTGTGGGAGGGCTGCAAGCAGTGGGAGGGGCTGGTGGCTACCCTGCCCCCGTGACTCATCTGCACCCGTGAGGGAGGGAAGAATCAGCTCCAGCCTTCCCCCGGCTGGTCGGAGCATGGGAGGAGGGAGACTGGGGTAACGCACCACCCCAACCTCACGCTTACTTGGAGAACCATGGTCCGGGGGTGCGTTCGCTCCCTTCACACACACCCTGAATATGAGCCTGTATCAGAAACACGGAAAGAAGGCACCCAAACATGGTTACTTTTCCTGGTTTTGTTAGGTTGTACTGTATGCAAAGGGCATTAGGAGAAAGTGTCCCGAATTAACCTTTCCCTGTGAGGCTGGGTGGGGCCCAATGCCAATCCAAACAAAACAATATTTTTTTCAAGCCCAATGTAATGACTTATTCAGTCAATCTGTTTTATGCCAGCAAAGTGACAGGTCAATCTCGACACCTAAAAGTCCATCATGAGAGGAAAAACCAGGGGGTAGAGTGCCCGGAATGGCCTGAACAGCTACTCTGATTTCCTCCGCCCATCATTTGGAAATGAAGGCACAGTCTGGCCATAACTAACAGTGAGAGATGCCAGCGGATTGTTCACACTTTGGGCTGCAGCCAGTCACAACCTGGCTCAGCTATCCGAGTGTCAGCAGAGTGGAGAAAGCCACTTCCCACCTCATTTTCAGCCTTCAAGCATTTCCACATATGAAACCTCTTGCTTCCATTAGCACCTCGGTACCTCCCCACATCATAGATTAAGCCTTGTCAGTGCAGCCTTTTTAAGCAAACACTGCGGCTTTCACTTCAGCGAGTCCTTCAGGGAGCAGCCGAGTGCCCTTGCCATTTCTCCTGCCATTACAACCGAGTGGTTTCTACCATGTAGGATATTGTCTGGCAAGGTGCGCTCTGTACCTCAAAACACTGGCTCCGCATAGCAACAATGCAAGTGAATTTCAAATTCATTGGTGTCGCAGTTGTGCTGTTGTATGCAAGGGTACGCAATATTGCTATGTGTGATGGGGTGCACAACCCCATGGAATACAGCAGAACAGATTGTGTAGTATCTTGAAATATCTTCCTACTGTATAGTCATGGAAGGGGGGTGGAAAATACTCTCCCTTTCCAAATGAAAACTGCAAATATCAAAGATTCTGTTGATTTATCACCTTTCACCATGCTTTCCTAGGTCATGGGGGGTGTCTAAAACACACCAGGCAAAATCCATTGTCTGGGGAGACTTACTGTTTATTGTGAAATAGAAATTACATACTACATGAAAATAAGGGAAGAAGAACTGAGCGCTTAATGAGTAGTGTAGTTCTGGTTGTGACATGCATGGGTGACATCCAGAAAGTGCCATATGCGCTGAGAGGTTTTAAATAATTCCATAATTTGATTACAAAAGGTTTTTAAGGTTTACACAGGAATTCCACTGCCAGGTCTGCTGGCCAGCAACCTGTGCATGGGGGTAATCTGTGCAGGCCCACCAATGAGGGGGAAATTTTCCCGGGGCTGGTGATTCTAAAGGCAGTGCTTGGAGCTTAGAGCCCTTTAAATCACTGCTGGAGTGCATGCAGGGTGGCATGTTCCAGACAGCACTAAAGGCTGGAGAGGGAGACAGTATGGAATGCTCTGGATGCTGCTGAGGACTGGCTGCCACTGCCCCGTCCACTCAAAGCCTCTTTCCTTCCTGACACCCCCATGAGCATAGAGCCGCCTCCCCCACACCTTGCCTAGAGGCCCAGCATGGCTGTCGGCTCCCCTAAATCTATGCTTAAGAGGTAGTCCAAGCCGCCATTTTTCTGAACTGGATCTTGAATTTTGGTGACGGGGAAGGTTTCAACCTCTAGAGCAGGTGGGGCAATAAAATGGAAGCAGTTCACCAGGGTTACTCCCTGGCGGGATGCCGCTGTATTTACTTGCACCTCCGCAGGTATGGGTGATGGCAGCTCCCATGCGCTGTGGATTGTTGTTCATGGCCAATGGGAGCTGCAGGAAGCAACATGATCGGGACACTGCTTCCCTCAGCTCCCATTGGCTGGGGAGTGGCGATTCGTGGCCAATGGTAGCTGCAATTGTCCATACCTACAGAGGTGCGGGTAAATATAACAGTGCCGGCTGGCGAACCACATCCGCCTGCGAGCCGGTATTTGCCTACACTTGCTAGATCCAGCTCCTTCACACTCAAAACTGAAGAAACCGTTGTTGGGATGAGATGACACCCAAAATGGCATAAATCTAATTAGAATATCTGATTTCCATTGTTCAAGATTGCTGAAGTGTCAGGAGATCAGGTAACCCAGTGGGATTTTTTTTTTCAGTATATCAGCCTTTAAGAGTCATTGCCACTCACCCTGAACTTCTGGGTTACAATCTTAAACTCACCTCAGAACTTAACCCTACTCTCAACACCATCTCTAAGTTGCCATTGTTTCTTTTAATTAGGTTCCAAATATTTGCAGGTTTACACAATCTGTCTTCCAGAACTTAATGGGCAAGTAGCTCATCAGATTTCTCCTCCGAAGAGTTTTTGTCTCATGAATACACCCGTCAAGTAGTTTTCCAGTTTCTCTGTAATTTCTGTGACTTTTGTCACAACAATTATAACCTTGGCCATTGAGGTCCTATTTTGTCTCTTCAACCTAACATATTTCATTTCATTCCCTGTGCTGAAACCTCACTTTAGGCATCTCATTTTGTGATGTTGGCACGACTCCTTATCACAACTTTTTGGGCAGAATTTGGGGGAAATCTTCACACACTGCTGATTTCAGACTTTATGAAATTTGAGGAGCCTAAGTGATCATGAGATGGTCAAGTTCAAGATCCTGACCAAAGGAAGAAAGGAGAGCAGCAAAATACAGACCCTGGACTGCAGAAAGGGTATGTCTACACTGCAACGATATTTCAGGATACCGCAGTATCCCGAAATTTCTATCCCGTGTCTTCACCGCAAGCCCATTATTTTGGGCTCGCTATTCTGACGTCCCTGTAAACCTCATTCTATGAGGAGTAAGAGACATTTCGGAATAGTGCTTTATTTTGAAATTTGTCCCTATGCAGACAACACCAAATGACAAAATAAGCTATTTCAAAATAGCATCGAAATAAGATATGCAATTTGTGTAGCTCAAATTGCGTATCTTATTTCAAGTTATGGTGCAGTGAGGTCACCCATAAGCAGACTTTGATTCCCTCAGGGAACTGATGGTCAGGATCCACTGAGATGCTTACATGACGGGAAAAGGAGTCTAGGAGAGCTGGCTGTATTTAAAAAAAAAACTTATTGAAGGCGCAGGAACAAACCATCCCAATGTGCAGTAAGAAATGCAAATATGGTAGCCAACCAGCTTAGCTTAACAGTGAAATCTCTGGCAAACTTAAACACAAAAAGGAAGCTTACAAGAAGTGGAAACTTGGACAGATGACTAGGAGAATAGTATCAATATATTGCTTGAGCATGTAGGGGTGTAATCAGGAAGGCTAAAGAACAATTGGAATTGCAGCTAGCAAGGGATGTGAAAGGTAACAAGAAAGGTTTCTACAAGCATGTTAGCAATAAGAAGATAGTTGGGGAAGATGTGGACCCTTACTGGATGGGGCAGGTAACCTAGTGACAGATGGTGTGAAAAAAGCTGAAGTACTTGATGCTTTTCATGCTTGATTCACAGACAAAGTCAGCTCCCAGACTGCTGCACAAGGCAGCATAATATGGTGAGGAGATGGACAGCCCACACTGGAGAAAGAACAGATTAAGCATTATTTGGGAAAGGTGGGCATACACAAATCCATGGGGCTGGAGCTAATGCATCCGAGGGTGCTAAGGGAATTGGCTGATGTGATTGCAGTTCCATTGGCCATTATCTTTGAAAACTTGTGGTGATCGGGGGAGATCACCAATGATTGGAAAAAGACAAATGCAGTGCCCATCTTTAAAAAAGGGAAGAAAGACAATCCAGGGAACTACAGACTGGTTAGCCTCACCTCAGTCCCCTGAAAAATCATGCAGGTAATCCTCAAGGAATCCATTTTGAAGCAGTTGGAAAAGAGGAAAGTGATCAGGAGCAGTCAACATGGATTCATTAAGAGCAAGTCATGCCTGACCAACCTGACTGCCTTCTATGATGAGGTAACTGGCTCTGTGGATACAGGGAAGGCAGTGGATGTGATTTCTCTTGACTTTAGCAAAGCTTTTGAGACGGTCTCTCACAATATTCTTTGTGAGTACGGATTGGATACGGTGGATAGAAAGCTGGCTACATCGTTGGGCTCAACGGGTAGTGGTCAACAACTCGATGTCTGGTTGGCAGTTATTATCAAGCCAATGGTCAGTTCTGGGGCCAGTTTTGTTCAGCATCTTTATTAATGACCGAGATGAAGGGATGAATTGCACCCTCAGCAAATTTGTTGATTACACTAACATAGGGGGAGAGGTAGATATGCTGGAGGGTAGGGATAGGGTCCAGAATGACCTAGACAAATTGCAGGATTCGGGCAAAAGAAATCTGATGAGGTTCAACAAGTATGGAAGAATCCCAAGCACTGCTGCAGCTTGGGGACCAACTGGCTAATCAGCGATTTGGCAGAAAAGAAGCTGGGGATGACAGTTGATGTGAAGCTGGATATGAGTCAACAGTGTGCCCTTGTAATCAAGAAGGTTAACAGCATATTGGGGTTCATTAGTAGAGCATTGCCAGAAGATCTAGGGAAGTGATAATTGCCCTTTATCCTGCATTGGTGAGGCCACATCTGGAGTATTGTGTCCAATTCTGGGCCCCCCATTACAAAAAGGACGTGGATACTTTGGAGAGAGTCCAGCAGAGGGTAACAAAAATGATTAGGGAGCTGGAACACATGACTTACAAAGAGAAACTGAGAGATTAGGGCTTATTTAGTTTAGGGAAGAGTGTGGCGGGGGGGGGGGTGATTTGATAGCAGCCTTCAGCTGCCTGAAGGGTAGTTCCGAAGAGGATGGAGAGAGGCTGTTCTCAATAGTGACAGATGACAGAGTGAGGAGCAATGGTCTCAAGTTGCAGTAGGGAAAGTCTAGGTTGGATATTAGGGAAAACTATTTCACTAGAAGGGTTGTGAAGCACTAGAATGGGTTACCTAGGGAGGTGGTGGAATCTCCATCTCTGGAGGTATTTAAGTCCCAGCTTGACAAAGCCCTGGCTGGGATGATTTAGTTGGGATTGGTTCTGCTTTTAGCAGGAGATTGGATTCGATGACTTTCTGAGGCCTTATGGTTCTATAATTTTCAGTCCTATTGATGAACAGAGAGACTTAGGCTGTGTCTACACTTACACTTGGTTGACAACATTTTTGTCATTCCTGGCTGTTTAACAACCCCCCCCCCCCCCCCCGCCACCCACTCCCATAAATGATAGTTTTGCAGCAGCAGGTGCATTTGTGAATTCTGCTTTGTCACTTGCTTGGGGTTTGAAGTATTTTATCTGCAGAAGTGTTGACACAGCTTTGTCACTAAAAGCTGCCTAGTGTAGACATACCTTCAGGCTACTATGGGTAAGATTTTAAAAGATATTCAAAGTGCCTAACCTTGTAAATAGGCACCTTTGGGATTTTCAGACATGTCTATGTGCCTAATTCTCATGAAAAGAAATCACTAGGTGTTAGGTATGTTGGGGCTTTTGAAAATCTCAGTAGCTACCTATTTACATCTTTAAGTTCATAAATAACTTTGGAATCTTACCATTAGTGGCTTTTGAATATGTTATACTTTGTCTTTAATAGGATATATGTTATATAGCTATCATATGTGAGAATTTAACTTTTGTAACTTTGGATGATGGAAGGTGAAGATATTCAGATACAGAACAGCAAGTCCCAAATGAGTTGAAAGGGCAGAAAAGTCATTATTTTTAACTGACAGTTTGATGAAAGCCTGCAAAGCATGTCTGATTTAAACTGTTGGAAAAGACAATGGCTGAACTCTGAAATAATGTTGTACTCTTGTAAGCAGAAACACGTGTGTTAAAGCTTGGTAATATTTTTCAGGGAGGGAGGATATTTCAGTAATACTTAAAGAACATGCTGGGTGAATTTTTTTTTTTAAATCAAATAATCTATATCCATAAATATTCATTACTTCAAGTAATTTATTTCAGCACATACTCTTTTAAGTTTGAGCTAATTCTTAATAATTATGCAGCTAGTAAATACCAGTCTAATACTATACCCCCAGATTTTAGTTAACAACACTCATGTATGCTTTAACTGTGTGGGCTTTTGACTATGCCTCAGTGCGTTTTTTTGGTATCTTTGTTGTTACATTTCAGCAAACTTTGTGTGTACAATTTGAAATCCTACAGATTTATTGGGAAATGTTGTTTGCTGAACTCTGAAGTTTGGTGTCTTTCCAGTGTAACTTTCAACATGTGCTGGATTACATGTGCATAAGAACGGCCATACTGGGTGAGACCAAAGGTCCATCTAGCCCAGAATCCTGTCTTCCAATAGTGGCCAATGCCAGGTGCCCCAGAGGGAATGAACAGAACAGGTAATCATCAAGTGATCCCTGCTCTATCATTCATTCATAAGTTCTGACCAACAGAGGATAGGGACACCATTCCTGCCCATTCTGACTAACAGCCATAGATGGACCTGTCCTCCATGAATTTATCTAGTTCTTTTTGAACCCTGTTAAAGTTCTGGTCTTCACAACATCCTCTGGCAAGGAGTTCCACAGGTTAACTGTGTTGTGCTGTGAAGAAATACTTCCTTTTGTTTGTTTTAAACTTGTTACCTATTAATTTCATTTGGTGACCCTTAGTTCTTGTGCATTTCCCATTATTGATAATGTCTAGTCTTTTCCCATGAATAAAATCTGTATCTTATAATAATGAACAAACCTCCCAAAGTTCAGATTAGATAAAACTGCCAGTTAGGTTACCATGTCTAGGTAAACTTACCATGTTGTTTTGGAGTACTCATTCTCATCATCACCTCTCACCAGCATCTTCTGCATATTGGACAGTCTTTGAAGCAAACAGGGAACTGGTTCCAATCAGAATGGAAAGTTGGCATTGACCAAATGCTGTTTGAATTTACCCCAGATCTAAACGTGAGCCCTAGACACAAAGTTTGCTTCCTGATGTGAACTTTGATTAAGTATGCAGATGTTTCAGTGTTATGATTAGTTGTACTGTGAATCGATTTGCAGTAAGACTTTGTGATAAACATCTTGTGGACATAATGAAAACTAGACTCCTTCAGTCAAGACTTAAGTTTATGTTGTTTGGAGAAACATCTCAGTGCTATAGTGTGTAGGCAGAAGCTGGAATTCAAAAAAGCTTGGGAAGGAACAAAGCAAAACAAATTAGTCTTGCATCCAGTAAAAAGTCTATGGCCTCTCTAAAACCAAGGTTGCTATCAAAGATGCGATTGGATCTATAATACTAAGCTAACTAGTTTCTTGCCAAGCCAACACATCTGTGCTGTGGACTGTTTTTCATTTGGATCATGAGCAGCTAGCTTGAAGTTAATTATATTCACTGTGCTCTCACATAAACTTAGGTAAAACAAAATGCTAACATGCTGTTTACATACAGAATGCTATATTCTTCTGTTTTGCAGTGTACATTGTTTCATAATTCCAGAATGTCCATCATTGCACATATATGCTTGAGCAAAATCAGGGGGACCCACTAGGGCTGCCAGATGGATTCACAAAAAATGCCGAACCCCCACAAAAAAAAGCCAGGAAAAAATTCTGTTCATCAAAAAAGGGGGAGCAGGGCCGAAATGCAGTCGCGGCCCCTTTAATTCATGAGCCACTCCCCCCTCCCCAGTATGTCCCAAGCAGCCTTCCATCGAGTGCCTGAGCTGGGCCTCAGGAAAAACAGAAAATACTGGACATTTTAGATGTCCGGAATTTTCTGAAATTTTTTACCAGACGGAAGGCGCAAATACAGGGCTGTCCAGTGCATTACTGAACACCTAGCCACCCGAGAACCCACAGACTTGCTGGGCCCCACGCAAGGTCTGTGGGCGCGAGAGGCAGCTTCATGCTCCCAGAACGGGTAGGTCCTGGGGGAGGAGGGGATTGGCTCCCTCAGCATCACTCAGAGTGTATCATGTGGTGCTCCAGCAGTGATTTAAAGGGCCAGGCGCTCCAGCCCTGGCCACTGCTGCAGTAGTGGTAGTGGCGGCCAGGAGCCCCGGGCCCATTTTGAGTCGCCAGGCCCCATGGCAATTGACCCCTTAGCCCCCCCGGTTAGCAGGCCTGAGCACAATAGTAGATAGTTCTTTCAAGCAGTGTGGGATGCACCTCTTCACATCTTAGTTTAGAATTTGACTTCCAAGTTGTGTCTAGATTGTGCGCTCTCGTTATTGTTTTTCCTCACACCACAGACTTTCAGGAGGAAGTGTCCTTCACAGGGGAAATGAAAAAGTGTCGTTTTGGTCATTAGACGGGGGGGCTGGGAATCATGATTCATGGGTTGTGCCCACAGACTTGCTGTGTGACCACTGGAAAGAGTCATTCAATCTCACTCTCTCTTGGGTCTCCCTGCCACAAAATGTGTGTAATGCTGCTTGGAGAAAGAGAACGCAATGACAACATGAATGGTGTGGGAGGGGGATTTTTTGTTTGGGGAGGCTCTGGGATCACAAAGGGTTGAATGGCCATGCCCTCCATCATGCTTTCTGCTTAATGTGACAACATTAAAAACAAATATTTGTGTAGTGCAGAGAGAGGCAATGAATGGATTGGCCCCTGGACACTCCATGTCTTCTGCTGGCAACAACCATACAGCTGTAATCCAGATGAAACGCTTGTATCTCAGTGTCCTAAAAAATGCTGTTGCACCCGAGGAAGAGTCTGGATTAGAAGGAAAAACCACCCCACTGCAACTGATCCAGCTCTAACAGTCTTGCCAATGGGGCAAGCAGGGGGCATCAGGACCAATTGTCCTGGAGCCCAGTGATTCAAAAGTGCCCAGGGCTGGACCTATTGGCCATTTAAACCACACAGTATGCTCCAGATGGTGCTAAGGAGGGGACTGAGGGTGCAGTGCAGTTTAGTCAGTGCTGAGGGCTGGCTGCCCGCAGCCCCACCCCTTCTGCCTAAAGCCCCACCCCTCCTGAAAGCATGGAGCCACTACCCCCCACCTTGCCCGGCAATTCTGTTGGCCCCCCTGAGCACTGACCTCTTTAAATCATTATTTCAGGACTACGGTAACTCCGCCAGAGGTTCTGGGTCTATTACAGAATTGGGTAGGTGAGATTATATGGCCCGCGACGTGCAGGAGGTCAGACTAGGTGATCATGATGGTCCCTTCTGACCTTATAGTCTGAGTCTGTCTGGCCGCTCAGGCCCAGTCCCCCTGAGATAATGGGTACAGAAAACTTCAGCAGTGAGTGGATTTTGAGTCTGTGCTTTTCAGTGATCGTAAAGATGTTTGAGTGGACTGGCTGGATCAACAAACTGTGGTTGCTGAAAAGCCAGATGAGCAAGCTGAGTCTTGCCCTGTGCCCTAAAAATGGCTTAGGTGCAGGAACTTTGACATACTATGTAGCTGGTTCAAATCCAGTTTAGGTTGCTTGTAACTGGATCTTGTGGCTACCTGAGGGCTCTTGGAGTCCTACATTATAGATAGGTCTGCACTAAAAGGGAAGGTCAAATTATGATACTCAACTTCAGCTACTTTAATTACTTAGCTGGAGTGGACCTACCTGAATTTGAGTTTTCCATCTGTCCCCACAGTGGGAGGCCAATGGGAGCAAACACACCCATCAGCTTCCCTTACTCCTTGCAGGGGCAGGCGTACTGACTGCCAACAGGAACACCCTCTGAGTTCGATTTAGTGGGTCTTTACTAGACTCATTAAATCGAATTCCGGAATATTGATTATGGCAGAGACGATCTTCTGCGTTGTGAAGATGTGGCAAATGAGTTTGAGGCAGCAGTGGGTTATACAGTTGTGTGACGTTGTATAGACACAGCAAAGGGCATGCTTCAAAGCTTGGTTTGAACTGGCTAACAGCACAATAGTCACATTGTTTAATTACATGACTACCAGTGGGTTCATTGAAATTCCTCTGAAATGAGAAGCAGTGACTTTTAATAAAGCGGGCTGTCCACTGCATAACAAGTATTAATAAAGATACTTCTTACAACTGCATAAATGAATCCACCTGTGACTTTTTCCTCACCGTTGTTGCTTTTATTAAGAGTGGCCCTAATACAGAAACACACTCACCATTTCCTGCCGATCCTGTCAAATTTATCTGCAGATAACTGACCTCAGATAACACTTGCAAAAGTACAGAGCAATTATTATTATTTGAATTGAAAGCCCTGATCAAGATTGGGGCCCCATCATGGCAGGTTCTTTAAAAACCCATTCATGTTTCCCAAAGCTAATCCACACAAAGCATAGCGCATCCCTCACAACTAGGTTTACCACTGTCCAGGTTTTCCCTGACGTGTCCTCTGATCCTCCGGCCGGGCAGATTTTTCAAATTAGAGGAAATGTCCAGAATTTTTGTGAATCAGACCTAGCAAGTCAGAAAAAGCTGGCTCCGTATCCCAATGGGTCCCTCCCTGCATCCACAGCTGCCAGATCCCACTCACCCAAGCCCTGGCTCCCAGGACTGGGGAGGGAGAGAGGCAGGGAGGCACTGACAGATGGCTGGTGCTGCATCCCGAGGCCTGTGGCAGGATGCAACAATGCCCTCACCTCAAGAGTGAGGCTCTATCATGCTCTCAGCACATGTACAGTCCTCAGCACCTCCCAGATACTCTCCTCCCACGCCTCTTCCAGCACCCTCCAGATACGCCCTTCTATTCCCTCCAGTTGTATCCCCCTCCAGCAATATCCTCTTTCTGGGAACCCGAAAGATGCTAATCAGAACAACTGCACAGCTTTGTTTGCATTGTACTTGGTTACAGAGCTGGGTTCAAACTTGCTTGGGCAAACCAGAAGAATGTGTGTGGTTGGGTGCGGGGGGGAGGAAAGAAATTCTGATGCAAAAGTAACCACAGCGAATATATCTCATGGAAAGCACCTACTTATGTCAGCCTAACTTTCAAGAGGAACATTCTTTATCCCCAGTACCCAACATAAGGCTTGCATTTAGATAGCACAACATTGATTTTAATTAAAGCATCATGACAATAAACCGTAGAATTAAATTACACAGGGAGAAATGGTCTGTGATCTCCAGTAGTTTAGTCAACTCCCCCACCCCAGATGCCTTGCCAAACCTTGAACTCTTTTTAGATTCCCCCAGCCCTACCAGTCACCTGCTGTAAATGCTGAATCACCATGTGACATCTCGAGATTTAATGCCAAATCTGCTCTTCCCAGAGTGCCAGAGCTGCAGTTCTGAGAGCTCCAGTTTCCTGTGCACCAGCATAACATTAGAATCTGACCCTCACTGCTTTGAGGACAAACACAGAGCTCCGTTCTGAGATCTCTTAAATGGTATAAAGCAGGCTATAAACTAAAGAAACGAGTTACACTGCTGAATAATTAGGATGAAATCAGAATCAGGGCTACACTAATTACTTTAGACACATCTTTTGTTTTGTACACTGAAGTAAATAGATCTGCTTTTCATGTAGAAATGCTATGTTTGAGGAAAGAAACCAACCAAATGGTTCTTCTGCTAATTTTCTGTAATACTCATACAGATTTGAGCACATCCATTTCAGAGCTCAGTCACTTGGATCTCCATTCTTTACAAGCACATGGAAGCAAACAGATGCCATTCACATCACACATTTGAAATGCGTGTGAATCTATTTCAGAGCATTGTCATATGCTTTCCCCTCCATGTTAAATAACCAGGGAAATGCAATGCAAAGAAATTATTAATAGTAGAGCTACTCAGGAAATTTCTGTCAGAATATTTTCCCATTGAAATATGCCATTTTGTCAGAATAAAAACTTTCCATGGGAATGTGTCAGTTTGGATGAAATTTTGTTAAAAAAATGCACTGTAAACTTATCAGAATGGAGCGATTTCATATTTTTGTTGGGAAATAACTTATTGTTTTGAAATGTACTTGATATTCTATTTTAAATTGTTACATAATATAACATTAAAAGAATCAAACTCTGACCCACAATCTATTTCCTAGAGTGGCATAACAGCATTCCTTGGTCCAGCTCCAGTTTTGCCCCGCGATAGAGAGAGCAGGTCCATCTCCCACCGGAGTATTACATTGCAGTTGGATCAGTCCCTAGGTGTGAAATTAAGATCCAGGGCTTTGATTTGGTCCTGTGTCTGAGAGAAAACCCACTACAAATTATACTCCATAGCAGGGCCGGCCCACAGCATTTTGGCACCTGAGGCAGGGAGCTCAAATGACGCCCCCATGTCCCCTCGCTTGGGCCAAAACTTTGAAAGGTCTCAATTCTCTGACACTAGTGGCGCCTCCTCCCCACCCACCCCCAGTCTGGCACCTGAGATGGCCACCTCAGTTTACCTCACGGTAAGGCCAGCCCTGCTCCACAGATGCCAAGGAACCTTTGTAATGTTTATGTTTTTCGATTCATTAGCAAAAATGTGTTTGTTAAATGTCACTTGGGTGAACTGTATAACAATGTTTCAAAGGCATTCTGTCAACATTTCCCTGCCAAGTTTTAATTCAGCGAGTAGTAGTGATATAGTTGCTGTTTGGCTTCACTATTGTTAAAAGAGGCTGAGGTTAAGCGCCAAAGGCTAATGGGAAAGGAGCATGTAACAATTGGGGTTTTGCCTCAGGAATTAATAAAGCACTTAGTTTCATGTCACACTTCTGTCCTACGCATAGATTTCATTCAGTTTTTAGTTTAGGTAATATTTACATTACTGCAAATTTGAGCTTATTATCCAAGAGGTGTATATTCTTATCCCAATGCACAAAGAATCAGGCAAATTAGTATCCCTGCATCAAAATGCAAATAGCCTTAAGTGTGTGGGGGCATCTAGTAAAGAACACAATGAAATGTCCTTTTCAGTACAAAACTTTCCTTTAAACATGTAATTTGTTTTATACAAAAGTGTATACAGGTTGAACCTCTCTAGTCCAGAACTCTCAGGTCTGGAAACATCCATCATCCAGAATGGTTTTAGTGAGCCACATATCCACTTTTCATGAGTGTGGCCAAGTTTCCCACAGTCCCATAAAGTTTGTTTACAGCCACCAGTCCTAGTGCTCAGTGTTCTGTGATGTTAGTTAGCTCTAATTTACCCCTAAATGTGCTCTAACTGCCCCGTAAGCAGTAGTAGTGTTGGTAATGCTGCTAGACAATACCGACCTCCCATGGTCCAGAAAATTCTCTGGTTCAGAACTGGTTGGGTCCCAAGGGTGCCACACGAGAGAGGTTCAATCTGTATTTGTAAATCAGCCTTTGCAAAAGTTCCTGAAAGGAAGGCTTAAGATATTTCAAATACAGGAACCTAAAGTTAGGGTTCTAAATTCACATTTAGATACCGAAAAAAATGACCTAATTTGGGAACTACAGGGTTCTCAGTATGTTTGAAAATCAAACTTCTTTTAGGTGTCCAGTGTGAATTTAGAGGCAAATTTAGGCTCATATTTTTTAAAAACTAGGCCAAATGTATTAAAATATATGTTCAAATAACGGTTAAAGCCTTTTTTTTGTAAAACAGTACAATAATTCACTGTTAGTATTTTTACAAAGAGATCAAAAATGAGTTATATTTTGATATTGCCCCTTTGGGACAAAGGTATATTGAAAACACAGAAGTGTATTATCTTGTTTTTAATAAACAACTCTCCAGAAACTTAATAACTTATACCAGTGAATATGTTTCTTATGTCAGAAACAAACCATAAATATGAGCAATTATTTATATCCCACTTACAAAATAGTCAATTTTTGGCCCATCCTTTACAACGGGTGCTAATGATCAGGAGGGAAGATAGTTTGGAATCCTTGCAGATATTTATTTATCTATTTATTCTAATTTGTGAAGCAAAACAATCAAATGTATTTATAAGACCTTAAGTTGGCCTTTTTCATTCCCTCATCATAGATTACCCCAATCAGCCCTTTTAACAGGTAATCTTTTGTCCAGTTTGGTTATAGTAGCATTTCTTCTGTACTCCTTGAATTTCTGTAATTTCATTCTCCATTATAATATTCATGGTTCTATTTTCAGTGCAGTTAAAATAGTTTGCATCTATGATTATATATGTATAATACAACCCCCACCCTGTTTTCCATATTGGTATTTTATAGATTTTGCTATGCTTGTATCATTTGAAATTAATCAATTTTGACACAATAAAACCAACCAGTTTGACGGACTATTTTATAAAGATATTTTAACAGTTTAGTGCCTGGTTCAGGGAGGCATTTTATGCACCTGTGTAAGTATGATTCACTTTCAGTGGTTTCCTGAATAATGATGGTTCCTGATTTGATGCTTATTATGGAGCTTTTCCGGGAGAGCCCTGTAGTGCATGGAGAAAAAGGTCTCTCTGAGGTAGTGAGAGAATGCCTCTTTTTTACAAATGAGTGTGGTTGCTCTGTATTTTAACAACAAAGGTTGTTTTTTCATTGCTACTGTGATAGCTTATTGACAGGATCATTATTAAAAATATCTACACTCTTTTGCAGGTTAATGAAATCTACCATGACGAGTCCTTAGGTGCCCACATTAATGTTGTTTTGGTGAGGATAATCATGTTGAGCTATGGAAAAGTAAGTAAAAGCTAATTTTAGTAATGGATTAAGATGTTTTCAGGATTCTTTTAATGAACTGTGTAATTTATTTGTGATATACACTGCTGTGTTGTAATTTATTCATTGCCCGTGTGTCTATTAATATAGCATTAATGTATAACATGGATTCTACATCAACACTTGTTTGTTTGTTAGGTGAAATGAAGTGCATTGTGGGCTCCATCCTGTTGAGCATGATGGCTCTGATCCAGTAAATCTCTTAAGTTTATGCTTACCTAAAGATGTACTATGCATGCTTTAAGTTAAGCATTTTCTTTGCTGGATTGGAACCAGAGTGCCTTGTGCTTTACAGAATCAAATCAAAATTAAGAGTGTACCATTTTTTTAAACCATTCTGATGCTGTTTCTGTGGGATGGGACAGTTTATAGACAGAACTGTAAAGAACATGGACACTGTGAGTGGTTTTGAAAGTGGGATTGCTTTAAAGCCTATTTAGAACTTTTACCTCAGTTTTGCTTGAGCAACTTATAATTCCATGGAAACTGGAGGAGAGTTATAAGAGCATTTGCAACATTCATTGAATGAGGACAGGACCTGCTAATACCTCTTAGGTACAGAAGCATCTGCAACTATTCAAGTGAAAATATTTTTATGAACTAGTTTGCCTTTTTGTGACTACAGTTACTGTCATTGAACATTTGTGAACTGTACCTGATTTGCAGGAACAGCTCAGTATTTAAACATGCAAGTGGCCTCCATAAACAATAGTCAGTTCAGCTGGGAGTAGCTCCAACAAGTCAATAGACTTACACTGCGTTACAGCAGCTCAGTGGTTTTCAAACTTTTTTCTCGTGACTCAGTTGAAGAAAATGGTTGATGCCCACAACCTAACCTAATTTAACTAGAGTGTGGGCTCTGGGTTAGGGCTGATGATGAGAATTTTGGGGTGTCAGAGGGGGCTCTGGCTTTGTGCAGGGGCTAGGCTGGATCAGAAGGGACTTATCTCCTGGTTAGTGGTGAAGTGGGGGTGCTAAGGCAGTTCCTGCCTTTCCTGGCACCACAGACCACACTGCCCCCAGAAGCAGCCAGCAGCAGGTTCCCAGCCAATGGGAGCGCGGAGCTAGTGTTCAGAGCAGGGGCAGTGCACGGAGCCCTGTGCGCTCTCTCCACCCCCACCTAGGTACCCAGCCTGCTGCCAGCTGCTTCTAGAACACAGCGCAGTTTGCATTGCCAGAACAGGCAGGTAGCTGCCTTAGCACCCTGCTGGTCACCTGATCCCCCTGCAGCAACAGAGACCCAGTGCCTGACATTCCACTACCCAGCGCTGGATTGCAACTCCTAGCTGAAGATTTGATATGGCACCAGCTCTTTGCTCAGTATCAGTGTGTTGCGCTTTGGAGATGTAACCCCCTTTTTCCTCCCTGGGTTATTTGGGAGCAGGTCACACTCACAGGTGTGCCTGATGTTTTTAGCATAAAAGGAGATCCTGAGTACTCCAGTGGTGATGTTGTTTCATTGGGGATTCCCTGTCTACCCCCTTGCTGCAGTCCCTTGCTCCTAAAGAATATACAGTGGCGGTGCCTCCACCTGGCTGGCCCTGTACACACTTATGGTGTGCTTTGGGAGTCTCCAGAAAATAAAATGATTCCAGTTATAACCCGGAACTAACTCCAAGACAACAATGATAAATAAGATATACCCAGGAATGGCCCGAGGCCGGCTGCAGCAGCTGGTGCCCCAGGTGGAATGCACGATCAGCGCCCCCGCCTGCAGAGCCATCAATGGACTGATGTCATTGGCGGGCACCCCGAGCGGCGGCGCCGTAGGCGGCAGCTGAGTCCGCCTATAGCCATGGGCCGCCCCTGGATATATCTAATCGATTAAATTAGAATTAGCACATCTTTATTTAACAACTTAAAGAAACCAGGTTTAACAGATTAAAAGTGAACAAAATCAATTAAAAATACACAGAAAGAAAGGAAACTTATCTATCTGACATTTGCATTGCCACCACTTATCCCACCCCAGAGTGTGTACTCCTCTGCAGTCAGAGTCCCAGACACTTGCTTGCGTGGGCATGCTTGAAGGTCTGCAGGTGGAGTGGAGATAGCACGGGTCAGGTTCTGTGTGTGTTAGTTCAAGCTGAGCAGCCAGCTGCAAAATCCCTCTGCTACTGGTGAAGGCCCCACCAAATGCCAGCAGCTCTGGTTCCCTGGGCAGATCACTTTGGCTCTCATTAGATCCAGAGTCAGTTTATCTTTTGTGCTCCGTCCCAGGCAGCACTTTTCCAAACAGACCAGTTACTCACAGTCACATCCTATTCAGGTTTATGTAAGATCTTCCCAGCAACAGTCACAGCCAGGATCTCTCCCCTCCAGAGACAATCAACAGCAGCCTCCAAAGCTACCTGCTAGATCCAAGCCCCAGAAGTAACAGTAACAGGCTCTAGCTGCAACACAATAGCTCCTGGCCTGGAAAAGGCTTCACACTAGCAGCCTGGCTCCTCTCCCAAAAAATGGAGCCTAGCCTAACCCTGTGTCTGCATAGCCTGGAAGAGGCTCCCCCCGCTCTTTTCCCCCAGGCTCATGGGAGTTGTAGTCTCTAGGGCTAGATTATAGCACAAAGGATCCTCCCAGTAAAAGTCAGAGGACTGTGTTAGAACTAAGGGGATGTGCACACATTGAAACAATCCAAGAGTCAAATGCCATGTTTGGCTTCACTGTGTGAAAATGTCACCACAGAATCTTGTTTGAGTAACGTGTTGGTTTAGAACCTTTGCGCTGGATACCTTGTTGGCTACATTCCAAGCAGTTTGGTATCTATCTCATCAGCCTGATAAATAACCATAAGAATTACACTGGGGTTCAGTACTGGAGAGACATGGGTGAGTGACGCATTTGTTTTCCTTTGAGCTTGTGACCCAGCTGTGGGTTATTGCAAGTACCCCCCCCCCCCCCCCCAACAACAACCTTTCACTGTATTATTTTTAAGAGGATTATTTTATGTTATACAATATGCCATCATTTGGTGAGGGTAACCCAGACAATATTGTAGGTTGCATAGCAACCAGCTCTCCAATGGCTGTTTTCTAAAGGCATCACGGTCACAGAACTGCACTCATTGTCAGTATTTTCCCAGCAATAAAATAAACCCAGCTGCAATAAGTTTCGGGTCCTTGAAATTTCAGTAATTAGATGAAAATAAACAAGTACAGAAGGGATACAAGAAGTTGTTCCTCAGTATTCTTTGTGGTAATATGTTGCAGCTATCTAATGAATTGAAATCAAAACATCTGAGAGAATTGAATTAAAATTGCCCATTTTTTCAGGCACAAATTATTGCTTCTTCACTTAAGCCACCATAAGAAAATTGATATATTTTCATATGGAATAAGGCTAGACTGTAACCTTTCAATCTGTCTTGAGTAAAGAGCAGAGTCAAAATTCATTGACTTTCTGGGTCCCCTCTTGTTTACATCAGTAGCAGATTTCTGTCCCCTCTTCTGCATAAACACAACTACACCAGCAGACATGTTGGGGGCACGTGGTGTCAAAGCTCCACCCAGGCCTACTTTTGCACCATCCCTGTGAGTGGGACGGGGTATTGGCTCTCCCGAGCCTGTTTTCTGCACTTTACCATGAAACATTTAGTCCACACAAAAGACACTTTGGCTGCATCTAGACTGGCAAGTTTTTCCGTAAAAGCAGCTGCTTTTGCGGAAAAACTTGCCAGCTGTCTACACTGGCCGCTTGAATTTCCGCAAGAACACTGACGATCTCATGTAAGATTGTCAAGTGTTCTTGCGGAAATGCTATACTGCTCCCGTTCAGGCAAAAGCCCTCTTGAGCAAATGCTTTTGCACAAGAGGGCCAGTGTAGACAACGCGGGATTGTTTTGTGCAAAAAAGCCCCGATGGCAAAAATGGCGATCGGGGCTTTCTTGCGCAAAACCGCGTCTAGATTGGTACAGACACTTTTCCGCAAAAGTGCTTTTGCAGAAAAGCGTCTGTGCCAATCTAGACGCTCTTTTCTGCAAATGCTTTTAGCGGAAAAACTTTTCCGTTAAAAGCATTTGCGGAAGATCATGCCAGTCTAGACATAGCCTTTCTCTCCACTCCCTCCCCTGAACAGGCTTATAAAGCAAACAATGATTGTGTCCGTAATCAGTTACTTGAAAATGGGTTATTTGGGCTGCATGTGCCATTTCAGCCATACCAATGACAGCAAAGAAATAGTGAGGAAATTTGTTCAGTCAAATGCATATTTACCAATTAACTTTGTCTGATTTAGTTTGTCTCTTTCTAATTTTAATCTAGATTCAGTTTCATAATTCATGAGAGATACGCAATGGATGAGGTAAAATCTTCTACTGGACCAATTTCTGTTGGTGGGTGGGACAAGATTTTAAGCCTCTGGAAAGCTATCACCCATAACAATTCAAACATATTATTTGATATAACAGCTCTGTAATCCAGTCTAATATTGAAGTAATCACAGTGAAATAAACCAAATAAATAGAAAACCCATGGAGATGATGAATGACATGAAAATGAATAAAAATGCCCATCTGTAGCAGGAAGATTCCTAAGATTTTGATGGCGCTTTATATTCCAAAGCACTGAACAAACAAGAGCTAATTTATCCTCCCAACTCCCTGTAAAGTAGGCGAGTAAAAATTATTCCCATTTTACAGCTATGAGGTTGTGTCTACATTGGCAAGATTTTACACAAAAGCGGCTGCTTTTGCACAAAATCTTGCCACCTGTCTATACTGGCTGCGAGTATTTGCGCAAGAACACTGACAAAATCAGTGCTTCTTGCGCAAAATCAGTACAAAATCAGTGCTTCTTGTGCAAATACTCTGATGTTCCCACTCAGGGATAAGCCTTCTTGCGCAAGTATTCTTGCGCAAGAGGCCAGTGTAGACAGCAACGTTAATTTCTTGCGCAAGAAAGCCCGATGGCTAAAATGGCCATTGGAGCTTTCTTGCGCAAGAGAGCATCTACACTGGCACAGATGCTTTTGTGCAAAAGCAAATCTTTTGCGCAAAGGCACATGCCAGTATAGATGTTCTCTTGCGCAAATACTTTTAACGGAAAAACTCTTCCGTTAAAAGTATTTGCACCAAATCATGCTAGTGTAGACACAGCCAGGAATGTTCAAGTGATACACAGCAAGTCACTGGCAGACCAGCGTTTAGAATTCTTACATTGCTGACTTCCACCACTATGCTCAGTCCACCAGACAACACTGCTTCTGCACAAATGTAGCAAGTGCACTAGAATATGTGTGCTTCTCATCGCAGCAAGAGAGAGCGAGCAAGACACACAAGAACAGTATCAGGCATCATTGAGACAGAAAAGAATTCAGGAAGGATTTTTCTCTAGGAGTGTTTTGGACGCAGTTCATCAAATGGACACCAGGGTTAAAATCTTGCTTCTACTGATTTCTGGGGCCAGGATTTCATCTCGTATTTTTTTCAAGAGATGATGTTTTATGTATCCTCATCATTTGAAGCTTGGAGCCAGCTTCCTTTTTACACCATTCTTCACAGAAGGGTAACGTGAGCCGTGGTACCAATAGCCACAGCAGGCCCCAGGGCAAGGTTGGAGAAGGGCCTGGCTCTGCACCCCTGGAAGGGGTGGGGCAGAAGAGCGGAGCCTAAAGCAGTCAGCCCTTAGTGGGCTCCTCTCCCCCCCAGCCCTCAAAGATGCATGGAGTGGCACTCCTGCTAAAGTTAAAATGGACGGGGGTTCTGGCTGCCACCGCTACCACAGCAGCAGCGGCCGAGAGCTCTGGGCGCCTTTGAAATGGTGGGTCCCCCTGCCTCCCTCCTGCCACCGGATCTGAATGTGAGTAATGTCGCCAGGTCCCTTGGTGTTGGGAGAAGGGAGCAAAAGGGACCATTGTCCTGCAGCCTGGTGATTCCAAAGGCTGTGGCAATCCGGGCCCTTCTATCCACCCTGAGAGCCCTGTGCAGCACACCCTAGTGCAGTACATTCTGGGCAGTGTTCCGGGCTGGTTGCCCCCAGTCTTGCCCCTTCTGCCCGAGGCCCTGCCTCTTCCGGGAGCATGAAGTCAGCCTATCCACTTTGCCTCAGGGACCAGCAATTCTGTCAGCTCCACTGAATGTAGATAAGATGGAGCTACATGTATGGAGAGGCTAGAAGGACGAGCCTAAGCCTATCCGATACTGAATAAGGTGCCAGACCTGACCACTTTCCATTTGCTCCTGGTTGGTTTGGAAAGGGGACTGCTGTAGTGTGAGGTCTCAGCTGGGTAAGCTGCTGCACACTCTATACTTCCATTGACATCAGTGGGCATAGGAGGCCCATAGTAGCAGCTTACAGAATGAATGCACTTTTACCAAACTGGTAACTGTTACCGATGGTATTTATTTAATCAGTCAGTCCTTTATTTAGTCTCATTAGTGCTTATTACATTAAGTGCAGCAACACCAAAAAGCACCAGTCAGGATCCTGCTAGGTACTATATCAGCACATAGGAAGATAGGCACCTGGACCCCAAATGCATGTAGTCTAAGGCCCTGATGCTGTACTTTACCTGGTGCAGGTGTCGAATGAGTTGCAGGACCCGCCCCTAGGTATTATTTATTTGTGCCTGGAGCTTTTCTTGTTGTGTTGCTGTGTATGTAACTTTGCACCATTTTCCCATTAGTTTATCTGAGGAGTAGAAGGATATTTTACCCTCTTTAATTCTGGGGAAATGAATTAATTACCTTAATTTTAAATCAGACCCACCACCTATTATTTCTCAGCTCATTTTGTTGCAGGTCTTGCTACACTGGCTGACTCCATACAGTGTACTTTATATTTCCAGTTTTCTTATGGCAGATGAAAATCGGTGTTGATAAATGCAAAGTCATGCACTCTAGAAAATATAATCCTGACTATACATATAGAATGATGGGGCCCATATTAGCTGTTACCACTCAAAAGAGAGATCATGGAATCATCATGGATAGTTCTCTGAAAACATCCTTTCAATGTGCAGTGTCAGTTCAAAAAACAAAATGTTGGGAATCATCAAGGAAATGATTGATAATAAGACAGAAAATAGCGTATTACCTCTGTATAAATCCATGGTATACCTACATTGTAAATACTGCATGTAGATGAGGTCGCTCCATCTAAAAAAAAAAGATATATTGGAATTTGAAAAGGTTCAGAAAAGGGAAACAAAAATCGTTAGGGGGTATAGAAAAGCTTCTATCTGAGGAGTGATTAATAAGACTTTTCAGCTAGGAAAAGAGACGATTAAGGGGGGATATGATAGAAGTCTATAAAATCATGACTAGTGTGGAGAAAATAAATAAGGAATTGTTATTTACTCCCCATAACACAAGAAATGAAATTAATAGACAAGAAGTTTAAAACAAAAAGAAGCATTTTTTCCCACACAATACACAGTTATCCTGTGGAACTCCTTGCCAGAGGATGTTGAGAGGTCCAACTATAACGGGATAAAAAAAAAGAACTAGATGAGTTAATGGAACATAGGCCCATCAATGGGCAGGACGGGCAAAGATGGTGTCCCTAGCCTTTGTTTGCCAGACGCTGGGAATTGGTGACAGGGGATGGATCACTTGATAATTATCTGCTCTGTACATTCCCTCTGGGGCGTCTGGCATTTACCACTGCTGGAAAACAGGATACTGGGCTAGATGGAGCTTTGGCTAGATGGAGCTTTTTCTGTTAGTCTGGTTACCATGGACACCAGATATCCCCCCCCTTTTATTTATTTTCCTTATCAAGTTCAGTATGACAAGTGAGACTAAATAAGTTAATGTAATATCAAATAAATAACAGAAATGCCATATAACAATAATGTGAACAGAGTATTTTATGGAGTGCTCACTCATTTAGAGCAGGGAAAGCATAGATTTTAGATCACCTCAAAAATATGTGCGCAGCAGCATTCTTTCCCTGTCAGTGCTTTGAAGACTAACAAGTTATGCTTCTCCTCATCACTTTATGGAGCTTCTGCACATTCCAAAGCATGACCCTGTGTTGCCAGTTGTTACTCTTGGAGCACCATCTAATGGATGAGTTATGAAAGGTCCCTTTTTGCTAAAAAGACGACAAGCCAAAGTTCTTTGCAGTCATTAGATACCCATTTATCAGCATCAATGTACAACCAAAGCTAGTTCATCCAAATACCAGTTAACCAAAACCCTCAGTTAACCAAAATGGGATCATGTTCTTGATATCAATATGTGGCTTATAGATATTCCCAATTTTAATGTTCCTGGAAACTCTGAATTATTTTGGATTACATTTTTTTCTAGTATGCACCCATGAAAATGTTTAATATTTGGAAAATCTCTAATGTTCCATAGGGAAGAATCTTGACTCAATGTGCAGCATCAGTCAAAAAAGCCAACAAATTGTTAGCAATCATTTTACAAGAGATAGACAATAAGGGTATGTCTAGACTACATGGCTCCGTCAACGGAGCCATGTAGATGAATTTACTAGACATAGGAAAATGAAACGGCGATTTAAATAATCGCAGCTTCATTTACATCAAAATGGCCGCCGTGCTGTGCCGATCAGCTGTTTGGCGGCACAGCGAGGCAGTCTGGACGCGCTGCGATCGACAAGGGCTTCCTTTGTCTACCGCGGCGCGTCCAGACTGCCCCGCTGTGCCACCAAACAGCTGATCGGCACAGTACGGTGGCCATTTTGATGTAAACGAAGCCGTGACTATTTAAATTTTATTGCCTCAGTATAAATCCATAGCATGCCCAAATCTTGAATACTGTGTACAGATGTGGTTGCTTCATCTCAAAAAAGGTATTTTAGCATTGGAAAAAGTTCAGAAAAGGACAACAAAAATTGTTAGGGGTTTGGAATTGGTTGCCATATGAAGAGCGATTAAAAAGACTGGGATTTTTCTGTTTAGAAAAGAGGAGACTAAGGGGAGATATGATAAAGGTCTATAAAATCATGACTGGTGTGGAAAAAGTGAACAAGGAAAAGTTATTTATTTGATCCCATAACATAAGAACTAGGGGTCACCAAATGAAATTAATAGATAGCAGGTTTAAAACAAATGAAATATTTCTTCATGCATTACACAGTCATCCTGAGGAACTCTTTGCCAGAGGATGTTGTGAAGACCAGGACTTTAACAGAGTTCAAAAAAGAACTAGCTAAATTCATACATCAACAATGGCTGTTAGCCAGAGTGGGTGGAAATGGTGTCCATAGCCTCTGTTAGTCAGGGGGACAGGGGAGAGATCGCTGGATGATTACATGTTCTATTCATTCCCTCTGGAGCACTTCCCATTCGCCACTGCCAGAAGACAGGATACTGGGCTAGATGGATTTTTGGTCTGACCCAGAATAGCCATTCTTATGTTCTTGTGACTATCAGCTGTCCCTGCTCTGTCCTCCACACATGGGGGTTGTTCCCCTACCCATCACCTGTCTTCTTGGCAGACATCTCTTGGTTTTTCTCTTGCCTGAACCCTGAATCATCCAGAAAGTTCCTGGTTCTCTTGCTGCAGTGAGAACAAACAGTTTCTCTCTCCACAGACAGCCTTCCCACTGATCAGTTGAGTAAGTTCTGCTGGGAAATTTGTCCTTTCAGCTGTTTCTAGACCCAGCCGGCTGCAGCACCTGCAAGCTCTTGGCAACCAGCAATGCAGGAACATCCTTAGCAACCAGTACCACATGCTTCTTCACCTCCTACTCAGCAAATGCCTGATAGCCCACATACCTCTGTGTTTGCAGACTAGGATTTTTGCCTCACTCAGAATCTCGGAGTGTTTTTGCCCAGTCTGTTTCTACCCCAATTTTCTCTTCCTCCTTAGAGACTCCGTTTCTTTGCACAGGGATCAGTTCAACCCATGGTCTGCCTTACCCTCTTGTTTACAATGGGAAATAATATAAAGAGTTATGTAGCATCTTGGTATCTCAGCTTCTGGGATGAAGACCATTCATTCTCTCCATGAACCACCTCCAACATAACTCATGACCCATCTACCATGCCTGCCTGGGGCCACAGAACCATCTTTATTGTCCCCATGGATTTCTAAGGAGTTCTCTTCAACAAGATGGAGGTATAGTAAAACTCCATTGGTCCGGCATCCAATGCTCCAGCACTCCTGATGGTCCGGCACCATCGGGAACGCGGAAGTGCTCCAGGCAGCCGGACAATTGGAGCTGCTCTGTGTCCGGCTTCTCTGATTCAGCCGCTGCTGAAACTGACCAGCAGCTGAATCGAGGAAGCTGGGGGCAGAGCAGCTGGGGTGCTGCCGGGTTGGTCCCGTAGCGCTGCTCCTCGGGGCTGCGGGACCAACCAGGCAGCACCCCAGCTGCTCTTGGGGATGCCTGAGGCAGAGCAGCTGGAATGCTGCTGGGTTGGTCCCGCAGCGCCGAGGGGCAGCGCTACGGGACCAACCTGGCAGCACCCCAGATGCTCTGTCCCAGGCGTCCCCAAGAGCAGCTGGGGTGCTGCTGGGTTGGTCTTGCAGCGCCGAGGGGCGGCGCCACCGAACCTACCTGGCAGCACCCCAGCTGCTCTGCCGCAGGCATCCCCGATTCAGCCACTGGTCAGTTTCAGCAGGGGCTGAATCAGGGAAGCCGAGTGCAGAGCAGCTCCAATTGTCCGGCTGTTCAGGGACGCCTGGGGCAGAGCCAGAATATCGAAAGGGGGGGCTATGAGGGGTCTGGGGTGGCATTCCCCCCACCCCAGGCCCCTCATAGCCCCCCCTTCCAATAGTCCGGCATATCTGATAATCCAGCACCCCCTGAGTCCTAAAGGTGCCGGATTATCAGAAGTTTACTGTAATAACTCTGAGGGTATGTCTACACTACCCCGCTAGTTCGAACTAGCGGGGTAATGTATGCATACCGCACTTGCTAATGAAGCCCGGGATTTGAATTTCCCGGGCTTCATTAGCATAAGCGGGGAGCTGCCATTTTCAAATCCCCGCTGCTTCGAACCCTGTGCAGCGCGGCTACACGGGGCTCGAACTAGGTAGTTCGGACTAGGGTGCCTATTCCGAACTACCGGTACACCTCGTTCCTTTGAAGTAGGAATAAGATCCTCCAGAAAAGGGTGCTTTTTCCGGAGGATCGGGGCCAGTGTAGACGCTCTTTTCCGGCTTTTCTAAAAGCCGGAAAAAAGCGGCGGACATTTTTATTTAAATGCCGCGGGGGATATTTAAATCCCCCGCGGATTTCCCTGTTGCGATCTCTGAAATTAACATGCCCCTTCCGGAAAAGGGGCCAATGTAGACGAGCCCTAGGTGTTTAGATAGAGGCACCTGTATAAACCAGCCAGGATTCCCTTTGCATGATTCCACCCTGTGGTGAACAAGGAGTAGTGACCAATGGACCAGTAGATATTCATGCTCAAAGATCTTTGAATATAATTATTGTGTCTTCATGATGAAAGTGGAATGAGTGTTTCCTGTCCCTGAGGTGGACTCTTAAATCCTTCCTGTTATCTGAGATCATAGCTTCCCTACTGATGTCATTGGCGATCTCTTTAATGGACTTCCCAGTGGGTGTTTAAACTTGTAAGTGCTTGACTGCACCATATCTTTTGAGTAAGGCATGTCTGAATCTAAACTCCAACTGGTTTATTAATATGTCATTGTCAAAGCTTTTAGTGCTGCAACATTTTTTTTGCCAAAGTCCAGACATCAATTTGGCAGGCAGTATTTCAGTTTTCCCCCCACTCTCACAACTCCTTTAGGATTTCCCTTCTCCTGTTCTCTGTACTGAATTAGAAGACATGACAAATGCATCCTTATGTCTAAACATTAACCATATTTATTTTCTCTCATTTTTGGCACAAGCTAATCTTTGTTCCCCGTTAAGGACTTTGAAATGATAAGGGATTCGTGTATTGTATGTACATTTAAATTGCTGTCTGTCTTACTATGGTAACATTGTTGTTCTGGCAACATCATACAAATTTTGGAAGACACAGGATAGATCAATTAGTCATCCATTTTATAGCTTCTCACATAGAGTAGCCTTTCATAAGGATTAACTGCACACTTCTGAATATGCTTAAGCAAATTCTATTTTAAAAAACACAAATATTACAATTTCATTCTAAAGTATCTTTTTGTCCCTCATACAAGAGTAATCACCCAAGTAATCACTAGGGCCTGGTCTGCACTAAAGGGGAAAGTCGACTTAAGATACATAACTCCAGCTATGTTATTTACATAGCTGGAGTCGAAGTATCTTAAATCGTGTTTTGGCACTGTCCACACAGTGGAAGGTTGATGGGAGCACATGTTTGTGTCGATTTCCCTTACGTCTTGTGAGGAGCAGAACTACTGGTGAAAACAGGGGTGCCCTCTCTGTTAGAATTAGTGTGTCTTCACTAGATCCACTAAATCGAACCCCAGAAGATCAACTGTGACGGTGTTGATCTTCTCCATGGTGTAGACAAGCCCTAGGTGTCACAGGTATGATATGCTCCCTCATAGAAAATATTGCTTAATGAGTGACTGGCTACATTCTGTGCCATTATCAGGTGGTCTTCTGATGTTGGATGAGTTGAAGTAATGCCCTGCGAGTGAGTGAGATGGAACACTCCTGGCTCTCCTTCCCATGCACCATATTCTATAAGGATAAAATGACTCTAAGGACTCATCCTAAATTTGTGCCCAACATCTCATCCTCATTCCACATAAACCAGCTAGTGCACTTACCTACATTCCATCCAAAACCACACAGCCCCCCGTGGGTGTGTTACATGCATTAGATGTCTGTCACACTCTGGCCTTTGAACTGGACAGAACAAAGACCCTTCGTAAATACCCTAGAATATTTGTATCAATGAGAGGAAGATCAAAAGTTGTGTCTATAGACTATCCACACAAAAACAATGATAGTCCTGTGACACCTTAAAGAGTAACAACAATATATATAGTATCATGAGCTGTCATGGGGAAAAACCACTTCATCAGATGATGAACTGGATGGAAATAACACAAACCAAGTTATTTATAACAGGAAAAAAAGGTACCTGTCAATTGTAGGACCGGTGTTAATGAGGCTAATTAAGTGGGCTGGAAGAGTGCCATAGTTAGTTCAATTGACAGGTATCTTTTTTTCCCCCTATCATAAATAATTTGGTTTCTGTTATTTTCACTCCAGCTCATCATCTAAAGAAGTGGGTTTTACCCACCAAAGCCCATGGTACTATATATTTTTTTGTTAATCTCTAAGGGTATGTCTACACTACAGCACTAATTCGAACTAACTTAATTTGAATTAGTTAATTCAAACTAAGCTAATTCGAATTAGTGCATCTAAACCTAAAAACTAGTTCGAATTAGCATTTTGCTAATTCGAACTAGCATGTCCACATTGAGTGGACCCTGGACCAAGGTTAAGGATGGCCGGAAGCAGTGCCGGCAGGGCATCAGATTAGGACTTAGAGTGCGGCGCTGCTGTCTCAGGCTAGCCGAGGGCTGTGCTTAAAGGGACCCGACCCCCACCCCGGACAGACAGTTCTCAGGGGTTCCCCACTTGCAAAGCAGTCCTGGCTTGGAGTGCCCTGAGTGCCCACACTCGGCACATCACAGCACTCGGCCATCAGCCCAGCTGCACTTGCCGCAGGCTGCCATCCAGGGGGGAGTCAATCGGGGGGCTGCAGGAGAGCTTCCACCCCAAGGAGCCCGCAGAGCCACCCCAGTCCTCCCCAATGGGGGCTCGTACCCCATTCCTCCCTCACTCCTTTCCACTTACCCCTCCCTAGCCCCCCTTCCTGATGTACAAAATAAAGGACACGTGTGTTCAAAAATAGAAACTCTCTTTATTGAACAAAACTCAGGGAGACTGGGAAAAGGAGGTGAGAGAGGGGAAGAGAGAGGGTGGGAGAGGGGAGGACAACTAAAATGATCAGGAGTTTGGAACAGGTCCCATATAAAGAGAGGCTAAAGAGACTGGCACTTCTCAGCTTAGAAAAGAGGAGAGTGAGGGGGGATATGATAGAGGTCTATAAAAGCATGAGTGGTGTGGAGAGGGTGCATAAAGAAAAGTTCTTCATTAGTTCCCATAATAGAAGGACTAGAGGACACCAAATGAAATGAATGGGTAGCAGGCTTCAAACTAATAACAGAAAGTTCTTCTTCACAAATCAAATAGTCAACCTGTGGAACTCCTTGCTGCAGGAGGCTGTGAAGGCTAGAACTAGAACAGAGTTTAAAGAGAAGTGAGATAAATTCATGGAGGTTGGGTCCATGGAGTGGTATTAGCCAGGGGGTAGAAATGGTGTCCCTGGCCTCTGTTTGTGGAAGGCTGGAGATGGATGGCACGAGACAAATGGCTTGGTCATTGTTTCGGTCCATCCCCTCCAGGGTACCTAGTGTTGGCCACTGTCGGCAGACAGGCTACTGGGTTAGATGGACCTTTGGTCTGACCCAGGACGGCCATTCTAAGCTCAGGGCTCAAGGTCGGGGGTCCCACTGGACCACCCTGATTTTCATGCACACCTGCTCCTGGGTGGCCAGGCTGGCAGCTATCCTGCCCTAGATGGCCACTTTCCTGTGCCTAGTGCGGAGGTCGTGGATGAGGTCCACGATCTCCGCACTAGACCAGGCGGGCGCCCGCCTCTTGCGGACCTGGGCAGGCTCCCGGGAGCTGCCAGCCTGGTCCCGGGAAGAGGCGGAGGGCTGGGTGGCAGCGGGTGGCTGGCTCGTGTTGTG
The DNA here is from genome assembly GCF_049634645.1 of Pelodiscus sinensis. NCBI lineage: Eukaryota > Metazoa > Chordata > Testudines > Trionychidae > Pelodiscus > Pelodiscus sinensis. The sequence goes on along the minus strand of NC_134727.1, from coordinate 33,609,068 downwards.
CCAGGTGCAGGGTCTGCTGGCTGGGTGCTGGCAGGCTTGCACCTGGCACGGGCACCATAGCCAGCCCGTGCCCCTTTAAGGGGTCCGGGGCCGGGAGGGGGGCAGACGAGTTTCCCTGGTGGTGCCCAGAGTGGCCACCAGGGAAAGCTGGGGAGGGCTAGCCTCCCACTAGTTCGAATTAAGTGGCTACACAGCCCTTAATTCGAACTGCTTAATTTGAACTAGGCATTAGTCCTCATAGAATGAGGTTTACCTAATTCGAATTAAGCGCTCCGCTAGTTCGAATTAAGTTCAAACTAGCGGAGCGCTAGTGTAGCGCCTATCGAAGTTAATTCGAACTAATGTCTACACTAGTTCGAACTAGGGAGGCTAATGTAGGCATTTGAAGTTGAAAATGGACAGCTATCTATTATATATTTCAGAGAGTCTTAATATCCCGGGCTTTATTTGCATCTTTCCATCCGGGCGCCATTTTTAAATCCCCTTTGTCCGAACTAACTGCCCGCGGCTACATGCGGCAGTCAAATGTTAACTCGAACTAAGTCCTTAGTTCGAGTTAACTGTTACACCTCATTCCAGGAAGGACTTAGTTCGAGTTAACGTTTGACTGCCACGTGTAGCCGCGGGCAGTTAGTTCGGACTAGGGGGATTTAAAAATGGCGCCCAGATGGAAAGATGCAAATAAAGCCCGGGATATTTACATCCCGGGCTTCATTTGCAACTTTGAATGCCTACATTAGCCTCCCTAGTTCGAACTAGGGGGCTAGTGTAGACATACCCTAAGGTGTCACAGGACTGGACTACTCATTTTTAAAGTTACAGACTAACACGGCTGCCCCTCTGAGACTATGCACACAAAGATTATCTAAATGGATAACAAATTACATCCAGTTGTGCTACTCCCTATGCAACACTGAAGCCCCAATGGGCATTAGAAGAAGTCTAGTGACTTCCATAGCGTTCGTGCACAACTCACCCATCTTAGACATATGTGGAGCAGCCCCATGGGCATCTGAACAGATGTTCACTAACAATGATTCTGTCATGCTCAGCTTGAGCACAGACACAAGAATCCTAGCCCCAGCTGCAGACTCAACTCTGAAGTGCCTTCCAGCCTCCTTAGGGTACTCTACATTCACCTGGAGTGGAGCACCAACAGGGAAAGCACTTGAAGAAGAAGAAAGGGTTACTGCAAATTGGAACAAAAACTAAAATTTTGAAATTTCAGAATTAAGAATAAACATCTTGTCCCAATGATTAGATATTAGGATGGCTTCACAGCGTGCCAACCTTTGTGTATCTGCATTGTGGAAGAAAGGGACAGCTATCTACTATATATTTCAGAGAGTTTTGTCTGTTTGTGTGTCTGTGCACCCTTCCCCTTCTCACCTGGGCCCTAGCTGCTGTGGTGAGAGGGGGCTGGGGTTGTCTTCTCTCTTCAGGGAAGCCTGCTACTGAACCCCTCACCCTCAACATCTCTCTCCCCTCTTCCCCCCGGAGCAGTGATTTTAATTAAGAAAAACAAAACTTATTTGAGTTAAGGACTCGAGCCATGCTGGGTAAATCTTATAGTAAGGTCATACTAGGGACTCCATTTGTTGCTCTGTGTACTTTCTCACAGAGGGTGCCTCAGAGCTCCATTCTTTCATTTCTCCTCTTCGGTGTGTATGTGATAGAGAGATGGTTGATACTTGGAATTTCCCTAATTGTTGTTGTAGCTTCTTGGTCCCATGGAGGTTGCCAGACCAGAGAGTCCTGGTTTAGAGAGGTTAAACCTGTACAGCCTCTCCCCAACTTTCACACTGGTTACAGACCAAGCAATTGGTCGTAACTCAGTTTGTTCATAAGTTGGACCCCATAGAGTTACACGCAACCACACTGTTCATATGCACGGATCGTGTTCATAACTCAGGGTCCACCATTTACGACAGCTTCGGTCGTAAATGTGAATGGTCGTAAGTCGACCGTTCGCAACTCGGGGACCGGCTGTATAAGCAGTTCCTTACCCAAATGAAGTTGTTCTTATTTCAGGCCACACTTCAAGTCAAAGATGATCCTTTACTCTGACTTGGATCTCTGGTGTTTCCCTTTGTTTCTTTTGTATCTTAGTGGGCCAGGCTCTTCCCCCAGCCAGCCAAAGACAAAGGGACAGATGGGGTATGTCTACACTGCAACACTATTTTGAAATAATTAGCGTTATTCTGAAATAACTTAGTCCACGTCTACTCAGCAGGCAGTTATTTCGAAATAGTGTCAAAATTCTGTCAAGCTGGAGGACTTCTTACTCTGACTCCTGTAACCCTTATTATATGAGGAATAAGGGAAGTCAGAGGAAGAGTGCTCTATTTGAAATAAGTGCTGTGTAGACACTCCATATTTTGAAATAAGCTATTTCAAAATAAGATACGCTATTGACATAGCTCAATTTGCGTAGCTTATTTCAAGTTAAGCCTTGAAGTGTAGACGCACCAATAGCATCCCATTGTTTTTATAGATTCCACTCTGGGTGGGAATCTTTTTTTCTCTATCTCCATCTTCTATGGAAAATTACCATATCAAACTATCTCAGAGGGGTAGCTGTGTTAGTCTGTAACTTAAAAAAAAATTTAAAAAACAGTGAATGATCCTGTAGCATCTTAGGGTATGTCTACACTACCCCGCTAGTTCGAACTAGCGGGGTAATGTATGCATACCGCACTTGCTAATGAAGCCCGGGATTTGAATTTCCCAGGCTTCATTAGCATAAGCGGGGAGCCGCCATTTTTAAATCCCCGCTGCTTCGAACCCCGTGCAGCGTGGCTACACGGGGCTCGAACTAGGTAGTTCGGACTAGGGTGCCTATTCCGAACTACCGGTACACCTCGTTTCACGAGGAGTAACGGTAGTTCGGAATAGGCACCTAGTCCGAACTACCTAGTTCGAGCCCCGTGTAGCCGCGCTGCACGGGGTTCGAAGCAGCGGGGATTTAAAAATGGCGGCTCCCCGCTTATGCTAATGAAGCCCGGGAAATTCAAATCCCGGGCTTCATTAGCAAGTGCAGTATGCATACATTACCCCGCTAGTTCGAACTAGCGGGGTAGTGTAGACATACCCTTAGAGACTAAAAAAAAAATACAATATCATGAGTTTTTGTGGGCACAACCCACTCCACTCATTTAAAGAAGTGGGGTGCTACAGGACCATCAGTTGTTTTTTAAGTTTTTTCCTGGTCAAACTAGTATCCTCCTACCAGGTGGCATGGTCACATGTGTTCCTAGGACCAACCACTGCTTAGACCAGAGCTACTCAACTTCGGAAGCCCCGGGGACCGTAATGATACTCACAACACATGCTGCAACTTAAATGTGGTTGCATATACATGCAAACACATATGCAAATATATGCAAATAGCTTCTTTCACACTGACGAGCATGAATACAAAGATTAGGGCAAGACTACGCAACATATAGGCCCCATTTAAGTCAGTTCTGCTGATATTAATAAAATGCAATATTTGCCCGATTTCTACCCATATGACAGCACTTTTAATGAGCAATGACGGTTCAGGAATTTAACTTCTAAAATGCATATCAGCAGAAGACCATTATACTGACTACTTTTTTGTTTTGGCTCCCACCCGTGTGGGGCCGTGTGTTGAGCCCAGCTTAAACCCAAACTGCACCGTGGGCGGCAAACAAACAGGCCGCAGGCTGCATGCGGCGCATGGGCCACGTATTGAGTAGCCCTGGCTTAGACAAACAAGGCTGTTCTCAAGCCACTAAGTTGATCACCCAGTCATTAAGGCTTTCAGGTGCACAATTGATGGCTCACATTTCCACATTTAAAACCATAAAAAATCTCATCCCTCGTATTTCTAACTTTACATACAATGATACATGCTCCCAAATAAGATATACAGGTCCAGCAAATTGTAACATTAAAATGGATAGGTTACATGAAGAATTTTGATCAAAGCATCTTCGAGTTATGCATATTTATACTCATAAACCAATTTCATAAATCATGGGGTGGGGGTCATCACAGTTTATTTGTTTTGATGAGTGGCACCATGCAGAAACCCTAACTCATTTTAATTGTAAATGCTTTACATATTAGCAAAAGATAGACATTTGAGATCTTATTTTTAGTAAAGTAAAAATACTAAAGGACTCTCAGGTGAGAGGAAAGAAATTGTGTTAATGCAGTCTATCAGAGGGATCACTAAGACACATAATAATAAATACATAATTAATAATATAAAGCCAAATGGGTGTTTTCCATCTCCATAGTCTATGGGTCAAACTCTCTGCTGCTGTAACTCTGCTGAAGTCAGCAGAGAATTTGGCAGTAGGTTTCTATAAGAAGGCGAAAAATGTAAGAATATCAGGACAAGTTGCTGAGAGTGAGATCTAGCAGCCTATGGAATGATCTGCCAAGAGACTTTGGAAGACAAAGCCCTGGCAGGAAGATAACTGAATGAAAATGTTCCAGCTCTAGATTCTGTGCACAGTGAAGACGGCCGACAGACTTGTCAGGGCCCTGGGTAAGGCAGGGGGGAGGGCTTTGCTCCCCGGAAGGGGCAAGTCCTTGGGTAGAATAGGCAGGGCTTTCGGCAAAAGGGGTGGGGTTAGCATTCCTCAGGCAGCCCTCAGTGCCACCAGAGTGCACTGTGCAAGGTTCCAACAGTAATTTAAAGGGCCTGGGTGTCTGGCCGGTGCTTCCTTCACAGGGCCTTTTGAATTGCTGGGCTCGAGGGCAGTTTGCTCCCTCTCCATCAGTGGGCAGGTGTACAAAACAGTACATTAGACACCAGCATCTTAAATCCAGCATGACTTTGTCTACATGTGGCTCGACTAAAGAGAGGGCGATATATGGCTCACAAATTTGTTATCAAGTTAATTGTCATCTTTTCTTGCAATACATCATAGGCAATACGAATAATGTCAAAATGTCGTAGCTCTTGTGTGAATGGCCCATGTGATATTTCCATCCCAAGTTTATACAATAAGTTTTCTTCTTGCAGTATTTCCTTTAACATGAATGGAGCTCTCCTACAAGGTTGAACATATATCTGAGCATGTTTTCAAAGGTAACGAATGGTGAAAGGTTGGCCAAAGTTAATTGGACTCAAATGCTTTGGTTTAAATAAAGATTTTGGGTTCCAGATAGAGGTATCTGGGTGAAATGTCTGCGCTTGGGATGTGCCAGAGCGCAGAGTAGATGATCTAATAGTCCCTTCCGGCCTAATCATCTACAAAATGATAAAATAATCATGTTCTTTTTCTTCTTTGAATATCCAGTCCATGAGCTTAATAGAGATTGGGAACCCTTCCCAGAGTTTGGAAAATGTATGTCGCTGGGCCTATCTGCAACAGAAGTCTGACACTGCACATGCAGAGTATCATGACCATGCTATATTTCTTACAAGGCAGGATTTTGGCCCGTCTGGCATGCAAGGTAAGGTGTATGCTGAGTGAGAAATTGTTTTATCAATATTACAGACACTGATCGGGGATTCTTTCGCAGTTCAGAAAAGCTCATTTCGCTTAGGAGCAACTAACAGGCTGGCCTGCTGACTGGAGGGGAAGAGAAACTGCCTCAGGGCCCAGCAATTCCAAAGGGCCCAGGGCTGCTGTCAGCCGTTGTTACTGGAGCAATGGCGGACGGAGCCCCGGGCCCTTCCAATTGCTGCTTGAGCCCTGCGTGGTGCGCTCTGGGTATTTCTGAGGGCTGGCTGGGGGGAGGGGTGAAGCAGCATGATGCTGAGGGCTGGCTGCCCCACCCTGCCCATTCCAGGAGCATGGAGCCGAAACCCCCAATGCCTATGGGTCCCACAGTTCTGTCAGCCCCCCTTGCTAACATGTACCAAGTGTGATCATTTTGCCAAGTGCTATTTGTGTTCGGGTGACCTGTGCTAGGAATGCATTTATTTCTGTTTCAATCCCCATTGCTTTACCGTTCTACGACAGTAGCACTGTTCTGAGTAGGGTTTCCAGGTATCCGGTATTGACCCAGACAGTCCGGTATTTTCACCTCCTGCCCGGTAAAAAAAATTCAGAAAACACCGGACACCTACAATGTCCAGTATTTTCTGATTCTTTTTCCTGGCCAGGAAGTGAAAATACTGGGTGCTTATCAGGTTCCTCAGGGGAGCAGGAAGACAAGATGGCAGACAGCCTCCGGCAGACTGTTAGGGCCAAAAATCTTCAAAGCATTTCTTAAAGGGGCCACGCTGGGTTTTTTAAGTTTTTATTTAGTAACTCTCGGGGTCCTTTTTTTTTTTTCTCAACAGAATTTTTTCCCCAGTATTCTTTTGGGGGGGGGGAGTCAGTATTTTTGGTTAAACCATCTGGCAACCCTAGTTTTGAAACACATGTAGGGTAACTAGATAGCGAGTGTGGAAAATCAGACTGGGGAAAGGAGGGTAGGTGCCTCTATAAGACAAAGCCTCAACTATTGGGACCATCCCTATGAAATCAAGACATTTAGTCACCGTAGGAGCATGTCTTTACTCTTATTTGTATAGAAATTGTATTGCTTTGATCCATGTATTTAAGGGGTGTGTGTGTATATATATAATGCCTTAATAGACTAGAAGAGTAGCCCCTGCTTTTACCCCCTTTACAGGGCATAGCTTGCACTCTCTGCTCCCTTGTGGAATCATCCTGCTCAGCAGGGCTGACAGCCACCACGGGCCTGAGGGAGAAGTGGGAGGGGGAACCTGACTCCGTGGCACTGGAAGGGGTGGAGCCTTGGATGGAAGGGGCGGGGCCTAAGGCAAACAGCCCTTGGTGCTGCCCAGAGCACAGCGTTACCCCCCAGCCCTCAGAGCCACCCAGAGTGGCAGAGCAGGGCTCCCATGGCAATTCAAAGGGGCTCAGGGCTCTGACCACCACCACTGACACAGTAGCAGTGGCAGCAGCCAGAAGCTCCAGGCCCCTTTGAAATGCTGGCCCCTATGTAATTGTCCCCTTTGCCCCCACCCCTATCAGCGGGCCTGTTCCCATGGGCTCCTCTCTGCTCCAATGGGATTGACTAGCAGGAGCTCATTGAGGACCTGAGCGGGAAGACGCCTCTGACATCAGGCTAAAGTAGCGAGTCCTTGCCCCCGCTCTCTCGACCCCTTCACAAGACTAGGTACAGAACGGCCCGAAAGGGGATTTCACGGAATTCTTGGTGAACTGCGGAAGTAAATGTAATTGGTTCAGTGGCCAGACTTTGTGTTTTCCATAGAAGTGGGAGCACATCATTAAAAGTCCAGGGCAGGGATCTTATTACTTTTCAACGCAACAGTTTAGTTGTGTCCAGGCCACGCATGAACTAGGAGATGAATATGCTTGTTTCACCTGGGATAATACTTGGCTGACTTGGAGCCTGATTTCATGTTTCTTTTAGATAGCCATCATGTAATAGAATGCATCTGATCTAAGGCCAGGTCTACACTAAAGGGGAAGGTTGAATTAAGATGCACAACTCCTGCTACATTAATTACATAGCTGGAGTTGATGTACCTTGATTTCCCCACTGTCAGTGAGAGGGTAACAGGAGCTTCCAGCCCCTCCCCTGCTCTCACAGAGCTTTCAGAGTGCTGCAAATAGCTCGTGTGCTGTGTCCAAGCTCAGGGACAGAGGGAGGAGCAGGGACAGGTGGGCCGGTTGGGGGAAGAAGCAGGGGAGCCCCATGCCTAGGGCCCGGGGAGGGGGATTGTCCCAGGTCCTGCACCCCCCTTGGAGTAGCTCTGGTACCATCTTACACTTCTGTGCTACTGCAAGACCCAAAATGCCCAGCAGTAGAGATTACATGGAGGTGTTTGTTGAATAAAGAGTTCTCAGAAACATTCTCTCCCCCAGATTCACTTATTTCATGAGTCATGCTTTCTCTGCTTAGGCTATGCGCCAGTAACTGGAATGTGCCATCCTGTACGGAGTTGCACCCTGAACCATGAAGATGGTTTTTCCTCTGCATTTGTGGTGGCCCATGAAACGGGGCACGTGTAAGTACTTGAAAAGGGCCTCTCTTATTATGTGGTGGACCCTGGGGACTGTTTGTGGTGCAGGGAAGATGTGTCCTTGTGGTTAAGACACAAGATTAAAGAGTTAGAGGTAGAGTTCATCCTTATTTCTGACAAGTCCTTTGCGACCTTGAACAAACCCACAAAACTGTGTATATCTGTTTTTGCAGCTGTAAAATGCAGATATGCTTACCTATTTCCCACGCACATTCTCAGGCTAAACTGATCAAGGCCTACAAAATGCATTCTGATCTCTTGTCAGAGGAGCAAAGCATTTATTGTTATGGAAAAGAATTATTTGCTGTAGCGGAAGGCATGACCCTCGAAAGCAACTCTCAGTGAATAGACTCACATCTTCTGTGTGTACATCTCCATCTAGAAAGACAGTAAAACATCTCATAGTATGGGGGTTGGGCAAACTCAGGGCCGGGGGCCGGATCCAGCCTGCCAAGCATTTTTCTCTGGCCTGGCCAGCTGATTAGCAAACTGTGCATATTTACAGCCCGCAGCATGTGTTCTGCCGCCCCTCCCCCCCACCTTGCTCATCCTGCAGCCGAGCTGCTGCCAGGATTCTCCTGCTAGCTGTGCAGAGTGGGGGAGGTTGGCAGTAGAGAGGGAAGTATTGAAGTCAGGGTGTTCCCCTGTCCCTATACCCCATCTCTGCAGAGCAGGGGTCCTAGACGGAGACACAGTCAGCAGAACTGCTCCAGTCTGAAGCATGTGACTCAGGAGTGCAGAAGAAGTGGATAGGGAGGACAACAGAGCAGGACTGATTTCCCTTAAAGAGACAGAGCATGGCTTCTCTCCAACTTAGCCAGCACATGCACTCTCTGTGTCACTGCCAAACACACCCAGTCTGTGCAACAGTGTTTCTGTGCCACACACTCAGTCACATACACACTCTTCCAGTCTCTGTGCCACATATACTGCCGTACACACTCACTCTATGCCACAGAGTCTGTCTCTCACACACAGAGTGTCTCTTTCACACACACACACTCGTGCATTCTCTCTCTTTCTATCTGTAGCCCCAGCCCCACCCTTTCCCCCGAGGTCCCACCTTTAACCATGTACCAAAATTTGTGAAGTGCCCCCCCTGCAAAAATTATTGCCCACTTCTGTCATAGAGGGGCTGTATGATACAGCATAATAACACGTCAAGAACTGCAGCTACAGCCATTTCCTAATACTTTTCATATGAAGGATCCAACTATTTTATTTGTTTGTGTAACAAGAGCTGTTTCCAGGTAGGGAGCTGATGAATCTTTTTATTTTAGGACAACTCGGTTTCTTTGGGAGTAAAGCACATTCACTGAGTTGCCCTCATCCCCTCAGACGAATCTAAAATTCCAGAAGTCTTTTAATTGAACAGGGCTTTACTCGTCCTACATTAAGAATACTTGTTGGAGTCTGGTGAATCCTACGGTGCATATTAATTAGACAGGGACACTGACTTCATTCCTACCTGTATCGGTTTCTCATATCACTAAATTTTAGCTTCAGCATTTCAGTAGCTGGGATTAAAAGAAACATATGATCAGATTGAATGATACATCACTAAAGATATTTTTAGCTTGTGAAATCACCTTTAATCAGAACACATTGCTGTACAGTTCGTTATCAGTGATATGTCTCCCAAAAGAAGACCCAGCATTAGTCAAATATCATTCTCGAAAAAATAGAGTCGAAAGCCCTAACAAAGGAAAAGCGGGAAGATTGGTTTTGTTTTGTGTTTTTAATAAAGAAAAATGGAATAAAAAATTGCTGTCACTTGGGGATCTACATCCCATTTACTGTTAGTGGGACTAAAGACCATAAGCCACTTAGGGACTTTGGATTTTACCCATGATGAAAATGTGCTTATTCTCTTACCTTTGTTCTAGATTAGGCATGGAACATGATGGGCAGGGCAACAGGTGTGGGGATGAGGTCCGATTGGGGAGCATCATGGCCCCTCTTGTCCAGGCTGCGTTCCATCGCTTCCACTGGTCTCGCTGTAGCCAACAAGAGCTGAACAGATATCTACAGTGAGTAACATACGAAGCTGACTCTGCCTAGGAAGTTTTTGAAAATGTCTCTGAGTGTTGTATTTGAACTTTGTGCTTTTATTAGCTACTAAAAGGGATTTAAAAAAAAAACTAATCCCTTCCTGCCTGAAACAAGCCACTTTTTCAGGAGATGCTAATAACAAAAGCTCAGGTTGACTTTTCATTTCATTATAGCTATTATTGATATTGAAATTTGATAATACACTTGAACCTCCGCACTCTGAGAGTCCCTAATCCAGGAACACCCGTGGTACAGAGGAGGAACAAACTGCGTGCTGCCTATCTCCTCCCCCAATCTGGGGGCACGGCAGAGCAGCAACATGCTTCCTCTATGGTTTTTCCCTGCTGCTTCCAAAGGGTGGAGGGTGCAGGGCACCAGGTACACACCCCACCACCATCCCCTTCACGCCCAGATCCTGCAGTCCCTCCCCAGCCTGGCAAAATCTTTAATCCGACATACCCTGTTTCCCGGGGTTGCTGGATTAAAGAGGTTCCAGGATATGCATGCTGTCATCCTAGAATCTACAAGCAAATATCATTACTGGTCATGTGACGAGCTTGCTTCCACCCAGGCTGCAGCTGATGGAAACCCTGTCTCATTAATCTGAGTAACACTTTTCCGCTGAAGCTGGATAATTCACTGCAAGTCTGATGGGTAGCAGTAACACATCAGCAACATTTCCAAATACTAAAGATGTACTGAGCAAGTTGCAAGGGGAAATTGTGCCCTCTGATATGTGTGCAGGCTTCCCCTTGTCTTCGGAGGCAACCTCTCAAGAACACCAAAAGGAAGAATTTGGCCCTCTAAGGCTTTCTTTCTTTACCTTTAATAGGGTTACTATATTTGACACTCCAGAGAGGGGGATATATATATATATCTATATATATAGACATAGATATACACTATCTAACACATTAATACAACGTGAGTTGGTAGATATTGATACAGATACACTTCCTCTCAGGAATGACCTCTTTTTTGGAAGTTCAAATATGGTAACCCTTCCTTTCAATACTCTGTCATTACAAAGGCCGATCCCTTTCCCATGATTTCTGCCAGTCTCCTCTTTGTTTCTTTCCTGCTTACAGGAAAACCATCAACTTGAAACATAATTTTTAAGAACTAGCAGAGAACTTGGCCTATTTCTGTGTCCTTGTTACGGGCCAGGCACTCACCCCCACGGTGCCTCCCACTGATCACTCAGGGAATCAGCACCTCCCAGGGAACCTCCAAACCTCCTGTACCTCAGTGGCCTGTGGTCATCTAGCCCCTTACCTCAGGGGCAAACTGCCATCTGAAATGGCCACTCATCATTGGCAAGGGGGTGTGGACCTGCTGCCTTCTCCTGCCCTGGCTTCCTCCCTGCAGCCCTAGTACCCTCAGGCGTTACCTCAGCCCTGCAGCCTGGGATCGAGGTGAGGTCAGAGTTCCCCAGCCCTGCTCTGTCTCAGAAAGCCTCTAGCTTCCCTATCAGTCAGGTCCCTTCTGCGCCCCAGCTAAAGCAAGAGTGTCTGTTCTCCTTTGGCCAGGAGCCCTTTTTTACACAGCCACAGCTGGGCCCTAATTGTCTGCATCTGCCTCAGCTGTGGGCTCCTCCCAGGGCTGGATTACCCAGACTAAGCACGTGCTTAGGGCACCAGCAAAGCAAGGGCACCAAAAAAAAGAGAGATTTTATGGTATAGTATTGTTTTTATTTTGAATTACGTATGGGGGGACACCATAATCTTTTCAGTGTTTAGGGCCTCTATAGGTCTTAATCTGGCCCTGGCTCCACCCTCTCAGCCTTCTCCCAGGGCAGGGTATTAACCCTTAAACTTCCAGTGCGGGGCAGACACCCCATCACAGTCTTCCTGTCAGTGGATGTGTTTTTAAAAATCACATTTTTCCTATTTAAAAAAAAATCTTTTTCTGTCTCTGGTTGCTGTGTGAAAGACATACGAACCACAGGGAAATCTATTAACTGAATATACCGGGGTGGGGGGACACACACTCTGAAAATGACTAGAAAAAAGTTGCAAAATACATTAAATAAACCAATTGGTAGAATCTGTTCTTTATTGTCTCACTTTTTTTTTAAGTTACGATATTTGAAATGTTATTTTTGGTAATAATAGGTAAAAAATTATCAGGGGAAAATGTACTTTTTTTCATTAAAGTCCCTTTAAGCTATTTGTGTTAAATGAAAGTAATCTGGGCTAGAGTTCGAATTCATTTTTTAAGCATCTGCTACAGTTATATGCTTCTATGAATATAAATATTGCACAGATAAGAAACGCATATGATGTCTTGTTCTAAAGTAGACCTTGACTCAAAATTCTGTCCTTCATTCATTGAGATCACCAGATTCGCCCAAATAACTGCCAGATAAAGGGCAGTCCCGTTCTTTTTACAGAATCCACAAGGAATTTGATCCTAATGGACTTTTCGTTGCCATTTCTTGCAAGAACAACTTTTGTGAATATGATGAATAATGGCAGAAAACTTGAGAGGAAAATGATGGACATAAAAACAGATAAATGAGTTTGTTAAATTTAACTTATTTTGTGATATCACAAAATAATACTAGATCAAATATGAATACAGAAGGGATAGGGCCCACCATGTGATACTTGAGGGATAGGGCCCACCATGTGATACCTGGCTATTAGCCAGGGGATAAAATGGTGTCCTTGGCCTCTGTCTGTCAGAGGCTGGAGAGGGATGGCAGGAGACAAATCGCTTGATCGTTGTCTTCGCTCCACCCTCTCTGGGGCACCTGGTGCTGTCCACTGTCGGCAGACAGGATACTGGGCTAGATGGACCTTTGGTCTGACACAGTATGGCCATTCTTATGTTCTTATGTTGAGAAAGTAGCTTAGTCAGCCATTACTGCTTGCAACAGTTTGGCTCTCCTGTGGTCCAGCAGTCTTCCCCATGTATGTTTCAAGTTCATGTGTTTGCAGTAGGGACGTACAAATGTTTAAGACACCTAGGCTGTGTCTATACTGGCCACTTATTCCGGAAAATCAGCCGCTTTTCCGGAATAACTTGCCAGCTGTCTACACTGGCCCCTTGAATTTCTGGAAAAGCACTGACGATCTACTGTAAAATCATCAGTGCTTTTCCGGAAAAACTATGCTGCTCCCGTTCGGGCAAAAGTCCTTTTTCGGAAAACTGTTCCGGAAAAGGGCCAGTGTAGACAGCACAGATTTCTTTTCCGCAAAAAAGCCCTGATCGTGAAAATGACGACCGGGGCTTTTTTGCGGAAAAGTGCGTCTACATTGGCATGGACGCTTTTCCAGAAAAAGTGCTTTTCCGGAAAAGCATCCTGCCAATGTAGATGCGCTTTTTCCGGAAATACTTATAACGGAAAACTGTTCCGTTTTAAGCATTTCTGGAAAATTATGCCAGTGTAGAAGTAGCCCAAGAGAATCAGCAATAGGAACACCTCCTCCCTCCCACAAACACACACACAAACACACTCATGAAGGAAGTCCTGTCTGAATCTCAAAAAGAGAGGAAAGCTGTCAGAAGAAATGTGAAGATGGATCAGCCCTATAATTTAATAAGACAAAGGCCAAAAAGTACACTTGCTTGTACGTGAACTTGCTTCTCCTGGACTAATGCATGGGAATGTATTATGGAACTCAGCAATATTCATGGATGGCAGTCCTGACTTTAGTTTCTAAAGCTTTACTTGAAAGGCAGCAGGCAAGAAAAAATTCCACAAATGGCAAATTAATTAAATCTTTTCTTCTCAGCCTCATTTGCAGAGGATTCTTTCTTGAGCCTGCAAGCTAAATGGATATTATAATGGAAAGATATAAGAAAAATAAAAGATTGAATGCTGTCCCATGTTAAATGCAGATACAGCATGGTAAATACCATATAAGCATAAGTGAAATGCTAACTATTCTTTATGAACAAGTATCTGAGAAATTATACCTTGTATTTTGTTTTGAATGTAAATTTAATGAAGCCACAAACACTACAAAAGTCTCATGTTCCTGTCTATTATTGCAATTTTTGCCTGTTGCAGTTCCTATGATTGTCTGCGCGATGATCCTTTTGAACATGATTGGCCTTCCCTTCCCCAACTGCCAGGAATTCACTACTCCATGAACGAGCAATGTCGTTTTGATTTTGGTTTGGGCTACATGATGTGCACGGCTGTAAGTAGATAGCTGAATTCTGCTGTTCCTCATCCAGGTTGTAATTGTCCTTGAAATTAGATTAATAAGAACATTATAGCTAGGGCTTCTGATTTTAGGTTTTAATGGATAAACAGTGATTTAAAAAACACCCTGTTGGGGAGGGGGAGAAGAAATCAGTGATTATCCAATAAACATGGGAAAAACACCAAAAATAGTTACTTGCATCTAAGAGCTAGTCTACACAGAGTAGTAATGTGGACAAAAAAGAGGTGATTTCTAAAGTGCACTAATGTGTTGCAGATTAGTTGATCTTTTTTAGACCCTTCTTAATGCACACGAAAAGTTCTGCAGCACATTTTAACGTAGTGCTTACCTTAAAGCGCTCTAGGGAATGTTACAAAGAAATTATTCATTACGGTATATACTGCTGTCATGAGTAATGTAATATATGTGACAGATATTGCAACTGCATACCATGTCTTTGGGGAAACATATTGGATTAAGGTTATGAATGATTTATGTATTGCTGTGGGCCAGGGATTATAAGCAACTCTGGTGTGGGAGATTGCGTTTAGCTCCTCCAGGAATCACGCAGGTTGTAAACATCTCCAGGGAAGTACCGCCCTCTAAAGAGGCTTGCATATACTGGCACAAACTGGGTTTTCCAGAGATCAACAGATAAAAGAAGGGCTTTGGGCAGAACAAAGCTTCATTTAAACTGACTCGGGACCTTCTTTCTGATCCAAGCAGGGGGGAGGGCAATTAAATATGTGTTTAGCGTGTGTTTAAATCGGTTCATTGTTTTTGTTCCATTTTCTCTGCAATGTTTTTGTCTTACAAGAAAAGGGGCTTACTTAGGCAGAACAGGGTGGTAATGTGTAAATGCTGGCAATACGCTGGTCATAGCTGTTGGAGAGAGAGCTCAGGGCTTTAGGCTGGCTGGCTTGCTGGAGGTATCACAGTGTGAGGCCGGGAGCTGTGCAGCCTTAACTTCCTCATCAGAAGGAATGGGAGAAGAATCCCTACCTATAGACATGTAGCCCAAGGTCCAGCAGGCTTCAGGAGCAGCCTTGGGAACTACAAGCCATGGATTACAAACTGCAGCATTTTGGGAGAACTTCCTGGTTCCTCTGTGCCCCTCCCTTCCCCCACAGCAGGGTCTTAGCGCTGCCTGAGCTGGGCGCATGCAAGCTGCAAGCAGAGAGGAGGCTGCTGAACTGGAATCCTGTTCTACGTTCTTTACAGAATAAAGCCTGTTCCGGGTGGTTTGCCTGAGTGGGTCTGGTCTGAGGTGCACACACCCAGACACACAACGCACAGCACACAAAGGAGCCACAGGTCTACTCGCCCAAAGTTGTGTAAAAAGGCACAAGGCTTCCCCTATGGGGAATAACCTCATACTGGGCTAGTGAACAGGAGGGCTACAGACAGATGCTGGTTGGAGGCCTAACCCCTAATGGGTCGTGCTTGGAATGGACTGTGGAAGTGGAGAATATAGGTGATATTAGCCTGAAGCTGTGACAATACATATTACCCATTTACAGTATATATAACAAGGGAGCCCCCCTCCCAACCTCTTAATTTTTGACATCTACATAAATCTCAAAAATTGCTACAAATAAGTCCTGCAGAGGAAACTAATAAACACTGCAAAACAGAAGTGCTAATTCTACGGAAGCCTGCCCGGAAGGGTGGTATGCCCAGCTAACCGTAAACAGGAAATAATAAACCAACGTCAATGTGACACGGAAACTCTTACTCTTGTTGGGCCTTTTTTTTTTAATCAGAGGTCAAGACATTACTGTGTGCTAATTTCATTAGCAGTGCCAGGCTTGAAACACAAAGTCTGCGGTGCCATTTAGCCTGAAATGCACTGTGCTGGTGGCTGCTTACTTCTCTTTTGCAAAACTCCCTCCTAGGCTAGAGAGGATCAATCATGCATGGTGGGTATAAGAAGACATGCTCTCCCCCAGTGCCCAGAGCAGAGAGCCACAGGAAGCAGCCAGCTGCTTAAAGTGGCATGAGGCTGCTCTGTGCCGGAGGGTCCTGGTGGAGTAGCCCATGGGCTGGATTCAGTGGCTTTGCTGGCCTGATCCAACCTGCAGGCCAGATCTTGCCTGCCCTGGTCTACTGCCATCTAGTGCATGTAGCTCATCACAAGGTGGCTCATTGCCCTTGTCCATTCGATCCTGTGGCATTGAGATGAATCACGTTTCCAGCCTCATGCCACTCAAGACAGAATTCCACTACCAGAGTCAGTGATGTTGCCTGAAAAAGTTACTCAGCTGGGACCTGGCCACAGAGGTATTATTAAATGACCTTTATTACTCAGGGATAACATCTGCCTTTTCCAAAGCTGGACGAAAACAAACGACAGAGCATGTTTCTAATGGAATTCTGGCTCGGACATTTCCAGAAGCAACATGTGCTCTGCTTTTTTTGCATCCTAGTTCCGTACATTTGATCCCTGCAAGCAGCTGTGGTGTAGCCATCCCGATAACCCTTATTTCTGCAAAACAAAGAAGGGGCCCCCACTGGATGGGACCATGTGCGCACCTGGAAAGGTGAGACTGTATATGGCTTATTTTTACACTACAGGGCATGCACGTATGTGTTTGCGCATTTGAGGGATTTCATTGAGAACCAAGGAACGAGATAGCAGTGTTCTTTCTGGTTTGACCTTCTTAGAATATGAGGGCAATCTGGCACACTCAGTTCAGCGGCAATACAAAAACGGTCCACAAAAGTGGGAACATTGGAGATTAATTCGTTGTCAGTCCTCAGAGTTGTGTTCACTGCAGACCACGAGAAAAAGACAGAGAAAGTTGTGAATTAGAAGGACTGTATGAATCTGATTCAAGTGCAGATGCCAGTGTCTTATAAAGTGGACTATAGAATAATGGAGTTGGATAGTCATTGTTATATAATGGTTCTCAGGGAACAAAAGGAAATATTAGGAGTTTTGGAAATGAGGGAGAGAAACTTGCAGATGGCAAAGGTTTGGGCTGGTTCCTAGTCTTTTGAAGCCACTTTACTTAGCCCTACCATATAAAATGATCAGTTAACCTTTTACAGACCTAACTGCATGCTCATTAAGGGTCTGATCCCCAAACCCATTAACATTAATAGCAACACGCCTTCAAACACCCCTGGGCTTTGGATCAATCAGTCTGTCTTTTGGGGGAGGGGAGTGTTACCACTTGGAAAGGATTTTTCTAGATGGTGTTAAAGTGACACAGTTTCCCCGATGGATCACAGAATTTGTACAGCAAGTAAATCATGTTAGCAGCTGCTGCTGTGGCTTGAAACTTCTCCTTTTGGGTAAAAAAATGTCATGTGTGGGTCTAAATTCTCTCCCTCTGTACACTGTGATCTGTTGGAACCAATTGCTTTTCTTTTTTTCCTCCCCAGATGATTCCTATCTTGTAACACCCTATTACCTCTGGGAAATGTGTCAATAAAACTTGAAAATGAAACTTTTTAGTTAAATAGTCATGGCTTTCCTTTTGGTTAAAAATATAAAGTTAACTATTTGGGCAATTAATAAATATAACAAATATGCAGTATTGAACATAATCAACCTTGGAAAATGCTTTCTTGTTTAACTGTTGTTATCGTATAGCACAACATTTGAATGTCAAAGTAACTCATTCTTTATAATATTTATAAAATTTTGTTCCAAATATGCTATTGAATGGAGAGAGCACTTCAGAACAAACTTTACTAATCGAACCTGCCTTGGTTGGTGAGAAGGAAGGAGGTCTCTTCTATTTCTCTTTTCTATTACTGTAGTTAGACATTTAAATTCACTATGTTGCCAGATAGCTAGTGAGCAGAGACAGAGAAAAAAAATGGGAGCCATTCATAATACATGGCAGGAGAAGGTTGAATTTTGAATGCAATCAAAATAATATTATTTAGTTATATTGAAGATAGTACTTATATCATAGATAGTATGTGAACTGTTTTTTGTTCTCATACGGAACTGGCACCCTTAGGAACAGCTGATACTGCTGTATGTGTTTAGGATGAAGTCCTGTCTCCATTGTAGACAACAGCTTAACACCCATTTCTTCCTTAGTTATTTACTTCATTAGACAATTAGCTAAGGCAAGGGATAGCTGCAGTTTTGTCACCTGCTAATTATTCAGCGTTCCTTTCTTGAGTCCTGCCTTGAAGCATATCAGCTTGTACTTCTGGAGCTTCATCTGGAGGAAGGTTAATAAAAACCACAAACAAATAAAAAACAGAACTTCATCTTTGCTCTGACAATCAAAACTACTGTGGTTGGTTTCACATGGATGGACAGAATGCACGTGCCTGAGATCTGTAACATGATTTTGCATTAAATGTTTTTATGAAACTGGAGAAAAATACAATTATTTTCATTTTGCTTGCTCTCCCTTTCTCATGGCCCATCAGTTCACTTCAGTGCTTCACACAAAAATTGGAAGAAACAAAGGACATTAACAGGCTATAATAGCCTTGTTCTTGAAACCATATAGTCAAGGATCAGCCAAAGTTTCCATTATAAACAAAGATCTTCAGGATTTTATGTCCTTCGGCTGAAATGTTGCATACTGAGTTTCAGGCTGGAGAAAAATTTTACAGCTAACTGTATAAATTGGCCTTTTTTTTCTTTTTTTTTTATTTAAGTGCAGGGGAAAGATGCAAGAGAGTTTATGCATATTTTGAAACTTTAATAGATAATAGAACTATCCCTCAGGACATTTCCAGATTTTTTTGGTCAACATTTTGTATTCTTTCAAGAGATCCTTAGAAAATTATACAGGAGGGACCTCCCTGGTTCGCGACCCTGGGGAACTGAGCAGTCTTTGAACCATGGAGTTGGCCAGATCAGGGGAGGTCAGGGCTCCCTTTCTGACGGTCAGTCCTGGGCACTGAGCTCTGCTCCTGGCCACTGCACTGTGCTCCCCACCACACCGGTCCTGCTGAACCTCCTGAACTTGGCCAGCTGGGGCTCTCTGCTCCAGCAATATCTTCGGTCCTTCCAGATTTTAGAGGTTCAACCTATATAAAATAAAAAATACCTTGTTAAGTAATATTCAAAAAACTGAGCTGAACCATTCTTCTCAAGAGCATGAGTTTTTAGAACGTCCTTAAATTTGAACTTGCTTGCTTCTGAATTTGCACATTATATTTATCAGGAAGTCAAGGGTAATTGATGGTTCTGAATATAGGCAAATCAGACGAATTCCCTGCCACCTTGTCCTTGCTTCTTTGCCCCTATTTTTGATGCCTGCTCTCTGATCACTCATTTTGAAATATACCAAGATCTTTTTTATCTAATAGATTACGTTGGGCGGATGTGATTGTGCCATTCACACAGTACAGGGAGAGGAAAGTACAGCCCGTCCTTGGCAATTCCCTTTTATATGAAGTGCAAGGTCCCACACTTCTTCCTACCTGATCAGAGTCTAAGGGGAAAAAAAACAAGTTGAAAATTTTGTCTACACATGGAAACTTTGTCTACGAATTTGGAATAATGTCAGGCAAAAAACAGAGCAACCATAATCAGCTAAAAGTGTTGGTTGAAAAAAATCCATTTGTTTCCCATTTCTGAGATTTGCAGCTATCGTCACTAATTCCTAGTTTCCATTTTAATACTGGGCCAATCCAAACACTGGTGGTGTGTCACGAAAACATGCTGGCGGAAGGATTTGGATGCCAGAAATGGTTATGATGTAGTTTTGGAGACTAACAAAGAGATTTTCACCAGAGTCTTGCTTGCAGAGTACTGATAGCTGCTCTTTGAACCTTGCCAACCACAGTTGACCTTACTGAACAAAATCTAATCTAGCCTGTCCTCTCCTGCATGGAAGAAACAGTCAGAGGATCAAGACCACCCATGATAATGACAAAATGACTAGGACGTTTTCAGCAGAAGTGATATGGCAACATAACAGTCTTCAATCTGAATTCCCAGCTCTTATCTTAGACACAGCTCTGAAATTAAGGAGTGAAAGAACAAACTGTTACATTTTCTTAAACCTGACATGTTTGTCTGATCCAGCAAGATTTTCCAAAACTCATCACAGTTTCCGACACCAGTCTTTTGCCTATCAGTAGGGCCCTACCAAATTCATGGCCATGAAAAGTACATCATAGTCTATGAAACCTGGTTCCCTCCTCCCCCTCTCTCAACCCCCATGAACTCTGGTCTTTTGTGTGCTTTTGCCCTGTATTATACTGTCATAGGGGAGATTAGAATTTCTTAAATTGGGGGATCCTGCTCTAAAATGGGTGCAGAGGGACAGATTGCAATCCTTATTTCTGCACTGACTTCGGAGCTGGGTGACCGGAGATCAGCAGCTGCTAACAGAGTGCCCAACTCTGAAGGCAGCGCCCACCAGCAGCAGTGCAGATGTAAGTGTGGCAATGCCATTCCATGCCACCAATGTTCCTTGTAAACTGAGTGCTTGGGCAGTCACCCAGGAGAGAGTCAGATGCTCCCCAGCTGATTAGCAGAACACCCACCACCGGCAGCATGTATTTCTAGTGGTGGTGCACATCCACACATGCCTTGTTGCATATAACCAAATTTATTCTGACAAGGATAGAAAAAATAGAAGGAACACTGCATGCCACCCTGACTTGTGCGGTGCTGCTGATGGGGGACTCTGCCTTCAGAGCCGGGATCCCTCCCAGCAGTCATTGCTTTCCAGCTGCCCAGCTCTGAACGCAGTGCCACTGCCAGCAGCTGTGCAGAAATAAGGGTAAAAATAGCACAACGCCGATACAATAACCTTGTGACTGGGGTGGCCCGTGAGCCTAGGCAAACTAGGCAGTTGCCTAGAGCGCCGCCGGCCCGGGCGCCCAGTGATTACATCACGGCCATTGATGGCCGTGCAGGCGGGGGCGCCAATCGCGCCTTCTGCTTGGGGCGCCAGCTGCCGCAGCCGACTCAGGCCGCTCCTGCTTGTGACACTGCCACCCCCCCAAAAACACACTCATACAAAACTCCTTTTTGGGTCAGGACCCCTACAATTACACCACTGTGAAACTGCAGATTTAAATGGCTGAAATCATGAAATTTGCCACGTTAAAAATCCTATGACTGTGAAACTGACCATGAATTTGATAGCCCTACCTGTCAGTTTATCTTCAAATGCTTCCATTTGAAGCCTAATATGCTTCTAGGAATTACTGGAAAGAATTACTCTAAAGTATTTGATTTTGCCACTTCCCAGCACTTTCAAATGGATTTCCATTGAGCAAATGAAGACAATTAATCCACTGAATTTTGTTCATTCACAAAAGGCTGACAGCTCTGTCTTTTTAGTGACGAAATGACAAAATATTTTCCTCACTTCTTCCTTCCCAGGTGGAAAAGGAAATATTACTGTGAAAAACCCTTCTTTTTGTCAAGCAAAATATTGATTTTTGTTACATATTGTGGAGAACTTGTTTTGCATTGCAGCAACATCTCATTTTTATCAGTAAGGTGATAAAACTCTGGACAAGGAGGAATTGCAGGATCTGGCCCTATACTAAAAAAAACCACTTTGATCTTGCAATTATTTTACACATGAACTTTAATACTATGAAATCTGAGCAGTCCCATTAACTTTCATGAGACTACTCCCATGTGCAAAGTAAAGCATGTGCACAAATTCTTGTGGCATAGGAGTCTTAATATGAAGTTGTGTATTTTGCATAAATTCCTTATCTGCAGATAAGGAACAACTATACAAAGCTTAAATCTCATTAATGCATTTTGACCTAAAAAAGCATGTGTTTTCCAGCTGATGATTTATTTACTTGTGTCTGATTCTCTTAGCCTCAGGCTTCTCTAACTGCATGAAGTCATTATAAATCTTCTGGCGTGTTTTTTTAAACTAGCGCTTTTTGGTTGAGACATTTGCTTTGGCTCAGACAGCTAGCCCTTCCCCATGAGAAAGAAACAAGGAATAAGAGAACTTTTGCAAGGAGAAGCTATAATCCTTTTGCTTTCTACAAAGAGTAATGCACTGACTTATGCCACCTGGCAGTCTTTTATTTTGTTCAAAAGCTTCAGAGGGGTAGCCGAGTTAGTCTGTAACTGGAAAAACTTAAACAACGAATAGCCTTGTAGCCCCTTAGGGCCGTGGTCACCAACCCGTCGATCACGATTGACTGGTCGATCGCGAGGCCTTGACCAGGCGATCGCGAGAGGTTCAGGTACCCCCACCCCGCATTTTCCCCCCACTCCTGAGAAGCCCCACTACCTACCTCTAGTGTAGTGCCAGCTTCCCACGGGGTGGACGGAAGTTCTGTCTGAAGCCCGCGTCACTTCCGGCGGATCCAGAAGTGCGCGGGCTGCTCCACTCCCACAGCTCTGTTGCGTACTGGGGGAGGGGGCGTCGGCCCTGGAGGAGGAGTGTGGCGGCTTCCCTGCGCCACCAGCACCAGAGGGGTGAGTCGAACGCAGGGGTTTCCCGGTGCCGCGGAAGCAGGGGTCGGCCCCAGGGTTTGGCCGGGGCAGGCACCCGCGGGGGGTTGGCCGCACTGTGGAAGGGGAAGGGGATTTGGCCGGGGCAGGCACCCGCGGGGGGTTGGCCGCACTGTGGGAGGGGAAGGGAGGAGGGGGGGTTGGCCGTGCCATTCCGTGCCGCACCGTGCCGTGGAAGGGGGGTTTGGCCCTGGGGCAGGGTCCCGCAGGGGTTTGGCCCCGCTGCGGGGGGGGGGGCAAACACGCGAAGGATTTCCCTCTGCCACGGGGGTGGGGGAGGAGTCGGGCCCGGAGGAGGCATTTGCTAGCTTCCCTTAAGGGGGGGGGGAGAATCCTGGGAGGAGGCAGATGCAGAGGACTCTCTGCTGCCACTGGCACCCCGCCCCCTGTCCGCACTCCCCACTCTCCAGACCCCACTCCCCTGTCCCTAGCTACAGAGCTCTTTCCCCGTTCCCGTACCCAGCTACAGAACTCTGTCCCCATTCCCTGAACTCTGTCCCCACTGGCACCCTGTCCCCTGCTGCAGAACCCTGTCCTCTGCCCTCCCAGCATCCTGTTCCCTCTCCCCTGCCCCCAGCCGCAGAACTCTGTCCCCACAAAGTGTATAATTATAAATGCTTCATTTTAGATTTAAATAGCATGAATAAAAAACAGACCATTTATTTCATAACTATAAACATGTGATTTTAATTTTATATATCGCATAATTTAAAAATTAACTGTTTATCAGAGTGTGTAAGTAAGGGCTGGGGATAGCAAGTGATGGACAGGAGGAGAATAGAGAGGGCGAGGCTTCAAGGAAGGGGCGGGGCTTCAAGGAAGGGGCGAGGTGGTAGATCTTCGCCTGTTCTGAGATTTAAAAAGTGATCTTGGGTGTAAAAAGGTTGGAGACCACTGCCTCAGGGTGTGTCTAGACTACAGGGTTTTTTTTGAAAAAAGTGGCCTTTTTTTAAAAAAACGTCACCTGCATCTAGACTGCAGCTGCGTTATTTTGAAAGTAAATTGAAAGAATGCGGCAGTTCTTTCGACTGCTGAACACCTCATTTCACGAGGAATAATGCCTTTTTTCAAAAACCCTCTTTCAAAAAAAGGCGCTATGTAATGCAAATTGTGCTTTTTCGAAAGAGAGCATCCAGACTGCCTGGGTGCTCTCTTTCAAAAAAGTGGCTTGCTTTTTCGAAAGTGCTGGTTTTAGTCTAGACGCTCTTTTTCGAAAGAGGCTTGCAGTCTAGACATAGCCTTAGAAACTAACAAAGCATGTAGATGGTATCACAAGTTTCGTGGGCACAACCCACGTCACTTTTATTTTGTTGCTTGAGAGAGAGGTAAGAACCCTGGTATATTTCAGTGACAGTGACATTATTCTTGAATTTTGCCACATAAAGCACAGATCCAAGCACACAGTTGAGTTAGCAGCTATTTTCTTCCCTGGCACCATTTTAACAAGAAGATGATCCAATTGATCATTTCGTTTTGTTTCCCCTCCTTCATCAAATCGAGGAAATCATTAAAAAAGTTGACCAAGGAAAAAGAATTTTGACGAGGCTTATGTACACTTGGGGCAGTCCAGGTAACTGCCCACTAAAAAAGCAGACCTCAACTTCCCTCAGGAAACAGTTGGATACATTAGTCACCACAAAAGCTGTCGCTGTGTCTACACTACGAGGGTATTTCAAAATAAGTTATTTTGAAATAATAACTCCTGAAATAAATATTTTGAAAAAAGCAGGAGCTATTATTGTGAAATAACAAGCCCATTATTTCGGAATAACAGGCTGGGTAGTGTGGATGCTCGCCTTGTTATTTCAAAATAAGGGGGGTTATTTTGAAATAATTCCCCAGTGTAAACATGTCCTGTGAAAATACTTGACTCGCCACTCAAAGAAACATATATTCTCTGTAAGCTATGCACTTGTGTGGCCACTCAGAAGAGATTAAAATGCTGCCCGGCCCACTGATTTTTTTATTTCTACTGTTTGCACATGCCTCGGGGCACATAAAATTATTTTACACAAGGATAGAAAAAATTTGCACATGGATGGAAAAGATTCGAGGGAACATTGGCCATGATGAGGAAATCAAAATCAATCTCTCCTTGGTAGGATATCAGCACTGCATGGAGGAGATTGAGAAGCACAAACCTAGCCTACATACAAGGACTATCCTACAAATGTTTGGACCGAAAAAACCAAGATGTGTCCTAAACAGGGCAAACAAGACCCACCTCTAGTAACTGAGGATCAGACACAGAAAGAAGGTTTACCAATGCTTTCCTAAAAATTCATTTGGAAATGCCCGTGTCCCTTTGAACGGGGATTCTCAACCATTTTCTTTTTGAGCCTCCGACATGCTATAAAAATTCCATGGCCCCTCTGTGACACAACTACTATTTTTCTGCATAGAAAAGCCAGGGTTGACATGAGAGGGAAGCAATGAGGGCTGTGCTATGGGGACCCCATGAAGCTAGGCTGCTCAGGCTTTGGCCCCAGGTGGGTGGGGCTCAGAGCAGCTTTCTCCTCTGGTCCCCAATGAGTTTAATACCAGCCTTGTTTGGTGACCCCCTGAAACCTGCTCACAGCCACCACGGGGGGCTTGGACCCCCAATTGAGAGAGGCTGCTTTAGAAACACACTGGCACGATCTTGGCCTCTATACCTTTTGCTTCAAAGAACAGCTGGAATCAGCACTGGAACTTTTACTGTAATAGATTTAAACTTCCTCTCCTGGAAATTGAACTTGTTTTTGACTATCCCTTTTGCCAGAAAAAGTGGCAAGACTATAAGCAGAGTTGTCTCCTCTTCTACTCAGAAAACAGTTGATGTTTACCCTCCCTTTTTTTCCCTTTCTTACCAAAAAACAGTTTGTGCTTGAATGTCAGTTACATAATTAAAATGAAAACCTCTGCTTTTGCTAGAGTAGAGGTTCCAACTGGCCCTTCTCCAGCTGATTAAGAAGTTAACTTGGTTAATGGTGGGAAGGAAAGAATCCAGTTTCCTTCATTACACGGCAGATCAAGCTATTTATAATTGACATCCTCACGCTCCTTCCCCTTGCAAAAGTAGCACCATGCTGGAGTCTATTGCAGATCTTAGTCTCCTGTGCAAGCGTCCCCTGCAAACTCTTCTCCTTTCAATCCTAAATGAGAATTGGCAGAGCTAAAGATGACTCATTTTGCATGTTTTTTTGATGGCTAAACTTCAGCTTCTATGTTTACCATGTGGAGACTGGCAATCAACAGAGGACTCACTGCTCCTGTGAAAAATGAGACCGTTTCTTTTCTTGGTACAACAGTTCATCACTTCTATTAACTCACCATTTTGTGAGCCAGTCAGTGCTTCAGATGGGTGGTTTTAGTAGCGGTTGCATCCTACCCCATTTCTCCCTGCTTTTGGCTGAAAAAAAAATGGGGAAAAGTTTAAACCATGCCATCATTTTTGGAGGGGGTGACTTCCATCTCCCCTCCCTTCTGCTTCCTGAGTTCAAGCACTAGCTCATTTCCGAGTAAGCTGTATATATGCAGTTGATCTCCTATAGGCTGTGTGGTTTGGGAATAATGTCTATATTACACATCTGGGTTCAAGGCTTTGACCATGTGAGAAGGATTTTTAGACAATTGCAAACCAGGAAAGATTAAATGTCATCTTCTCTCAAACAAGGTTGAAATTTGGACTGATAAACCGATGCATGCTTCCATGCAGGTCCCAGCCACCTTCCGACTGTTGATCAGACTAAAACAGTATCAGTAAAGAATCTGAGAAGGGTGCCACGCTGGCCTTTCAAATTCTTATGAAGCTAGAGAAAAAAATAGGGATTTTTCACATTTCTTCTGTGGTGTGTTGGCTTCTCTGATGTTTCCTCAAACAGCATGAGAAAATTAACATTCGCAAGGCTAAAGAAAATTCACCATGAATGGCTTTTGCTGGTAAATCATCTCCTTCATAAAGCTTTTCAGCAATAATGTGTACATACTACTTTTTGTTTCTTAACTTCATAGTATTTTTTACTCACATCTTTAGATGTGAGCCCTTAGGAGCAGAGTATTGGGTTTTGTTTAGGTGTAGTTTATCTGTTTTAGAGCCATGTGTAAATATAGTCCAATGCCCCAGTTTTATTTTGGTATAAGGCATCTGGCATCGAGGACCAAATACTGAGACGGCTGAGCAGTTGAGATCAATGATACTGTCCAGTTATTACATGATGTTAGTGAGGATGTTGCAGTCTGGCCCTTTATTGACTTTCACGGTCTTCTGTAATGGATGTGATCCCTTAATTATGCTTTGACTTAGTGTATTTTACAGTCATGATAGAGAATCAACAATTTATATCCCGTTTCTCCTCTATTTGTGCGAGTTATGTAACCAAATTAGTGATACAATAAATAATCTGAATAGTGATTCAAAGTGTCACTAAACAATTCAGCCTATCAGCAAAATACATCATGTCACAATTTTATGAATGATTCCCCTTTTTATTGAGTTTATTGATGATTGTCCATCACATCTAATAATTTATCTCCCTTAGTACTAACCACTCTCCACTATAAGGAAGCTTTTGTGTTATAAATCTTCTCTTTTTGTTTTTGCTGGAAGCATGCATTTGGCCATATGCTCTGCTTGTACTGGCTGCCAAATTCTTGGATTTGAAGGCTTGTTAAGCTGTGTAAAATGTTGTTGTTGACTTGAATGAGAAGAAATGTAAGTGAATGATTGCACTTGTTGGTATGGCCATCTGTGTGTGGGAGCCAGGCCTCTCACCTTGACGGGAACTGTTAAAACAGACAAACTGCAGTGTCAGTGGAGTGTAAAATAATTACTTATTCTAAAATATCTGGCACCTAGATTTCCTCAGTGTGACTGTTATATAAGCAGGAATGAGGAAAAGTAAGGGGCAAATTTTGCTGTTCTTAACCGAGGAAAAACTCCCATTAACTTCTGTGGGAATCTTTCTTAAGGACTGGAGAATTTGGCCTTGACCTATTAGGGGTCTTTTTGAAGAGGGCAGGGAGGAAGTTGAAAAGATAGAAACTTTTTTGGTGTTTATCAAGGGTGCAGCTTTCAAACTTTTTAGGACCTGTGCTATGCAATGTTGTGCTATACACATTGAACCTGTATGGTCCAGCAACACCTGTCTTCCAGCAAGACCATGAATGTCACAGGACCAAAAAGCCCTAGAC